>NC_090315.1:43965030-45215030 GCF_039906515.1 Pseudorca crassidens
TCCTTTTCTCAGACTGTGATCCCCCAAATAAGATGCCTGAAGAGGGAGAGGCTGGGAAGAAGGGTGGAGGATTCCCCAGCAGAGTGAACTGGATTGCCCAAGAACTTGACAGAAATATAGATTCCTGGGCACTACCCCAGGCCTAAATGAATCAGAATCTGCAGGGGCGGGGCCTGGTTCTGTGCATTTAAAACCTCCTCAGATGAACCTGAAGGTCAGACAAGATAACAGTGGGGATGGAAAGGCGGTTGGTAAGGAAGAACTTGGGGAAGAGAAAGGAAAAGAACTGTCACATCATGGGAAGCGGGTGCTTGGCCTTACTCCCTGTCTCCCAGGGAAGGGGCCTGCGTTGATCTGACCTTGAGGGGACCAACACTTGGAATCTTCCTTCTGAGGTGGCAGAGTTCATTTGCCTGTCCCAGGAGGGGCAGCTCTCACAGCTGGACCAGACTTTGCCCCCAGAGTGGCCCCTGGTGACAGAGGAATTGGTGCCTTTTTCTGGCAGGCAAGGGGTGGTGGTAGAGGTGAATGTTCTCTTTGGACCCCTGTGGCTGAGCCACTGGATGACTGCGGCGCCTGATCCTCAGGGGTCTCTGGGAAGAGGGGGCCAGTGCTGGCCATTTTGGAAAGCCCCTATCCTGCTGCCTCCTGGTCCTCTTGCATGTCCCTCAGACATCGTAAACACAGGGAATTCCAGATTAAATGGATTTCTCCTCCCTCCAACCTGCTTTTCTTCCTGCTTCTCATCTACACAGTTGTTCAAGCCAAAATCCTGATATCACCCCAGACCCCATCCTATTCTTTGCTCATTGACTCCTGCCAGCTAATCAGGCCTGAAGGCAGGTGAATCTACCCTCTCAGACACAGAATCTCTCGGACACCCGTCAGCACCCTTGCCTGGGACACTGTCATCTCCAGGTGAGAGCTCACTAGTCTCCCTGCCGGTGGGCCCTTGCCCCACCAACCCACCCAATGATTCTGCTACACACTCCTGAACCCCTGATGGTGTTGCTACCCCTCTAGCACCCTGCTCGTTTTACCCCAACTACCTTAAAACTTTTTAGTGGCTTCCTGTAATTCCCTGACCAACTCCACCTTTTCTTACCTTCCCTCTCTGCCTGTGGGGCTTCCCCTGCCTAAAATGCCTTTATTTCTTCACCCTCAACCTGGCTAGTATAACATGTACCCTTGAAGACTCACGGCGCCTTGCTTCCTGCTGAGCCAGGCAGCACCCAGTGCTGTATTGCCCTGCATTGTAGCATCTACACGCTACTACCACTGTGGGTTATATAACTATTTCGGGGACTAGACTGTGAACTCCCCAAGGCCATGTGTCATTGCACCGCATCCACCTAACAGAGGGGCCCCATGAAAGGCACCAAGATAAGGAGACCAAGGTGGGGAGCCAAGGAAGCTGCAGAGAGGGACAGGTTAGGATCTGAAAGGCTGAGGCCATCCAAAGTCCAGGACCATATGGGGGGGCCCCTGTAAGAATGGCCTGGCCATCCAGGAAGGGAGGGGGTGGGCAGGCCCATATGGAGGAAATAGGAAGAAAATGGGCATAATCCCAGGCTGTTCCCTCTTTTAAGGGTCACTTGGATGCTCACTGGCCCCATGACAAGGCCTCAGGGCAAGCCGTGGGATCAGGACATTTATTTTTTTGCCCACACTTCTCCCTGGGCAGTGACCTGACTGAGCTAGGAGATACTTCTACAGGGACCATGCAGACTGAAACGCTGTCCATAGGGATGAGCACGAATTCTCCAGGAATTTTAGAGGTAGAGGGCTCTTCAAGATAACTGAGTTTGATCTCCTGACTTTATGGCTGAGGAAGCAGAGGCCTGCAAAGGAGTGGCCTTGCATGAGACCACACCCTGGGGCCCAGGGAGGGCCTGCCCTTTCCTGAGCCCTGAAGATCTCTGAAACTGGGGGCTCTCTGGCTAAGGCCTGACCCAAGAAGGCTGAGCATCTCCTTTCTCTGTGTGGTCTCCAGGGCTGGAGGTGTCGGTCAGGCCAGCACTGATAAGGAAGATCTGTTCCTATTTCTTCACAGGTGACGTAGGAAATACTCAGTAACCACAGAAGAGTCAGTCTGTTTCCTGAGGGCTTACTCACTTGTCAGGCTTGTCTAAGCAGGGTGGGTGATAGTAGCCACAGAAAGGAACAAGACACCACTACCACTCCTAGAAGCTCACTCTAAGTGTGTAATGCTAAGGCAGCATAATTCAAGGAGACGTGATAACGGAAGGGCTGAGGACCAGAGCTGTGGCGCCACAGGTAGTGGGAGTGACTGCCACTTTGCCTCCAGGAGTGAAGAGGCAGCTCTCCAGCTGCTTCCTGAAGGAGAGAGTTGGGTGGCCTTCCAATCAGAGGATATGCCAGGGATGAAGCCTCACTAGTGTGGAAGATGTCAGCCCCATGTAGGAGGGCCATTTAGCATGGCTGAAGCAGAGGCCTGGCTATCAGACCAGGCTGGGTGTAGGCAACGAGGGATATTGGCCTGACGTTTTGGAGAGGTTGCTTGGGCATCAGCGTGAAGGGCCGAATAAGGAAGGGAAAGACTGGCGATAGGGAGGTGAGGAGGCTGCTGCCATTGTCTGGGTGAGTGCGAGGCCTAGATTTGGTTGGGGGTTGGAAAATAAGCAAAAGGTATTCTGGAAGCTCTCTTCTGCTTGCTGTAAGAGAGAGGAAAAGCTAACTGCCTTTTCATTGGCTTGGAAAAACTTTATTTTGACCCAAGGAAGATCCTGAGATTTGGGAAACAGGTCCTGGAAGGTGATGCTGACTTCCTCCAGGAGGGGGAGCTGCAGGACAAGCCTGGAACCAGTTGACTGTCACCTCTGGGAACCAGAACCCTGCTGGCTTCCTTGGGAACAGGCATCTGGGCCACTTCATGGTACCTCTCCTCCCCCACACCAATCCAAGAGATACAAGATGGTAAAGATGTCTGAGGGATGGCCATGGACCTAGGTTCTGCAGAGTACCAACAGAGGACCTGGGTCCTCAAGAGTAGCTCTTCCCTAAGCCCATGTACAGTCGGCCCCAGGACTTGGTCGGAATCCATCTTTGTAAACCAGAGGTTTTATTGCAGTCCTATAAAACCTAAGTGCCACTGTGGGTCAATAACATGGCCCTTTCTTAAGTAAGAGCATCTGAGTCGGATGCAATGGATGCATGTGCTTTCTTGGTCAATACCCAAATTTAGGGGGGAATCTCAACATCCTGTTAACACACAGAAGGATGACCTGGAGCTGAGCCGGGAGGAAGGGAGCAGCTTCTCCTCCTTCACCTCTACCAGCATCCTGCCTGGTGGGGTTCTTTCTACAGTCCACCTACTAGTTCAGGCCAGGCTGAGATTCCTGCTGTAGAGAGGAATGTAACCTGGATGAGGACCCGAGCGGGGAAGGGCAATGCCTGGGCACTCAAGAGTCTGAGATGCCACAGGCACTAAGGAAGGAATAGTTCAGGGTCAGGCTCTGTAGTAAGAGGACCCTGACCAGGCTCCTAGCTCTGTCACTTATAACTTACAGGAGGCAAGTAACTTTGCCCCTCTCTGCTCTGAATAACGGGAATATTAATAGTAGTACCTCGTAGAGTGGTTTGGATATTAAATAGAATAATACAAGTGAACCATCTATCCCTGGGGCCCCAATATGCAGTAAGTACACCCCAACACTAGCCACTGTTATTTTACCTCACAAAGACAAGGTCTGAAACCAGGACAATACAGGAAAATAGGCCTGGTGACTCCTATAAAGGGTGCCAGGAGGAAGAGGGAGCCCTCTCTGAGCCTCTCTCTTTCTGGTGAGGAGTCCACAGCAGGCCAGAAAGAGGGAAGCTTAGAGAAGGGGAAAGTCTGGTCCAGACTTAATTCTGGCAGAGGAACAAAGGAGTCGATGTGTCCTTTCCCACCGTCCTGCCCCACCTGCCTCTGACTGACAGGGTTAAAAGCCTCTTCCTGTGGGGAGAACAGGTTAGTAAAAGCAGAGCTGGAGACTGGCTGGCTAGGCCAGGCAGTGCTCGGCTACACCCCGGCTACAATGCTTCCGAGGGGCAGCGCCTTCCTCCAGTTCACCCCGTCTAGCCTCCCTGGGGCCACTCCTCACCCCTCCTCTCCCAGGGCTCCTCTGGAGCCAACCCCTTGGTTTCAAGAACAGAACCCTTCCTGACCTCCAGCCCAGGGAGACCTCGAACTCTCCCACTATCTCCCCTTAAACGTCAGGCCTGATTGGCCCCCTGAAGTCTTAAGTCCTGTTTGCTGAGGAAAGACTTCTTGGAGGGCTCCAGAGGGATTCAGCTGCAAGGAATAAGCCAGGAGATGAGGGCAGACAGTGGTAGGAGCCTGTGTGTCCCGCTAGATAGTGAAGGATCCAGAGCAGGTCAGGGCTGCCATAGAGCCACAAGGAAAGAGAAAAATAGAAACAAATCTACAACAATCAACAAGCCTTTCATTATTAAAGAAACCCAATCTACCAAACAAACAACCAACAACCACATGTCACAGTGTCAGACTTTCTGATTTATTAACATTTATCAGATGTCCCAGAGCTCTCCCTTGTCTCCTCTCTGCCAACTCAGGGGCCCTCTGCCCTAGGTCAACAGCCCCTGAGAGCTCATCTACTACAGAACCCCTCCTCCCCGCCAGGGAAGGGGCAGCCTGCAGGCCGGAAGGGCTTGGTCACATGGGAGCGAGGGCAGGTGCAGATCCCTGAGGGATGACTTCCTGCCCTCACCATTCCTGAGATGCCCCAGCCCAGGACGGGCATGGAAACAAGGCCTCTTGTCATTTCTCCTCAGGCCTGAGGAATCAAGCCAAGCTGGCTCCTTGCTGTGCTTTCTCATCCAGTTAAGACCACAAATAGGCTGATGAAGCCCCCAAGTCAAGCCTTTGCTGGAACTGCTCACACACTGGGGGCAGCTCCGCCCTGTGCAGTGTGCCGGCCCTCTCAGCCATGGCAATAGGAACGGCACCGCCTCACCAGTCTGAGGAGTAAATGAGCACTGGAGGGGGCGTTCTCCTGGGGCCACCTTCAGATTCACCCGAATTCAACTCTGCCCAAGTTGACCTATCAAATGAAAGACACTGTGCTATAACCAAGCCCTCCCATCACAGCTCCTCCCTCACCCTTTGCCCCGTGGCAGGGAGCCCACGTGCAGGCTCACAGGTTATTCCGCTGGAGCGCCTCACACAGGTTCTGGTTGGCGTCAGGCTCCTCCGTCAGCACCTCCACAGCCTCCCACTCCCCGGATCGGCTCGACCGTTTGATGGCATCCACCACGCTCTGCATGTAGAGCCCATCCTCGAATGAGGCGGCCATGGAGACGGGGGTATGGTCCCACGTGCGGCGGTCCCCCTGCCCCTGGAAGGACTGGCGCAGGGCCTGCACCATGTAGACCATGCCCTTCAGGTAAAGCAGCGGGACATCCTGGGGCCCCTGCTCGGGGAGCCCCGTGCCCACAGCCAGCGAGTCCCTCAGCAGCAGCTCCTCTTGTGTGGCAGAGTTCTTCTGCCCGTAGAGGTCAGCTCCCCGGGCAACAAGGCGTCCCGCAGAGCCCACCACCATGACCTCGTGCACAAAGGCGCCTGGCATGTTGAAGTTGAGTGTTACTGTGCTGCACACACCCCCACCCATAAGCATCTGGAAGAAACAGAAGTCATCGCTGGTGACATGCCGGATGCCACGGATGGCTGCATTCTGCCTCACAAAGGTCTTGAGCAGCCCATGTACCTTCTCGGCTTTCTGGCCAGTCAGGTGGGTCAGCAGGTCCACAATGTAGGTGCCCATGGTGTGCAGGCCCCCACCGCCCATGAGCTCATCACAGATCCAGCCGTAGTTGGGGCTGAGCAGGCTGCCCGAGTAGACGCGGGCATCACAGATCATCACTGCACCCACGTAGTGCTCGGCAATCAGCTGCTTCATGCGCACGAAGGCAGGCAGGAAGCGCAGCACGTTCCCCACCAGGCTCATCAGCTGTGGGTAGTAGCGCGAGGCTGTCACCATCCGGAAGGCATCCACCGAGGTTGCTGCCTTCTCACAAACCACATTCTTCCCAATGCCTGAGAATAAAACACAGCAGGAAATCTCAAAGTCCCAAGGGGTTTACACTGGGAAAAGAAAACCCATTTCTGGAAGGCAGGTGACTCAGGAAAGCTGCCTGAGACCAGGTGGTGACCTGGGACAAGAGGAAAGGTGATCAGCTTGGATGAAAACAGTACCCAGTGACTGGGACTAGAGAAAGAATTATGGGCTCGAGAAAGAGAAGCAAGTTCTTAAAGGAAAAATGAAAGGAGTAGAGGCAGAAGGTGCAAACCAGGAGTGGGAGGTAGAGAGGTGGTACAAGGTTAATTTTATGTGTCAACTTGGTTAGGTTATGGTGCCCATCGAATACTAGTCTAGACACTGCTGGGAAGATATCTTTAGATCTGATTAACATTTAAACCAGTAGACTTTGAGTAGAGCTGATTACCCTCCATAATGTGGGTAGGCCTCAACTCATCAGATGAAGACCTTGAGAAAAAAGACTGAAGTTCCCTGAAGAGGAAGGAATTCTGCCTCCAGACTGCCTTCAGACTCAAGTCTGCAACATCACCTCTTGCTGGAACTCAGATTTGCTCTGCAGATTTCAGATCTGTCAGCTCCTACAATAGCATGAATCAGTTTTTAGAAAATAAATCTCTACCTCCCTCTCTCAATATACATCCTCCTGGTTCTGTTTATCTCAAGAACACTGCCTAATACAAGTGGGCTGGAGAGGTGGACATGCTTCTTGGACATGCTTATGTACCTTTATGCATTTATTAGATCATCAGCTTGGGGTAAGAAAATCAAATCTATATTCTAGGGGATGAGCTTGGCACTCTCAGTTGTAACTGCAGAAAGGGCTCAAGATTCCTCGCAGATTGTCCTCTGAAAACACTGGTTCAACAAGTTAGTGTAGTCATAAGGCCCGAAAATGCTTGGCTCCAGTAGGAGGGGAAAGGGAGAGAAAACATCCTTTCTGTCTCATGCCTGTTCTGAGTACATCGCAGCTGGAATGCACCCAGAGAGCAAAACAAAGCTAGACAAAGCCCTGAAGAGAGAGACCAAGAGGACTGAGCAGCTCCCACACGAGGAAAAGGAAGGGATCAACACTCCTCCAC
Organism: Pseudorca crassidens; assembly: GCF_039906515.1. Classification (NCBI taxonomy): domain Eukaryota; kingdom Metazoa; phylum Chordata; class Mammalia; order Artiodactyla; family Delphinidae; genus Pseudorca; species Pseudorca crassidens. Next base: position 43,972,172 of record NC_090315.1, read on the forward strand.
ATCATGAGATGAAAGCTCATGAGGGTACGAAAAGCCAAAAGACACCAACTCCTGGAGTATTCCTGTGAGCTTGGGATGGTTCAAGCAGAAGAAAGTCTTATGCTAGTATCTTCAACAGAAAACTTACAAAGCCCAAGAAGTCGTATGGACTGGACACACACAGGTTTGGGGGTACAGCAAGCTAGGGAAGGGTGAAGACATCCAGTTATTCCATTACTCATTCCACAGACACTGCCCTTGGGGTGCAACTCAAATTCCACGACCTCAATTCACCCAAGAAGTCATGGGCTTCTTGAGGGAACAAGCTCAAGGGTCTGGTACAGATGGCAGAATAAGGGAAGACTTCATGGGGGAGTGCCGCCAGGGATCTTTAAGGAAGCAAATGTTCCAGGGAGCATAAGGGGGAAAGGACACCCAGGCAGGAAACTGCATGTGCAAAGGCACTGAGGAAACGGCTGGGATTCCTAAAGTCCTGAGTGCACACCAGGAAACAGGTTGGAGGGTTTACACAGGGTCGATAAGAAATGTAGGAAATTGGATAGATAATTGGTAGCTCACTCACAAAGACATTCAAGGTGGTGGGGTAGGTTTAGGGTTGGAATCCCAAACTGAGCTCTTGATACTCCCTTCCCTGAGTTTTCTCCATCTCAGTCAATGGCGATTCATTTCTCCCCGTTTCTCAAGCCAGAATCACGGATGTCACTCACATCCATCCCACTTTCAATCATCAGTAAATCCTGTTGGCTTAGCTTTCAAACTACATCCAGGATCTCACCAGTTCCCACTACCACCAGTGCCACCTTCCTCATCCAAGTCACCACACTTTTTTGCCTGGATTATTGCAATGGTAACTTAACTGGTCTCCCTCAGTCTTTTTTCTTTTTTTTTAATACATTTTATTTATTTATTTATTTATTTATTTTTGGCTGCGTTGGGTCTTTGTTGCTGCACATGGGCTTTCTCCAGTTGCAGCGAGCAGGGGCTACTCTTCGTTGCGGTGCGTGGGCTTCTCATTGTGGTGGCTTCTCTTGTTGCGGAGCACGGGCTCTAGGCGCACAGGCATCAGTAGTTGTGGCTCGCGGGCTCTAGAGCGCAGGCTCAGTAGTTGTGGCACACGGGCTTAGTTGCTCCACGGCATGTGGGATCCTCCGGGACCAGGGCTCAAACCCATGTCCCCTGCACTGGTAGGCGGATTCTTTACCACTGCACCACCAGGGAAGTCCGGCTTCTTCTTTTTTACATTTTTATTTAATTTTTTATTTTAATAAATAAAAAATATTTATTTATTAATTTAGGCTGCGCTGGGTCCCAGTTGCGCACACAGGATCCTCGTTGTGGCCTGCGGGATCTTTTTTTTTAGTTGCAGCATGTGGAATTCTTAGTCGCAGCATGTGAACTCTTAGTTGCGGCATGCAGGATCTAGTTCCCTAACCAAGGATTGAACCTGGGCCCCCCACGATGCGAGCGCAGAGTCCCACCCACTGGACCACCAGGAAAGTCCCTGGGTGTAGCTTCTTCTGATGGATTCTGTTCACACAGGCTCAGGAGGGGAACTTGTCTGGCCACCTTGCAACAGAAACAATGGGGCCCCAGGACAGCTGGCTGCTCAGAAAGGGCCATTTATTGGTGCCAAACTCGAGCTTTGGAGCCACTCTGGGATTCAAATTCTGGTTCTCTCGCTTGGTTGCTGCATGACCTGGGACATTTCTAAACCTCTCTGGGCTTTGGTTTACTACACTGTAAAAGGAGAGTCCCATCTACCATGCAGGGTAGAACAGTAAGTCAAGTGAGGCAGTATATGTAAAGTGCTCAGCCCAGCACAGCTCTGTCACCGGTACATTTTATAACCATCACCATGAGAGAGACCCGGCAGACGTCATAAATACAGGAAAAAAAAGGGTCCACTGTGACTCAGATTTTAAGACTCACACAGAAGCTACATTTCCAGGCCAATAATATCAATGTTCAATATTTTGAAAATTTAATTTTTAAAAAGAAGTTTAAAGATCAACATGAACATAGATGAGTTTTCTCATTCTATGTGCTTTTTATCAGACCTCTCATAGAGTTAGGCCCAGACCAGTCCTTCGGAAGCTCACATCCTGACAAAGCCCACAGGAGATAATCTGGTGCCTTTGGCCAATCCTTCCAAGCTCCCCTCACTTTCTACCCTCTCCCCTGCCACCCTGACCCTCAAGAACCCCACAGAGCATTTGCCATCTGCACATATGGGATTCTCGGGCATGAACTCCCAGTGTTACGAAGCTCAGTGCTGCGGCAAGGAGGAACACATGTGTAGCCTATGACCCAATTCAATCTCTTCACTTTACAAAACTCTTGAAACCTCCTGCTCTTCTCTAAACAGTAATGAAAGCTTTACAACAGGTACTGGCAGGACAACAGAACAGCTAGCCAAGCGTTACATGCCCAAGGCGGGGAGCAGTGTGGAAAGGGCAGGGGGACAAGGCAAGGGGAGAGGTCCTTGCACAGGGGTCCAGAGCTGGAGCGGGGCCCTACAAGGAGAGTAGCACCTAACTGCTATCACTATCTGCTCTTGGAGGGTCTCCAATGCTTCCCCACACTTGTGGGATTTTAGGATTAGGGACAGGAGAACCACAGCACTGGGTGAGAATTTGGCCACTTGGCTGCAGCTCTGGCCAACCCAGAGGTTTCCTGCTACAACTATGCACAGCAGGGGTTGGGGTGGACACTGCAAGGTGGGGAGGAGAGGAGGTGGGCTGGGAGGAAAAGGACTCCTGCGGCTGTTGAGAGTTTGGTGGTGATAAAACTAGAGTAAGTAATATTTACTTCATGCCACGAGAGGTCAGGGAAGGGGAAGAGGCCTTCCTTCTTGAGCCTGAACAGTAAGAGAGCTTTTGAACTTGGGACCCAGTAGTATTACTAGTGTGGGAGCTAAAGGCCATCTTGAGTTAAACCAGGCTCCTACAGGCCAGCTGCACAGGTCCTGTACCTTTAGGAAGAGTGGCGTTGCCTTGAAAGACATGTTTATTTAAGTTTATCTAGCTTTCCTGTTAGGAAATCAACGAGATATTAGAGAAGCTGAAAACCACTTTTGTCTCCAGGGAATGGGGAAAGCATGGATGCCGAGTGCCATTAGCTCAGATCTTCTGGAGGCTGAACAAGTTCCAGACTGCAAACCTCTCTCCAGCTCATGCTCCCCAGACGACCTAGGAGTAAAGTGCCCTGAGAAGCTGCCCCAAACCACCTCTTTGTTCCTTAGTAACGCACCACAGGTTCACAGCTCTGGGACAACACTGCTGTTTCCCTCTTTAGAGGTGTGGGACTAGACAAATGATTTCAAACAGCAGGGAAGAGAAGCAGCCCCAGAAAAATCAACACTTTTATGTTTTACAAAATCCATGGATTCTGCCTTTTTTTTTTTTTTTTAACAAAGAATGTTCTGCTACTTAGAAAAGAAAGTTTGATAGCCACCGGACAGAATCACTGCTGCCCACAGCCCAGTCTCTCCTGGGTCACAAGCCCCTGTCAGCTCCCTGAGTCACACCAGCAGACTGGGCTTGCACAGGTAGAATTTGTGAACACTTCCATTCAACCAGTGTGCCAGGCCCTGTGCTAAGCTCAGAGGACACAACATCAGGCATGATCTCTACTTTCAGACAACTTACAGTTTAGTGGGAGAGAAAGCCATTAATCAAATTATCCTATGAATACAAGTAGAATTGCACTTGTGATAAATGCAATGAAGATGATATTAATGTTAATATGAAAGATATAGCAGGGACCTGATCTGGACTGGGGGGTCAGGGAAGGCATCCCAAGGGACTGGTGTTCTTGGGATTATATTTTCTGGGTCAGGCTGCTTGAGGAATGATCCCTTGTTATCTTAAGAGCCCATGGGGAAAGGATTGGCAAACCCAGCATTTTTCTAATGAAGCACACAAGTGCCAAGAACTGGGCACAGAAACTTACCTTTTAGTGACAGATTTAAGAAAACATTCAACATGGCAAAAATGGTGGGGCACTTTGTACAGTAAAATTTTTCTGAACCACTTCTAAATTGAGAAATAAAACATTAGAGTCCCTCCCTCTCCTTTAAGGAATTCATGGGAAAGCCACACGGATGAAATCTGAGGTGGAAGAAAATGAAAAGTCAAACAAAAGTAGAAAATAAGATCCTGATAAAACCATAATTCAAAAAGACACATGTACCCCAATGTTCATTGCAGCACTGTTTACAATAGCTAGGACCTGGAAACAACCTAAGTGTCCATCGACAGATGAATGGATAGAGAAGATGTGGTACATTGTATACAATGGAATATTACTCAGCCATAATAAAGAACAGAATACGGTCATTTGTAGAGACGTGGATGGACCTAGACTGTCATACAGTGTGAAGTAAGTCAGAGAGAAAACCAAATATTGTATATTAATGCATACATGTGGAATCTAGAAAAATGGTACAGATGAACCTATTTGCAGCGCAGGAACAGAGATGCATAAAGAACAGATGTGTGGACACAGTGGGGGAAGGAGAGGATGGGATGAATTGGGAGATTAGGTTTGACATAAGTACACTACCATGTGTAAACCAGATAGCTAGTGGGAACCTGTGGTATAGCACAGGGAGCTCAGCTCGGTACTCTGTGATGAGCTAGATGGGTGGGATGGGGGGGTGGGGGTGGGAGGGAGGTCCAAGAAGGAGCTCCTTCCAGAGCTTTACATTACAGGAGGAAAGAATGGGTCATGCTTTTGAGGCATTAATTTAAATACAGTCCTCCAGGGACTTCCCTGGTGGCAAAGTGGTTAAGAATCTGCCTGCCAATGCAGGAGACACGGGTTTGAGCCCTGGTCCAGGAAGATCCCACATGTCACAGAGCAACTAAGCGTGTGCGCCACAACTACTGAGCCTGTGCTCTAGAGTCCACGAGCCACAACTACTGACCCCGCGTGCCGCAACTACTGAAGCCCATGCACCTAGAGCCCGTGCTCCACAACAAGAGAAGCCACCACAATGAGAAGCCCGCGCAGTGCAACTAGAGAAAGCTCACGCGCAGCAACGAAGACCCAATGCGGCCATAAATAAATAAATTTATATTTATAAAGATATATGCATATATAGTCCTCCAACCTACAGAACAGTGTTTCACATTTGAGATGACTCAGAACGCTTAGTTCCATTTCTAAGCTACATTCAACTCAGTGAACACTTACCTAACGAACATCCAGAAGAGATGCCTACCATTTATTTTTGATGTGAATTTAATTTAAACAAATCTGCTGTTCCATGTGGGACAACAGGAAAGCCTGGCTTTCCCTTGTAATGTGATGCCAGTGTCTTTCTTGGTCAGTACTCGGAGGCAGTCATATATCATGCTGGAAAGGCTGAATGATACCCTCATTTCACAGGGGCCCACACAGGTTGAGAGGGACAGAAATAGGGTCAGAAGTGGGGTCTGATGTCAAGGTCAGTTTGGTGCTCTACCTACAGCAGTTCATGTACTCACACCAAGTCATTTGGGAAAACTGGAGGAGTTCTCATGCCCTCTTCCATATAAGTTAAAATTAAGACAGAATTCTCACTTAAAAAAAAAAAAAAAAGAAAGAAAGCACACAGGGAGTCAACTTCATGGTCACAACAGGCTCAGTGACTCCTTTGGGGCCTAAGTGGGCAGTGCCTGAGGGCAGGTCCAGCTGACAAGGGCTCTCCCAGCCCAACCAAATTGGCCCTGTGGTCATGTACCTGCAAGAACAGACCAAAGACCCTCATTCATACCCTCCTCCTTCCTGACAACAGAGATGTGGAGAGAAGGCTGATGGCCTTACTTCACTGAGGGCTGGGATACAAGACCCCAGAAGCTTCTGGTCATCCCTGTCCTTCCTGTTTATATTAAATGGCCCAAAGTCCAATGTTTTCCTGTACCAGGAAAACAGCAGGCTTGGGCCCAAAGAACTCCTCTTTCTTCTTACACAGCTCAGAAATGGCCTCTGTGAGGACCCTAAAGTTCAAGAAGGCGACCAGAGTCTCTAGCACTCTGCCTCTGCACACACCCGGCCTCACCAACCTGCATTCATGCCACAAGGAATGGTGAGAAGTCAAGTGACCATGGTAGCTTGATTCCCTTGAACCAGCCCTCTGTTAAAGTGTTGGCTTAAGTCTACTTCTAAACCCAATCTGGGAGCATTATCTGCCCTAAAAATCTAGGGCCAGTGAATAGCTCCAATGTCACACATCCTCAGAGGGAGGTCTCTGGAAAAAGACAAACCATCTATAATTTTTGGGCAAAACTTACATGCCCTAAATCAACAACCAGACAGACTGCTATTCCTGCTCACTTCAATGAACACTTATCCTCTCCAACCCACTGGGCTAGAGGTGACAGACACCCTCTTATCCTCAGACTACGGGAGAGACAAGCAGCAGAGCCCTGGACCCTCCACCATGGTAGTGGCCAGAAGGAGTGGCGGTCAGCCTCACGGCATATCAGTTCCTGGACCCACAGATCTCTGACTGCATCAGAGAGACACCTGGCTCCCATCACCTTACATAAAACAATTACTCTGTCAATTAATTATATGCTACCTGAATTGTTACTTAAGTCTTTTCTCATTTACCTTGCAATGTGTGTAACTTCTAGTCTCTTCAACTGGACTGTGAAATCTGAAAGCAGAGACAGCTCCAATCCAACACTGTTCTGAATGTCAAGAACGACATCAGGACAGTGCCTAGCACACAGGAGACATTTTTAAAAAAACTGCTGGATGAATGTTTACTGGTTTGTTTTCCTATTGAATTAGATTCTGATTCCTATATAAGACAAAGAGAATAATTTTTCTACAGTTGACAGGAAAGAGAAGCCCAACAGGAACTGCAGGAGAACGGCGCACCAAGCCATGCCCAGCCAGGGGCAGGAGGTGGCCGAGCAAACTATTTCCGGAGGGAGCAGAGATGTGAGCAGGCTGATCTGTGGATCCTGTCAGGGAAACCCAGCGCTGTCAGAGAGCCTTCCCACCCTCTGGCATACAAAATGGCAAAGCTTGGCGGGAAGGGTGTGTGCTCAATCTAGTCAAGGACTGACAAAATATGAGAAATGGCAGCCTTCATACACATCCTCTTCTCCTTTCTGTGGTGCTGCGGGCCACAGAAATGGAAGAACAAATGCATCAATCACAGCCAATTCCCCAGTGCCCAGGTCTTTGAACTCTGACTTCACAGAGGCAAACTTTACAATGCCTGAAATGTAATAATCTCTAACCCCTGTGACAGGCCAACTCGAAAGACATTTGCTTAATTTTTGCTCAGGGATTTACTTATTGGAGGTGGGGAACGCTGCATGTCTCCCAGCCACTGGAGCATTTCCTCTCCCAGCCATAAGGCCTCCCAACGTGCCCTCCCTCGGCACTGCTTCAGGGATGAGTGTTGTCCCAGACCCAGGCCCAAAAAGGACCACCCAGGCCCAGAGGAGAGCAGTGTCACTCAAGGACCACCGAGAGGGAGGCGCACTCTGCCCTTGCTATGGCCTGACTGTCCGTACCTAGAGCCTTCACAGATATCTGTCGGGTAAGCGGAGGGGGGATATTGATGCACACCAGATCCACGTCTTGATGCAGCAAGACGTCATCGGTCCGGCTGGTGTAGAAGGTGATGTTCATCTCCTCGGCAAGCTGCTTCGCCTCCTCCTCAGTCTTCCCCCACAGGGCCTCCACCGTGAACCCTTCTGCCCGCAGCAGTGGGACCAGAACCCGGGCAGAGCTGCCAGTCCCAAACACGCCCACTCCGGGAAGCATCTTCATGCTGGCTTCTCTGTTCACCAACTCATCTCCTCACAAGAGTCTCCAGCATGAGTACGACCATCCCCCAGTCCTGGTCACACATGGCTCCTGGAACAGAAAGCAGGACACTGACTGTTAGTGGAGGGCACACTCAGCTGAGGCTACTTTCTGGGCTGATTCAGAAGCAGCAAGTTCTCTGCCACAAAAGACAAATGAAATATTGCTCCAAACTGAAACGCTGCAGAAGCTTCTCCCATGGAGACTTAAGGATATTAGCAATATCTATCTACTAGGAGGAGGAAGGATGAAAAATGAGTAAAGCTAGGTTCAAATTTCTGTTCTGTTACTTAATTTTCGGTGTGACTCTGGTCAAATCATTTAACCTCCAGGGCCTTAATTTGTACAAGTTCATGATTCTATGATATTATATTACAGAAGAAAAAGAAGAGTGTTATATTACAGTAAAAGATGAAAGAGAACTACTTAGGTGCTATACACGTTATAATTTAAAAGTTAAGGGTAGCAAGCATAGGAAAATGTTCACTAGAAACCAAAAATACCAAAAAAAATGTCAACTACCAAACTGGCAGCAGCAGCAGCAGCAATAACAAGGATATTTAGAATGAAATTTGTTTATTTTTGGCTGCATTGGATCTTCATTGCGGTGCGCGGGCTTCTCATTGTGGGGCTCGGTAGTTGTGGCACACAGGCTTAGTTGTTCCACGGCATGTGGGATCTTCCTGGACCAGGGATCAAACCCGTGTCCGCTGCATTGGCAGGCGGATTCTTAACCACTGCGCCACCAGGGAAGCCCAGAATGAAATTTTTAATATAAAAATATCCATGCTAACGTTGACTAAGATAGTGAAAAATTGGGAAATGAGACAGATGTTCAATAACAGTAGTGGGTTAGATTGATAACACTACAGAGCCACTGAAAATCATGAGTAGAAGGCCCTCAATGACCTGAAAGACATCACCATGTATTCACTGAAAAGACAGAAAACAGTATGTGAAGGATGATAACAATTTCGTTTAAAACAAAACCAGAAAAAGCACAAAAGGTGTATATATGTATGAGACTATAAAGGATATCTCTATCAATAACCATACTCCATACAGAGGACATAACAGAAGGACCTGAATTTAATAATTATTACTCACATTGATGGGATTGTGGATGATTTTTGTTTTCTGAACTTTGCTAAATTTTCTACAATGAATGTTTCTTACTTATTATGGAGTTCTTCCTTCTGATCACAAGGGTTTATAAAATGAAATAAAGAACGAGACCAAACAAAAGTCTGCTTGGAAACCACAGTGAGATTTAGGTGTGTGCAGGGTTCAGGTTTCTCCACACAGCACTCCCTCAGCTAAACCAGTGGTCCTCACACTAGCTGTGTATAGAGTCACTGGTGACCCCAGACCCACTGAATCAGACTGTAGGGATGAGGCTATGTCACCATCACTTTTTTTTTTTGGTTCTTATTTTACTGTGGTAAAATACACATAAAATTTACTACCTTAACCATTTTTAAGTGTACAGCTCAGTGGTATTACGTACATTCATACCGTTGTGTAACCATCACCATCATCTACTTCCAAAACTCTTTTCACATTGCAAAACTGAAACTCTGTCCCCGTTAAACAATAACTTCTCATTTCAACCCCTCCCCCCAGCCCCTGGCAACCACCATGTCTCTATGAATCTGACTACTGTAGGTACCTTATATAAGTGGAATCCTATAGCATTTGTCCTTTTGTGACTGGCTTATTTCACTTAGCATGTCCTCAAGGTTCATCCATGGTGTAGCTTATGTCAGAATTTCCTCCCTTTTTGAGGTTGAATAATATTCCATTGTATGTATATACCACATTTTGCTTACGCATTCATCTGTACATGAACACCTGGATAGCTTCCACATCTTAGCTACTATGAATAATGCTGTTATGAACATGGGTGTACAAATACTTCTTCCAGACTCTGCTTCCAATTCTTTTGGGTATATACCCAGAGGTGGAATTGCTGGATCATATGGTAAATCTGTTTTTAATTTTATGAGGAACTGCCATACTGTTTTCCACAGGTCCTGTACCATTTTATTTAGTTACTTTATTTTTAATTAATTAACTTATTTATTTAGGCCAAGCCACGCAGCTTGTGGGATCTTAGTTCTGCGACCAGGGATTGAACCCGGGCCCACGGCAGTTGAAGTGCCAAGTCCTAACCACTAGACCGCCAGGGAACTCCCAAGGTCCTGTACCATTTTAAATAATAATTTTATAAACACCTTACAGTCCCTTAGTCTAACTTTTAAAAAAAGTCTATCTTTTAAAAAAATCTGACTACTTTCTGCAAATCACAATTTTTAAAAAGTTGTATCCAAATGTTGGATATCCAAATGCTGTTCTACTTTTATCCACGTAACATTGCTTTACTTGCACCTCCTCACAGATCAGTCAACCTATTTGTCAGTTTAATGGAGACATGGCATTCCTTTTGTAAATCCATAATAATTAACTACCTCCTTCCCCAACTGTGAGCACTAGCGACATAGACATCTCTTCCTTCCCCATCCATGCCATCCCCCCACCTTTCTGGTCATTTCTGAGCACTACTTTCAGGCTCCCCTGCTCTTATCCTCAGCTCCTTCAATGTTGAGCTTCTTGAGGTTCTGTCAGAGGTGTCCTCTTCTCTTCTTGCTCCACATATTCTTTTTCCTACTCATGTCCCAGGCTTTAATTAGTATACCAGTGACTTCCAAGTCTGCAGCACAAGCCCAGCTTTCTCTCCAGAGCCTCACACCCATATATTCTAAGCTCCACAAAACCCACACGACCAAACCTGAACAGAAGCAGTAAAGTAAGATGATGAGAACACACAAAGTGAAGGCATCCAGGACATCTGGGTTCAAATTCTGGCCTCACCACTTCCTAGCTGAATGCAATGTTTTTCATGGGAAAAGCAGGTCTAATGCTGTTTAGCTCCTGGGGTTTTTTGAAGATTAAATGAGGTCCGGTTGTAAGTGCCCAGTGAAGTATCTAGTATACAGTCAGCATTTAATAATTATCATAAACCTTTCCTCAAACATTTTCTTCCTGTATTCTCTGTCTCTTGGTATGTCACCATCATCAACTCAGTTCCTCAACTCAGAAAGCTGGCCAGCATCACAATCTCTTTATTCCCTTACCTGTACAGGTAACTCATCATCAAGTCTTGTTGATCCTCCCTCTTTATTATGTCTTAAATCTACCCCTTCTTTGATATCCCCTCTGCCATTGCCCTAGTCTAACCCCCAGCACCACTCACCTGGATGACTGCAACAACCTTCTACTTGATCTCTCTTGCTTCCATTCTTTCCTTCCTTCATCCATTCCTCATACTGCAGAGATCTTTCTACAATGCAAACGGAATCACATCACTCCCTTCCTTTTTAAACACGTCAGTGACTTCCCATTGGACTCAGTATGAAGTCCAGATGCTTTAGTATGACTTACAAGGCCCTGCAAGATCCAGAAGTCTCAAGACAGGTCTAGCTTTGGGTAGGGTCACTTTCAAGGGTTATCTCCAAAAGAGATGAGTTTCAAAACACTTACCTAGATAACCTAGTAAGAAGAACGCCCTGTAAAATTACTAGCTATAAACCAGTTAAAAGTTGGGGAGACAGTTACTCAAGATGAAAACAATGGCTTCAGAGTAACAGATGATGAGTGTATTTTTTCTTTCTGGGAGAATTAAACAGTGGGGAATAGTTGTTTATTGAGCCCCTTTTAGATCATATTAACATATAAATTTGTACACGAATGTTCACAGGAGAATTAATCATAATAGCCAAAAAGTAGAAACAACCCAAATGTCCATCAACGGCTGAATCGGTAAACAAAATCTGGTCTAGCCATACAAAGTAGTACTATTCAGCCACAACAAGTAATGAAGTACTGATACAAGCTACAACACAGATGAACCTTGAAAACATCATGCTAAGTGAAAGAAGCTAGTCACAGAAGGCCACATATGATTCCATTTATATAAAATGTTCAGAACAGGCAAATCCTTGGAGACAGAAGGTAAATTAGGGGATGGGGGAAAGGAAGGAATTCGGAGGTACAGTAAAGTAAGATGTTCTCACCATCTTACTTTATTGCTTCTGTTCAGGTTTGGTCATGTGGGTTTTGTGGAGCTTAGAATAGATGGGTGTGAAGCTCTGGAGAGAAAGCTGGGCTTGTGCTGCAGACTTGGAAGTCCCCGGTATACTAATTAACTTTATTCTTCTATATTTGGTTATTTAGTTGTTCCAGCCCCATTTGTTGAAGAGACTAGTCTTTCCCCCAGAATGACCTTGGCACCTTTACCGAAAATCAGTTGATCATAAATGTATGGGTTTATTTATGGACTCTCAATTTTATTCCATTGGTCTATACATCTGTCCTGAACTTATAGTAAGTTCTGAAATCAGTAAGTGTGAGTCTTCTAACTTTGTTCTTTTTAAATATTTTGGCTATTATGGGACCCTTGTATTTTCCTATAAATTTTAGGATCAGTTTGTCAATCTGGGATTTTGGTAGAGATTGCTTTGAATCTGTAGATCAGTTTGGGGACTGTTGTCACCTTAACAATATTAAGTTTTCTGATTCATGAACATGGGATGTCTACTTTCTTTCAACAATGTTTTGTAGTTTTTAGAGTATAAGTTAGTACTTTTATGTTAAATTTATTTCTAAGTATTTTATTTTATTTGATGCTATAGTAAATGGAATTGTTTTCTTAATTTCATTTTCAGATCCAGCTTCTCTTTTGCTTCTACCGTAGATACAACTGTACTGTGCGAAGTATACATCTCTGTTACGGGTTGGTTTGCCTGTAGAGCCCACAGTACAGCATCCTACGGTACTGCTTGATCCTACCTGAAGGACACCTGTGCCTTTGTGAACCACGGACATAAGCATGACTTGAGCTGCCTCTAACTCCAGACCCCTGTCAGCTTCCTGCCTCCTCCTGTCTCTACTCTCTGGGCTGTGGAGCTTGGCTTGTTCCCTGCACTCTACCATTTCTACCATTGGGTTCTAGCTTACGTGGGATCTTAGTTCCCCAAACGGGGATCGAACCCGTGCTCCCTGCATTGGAAGCACAGAGTCTTAACCACTGGACTGCCAGGGAAGTCCCATCTTTCTTTCTGATGGTGAATAATGTCCGTGGCCTCTCAGCCACCTCTCTTTCCTCTTTGCTGATAATTCTCTTGCCCTTACAGGATTCCTTTCTAGTTAGAGAACAGGTCAGTCACATACTATCTTCTATAATTTTCATGTCCTGAACTCCCTTTAGCTTTTTTGGTCACTTCCTGCATTTACAGATTTTTGGGGGGTTACTTACAAGTCACGGATAGTCTGGGAGCTTGAGAGTGTAAAATTTGTAGCACTACACAGTAAGATCCTGCTTAAACTTTGTGGGTCATTCATTACAACAGCTCTAAGGGTCAGGTGAGTGAGACATAGCCACCATAAGCAAGGATGTCCGTGTCCTCTCTAAATTCCTGCCCAGGGCACACTTCTTCCTCTCTCACACCTCATTCCTTCATGCTCTAATTATATTTGGGTGTATATTTGCACTGGTGGCTTAAAACAACAGAACGGATTAGAAGAGATTTTAATAACCTCTGTTTCACTGACAGTGGCTCAAAGGGCAGCTTCATTAACATCCATAAATAAAGGGGCAAGAGCTGGCCTCTGAGGAAGCCAGATGGCATGAAGCTAGGCAAGCTTGACTAGGTATTTCCTGCTCCAGTAGACAGAACTGGTTTTCCTCATTTATTTCAGTGATTACCCTTTCTCACCCCAACATGTCCTATTGCTTGCCCCCAACATCCTTGTACATACCTTTCATGTGCCTCCAAAGATCTCCACAAACCCAGTCCTGCCTAGCTCACATGCATTCCAATCATCATATGCTGGTCAGGAATGGAGGGGGAAAAGTGCCTTGACAGGACTGACTATATATAGTTTGACAAGGCTATAGGTTATGAGGAAGGCAGCACAGAGGTTAGAAGCATGGAATCTGCAGCCAACCTTGCCTGGGCTCAGATCCTGGCTCCACCACTGACCAACTAGGTAACGTCAGGTAAGTTTCTTAATCATTCTGTGCCTCTGTTTCCTCATCTGTAAAATGGGGTTAACTGTATGTACTTCATAGAGGAGTTAAGGATTAAATGAGTTAATATTCATGAGCATTTAAAACAGGGCCTGGCCCATAGTAAGTCACTACATGGATCTTTTTTTTTTTTTTTTTAAAGCTATGTATGACTGCCTTAGCTATCTCCTCTTCGAAAGCTGTGTAGGACTATGAAGATAATATTCTAAGCTAATATGCAGTGAGTGCAATAGGCCAGGCAGTGTTTAGTGTAATGTACAGTATATCCCTTCAAGTCCACGCAACCCTGTCTTATAGATGAGGAAAGCAGAAGCTTAGAGTGGCTAGGTAACTCTTCCAGCGTTCCACAGCTGGTTTTGTGTAACACACCTGCCACAACTAGTTGTGAAACCTGGAGCAGGTTACTGAGCTTCTCTGAGCCTCTGTAAAAACAGAGGCTTGTACGTGTGGAACAACTCTTCTCTCATCCTTAGCGATGAGTATGAGCCAGGAAAGTTCATTCTGCTCCCTGGCTTGGCGACTGCTTGCCTCAGCTCCACCATTCAAACCAATATGCTCTGTTCATACATCACACCTTCATTGAGGGCCCCAACAGGGAGACTGTAGCGGATAAAAAGATGAAAAGACACAGTCTTAACTTTGGGAGCAACAAGTCAGAAAGGGAGTAGGAGCCAGAGCTGGTGGCACAAGTGCTAATCTAAGGAGTTTGGACTTTGATTGGTGGGTGTGCTCGGTACTTTTGCTCTGTCCCACCTTCGCCACCTGATCCCCTCTCTACTCTGCTCTGTCCCCCACGAATCAGAAGGTCAGTCTCTAAGAACTATATCACGTGGGCTTTAGGCCCTCTGGCTTCCATCTGGGTCCAGCCAATCTCAGGAGGAGATCAGAGCACAGGAAGAAAGGTTACACTATTCATTCTCTGCCTCTCTCCCTACCAGTATGTGGCTCTGGCAGGAGCTGTGATCCTTGACCCAGGTCAGTGTCTACGGTGGACCCCTCTCCCATAGCCACAGATTTTGCTGGGGTCCTGTACCCCTCCCTTCCCCCACTGTGCCTGAGGTGGTAACAGTATCAGCTGTAGCCAGTCCCTCGGTGGGCCACCATCCCTTGTAGGTTTCCCTTACCGCACTCACCATCGTAAATAATCTCTCCATTAAAGGCTTTTCAATAGCCCTCTGAATGTGCGGGCTGTGTCCTGCCTGGACCCTAACTAACACAGTAAACAAAGCAAAGTACTGAATTTTCTTTTGTTTTAATTTGATGTAGGTGGAATAGAGTTCAGGAGACACTAGACACAGAGAACCAGTTAAGATATAAAATAAGAGATAAGGAGGGTCTGATGGAGGGAATGAAGTGGAGCAGACAGCTATCAATAGGACCTGGGATTATGAGCGGAGAGGGAAAAGCCAAAAATGGCGCCAAACTATAGACCAACATCCCTCATGAACATAGGCACAAAATCCTCAACAAAGTATTAGCAAACTGAATCCAGCAATGTGTTAAAAGGACAATGCATGATGACCAAGAAAATGTAAGGCTGTTTCAATATTCTAAAATCAATTACTATAATTCAACATATCAAGTCATGAGATTATTCAATTGCATTAATTAGAAATGCAAATTAAAACTTATTTATTACAACTACACACCTATTGGAATGTGTGAAATTCAGAAAATCTGATATCAAAAACTGGCGAGGATATAAAGCAGCTGTTCATGGTTAGTGAAAATGAAAAATGGTACAGCCACTTTGGAAAACAGTGTGTCGTCTTTTAAGTTAAATATACACAGCATACAACCTAGCAATCCCACTTCCAGCTATTAACCAAGAGAAATGAAAACTTATGTTCACACAAAAACCCATATGTGAAGGCTTACTTTATAATGTCTAATGTTGGCTTTATTTGTAACTGCCAAAACTTGGAACCAACACAAATGTCCTTCAACTGGTGAGTGGATCAACAAATGGTAGTATATTACTGTAATGGAATACTACTCGGCAATAAAAAAAGAACTACCAATACACGCCACGACATGGATGAACTAATACACGCCATGACATGGGTGAATTTCAAATGTATTATATGCTAGATGAAAGATGCTAGACTCCAAAGGCTCCATACTGCGTGATTCCATTTACATCATATAATAAAAAAGGCAAATTATAGGGGCAGAATAATAGATCAGTGGTTCCCAAGAATTGGGGCCAGGGGCCTGAGGAGACTACAAAATGCCACAAGGGAATTTTGGGGGTGGGGAATGGTGAAGGAACTGTTCTATATCTTGACTATGGTGGTGGTTATATGACTATATGCATTTGTCAAAACTCATAGAACTGTACACTAAAAATGGTCAATTTTACTGGTATGTAAATTATATTTTTAAAAAAATGTGACCCCCTAAAAATTGATATTGAAGTTCTAAGCCTGGGAAGTTGTAGTATCATTAAGAGAAACAGGGAAGCCATGAGGCCTGACGGTTGAGACACGTGCCAAACCTGGGATTTGTGGATTCTGTTCTTCCCAGACTGGCTAAATATCATCTAACCTTCTGTATGTCTAGCCCATGGAGCCACAGCTTCTGCAAAACCACAGGACGAGACCCACTCCCCATCACAGAGGTGGGCCAAATCCAATATGACACCTGTTTTTTGTTTTTTTAAAAATTTATTATTTATTTATTTATGGCTGCATCGGGTCTTAGTTGCAGTGTGTGGGCTCTCTAGTTGTGGCGTGCAGGCTCCAGGGTGTGTGGGCTCTGTAGTTGTGGCACTCGGGTTCCAGAGCGCGTGGGCTCTGTAGTTTGCAGCACATGGGCTCTAGTTGAGGCACGCAAGCTCAGTAGTTGTGCTGCGCGGGCTTAGTTGCCCCGCAGCATGTGCGATCTTACTTCCCTGACCAGGGATTGAACCTGCATCCCCTGCGTTGTAAGGCAGATTCTTTACTGCTGGACCACCAGGGAAGTCCGTTTTTGTAAAAAGTTTTACTGGAACACAGTTTCACCCATTCCTTTATCTACGTGCTACGACAGCAAAGTAGCTGCAACATAGACCATATGGCCCACAAAGCCTAAAATATTTACCATCTGGCCCTTTACAGAAAAGGGGTGCTGATCCCTGCCCTATCCCAGGGGTTATAAGGCCAGGAGCTCCAAGTGACAGCGTATAGTCATGAAGGTAGCCAGGATTATGATAAAAAGAACACCCTACCTCACTGTGTGGGTGAAGAGTCACAGATTCTGGGAACTCTGGCGTTAGTGCATAACTTCAGAGAGGTCACTCATTCATTAGGCAGCTTAAGTAGGGGTCAGACCCTGGGCAGAAGGTGCCTATGAATCCTTTTCTACCAACAATTTGTTTATAATGTTGGGGGTTTCAGCGTGCTGAGCTAAAACCTATATTTTCCAGCCTCCCTTGCAAAGAGGTGTGTCTAGGAAGACAAATAATACAAGGTACAGTTTGGTAGAGTTTCTGGAAACGTTCTTTTAAGATAGGGCGGGACTTCCCTGGTGGTCCAGTGGTTAAAACTCCACACTCCAATGCAGGGGGTCCAGGTTTGATCCCTGGTCAGGGAACTAGATCCCGCACGTTGCAACTAAGAACCCACACGCCGCAACTAAAAAAAGAGCCTGGGGGACTTCCCTGGTGGCGCAGTGGTTAAGAACCTGCCTGCCAATGCAGGGGACACGGGTTTGAGCCCTGGTCCAGGAAGATCCCACATGCCGCAGAGCAACTAAGTCCGTGCGTCACAACTACTGAGCCTGCGCTCTAGAGCCCATGAGCCACAACTACTGAGCTCGTGTACCACAACTACTGAAGCCCACATGCCTAGAGCCCGTGCTCCGCAACAAGAGAAGCCACCACGGTAAGAAGCCCATGCACCGCAACAAAGAGTAGCCCCCGCTCGCCACAACTAGAGGAAGCCCGCACGCAGCCACAAAGACCCAACGCAGTCAAAAATAAAATAAAATAAATAAATTTATAAAAGTAAATAAATAAAAAAAGAGCCTGCATGCCGCAAAAAAGATCCCGCGTGCCGCAACTAAGACCTGGCACAGCCAAAATAAATAAATTAAAAAGACAGCAATCTCAGTTGTCGGGCATATTCCCCCCCCCACCTCCCCCTTCATTCTGCCTGAAATGCAGATTCTATGGCTCGAGTTGCCACATACATCTGACCACCAGGAGGCAATCTGAGGATGGAACACAATTTCCTGCAGATACTGGCACTGAGATGGTGAATCAGATGTCATCCATGCCCTTAAGGAACTCCATTTCATCAACAAGACAGGCAGGTAAACACATTTGTTATATGGTATGATAGAGCAACAGGAACCTGTGTGTGGCACAGAGAAGAGCACCATTAACTACATGGGCCCCAGGTGGTGTGCAAGCAGAAAAGGCTTCCTGGAGATGATGTAACAGGTCCGAGTTGGTCAGAAAGGCTGGTCATAGAGCTTCTCCAACACATCCAATGGGAAGGCCCTCCTTTTACTGGTGGTCCGCTTCTGTTCTTCTGGGGCCACTTTAGCCAGAAAGTTCCACTTCAGATTGACATGAAGTCTACCCTCATTTAACTTCCATCCCATTGGTCTTACTTCTACACTGTGGAACAACCTGTGATGTTCCTAATGAAACTCTCATGTTTCCTCTATGTTTCTTAGGTTGTTTGCAGATGGCCACAATAATTCCCTTCCTTGGTTTCATGCCTTGGGTAGTCAATCACTTCGCACAGTGACTCTGTACTTAGCCATGTCACTTGCTCTGGCCAATGGGACATTAGCAACATGACACAAGAGGTTTGAAAAGTACTTGTGCATTAAGGCTTGCTCTGTTGCAACTCCTGGGATCTCTGGAGGCATCACCATGTGAACGAGCCCAGGCCATCCTAATGGATCATAAGAAACATGTGACCAAGTCATTCCCTCTGCTCCAGCTGACAGTGAGTCAACTGCCAGTTGACTGAGATCATTTCAGGCTATCCAGTTCTAGCTGAGCTTACCTGGACAAGAACCACCACCCAGGTCACCCTAAGAACCATGAGAAATAATCAATGTTTGTCTTAAGGTACTGAATTTTGAGGTTGTTTGTTATACCACAAAATCTAACTGATACACTCCTTTACAGACCGAACTCCCTTAATTCCCTCAGACCTTCCTCACATTCTCTATCCTGCTGGCTAAGGCTGCTCTGGTTTGTCCATTGTCTAGATTGTCAATATGCCCCTGAAATGCAGCCCCAGAACTGAACACCATATCCTGAGCATATTCTGGCCTTCTTCCCTGTATATTACACTCCTGTTGCTTCCATTCATTTTAGAATTTAGACAGCCATGTTATCCTGACACATGGTAGGACTTTGCACATGTCCTAATATTCTGTACTTGTATCGTTAGGTTTTCAAAAATTTTAATTGTGGTAAAATACACATAACATCAAATTTACCATCTTAACCATTTAAAAATGTACAGTTCAGTGGCATTCAGTACATTCACATTATTGTGCACACTCACCACCACCCATCCATAGAACTCTTTTCACCCTGCAGAACTAAAACTCTATATCCATTAAACGATAACTCTCCATTCCCCCTCCCCCCAGCCCCTGGTAACTACCGTTCTACTTTCTGTCTATATGGGTCTGACTACCCTAGGTACCTCATATAAGTGTAACCACATTACACTTGTGCTTTTGTGATTGGCTTATTTCACTTAGCACAACGTCCTCAAGGCTCACCCATGTTGTAGCATGTGTCAGAATTTCCTTCCTTTTAAGGCTGGATAATATTCCACTGCATGCACATACCACATTTTGTTTATTCATTCATCTGTCAGTAGACACTTGGGTAGCTTCCACATTTTAGCTACTGTGAACAATGCTGCTATGAACATGGGTGTACAAATGACAGGTTTTTATTTTTAAATAAATAAATTTATTTATTTATTTATTTATGGCCGCGCTGGGTCTTCGTTGCTGTGCATGACCTTTCTTTTTAGTTGCAGCGAGCAGGGGCTACTCTTCATTGCAGTGTGCAGGCCTCTAATTGCGGTGGCTTCTCTTGTTGCGGAGCATGGGCTCTAGGCGCGTGGGTTTCAGCAGCTGTGGCACGCAGGCTCAGTAGTTGTGGCTCGCGGGCTCTAGAGCACAGGCTCAGTAGTTGTGGTAGATGGGCTTAGTTGCTCCGCGGCACATGGGATCTTCCTGGACCAAGGGCTTGAACCCTGCATTGGCAGGCAGATTCTTAACTACTGCGCCACCAGGGAAGCCCTCAGGGTTTTTTTTCAATGTCATTACTTGTTCTGGAATTTTGTCTTCCTGATGCTATTAGAATCATCAAGCTATTCAGAAGCTTACAGATGGATGGAGCCGGGGTAGTTCCATCCAAGCTATTAAAAAATCTATAATACTTTGCCTTGTAACATATATTTTTAAGTTACAAATTATGCTTTCTATTTTTCACTGCCAGGCTTCAAAAGTCATTAGGGATTTCTACAGACCAACTTATTGCCTTGTAATAGTATATTTACCCTACAAGCCACACAAATGCAGTCAACTGATTTTCAGCCAAAGTATTAAATCAATTCAATGGGGAAAGAAAACTCTTTTTAAAAAATGGTGTTGTTGGGCTTCCCTGGTGGCGCAGTGGTTGAGAGTCCGCCTGCCGATGCAGGGGACACGGGTTCGTGCCCCGGTCCGGGAAGATCCCACATGCCGCGGAGCGGCTGGGCCCGTGAGCCATGGCCGCTGAGCCTGCGCGTCCGGAGCCTGTGCTCCGCAACGGGAGAGGCCACAACAGTGAGAGGCCCGCGTACCACAAAAAAAAAAAAAATGGTGTTGTGGGCTTCCCTGGTGGCGCAGTGGTTAATAATCCGTCTGCCAATGCAGGGGACATGGGTTCGAGCCCTGGTCAGGAAAGATCCCACATGCCGCGAAGCAACTAAGCCTGTGAGCCACAACTACTGAGCCTGCGCTCTGGAGCCTGCGAGCCACAACTACTGAAGCCTATGCGCCTAGAGTCCGTGCTCCGCAACAAGAGACACCACTGCAATGAGAAGCCTGCGCACCACCAACAAAGAGTAGCCCCCGCTCACCGCAACTAAATAAAGCCCACGCGCAGCAATGAAGACTCAACACAGCCAAAAATAAATAAATTAATTAATTTTTTAAAAATGGTGTTGGAACAATTAGATTTCCATATGGCAAACAAAAAACCTGACCCTTCATTTCTCACTGTGTACACAAAATCAATCCAAAATGAATCAAAGACCTAAATGTAAAAGCCAGAACCATAAAGCTTCTAGAAAAACGTATCAGAGAACATTTTCAAGGCCATGGAATAGGTAAAGATTTCTTGGACAGGACACAAAAAGGATTAACCCATTGATAAACTGGATTTCAAAAATTTAAAGAATTTCTGCTCATTAAAAGACTCCACTAAAAAAATAAAGAGGTAAGCCACAAATTAGCAAAAAATATTTGCCAAACACATACGTAACAAAGGACTTGTATGCAGAAGAAATCCTACAAATCAATGATGAAAAAATGAACAACTTGATTTTTTTTAAATGTCAAAGGACTTTGATTGCTTCACACAAAAGATACAGGAAAAGTCAATAAGCACATGAAAAGGTACTCCGTATCATTAGTTATCAGGCATATGCAAACTAAAACCACTGCTGAGATACTCAAAATACTTGCTAGAATGGCAAAGAAAAAAAAAACTGACAATCCCAAAGTTTGGAGAGGATATGGAGCAAATACAACTCTCATACATTGTTGGTGGCAGTGTAAAATAGTACAGTCTCTTTGGAAAACTGACGTTTTCTTCTAAAGTTAAACATATATCAACTCAATGACACAGCAACTCCACTCGTAGATATTTATCCAAGAAAATGAAAACATACGTCCACAAAAAACGTTCTCAGCAGTCCTAATTCATCTTAGCCCCACATTGGTAATAAACCCAAATGTTTATGAATGAGATTAGATAAACAAATTATGGTATAGGCATACAATGGAATACAGAAAAGCAGTAAAAATGAATGAACTACTAATATATGCAACAACATGTGTGAATCTTAAAAATATTATGTTGAGTGAAAGATGTTAGGCACATACACCAAAAAACCCCCCATACTGTAGGATTCCATTTATTTGAGGTACAGGAACAGGCAAACCTTACTTATTAATGACAGTAGTCAGAAGTGGTAGCGTGGTGGTTGGCAGGTTGGGGTGTGGAGGAGAGAGGTGTGGAACCGACCAGAAAGGGGCACCAGGAAACAAATGATGGTGGAAATACTCTATATCTTGTGTTGCATTGTGGTTACATGGGGATATATTTGTCACAACTCATCAAACTGAATACTTGGCATCTGTTCATTTAATTGTATGTAAATTATACCTCAATTTTTAACCACCATAAGTGGTGTCTAAGGGTATAGAACAACCTACTTGCACCCTGTGGATTTCATCTATAATCAAATTAAATGGACATGTGTGAATTAAAAGTCTCTTTCCTTTAAAACAAAACAAAAACCGTGTAAGAATACTTTTGGTACCAATACAGTTGGCCCTCTGTATCTAAGCATCCTCAGATTCAACCAACCATTGATCTATTAAAAAAAAAAAAGAAAATACCAAAATGTTCCAAAACATAAAACTAGAATTTGCTGCACACCAGTGACTATTTACATAGTTTTACATTGTATTAACAACTATTTACATAGCATTTACATTGTATTAGGTATTTTAAGTAATCTAGAGATGATATAAAGCATATGAGAGGATGTATGTTATATGCCATTTTATATAAGGGGCTTGAGCATGCGCGTATTAGGTATCCATAGGGGTCCTGGAACCACACCCACACCCCCACCCGTGCGCGCGCACACACACACACACACACACAGAGGTACTGAGGGATGACTGTATGGAGAAAATGGCTGAAGCCAAGCTAAGGCCAATGATCTACTAAGTCTCGGCACTTGCTGAGGATCTGAAGAGGGCACTTTTCCCTAGCCAACATCACACTGGATGAGCTGCTGAGCTGTGGGTGTTAGGCAAGTCCTCACCACTCACGAACAACTCATACTAAGGAAGTGAGGGTTCAGAAAGGAGTTCTTCTCCGGTATCGCCGTAGGCAGGTGAAGTTAATGATGGCTATAAGTGAGAAATAATGTGTAACAGTTTGTGGTTGTAGCTGTACAGGTTGGGCAATAAGGTTAGCACACCACAAGGGTGGCTAGCTCAGCTCCCACCCCCCCCCACACCCCATAACCAGCCCACAGCTGGAACTCCCCAGCAGCAGCAGGCTTTGAGAGCTGTGCACCCTTAGGGCATCCCTCCTCAGACTTTGCCGCAGGCCTCTGGCCCCTCAGACACATTCCAAGGGGCCAGTACCAAGGGGCTTGTTTGGGAATTAGATTTTTCTGAGCATGAATTTTTTCAGTAATTGTATCTTAATATAAAATACGCTAAAATAAAGCATTGTGGCCAGTGATGAGGCCAGGACCCTAGTTATTGAGTTGGGCCCTCAATCAATCTTCCTATCTTTCTTCCTTCCTTTCCTTCCCTTCCCTTCCCTTCCCTTCCTATTTATGTATTTATTTATTTATTTATCGTGCCATGTCGCTTGCAGGATCTTAGTTCTCCAACCAGGGATTGAACCCGTGCCCTCTGTGTTGAAAGCACAGAGTCCTAACCACTGGACAGCCAGGGAATTCCCCAAACTATTTTTTTTTAATTTATTTATTTTTATTTTTGGCTGCGTTGGGTCTTTGTTGCTACGCACGGGCTTTCTCTAGTTGTAGTGAGCAGGGGTTACTCTTGGTTGCAGCGCATGGGCTTCTCATTGTGGTGGCTTCTCTTGTTGCGGAGCACGGGCTCTAGGCACGCGGGCTTCAGTAGTTGCGGCACGCAGGCTCAGTAGTTGTGGTTCGTGGGCTCTAGAGCGCAGGCTCAGTAGTTGTGGCACACGGGCTTAGCTGCTCCGCGGCATGTGGGATCTTCCCAGACCAGGGCTCGAACCCATGTCTCCTGCATTGGTAGGCGGATTCTGAACCACTAAGACACTAGGGAAGTCCCCCAATTTATTTTTAAAACAGATTGTGACATTAGCTGTGTTTCGTCCTACCTCTCTGGCCATTTCTCTGCTAGTTTCTCCTGATAACGACTGTGGTAACCATTGCCCCTGGCTCATGACTGATGATCCTATTCAGTCTCATGGCTTTAAATACTATCTATTCTCTGACAACTCCGAAAGTTATCAGCCAGGTCCTCTTCCTTGAGCTCCAGGCTAGTATAAACAACCGCCCATCTGATGTACATTTCGACTTCGTGTCCAGAACTAAACTCCTGATGTTTCTCCCCACCAAACTCTCTCTTCCCACAATGGCTTCATCTCAGGAACTGATAACACAAATTTTCCAACTGTTCAAATCAAAACCTTGGAGTAGTCTTTGATCCTTCTTCTCTCACACTTCTCACCTGATCCATAAAAACAAGTTTTGCTGGCTCTCTACCTTCAAAATGCATCCTGTATCCAAGCACTTCCTACTACTCTATTGCCACCACCTTAGTTCAAGTCACTATCACCTCTCTCCAGTGTTACTATGACAGCCCACCTGGTCTCCCAGATTCTACCCTGCCCCTTCCCATGCTCCCCAATCTATTGTCAACAAAGCACTGTGAGTGACGCAATTAAAATGTAAGTCAGATCAAGCCACTCCCCTGCCCGAAGGCGCCACAAGCTTCCCATCTCTCTTATAATAAAAGCCAAGGTTCTTCCCCTGACCTACAAAAGGCCCTATGTGATCTGTCTGCACCCTGTCCTCTTTCTGACCTTATACCCAATTTCTCTTCCCCTTGCTCACTCTGCTCCAGCCACAGTGGTTCACTGCTGTATGTATCTCAAACATACCAGGTATGTCTCTGTCTCAGGGCCTTTGCGCTGGCTGTTCCCTCTACTGTACAGATGATATCAATTTGGCTTACTCATTCCCTCACTTCCTTCAGGTCTCTACTCAAATGCTGTCTTATCAGAAACAGGTTTATCTTCCCATTGCTGGTCTCATCCTACCACCCCTGCTAGAAAGCATGCTCCTTGAGGAAAGGGAATTTTTTGTCAGTTTTGTTCACTGCTGTACCCCCAAGTTCCTAGAACAAGGCCTGATATGTAGTGGGTGCTCAGTAAATATTTGCTGAAAAAAATGAAAGATATCAGACCTTGCTTCTGCGTAGTTAATCAATAAACAAAAACATATATACTGAACTCATCAAAACTGTATATAATTCTGTATGATCTTGGGATATGTTCACAAATGTAATAAAGAGAGTACTTACATTGTTAATTAAATAGTCTGGGGCAGAATCTGGTTTAATGGTTTAGGAAAGAAAGCATCATATAACAGAATAGCTCTGTCTGCCAATTGGGATTAGGAAAATGAGCTGATGCTCTCAGTCTTAAGCTACAACTTGACCTGTCAAGAGGGGCCCTCACCCAGAACTGTCTCTCCAACTACCACCACTCCTCTACATGACATGACTCAAGCTTATCAGTTAGCTCAGACCCCTTGTAGTCAAGTTTCCTCTCTCTAACAGAGAAGCACACTGTAAATCAAGCCTTGGGACTTCCCCGGTGGCGCGCAGTGGTTAAGAATCCACCTGTCGGGCTTCCCTGGTGGCGCAGTGGTTGAGAGTCCGCCTGCCGATGCAGGGGACACGGGTTCGTGCCCCGGTCCGGGAAGATCCCACATGCCGTGGAGCAACTAAGTCCGTGAGCCACAACTACCGAAGCCCGCACGCCTAGAGCCCATGCTCCGAAACAAGAGAAGCCACCACAATGAGAAGCCCGCGCACCGCAACGAAGAGTAGCCCCCATTTGCCGCAACTAGAGAAAGCCCGTGTGCAGCAACAAAGACCCAATGCAGCCATAAATAAATACATAAATAAATAAGTAAGTAAATAAATAATCAATCGAGGCTTGCAGGACCACAGTGATCCAGCACTTAGGGGCTATGTTCAGTCAAATGCCAACAGACAATCCTGAAGGGAAAGCAAGTGATAGTGGACTCCAACAAGTGATAGTGATTCAAACCTAACCGGTTCCTAAGGAACCACTCTGGCTGCAGTGAAGCCTTCCTGCCCCCACAGCCAGTCCATCCCTACAACCCATCAATTGGACATCTTAATGCCCCTTGAATTCATCCACTGCTCTGGTTCCCTGAACAGACATCGAGTGAGTCTCGATGGAAATGGACCTGACCATTTTCTTCCCCAGCCTCTAAGTGACCCTAAGATAAAGCCCAAATTCCTTCACGGGCTCTCCCCATTGTGGGTTGGGCCTTTTCCCATCTCTCCACCTTACCACTTTCTCCTTTACACTGCACTCAGCATGCTAGCAACTACCAAATCTAACTCTTTCAGTCCTGCTCTGAGATTCTGGTCCAAACTGTTTGCTCTGCCTGAAAGAATCTTTTCTTTTTCTTATTTCCTCAGGATAACTCCTTCTCAGATCTGTTAGGGCTCCAGTTAAATACCACTTCTTCAGAAAAGCTGTGCCTGAGCTTTGGCTTTCACAGTGCCCGTCACACTTCACTGGGATCTGTCATGATGTCAAGACGTTGCCCATCTCACACTTTGCTGTCACCAGGACAGAGCAGTGTCTGAAGCTGAGTAGGTGCTGCTGCGTAATGATTGAGGAATGAGCATATGAATGAATAAGTACGAGAACAGATGAATCAAGAAGTCAGGTCAAAGCCTTTGTGGTAGCTGCACTGACTAGAAGGCAACAGTTTTTCCTGCTCAAGTTCTTCTTTTCCTTCCTATTTTATTTTTTTTTTAAGATTTAATTCTATTTATTTTTGGCTGTGTTGGGTCTTTGTTGCTACGTGCCGGCTTTCTCTAGTTGTGGCGAGCTGGGGCTACTCTTTGTTGCGGTGCTCAGGCTTCTCCTTGCAGTGGCTTCTCTTGTTGAGGAGCACGGGCTCTAGAAGCACTGGCCTCAGTAGTTGCAGCACACGGGCTCAGTAGTTGTGGCACGCAGGCTTAGTTGCTCCACGGAATGTGGGATCTTCCCAGACCAGGAATCGAACCCGTGTCCCCTGCATTGGCAGGCAAATTCTTATCCACTGTGCCACCAGGGAAGTCCCTCCTTCCTACTGTAAATAAAATATGTTCTAAAATCTTTAAGAATATAAGCTTCTTTGTTGTTTTTTTTTTTTGGCCACACCACAGGGCTTGCAGGATCTTAGTTCCCTGCCCAGGGATTGAACCCAAGCCCCGGCAGTGAAAGCGCCGAGTCCTAACCACTGGACCACCAGCGAATTCCCTGAATATAAGCTTCTCTGAATGATGCTCCAGAACTGATACGTGGAACATTACCATAGGAGGGGGGTGCCATGACGTAACATCCAGTTGCAAAGGGATCTATAACATAAGAGCATAATTCTTGAGCATGGTAAAGGAGATAAAATTAAAACGTAAAGGTCAATTTTAAGCTCAATCCTCCTTTTGCAAAACCCAGGAAACTGGTAGGGAAATAAGTAGCCTTCCATGTGGCCTTCACCATCAGTCATGTACCAAGAACTAATTAGAAAGGTATGTCCAACTGTCCCCCAGCCCTCCTTTGGGTCTCCCAACACCTGGAATCGAGACACTGTGGTAGACAGGCTGCCACTGGGTGGATAGCAGTGCTGGACCCAAGAGGGAAGACAACCACACCTCATCACCCGAGCCTGAGCAGGAACCAGGGGAAGTATGCAGCTTGAGTTCTGAACTGCATGTTCACAGCAGAGGGACTACCTGCAGTTCAGTTAGAGCTCCCCATGAACCAGCTTGTACTTATAGTCTGAAAGGGTAACACTGCTTTCTGAAGGACTGCTTTCAGATAAATGTGAAAGTGTTTCTTTACCTACATGTATGTTTCCATTGAAAAATAAAAGCCAAACAAAACAAACAGGCATTGAGTTTTACGCATGAGTTATGACAAATACTTTGGTCCCTGGGTTTCAACGATCCAAAGGCTCTGTGGCAAGGTTTAGTTTTTCTATGATTTGTTTATTTTAAGTGTCTTACACTGACTCAATGACACAGAGATCGCTGCCTTCTCACTGACAGCAAAAACACAAACAGGACCAAGGAAAGAAATGCTATTCCCCCATTTCTACAAGCTGACACGGAGGTAAACTGTTAGGCAGCCACCAGAGAGCAGGAGAGCATACCCAGCCCTAGCCAAAGATGCCAGTTCCTCATCTCTGCACTACCCTCCACACAGTGTCCTAGGAGGGACACTAATGAAAGGCCTAATGACCTGCCTAATGAGGTGTAACTACACAATGTACAAAAGGGTCAGCTAAATTGGGTCATAAAGGAGAAGTAAATTTAACACCCACAGAGGTATCTGGATAATTATTAGATCTGAAAGTTAGTTTCAGCTGATGATTACAGTAAGAAAAAGTACTTATCTACCAGCTGTATTAATTCCTTATTGCTTTTGAAAGTCTGGCAGTAGCAAGATTATTTTTTCAAAGATTGCCTTAACAATGAGTTCTAGACTGACATCAACCTGAAAATTCCATCCTCAGCCCTACTCTCTCACAGAGCAATTTTATCTAATCCTTCAACTTCACTCTGACCTCCACGCAAACGTTCTTAACTGGCTCTATACTTCTAAGTGTCTACTGGAAATTCCACCCGAGAGACCTACCAGCTTCTCCCAACCCAAAATCATCTTTCCTCTCCTTCTCCTGTGCTCCCTCACTCCACTTAATGGTACAATATCCAGTCACCAGAGTTCTTTCCTCATTCGTTCCCTAATATTTGTAAGGGCAACAATGAGTCAGGCATTATGCCAGAAGGTGGGGCACAGAGCAGTGATCCAGACAGGTCAGGTTCCTGGAGCTTAGTTTCCATTTCTTGCTACACCCACTGTTGAATACCAAGGAATAATTTGACAGAGGAACACAATGAGTGGCAGGCATGTGACAAAGACTCTGCCTTTGCTGAGGTAAAGCACACTTGGCTGTGATGCATGTGAAGTAGCCAACCCTAGAGTGAGGTATATTACATACTTTGGTTTTACCTGTAATCCCAAGAAAAGGATGAGTTTTTAATTATAATAATAAAACATTTTTCAATGTGCAAACCTAATTTACTAAGGTTTCCTTTGTGTTTTCCACACTCTATATGGATACAAGCATCCTGTCACTGTGAAAATGGCTATTTCTATGGCAGCAAGAGACCCTTTAGAGAATTACCTGTCTGCCTTCCTTCAGATTTTGGATGTAGGATGTTCTTAGGGCACCCCAGAACACAACAACCCTGACCGGTGTTCTCTAACTCTGTTATATGGCCTCTGGTCACCAGGAAGGTTGAGTAGTTCTCCAGTGACTGGACATGCCTGGTGCCCTTCACAAACATCTCGACTTGTATGCGGAAAACTGCTTACCAACTAGGCCATGATCATGCTCAGCTGTGTTAAACCTGAGATGTAAAATAATCTAATCTCAGGACAGTCTTTGCCATAACACCCCCTTTTTCCTGTTTTCCTTTTGGTTAATGTGTAATGAAGGAGGCCGGTTATAAAATACAGGGTGTATATGGGATATGCCCACCTGAAAATAGCCATTCATTTTAGTATTTTAGAATTTTCTGAGTATTGTTTAAATGATGCTCAATGTCTTACCTCGCTATTGAGACTCTAAGCTCTTTCAGGACCAAGACTGTATTAAGGAGATAACAGCTCCCTGAAACTTAACACTTCAAGGTATTTGGTAACACTCCTATAATAATTTGGAAATTACTTGAAGGCATTTAAATGTTCTTTGGACAACAATCTTAGCATATCAGGAATATTAAGCAGTGAAGGAAGGAGAAACAAAGACAAAAATTTTAAAAGAATAACTACTACGATCAGGAGCAAGCCTTCGGTCTGGGGAACCAAAACAGCCGTTTAAGCACAATGATTTAGCTTCGAAAATAAGATCAGATAAGAAATACTATGTTCAATCATTTCCCCCATTGCTTCAAAAAGCAAGCTATGTCCCCTTAGCACCTGGCACAGGAATATGAGTGCAAAAGGCTGAAAAGTAACAGGAAGTACAGCTGATCTCTCTACCATCCCCCATTTCCCTGACAATGAGAGGATGCCTGGATGACAAATACACATCTCACAGGCTCCCAGAGCCACCCCCAGAGAGGGCCCTCTGAGATGATAACCATTTCCTAGCAGGAACCATCACCAAGCTACAGAAACCATTAACCACGTGGAACATCCTAAAATGTGCTTTGAGATGCTATAATACAAAACCATCCATCAACAAGCACCAAAAGAGACCCTAAGAGTCAAAACTATTCATCAACGAGCACCAAAAGAAATAGCAGTCTTAGAAAGCAGCATAAGATCTGTACAGTCACCTCTCAAATACGTACATGTAAATTCATTATCCTAGGTAACGGCACTACTGTTTGGTTCATGACACCTGAGTTAATTAGGAAACATCAGTGCTGCCCCGTCCCTGCCACCGTTCTCCCTCCACCACTTTTAATACAGTCAGAGAGCAAGAAGGGGTGAAGGCTCGCAGAGAGAAAACAAGTTCAGTATCATTCTTTACACAAGCAAGAAACTTTCAGGAGGGGTTTGTTGGTTTGTTTGTTTTAATATTTACTCATTACAGAAAATTACTATGTGTTCTTTTTATGTTCCTTTTTGCTGTTTTTACATCTGTTTGATGTACTTGTAATCCAACTGTATTCACAACTTTGTATTCTGATTTTTTTTCACTTACTATTTTGACATGCATTTTTCATGTCGTCACAGTTTTTAAGGGTTATGTGGTATTTTACTGACTACATGAACCAGCTTTTCCTTTCTCTAGTGTTAGGCACCTATGTCATTTTCCAATTTTCTGTTATAACCATTATACAGGTTAAGAAATTATGGCCCAGAAATTACATGATTTGCCTAACGTTATCATTCTAAGCAAAATACAATCGTGAAAGTAAATAATAAAGATTTTGAGGTTGTAAAGTGATATGATAAATCTCAAAGCCAAGTAGAAGCGTTTCCGGTTGTATTTTGGGATTATCTATTCTCATGAGAAATTGAGAGCTGACAGTTTGAGAGGAGCAGAGTTATCCCAGGCCAGAAAGGAAGACTGTGCTCAGTACTTAGTTCCCATTCCTCAAAGCCTTCGTTCCTAATCTTTCATAGTAGAAGACAGATAGGAACCATTACAGAAGCAGCTTCTGGGAATGGCTCAGAGAGGTGGTGGGGAGACTGAGGTATCCCCACAGCAATTCCTGGCAATCCTGGGTCCCAAAGAGTGTGGCATTTTGTCACTGGCAACCTTGAAAACCGACAGTACTTAGGACAAAGGCACTACTTGCAATTCCCCTTCTAAGAGCAGGAACTAAAGAACACGTGTTAAGGGTAGGGTTTGAGTGTATTTAAGTAATGCAGGAACATTCACCTCTTCCTTCTTAATGTTTAATCCTATTTTCTAAGTGTTCATTCCCATCATCACGAAAAAGAAATATTTACTCCATTTCTCATTTCCTTTGTCTGGGTTTAAAGACATGGTACTTTAATGAGCTCATTCCTGACCTAATGGCTAATTCATAAGTGAATGTTAGTGTGCTGGGGAGTCTTACTGTGTTCATGTTTTTCTCAGCATCTTTTATCATTCTGACTTTCATGAGCCCAAACTTATTTCAGCTATCTTTCATTCCCCACTCTTAAAAACACCTGACATCTAAATTTTCAAGTAATTTGGACTTTTAGGCTGTCCTGAAGTTTACTAATACAAAGCTGCTTTTATTTGTATGTAAGAAAAATAATGTCCTATTACTATACTGTAAACGAATTCTCAAATATAGCAAAACAACCAATTTTTTTCTAGACACTGTCCAATTCTAATAGTGGATTTATCCTAGAATTGGACCTCCTATTATAAAAACACACAAGTGACTTGTTAGGCATCAGAAGAGCTCTTCTGCTTCTGAGTGAGTGGTCGCTGATTCCTGTGTTTTCCGAACACCAACTCTGTATTACAACTTCCTACATGAGATCACGCTGTGTGCCCATTTTATTTCTCCTCTTATTGTATAACTAGAAAAGCAGTTCAGTGAAAGTAAATCCTGCTAGCATTACTGGTTTATCTGGTAAGTTGGCCTGTTAAATACTGTTGATTACTTTACTACAGGCCAGGTTTGATAACTGCGCTCAGCTGTCCCAGAAAATGGAATGGATGTTAGGTAATTATTTGTCAAAGGTCTCATTGCCATAGCAATGAAGAAACACTTTGAGAGTGTGCGCATCTTTCTCCTCTGAAAACAAGTGTCTTTCTGATTAGAGGGGCAAAAATAATGCACACAAATCCATGGGGCACACTCACCACATTTAAGCACTATTTTCTCCAAATGCTCATTCAAGGAAGTATTTGCACTGACATTCAAAGTACCCTCCCACCCCCTATCCAGTGCCACAGATGGTAATTGCTCCCTTCCATCTACTTTGATTTTGGCCTACTTGTCTGTCTTCTATCTGGGCCAATGCTAAAGTAATGAGGGTTTCTACACAGAATACAATAATTTTCATAAAGCTTTTCTGACAGGATTTGGTTAACAGTGCCAACGTTCCCCCACAGATTACGTATCCTTCTGATAATACCCCATTATTTCTTGAGGTATTTATACAAATATTTCCAGAGATGGAAGAAAAGTCAATAAAATGCAAAGCCGCAATTGCCATAGTTATGGACACAGGAAGAACAAAGCTTTCTTCCTTAAACTAATTTTACCTATTAACATCATCATACTTTCAATGCATCTTCTCTTATCACTCTGAGGGGTAAAAAAAACAACAACCCTGCAGCAAAGTCAAATACACAGTGATAATTAGTTTTATCAAGCTAGCAACAAACTGACTTCGATGATTAGAATCAGGGACCATCTTTTAAAAATCACAAACTCCTTTTCCCCATATTACAAACATTTATGTCTTTTGGGGGAGTACTTATTTTTTCATTGCTAATCCTACTACGAACGGGTTCTAGTATTACTATAGAAATCACATATTTGCATTTTCCCAACAAATAAAAATAACAGATCAGATCCAGACCAATCATTCCATAGGAAAGGTACAGAACAACCAGGTGGTAAGAGAAAGTCTCTCACAATAGAATCTTTAGCTGTAAAATGGTGGGGGTGGGGTGGGTGTCTACCAATAGTACTGTCTGCTGAAAATTTTCAGCTCTTGGTACAGATAAATTCTCTAAACTCCTAGTCCAAAAGCAATAACTTTTTCACATTTTCTGTAAAATGGATGGCCTTAAAACTCTTGTTCCCTGGTGTAGCTTTTCAGAAGGAAATGAGTTTCCTTATCAAGAATGTATCTAGGGGCTTCCCTGGTGGCGCAGTGGTTGAGAATCCGCCTGCCAATGCAGGGGACAAGGGTTTGATCCCTGGTCCCGGAAGATCCCACATGCCGCGGAGCAACTGAGCCCGTGCGCCACAACTACTGAGCCTGCGCTCTAGAGCCCATGAGCCACAACTACTGAGCCCACGTGCCACAACTATTGAAGCCCGCGCGCCTAGAGCCCGTGCTCCACAACAAGAGAAGCCACCGCAATGAGAAGCCCGCCTACCACAACGAAGAGGAGCCCCTGCTCTCTGCAACTAGAGAAAGCCCATGCCCAGCAACGAAGACCCAACGGCAGCCAGAAATAAATAAATAAGAATGTATCTAGATTTCCTGACTACCATCTTCTCCATATCTCTCCACATCACAATAATGCATTAAGTGTCTTTTCTAATTTAAACAGTTGTTCCGTTCACCTGAAGATCAGACTCGGGGCTCTTCCTTCTGAGACCTCTGTGCCCCATAGCTTACAAAGGTCCTCTGCCCTGTGCGACCAGTTTCTGGATACTAAAAGCCACCTACTTCCTTCCTCGTGTGTCTTGCCCTCAGCATGACACTGTGGGAACAATGAACAAAAATAAGGTTTATAACCTTCCTTGGTATCTATCCAAGGCAGCTTTAAACTTTTCTACTCCTGTCTTGTTCTTTACATGCTGCTGTAAACTCTTCACACCACCATTCACAAGTCGTGATCTCCCGGCCCCCTCTTCCTCCCTCATCATTCATCTGATAATGCCTTGAGAATACTTCACCTCACCTTTTGTCTTCGCAAGTCCATCTGCTTCCTTCTTGAGCTTCAAAGGTAGACCAGGCCCAGGGAGATCTGGCCAGTGGACACTCCGGGACTGGCAGAGCCACCGCACCTTCTGGAGTGTCCCTTCTCCCACCTGCCACCTGAACGCTCTTTTCTTAAAGATTTATCCCCCAAAAGTACCATCTCATTCTGAAAGACGATGGACCAGCTACCCCACGAGCCCTTTGTCTGAGGTTCCCATACCTCACATTCTTATCCACAAAGCGTCGGTCCTCACACAGGTAGGGGGTTCTGCTCGGCACAGGGCGGGGGAGCCTAGGTTTTCGCGTCCGGTAAAGGGATGGGTTATGGCCGAGGTCCTTCCAGGAGCCAAAATTCTAAAATCCTACGACCAAACTTGCAGGTCCTATTTCTGAGGCGGGAGGACGAACTCTGGAGCGACCCCCGAACTCCGAGCCCGCGCTGGCTGTTAGAACGGCCCCCTCCAGCCCCAGCTCTGCGTATCCCCGCCTCCGACCTCGGGCGCCGAGCCGCGGAGGAGGCCCGGCAGGCGCCCGCTCGCCGCCGCGCCATGCCCTTCTTCATCCTCACCCGCCGTCGCCGGCCGCCTCTCACCTGGCAAACCACCATGCCCCGCCCTGCGCCGCACCGGAGACCAAGGGTCTGGACGGGTCTCGGCGGCCACCAGCCCTCCTTGAGGAAGGCTGGCGGGGACGCACGGGCCCCAGAATCTAGCGCGCAGCCACCGGGAACGCGCCGCCTGGTTTCTAAGGAACCGGGGTCTGGAAAGGGAGGGGCGGGACGGCGGGAGGTCCGCGCATGCTCCCTGACGGGGGTGGACCACCGCAGGGAGGGGCCGTGGCCGAGAGCTGCGCATGCTCGCTGGTTGGGGGCGGAGGTTAAGCAGTCTGGCTGGAAGCCCTGGTCATTCGTTTCCGGCGGTGGAGGCGGCAGACGGAGAGGTTTCCCAGCCTAGGCTTCTTTCCGGTCTGTCGCCCGGCAGCAAGAGCGAGGAGGGTCTGAGTAGTGTGGTAGGCATTGGTTGTCCCAGAAAGAAGGAAGGTCTGCTGCTGGATAACGATGTATCTTTGCGGAACGACAGTTCTCTCGAATTCGCCGGACTTCGCGGCTTTCTAATGACTCGCTTTTTCGTGCCTGTCTGGGGTACTCTTCTGGATGTTCTTTGGTTGTTCCTTACAAGTCAGTGCTTTTCAAGACTGTGACCTCAGTCCTCCTGATCTCTTTACTGGAACCTAGTTCCCCCCAAATAAACACCACTTTGTAACGAGAGTACCCTTTGTTTCACCAACTGTCCGCTAGAGCAGCGAAATAAACCGGTAAGCCTTAGTGTAAAACAGGCTATGTTGGAAATGTGTCTGGAGGGAAATGAATTTACTGTGGCTCTACTTATGGAACCAGACATTTGTGCTTAATCTAATACTCCACTTTTCCCTCTACACTAGCTTTTCCCTGAGAGTCCTGTAAAATGCCCCTGAGGGAAGCATTCTATAGTAATGTAAGTTTGGAAAATGCTGGGTTAAGCTACACATCTTAACACAGGATTTTTAGAGCTTTCAATTAGTGGGTGATGTTCACTGTGAGCATCCATGACAGTTTTCATTATTTACTGGGTCACAGAACCCTTTTCCAGTTCCAGGAAACCTGTCTCTCTGAGATAGATTTATATGCTCTCCAGCAAACCTCCTCACTCCAGTGACTTTTAGCCACCACCCATTCCCTTCTGTTCCCTGTATTATCTTGTGGATAATATATCCCTATATTATCCATCCTTACACCCCAACAAAAAGCCCGCAGTTACCTTGTCTCTTGCTACCCCGATCTCCCTCACATCCGGTCACTCATCCTGTGGTGCTAACATCCCCTAAATATTTCTCAAACCTGCCTTCTTGTGTTTGGCCTTGTCCTTCTAGATGGTTTCTTTGCTTCTAGTCTTGTCTCCAGGTGGACAGCAGCATAATCTATTTTATGCCTCTTCTGCTTAAAACCCTGGTGCCTTGGGAGCAGAGGAGGCAGCTTGAGGCAGCAGCAGGCCAGTCACACTAGGGAGCATCCTCATGGAGGCAGGGTGGTCATATGTACTGTGTCCCTAGGTGCCAAGCCCTGCCCTGTGCATGCTGTAATCCTCTGTCACATGGGGAAGCAGGATTAACATGTTAAGAATGGGGAAAATGAAGCTGAGAAAGGTTAATTTTCTGGGGTCACCCAAACTGGGATTTTGAGCATGAGCTCTTTTCCTCAGACTGAAAGGAAGCTAACCTTAATACCCCTCAGAAGAGCTGTGACCAGTGTTTGGAGCGAGCGTATTTAGAATGCATTAAAATCTTAATTTGAGGAGAAGAGGTCCTATGGCCCACCTTTTTGTATTTGCCACTTTTTCTTTGTCTCAGATGAAAGCTGTTTCGCGGGAGAGAATCAAAGCTTTAAGTATCTATGCTCTTTGGGGTCTTGCAAAAAGTCTTGAGAATCCTTGAGACACCAGGGGCCTAGGCACTCGACAAGTAGACTGGGAAGGGGCCAAGCCCTCCAGGACGGCTGTGCCACATCAAGGGTGCCAATCCCGGTAAGACTCACAACAGAGACCAGACACTCGTGACTACTCATGGATGTGTATTTTAATAAAAATAATTCTGTCAAAATACAACAGGAGTTTTTTCATCTCTCAAGTACAATTTAATAGGATGTTTTGTGTTAGAATTCTCTCTAAACCCTCCCACACCCACAAGTTTCATGCTAATGCCAAGTATCAACTTGCGAGGACAAAGGCAGAACCAGTGTGCACGATGTGGAGGACGTCTGTGTCAGCTGTAGTTACTAATGGAGGAAAACCCAATGCAAAGAGGCGGCGCCTGAGGCAGCCAGAGTCCACAATCTGGCCACAGGTCCGTGTGCACGGGGCTGGTGGTCAAGTAGGGCTCTCCTGCCCAGCTGCCACACAGTGTGCATACCTGAGTTGTGAGCGACCAAAGGAACTTTCAGCTCTGACAGGTCTCTGCCTCATCTTCTTTGTGCTTGCTTAAGGGGTAGGAAGGTGCTGGGAGGCTGGGCAGTCCCCGCTTCTCCATCTCTTGGTGTCCCTGTTCTGCCGGCCGACACCCAGCCACAGACCCATGTAGGTGAGGAATAGGGGTTCTGGCTTTCTTTGCATGTCCGCCAGTTTCTGCTCTGGAAGGAGCGACCATTTGGTGAAGCAAGAGGAAAAGGTAAGTAGGGAAGGCTGCTCCCCGAGGGCTGAACAACCCAACAGAGCCAGGTCTTCTTCCTGCCTCCTTGGTTCAAGTTCAGCTCTTCACCGGGACTCCTCCCAGGTGCCTTCCCCACTCTCGGCTCCCGGAAGCAGGCTGGCAGGACTGGGTGTGCATAAGGGGCTCCTCGGGCTGGCAGGCAGGCCTGGACTGTCAGCAAGACAGTGGGCTCAAGCAGCTTGAGTTTGGACCTCTCCACGGCTTGTGGGGCAAAGGCTTATGTCCCAAAGGTATGCTGTCCAACTGGGACAGAAAGCCCCTCTGGAGAGGAACAGAGTAAACAACTTGGACTCAGCTGAAACAGTGAGATAAGGCACAGAAAATGGGGAGGTGGCCATGGGTACTGAGTATGAGGCAGGCGGACACCCAACCCCAAGCAGCACACAGCTGTCCTGAGCCCTCCTGGGCTGCTCAGCTGCTCTACAACCCAAGCCCAGGCACCCATCCCCATCCCTGACACACCCCTGAAGGTACCAGCTGCGCAGACACTGCTGGAGGCCTCGCCAGCCTAACCCCTCACCCGCCATTCAGCTTTAGGACTAAACAGTGTTGTCCAATCCTCAGGAATGAGTTTAGTCCCAGTTCTGCCCTAATTTCTTGTGTGACTTTGGCCAAGTCACTTAATCTCCTGGGCCTGTTTCCTTATCTATAAAAGGAGAGGACTGTTGGAGTAGATGTTCTCTGAACTTCGTTCCAGTTGCAAAAACCTCTGGTTTTAATTCCCAATCCTGCTTGCTTCTGACCATTTTAAGAGCCTGATGTTTCCAACTTCTTGGTTTGGAAGCTAGGCATCCCCAAGTTTGCACAGGATGAATTTCCTTTACAGACAGGACAACACTCCCCTGATGTGTTGCAGTCTCTGGGATGCCAGCTGGGGCCCTAGTAGGGACCAAGAAAAAAGCAGCAGCCTACAGGATCATGTCCCAGGGCAGAATTCTGGGAGAGCACAGGGCCACTGGGCCCATCACCAGCAGTTAGTCCAACTCAATCATTTCTCTTGTTGTCCAGCTGTAGGCCCAGCGAGTCCTGGTGGGCACTGAATATCTCAGGCCACACCAACCATTCCTGAATCCACTGATGGAAAGCAGAAGCTTGGCCAGCCCAGATCCAGGCAGGGACTGGAAGCTCGACTTCTGACCTTGCCCCTTTGCAGGGGCTGCTTGGGTACTCCCTCCCACTGTGAGGCCGATGGGGAA
This sequence comes from Pseudorca crassidens, assembly GCF_039906515.1. Lineage (NCBI taxonomy): Eukaryota > Metazoa > Chordata > Mammalia > Artiodactyla > Delphinidae > Pseudorca > Pseudorca crassidens. Next base: position 44,010,699 of record NC_090315.1, read on the forward strand.
ATCCCAGCCCATCCTGGTGCTCCTCTGGGAGGCCTCTTCCCTTTCTTCCTCCTGGGCAGTCTGTCCTCTCCACAGATGGCCGGCCTAAGTCCTGGCAGCATCGTAACCCTTCCTCTCCTGATTCCCTGATGGCAGTACCGGGACCGTTTCTGACCCACGAGCTGTGAGGATCCGTCTGACATGGACGGTGGGACATTTGTAAAGCCCATGAGGTCCTTTCCTCTGGCCAGCAAATATTCTTAACAGTCTTTCCTAAGAGTGGCCGGGGCCAAACTGCAAAGGAGCTGCCTGGCACAGCTACAGTGAGGCCTGGCCTAGGGGGTCAAGGGTTCCATCCAATCCAGCGACTGGCAGCCCAAAAATCTGTCTCCACAAGGCTTGGCTTTCCAACAGAAAGCATCAATTCCATCAGAGCTGTGCAGAGACGGTGAAGATCCAGGCAGGAAAAAGGCAGCCCCTGTACTCAAGGGCCTCTGTCCTGGGTATGGAGACTTCCTCCCCGCAGCCTGACACTCAGCAGCTCTCAGGCAATCAATTTAGAGTAAATGAATTATTTGGCCATCTTAACAACAAAGGCAGGCAGGATGTTGAAAAGGGAAGAGAGAGAGAGGCAAGGCAGGCAGTGAGAGGCAGGGTAGAACGGTAGATAGCGTGCTAGCCAAGGACCCTCTAACTCCCTTGCTCTGCTGTGTAGCCCTGGACCAATTCATCTCTTCTTTGGACCTGGGCCCTGCAGTTCTCTGCTCAGTTCAGCTCTCAGGGGCCTAGGGACCCACACCTCTCAGATGCTGCAAACCAGCTTAGCCTGACCTGCCCACTATGTGGCCCCCAAAGCCTATTGGGCTTCCCTAGGCTGCAGCTGGGCCTGTGGCTCAACAAAGGGGAAGCCTGAAATAAACGAATCACTTGGCTGAGGTGACAGAGATGATTCTTTTTAAATGAGTTGGACTCAAAAACGTATGGTGTCTGGACAGCTTCACCCAAGAGGTGCTGGACCACTAACACTACGATAAATACTGTGTCTTTTTTTAATATATATATTTATATATATATATAATCTCATTTTTTTTACTTATGAAAATAATAAGCTATCACCAACTTGGATAGGCTTCACCACTAAATTAACAGAAACCAGCTCAGCACAAACTCTCCAGAGATAAATACTGGTGGCTCAGTCGGGGGGGGGGGAGATTAAAAAACCCCAACCTCTCCTCAAAACAAACCCCTTCTTTCAAAATAGAAGTAACCAGATAATACTGTGTCATAGGCCGCTGCACATGAAGGGGGGAGAGAGAGAGACTGAGGGTGGGAGAAAAAGAAAGGAAGGAAGGGAAGGAAGGAGAGGAACGGGGGAGGCCAGGCAGGAGGAGTGGACTCTGCCCATGGCTTCCAGGTCCCTGCACCAGGTGCCGATGGAGGGCAGGGCTGCTCCAGCCCTGGGGCCGAGGGAGGGCCAGGTGGGGCCAGACAGTGTGGTCAGCTAGTGCAAGTAGTCGTCGACTCTGGCAAAGGAGCAAGATCCCAGGCCCGCTCGGGCCATGAGCCGTAGACATTCAGATGCCTGGCCCAAGGCGAGCATCAGAGGGGGCTGCTTTGGCAGGTTCTGAGACTCTGTGGAGAAGAGACAAGGCCTGGTCACTGCCCTGCTCAGGGCTAAGCCCAGGTCAAAGTTCCCTTGGGAGCAGAAGGTGGGGGGAGTGGACAGAATCTCTTGGAACAGAGCGTTCATGTGTCTCTGTGTCACCAGGCCATGGCCCTGCCTGTGAATCTCAGCTTTCTTTAGAGCAATGAGCTAGCCAAGGCCCAGGGTCATAGTCTAGGGCCCATCATGATCTAGCCAGCCAACTCAGCTGGGCAGAGGGAGGTGAGGGTTTAGGTTCAGCCATGGGAGCCCAACAGTCCTATGGGTCACCAGAGAGCCTCTGGGCAGAGCTCACTGCCCAGATTTGGATAAACATCAGCAATTTCTAGGGAGGGGTGAAGGGGCCAACCTAGGTACTCATAGGCCAGCTTCTGTTTTTGTTAGATCCACTTACCTAAAATGGCGCTGTTGAGGGCAGCGCATACAGGCTCCCTCTGGATGGGGTCAAGCTGCTGGCCAACTGGGCAGCTCCAGGGGTCTGAGTACGCAAGCAGGCTAAAGGCATCCTAAAGGACAGGGCATTCTTGAAAGGACTATGGCACACACCACGCACCCCCTCCTCCATGGCTCCAGGGGGATACAGGGCCCTGCGTGGTGCCCACGGAGAGCACAACATACCCTGACCGAAGGGTCAGGTAGGGCTGTGTCCTCCCCAGAACGTAGAGAGGGTGGGTGTACCCTGGATGTCCTGTTCCCCACTGCAGACTTGACTAGAGCCCGCTCTGTCCCGTTGCTGCTGCCTGCCCCAGTGCCCTCCCACAGTCACACTGCCCCACCACCAAATGGGGGCCCATTCTGTATGAGGGCCTGGCTTGTCCTGTACCTGCAGCATCTCTGTGTGGGCCAAATTCTTGCCGTATTCCCGGCCCAGCTGCTCACTCAGTGCCTGCAACTCACGGCCAAACAGGATAATCCTTTCTGTGGCCGCCTGATTGCCCCCGCAGAGCTGCCGCCGAGGATACCCATCATCTGCACCCAGAGCCCAGCAAAGAACACATCAGGAGGATAAAGAGAGAAAGGGAGGACTAGGGTGGGGTCCCCAAAGAGAACACGACAAGAAGGACCTTGGCTGGGGGTAGGGTGGGGTGGTGCAGCTTCTGCTAGAGGCAAGTGAGGGCTGAGAGGAGCAGGTGGACCATCCGGAGCTGAGCTCCTCTTACGTCCACCTATAGCCCATGGTCTAGGAGTCAGACGGGACTCAAGTTTGCCCTCTTCCCACCCTCTGCAAGATGCAAGGGTGTTCATAAGGTGTCTGCTCTCACCAGCTCCCTCCAGCTACAAACGCTGGGAACTTGTTCTGGGCAGCAGGCTGAGGCCCTCCCACCTCAAGCACCGATTCATGATTGGCTAAGGAGGCAGTGGACCAGATCTGGATAGAGCTTCTCCAGCCACCAAAGCCTGCCCATCCCAACCGCCACAGAGGGGAGAGGACAACGGGACTGAGCAATGCCACCTGTGGAACACCATGCAGGGGGATGGCCTTACCCATGCTGGACTCATCCGTCTGCAGGTCTTCATGCTTGTAGGCACCATTGACAATGCGTGTGGACATGCTCTCCAGCACACCATTGGGGTAATGTTCCGCCTCCATCTCCATCTCACTGTCGCTGTGGAGAAGGGTTGAGGTGGGAGTTAGCAAAGGGGATGTGACTGGAGCAGCCTGGTTGGGCCTCCATTTAGGCTTTAGCCGCAGTTGGCAGTGGGTAAACTGAGGCCCCCAAAGGGCATGAAAGGACAGCTCCCAGGCTTCCCAGGCTCTAATACTTGGGCCCTACTGTGACACCAGCCATCCCAGAGGCTTGTTATCTCACTCCCACTCTGGTCCCCATGCTGCCTCTGTGACCATCCCCACCCTGGCCCTCCTCTGAGTTGATACACCCCTTCTACACACCCCCTGACCCCCAATGACCAGGGCAGGTAAGTCCTGATAGGCATCTCTGGAAGCCAAACCCAGGTCAGCCCTGTAGCATGCTGGAAGGCTACTGAAAGCCACCTACAGTCTGCAACCTAAAAACCCGGCCTGCCCAACCTGGCTGACCACAAGCTAAGCCCAGTAAAAGCTCCTTTAGTATAGACTCTGGGGGTTCTGAGAGGCCTGGTATTCTTGGAGGCAACCACATTCTCAGCGTCAGCGCCTCTGGAGAAGGACAGGGCCAAGGAAAGTGGCAGCTGAATCAAGAGTTGGACCAGAAGCTGGAGCCAATGCCAGGCCTGGTGGGTCAGCGGCTACTATTCCAGGCACAGACCTGGGATGGAGGTGGGGGTAAAGGGCAGGGTGGCGCTCAAAGGACAGGCTGCAGTGGGCGCAGAGCAGAAGGCAGGAGGAAGAAGCAGAGCAGAGCAGAACAGGCACCTGGTCTCCTGGTTACTGGTACTGCTGTGGGGCTGGGACTTGGTGGAATCTGTTGAGTTGGACTCGGAGTAATTGACTGAGGATGGAGATGAGGAGGACGAGGACGACGATGAGGAAGAGGAGGAGCTGGGCGGAGGGTATTTACTGTGGTTCTGTTTGCTCTTGGTGGAAGCGACACCATTGCTGCAGCTGGGACTATCTGCTCCTAAAAGCCGGGGGACAATCAGAAGAGGAGGGGCAGCTTGCCATCAAGCAGGGCCCCAGGAATAACTACAGTGGTCCCACTTCCCTTCCCCCAATCCAGCAGCAAGCCTTGAGCCCATCCCAGGGAAGGGTGTATGGGTGGCCTTGCTTCTCCACACCAGTTCTTCCCAGAGCCCTCTGGAGAGTGGCTGACCTGTGTTGTGCATGTGGGAACTAGTGGGGCCGTGTCGGGGGCTGAGGCTTGGGGAGCCAGGGTAGCTGTCCTGGGACTTGGGGCTTCGGGAGCTCAAGCTGCGGACCTCACTGTCAGTCCCATTCACCATCTCCACAAACTGTCGGCACCTGCAGAAGGAGCAGAGCAGCAACGCTCTGGGCTTGGTCTGGGTTGTGTATGCCCACCACCAGCTGGGCTGTGGGGGACCTGACGGTGCCCCAAACTTACTTGAGCATGAAGAGCAGGTTGGGGTTGTGCTCCAGCAGCCCTGGGTAGAAGCGCTGTGTGGTCTCAATGGCCTCACCCACACGGCCCTCCAGCACCAGCTTCTGGATCTCTGCAGAGAGCAAGAATGCGGCAGTGAGTGAGGGGCCGCAGACCTTCCTCACAGCCACACGTCTACACACTGCCAGCCCCAAGCACGGACCAGCTGAGAGTCAGGTGGGCTGGCTCAGAGTGGCAAGCCCACTGAGATGCTCACAGAAGAGGCTGAAGAAACAACCTGGCCAACCAGCCCCACAACAGATCCTGGTTTCTGTCAAGTGTCAGGTAGTCCTCAAAGAATAAGAGGGGAAAATGGAGGGGGGTGCTCTTAGCCCAGAGGCAGCAGGTTGAATTTGGAGGCCTGCTCCTATGCAGTACAGGTTGCCAGGGACCTGGGCGGGGGAAGAGGTCCTGGCTGTGGGAGCATAATCTAAGGATGGGCACCCGGGCAGCTTCGTGGCCTAAGAGGCTCCTCTTCAGACAGACTTCTCTCCTCAGGCTTCACAGGGGGTTGCCAATAGGAGCTCATGGATTCTGGGCCAGGGCCCATGTCTTGGCAGTCTTCAGGGGCTGCGGCGCGCCCCCTGCTGAGAGAGGAGGTCACCCTCCTCACACTGGCAGCTCTGACGCTGACATCTCTCAGGCCGTCGGCATCGTGCTCTTGCCCTGGGGCCTGGTGCGTCTTGCTGGGAGCCACTTCTGGGTAGATCCCAAGTCTGGGATCCCTTTCCGACTGTCTGGCTGGGCGTGGCTTCTCTGGGAGACACAGACACATGCACATACACAGAGACGACAGGCTCAGAGTGACGCAAGCAGGCACACACAGACACACGTGTCCACACACACCTACTCTCCCTCACTCTCCTCTCCTTCCTATCTCCTTTCTGGGCTGTTTCCTCTTTCCCAGTACCCTCCTTCCACAAAAGAGCCCCAAACACGCAGTATGCAGGCTAGTATGAACACCAGGAAAGCTTCCTTTGGCTCCTTCTTTGTTGGTCTGCAAAGCCCAGGACCAGAGGTGGGAAGCAGAGAAAGGTCTACCACAGTGGCCACGGAGCATCAGCCTTCCCCGTCTGACTGCTTCAGTCCCCTCTCTGCCCAGGGGCAGGCAGAACTACCAAGGTTGAGTAAATGGTGGCAAAGGCAGAGCACTGAACTGGTAAGATGCAAACACACTCTTTCTCGAAGACCGTGAACAGGAGGCTGAGTGGAATCCAGGATGCAGGAGGAAGGAAACAAGCATGGAGGAAGATCCAGCCATACCAGGCCCCAGTCTGTGCCAGGCCATCAGAGTATGCATTAGGGAGGCTGCACCGAGACATTCCCATGCTGCTGGACTGTCCTTCTGGACAGTGTGGTCTTGAAAGAGGGACAGAAGAAGGGCCTGGGGCTGGGCTGTGGGCTGGTCTTCTGGTGAGGACCTGAGCTGAACAGATTCCTGACAGGTTACCCACGGCTGTCATGAGCCAGAGAGCAGAATTAGGGACAGGTGAGAGAGGGAGGGAGAGGGGAGAGGAGAATCAACCTTACTTTGTCTGTTCTTTATGGACGCTTGTTCTTCCTGAATCGGGGTTTCAGTCATTCGGGCAAAAGCTGTGGCCGTGGCACAATACCCATGATGCACCAGGTAAGATGAGACCATGCTAGAAAAAAGAAAATGCTCAAGGTGACACTTAAGAACTGCATTTCTCACCAACCCCCTGATGGGACAGACTATCTCCCTGTTAGGTCTTCCTTAAACATATCTTACAGGTGCAACCTCCACAGAATAATAAAGGGGCTGAAACAAATGAAAAATCCCCCAGTGCTCATGCAGTCAGGCAGAAGAGGGGCAGGTCACCACATCTGTCCTCACAGCTTGGAGGAGTGGCTGCAGTTTCTCTGGGATATGCTGCCCACAGGTGGGCAAGTATGATAACAAAAGTACATACAGAGGCACATACCATCTCCTTATAGAAGCGGCTGCCTCCTGTGACCTGAAGCAAACCCAGAGACTGCCGAGAGTCTCTATGAGGGCTTCCTGGAAGGGCAGCCAGCCAAGCAGTCTGGCAGTTGCCCAGTGGTGATGCATGCCACGTGCGTACCTTCTACAGACACAGGAGCTCCTCTGCAGGTGCCCCACGCGCCCGGCAGAAGCATTCCAGCTCAGGTGAACCTGGCCCTCAGGAGTGTTGGCTCTAGACGGTGATGGGGAGCTAACCCACGACCCAAGTTACTCCACGATACACAACAAATTAAGGGCCCAAGAAGCCAAGGTTTCAGGCAGTAACGTGGCCAACAGGAACACAATCTTTGGGAGATGGCCCTGAGAAGCCTGATGCCCAGAAACCATTTAATCCCACTGGAAGCTGGCTAAGCAGCAGCACACGTAGAGTCCTCGTATCTGATGTGTACAAAAGTGAATACCTTGGTGTGTGCATATGTCAGTGTCATTAATATAACTGCCAACACAAATGTCTGAAGAGCTGTCATGCAGAAGGCACAGAAGTTCAGCTGTGTGTTCCCTCATGTTTTAAGGGGTAAATGAGATGATCCATATAAAGTGCCTAGCAAAGCAAGAAGTCAATATATACAACCTCTTATTATGAAATTATGTATTTATAACATTAATTATGAATAAGAATTATAATACTTATATTATTATAAACACAAGGTTAAAAATTCTTGACAAAACACGGTTCAGATGCGCCCATATGCACGTCAGAGGCCACTAAAATGTACAGTCCCTTTGACTCAGTAATTCCACTTCTTGAAAGGACACCCAGAAAATAATCTTAAATATGGAAAACTCTTTATGTACAAAAGGGTGACCTACACAAGCAAGAGAGAAGAAATAACCTGAACCTACCACCAAGGGAAGCCAGCCAAGGGGCTTGTGGCAAATGTGTCTGCGAGATAATACAGCCATTAACAATGTCCATAAAGCGAAGTTATATGAAATCACAGATATGAGTTATATGCAGGTCTCAGCAAATACTACATATGAACACACAGGCACACAGATACATACATGTAAACAAATACACCCACGTGCTGAGCCCAGGCCCTGTCAGCTGAGAGTATTAGTCCCTCCCCAACACAGCTGGGGCAGCCCCACCTCTCCCCTTGCCTGTCCCAGCAAGCCTGCTATGGGGACTGGCACCATGCTGGCCCTCCAAGGAAGGGCTTCTTATAAGTTCTGGGGGCTGGGGACAAGATGTAGTAGTGCTGCTATTCCTGAGAAGGGTCTGGCCACCTAGCCCCTGCCTCAGCCCTCCCATGGGGCCTGCCTCAATATCAATCCCTAAAGAAAGGAAGGCTACACAAAGAACCCAGTGTGCACCCCACCCCCACCCGCTGGCCTCTGGTACCCCGGTGTCTGCAAGGCAATGACCAGAGCTAGTAGAAGCCCAGCCCTTCTCGGCCCACCCCTGGGAGCCAAGCTAACAAACTAACCCACCTCCTGGCAGAGTGGGTACAGGTCATTGCCTCACTCAGGCCTGCAGCTGTCAAGTGGAAGAGAGAACCATATCTGGCCTCCCTTGGGATTCTCATCAAGACTGTTTCCCAGGAGAGGCTGGGAATTAATCAGCCAAGAGCCAGCTAGGTCCTAGGGAGGACCCTCTTCACACCACCACTGCCACAGATGCAAGGGACTTAGCTGGATCTGACCCTGAGAGGTGACCTTAGGCCAGAGTCATGGTATGACAGACACTCCCTATGATGGAAAAGAAAAGTGCACAGAGGAAGATACCACAGGGCGTACTAGCACATCCTCTGCAAAATGACCTGGGGAAGGAAAACCGCCCTGCTGGTGCTATTACATACAGGGCCTTCCGATCCAGTTGAGGGGGCAAAGGTTTAACTAGGAGCAGCTCTGGAGAACTGAACTAAGAGAGGAGGAGAGCAGCAGGCAGAGTCATCCTGGGAGTGCTTTCCAGAAGGAACGCTACCCACTAAAGTTCACAAGAGCAGCTTGTAGCAGTACAGGGGCCTACAGGAGAGTGAGGCCCCTGGGACGGGGCAGGGCTGGGTAAGGGCGGGAGCAGGGCACTCACTTCTGCAGCACCGCCTGCCACTCGCCAAGCCGGGCACTGATGGGGAAGCAGTGGACAGTACCCTGGACCTTGGCACGCCACTCCCGCATGTAGTCCTCAATGTCAAACAGGAAGGGTTGCTGCCCAAAGTTGGCGTCCACAATCTCCCCAGGTGTCTGCAGGCCTACGGTGGGGTAGAGGTTGGCCTGAGGAGGAGAATGAAATGTCAGTTGGGCCCTGAGGGCAATGGGGCAGCAGGGCCTCGCCTAATCTCACCTCCGGCACAGAGGGGAAGGCGCTGGCTCCCGCAGGCCGTTGCTTTGGCTTTGAGAGAATTGCAGCATGGCTGGGGGAGGCAGGGCTAAGCCACATTCTGCCCACCTCCCTAGCAGAGACACTATTCCCCAAAGTTTGAGGGGAAATGGCAAAAGAAAAGCAAGGCAGGCTCAACATGGAGTCTCTTGCCCGGCATCAGAGGCTGTAGTGTTCCCAAAGCCCAAGGCCCCCCTTCGGGACTCAGCCAGGGCACAGAGAGGCAGGCTGGGCTCCACAGCCCTGCAGGTGTGCCCGTGAAGATCTGCTGCAGGGGTGGATGATGGCTCCTCTCAGAAAGATCCAGGACCACGGATCCTTTTGCCACAAAAAAGGGGGGTATATAAGGGGGCAGGAAGGGATGTGGGGAGAGAGGAAAGGAGGGGAGTTAGGTGACACTAGAAAAGGGTAAAGAAAGGCTGCTGCCCTTCCTGTCTGAGGCTCACTAAGAGGAGGATCTTCTGGCCAGTGAGGTTTGGGCATGTCCCTCTGGGTGTGGGGCTCCCTGCTTCCCATCTATCCCCTGCCTTGACCAGCTTTTGCCAGGTCGCTCCCTCACTCCATGCCTTCTATGGCTCCCACTGCTACAGCCCAATGCCTCACCAGCCTCCTCCTCATTGGCCCCAGGTCCCCAGTCTTCTCTTCCACCTTCCATCCTTAGACCACGTATCATTCCTGACTACCACGTGCCGGTACTGCACACTGGGTTCAGCCTTTCTAGCACTTGGCACAGAGTGCCATCACATCCATGTCTGGGTGTTTCATGTCATACCTCCACCACTAGACTCTTCCCCACTCAGGGTCAGAATTCTCCTCCTGTGTCTGTTCCCTTTCTTTACTTAGGACCACAGCCCCTCTCTGGGGACTCCAGGTTGGAGGGAAGGATTTTGATACATAGACAGAGGTTCTAACAGGATCCTGCGTGTTGCAATCTGGGCTTCAGAAGGCCCCTCAGATCACAGGGGCATTTCCTATTCCTAGAGCATCACAGGGGAGCCCAGGATCCCTAAGCAGCCCCCAGAGTCAGCAAACCTTTTCTCCTTCCAGACCCCAGCCAGGGCACACAGAGCCAGGCCAGGCTCCCAGCATTCTGGGTGGAGGCCCTGCATGTGACAAGGCCTGTGATGACTCATGACAAAGAAGGACTGGAGTGCAGGAGGTGGGATGAGCCCTGAACGAAGCCAGCAGGAAACCTCACCCTTTTCTAAGACGAGAAAAACCCATAAATCTCACCTCTCTGGCCCAGGAGTACCCTGCACAGTAGCAGGTTCAGTCCTCTAGGGCACTGGCTTTCCTCAGGGATCTTTGATGGGTATGCACAGGGACCTGGCTCCCTAACAGCTCAGGAACAAGTTTCTATACGAACAGTTTTCTATACTCTGCACACAGGTCCACTAGCTATAAGCCACACAGAACTGGTTCAGACCAGCTGAACCATGGAGCTACCTCATCTCTGCCCACACCGTCCCCTACCTCCTAGCTGCCTTTGGAAATGCCACAAATCTCTGTCACCTGCTAAGAGTCATGGAGGAAGACCAGGCCTTGCTGCTGGAGAGAGAAGAACGCTGGCAGGTACCGCCTACTGGTACCTTCAAGCTGACGACACAGCACACATCCCTGGCTGGGGAAAGGGCAGGACTCCACACCCTGCACTTGCAGGTAACACCATGCCCTTTCCCAGTCGGCCCCCGGGGCCAGAGCAGGAGACCCAATAGTAGTACTTACCGGGAGGTCTGTGAAGGCTATACCTGCGGAGGGAAAGGAACAGTCATCAGGCCACCTGGTTTCCCATGCCCCTGTGGGCCCCGCAAGGGTCCGTCACAATGGCTGGGGGAGGGGCTGGTCATCACACCTCCCCTATGGTGAAGGACAAGCACTAGCCAGGGCTTGGTAGGTTTATTTTTTATTTTACTTATATTTTTAATAAATTATTTATTTATTTTTGGCTGTTTCGGGTCTTCATTGCTGTGCGCGTGGGCTTTCTCTAGTTGCGACGAGCGGGGGCTACTCTTTGTTGCAGTGCGTGGGCTTCTCATAGTGGTGGCTTCTCTTGTTGTGGAGTGCGAGCTCTAGGCACACAGCCTTCAGTAGTTGTGGCACACAGGCTTAATTGAACTACCATGTGGGATCTTCCCGGATCAGGGCTCAAACCCATGTCCCCTGCATTGGCCAGCAGATTCTTAACCACTGCATTACCAGGGAAGTCCCGCCTGGTAGGTTTACACCCTGGCCTTCCCTTTGCTGAGTCGCTTGGCCAGAAGTGAAGTCAGATATTTGGGTATTTGTCCACAGCATTTCTACCCTCTCAGGCAAAACCTGCTAGGAAGGACTAAACCCAAATGATCTACCCTGAGGCCTCTCTAGGCCTGATTGTTCTCTTGATCCAACATGTATTTAGGGAGACCTCCTGTGTATGCCAGGACCTTTTCCATCCATTATCTCATCTGATCCTCATACCAACTATGGGTAGCAGGCTTTCTTATCCCCATTTTACAGATGTGGAAAGTAAGCCTCAGAGGTTAAATGATTTGCCAGCAGTCATAAAACCAGCAGAAGCTAGTGGGACTGGACTCATTTCTAGTCTGATGCTCCAACATCATCTCTAAGCTGACAGAGCAGTGGAGACAGAGAGGGCAGCAGCTGCCCATCTTCAGCCCATACTTGCCCAGAGTCCCGAGAGATTCCGAGTTGACAAAGCCCAAGTTAACAATGGCCTGTGTACCCTCTGAACCCTCCTGCCAAGAGAAGAGGCTATGTTTCTAGGGACCTTAGTCCTAAATCAGAAGTGAGGGTAGAGGGGATAGGGACCCTAAATATAGGAACAGCCCTGAGCAGGAGAGGGGCCTCAGCATATCTACCAGAGCATTCATATTCTGCAGATTGAGAAATGACTCAAGGCCCAAGGACACTCTCCCAAGGGCTCATAGCCTTCCCATTTTTTAAAATTCTTATATCTTCTAGAAGCTCCTAAGCTTTCGGCCTGAGAGGTTTTCAAACCACTGACTATTTGGAGGTCTCTGTCTGCTCCCTCAACTCCACCCCAAAAAGAAAGTGAAACCCAGCAAGACTGAAGAACAGGTGAGGGTCTGATGATAGGTCTCCCAGTAAACCTGGGGCCAGAATCCTGACAGCAGCCAAGTGAGCATCCCATGTTCTTCCTCTGTGCTGGGCACTGGAATCATGTCTTACAAGGAAGCATTTAATCCTCAAAACAACCCTGGAAGGTGTATAATGCCTCTGACACTAGTTTACATATGAAAAAACCAAGGCACAAAGAGACTGTTTACATTCTTTACTGGGCTATTTTGCTCCTCAGTGAAAGAAGTTCATAAACCCATGACCTTCCTGCCTGAGGCCACTCCTGAGCCCCACATGCAGAGTCAGCAGTCACAGAACTAGCAGGATGGAATCTGGAAGCCCTTCCGTGTCCACCCACCAGGTCTGCATGGGAGCTGCCCCCATGAATCTCAGTGTGGCCAGGCTACTGCTGCTGTACTCCCAGGCTCGCGAAGAAGCCCACAGAACCCTGGAAGAAAGTGGAGTCCAGTCTCCATCAATTATCTGCAGTGTGACCTTTGGCAAGCTACCCAACCTCCCTGAGCCCATCTGAAAAAAGGGGGTAACAATATACCCAACACCTCAAGAAGAAAGGAGAAACAGATTCTCTATGAAAGCTGCTTCATAAACTGTGAGGTCTATGTACAAGTTGGCTAGAGTTGCGCCACAGGGCGAGACAACTGCCACATTTCTACCCAGGGGATGACCTACTCGGGCTTGCCTACCTCTACTCACAATGGCACTCAGGAAGGACAAGGCCTTGAGGTGCTTCCAGGAGGATGAGGAAAGAGGCTACTCCACCCCCTATTGCACTGAACAAGGGCAACACCGCTCCCTGTAGGTCTCTGGGAGCCTCCACAAAGACATTGTGATGGCAAGATCTGAGATGGCCCACGGGAAGATCTGAGAAGGGCCAGGCAAAGATCCAGGATGCAAATAGGACATTCAAACCTGCTGCTAAGAAGTACCCTTAGCCAAAAAGACACAGCTCAGGGGTCACTGAGGCTGAGGGTATAAAGAGCCTGTATAAAAATTACTCTGGGGACTTCCCTGGGGGTTCAGTGGTTAAGAATCCACGCTTCAGGGCTTCCCTGGTGGCACAGTGGTTAAGAGTCTGCCTGCCAATTCAGGAGACACAGGTTCGAGCCCTGGTCTGGGAGGATTCCACGTGCCGCGGAGCAACTAAGCCCAGGCGCCCTAAAGCCCGTGCTCTGCAACGGGGGAGGCCACCACAATGAGAGGCCCATGCACCGCAGCGAAGAGTGGCCCCTGCTCGCCACAGCTAGAGAGGTCCCGCGCGCAGCAACGAGGACCCAACGCAGCCAAAAATAAATAAATAAATTTATTTAAAAAAAGAAAAAGAATCCGCGCTTCCACTGCAGGGGGTGTGGGTTCGATCCCTGGTGGGAAAGCCAAGATCCCACATGCTGTGCAATGCAGGCAAAAAAAAAATTACTCTGAAAGCTCATGGACCACTTGTGGGTGAGACGTCAGTCTCCAGTCTCCATTCACTCAGTGTTCATTTGTTCTCCCATCAAGTATTTGCTGAGACCTCCCAGGAGCTAGGCCCTATGACAGACAATAGGGAGCCAGCTGCAAGCCTGGCCCTAAAAGTGCTGCAAACTCCAGCAAGAGAGATGGTGTGCAACTAATAATTACACAGACAACTGACCAATGACACATAGGGTGAGTGCTGTGACAGAGGACAACGGAGCAAATAAAAGGAGCGGGGCGGCCAGAGGCAGGAAACATTACTCTGCTTCTCTAAAGGGAGAAATGTTCTGAGGTTAGAGAGCAATGATTGGCTCACTGATCCTGCGTGAGATTCTGAAGTGCATTATATTGATAAGCTGGCTTGTGAAAAGGAAACAAGGTCATTAGAAGATTCACCAAGTGGTCTATCACTTTCATTGACTTTCCATCAAATTTCGTGATCTAGAAAATGCAGAGGACGGGTCATATCCATTTTTTAGTAAGGTCTCAGTAGTATCCTTGTGGAAAAGACAGAAAAACACAAGATTCAATTAACATAATGAAGTGATTCTTAAATGGCTGGTGTCTACCTGGACAAGCTGTAGGCTGAAGGGCTCAAATCCAGCCTTGTCCTCTTCCAATATTTTTATCAATATCTTGATGAAAACACAAATAAACATGTTTATCAAAAGTTAGGTTAATACAATGCTGAAGAGGATACCAAATACTCGAGATAGAAAAAGCAAGACCAAAGAAGATCGTGACAGGCTTGAAAAATAGATAATATAGGCCTAAAGGAAGTTTTATTACAAGATGTGTGAGGACTTCCATGGGGTCTATATAAACATGTACTAGGGGGGACTTCCCAGGTGGTGCAGTGGTTAAGAATCTGCCTGTCAATGCAGGGGACATGGGTTCGAGCCCTGGTCCGGGAAGATCCCACATGCAGAGCAACTAAGCCCGTGCACCACAACTACTGAGCCTGCGTGCCTAGAGCCCGTGCTCCGCAATAAGAGAAGCCACCGCAATAAGAAGCCCGCGCACCACAATGAAGAGTAGCCCCCGCTCACTGCAACTAGAGAAAGCCCGCTCACAGCAACGAAGACCCAACGCAGCCATAAATACATAAATTAATTAATTTAAAAAACCAAACCAAAACAAAAAAAACATATACTAGAGAGAGTTTTTTTTATTTTTCTATTTTTTTTGGTCGTGCCACATGGCATGTGGGATCTTAGTTCCCCAACCAGGTATCAAACCCATGCCCCCTGCAGTGGAAAGTGTGGAGTCTTAACCACTGGACTGCCTGGGAAGTCCTGGGAGATGAGTTTTTAAAAACAGTGTGAGGGGGCTTCTCTGGTAGCACAATGGTTAAGAATCTGCCTGCCAATGCAGGGGACATGGGTTCAAGCCCTGGTCCGGGAATATCCCACATGCCACAGAGCAACTAAGCCCGTGCACCACAACTACTGAGCCTGAGCTCTACAGCCCACGAGCTACAACTACTGAGCCCACGTCCCACAACTACTGAGCCCACGTGCCACAACTACTGAAGCCCATGCACCTAGAGCCCATGCTCTGCAGCAAGAGCAGCCACCGCAATGAGAAGCCTGTGCACCACAAGAAAGAGTAGCCCCCGCTCGCCACAACTAGAGAAAGCCTGCGTGCAGCAACAAAGACCCAAACCAGCCTAAATAAATAAACAAATAAATAAAATAAAAACAGTGTGAGGGTCCAGGCTGACATTAAGGTGGCCATGAGCTCCTTAGGGACCTAGGGATCTGACTGACAAAGAGCTTAGGGCCCAGAGGAGGGAGGTGCAGGTACAGAAGGGACAGCAGGTATGCCCCAAATCTTATGTCCCACAACAGGTTCCATGCTCTGAGCAAAGTGTGGACAAGCTGAAGAGATGTAAGGAGGGCAGGTATTCAGAGCAGACAGGCAGAACTGGGCCTGGCTCAGAGAGGCAAGTGAAACAGGGCTTGGGTAAGGACTGATAGCCCATAACAGTGGCCCCTGGGACTCTGACAGCAGAAAAGTCAAGAGGCAGGAAATAGCTGGAGTCAGAGAACAGAGTGGGGAATGAGAAGTCATCTTGAGACCTTGGCCTTGCCCTCCAGCAGCTAGCTCCTCACAGGCTGGATATCAGCAACTGCAGCTAGGTGGCTATGGATTTCAGGGGAGAGTCTTTCCGGATGTGCACCTGGGTCAGCTCTGCATCATCTGTGCTATGCTCTTGGCTGCCCATTCTAGGCTGTGGCATCTGAGGGCCCTGTTGAGGAATGCTGGCTCCTGCTCGCTCAGCCCCAGCCACAAGTAAACCCCATTTCCACCCAGGTCCCCTGGTCTTGCCCGGGCTCATCTCCTGGAGAAGCTACAGAGGGATGTGGGGAGTGGCAGCCACCTTTTGACTGTCCCGCAAACCAGGGCAAGTGAGCCTCCTACAAGTTGGGTTCAAAGTAAAATGCCCAACTCCCTTTCCTGGCAAGGTCTGTGGTCAACCTGGCTGGTAGGGTTCCGCCAGATTAGAGACCTCTGCAAACCCAGGCAGGCAGGCCCAGCAGTTAGGTACCACCTCAGGGCCACTTTGGCCATGGGTTCCACTCACTCGAGGGCCAAATAGCAGTCAGCCCTACTAGGGCAAGGTGTCAGAATAGCCAAAGTTCCTCTCTGTCTTAGTTTCTAATCCTAAATTCCTATATGTGTACAGGACTACTCTTCAAGGTATCCTCCAGAGTTCTCAAGACCTCCCAAGGACTGCTGCTTCTCCTGGGTTTCTGATCCTAGTTGACAGCACCACTAATCTAGCCACTTTACCATGTTCCCTTCTTTCCAGTGCACCCCATCTATCACTAAGCCCCGCTGCGGCACCCCTAGTCCTTTGCAGGCCTGTTCTCCACTGCCTGCACCCATCACCACGGCCACGGCTCATGCCACCTGCCTCTTCCTCAGCCCTTACTCCAATCAGTCCCTCCTTCTCAGTTTAACCAAAGGGGCTTTTTCAATATAACTCTGTCCAGGTTGCTGTCTATTAACCACAAACAGGCCAGAAGAGATCTGACCCCATCTGACTCCGGCCTGTTTACCTCCTGTACTAGAGCAGCCCTCACTGTTGCTCCATAGCAACCAGTGCCCTGCAGAAGGGCCAGAGAAAGTCTGGGCCCAGGCGACAGGCATGCAAATCACTACCACTGTCAAGTATGTACTAGGGCCCCTCAAACTTCTCACTGACCCTAAACCTCGCTCCAACGAGTGTCACACAGGCCAGGAGCACGACCACGACATTGCTGCTCTCTCAGCACTGACCCAGGCTCGATAAATGCTGCTGAATGGATGGATTAACAAAGGGACCACTTCTATACCCTCCGTTCCCCTTGCAGGGCTCCGATGCTAGGAAATGACTGCAGTTGCCTTGAGCTCAGCAGAGGATCTACAACACTGCTTTGGCTTCAAAGCCTCTCACCAACCAAAGGGGCTCCACAGGGCAGACCCTCCAAGGTCCCCTATGTACCCACCAAGGCTGTGGCCATTCTTGGTGTAGAAGCAAGTGCCATTGATGAGGTTGACGCAGCAGCCAATCACGTCTCCTGTAGTGAATGTGGGACCATAGGGCTGGCCAGTCCCAGAGGAGCAGAAGGAATGCCCATCATCACCATGGTAACCATAGGAATGTTTATCCCAACCTGTGGGGGAAAAGAGAGCAAGAGCTGAGGTGAGGTACTTGAGAGAAAAACAAGACAGTCACAGAAGCCCACCCAGGTCTGAGCTCCTCTCCCCAGCCTGCTACCACCTCACCAGCATTCCTGCCCTCTCACAGAGCCAGCTGTGGGCAGGGTCTGGCTATGCAAAATGAGCAGTGAGTTCAGCAAGTCACTGCCCTGAGGAGTTGAGGCAGCCTTACTGAAGAAGGAGCCCAAGCTGTGGTTGACAGGAAGCAAAACCATGAGTGCCCTGGAAGGGACTTACCAGAGGGCCATGAAACAAGGAGGTGGTTGGGGAAAGCCTCATGAAGGAGAAGAGGCTTGAACTGAACTCTGAGGTGTATCATGGTTGTTGTTTTTCTTTTTTTTAATTTATTTATCTTATTTATTTATTTCTGGCTGCACTGGGTCTTCGTTGCTGCGTGCGGGCTTTCTCTAGTTGCGGCGAGTGGGGGCTACTCTTCATTGAGGTGCGCAGGCTTCTCATTGCGGTGGCTTCTCTTGTTGAGGAGCAATGGGCTCTCGGCGCACGGGCTTCAGTAGTTGTGGCGTGCAGATTCAGCAGTTGTGGCTCGCGGGCTCTAGCGCGCAGGCTCAGTAGTGGTGGTGCAGGGGCTTAGCTGCTCCGTGGTATGTGGGACCTTCCCGGACCAGGGATCGAACCCGTGTCCCCTGCATTGGCAGGCGGATTCTTAACCATTGCACCACCAGGGAAGCCCCTGATGGCTTCTCTTTGTTGTGGAGCACGGGCTCTAGGTGTGCGGGCTTCAGTAGTTGTGGCACACGGGCTCAGTAGTTGTAGCACATGGGCTTAGCTGCTCCACAGCATGTGGGATCTTCCCAGACCAGGGCTCGAACCCGTGTCCCCTGCATTGGCAGGCGGATTCCTAATCACTGCGCCACCAGGGAAGTCCCATGGTTGTTGTTTTTTTAATGTTTTTTTTAACTTAAGTATAATTTACATGTAATAAGAGTCTTCCTTTTTAATTGATAGTTGAACAAGTTTTAACAAATGTTACCACCACCACGATCAAGGTATAGAACATTTCCATCACTCCAAAGAGTTTTTCCTCATGCCTCTTGGCAGTCAATTCCACTCCACGCACCCCCAAGTCTCCGGCAGCACTGATCTGATTTGTTCCTATGGTTTTGCCTTTTACAGAATGTCTTATAAATGGAATCACAGAATTTGGAGTTTCTTGTGTCTGGCATCTTTCACTTAGCATAATGCATTTGAGATTCATCCACATTGTTAGGTATACCAGTATTTTGTTTCTTTTATTGCTGAGTAGTACTCCACTGTATGGACATACCACAGTTTGTCCATTCACTAGTTGATGACATATAGTTGTTTCTAATTTTTCGCTATTATGAATAAAGCCAATAAATATTTGTATATAGGTCTTTGTGCAGACATATGTTTTCATTTCTCTTAAGTAAATACTAAGAAGTGGTACTGCCACATCACAAGATAAGTATATCTTTTACTTGATAACAAACTGCCAAACTGTTTTCCAAAGTAGCAGTACTGTTTTGCATTCCCACCAGCAATGTATGAGTTCACAATCTCACCAGCACTTGTTACTGTCGGTTGTTTTGTTTTTTTCTTCTTCTCTTAGACATTTTAGTAGGTATGTAGGGGCTTTAATTTGCATTTCCCCAATGTCCAAGGATGTTGAGCATCTTTTCATATACTTATTTACCATCAGTTTATTAGAAAATTATTGAATTGTCTATTCAAATTTTTAACCCATTTTTTAAAAAAATCAGGTTGTATATCTTACTGAGCTATAAGGTTATAGATATATTTTAGATACAAAATGTGTTTCGCAAATATTCTCTCCCAGTCTGTAGCTTGTCTTTTTCATTTTCTTAACAGTATCTCTCAAAGGCCTGCTGGGATTTTTTTTCTTTACCACTTTTTTTTTTTTTTTTAATTGGTGTAGAGTTGACTTCCTGCTGGGATTTTGATTGGGATTGTGTTGAATCTACAGATCAATTTGGAGAGAATAGATAGCTTAATAATATTGATTATTCAAATCCATGAACATGGTATACCTCTCCATTTATTTAGGTCTTCTTTAATTTCTCTCAACAGATTTTTAACAAATTTATTTCTAAGTATTTCACTTTCGATATTATATATATTTTTTAATAATAACATTGAATTTTTAAAATTTTATTTATTTTATTTATTTATTTTTGGATGTGTTGGGTCTTTGTTGCTGTGTGCAGCTAGTTGTGGAGAGCCACAACCACTGAGCCTGAGTGCCACTACTACTGAAGCCCGCGCGTGACTGGAGCCTGTGCTCTGCAACAAGAGAAGCCACTGCAGTGAGAAGCCCATGCACCACAATGAGGAGTGGCCCCCACTTGCTGCAACTCGGGAGGGCCGCGCACAGCAACGGAAAACAAAAGCAGCCTAAATAAATAAATTTAAAAAATAAATTTATTTTTAAAAAAAGAGTACAGAAAGTGGGGCATCCTTGAGGGTCAAAGAATATGTTCTATTTTAAAAAATAAATAAAATAAAATAAAATTAGATTATGATAATGGTTGCACAACTCTGTAAACATGTTAAAAACCACTGAACTGTACACTTTAAAAGAGTAGATTTTATGGTATGTAAATTTTATCTCAATAAAGCTATTAAACACACATGTATTTGATTTTTCGTATATTCATCTGGTATCCTGCATCCTTGTCAAACTCACCAATTAGTTCTGGTAGCTTTTGTGAAGATTACAGTGCCCACTGGGAAAGGGTTCCTAAGCAAGAAGCCCCACTTCCCACATACAAAGAACATATGTGTAATTCAGAGAAAGCCAGGAGCATCAGAATTCAGGCTAGAGGCCTGAGTTCTCGGCATGGAGTCTCCCAAGATGGGCTATTCTGCTACAGTGCCCTGCAGCTGCTAGAAACCCAAACTTCTGCTCCAGTGGCCTGGGATGCCAGGGATGGTGGTGGGGCTCTCTCTATGCTGCTTGACCAGCACAGCCTTCCCTTAAGCCAAGCCCACTGCTTACCACCTCCTGAGGCCATGTGGCTGTGGGGGAAGACTGTCCAACAAAGCCACTGCCCATTCTAGCCGTCCCCAAAGAGTCCTTGTAGACAGACTGCTTGCTGTTCCTATGGTTCCTCTCAGAACTATGCCCACCGCTGCTGACAGATGCTCACTGGCTTCTCCCTTTGGCCAGTGCGTCAGGGTTTGCCAATGCTTGCCCCTTGAAGATTTCCGTAACATTCTTTGTTCCTCCCCTAGCATACTGCTCACATCCTTGATCAATTCTGGTTCCTGCTGAGCCTCTCCAATCACCAGTCACTGTTCCTGGGACTGTCCCTGTCTCACTCACCGCTTCCTAACCCTTCCCCCAACCCCCACCATCAGGAGTCGGTGACACAGGTGTGTGCATATACATGTATGTGTGTCTGTGTGTAGTGACTAGTTCCAGCCCACTTCTTTCTCACACAAGGATGATCCTGTGTGACAGATCATTTATGCAGATTTTACTGTCTAGAAGGTAAAAGACACACACTGGAAGGTTTTCTTTTTTTCTTTTTTTTTTTTTTTTTAGCTTTCTCCAATTGAAGCAGTAGGTACTTTTTTTTTTGAAGCAGTAGGTAACTCTTAAAAAACTAATACAAATGTGGCCATCTGATTTATTAAAGCTAGAGAAATCATCCGGAAGAACTGTTTCCAACTTGATCAGTGACTCAAGGATATCTGGGAGCTATTTTTGTCTCAGTGTAAGGGAGCTGCTCAATAATGATCACCAAAACAACAGATGCTTACATTTTCAAAGACCTAAAATAAAAATTAAAGTATTTTTGAATACTTTTCTTCAAAAATAAACTATATAATTATTTTGACAAACCTACCATAGAATTTTTAACTCAAGCTACTCAAGCTATAAATATGGATTTTAAATTTTTAAAAACCAAAGAACTCAATAAAAAAACAAAATATTTATTTAGAGTCAATTCAGGATTCACCATCACCTCAGTTTGGCTGAAAAATAGACACATTTTCCTGTTTTGTTTTGTTTTTCTTCAATTTCCAAATGATTTGTCAATTATATAGATTTGCCCAGAGGAAGAAAATTCATAGTCCGTGTGACACACTGAATAAGGCCTCCGAAAGATGTCCTAGGTCCTAATCTCTAGAACCTGTGAAATATGCTAACTTGCATGGTAATAAAGATTTTGCAGAAGTGATTAAGTCAACGCTCTTGAAATGAGATTATCCTGGATTATCTGGGGGCAGGGAGGGTAGGATAATGCAATTATAGGGGTACTTGTAAGGGAGAGGCAGAAGAGTCAAGTCAGAAAAGGTGATGTGACGGTGGAAGCACAGAAAGAATGAAAGATGCTATTACACTGCTGGCTTTGAAGATGGACGATGGGGGCCATAAATCAAGGAATGTAGGTGGACTCTAGAAGCTAAAAAGGGCAAGGAAATGGATTCTCCCCAAGAGCCTCCAGAAAGACTACTACCCTGCTGACACCTTGATTTTAGGACTTCTGTCCTCCAGAACTGTAAAATGATTATTTTAAGTCACTACTATTGTTACAGCAGCAATAGGAAACTAATACAGTCCACTATGGCTGTAGAAGAAGTTTCTGAGCATCTGGAATGATCAGTGCAGAGACGCAACACCTCAGCTACTTGTCTCTTGTTCGTCAAAGTGCTATGAAGATAAAAGCTTTTCAAAGAAAATCACAGAGCTGTAATGTATCTTCAATTGAAGCTATCATTTCATAGCCAATATTTTTTTCCAAACACAGTTAAGAGCCTGTGTGCGTGTATAAGGTATATATGTATGTGTTTGAAAGGTAGCTTGTGTTAAAAACAGAATGTTATTATACAGCTCATTTAGTAACAGTGGCTGCAGCAGCAGCAGCAGCCTGGTTTAAGACCTCTGTGTTGGACTTCCCTGGTGGCACAGTGGTTAAGAATCCGCCTGCCAATGCAGGGGACATGGGTTCGAGCCCTGGTCCGGGAAGATCCCACATGCCGTGGAACAGCTAAGCCTGTGCACTACCACAATGAGAAGCCCGCCCGTAGCAATGAAGACCCAGTGCAGACAAAAGTAAGTAAATAAAATGAATAAATTTTTTAAAAAAAGACCTCTGTGCTATTTTCCCATCCTCTGGAAAGAACATGCATCATCCAACTGTCATCAATTAGTTAATAAAGGCCTACTCCATGGAGATGACAAAGTGAGGGTGGTGGGTGGTGTGAAAGGAGCAGAGAAGACATTAATATATAAGTAAATCAATAAGCAAACAAGAAAACACCTGGTAGAGGAAATGTGCTCTGAAGAAAACAAAGCCAGACGATAGGCTGGAAGTGGGACTGGGGATGAGGACTGACCAAGATGGAGTAGTCAAGTTAGTCCTCGCTGAGGGCTGACCCCTGAGCAGAGAGGTCTGCTTGATGAGAGAATCAGAAGGAAGAACTTTTGGGGTCATGGGAATGAGCTCAGCATGTCTGAGAAACAGAGCCAGTGGGGCTGGATCTGAGTGAGACTTAGGAAAGACTGGGAGCAGAGGTGACAAGGTTTGCTGGATGTGGGCACTGATAGTATGAGGGGAAGTAAGGATGACTCCCAGGTTTTTGTCCAGGCAAATGGGTGGATGGTGGTACCATTTACTAAGAGACAGAGAAGATGGGCAGAAGGAAGAGATCTTTAGGACACATTAAGTTTGAGATGTCTTATTAGACATCTAAGCAGTTGGGTGGCAATACGAGGCAGGTGAGATGACTGTGGCTCATCCCAGATGTGGCAGGGCTGCCATGGGAACACTCACTAAACAAACAGTGGTGTGGACAGAAAACTTAAAATGAAGTCATTGGAGGATTTTCCTATGTGTTGTCCTCACACAATGGCTTTCTGTTTTTCCTCTGGAAGAAAAATTCAGGCTAGTCAAGGACTAGAAAGGGCAGAACAAACACAAGAGAAAGGCACCAGAAGCCCAAAATAGATGAGGACATGTTAAAGGGCACAAAGTTACTCTAAATGGATTCAGTTACCCCGCCCTCAATGAACCTTCTCCCCAGGGCTTGAGAAGCTGTATAGCAGACAGAAGCTAGTACCAGCACGGCCATTCTTGAGGAATTGGGCAGACAGAAGAAAAACTACAAGGCCAAGGCCTAACTGCTGTTGCACATTCTGCAGTGAGTCTGTTTTTTGTTGTCAGTCTCGGGCTAAGGAGGGGGGTTTGGCCTCTGTTAGAAAGAAACACTGTAGTCCTGTGTGCCAGGGTAGCCAGTGTGGCCTGAAGGGCCCCTGCAGCCTGGTCCTGGACATAGCACTGTCCCTCCAAGATGGTAGGCTCTGGGCAGTCACTCACCTCCTCAGACCTTTGTTCCCGTCTCTACAAAATGAAAGGGGAGCAATTAGACATCATTGTCAAAGGGCCCTACGTGTCTACTTGTAAGAAACATTCCAAGACTCCAAACCAATCAGTAAGTATGGTAATCCCCATCTGAGGGCTGAGAAAGCTGAGGCACTGAGAGGCTCCACAAAGGCCTGTGGTCCTGCAGATTACACTCTCAGAAGGTTGGGTCTCCTTTTTTTTTTTTTTTTTTTTTGGCCAAGCCACGCGGCTTGTGGGAATTTAGTTTCCCAAACAGGGATCAAACCCGCATGCCCTGCAGTGGAAGCGCAGAGTCTTAACCACTGGACCGCCAGGGAAGTCGCCGGGTCTCCTATCTTCTGAGGAACATTCAAGTAAGCTCCAAGCAGGTACCCATGAGGGTGAAGACAAAACCTCCTCCTTCCTGGGGTGGCCCCAACCAACTGTAGGGAAGAGGAAGATGCTTTAAAGGTAGAACAGCATGAGCTCCTGAAGACTGGGCTCCATCAGAACAAACTTCAGGTAACCCCTACAAGGTTTCTGGACCCTAGGCTTGGTCACCTGACCAGTACTACTCCCTGTGGGTAACTGGCTGGGTTCCATCAACTTTTGAGAAGGGACTGGGCACAAGTGCCTCAGGGCTGCAAGAACAAACAGCAGGAAAGGGGAACAAGGAGTGCCGGGATTTGTCTGCCAGCTCCCCTTCACTGGGCAATAGCACTCCTTTTCCTAAGAAGTAGCTCCTTCCCTGTGCCAACCCTGTGGCTTCGGTGGGGACTGCCAATCCTAGTTAGCCTCCTCCCTGACCCAAGCTGGACCAGTAAGAGATCTTCCCGGAATTTTTGTACAAGGGAGCTGGGAGGAGAGCGGGTCTCAAAGCTCTGTGCTGTCATTGTTCCAACTTCATGTAGAAAGCCAGTTTGACAGACTAAAGCTAATAAACAGAAAGCAGGGACTTTTAAGACAGGGACAGAGACAGAAAGAAAAGTCCCAGACACCATTTGAGTCCCTAAGACTTCGCTCCTCTGCTTGCCCTGAGGTATGGCTGACCAAGTTGGTTAGAGACGGGATTCTCTACCTTGAAGCAACCAAAGTTCTCTGACTAAAGGGGCCACATCCAAGCATCTTTTTCTTTACCTTGCATAACACGTGGCCCACAGTAGGTGCTCAAGAAATGTATGTTGAAATGAAAAGGGAAATGGGTCAAGGGCTGGCAGGAAGCCTGAAGTACAAGACACTGGGGTCAGACCATGCTGACACACCACCATGGGCAATCCTGGGCTTGACTGTGAGTTTTGTTATCGTGATTTTTCTTTTCAAGCAAAGCAAAGGAGTTAGAGCAATCTGCCTATATCATGCCCCCTTTTACACAGACTAATAGCGAAGCCACTTCCAAACCTTTGAAAGAGGCTGCAGACCTGGCTCTATCTCTGGGAAAGTCATTTAACTTCTCTGGTCTCAGTTTCCTCATCTATGAAACAGGGCAGGTGATGCAAATATCCCTGCCAGCTCTAGAAGAATCCATGGTTCTTAGTCCTCCTCATTAAGAGAGTCTAGCAACTATGGTCTTTCCCATACCTCTGCCTGGGTAAGTCTCCCCTCCAGCCCCACCACCCTCAGCTTCAGGACAGGACCTCCTCCAACCCCCTATTCCTGCCCTGGAGTCAAAGTCAACAACTTCCTAAGCGTGAGTCCTGGCAGGATAAGCAGTCACCCATCCCTGGATGGGCCTGGTGTGAAGCCGGGGTGATGTGCCCAGGAATTAGCGTTGTCACCCTCACCACAGGGCCAGAGCCAGCTGTCTCAGAGGACAGTGGGATGTGAGGGCCAGAAGAAAACGAGGGGGCTCAGCTGCCCTGCACAGCTATCAGGCCCTGTAGGGAGACAGGTCCAGGTGGCTCTGGGTCAAAGGATAGCTGGTGCTGCACGATAGGGACAACACTGTGACAGAGAGTGCCACCCAACTAACCATTCTTCCCTCTCCAAAGAGAATAAGCCCTGTCACTCCCAGAGAGAATGGAGGGATAGCCAGCCTGGTGCCCATATCGAAAAGCCTATCCCTGCCACGTCAGACACCTATCAGATGCCAGTGGTGCAAGGAGAAGCCACGCCAGGAGGCTTCAGGCCAGGAGGCAGGAGGCCCCAAGTGCCCAGTTCAGATGCTCTGGCACCACCCACTTCCCCCTCCATCATCACTCAGAGGGGAACTCCCAATCACAGAAGTATGGGGGTGGCTGAGGAAATGGCTCACCATCTTGGCACTCCCAGATGCCATCCCTGGTTACAGTGTCCTCAAAGTGGGAGACTCCCTATAGGGGTGCCAGGGACTCCAGCATGATTGCTCCAAGAGCTGCCCCATGCCACTCCCACCTGGCAGGACACGTCAAGGGCCTCAGTCCCAGGGGAACTAGGAATGGAGAGGACTCCTACTTCTGAGTAGAAAGATTTCCACATAATCAGCACATTAGCACAGAAACCTGGAAGGGGACTGGTGCTGCGCCTGTCCACTAGGTTCTAGTCCTAGCCCGCAAATGACCAGCACACAGGGTCCAGCTCAGGCATCACAAACTAGCCTAAGCATTGATCCCTATGCCACCAAATCAGCCATCTCTCCCCAAGAAATGGATCCTGATCATCACTGGACTTTGGGATCAGAAAGACTTGGGTTTGAATCCCAATTCTGTCTCTTCTTAGCCCTCTGAGTTCCCTTGGCTGAACTCTTTCAGGGTTGGTGGAAGATTAAATGAGGATGGACATGGAACACCAGCCTACAGGAGGCACTCCCTGGCAAGTTTCCCTGCCCTCTCTGTCTCTAGCATCAGCTCCATGGTCAAGCCAGGCACTTCGGACTTCCTGCTCCTTTCTTTCCTGAGGGAGCGAGAGGGGTGGAGCTGGCTTTCCTAACTAACAGCCCGCCAACGGCAGCCCTAGGCCTGTTCCACTCTTACTTGTCCCCAGTTTCCTGGGGAGGTCACCTGGCCCTCGGAGCAGTCGGCAGAGTTCAACAGCCATGTCATTCATGGGGCTGGCTATGGAGGGAAGGCGCTGGGCTGGCTTAGCCAGGGTGCTTCCTAAACCTGGGGTCGCTGTGGAGAGAGCACATATGTCATAGGAGACCTCATGGCAGGGCTGCTTCTCAAGGATGGTCACTCACTCAGAGTCACCACTCCCTGGAAATCCATCAGACAAATGTTTTCCCCATAACCTCAAATATCTTAAAAAATCTGATAGGACCCACTGCCTGGAGCAGCTCGACAATGGATAATGGGAAAGCAAAAGAGATTCTCTCATTCAGCAAACTCCGTGTGGTGGCATCAGGAAGTCCCGTCATAGTACTCACAAGACTGTTACCCCAAGTTCTAGGAACCTTGGGACCAAGGAACAGGACCAACACAAGCCTAAGGTGATGCTCTGGCAGCTCCAGGCCAAAGGGGCCAGGGGTGCCCTGGAGGGTCTTCTCTTTATGGTAGTTCAACATGAAAGCCAAGGCAAAGAGGGCAGGAGAAAAAGGCTATCTCTGCAGATAGCTGTGACACCAGGTAGAGCCTGCCCTCATAGGGGTACCCAGGCCCTACACTGAGATAGATGTCAGCCTGAAGCCATGGGCAGGCAGGGTGAGGGACTGTACAGCCAGCACCTGCATATAAAGGGGACTTCTACAGGTCATATTCCTCCCCAACCCTGACAGAAATAGATACCTGATTGCCAGGAGAGGCCCAGGGACATCCAGGGTGGGTCTTGCTGGGTCTGGCTAAGACATGGCTCAAGTGGCACCTGGCACATTTGGCAGGGCTACCTGCCAATGCCTCAGGCTCCCAGAGAACAGGCTGGGTCTGTCATCCATGCTCAATCAGGCTAAGGAAAGGGGTGAACTGTCCCACTAAACTGAGGTACAACCTCAGCTCCCAGGCCTTGGTATCTCTCCTCTGGGATTGGGTTTGGCTTGTCCTTATTTCCACTAAGGTCCTTTCAAAGTTCTGGGGAAAGTTAGTGGACAGATGACCCCTGGTAATGTAGGCGCCTGTGACTTTCCGCACATACTGCCAGATCCTGAGAAATGGGCATGCATAAAACCCTTCCCAAAAGAAGGCCCAGTGTGGTAGTCCAGTATTTCCAGGACCCCTAGATACGGACTCCCTCAAGGAGGCAACAAGAGGTTGAGCAGTAACTGGTCCCCACTCAGCTCCACCCTCATGTGGCCCCAGCCTCCAGCCACACCAGACGACACTTGATAATCTCTGTTTTCAGAGACTGACAAACTCAGGTTTCAGAACTGGCTCTTCTGCTGTCGATGAAACCTCTTATCTCAAAGGACTTAACTTGCCCTGAAAAACATAGCCTTAAATCCAAAAATTTTACCTCTGTGCTACAGAGAGGTAGGAGCTGGTATCTGGAAGAAGAAAACAGGATACTGTAGACAAGAAATCCCCAGGTCCAGGAATAATAACTTATTTGTTACCTCAGCTGCCTCATTTCGAAAGGCTGCCAAGGAGCCCTGATACACTGTGGTAATACAGCTCTCCCTGTGGGTGAGGTAAGAAAGGCCCATGGAAAAGGACCACGGGCTTAACTGGCCACAGGGCCAAGGGCACTGCTGGCCCAGAGAGGAGCAGCAGGGAAACAGAGGGCCTCTTACATGAAACAAGCTCCATAGAGGGTCCTGTGGCACAAACCATTAACCCCCATGTGAACCACCAGGAGTTTGGACCAGCTACCTGGCCCTTGGGCCCAACTACCAAACCACCCTCTGCCTGGACTGCCCAGTAGAACCTGCTGCCAGAGCTACAAGGCCTCTGGGTTTCTATCCCTCCACTCTCACCCAGTCATTTCCTAAGGACATTTCAAAGAAAGAACAGAATGAGAAAGGCAACAAGGGGTTGGACAGCACCAAGCACATAAACCCCAACCTATCTTCCCACAGCTGGGCAGGTCCTGGGCAGCTGTTCCAGTGGCTTCAGGGAATCTCCTGGCTGCCCCCCTTTTCCAGGGAGGGCTGCCTCAAGGTACCTTACAGGCGTGAACTCAGGACCATCACGAGTCAGCTTCTTCCCTTCACCAGCCTCAGGCAGTACTCACTTGGGAGGCTTGTACAGCGCCTACAATCAAGCCAGGGTTGCTGAGGCCTATTCCCAGGCGCACTGCCGGGATTAGGAGGAGGTAACCCAGACACCCAGTGGCGCCCTGATAATTCAACCCACTCAGCTGGAGAGAAGCACGACTTCCCTCACGGAGAGAATGAGCAGCCCCACGGCAGACCCCTGTGAAGCAACGTAGATCCTAGGTGAAAGATGCTCCAAAGAGAGGTGGTGGTCAATGATGAATACAAAGGGGGCTCATCAGCTGTGGGGAACAAGGGTCTCAGCCCACATGGAGTGGGACAGAAGCAGTCCCCATTTGGTGGGTACAGACTAACAGCACTTCCAGACTACTGGAAACCCACTTACGTGTCAGTAATCTCTAAGACATCTGCTGCACAAAGCCACCTACTATTGGTATTTGCTCTGAGCAGACACCTTATTCTGCATATCCTTAGGAGGATAGAGAGGAAGGATATCCAACACTCAGTTATTTATTGCCACACCGACAGGAGCTAGCCTCTGCCCTCATGAACCTGGCATGGACCCTCAGGGCTCTGCCCTGATCTCTGCTATCTGCTGTTCCTTTCCCATGGCACACACAGATATGAAATATCAGCTGTTTGCAGAATGTGTCCCACCCAGTAGAAGCAGGCCCCAGCCACAGGGATTAGGACACAAACACTCCCATGGGTGTGCTCCTAATAGCTCACTCTGTTAGTAAGGTAACAGTCTTAATAAGGTCAGCTCCAGGGAGAGGAAAAGATGCTCACTTGATCATGACCCATCATGTGGAATGAAAGCAGACAGTCGCCCTGCCACCCCTCCTTGCCCTACCACTACACCCTCCCCTCTCACCCCCACTGAGGCCCAGCTGCCAGGTGCCATTTGCTTCAGAAGATATGCCCCCCATCCCCAATCCCCATCTGTGGTTCTTCCAGCTGCTTCTTTTCCAACAGTTCAAGGAAAGGATGCCTCAACGGGCCTGGGTTCTCCTTTGAGGGGTTGTAGTAATTAAGGTAATAGATGCTACCCCAAGAGAACAGCTGTCTCCTCCAAGGAAATGGAAGGAGGAAACTATCAGCTGTCCAGCTCTGATGCGGATGAGGCCACCTATCAACACAGCCTGAGTCTCCCTGGCTCTGTCCGACGTACAAGACACAGAAGGAAGATCTGTTCTATCCTTGCCCCCTTCAAAGCACCCGAGCTTGGGAGAAGCCCAAATCCCCCTATATCCACACCCCGACTTTCCTCCTGCTTCTCCAATCCAGGGATCCCAGCCCATGCGGTTTGCTGCCAGCTCAACAACCGAAGGGTGGGGCTGCAGGTACACTCACCTACCTGCCGATCATCCTTCCTGGCTGCAAAGCCATTTAGTCAAGCGTTCTGACATTCTTATTTTGGGCCACACCTGTTCCTTGGTTCATACTTAAGGAGGCCAAAAACACTTTATAAAAGATAAACATCAAAACTTCCACATCTTCCAACAGAAAACCTCTGACCATGCAAGCTACGACATGCCCATATGTTCCCAGGAAAAACTGAGCACACAGCCTCACACGAAAAGCACTCCCTGTTACCACCTGCTCCCAGAGCCAAGTGAGACCCCCAGAGTGGCTACCCTCGACTCCTGACAGCCCTAAAGGCAAAGATGGGCTTGCTGAGCCAGTACAGGAAAATCTATAAGAAAACACTCAAAACATCAACATCCTGACTTTGGTTGCTATTCCATCTTCGTCCTCCGTAATTCACCTCCAGCTAATGTACTAAACGTGTCTACTCAAATACAGAAAACACAGCACTGGAGAGAAAATGTAGTTCAGATTACACCTAACTCCACTCTGATACACAAACACCCATAAAAGAACTTTAAATGTATAGGTACTTTCTTCCTCAGGTAGGAAAAACAAACAAACAAACAAAAACCTTTCTGGGGACTTCTCTGGTGGCACAGTGATTAAGAATTCGCCTGCCAATGCAGGGGACACGGATTCAATTCCTGGTCCAGGAAGATCCCACATGCCGTGGAGCAACTAAGCCCATGTGTCACAACTACTGAGCCTGAGCTCTAGAACCCGCGTGCCACAACTACTGAGCCCACATGCCACAATTACTGAAGCCCGCACGCCTAGAGCCCGTGCTCTGCAACAAGAGAAGTCACCACAATGAGAAGCCCGCGCACAGCAACGAAAAATAGCCCCCACTCATCACAACTACAGAAAGCCCACGCACAGCAATGAAGACCCGACGCAGCCAAAAATAAATAAATATATACATACATTTAAAAAAAACCTTCTCAATAACAATAGGAGCTAAAATTTGTGTACCCCTCTTTTGTATCAGGCACTATTCTAAGCACTTTAAGCACTCAATCCCCATACCCATCCCATATATGAGTTAGGTACTAGTATCGCATCCATTTTACACATGGGGAAACTGAGACCCAGAGCAGTTAAGTAACTTGCTCTAGGTAACACAGCTGCCAGGATGCAAATGCAGTGTGGCTCCAGAGTCTATGTTCTTGGCCACTGAGCTACACTGCTCGGGAAGCCAACCACAGCCCTAGGTCTTTCCTCACATGAGCAAAAGTGAGCCAGTAGTTGGTTCAACAACACTGAGCCCCGACATACAGAAAAGGGGAGACAGTGACTCCTCCTACAGAATGAAGGTAGTGGCAGAGCCCCCATGCACTATCAGTGCCACAATAGGGCGGTGATGGGAGGCTGAGCTCCAGATGAAGGCTTCTAGCCCAAGGCAGGTTGCAGGCCAGGGGGACCTGACTCGGCACTGGTTCCAAAACACATTTGGCTTACTGAAGCTACTTCACTGAGGCAAAGCACAGGGAAATGCAGGAATGGCCTGCTCCCATAGCCCAAGGGCATCTGTGCTCACTCTGGGAGAGCTGCTATAAAAAGATGTGGTCCAGTCCCAAGGAGTTCACAACCCAGCAAGGATACAGTTGCATAAATGTGGAAGGATCACATGCGACAGGGTGGCAAGTGTCATCAGAGACATGATCATGGCTGAAGGGGTCAGGCAAGACTGCACGAGGTGTCACAAGCAAGAAGGACACCTCCAGGGCAAGAAGGACATCTGCCAAGGGGCACAGCAGGAAATGTCTGCAGGATGTTTGGGGTCCCACACAGACATACTGGTGTGCAGCGTGTGTGGAGGGCAGAGGTGGCAGAAAAGGCTGAGCAGGGCCCACAGCACCTGTGTCCTGTGGGCAGAGGGGTCAGAGGTCCAAAGCAGGCAAGGGGCAGAGTGTACAAAGGGAATGGAGAGCAGAGGCCTGAGGTAAAGAGATTAATCAGGAGGCCATGGAAATAGCCCAATGGAGTAGGGATAGAGAAGGGGGACAAATTAAAGAGATGCTTGGGAAGTAGCAGAACCATGGGATGAGAGACAATTACTCTGAGGTCTCCTCCCACTTATGGGCCAAGGTGGACAGTGACTGTCAACAGAGACAGGGAACACATGAGGATCTGGTTTTTTTGTTTTGTTTTGTTTTGTTTTTAACATCTTTATTGGGGTATAATTGCTTTAAAATGGCGTGTTAGTTTCTGCTTTATAACAAAATGAATCAATTATACATATACATATGTTCCCATATGTCTTCCCTCTTGCGTCTCCCTCCCTCCCACCCTCCCTATCCCACCCCTCCAGGCGGTCACAAAGCACCAAGCTGATCACCCTGTGCTATGCGGCTGCTTCCCACTAGCTATCTACCTTACATTTGGTAGTGTATATATGTCCATGCCTCTCTCTCTCGCTTTGTCACAGCTTACCCTTCCCCCTCCCCATATCCTCAAGTCCATTCTCTAGTAGGTCTGTGGCTTTATTCCTGTCTTACCCCTAGGTTCTTCATGACATTTTTTTTCTTAAATTCCATATATATGTGTTACCATACGGTATTTGTCTTTCTCTTTCTGACTTACTTCACTCTGTATGACAGACTCTAGGTCTATCCACCTCATTACAAATAGCTCAATTTCGTTTCTTTTTATGGCCGGGTAATATTCCATTGTATGTATGTGCCACATCTTCTTTATCCATTCATCCAAAGATGGGCACTTAGGTTGTTTCCATGTCCGGGCTATTGTAAATAGAGCTGCAATGAACATTTTGGTACATGACTCTTTTTGAATTATGGTTTTCTCAGGGTATATGCCCAGTAGTGGGATTGCTGGGTCATATGGTAGTTCTATTTGTAGTTTTTTAAGGAACCTCCATACTGTTCTCCATAGTGGCTGTACCAATTCACATTCCCACCAGCAGTGCAAGAGGGTTCCCTTTTCTCCACACCCTCTCCAGCATTTATTGTTTCTAGATTTTTTGATGATGGCCATTCTGACTGGTGTGAGATGATATCTCATTGTAGTTTTGATCTGCATTTCTCTAATGATTAATGATGTTGAGCATTCTTTCATGTGTCTGTTGGCAGTCTGTATAGGATCTGGTTTCTGCAGGAAGGTAACCTCATTTTGGGGCAAGCGGGTTCACTGTCTACTGGACCTTAAGCAAAACACTGGGTTTTCTGGAGCCATGATCTGCTCAAAGACAGAGTGGAGACAGAGGAGTAAGTCCTGTGCTCTTGCCTGGAGGGCTCTTTGGCTGCCCCTTAACTGCACTTTCAGGGCCTGGCAAAGCACAATCAACCATTCATAGGCAACAGAGAGTCTGCTGGGTTCCTCAAGGAAGGTGAGAACTGCCTCCACTACCTCCATACCCACTTCACCCAGCTACTTTAAGTTCTAATCAAGCCACAACTACTGAACCCACATGCTGCAACTACTGAAGCCCGCGCACCGACAGCCCGTGCTCCGCAACAAGAGAAGCCACTGCGATGAGAAGCCTGCGCACCACAACGAAGAGTAGCCCCCACTTGCTGCAACTAGAGAAAGCTTGCATGCCACAACTAAAGATCCCACATGCCACAACAAAGATCCCACACATGGCAACGAAGATCTTGCGCGCCGCAACTAAGACCTGGCTCAGCCCAATAAATAATTATTTTTTTTAATTAACTCAAAATGGATCAAAAACCTAAACAGAAGAGTAAAATGGGAATTCCCTGGCAGTCCAGTGGTTAGGACTCCCCACTTCCACTGCACGGGGAACAGGTTCAATTCCTGATCAGGGAACTAAGATCCCACATGCCATGTGGTGTGGCCAAAAAAAAAAAAAAAAAAAAAAAGAGTAAAATTATGAACCTCTTAGAAGAAAACATATTTAATATTCTCGACCTTGGATTTGGCAAAGGATTCTTAGATATGATACCAAAAGCATGAGCAACAAAAGAAAGAAATAGATAAATTGGACTTCATCAAAATTAAAAACTGTTGTACTTCAAAAGATATCAAGAAAAGACAACCTGGGACTTCCCTGGCAGTCCAGTGGTTAAGAATCTGTGCTCCCACTGCAGGGGGCACGGGTTCGATCCCTGGTCGGGTAACTAAGATCCCACATGCCTCAGTGTGGCCGAAAAAAAAAAAAATAAAAGAATAAAGAAAAGACAACCTAATACACACACACACACACACACACACACACACACACAATGGAACACTACTCAGCCATAAAAAAACAACGGAATAATGCCATTTGCAGCAACATGGATGGACCTAGAGATTATCATACTAAGTGAAGTCAGAAAAAGACAAATACCATATGATACCATGTATATGTGAAATCTAAAATATGATACAAATGAATTTATTTACAAAACAGAAACAGAGTCACAGACATAAAGAACAAACTTACGGTTACCAAAGAGGAAAGGGGGGGGTAAGAGGAGGGATAAATTAGGACTTTGGGATTAGCAGATACAAACTACTATATATAAAATAGATAAACAACAAGGTCCTACTGTATAGCACAGGGAACTATATTAATAGCTTAAAATAAACCATAACAGAAAAGATATGAAAGAAAAAGTCAACCTAAAGAATAGGGGATGGTGGTGTGATGAATTGGGCGATTGGGATTGACATGTATACACTGATGTGTATAAAATTGATGACTAATATCCTGCTGTATAAAAAATTTTTTTAATTTAAAAATTAAAAATAAAAGAATAGGGGAAAAGATTTTCAAATCATATAACTGACAAGAAACTTGTATCCTGAACATATAAAGAACTCTTACAATTCAATAATAAGAAGATAAATAACCCAATTTAAAAATAGGCAAGCCACGCAGCGTGGCCAAAAAAAAAAAAAGTAAAAGATATTAATAGACATTTCTCCAAGGAAGACAGACAAATGGTCAATAAGCACATGAAAAGAGGCTTGATATTATTAGTCATCAGGGAAATGAAATGAAAACCACAATGAAATACCACTTCGTACCCACTAGGATGACTATAATCAAAAAGTCAGATAATAACTAGTGTTGGCAAAGATATGGAGAAATCAACCCTCATACACTGCTAGTGGGAATGTAAAATGGGGCAGCCACTATGGAAAACAGTCTGGCAGTTCCTCAAATGACTAAACAGTGTTACCATATGACCGAGCATTTCTACTCCTAGGTATACAGTCAAGAGAAATGAAAACACATGTCTACAAAAAAACTTGTACACAAATGTTTATAGCAGCATCAATCATAACAGCCAAAAGGTGGAAACAATCCAAACGACCATCAACAGATGCATGGATAAGCAAAATGTGATATATCCATACAACGGAATAATATTCTGCCACAAGAAGGAATGAAGCTCTGAAACATGCTACAGCATAGGCGAACCTCGAAAACACGCTAACTGAAAGAAGCCAGTCACAAAGGGCAACATATTATATGATTCTATTGATATGAAATCTCCAGAATAGGAAAATCCATGGAGACAGAAAGTAGATTAGTGGTTCCAGGGGCTAGAAGGAGGGAAAGTCCAGGAATGACTATTAATGGGTATGGGGTTTTTCTCTGGGATGATGAAAATAATCTGGAATTAGACTGCAGTGATGGTAGCACAACTTTGTAACTATATTAAAACCACAGAATTGTACACTTTAAAGGAGTGAATTTTATGGTATGTTAATTATATCTCAATTTAAAAATATGTACGAAACAGACTTACTTCCCTAGTGGTCCAGTGGGTAAGACTCCACGCTCCCAATGCAGGGGGCCCGGGTTTGATCCCTGGTCGGGGAACTAGATCCTGCATGCATGCCGCAACTAAGGGTCCGCATGCCGCAACTAAGAAGCCCGCATGCCACATCGAAGATCCCATGTGCCGCAACTAACAACCAGCGCACCCAAAATAAATAAATAAATAAATATTAAAAAAAAAAGAAAGCAACAGATTGATAACAGTGATTGTTCTGTATTTAATAATTAACAAAACGGATTCAATTAATCTAAAAGATCAGTCACAAAGACATTTTTAGGTTTCAGTAATATTAATCATAGTCATTTTCCTATACATTAAGAGAACGAGATGGCCAAAGCAGAATATACTAAAAGCAATGCCACAAGAAAAAGCTGCTACTTGAACAAGCTAACAAGAGAGGAAGAGAACACCAAAACATGTCCTCCCTAAAAGACCAACTGTCCCTGATGGATTCACTGATAAATTAATCTACCACCTCCTGAAGTTCCCTGACATGCCTGAGCTCTCACAGTTCTACTGCCCAGGAGCCCCAGCCCAGCCTTGACCCCTTCTAGAAGGCCTCTTCTAAACTAGTTCACTCCTGAACTAGCAAATATGATCACATCTTGCCTCTGCTGAAAACACTCCTGAAACTCAGCCATAAAAAAGAACAAAATAATGCCATTTGCAGCAACATGAGTGAACCTAGAGACTGTCATACTGAGTGAAGTAAGTCAGACACAGAAAGACAAATAAATGATATCACTTATATGTGGAATCTAAAAAAAAGGATACAAATGAACTTATTTACAAAATGGAAGTAGAGTCACAGATGTAGAAAACAAACTTATGGTTACCAGGGGATATGGCGGGGGAGGGATAAATTGGAAGATTAGAACTGACATATACACACTACTATATATAAAATAGATAACTAATAAGAACCTGCTGTATAGCACAGGGAACTCTACTCAATAGTCTGTAATAGTCTATATGGGAAAAGAATCTTAAAAAAAAAAGAGAGGATATATGTACATGTATAACTGATTCACTTTGCTGTACACCTGAAACTAACACCACATTGTAAATCAACTATACTTCAACAAAAATTAAAAAAAAAAAAGGCTCCTGCAGCTCCCACTGCTTATATATACAGAAGTCCAGGCCCCTTGCCATAGTACACAAGACTCTTCCCTCAACTGGTTCATCCTGACTGTTCCCAGGAAGCCATCCCATCACAGCAGAAAACTTATGGATCCACTCTCAGGCCCTAAAGTACCACTGCCCAAAACCATCGGGCAAACTCCTATCTGGAGTTTAGATAGGAGTTTGATATTTGCCCCTAAATGCCCCTAAATGCCAGGCTGAAACACCACTTCACAGTGCTGTGGTGCAGTAACCACCCCTACAGCTACTCTCCACTAAATACACCTGTATCTATCAAGGAGATACATCAACCCTCAAACATCTCATCTGGAGTTAACACCAAAGTCTCAAATTCTAGACACAGCTAAGGTCACTACCATCACTCCCCTCCCACCAACCATACATCCAGAACAGTCCAAATAGCTTTCACCTCAACCAATGACCTCTTAGAAATCAGAAGCAACTGGCAGAAAGGCTTTAGCTGTTATCATCCTCTACCTCTCACCTCACTACCAAAGTACATCCAAGTAGTTTCAGGTATAACTGTTTATGAATGATGATACTTTTGGTTTTGGAGAATGTTACGCTCATCGTACACACACACATGCATGCGTGTACGTGCATACACACACACAGTGACCCCAGGAAATGGAAAGCACCAAAGGGGATTCTGATCTTCCAAACCCAGTGCTGGGATGAACAGTGGCAGGCCCCCCCATCATTCCTGAGAGGAGTGTCTTGCTGCTATCCCTACATCTGTCCTGTGCTAGGTCTGCGCAGCCATTCAACCAGCCCTGTATCCGGGAAAGTCAGAGGCATCCATCATTCCTAGGGAGAATCCCTATCTAGATGCAACCTGATTCCTACTTTCCACCTTAAGGAATAATCAGGGAGATGATCAGATACAGCAGGAAGGAAAACCCGCAGGAGCTGGCAGGCAGAGTGAAAACGAAGACAGGTACAATATCCACAGAACACTGAGGCTCCTTTCTCTTGCCGAAAGAGAGATGCACCAGTGAGGATGTAAAAAAGGTGCTAGCTTTCCTGATGTGTTAGTGCATGAACTAACACCTTATCCACTGTCCCCAAGCCCCTTCTCCCTACAGGGCCAGGCAGGGTCCGACTTCACAACAATGTTACATTAACAATGTCAAAGCACAAGACCCGCAGCTCACCTCTAAGCAGCCCAGAGGGGTCAAAAGACCCATCTTATGAACAAGGCAAACAGACTGAGACAGCTCCACATGGCTCCATCTCAAACAGTTTCAGGTCAATTTAGGCAGACCTTGAACTCCTCCTACCTCAC
The DNA here is from genome assembly GCF_039906515.1 of Pseudorca crassidens. Taxonomy (NCBI): domain Eukaryota; kingdom Metazoa; phylum Chordata; class Mammalia; order Artiodactyla; family Delphinidae; genus Pseudorca; species Pseudorca crassidens. The sequence continues at coordinate 44,048,912 of NC_090315.1, forward strand.
CTGCTCCACACCATGGATCCCAAACCCAATGGCCAGGCGAAAACGATTCTTACTAAAGAAGGATGAGTGTGTGGAACTCAGAATATCATGCACATGGTAAAAGACTGCATTCCAAGACCAGCTAAAAGACAGGCATGAGGGCTTCTTGATGTAGGGGCATTTAAAACAGGTAATATATTCACAAGAAAGAAAATGTGAAAGCTTCAAAAGTGAAAAATTTCCTTCCCAGTCCTATCCCCAGCCACCCTGTCCCAAGGGACAGCCAATATTACAAGTTTTTCTTAGCTTTCCAAAGATATTCTATGCGTGTACAAGCAGATACAGATATATTCATTTTCCCTCATTTTTTTTTACATTTGGTAGCATAATATACATTGTATTTTTCACTTAGTGATACATCCCAGAGATTACTCCAAAACAGTACTTGAAGAGCCTCCTCATTTTTTTCATGGCTGCATAGTATTCTTTTACAGATTAACAAAAATTCATTTAACCAATGTTCAGAGTTGCTTAAAGTGCCACCCAATAACAGATTATAGTAGTTACTTTTGTAAAACGAACCTTCTCTGCCACCAAAGCCATGCAAAAGTTCAAAGAGCACATTTAGTGCAAGAAAAAGATTTAAGAATCAGTTTACCTTTGATGGGAAATTATTTTTCTAAGCTCCCTGTTCACAAAGAGACAGAGCTATGAACACTGTAGATACATCTAGTCAGCTAAGGCCAAGGCTTGAATAACAAAAGATCACACCACAGCTGCACGCTACACAAAGAGGCCAAACATGCCACACACATTCTGATTAATAACTAAAGGACAGTTTTTGCTCAGATCAAAGCCAATTTTTTTAAAAAAGTCAGGTTCCTGACAATTAGTTGAATCCTGAGCAGGTCTAGATTTCAAGTACTTGAAATTAGTCAATGACGAAAAAACCTGATTGATATTAAACATAGATTGGAAAAGACATACGGTTTAAGTGCTACTCACTCTTTGGAAAAAGCCAGCTGCCTTCTCTGTGTCAGAGGCCAAAAAGTAGAGAGGGCCCGGGCAAAAACACAAGGACTTTTCCTGCCTCCGTGACAGTGTCAGGACAGCTTGCACCATGCCACTTACACCACTCAAGGGACAAATGGACTGAGGACCATATTCTAGAACCCACCAGCTTCTGGTAGAGGCTTTTGTCCCCTCAACTGCGCCTAGCCCAGGACTGGGCATGAACTGCTGGGCAGAAAACAGCTGAAAGGGTGCCTGGGTGGTAGAGGAGGCCCACCTGCAGGGTCCAGAGCCTTCCACAAATCTGAGGTTTGCTGACTGTAAATCTAAGTCTCACGCACATCCTCCTATTTATTAAGAAACTGCCTCAACTGTCTTCCACATGGAGGTCACTTAAAGACTCTGGTCATTAACATAGTAAGATAAAAAAGGAACCAATGTTGGTGGCAGTCTTCCTCTCCATATATGCCAGAGTCCCATGCTGGTAAGCAAAGGCCAAAAGCAGTGAGGGCTAATCAGGTGTATTCCCACTGGGAGCAAGCTCAGGTCACTTGGTTTTGACTGTAAACAGTTCAAATTCCATGAAGGACAATCACTTGCCAATTAATTTTTGGAATGGAAGCCCACACCAGCCCGGCCCAATGGCCACCTTTCAGGATCCTCCACCCAATGGCTTGGCTTAGCAAGTAGGCAGCCAGCAAACAAAGTCCTCTCCAGCTTGTTGGCTGCCACCATGACTCTCATCACAGAATGGATCAAGAGAGCAAAAAAATGTTCTCTTAGCCAATGACTCACCAGGAAGTCTGTTCATGTTGACGCCTTGAGCTGAGAGTCCTATTCCCATGTACCTTTGAAAAAGCATACATACAAAAATTCTGGTTAGCAAATGATTATGCATCTCCCTTCTCAAATATTTCTTGGTAAAAGACAGAAAAACAGGAAAAGCAATGAATGTAGAGACACTTTTAACAAACTAGTGGTTCTTGGAGAACCTTTACATTTTGATTTTCTAATGGAAATCTCTCAATGCCTTAAGCAGCTGGAGAAACAGGAGGTAGTGTCTGTAACCAGGAACCACCGGCTTCAGTTTCAGAGGAAAGTTTCCTGGAGTCACTGCTTCCAGTCCCTTGGTTTCTGGCTCCAGCTAAGGTGGCGGAATCTATTCCCAAGAAGTGCCTAAAGTAACTAGTTCAATCCTAGGTAGTGCTTGGCAGAATAATGCAAGATTAAGCCCAAAGGGACAAAGTCACTCTTCAGCAAAGACCAAAACATGGAAGAATTTAAAGCCAGCTGGATCCATATAGGATCATAAAGACCCCTCACACAGGGCTTCTTCTCTGGGGTCTCCAAATTCATTACCCTTGCCCTATACATTCACCACTGGTCTCCTCAGTCATCCAAAGCTGAAGGTGGTGGTGTGTGAGGCCCCAGAGACCCACCCCGTACTCTTCCCACCCAGGTACCTAAACAATTTAGGCAGCTACAGCCAGGTGGGACCCATGCTGGGCAACTCTGTCAAAGATATCTCAGTGGCACTCATGAGAGGGCAGGTCAGAAAAGGAAATGAACAGGGTTTTTTAGTCTAAATATTTGTAGTGTACAAAGAAACAGTGAGGTATTTCCCCAAGAACTTAGAAATAAGAGAAACAAGTCAACACTATCTAAGTGTAAAATAGTAGAAACCCACACATGATGCCTGAATTAACCGCATATGAGCATCAAGAGGTAGTTGAGAAGCTCACAATATTGAAAACACCAAGACGGCTTGGGGTAACTTTACGGTTACCCCAACCAAGACGGCTAAGGGGTAACTTTACGGTTGCATTAACAATGTGAATAAGGACTTCCCTCGTGGCGCAGTGGTTAAGAATCTGCCTGCCAATGCAGGGGACACGGGTTCGAGCCCTGGTCCGGGAAAATCCCATATGCCGCGGAGCATCTAAGCCCATGTGCCACAACTACTGAGCCTGCGCTCTAGAGCCCACACGCTGCAACTACTGAAGCCCGTGCGTTCTAGGGCTGTGTGCCACAACTACTGAGCCTGCGTGCTGCAACTATTGAAGCCCATGTGCCTAGAGCCTGTGCTTCGCAACAAGAGAAGCCACCGCAACGAGAAGCCCGTGCAACGGCAAAGAAGAGTAGCCCCTGCTCGCCGCAACTAGAGGAAGCCCACGTGCAGCAACGAAGACCCAATGCAGCCAACAATAAATAAGTAAATAAAAACAATGTGAATGAGCTTAATGCCACTGAACTGTTCACTTAAAAATAGTTAAAGTGATAAAATTTATGTGATGTATATTTTACCACAATAAAAAATGTATTTTTAAAAAAGCAATTACATGGGGTTGCCTTATTTTGACCATTTCCAAGTAGCTTACATTTACATTCTAATTGTTCCCTGTTGTAATTCTGCAAGAAACCATTTTACATACATTTCCCCACCTTGGGCCATTCTTTTTCTCTCCTGGCATGTTCCATGCACCTTATGTACCTGTTTCCTAACACTACCAGAGTCCCCACAACGTGGTGCTCCTGAAGCTGCGAGACTTCCACCTGCAGCAAATGCCCCTTTGCCCTTCTCTGGCCAGCTGCACCACTGGGTGTTGGAGAGCAGGGAGGAAGGCTCTGACCCACCCATTTTCCCCTGAAACCAGCTACCCCCCATCTTGCTGGGCAGGACCCAGGAAACGACAGCATCAACACAGGGCAGCAGCTGAATAACTGGCCTGCAGGGGTTAGGGGAAAGGGGAGGGAAGGGAAAGGAGAAAAGGGAAAGGAACAGCACTTCAAAGAATGACTCCCATGGTTCAAAAGACTCTCAAACTGCCTGCTACCTCCTGCCAGGAGGGGACCTTCAAGGACCATCAGGAGCAGAAGCTGTGTAAGCCTGCTGGCAGGATTCCCATTAGACTAAAACCTGCACATTTGCCCAGAAAAACAGCAGCCCAAATAATCAGCTTCCTTACTTTACGTGGAAGATGCTGCCAAAAGTTGGTCTCCATTCCCTTTGCACCACAGCTGAACAAGCAGCAAATTACCCCAACTGCCCCTGCAGTCATCAATCAACATATGCAAATGCAACATAGCCAGGAGTTTTCCTGACTTGGATGCCAGGCCACTTATCCTGCCCTGTTTAGAGGGGCCTGGCCTCTGCCCAACATCACATGTGATCCCATCCCTGGCATACAGGTTTCCTGACACTAAGATGAGGGCTTATGTTTGAAGCACATGTGCTTCCTGGGTGACCCCCAACTGCTTAAGGCTACTGCAAATAGGGGAGGTCAAGGGTCATCCAGGAAGAGTATGCTTGGCCACCAGCAACAGAGCTCTGGTTCCACAACTTCCCATGGGAACAGGGAACTACTAAGGCACATGCACTCAAACACAAGTTGCTTATGTCTCTGTATAGGGGAAGCCTCTTCCACCTCCAGCAGTTAGCCCTCAACACCTCCCTGCAGACTCTGCCCCACAGGTGGGACAGTGTTTACCAGTGGATGGCCTGGGAGCCTCTGTTCAAACCCCAGGGTCAACTTGAGAATCTGAGTAGATAAGCTAAGGGTAGCGCACACAGAGGAGACCAATACCCACACTTGGATGTCATGCCCCCGTGAGTGTCAATGACACAGGGAGCAGCCTCACAGAAGCCTAAGTTGCATGTTCATATGAGGTCAAGCTAAGTCAGTGTTCAAAGGGAATGAGTCCCAATTTTTCAAACATTGGATGATATTAAGTCTTTTCCAAAAGTATGATGTTCTAAAATTACAAAAAGATGCAGCCTTCCAGCAAGTCTTCATACACTTAAAAACTTAACCAACAAGTCTAAGATCAGCAAAGAGCAGAAAAAAAAACTATAAGGACACTGTGAATATACTAAAAAAACAGTGAATTGTACACTGTGAGTGAATTGTACGGTATATTAAATTACTTCTCAAAAACACTCAACAAACTAGGCATAAAAGGAAACTATCTCAACATAATAAAAGGAAGGCCTTATATGAGAAACCCACAGCTAACATCATATCCAATGGTGAAAGAATGAGAACTTTTCCTCTAAGATCAGGAACAGGACAAAGATGCCTGCTTTCACCACTTCTATTCAACAGAGTATTAGAAGTTCTAGCCAAAGCAAGTAGACAAGAAAAAGAAATAAAAGGTATCCAAATTGGAAAGGAATAGGTAAAACTATCTCTGTTCACAGATGACATGATCCTATATGTAGGAATCCTATATTCCACAAAAAACTGTTAGTACTAACAAACAAATTCAGCAAAGTCACAGGATACAAAATCAACACACAAAAAGCAGTTGTGTTTCAACATAAACACTGAACAAAGGAAAAAAGAAATCAAGAAAATAATTCCGTTTACAATAGTATCAAAAAAAATAAAATACTTAGGAATTAACTTTACCAAGAAGGCAAAAAGCTTGTACACTAAAAACTAAAATGTTGCTGAAATTTTAGAAGACAGAAATAGGAAATTCCCTGGCAATCCAGTGGTTAGGACTCAGGGCTTTCACTGTTGGGGCCCGGGGTTTGATCCCTGGTCAGGGAACTAAGAACCAGCAAGCCATGCGGCACAGCCAATAAATAAATAAATTAAATTTTATAAATAAATAAATTTTAAAAAAGACACAGGGACTTCCCTGTTGGTCCAGTGGCTAAGACTCCACACTCCCAATGCAGGGGGCCCGGGTTCGGTCCTTGGTCAGGAAACTAGATCCCACATGCTGCAAATAAGACCCAGCACAGCCAAATAAATAAATAAAATATTTAAATAAATAAGTAAAAAGAAACAAATAAATGGAAAGACATCTGTGTTCACGGACTGGAAGACAATATTGTTAAGATGTCAATACTACCCAAAGCAATATACAAAATCAATGCCATCCATTTGGGAAAAGAAAAGTTGGGGACTTCCCTGGTGGTGTAGTACTTAAGAATCGCCTGCCAATTCAGGGGACACAGGTTCGATCCCTGGTCCGGGAAGATCCCACATGCCGCAAGCAACTAAGCCCATACTCCACAACTACTGAGCCCACGCATCACAACTACTGAAGCCCGGGCGCCTAGAGCCTATGTTCTGCAACAAGAGAAGCCACCATAATGAGAAGCCTGTGCACCAAAATGAAGAGTAGGCCCTGAATGCCCCAACTAGAGAAAGCCCGCGCACAGCAACGAAGACCTAATGCAACCAAAATAAATAAATAAATAAAATTAAATTAAGAACCCAGAAATAAACTCTCCTATATGTGGTCAACTGATTTCAATAAAGATGCCAAGACGATTCGATGGGAAAGTGATAGTCTTTTCAACAAATGGGACATGTGGATATCCAAATAGATATACAACTGGTGCTGGGACAACTGGATATCCACATGCAAAAGAATGAAGTTGGGAGCTTCCCTGGTGGCGCAGTGGTTGACAGTCCGCCTGCCGATGCAGGGGACACGGGTTCGTGCCCCGGTCTGGAATGATCCCGCATGTCGCGGAGCGGCTGGGCCCGTGAGCCATGGCCGCTGAGCCTGCGCGTCCGGAGCTTGTGCTCCGCAGCGGGAGAGGCCGCAATAGTGAGAGGCCCGCATACCATAAAAAAAAAAAAAAAAAAAAAGAATGACGTTGGGGCTTCCCTGGTGGCGCAGTGGTTAAGAATCCTCCTGCCAATGCAGGGGACACAGGTTCGATCACTAGTCCGGGAAGATCCCACATGCCACAGAGCAACTAAGCCCATGCACCACAACTACTAACCCTGCGCTCTAGAGCCCACGGGCCACAACTACTGAACCCTGTGCACCTAGAGCCCATGCTCCACAACAAGAGAAACCACCACAATGAGAAGCCCGTGCACCGCAACGAAGAGTAGCCCCTGTTCGTCACAACTAGAGAAAGCCCTCGCACAGCAACGAAGACCCAACGCAATCAAAAATAAATAAAATAAATTTATTAAAAAAAACAACAAAAATAGAAGGAAGTTGGAGACCCTTACCATACACCATATGCAAAATTAACTCAGAATGGATCAAAGACCTAAATGTAAAACCTAAAACTATAAAACTCTTTGAAGAAAACAGAGGAGAAAAGCTTTATGACATTGGAATTGGCAATGATTTCCTGGATTCTTTGGACACCCAAAGCACAGGCAACAAAAGAAAAAATAAATTGGACTACATCTAACTTTTGTGCATCAAAGGACTGTCAACACAGTGAAAAGCAACCAAAGAAATGGGAAAAATATTTGCAAATCATATACCTGATAAGGGTTTAATATCCAGGATATACAAAGAACTCTTACAATCAACAACAAAAAAACAAGCAACTCTATTAAAATGGGCAACGGACTTGAATAAACAAGAGATACACATGGCCAATCAGCACATGAAAAGATGCTCAGCATCACTAATTGTTAGGAAATACACATCAAAACCACAATGAGATACCATTTCACACCCTTTAGTATGGTTATTATCAAAAAACCAAAAAATAACAAGTATTAGTGAGGATGTAGAGAAACTGAAACCCATGTGTATTAATGGTGCAGCCACTGTGGAAAACAGTATGGCAGTTAATTATATGGCAATTCAAACACAGAATTACCATAAGATCCAACAATTCCACTTCTGGGCATATACCCAAAAGAATTGAAAGCAGAATTCTAACAGGTATCTGGACACCCAGATTCATAGTGGCTTTATTCACAATCAGCCAAAGGTGTATTAAAAAGAAATAACAAGACCAAAATGGAGTTATCTGCCCCTAGGACAGCAAACCAAGACTTCACTGCACATCAACTATACCCCAATTTAAAAAAAAAAGTAGGGCTTCCCTGGTGGCGCGGTGGTTGGGGGTCTTCCTGCCGATGCGGGGGACACGGGTTCGTGCCCCGGTCCGGGAGGCTCCTGCGAGCCGCGGAGCAGCTGGGCCAGTGGGCCGTGGCCGTTGGGCCTGCGCGTCGGGAGCCTGTGCTCCGCGGCGGGAGGGGCCGCAACGGTGAGAGGCTCGCGTACCGCAAAAAAAAAAAAAAAAAAAAAAAAAATTAGGGTTTCCCTGGTGGCGCAGTGGTTAAGAATCTGCCTGCCAACGCAGGGGACATGGGTTGGAGCCCTGGTCTGGGAAGATTCCCACATGCCGCGTAGCAACTAAGCCTGTGCGCCACAACTACTGAAGCCTGTGCACCTAGAGCCCGTGCTCCGCAACAAGAGAAGCCAGGACAATGAGAAGCCCATGCACTGCAACAAAGAGCAGCCCCCACTCACCGCAACTAGAGAAAGCCCGCACACAGCAACGATGACCCAACACAGCCAAAAATTAATTAATTAATTAATTTTTAAAAAAATTAATTGCACTTTGAACCTCTCTCAGGAATGTGACCTTTAAACAATCAATCTGAAATTTCCTGATTAGCACTACTGAGGTAATCTGCATGATAAAACCCCACCATTCCCTTCCTGCAAAAGATGTCCTGCCTAAAACAATCCTTTCTTTTCTTTTGCTAATAACTTTCTTGCCCCACCCTCCTTCTGCCAGATAAAAACCTTTCATTTTGTACAACCCCTTGGAAGGAGTCTCTCTCTACTTGCTAAATGTGATGTTGCCCAATTCATGAACCGTTGAATAAAGCCAATTAAATCTTCAAATTCACCAGTTGAATTTTTGTTTTTTAACGGGTAGAAAGTTTCTATTGATGAGTGGATAAACAGAATATGGTATATACACACAATGGAATATTATACAGCCGTAAAAAGGAAAGAAATTCGGACAAATGCTACAACAGGGATGAACCTTGAGGACACTATGCTAAATGAAATAAAATTCATAAAAACAAAGAATGGTGGTTGCCAGGGTCTAGGGGGAGGGGAGAATAGGGAGTTATTGTTTAATGGGTACAGAGTTTCAGTTTGGCAAGATGGAAAAAGTTCTGGAGACAGATGATGGTGATGGTTGTACAACAATGTTAATGTACTTAAGGCCACTGAACTGTACACTTAAGAATTATTAAAATGGTAAATTTTATGTTATTTATTTATATTTTACCACAATAAAATAAATGAACACATATCAGAACAACTGTTTAAAAAAAAAAGGTTCAAGCCCACTACCACCAATTATAACATTTGTTATTACATAAAGTCTTTTCCTCTCTTCAAGCTTGGTCATTTAGGGTCCAGGGAGATAATACCTTTACCTGCCTTTTCCAAGGTGTCATCTCTGGCCAAAAACCCAGCATGTGAATATGAGTTTATTTGGTTCTGATATCTCCCAAACATCAATCCCTCAACCCAAACAAACAAGCACAATAGATGGAGCCTAAGTCTGCAGGCTCCAACCCTACGTCTCGTGCCACAGTGGGGAGAACAGATGCTGCGTCTGCTGCCCACCTCAGGATGCCGGGGCTATGGGCTGGAGCCTCCAGCCCTCAGAGGAAAAGCAAGACTCAAGTGCAGTGCTGGGCAAATAATGGACATTCAACAAACGCCTAGGGTTCATCCATTCACAGGTTGGTAAAGAATTTTATCACCAAAGTCACAGGCTCTCTCCCAGCCACATTTCAATGGGAACCTCAGCTTCTAGGTGGTATGAGGTCATGACAGAGCTATATGACAGGTAAGTGAGCTCTGAACTCAGCCACAACATCCCCAGTACTATTCTCCCCTCTTGCTGGCATTGGACTTCAGCACTGTGAAATTAAATGACTTACAACAACAGACCTAGTGACATAACAGGCACAAGGGAAGTTCACTTCTCCATCCACTCACAAAAAATCTAGGTAAGACCTGAGGTTTCCTCTCAATCACCAATGAGGGGACTTTCCTGGTGGCGCAGTGGTTAAGAATCCGCCTGCCAATGCAGAGGACATGGGTTTGAGCCCTGGTCCGGGAAGATCCCACATGCTGCGGAGCAACTAAGCCTATGCTCCACAACTACTGAGCCTGCGCTCTGGAGTCTGTGAGCCACAACTACTGAAGCCCACGTGCCTAGAGCCTGTGCTCCACAGCAAGAGAAGCCACCGCAATGAAGAAGAGCCCCCACTCGCCGCAACTAGAGAAAGTCCGCCCACAGCAATGAAGACCCAACACAGCCAAAAATAAATACATAAATAAATAAATTTATTAAAAAGAAAAATCACCAATGAGTAACATGTGTAGTGCCTTGCCAGCTCCTGGACTGATGTGGTCGCAGCTCTCCGATAGGCTGCCATGAATGAGACAAAACAATAAGGAAAAAAAACCCAAACCCAAGTATGTTCACCTTTGGATCTAAGAAGCAGGAAGAATGACGTTAAGAAGTCACCCTGATGCTGCCTCCCCTCCGTTGATCTCTGGTGGCACTTGAAAATGAATGGGTTGTTTGCTGCTGTTGGGTCCTTGCTAAAGTTGTAAAAACAGGTGTGATAAATGTCTCTTCATAGAGGCCTCTGTAGTCACCCATTCCACAAAGATCCTCTGTGCCTAGTACTGCGCTGGGGACACAAGGGTGGATTCCCTGCCCTGGAACAGTTTCCAGTGCCAAGTCAGGGGTGGGCCAGAGAATCAGGGTGCAATGAGTGGGGGGTTCCCAGAGGAAGCGAAGGCTGAGCCAAGACCTAGTAAAGGAGATGAGGGGAAGAAAAAAGGAGCTTGCTCCACGCAGAAGCAACAGAATGTGCTGAGGCGTAGAGGCAAGAAAGCAGCCCCGTGGTCAAGGAAGTGAGAAGAGTTCAGTGTGGCTGGGTCACAGCTTGGGTAGACCTAAAAAGAGCCAAAGCTGGAGCCGGAAACAAGCTATTCACACACAGCCTGCATACTAGCTTAAGGAGTTTGAACTTCATGGGAGGTCATTGGGAAGCTGCAGAAAGGGTTTAAGAAAGGGCGCAACTGATCAAACATCTGATATTTGAAAAATGGATTGAAGAAGCAAAACTAGAGGCTACCAAAATCATCCCAGTGGAAGATGACAAGGCTGGACAAGGAAAGAAATAGTGGGATGGCAAGATGTGGAGAGAGCCAAGTGTTCTTTAGAATACGGTGAACTTACTGGGTGGGGGAGGAGCTGCCCAGGACACATCCCAACACAACCAGTTACCAAAGAAAGGGCAATTCTGAGACGTACTTGGAAAGTTTGGAGCCTAAGTGCCTGTCAGTAGCAGCCTTGCTCCAGCTCTGCTCCAAGCCTTTACACTGTGCACAAACAGCTGAACAGGAAACATACCTGTATCAGAGCAAATATATCGGACAAACCCAGATTCAAATCACCTCTTCACCATGTGCCCAAGGGCACATCACTTGGCCTGTCAGAGTCTGCTTCCTCAGCTATCGCCATGAATCCAGACAGCCCTCAGGGCAGCCACTGAAAGGAGTGGACAACCCCACTGTCTTCTAGTTCATGCACTGGTGGCTCTTCTAGTATTGGAATCTGGTAAAGGAAAGTAGGCCATCCTTGAAGGTCTGGATCTTGGGACATCTAAAAACAAATGCCTGTTTACATAGGACTGCCAAGGAGAAAGAAGGTGAGCATTTGCTTCCTTCTTGGTAATGGGTCAGGCAATGCTAGGAACACTAACAGACACAGGCTGCCACGGTCTCCTGGGAGGGACGCAACAAGGGCTCTCACTCCCCAAGCTGGTGACAGGCACAGACAGAGCTTAGTTCCCCACACTTCACATCTCCACTAGGGCTTTCTTTTCAAGTAGCAGGATGTATCTGAGAAGCTTGGGGGAACAGTTATTTACCCCATAAAATGACTGAAAGTAAGGTAAACCCATCTGATTTACTCCTTTCTTCTAACATGGTAGCAAAATAGAAAATAGCGTTTGTCAGAGAGGTGAAACAGCCAGTAAGTGTAGAGGGACAACAGACGAGCTCTCATGGCAGAGAGGCCATGAGTCGGCCTCTACCTTCTCAGTCTCTACTCTTCACCGCAAAAACCACAACATGGGCTAGAAGAGTGACTCCGCCTCTCTGTCAGGCTCCAGAGAGAAGAGGGCTGGGTCAGGATCTCCCAGAGAGCAGGAGAGAAGAGCAGCAGCAGCAGCAGTGGCCCTCAGCTGACCACACAGCCAGGTCCACCCTGAGGCAGCAGGTCCAAACCAGGGCCCTGGAAAATGACCAGCCTTGAGAATGGACTGGTCGTTTCTGGGGTCCATGCTGCCCTCCATCCGCCTCTGCTGACTCTCCCACAAAAGCAACAGTCCGCTGAAACCACTGCAGTCATGCAGAGAGTTGCGAGCATGTTCCAGTCAGCTTAGATTCTTCCTTTTTCTCTTTAGTTTTCCAGATCTTCTACAATTAACATAAATTACTTTGATAATCATAGAAAAATCATTTTCAAGAGCCAGCTGATGGCTGCATACTGAAGAGGTTGCTGGCTCTCACCCATCAGACTCTCCCTGGATTGCCCCAGGGCAACATTTCAATGCCAGAGAGACGCAATGAGGGACCTGGTCTTCATGGTCAGCTCCTCAGTATACTCACTTCCCTGAGCCTTGACAGGAGGGCTGAATCTGCATCAGAAGAGCACACCTTCAGAAACAGCAAGAAATGGTCAAAATCCATGCTCAGTAGAGGAGGTGGGGCTCCTGGTGCATCCCAAGCATAACCCAGAGGAGACCCTCAGGAGACCCCGCTGAAGTGACACAGCCTCAGCACAGCTCTAACTCACTGGAGAGTCTTCCATGACCCAGGCAGGCCTGGGGATAGACAGAGGACAGGACCTTAGAAAGCAGGCCTCTGGACTCTCACACCCTTCGAAGATGTACAGCAAGGCCTGGAGGGAGGAGACCACCCCTTTGCTGTAATCCCCCACCTGGTCCTCAGAGATAGCTTGGAGCGCTCCACGCAAGGACCCTCTTTGGCAACAAGTCTGACATTCCCTTCCTGCCTCCTGAAGAGAAGCCCCTGAAGAGTTTTAAAGTGACAGGGACACTTTGCGGCAGGGCTCCAGAGACAACATCCCAGACTCTGAAGCCTGGTCTCAGACACTGCAGCCTAACTCAGGACTGTGGGTCTTTGATTTCACCCCACATCTCAGGTTCCCTATCAGAAGAAGAGAGACTGGACTAAACGGGCTCCTAAGCACCTTCCCAGCTCTGGCCTAGAGACTTCGGTTCTTGGCAGAATAATGTCTGGGTACTGTTGCAAATGTGTTGTACCCAGTTCCAAGACCAAGATGGGGCAGACCCTGGAAAAGCAATCAAAAAGCCATCAAGAAGACATCAAAAGAAAAGGAAATTATAGATCAGTATACCTTCTGAAGAGAGATGCACAAATCCTCAACAAAACTATAGCAAACCAAATTCAACATCATTAAAAGGATTAATATCACGACCAAGTGAGATTTATGCCAGGAAATCAAGGGCAATTTAACATAAGAAAATCAATCAAGGCACTTCCCTGGTGGCTCAGTGGTTAAGAATCCGACTGGGGCTTCCCTGGTGGCACAGTGGTTGAGAGTCCGCCTGCCGATGCAGGGGACACAGGTTCGTGCCCCGGTCTGGGAAGATCCCACCTGCCGCGGAGCAGCTGGGCCCGTGAGCCATGGCCGCTGAGCCTGCGCGTCCAGAGCCTGTGCTCCGCGGCGGGAGAGGCCACATTGGTGAGAGGCCCACGTACTGCAAAAAAAAAAAAAAAGAATCCACCTGCCAAGGCAGGGGACGTGGGTTCGAGCCCTGGTCCAAGAAGATCCCACGTGCTGCGGAACAACTTAAGCCCATGCGCCACAACTACTGAGCCTGTGCTCTAGGGGCCGCAAGCCACAACTATTGAAGCCCGCATGCCCTAGAGCCCACGCATCGCAACTACTGAGCCCATGCGTCACAACTACTGAAGCCAGTGTGCTCTAGGGCCCGCGTGCCACAACTACTGAGCCCACGTGCTGCAACTACTGAAGCCTGCGTGCCTAGAGCCCGTGCTACGCAACAAGAGAAGCCACTGTAATGAGAAGCCCACGTACGGCAACGAAGAGTAGCCCCCGCTCACTGCAACTAGAGAAAGCCCACACACAGCAATGAAGACCCAATGCAGCCAAAGGAAAAAAATAAAATCAATCAATATAATAAACCACATTAACAGAAAGAAGGAAAAAGAAAACCACAGGATCATCTCAATTGACAGAAAAAGCTTTTGAAAAATCCAGCATCCCTTCATGATAAAAACACTCAGAAAACTAGGAACAAAAGGGAACTTCCTCAACATGATAAAGGGCATTTACGAAAAACTCACAGCCAACATACCCAATGGTGAAAGACTGAAAGCTTTTACCCTAAGATGAGGAACAATACAAGGATGTCCACCTTTCACCACTGCTATTCAACACTGTACTGGAAGTTCTACTCAGACCGATTAGACAAGAAAAAGAAATAAAAAGCATAAAAATTGGAAAGGAATAAGTAAAACTATCTCTATTTGCAGATGACATGATCCTATATCTAGATAATCCTATATATAGAAAGTCCCAAACAATACACAGAAAGCTTACTAGACCTAATAAATAGCAAAGTCGCAGGATGCAAAATCAACACACAAGAAGCAGTTTCAATATACTAACACTGAACAACCGAAGGAGAAAATTAAGAAAACAATTCCATTTACAACAGCATCAAAACAAACAAAGAAACAAACAAGAAAAACCCTTAGGAATAAATTTAACCAAGAAGATAAAAGGTTTGTATACAAAAAATTATAAAACATTGCTAAAAGAAATTAAAGAAGACAAAAATAAATGGAAAGACATCCCATGTTCATGGACTGGAAAGCTTAATATTATTAAGATGGAGAGTATTGTTAATATACTCTAAATTGATTTACAGATTCAACACAATCCCTACAAAAATTCCAACAGTCTTTTTTGTAGAAATGGAAAAGTCAGTCCTCAAAATCCATATGGACTTGCAAGGGATCCCAAGTAGCTAAAACAATCTTGAAGAAAGAACAAAGTTAAAGGATTCATACTTCCCAATTTCAAAACTTACTATAAAACTACAGTAATCAAAACAGTGTGGTACTGGCATAGGTAGACATATAGACTATTAGAATAGAAGTAAAAGTCCAGAAATAAATTTACACAGCTGAATTACTTTCAACAAGGATGCTAAGTCCATTCAATGGGGAAAGAATAGTCTCTTCAACAATTGGTGCTGGGACAACTGGATTTCTACTTCATACCTTATATAAAAATTAACTCAAAACGGATCAATGATCATAATACAAGAGCTAAAACCATAAAACTCTTAGAAGATAACATAGAGGAAAAGATTCATGACCTTGGTTTAGGCCATGGATTCCTAGATATGATACCAAAAGCATGAGCACCAAAAGAAAAAAATAGATGAACTGGACTTCATCAAAATTAAAACTTTTATGCATCAAAGGTCATTATCAAGAAAGCGAAAAGAGGGAATTCCCTGGTGGTACAGTGGTTAGGACTCCACACTCCCACCGCAGGGGGCACGGGTTTGATCCCTGGTCAGGGAACTGAGAATCCACAAGCTGCCCAGCGAGGCAAAAAAAAAAAAAAAAAAAAAGTGAAAAAACAACCTAGAGAATGGGAGAACATATTTCCAATTCATATATCCTATAAGGATCTACTATTCAAAATATATATAGAATTCCTACAAGTCAACAAAAAAAAGACAAACAACTCAATTATAAAATAGCCAAAGGACTTGAATAGACATTTGTATCGCCAAAGAAGATATAAAAATGGCCAATAAATACATGAAAAGATGCTCAACGTTACTAGTCATTAGGAACTGCAAACCAAAACCAAAATGAGATACTAATTCACACCTAGGATGAGGAAGGGAGGGAGAAGAAAAAAGGAAATAAGTTGTTGGTGAGGATGTAGAGAAATTAGAAACGTCACACATTGCTGGTGGGGATATAAAATTGTATAGCTGCTTTGGAAAATCGTTTGGTGATTCCTCAAAAAGTTAAACATGGAACAATCAAGCAATTCTTTTTTTTTTTTTGGTCATACCACGGGGCTTCTGGATCCTAGTTCCCTGAACAGGGATCTAACCCGGGCCCCCTGCAGTGGAAGCACAGAGCCCCAACCACTGGACCGCCATGGAATGCTAATCAAGCAATTTTTAAGTGTACACTCAAAAGAACTGAAAAGATGGTCACCTTCCCTGGCGGCGCAGTGGTTAAGAATCTGCCTGCCAGTGCAGGGGACACGGGTTCAATCCCTGGTCCAGGAAGATCCCACGTGCCACAGAGCAACTAAGCCCACGTGCCACAACTACTGAAGCCCTCGCACCTAGAGCCCGTGCTCCGCAGCAAGAGAAGCCACCGCAATTAGAAGCCTGCGCACCGCAACGAAGAGTAGCCCCCGCTCACCCCAACTAGAGAAAGCCCGCACACAGCAACAGAGATCCAACGCAGCCAAAAATAAATAAATTTATTTTTTATAAATGGCTAAAATGGTACGTTTTATATTTATTTTACCATACATACACGCACGCACGCGCACACACACACACACACACACACACACACACAGTGTCACCAAAAACACTCCTATGGCCCTGCAGGCCAGCATTAGCCTCATCTGGCTTTTCCGGACAAGACAAGTAGGGCTTGGCAGAGCTCAGTGGAAAGCATCGGAGTATCCTGACCTCAGGTCAGGGCCAGAAGAAAGAAGTCCCTCACCATAAGCACACAGCAGATGACAAGAGTGAAGAACACAGAACTAACTCTTTTTACTTTTCATCCATTTCTCATTAGAGAGAAGGTGGATTTTATGGACTGGCAAGCCCATAGACACTTTTAACAAATGTTGCCAATGATTATGGGACCTGAACTTTTTTTTTTTTGGCTGTGCCACAAGGCTTGCGGGATCTTAGTTCCCCAACCAGGGATCCAACTAGGGCCCTGGCAGTGAAAGTGCCAAGTCCTAACCACTGGACCACCAGGGAATTGCCTGAACATTTTTAATTTAAGTTCCATCAATTGAATGTCTCCAGGCCCACAGAGCTCTGGTAGGAAGTGACAAAGAGGAGAGAAGAGACAAGCTCCTCAGCCTCAGGGCTGAGATGGCTCTCGGGGGCTGCAGGAAGGTAAGCTCTGCCGTCAAGCCTCTCAGGTCAAAGGGCCAGTCACCACTGCCCCGTCCCCTGCCTCAGACCCCCCAAGGAGCTACTGGAATCTCATCGGACAGTTTCCTCTTAACATCTAACACGTAAGCCGCAGCTCGCAAGGCTGGCAATCTTGTCTCTGTCAGAACCTGCCCCAGATAAGAAATCAACAGCCTCCACAACAGAGGGGATCTCTGAGGTCGTGGTTACAAAACGGTCCCTGCGAGACATTTCAGGAGAAACACCAACTGACATTTAGGTCTGAAACGAGGGCTAATATTTGATGCTGGGGATTTTACTTCCTGGTCTGACGGGCCTGCTTAAAGCCACAGTCCTTCATGACACCAGCTACTGTGTACAAGCTGCTCCTCTAGCAGCCGCACCCCAACCCTGCCCCTCTACCAGGAAGCCACCCAGTCACGCACTGAGCCCAATTCTGTGCAGGCCCCCCCACTGAGAGGAAGGGTATTAGATGAACGGACCCAACCCGGTACCATCCAAGAAAGAGCAAGCCTGAAGGCAAAGGGACCATGAGACAGGATATGCTTGCAGAGAGGAAGGTGGTTCTGAATGTGTGTCTGGAGACACTCATGCATACACTACCACCAGCACCATCAAAACACCCAGAGAGTCCACAAGACAGGAAGGGGAGGAACAGCCCCCATGGGTGGCCCTAGGCAGGTTATTCACAACCCTGCATTCTGGCTCCTTCCCTAAAGAATCTCCTGGGAAACTCAGGTACCAAGCCTTGAAAATTTCCAGAGCTTACCACATTCCAAAACCAAAGACACTGCCCTTAACTAGAGGGTATAACCAACTGGCACCCCACCTGAATGTGAGAGGGTTCCCACCAGACCCCACATCCCGTAAGCTTTGGACCCTAACCTCTCTGGCCCTGTGTAATTATAAAGCTGGAGCAGAGCTCAGTGTGGACACAGCAAATGCTCTTAGGTACTCAGATATTACCCTTAATTAGTTACAGGTGTTCTCTAGTTACAGGTGTTCATCCAGAAACTGGCCTTGAGTTTGCTGGTTTGTAACTTAGCATCTTTCATTATTCTCAGCACGGGGTCTTATTCAAGTAACCTACCATTACATAACTAAGTCCTAATGATTTTGAAAGCATCAAATTCCATGTAATAAACCCCTTCCTACTTAAAATATCTGGAATCGTTTCTGTTTTCTGCACTAGTCTCAAATGATATAACATACATAATGGCAATAACCTGGATTTGTTTAAACCTGCATCTCTCTGTCCCTTCTGCTATCTATTGATATTTTTAAAATGTACACCATGTCAGGTGTTACAAGAGCGAATGTATTCCTTTACAGTTTAAAAGAAAATTATAGGTAAAATAAAAATACATTTTGGTTAAAAAAAAAAAAGGCAAGGCTGGGCTTCCCTGGTGGCGCAGTGGTTGAGAATCTGCCTGCCATTGTAGGGGACACGGGTTCGAGCCCTGGTCTGGGAAGATCCCACATGCCATGGAGCGGCTGGGCCCGTGAGCCATGGCTGCTGAGCCTGCGCATCCGGAGCCTGTGCTCTGCGACAAGAGAGGCCACGATAGTGAGAGGCCCGCGCACCGCAATGAAGAGTGGCCCCCGCTCGCAGCAACTAGAGAAAGCCCTCGCACAGAAACGAAGACCCAACACAGCTAAAAATAAAAAAATAAATTTATTAAAAAAAAAAAAAGGCAAGGCAAATGTAACTACCAATAAACTCCTCGCACAACAGTTGATATTAGAAGAGCGCATTCTATAAAATAGCCCATGCCAATTTCAGACACATGGTTTTGTAGACCAGGTTATAACCAGTTCTCCTCAGCAAACCATCCCCTCTACTTCTTTCCTCTTGGTTCAGCTCTGCCTCGGCAATGTCCTCTAGAAGAGACAAGCGGAACCCTTGGACCATCTGGGCACAACTGCCCTTCTCCTCTCTCCACCTCTTCTCATCTTAAATTGTCTCTGCCCTGAGGACCAGTAAGTAGGTTTTGTCTCATGATGCAACTCTGACCAAAAGATAGCAGCTGCCTGGTGCATTGTGCAGTGGGAAAACATCTGGGGCTCTGTCTGGACAAGAACGAATGCCACTATCAATCCGTAACATTTGCCATGCAAGCTGAGTGGACAATGGGGTTATTTGAGCCTTGACACTTGTCATCCATAACCTAAACTTCCCTGAATCCCAGGCCATCTCTAAGGTCCAAGAGGTAGGAGAGGAAGAGAGTGTACAAGGAATGCTAAGACTTACCCCTCCCCCGCTTCCCTACACAGTCCAGAGCATCTTTCACTGGCCCCTTCATGGCAGGGGGCTGGGCCCTGTTCCAGCACCAAGTCCCCTTGTCTCATTTCTAGCAAGAGTCACAACCTCACAATTCAATTACAACAGAACACCAAGGATCCTAGAGCTAGAAAGACATTTTATGTGGATTTTAAACAAAATTTCTAGGGAGGCAGAGGAACATCCTTGCACATTCTGACACGGTGTTATCCACCCCTCTCCTAGTGATCAGTCCCTTCCTTCTAACCTCTGACCACCCACTCTGGGCCCTTGATTCCCTCCCAATGGTCCCAGAATAGGATGGCACACAGTGCCTGCCATGCAGAGCTGCTGAGACCAGCCTCCTGTGCTCCACTCTGATGAGCTCCCTGCTCCCCCTCTAACAGGGAATCTCCCTTACCTGGTGACTCAACTAGGGAAAAGACCAGGGAATTCCCTGGTGGTCCGGTGGTTAGGACTCTGCGCTTCCACTGCAGGGGGCCCGGGTTTGATCTCTGGTCAGGGAACTAAGATTCCGCAAGCTGCACGGTGTGGCCCCCAAAAAGAAAAGAAAAGACCAAACATTCCCGAGAACAAAAAATAATGGGGGTGGGGTGGTGGAGGGGTAGATGTGAAGTGAATTTTAGGAATTTCTCTAGAGGCTGATCCTTGACCAAGGAAGTCCCCATTTATGAAGAAAGAAGCCATACTCCTCACTCTCACCTCGAAGTTGGAGCCTGGGTGGTGACATACAGTGGGCAGGGAGGTCTCAGGGAAGCCCAGATGTGCTCAGGGCAGGAACAGATCTTACCAGAAAAGAGGATGCTATGTGGACTCCAGTCCTCTCACTCTAGGCCAGAGCTGCACCTCAGTACACCCACCCAACTAGACCTGGGCTTTAACCCCCAATATAGGTAAGCAATACAACACTCCAAGCTGCTCCAGAGCCCCAATACACCACATCTCCAGAAACAGTGCAATGTGTTACTAGGGAGAGATGCAGCCCAAAGCTCAGCATCTGCTGAGGCCATGAGCACTGGGGGGATGTCGGTGAGAACAGGGCATGATCACTGTTTGTACCTGCCTTGGGCAAAGACAGTACCTACTTCTCAGAGCTGGCAGGACAGGCCTTCTCCAGGTCCACAGATGAGCACCAAATTTCTCAACAGCACTGTACAATGCACAGAGACTGGAGTGGGGTTCCCAGGGTGAGAGGCCAGCCACAAGCTGTCTCTAGACTGGAGGGCCTGTGCTCAAGTAGCTCTGCAAACCAGAAACATGGCACGTAAGATCTTAACTGGGTGAGTGGATCTCTGAGTCTCCATGAAAAATCATGGACAATGTTGTCTTTCAAATGGGACTTAACAAAACCAGAGTACCAAAGAATACCAGCCACACACAGAGGCCTTTCACCTCCGAGAAGCCACTCTGGCTACCAGTCTTCAACATCCTGCCTATGCATCCCACCATATAGGAGAAAGGCCAACCAAGAGAGAGAAGAGACAACTGCTATAGGAAAGCCATGCCCAGAGTCAAGGACCTAAAGTCATTGGCCCAGGGCTTCCATGGTGGCACAGTGGCTAAGAATCCGCCTGCCAATGAAGAGGACACGGGTTCGAGCCCTGGTCCGGGAAGATCCCACATGCCGCGGAGCAACGAAGCCCGTGTGCCACAACTACTGAGCCTGCGCTCTAGAGCTCGCGAGCCACAACTACTGAAGCCCACGCGCCTAGAGCCCGTGCTCTGCAACAAGAGACAACAAAGAGTAGCCCCTGCTCACCGCAACTAGAGAAAGTCCACACGCAGCAACGAAGACCCAATGCAGCCAATGAATGAATGAATAAATAAATAAATAATTCTTAAAAATAAAATAAAAATAAAGCCACTGGCCTGCACTGGACAGGAATCTCAGCCAGAGGGGCCTGGCTGAACCAAACCAGCAGAGTTTCTTCTCCCCTATCCATTCTCAAAAGTGCAGGCAGGGGACTTCCCTGGTGGTCCAGTGGTTGAGACTCCGTGCTCCCAAAGCAGGGGGCCTGGGTTCGATCCCTGGTCAGGGAACTGGATCTCACACGCCACAACTAATCCCGCATGCCCCAACTGAGACCCCAAGCAGCCAAGTAAATAAATAAATAAATAACAAAAGTGCAGGCAGATCCAAAGTCCTCGTATATCGCTACTGCCCTCAGGATAAGCCCAAGCTCTCTGGACAAAGCACATAAGGTATTTCTGACCTGGCCCCTGCCTAACTCATGCTCTGTCTTCCACGTCTTTGATGCACTGTTCCTTTCGTCTAGAGCGTCGCTTCTCACTTTGTCCATCTGGAACCCTCCAACCTACCCTTCCAGATTCAACATCATCACCTCTTATATGAAGCTTTCCCCAGACTCTCAGGTACAGGAGGAAGTCCAACCTCTGGGCCACCCTTGGGTACAGCACACACCATGGATGGGCTTTTCCTACACCAGCCTGTGAGGTCATGTGCACAGGCCTATCTGCCTCCTCTCTAGATAGGCCTCAGGCCTGTGCTCCTGGGGCCCAGGTCTGGGCCTGGGACAAAACAATGGGTGCCTCGCTGTCATGTGGAGAATTAATGGATGAGCACATTACTGCCTGGCCAAAGGAAGCTGGCTGCAAGTGAAAGGAAAGGCAGGCTGGCTGTGGCCAAAGGGCCACAGGGCCTGGGCCTGAGCACCAGATGCAGAGGAGAGGAGAGCGCCCGCATCCCACCCCTGCAGCTCCATCCAGTGCTCTAGCCCAGGCTTGCTGTTCTTGGGTAGAGCCACTCATCACATGTCAGGAGGCCACCACCGCCAGTGCTGCTGGGATGATGTTACAGTCTATTTTGAGGGTCACACTGGAGCATCTGTCAGCCTAGTCAGCCACACCCTCCATGTGTCATCACTAAGAGCTGGAGACACCCAAAGGTCCATGAACTCTGCCTGAGCATGTCATTTCCCCAGGGACCCTCAGTTTCAGGGCCTCCTTGGCTTCCTAACAAGATCAACCCAGATGCCCTTATCTCCTGGCACCAGTGGCAGGGCTCTGATGTCTCCTCACCCCACCAGATCTGCTCCTGGGGTTCCCAGCTCTGGTGACTCGGCAAATGCAGCTGAAGCCCATCAGTCTAAGCCTTGCTCTTAGCTCAAACATAACCCCTCCTTCTCCAGCTCTCCCTTATATTTGAGGAGTGCCCAGAAAGCCCAGCACCCAGGTGTCAAGCCAGTTACCAACCAGGCTCATTTTAGGCCCAACAGGCCTCACCTGCTGAGAAACTCCTACTCATCCCTCAAAACCATACCCAGGCTCTGCCTCCTCTTGTAGAGAGCCTTTCAGTGGACTCGCTACAGAATAGGCCAGAGGCTCTCTGAGGATAAGGCTGGCCTGTGCAGGCTTTACTGTTGTTCTCCCTGTACCTAGCATGCACCTGGCACACAGAAGGTATGAATCAGTATAACCCTTGAAATGAAACCTTTCTAATTAGACAAGCTTAGTGTGTTCTGCTACAAAAGACATCGTCAGAACAAAGGCCTTTAGGGAAAACAATGACACTGACAACTGGGTTCATAAACACCTTTTACAAAGGAAGCCTGTACTCAAGTCTACAGAAAAACAAGTTTACAGATTCAATGGGATGGTAAGTCAGTCAAGCCCAGTGCAGAGCACGTAAGTCAGTCTGGGCCCACTCAGCACTAAGCAACTTTCAGCTCTGTCCCCTAAGAACACTGTGATCCCCTAAGAATCCAACTGGACATTCCCTCACTCTACCCAGGGAAGGAATGCAAAAGGGAAAGGCAGCAGCAGCGTGGACACACGTGTCTGGGATCAGGTGAGGGCATCTGACAAGTTAGGCTACTCCACTGCACCCTAAGCCCCACAGCCAGGGCAGGTCACCAAACATCCCAGGGGCTCAGGGCTCACCCACAAAACAGGTACATCATCATCTGCTCCAGCCACTTTCCAGAGATGCCATGAGGACGGAACTAAATAATACAGGAAAGCTACATAACCGGTTAACACCTGGGTCATGGACCAAACACCTTCAACACTGACGGGAAACAGGAAACAAGCTGATCACTGTCTGCCCTGGAACTGCCCTTGGCCTCCTGAAAACCACACCTGGTCCATCTGGCTATATCTTAGCCACATGGGAAGGCTTTCAGGGATTACATAAAGAGGCCATAGGTGACATTCACACACCTTTCCTCTGACAGTGGCCAACTGAAGCAGGCCAACACAAGCATACATGACCTGGGACCTTTCTAAAACTGAGATTTCCAGGTCAGCTTAACAGCTATATTTACCTCATGTAAAAATGCTGGGAAAGTTGGGAAAAGATGCTCAACTTTCTTTGGATTTGCAGGCAATACCTATAGTAAAGCAATCTAACAAGATACAGGGCCTTTTCCAGCAAGATCCACTTGTAACTGAAATGTTAAAAGCCAGGTGAAGGAACCCAGGTCTCCACATTTAAACTGAAATGTAGAGACCTTCTCAAAAACTGTTCTTGTTTTTTATTAGCTCGCTGTTATCTACGATTAAGGACTCTGGAGAAAGTAATCCATTTTCTTCCCTACAAGTTTAGGAAATGCCCCTCCATTTCTTTGGCAATATGAGACTGCAGCACCAACATTTCAGTCTATACTGTAACTATTTTTGCAGTGTTTGTTTTGTTTTAAGAGGCTGTTCTCATTCACACTAGTTCAAACACATTAAATACATGCGCTTTTATCAGATGGTGGAAAGGGAAAATAGAAGATTTAAAGCCCTCCAATAATATAAACTTCCTACCGGTAAATGCTCTATATGGGGATAAAAGTAAAAGATGCAATAGCTTGCCACAATCAGAATTTCAGAATCATAGAATTCTGGGATTACAGGTAGCTTAGATGCTGGCCTAGCTCCCCAGAGTACAGACAAGGAGATCAAAGCCCCATGACCTACCCACAACCACAGAGCCCTGCCCGGCACAGATGTTACAACTTCACTGAAGAAGCAGGCAAAGCTCCAATTCCAGCAGTATTGCCCCCAGCAGAGCCCCTTGGCCAGGCATTTTGCATGTACCACAAGAGGAACAGTCCCTAGGAGAGAGGAAGTATTCTGAATGCTCAAGAACACACATCAGGGTTGGAAGGAAGGTCGCTGGTGGGGTTCACAAACTACCCACACCAGACCTAAGGTCTGATGAGGAAAACCTTTCCAAAGCAGCTAAAATTATGTTATTTCATAACTTAAACACCTGCTTTGTGACAACAGCCAGAAAAAAAGGGAGACTAGGAGAAGAAAAGGAAGAAAAATGAAAAAATCTCCCCTCTGATTTCCTGTATCTGCTTGGATCACCCTAAAATAGGGAGCCTCCCTAATGCTGACTTTAATGAGGACCTTCCTAAAGCTGATCCAACTGGTGTTCAAGTCCCTGGACTGAAAAACAAGTTTATGAGTAGCAAGCTCATCTGATTCTGACCATGTGCATGCTGTTTACCCTAAGATGACAGACCAGTGGCTGCCACAGCTTTGATGAATGCTGCAAAGACTCTACTATCCCTTTGAAGTCTACAAGGGCCTCTACCATGACTAAATGCGATAAAAAGGAACCTTGAATACAGCAAGAGTGTGAAAGGAGGGAAGTCACAAACACCACCCAACAGTGGGGGAACTCCATTCTGGACGCTGATTTGTTAATGTAAACTTGTTATTTGTTTCCCTGACCTGTAGATGTATCTCATTACACTATCACTAAAGAGAAGCCCCTCCTCTATAAAATGTACCTATTTGTCATCAAAAGCTGCTGCTTAGACCAGGCCATGCCCACAGCCAGGTAACAGAGGTATCCGCTATTCAACCCTTTGCAGCCCAGACCAATGCAGCTCAGCAGCTCACACCAGTCACAGGTGTCAACCAGGAGACCTCAAACTCTGACCACAGGGAACAGTTCAGTGTTGGGGGAAAGAATGTGGTCAGGAGGGGCTTACCCATCTCTTCCTTTGCTGACAATCTTCACCTCAAAGTAATAAATGCCACAGGCAGCAGGTATGGGGTGGGTGGCACGCACTGAGGCTGCATCTTTGTGATTTTTGCCATGACCTAATAGAAGAGGGCAAGGAAGAAATTTCAGCAGAAGGAAATGCAAATGGAAGCCTCATTCTTCTCTGCTCCATGGCAACTTCACCCCTCCATGGCCAGAGGAAGCCCTTGCATAGTCCAAGGAATAATTAGAAAACAACTGAGCAAACACATAAACCTCCCACCTTTGGCTCACCTCCTCCTGAGAATAGCAGCTCTGCCTGAGACACTGCCATTCAAACCACAGGAGGGTACATGCAATGTGGGTGCATATGTGAGAGATTCCCTAGTGCTGCTGGCAGACTCTCCAAGATACAGGCAGCCCACTTGGAAGACTAGGGGAGGAAGAGGCAGCCCTGGAAGACGCCCCCACAACTTTAGCGCAGAACCCTAGGCCTTGTCTGGGATGTCTGGCAGGTGAGCAAGCTCATGGGCCTCTGGCTAATGGAGGGGATGTGACCACCCCTTTCTTCAGACACTTATGAAACTAAGCAGTGGTGAAGGGCCTAGCTCGACTCGGAGGTACCCCAAAACAAGCAGGAAGGCCCTGAGAAGAATGTCCAGCCCAGCACTGGGTTTGGACACCTGCTGCGGTTCTCCTGACATCAGATGTCTCAGGGCAGAGCAGACTAGGCAGTCAATCCTTGGCCTGGTCAGCCCCACCACCCTAGACACCCCGCAGGAACTAAGGCCCAAGCCGGAGCACTCGAGCTGGGTAAGGGACGTGATGGAGCACGGGCTGGGCAGCACACCCACCCCGCAGACGCTCTGGCCTTCTCCCCCTGCGACCAAACAGGCCAATACCTTTGTAGTGGACGCGAAGGTTGCCCTGGGAGAGGCCGATGTAGTTGTACTTGTCCTTGGGGCTCCAGGAACGCGGCAGCGGCGTCTCGTGCTGGTTGACCGCGGGATACAGGCGCTGCAGGCGCCGGCTCAGTTCCTGATCCCCTGGGGACGGCAGCCCGCATCCAGTGCCCCCGCCGGAGGAGTCTCCAACCTGCAGGTTCCCAGCTCCCAGCTCCGCCGTCGCCGCCGCCATCTTGGAGGGAGCTGCTATTGTGTCACTGGGGGCGGGGAAAAGCGGGACCAGATCCGCCTCTTTCAGCCAATGGCCAGCGAGCCAACCTGGGCCGCAGGGAAACCGAGTCCCAGTCTGGCACCTCTCCTTCGACACCACTATGCCTCGCCACATTTTGGACTCCATTTCCCACAATGCAGAGCTCTCCAGGGGCGGACCAGCTTGGGCTCGTAAGGATCTCTGGGAGATGTAGTACAAACCCGCTCAGCCATAAGCCTGCTCAGCTGAGACACTGGGACACCGAAAACTACAATTCCCGCTGGCAACGCGGCTCCGGCCTCTCAGTTCACCTCCCTCCCCCATGGCCTCTGTTTATCTCCCTGCCTCAGTTCTGGTCGCTAGGATCATATCCGCTATAGTGACTGACTCTGAGGAGACCCTATTCCCGGTTCGAGTCCACCTTTGCTACTTGGCCTTCCTCCCAGCCCGCGGGTGCGGGGCTCGGAGGCGTGGCACAATCCTGACCCCGTCCCCTCCGCTGGGCTGCTGGGACCTGGTCGCCATGGCTACGGGCTGTAAACTACCACAGCTTCCCTGGCCACTGGTGCTGGCTGCCCGGCTGCCCTAGGGTCATGGACTCCCCGAAGCCGCAGTGCCCCAGCTTCGCGACCACGTTGAGGTAGGCACTGGCCTAACTGAGGGCGGAGAGGAGGCCTTGAGTACTTCCAGAAAGAGAAATGGTACCTGATTCGGACCTCTGCACTTCCTGCCTCTGTCCTTTGGTTTGGGGCTCCAGCCCCACAGGATCAGTGGTGCAGAAACAGAATCTCAGATGACTTGTCAGCCCAGGAAGGTCGTTATATTCTAGTAAAAGGGCAGGCGCACTTTATCATTAGTAATAGCCAGCTTTTTCTTATTGAGCGTGTATTATGTGCCAAGTGCTCTATACACCATATTTAACCCTCACAACAACTCTATGAGGTAGTAATATCACTATTTTACAAATAAAGAAATAGAATCCTGAAGAGATCATGTGTCTTACACATGTTTATAAGTGATGGAGCTAGTATTTGAACCCAGCCATGTGAGACCCATACCTGAGATATTAGCCACAAGGATAAACAACCTCTTCACCCACTGGCTTATGACAAAGAAGCATCTCTAAGCAGTCCAAGAACATCCCATGGCCTCAAGGTAGCTCCTGCCTGTCTTCAGGGGTGCAGCATCTGGACACTGCAAATATGATAACAAGCTCCGTTAGCCAGGAAAGCCACAAAGTATACATATTAAAACAAAAATTTTGGCTAAATACCTTTCTAGCTCTGAGAGCTAAGAGAAGGCTCTTAATTTCTGGGCCTCTGTTTCCATATCTCAAACATGGGAATGACACAGCCCACCTTAAACTGTTGGGAAAATTTAGGCAGCATATATGAAGCTCTCATGACAGCTCTTGCACATAATAGGCATTCAGTAAGTGTTTAATGAATGTACTTTCTCGCTTCTACTCATTCCTAATGCAAAAAACCTGATCTCACCTAAACTCTAATCCCCCATGGTCAGCTGCCTTGACAGAGAAAGCCTAGAAAAGTCAAGAAATTAAATGCCGCCTTGACAGACAAAGCCGAGAAAAGTCACGAAATGAATCACAAAAACCAGACAGCAAGCTTGAGAAAGAGTGTTGTTACCCAACACACGAATGATTTAGGAAACTGCAATCATGTTTGAAAGGGATATGAAACGGACTCAGAAAGAGAATCCCCATGTATTTTAAGAAGGAAGCACAATGTAATTGCTGATGCTGAATTTGGTGACAGTACAAAACATCATTCCTGCCCATATTCTTCATTCACCAGTGTTTAGTGGTGTATAGTATATTGGGCCAAGCTCACTGCTTCCCTTAGAGGAATAGTGTGGGTGTCCTCCTCCAGCTCCCCTTAGAGCAGGGCCAGGATGATGAAGCATGGGCCAGACCTTAGCACTACACGAATGTCAGCAGGACCCTCTAAAAGGGACTTTGAGGGAATTCCCTGGTGGTCCAGTCGTTAGGACACTGCACTCTTACTGCCGAGGGCCTGGGTTCAATCCCTGCTCGGGGAACTAAGATCCCGCAAGCCACACAGTGTACCCCAAAAAATAAATAAAAGGACCTTTGAATTGTGCATTTTCCTGCGGCAGGTTTCCCCTCCCCATTGGCTTTCTCCTTTCAGCCTCACATCCCTGGCACAGTAGATTTGTGGATGGAACTCAGTAGCTTGACTTCACTCAATACCAGGATTTACCCCCTGTCAAACCCACTGCTTGCCAGTAGTTAAATAACTGAGTTTTCTCCACCTTTGAAGTAGAAATATAGATAATCTATTTCCCATTCCTCTCTGAGAATTGGTGTAAAATATTTAATATAATACTAAAGAAGCATCCTAAGCTTTTTGGATAAGTGTATAGACTCTACCAGGTGTTTTAAAATTTACTTATTTTATTTATTTATTTTTGGCTGCGTTGGGTCTTCGTTGCTGCGTGCGGGCTTTCTCTAGTTGCGACGAGCGGGGGCTACTCTTCATTGCGGTGCACAGGCTTCTCATTGCAGTGGCTTCTCTTGTTGTGGAGCACGGGCTCTAGGCACGCGGGCTTCAGTAGTTGCAGCATGCGGGCTCAGTAGTTGTGGCTCGTGATCTTCAGTAGTTGCAGCATGCGGGCTCAGTAGTTGTGGCTTGCGGGCTCTAGAGCGCAGGCTCAGTAGTTGTGGCGCACAGGCTTAGTTGCTCCACGGCATGTGGGATCTTCCTGGACCAGGGCTCAAACCTGTGTCCCTGCTTTGGCAGGTGGATTCTTAACCACTGCACCACCAGTGAAGCCCCAGATGTTTTTAAAATTAATATTTGCGAATCTGTTTTTGACTACTGTCTCCCTTGGCATTCAAAACTAACATGTTACCGGCCGCCCTCGCCTTTGAGATGGCCCACACTCTGTCTGTGGAGTGTGTTTCTCTCCAAATAAATCCACCTCTTACATATCACTTTGTCTCTCACTGAGTTCTTTCTGAAAAACAACAACAACAACAACAAAAAAAAAAAACTAACATGTTACCTACAGAGATTTTCCATCTGGCAACTTCTCAGGATTTGTAGAGTTCCCCATAGTTTTCTTGCTCACCTTGCCCCATGTGGTAGTTCCAGTAGGAGCAAGAACAGAGTTTAGAAAATTGACTGGTCTTGACAGGAAGGTATGATTTAACCCAGTGAGCAGGTGGGTTGATCTGCTGCATCCTGTCTCAAACCCATAAACATCTGAGCAAAAGCCTTTCCTTTTCCACACCGGCTGCGTATTCGACATGGTTTGCTCACATTTGTTCAGTTTAGAGACAATAGAGAACTGGAGTTTGGTGTGTCACTGCTCCATGAAGTAGGACTGAAGAACCCTGCAGGACAGGGTTTCCCAACTGGGATCACGTCACTGCTCTCAACTTCCCTGGAGTTTGGGTAATCCTTGTCTCAGTTTTATGAACAAGGACACTGAGCTTCAAGAGGTTAAACAGCATACCCAAGGCCACCAGCTAGCAAGGGGAATGAAGACACAAGTCTATCTGGTGGCATAAATCACTCCCACCTGCCGCCACCATGGATTACTGGGATCACTTCTTCCTTTTGTTCCACCTAAGTCTGACTGCCCACAGGCAGCCCTTCCTCTAGACCCCCAAATGCCTTCCTAGCTTGAGCAATGATGGCTCTCCCCAAGAGGCCTAGGAGTTAAAAGTGGTTCTTTATGATCCACTTTTCCCACATCCTGCTGTCACAGTTAATATCTCTGCAGCTCCTTGCTGTTTACAGTTTATTTTTTTTAAATTAATTAATTTTTAGGCTACATTGGGTCTTCGTTGCTGCTTGCTGGCTTTTTCTAGTTGTGGCAAGCGGGGGCTACTCTTCATTGAGGTGCGCGGGCTTCTCATTGCCGTGGCTTCTCTTGTTTCAAAGCACGGGCTCTAGGTGTGTGGGCTTCAGTAGTTGTGGCTCGCGGGCTCTAGAGCGCAGGCTCAGTAGTTCTGGCTCACGGGCTTAGTAGCTCTGCGGCATGTGGGATCTTCCTGTACCAGGGCTTGAACCCGTGTCCCCTGCATTGGCAGGTGGATTCTTAACCACTGCGCCACCGAGGAAGTCCCTACAGGTTATTTTTGCATATCTCTTTTACTCTTACTTAAACTTCACAACATTGTGAGATAGAAAATGCAAGAAATGTCTCCACCTCCTTGTGAGGAAACTGGGCTGAAAGAAGTTAAATGACTTGCCCAAGGGGGTCCCTATTGGAAACACAGATGTCAGCCTCTGGGCCCTATCAGCCAGTAAGTAGAGGCTCAAGACTCCCACCCTGGCTCTTGGACACCAGACCCTGTACTTCTTGTCCTATAGCACCTGCTTTTGGTATCACACCCCCAGAATGTGGCTGTCACATGCACGGAACTGTCATCACAGCCACAGCTAAACACTGAAGGGAAGTATAGGCCTGCAGGGTTCTCTGGGTTCATGGTGAGGGTGTCCTGCCACTGCAGGAGTTGTTGAGACTCTAGTGATGAGAAGGTTTCTGGGAATGTGGGAAAATGGTTTGGGCCCCGAGCCAGGAGCTTGCTGGCAGCACCTCTGGGAATCTGGAGGCAGCACTGGGAAGACCCAGAGCCTGGCTCTGAGGGGAAAGGAAGCCATGTCTTGTGGCTCTGGGAAGAGTGGAAGTGTACTTCCCACTCAAGGCTCTGTCACCCACCACTTCCTTCTCCTTCTCTGTGCAGAGCACACTTGCGACCTTTAGGAGCGATCGTAGATGATTCCTTCCTCACAGAAGCCAAGAATACTCAGAAACGCAAGCTTTCTCAGAAACGGAAGACGCTGCTGGTTAGTGGCCATGTCCTGTTGGAACCCTAAATTTTGATCCCCAGATCCTTTCTGCCTCCCTCTCTGCAACCCAAAAGCACCACCCACCCGAACTATGCCCCACCAAGCGGCTTCTCCCCAGTTAGGGGAGTGTGGCTCAGAGGCCAGGTCCAGCAGGCTCTGGGATGGGGGAACGTGCACACTTGCTGCACCTCACCGGAACAGGCTTCCCAGACCTCCCCGAGCAGAGAGAGACTCAGCTCCTGCCCACAGATAACCTTCCCCTGCAACGCAGCATTCTGGAGTGGACCTCATTTCTTCATCCAGCCTGCCATGAGCCAGGCATTCTTCTGGGTGCTGGGATGGTCCCACCAGATCTGTCAAGGTCCTTCAGAGCTATGACTATATCTTTTTGTCTTTACAGCCACAGTGCCTGATGTGGTACTTGAGTGGCTGGTATATGTGCACCATAATTGCTGTATGTATGTGAAGACAGTAGTAAAGGATGTTTCTCCATTGTGCTGTTGGCTCTGCACTGGAGGTAGAGACTCTTTACCAGCCTCATGACAGGTTCTCCCTCCATTCATGTTCTTTAAAGTTTTTATATAAAAATGAATGCTGGGGGCCTTTCTCACCTTCTGAGGTGGCCCACACTCTGTGGAGTGTGTTTCTCTCTAAATAAATCCACTTCTTACCTATCACTTTGTCTCTCACTGAATTCTTTCTGCAATGAGACGTCAAGAACCTGAGCTTCATTAAGCCCTGAAACCAGGTGTGTGATCTCAGTTGGAAGACTGTGGGTGTTGGCTGGGTCTGAGCCCCAGCCACAAGGGTTCGAGTCCCAATCAGGGTTTTGACCGGGTTTGAGTCCCGGCCACGTGGGTTCAAGTCTGTATTTGACGTGCACAGTTTCAGCTGGTGACCACGAAGGGACAGTGATAAGCTTATAGCTAGACCAACTCCTGTTCATCATCAACACCGTTGGTGACGTCTTCTGTGCCATCTCTTTGCGACTTCCGGGGAACTAACACCTGGTTGGGAGACTACCTTGGAAGGGATAGCATCTAAAACTATATTTTTGTACTCTGATGCTGTTAAAAAAAAAGTGCTTCGTCATCAAGGAGATTCATAGAAAGGCTACGGAAACAATTACAATAGTTCCACATTAAGATGCTGGCTATGTGAGGATTCCAGCCCATACCGACTTAAAACAAGGAGCTGCCCTGCCCCTGGGGCCCCTAGATCAGGCATCCAGAGATTTTTACTCCCTGACAGACAGGGTTGATGCCCCTACTCAGCCTGGAAGCAGTTACAGAAGACAGACTATCGCCCTCTGCTTCCCATAAGAATATGGGAGTAAAATCTCTGAGAGGGGAATGAAATAGGAGGGAAGGGGGCAGGGCACACAACCTTTGAAAGAATGACATAGCCCGAGGACATGACATAAATTGATTAGAACCCAATGGGTCCAAGATGGTGGACAAGTCGAATTCCACTAGACCTTGAGCCTCAGTATATGCTCACATCAGCAAGCTAAATGACATCCACAGGTGCCGTGACAGTTCCAAGACGGACCATAAGGATCAAAAAGTGGGTGGTGGCCCAATTCCCGGAAATCCTCGGCCCTTCCTAAAATAGCTGGAATACTCCTCCCACTCATTAGCCTATGAAATTACCCACCCCTATGAAAATTAACAAGCCCATACCCTGGTACCTTTCTCACCTTCTGAGATGGCCCACACTCTGTCTGTGTAGTGTGTTTCTCTCTAAATAAATCCACTTCTTACCTAAAATAAATAAATAAAAATTAAAAAAAAAATAAAAATGAATGCTGGGGAATTCCCTGGCAGTACAGTGGTTAGGACTGCACACTTCCACTATAGGGGGCACAGGTTCCATCCCCGGTCTGGGAGCTAAGATCCACATTCCTGCATGCCACGTGGCGTGGCAAAAAAAAAAAAAAAAAAAAAAGGAAGTATATTCTTCCCTGAAATTAAAAAAAAATACTGTGTTATTAAGATTTGGGGGCTTTTGTTGATATGATCATAAGATTGTTATTACTATTTAACAAGCAAAGAGCCATTGTCCAAATCTTACAGGTGAAAAAACACATCTGAGCAAATTTATAACTCCAGCTCACAGTGCAGAACTGTGGGCTGTGGTGGTTTTCTTTGTGCGAGTATGTCTTGTCTGGAGGATCTGGGGACACATGAGCTGTACACTTTGTGAGGCTGGGTACTTCAAACATGGGGACCCTGACATCAGGGAGGGAAAGGGGTATGTAGACTCTAAGCGGAGACCAAGCACAGCCACAGTCCCGAAAGATCCGATTACTTGGGGCGCCTGCTCCCCGTCCCCCTCAGCTGCCACCTACTCAGTGGACCTGGGGCCAGGCTCTTTCACTCCCTTTCTTCTGCGCGGCGGCAGTAACACCGTTCTCAACCACCAGAGGACGCTGTTGCCTCCTGCCGCCCCCGACCCCCGGGGCCGCCCTTCCCGTTTTCACCTGCAGGGGGAAGCAGAGAGCACGGAGCTCCCGGGAACGCCGCCTCCCAACCACCCGCTTGTGGAGGCCTTACCAGCTGTTAACAACCAGGACAAGAAAGCAGCATATGCCCAGCAATCAAAGTAGGGTGACTTTTTTCTCTTTACAGAAACGGCAGACAGAGCACGAAGATGGGCCTTTTTTATTTTTTAAGTCTCCCAAAATAAGCTAAATTAAGCTTTATTTCTACGACTAAACTGGTTTTGTCTGCTCAGGAAATTTTCAAGGCTAGTCTCCCTTTGTTTTTGTTCTTGTTTTTCGGTTGTTTGTTTGTTTTTAACTGAAGTCTGGTTAATTTACAATGTTGTCTTAGTTTTAAGTGTACAGAAAAGTAATTCAGCTTTACATATATAATATAGATATTCTTTTTCAGGTTCTTTTCCATTATAGGTTATTACAAGATATTGAATATAGTTCCCTGTGCTATACAGTAGGTCCCTGTTGTTTAGCAGTTTTATATATAGTAGTGTGTATATGTTAATCCTAAACTCCTAATTTATCTCCCCCACACCCACCCCTCTATCCCATTTGGTAACCGTAAGTTTGTTTTCTGTACCTGTGAGCCTATTTATGTTTTGTAAATAAGTTAATTTGTATCATTTTAAATTTTTATTTTATTTTATTTTTATAAATTTATTTATTTTTGGCTGCGTTGGGTCTTCGTTGCTGTGCGGGCTTTCTCTAGTTGCAGTGAGCGGGGGCTACTCGTCCTTGTGGTGCGTGGGCTTCTCATCGCGGTGGCTTCTGTTGTTGCAGAGCACGGGCTCTAGGGTGCATGGGCTTCAGTAGTTGTGGCATGCAGGCTCAGCAGTTGTGGCGCACGGGCTTAGTTGCTCCGCGGCATGTGGGATCTTCCCAGACCAAGGCTCGAACCCGTGTCCCCTGCTTTGGCAGGCGGATTCTTAACCACTGCCCCACCAGGGAAGCCCTGTATCATTTTTTTGGATTCCACATATAAGTGATATTATATATTTGTCTTTCTCTGACTTACTTCATTAATATGATAGTCTCTAGGTCCATCCGTGTTGCTGCAAACGGCATTATTGCATTCTCTTTTATGACTGAGAGTAGTATTCCATTGTATATATGTACCACATCTTCTTTAGCCATTCATCTGTTGATCAACACTCAGGTTGCTTCCATGTCTTAGCTATTGTAAATAGTGCTGCTATGAACATTGGGGTGCATGTATCTTTTCGAATTACAATTTTCTCTGGAAATATGCCCAGGAGCAGGATCATATGGTAAATCTATTTTTAGTTTTTTAAAAAAACCTCCATACTGTTCTCCATAGTGGCTGCACCAATTTACATTCCTACCGCAGTGTAGGAGGGTTCCTTTTTCTCCACACCCTCTCCAGCATTTATTATTTGTAGACTTTTTAATCATGGCCATTCTGACTGGTGTGAGGTGATACCTCATTGTAGTTTTGGTTTGCATTTCTCTAATAATTAACGATATTGAGCATCTTTTCATGTGCTTGTTGGCCTGGCCTCTTGAAAATGTGAAAAACTTATCATTAACTGACCAGGTTAGGTGCTTCTTTGACAACTTCCCAGGTGTCTTCCAGGGTTACTTTGTCCTTTTATAAAAATCACATCAATTTTAATAGTCTTTCAAAAAAACTTTTTCTGTCTTGATTTTTAAGTTTGGCTTCTCATGTTTCCAGTTTATCTATTTCTACTTTTATTTCCTATGTTTAAAATTTTTATTATGATATTTTTTTCCTTTTCAGGCAACCACAGGCTTGAGGCTTTCTTTCCTAATAGTGAAAGGATTTTATTTTATTTTTTTACATCTTTATTGTAGTGTAATTGCTTTACAATGTTGTGTTAGTTTCTGCTGTATAACAAAGTGAATCAGCTATATGTATACAAATATCCCCATATCCCCTCCCTCTTGCACGTCCCTCCCATCCTCCCTATCCCACCCCTCTAGGTGGTCACAAAGCACTGAGCTGATTTCCCTGTGCCATGCAGCTGCTTCCCACTAGCTAGCTATTTTATATTTGGTAGTGTACATACGTTAATACTACTCTCTCACTTCGTCCCAGCTTACCCTTCCCCCCTCCCCGTGTCCTCAAGTCCATTCTCTATGTCTGCGTCTTTATTCCTGTCCTGCCCCTAGGTTCATCAGAACGATTGATTGCTTGATTGATTGGCTGCGTTGGGTCTTCATTGCTGCATGCAGGCTTTCTCTAGTTGTGGCGAGTGGGGGCTACTCCTCGTTGTGGTGCGCAGGCTTCTTATTGCGGTGGCTTCTCTTGTTGCGGAGCACAGGCTCTAGGTGTGCGGGCTTCAGTAGTTGTGTCTCACGGGCTCTAGAGCGCAGACTCAGTAGTTGTGGCACACGGGCTTAGTTGCTCCGCGGCATTGGGATCTTCCTGGACCAGGGCTCGAACCCGTGTCCCCTGCATTGGCAGGCGGATTCTTAACCACTGCGCCACCAAGGAAGCCCCAACCATTTATTTTTAGATAGTGAAAGGATTTTAAGCAATTAAAAACTTGTGAGTGCTTTTCTGATCATATCCCAAACATTTTGAACATGTAATTTTAACATTTCTATAACATGTTATATTTTTACTTTAAGTAATAAATGGGTCGGGAAAAATATTAATTTATTTTTAAATTTCTGTAAATGGTTAAGTGTTTTAGAGGTATGTTTATATTATCAGTTCTTATTTCATTGTATTATATCAGGAAATGCAAGGTATACAGTTTCTCATTTAAAAATGTGTTAACACCTTATCTGTGGCCTACGATTAGTTTTTTGTATACATTAAAAGATTGTCCTTCTTTATTTCCAATTATGTATAAATCTACTCACCTGTCATTATCAACTGTATTACTGTTAGTATTTGTCTTTTACCTTTCTCTGCTTGAGGTAGCTTATTTTGATAGGAGGGCTTTAAACTCTTTACAATTCTGTTTCATCATCTCTCTTTCCCCCCCTATGTTTTTATCTATTCAACAAATATTTGTTGATTCCCACTGTGTGCCAGGCACTGTGGATACAGTGGTAAACAAGACAGACAAAGTCTGTGTTTCTGAGAGAAGATGGGGGTGTGATGATGGGGAAGTGTGGGCGCTGGGATTGGGAAGAGTATCAAGGAGAACCCCTGAGATGCTAAGGTTGAATAGTCAAGCTGGAGCATTCTGGACCCAGGAAAAGCATGTGTGAACATATACACCCAATAAGTAGTGTTTTCATTTTTATTATGCCTTGCATCCACAATATTTGCTGAGTGTTACTTAAGACTATGAAGAGTGTTAACACAACATTGTAAATCAACTATACTTCAATTAGAAAAAAAAAAAAGACTATGAAGAGTGTGAAGTATGATGCCATCAGTTCTGGAAGTACAGAGATAGGGTCAACCTAGACCCTTGCAAGAGGCTGGAGTCCTCCCTGGGACCTAGCAACAAGGCTTACTATGTACTTTCCAAAATATTTAGGGAAAGGATGAATGACTGCAAGATTGAGAAAAAATAGGTAGAACTAACAGAATGCAAAGAAGAGCCCAAGGAAACAGTGGCATTTTCCACATTAAGAGGGTCAGAATCCAGTTACCATTAGCCTGGAAGGACTCCTAGAACCTGGATGTGTGGGACATGGGTGGTAGGCCTAGTCTCTCTCCATCTCAGAAGTACCTGGAAGCTGGGCTCAGGGCCTTCCACAGAGGAGGCTTTAATACTGAATTCAATAATTCAATGTTCTTTTAAACTTC
The DNA here is from genome assembly GCF_039906515.1 of Pseudorca crassidens. Taxonomy (NCBI): domain Eukaryota; kingdom Metazoa; phylum Chordata; class Mammalia; order Artiodactyla; family Delphinidae; genus Pseudorca; species Pseudorca crassidens. The sequence continues at coordinate 44,086,417 of NC_090315.1, forward strand.
AAAGTAACTTATGTGCATTGTAGAAAAATTTGAAAAATACACGATTACAGACACATAAGCACCCGTGGGCCTATCACTGGAGAATAATTACTGATAACCTTTTGGATTATTTCCTCCATCTTTTCTGGTTTTTCATCTTACCTGGTTGTGCTTATTCTCTAATTTCAGGCTTTACTTAACCCTTAGAGATATAGTGCATGTTAAGCCTCTTTGTAAACATTTCATGCCTGTATAAGAATCTTCTGTTTTTAGACACTTAGCAGTTTTCTGACTTTTTCATAGTCACAAGTAAGGCTTTGAGGACTGCCCTTAGGCATGAAGCTGCTGCTTCATCTCTGTCCCCTCTGCACTGGCCAGCCCAGACCTCAGCCTCAGCCAGCCTGCCCTCCTTGGGCATTGGCCCCTGTTCATAGCCCTTCAAAACTCCTGCTGTTTCCCTGAGGTATTGGCGCTACCCAGGCAGTCTTTGTGCACCCCGCCCCACCTCCCCTGACACATCACTCTCTTCCAGAGTGACCTCAGCTCCTCCCATGAAGTCACTCAAGCTTTACTGAAATCACTGACATCATCATTTCCTCCTCTAAGAGGACCAGCCTCCCCTGGCACCCTCCAGTCAGGGCCCCAACACTCCTGTGACCTGCATCAGCTTCAGTTACTACCTGCTTATCAGTTCATTTGTCATCCCACTTCCATCATACCCCCAGCTTCCTTCATGTCCCAGAACCCAGCAGCGGCTGGCATGTGCTATGGACCCAGAAATGTTTGATGAACAAATGAATGACTGAATGGATGAACCCTAGAAGTAGGCTTCGCTGGGTAAGAGAGTCATTTTTTTCTCTCATGTTTTGAGTATTTCATAAAAAGTTGAAAAAACAAGCTCATAAATACTACTACCCCGTACCCCTGCTCAAGGTTCAAAATGAGATCCCACTACTTCAGGGCCCTACCACCTCTCCCCTCCCCCTCCCCCAGGGGGTAGAGCCTAGTCTCCTCCCGGGGTCCACAGGTCACCCTGCTGCATCTCTGCAGTCCTGCCTGAGAGTCCAGGCTTGAGGCTGTGCCTGCCCTCCCCTGTCTCTCTTTAGCTGGACTGTGCTGTGGGGGCAAGAGATGGTCCCAGTAAGTACTCATATCTGTTTTCATAGCATAGGTATTCAATACTCACTGACAAACCTACAGAAGAGAACTCACCTTTACTGAGCTCCTAGAAGGTGCCTGAGTCTGTGTAAACCACTCTCTATTCTTTCTCGTTGCATTCTCACAACAATACAATGCAATGGGGAGCACAACCATTCCCATTTTACAGATGCAAAGACTGAGGCTCAGTCTGTGGTCACATAACCAATGAGGGGGCCCTAGGGTTTAATCTAATCCCTCTCTAACTCTAAGGACCACAGTCTTAATTATGAACCATATTAAGAGATGTTGAGGGGGGAACCCAGGAGTGGAGGAGGAGCCTGGAGAGGAACATCAGGAAGGGGAGCAATATTGTCATGGTAACCCCACCTGTCCCTTCTTATAGTCCTGTCTGTTCTCCATCGGTGGCCACCTGTCCCCAAGGCCCACATACATCAGTGACCAGACCATTCTGCATAATCGAAAGCCCTGTTCAGATGACTACCGGAAGCGAGTAGGGTAAACCAGGGTTAGCCTGATGGTGGACGGACTGGGCCCAGAAACAGTGCAGGGGTGTTGCTGCCCCAGACCCAGGGCACAAGGGCCTGGTGGGGTGTCCATCACATCTCAGTCCACCACTCCCTGCAGTAGCTGGCAGCAGCAGCCCCTGGGCACTACCAAGCCAAGGTACCTAGAGCAACTAGAGAACTACCTACGCAAGGAGCTCCTCCTGCTGGACCTGGGCACAGATTCTGCCCAGGAGCTAAGGCTGCAGGTCAGAGCCACAGAATAACTGGGGGGAGGGCAGGGGCAGGGCTGGGAAGAAACCTTACTCACCAGGACTAGGCACTTCAGACATTCAGGTGAGACCAGCCTTTCCCAGCTCTCTTGGGTTCCCCTTCCTGGTAAGAGAAACTTGTTCTCTAACAAAGCCAGTGAGCAGGCAAGTCTACCAGCATGGAACCAAAACTCTCCTGAGGGTTGGGTTTCTTTACCTGAGTCAGGTGGCCTGAATGCTGACTCCAGTCGCTTCTGTGATCCCCAGCACCGACCTTGGGTCACTGGGTATCAGTGAATGGAGCCTAAATCCTGGCAGTTGGGCAAGCAGGGGTCATACAATGTCTACCAGCCCAGTAACAACAGCCCCAAGCTTGAGGAACTTAGCCAGATACAGAGAGAAATCTAGATGTAACCTAGATTCTGATGCATATTAGGGAAGGAATCACCCAATCCCTGCTCAGATGGAAATGATGACTGGGAATCCCTCACTTCTGACTTAGTCACTGACAGAAGCATTTGCTGAGCACTGTCTGTGTGCCAGGCTCTGAGTGGGGCCTTAGATATGGTCTCACAAGCTAAAGGAACCTCGCCAACAAAGAAGCAGAAGCTCAGAGAAGGCATCCGGCTATGCAGTAGTGGAGCTAGGATTCAAACTCAGGGCTGGTTCGGGAGCCTGTGCTCATTCCAATACACAGTGTTGCCTCCGAAAGCTTCCTGTGTGTCCGAGTGGGACAGGAAACCATACCTCTACTTGGAAGCTAGAGCCTTAGACCTTCTCCTGCCCCCACAGAGCTGTAAGATGGGGAGGGGTGCTGGTAAGAGGCCAGCTGAAGCACAGTGCATGGAGGAGGCTGGCTGCCTGGAGAGCCAGAGGGGGCTCAGGTAGAGAGGGGGAGGTCCTGACCCAGGTCGTCTGCCAGGTCTCAGAGACAGCACCAGGAGAGGTCACCAGAGAGCAGCTGAGAGGGATGGAGCCGCCCCTCAGCTCCCTGACTGTGAGAGACCCCAGTGGTGCCTGTGGCATTTATTTGAATGTGAGTTGCCTGGCAGCTTCATGCTACAACACTTCTAATCCAAGCAAAGAAAAACTTAGGTCCCACTGAGAGTGGCAGCTATAGGCCAGGAGGTGACAGTTTCCCTTTTCTTGCCAGCCTTACAGAGAAATCTTTGAATTTTTCATAGAGGACTTCAAAACATACAAGCCATTGCTATCCTCCATCAAGAATGCATATGAGGTGATTCTGGGTAAGACTGCAGCCTCCCTGCCTGGCCCCAGCCTGGAAGAGGCAGAGAGGATCCTAGTCTGACCTTCTGGGTTCTGCAGCAGGGCTGGGGCAGCTACAAACTGGGCTTTGAGGTCACCAAGCCCCCCTTAGCCTTTTTGCTTACACTGTCATGTGATAGGGCACCCCAGGGCAACTGACTACCTCCCATTCTTGGGAAGCATGGTGGGGCAGTATCTGTGGGAAATAGAGCATCTTTTCTATTGACAGTGAAGCCCAGAAGGGAGGGTGTACCCCTGGGAAGTGAGGGGGCTTCCCTCACCAGGCTCAGGAGGTGCTGGGCATGGTGCAGCTGCAGGACTAAAGGCCGTATGGGTAAAGGGCATAGGTGAGACCCTGGTCCTCATCGGGACTCTGCCCCTGGTTTAAAAGCAAGTGCAAGGACTTAAGCAGGAGCTATGCTTTGAACAGGCATGTATAGACTCCTCGAGTTTGCAAGGGACATAGCCACTCACTGCGACCTCAGGATCAGTGTCTCCTGGTTGTTTGTCCTCCATGGCCCCAAAGGGACTCTCCCACCTGTCCCTGCTTAGCCGACCAGAGGGAGAAGATTCGGGCTCTGGAGCCCCTGAAGGCGAAGCTTGTCACTGTGAATGAGGACTGCAACGAGAGGATCCTGGCCATGAGGGCTAAGGAGAGAGATGAAATCTCCATGCTGAAGAAAGAGAAGATGAATTTGCTAAAACTCATTGATAAGAATGAGAAGATCTCATTGCAGAGTGAGGTGAAAGGGAGTAATATGGTGACCAACTCCCTCAATTCCTCCCACTCCCACCCCAGGGGTGACCTTCAGGCCTTCAGCCCTGGGGTGACCCCCTAGCTCTCTCCACCCTTCTGCCTGGAATGATACACAGAGCCACCACCTCCCCCCATACCCCTCTCTCCACATGCTGCCCTCCTCCTCAGCTCAGCACTGGCTTGGTATGGCCCCAAATGCCAGCAGAGTCCCGCTCCTTGGCTGCCAGATTTTCTCCACAGGAGGAAGCTTCGGCACTTTGCTGGATTCTCAGGAATGACCAGTCTCCTCCTCCTTCTACCTTTCTTGTTCTTTTCCCAACAGGTGACCAAACTGAGGAAGAACTTGGCTGAGGGGTATCTGCGCTACCTCAGCGAGCAAGATGCCCGTAAGATCCTTATTGCAGACCTGAATGAGCTACGGTACCAGCGGGAAGACATGTCACTAGCCCAGTCCCCAGGTAAGCCCAAGGTGGGTTTCTCTCCCCTGAAGAGGCGCTGGAGAGGAGTCTGGCTCTCACCACTCCTATTCATTCAACTCTCCTATTATCTGCTCATTCACGATGGGAGATGTTCCTGCTGCCACCTGGGTCTGTGGATCTTCTGAGCTGGCCTGAGAATCATAGACTTGTTTACGAAGGAAACAATCACTGGCAGCTGAAGCAGCCTAGACTCCCTAAGGGTACTCCACATCCTGGGCTTCTCTATTTAAGCTCAAAGCCCTATGCTGGTAGCACTGTGGAAAGACTCGGGGGTTCCCAAGCTGGGAGAGCAGGAAGACCTGGGACATGCCCCAAGGGACACTCAACCCTGCCCTGGGCTACAGGCACCAGAGGCAGGGTGACATGAGCTGGCGGGCCCCCTGGCAGGTGTCTGGGAGGAGGACCCTGTGAAGTTAACAGTGGCTCTGAAGATGGCCCGGCAAGACTGACCCGCAGGCAGATGGAACTCAACACCATGAAGGCCAACTTTGGAGACGTGGTGCCCAGAAGGGACTTTGAAATGCAGGAGAAGACCCTCAAGGATCTGCAGGAGCAGGTGCTGGTGGGCAGGCAGGGTAGCGAAGGGCCATGCAGGTGAGTAGCAAGGACCAATCACCCTGCTCACAGCTGGACAGCCTGAGAGACGACTATGAAGAGTTCTGCAAGGAGCACAAGATGCTGTTGCAGTTGCACACGAGCTGAAGGAGCAGGACCAGTTTTACTCCGAGCTGCAGGAGATCCAGCGCACGGCCATACCGCGGCCAGACTGGTCCAAGTGTGAAGGTAATGCTGGCCATGGGAGCCCTAGGGACTGCTCAAGTGCGTGGTTTGGACTCCAGCTCCCTCTCCCCACCTGCAGATGTGGTGGCTGGAGGACGAGATCGCTGGCAAATGCTGGCCGAGGGCAAGAACAGCGACCAGCTGGTGGATGTGCTCCTGGAGATTGGCGAGGGGCTGCTCCAGGAGAAAGACTTCTTCCCTGGTCTGGTAGGGGAGTCCCTGGGCTCAAGAGGCTTGGGACCAGAGTCAGAATGGCCAGAAGTCTTCTTGCTGCTGAGAAGTCCCTGGGCTCAGGAGGCTTGGGGCCAGAGTCAGAATGGCCAGCAAGTCTTCTTGCTGCTGAGAAGACTTGAGGTTCTGGGGGAACTATCTGGGGCTCTGCCCTGCTTGCTGGTGGGGCTACAGAGGGGCCCAGAGATAAGCTGACATGGTTCCATACAGGGTTATGGGGAATCCATCCCCCCTTTCCTTCGGTTTGATGGTGTCATGCAGAACAAGAAGCCAACCAAGAAGGATGTGGTAAACCTCCTCAAGGATGCCTGGAAGGAACGTATCACTGAGGAGCAGGTCAGATCTCTCTAGCCATTTTGGCCTGGTGTGGCTGCCTGAGTCCTCTGGTGCATGGGGGGGTGGGGGTGTCCCTCAAGGTGCTAGGGAACAGGGAGGAGGGCCAACAGACGTGGGGCAGGCGGACCAAGCAGTCTTCCCCCTACCCTGCAGAAGTTCCCAGATTTCTTCTTCAATTTCCTGGAGCGTCGCTTTGGGCCTGGTGATGCCATGGCCTGGGCTTACACCATTTTTTAATATACCAAGCTCTTCCACTCCAATGAGGTCATGAGTCAGTTCTATGCAATCTTGATGGGAAAGGTAAGCTTGGGCCTGGCCCTCCACCCTTTGTCTCCGGCATAGGCCAGCTCTATCCCCACCCCTCTAGGAAACAGCAAGGTGGTCAACGCTTCCCCCCTAGAGGAAAGAGAGTGTGTACATCAAGCAGAAGGAGACAATAGCACAGCTGCTGAAGGAGATGACCAGTGCTGACAGCCAGAACGAGGGGCTACTAACCATGGAGCAGTTAATGTGCGAGACCAGTTGGCCACCCCGAACTTCAGCCCAGCATGACCTCTGGCCAAGCTCCTAGCTGTGCAGGGGGAAGGGGAGCCTGGTGGAAAAAGGCCAGACTCAGTGCATTCTGCCCTTTTGAGCACCAGTGGGGCTGGCAGAGGGGTGCGGGGAGATGGGTAGGCAGGCATCAGCCAGGCCTGTCAGCCCTCGTGTCTCCCTACAGCACTGCCCTCAAGAGTACCTTCCCCTTCAAGAAGGACGAGAGAATTCAGGAGCTGATGGAGGCAGGGGGCTGGCATCCCAGCAGCAGCAATGCAGACTTGCTCAACTACTGCGTATTATTTATGGAGGTGGGTTGGGGCCCAGGAACTTGCCCAGTCCTGCCCTAGCCTCTGCTGGACCCTAGCCCGTGTACTCTCACCCTGCCTTGTGGCCCCTTCCCAGGACAAGGAGGGCCAGAGCGTGCCCTTTGTACAAAAGCTGTGGGAACAGTACATGGATGAAAAGGATGAATACTTACAGGAGTTAAAGCAGGAGCTGGACCTGGAACTGTGAGTGACCCTGGGGACCTCAGGCTCACTTAGTCATAGGCAAGTCCTACAGGCTGGGCCACAGAGTAGCACCTCAAGCCCCAGGTCTCCCTATGCACCGAGCTTGCTGCTGGGCACTACATACTGCTCAAGCCTGGGAGAGGGCATCTTGGGGTCTGAGGTACAGAGAGGACAGTCAAGGTCTATCTCTCTCTTTCTTTGTGGGGGCAGCCACGATGAGGTGACCCTACCCAAGGTACGTGAGGCCTTGATGAACACTGATCCCAGCCTGGACAAGCAGACCCTAAACAGCTATTTGAGCCAGGCCTTCCAGCTCCCCATGACAGAACTGCCAGAAGAGGGCAAGGAAAAGGAAGAAGGCATTGTGATAAGGCTCCAGGCTGCACTGGAACAGCTTCAGATGAGTGATGTTAGGCGTATGGGGCCCTGAGAGTAGGAACCTGCAAGCTGAGGCCACTGTGGGCAGCCTGAGTGCTCCCGTGCTGCTAACCTCTGACTGTTGTTATAAAATTGTTTGTCTGAACCCGTGCTATTCTCTAGGTTATGCTGGGGAGTCAAGGGAAGGGTGGTTGGTCGCTGCTTGGCTGGTCCCAGAACATGCACCAAAGCACAGCATATTCTGTTTGTGACATTTTATTGATGCTGGGGGGCAGGGAGGAAACCTAGAAGTGTATGTGGGGCCAAGGGGCCCCAGGTAGGGACAGGGCAGGTGTTGAGGCCTGGCCACTACTGGGCAGGGAAGACAGTGTTGCCACTGAATGCACAAGGGATGAGCTGCTGTCGGTACTCCAGGGGCAGGTGCCGCTCCACGAGCACATGCAGGGAGACTTGGTCACTGACCAGGCCCTGCCTGCAGCAGAGGAAGATAGAGAATGAGAGAATCAATGCCAGCACTCCCACACCCAGCACCTCCCTGCTTCCATCCACTTACCTTCGCATCAGCAGCTCCAGGTCCTCTGGCCTCACAGTCTTGCGACCAGCATGAGCAGCAAATACCTCCAGGTCGTCACAAAGATGCTGGAAATACTTGTCCAGGCTGCCAAGAAAGTAGGGGTAAAACAGACTGTTCATGATCTGAGGGGCTTCTCTCCCCACCCCAAGTGTCAAGGACTCACCACTTCTCCACCATTTCCACAGCCTTCTTCTCCATAGGCATCTTAGCATAGAAGCTAAAGAGTTTCGCATAGTGGTTCAGTCCAGTCTTGTAGGGATCTTGACGGGGTCTGGAGCCAGGGATTCGGGGCTTGGGAGGAAGCCTGGCCGACAGAGGCTCCGGAGGCTCTGAAGGTAACCTAGGGGCAAGGAGTGAACAGAGTTAGCTGAACTGCTGCTACCTAAAGAGGCCGCTAATCAAACATAAGTCTTGCTGGCTCCTGCCAAGACTGGGGCCCTTGTGCTCCTTGGCCAGGCTGGACCAACAGCTCCAACCATTTCTGGGGGGCAGTGGGGACAGGGGGCTATGTAGAAGCCTGGTCTTTCCCTGGGGCCCCAACCCTCCACAATCTGGACACAATGTCCCAGTCTAGCCTCATCATACAAACCAGTACTTGCTCAGGCCCATGATCCTCAGGCTTTGGCATGGACATTCCCCCTACTCAGCCCACTCTGCCTGTCCCATTCTGCTAATCCGCCTCCAGGAAGCCTTCTCTGACTGCATACTAACCTAGGCACTTCCCCCCTGCCCAGGCTCCTCTAAGCCCCTGCAAGCAGGCACCAGACAGATGTGCTGAGTGGGCCCCATCCAGCCCACCTTAGGGTGCTCTCCTGGGTAATCATCTATATACCTAAAGGAAGAGTGATAAGAGTGATAACTCTGTGGTACCCAATGCCAACCTCAGTACCTGCCCCCTTCCAAGAGGCCCATGTGGAACAGGGTCGTGGGATCTTACACTGCAGTGCTAGGCGGTGGAGCTGGCTCAAGAAACTGAAGTCGCCTGGCCCGAAGGAACTCTGGGGTGCTGGAGGCCAACTCTGGGCTTGCTGCAGAGGAAGGGCAGGGTTACAGAGGGCACAGGCCAGACCATCTCACTCAACCCTGAAGGCCCACAGCCTCCTTATCCTGTTCCTCGAGGGCTCCATCTAGCTCCAGCCAAGCAAGGGGCCTTTCAGAGTTTCCCTGGCCCAAGACCACCTGTGCCCAGAAACACAAGCCAGGTAAGCCCCTCCTCCAAGGCCAGGGACACAGCTGTCCCTTACCCACCCACCCCCTGATCCCTGCACTGGGCCCCTTACCTGTTCTACCAGAGGTGTCTTCATCCCCTGAAGATCCTTCTGGCTCCTTGGCCTCGACAGCCCCCCAGGATCCCTCTGCTTCGGTCACTTCTATGTGTCCTTCAACCTCTTCTGCTCTGGCGGATCCTTGTGCTTCTGCTGCCTTCTCCACTTCCCTCAAGCTTTCTTCCATTCTTTCCTCTGCCTCCTCACCTACTCCATTCTGTAAGGGCTCTACTCCATCTTCTCCAGAGATATTACTGCTGATGTTCGGAAAGCCCATAGCAAGGGCATCAACCTCCTCCACCTTTCCTGCCAGAAGCTGGGCTGCTTTCCCAGCACCTGAATCAAGGGGAGAGAATATAGGCTGGAAAAGCAGTAGGCCAGGGCTGTAGCCCTGAGAAAGGTAAAGATGGAGTAGTAAAACCCAGCCTAGCCCATCAAGGAAGGAAGAGGGCCAGAGGCAGCCCCAGGGTACTGGTTTGGAATCTCCTGGCCCAACACTGACTCTGCTCTTGGATGGAGGGATCAACAGCCCTCCAAAGGGACTCGGGGGTGACGGGGTACATGTATGGGCCTGAGGAGGAAAAAACACCAATGCCAATTCTTGCTTAAGCTAGGCTTGGCTCCAGGTTGCGTGCCCCACATACTCACCGTTGTTCTGCAGCCCAAGCCCACTGCTCCATGTCCTGCGACTGGCAGCCCTCTCCACATCTTTAGCCCCAGAGTGAGAGCGGCAAGGCAGGGAGTGGTGCACACTGGGGGAACGGCCAACCAAGGGCTGGGAGAAGGGCTGGGTGTCCTCCAACACTGTGTCTGTTGGCAGAGTAGCAACAGGGGTTCTGAGGCTGTCATCTGGAGATCAGGGTCCAGTTGGCACTCAGTGTTTTGCACGCCCACCTGCTGTTCTGCTAGCCAGTCACCAGGGCCTGGGTAGTGGACCCACAAGCTTGCCCAAGTGGCCCTCAGAGAGAGAAGACTGAGCCTATTCTAAGCCTAATCTCCCTTCCACAGCTCTCCTTGCTTACCTTCCTGCTCCTTAGCCTGGCATTCCCAGGCTCCATAGGTTGCCCCACCCAATCTGCTCACCCATGCCTCCATTCTCCACTTCTCGTTCAGGTCCCTCTGCCTGCAATCCTTCTCTTATCCTGGTGAACTTGACTTGTCTTTTGGAATCAGGCTCCCAGGTCAGCTCTGACTGAACAGCTGATCCTGAAACCTAGCCTCTTTTAACCTCCCAATAAGCTCCAGCCACCATATCACACCCCTTGCCTACCCTCAGTCCTGTAGCTCTTCAAGGATATGGGGTCCTGGAAGATACTGAGGGACTAAGACTGGGCCCCCGGAAGACAAGAGGCAATTTACAGAAAGAAAGCAGAAAGTCCTCATAAACCTACTGGCCAGGCTTGCTCACTGTTCTTGACTCAAAGGAGAGAGGAGCAACCCTGGACTCAGCAGCACCTCCCATCAATCATGGGGGGAAACTTTCCCCACAGGCCAGAAGACAGAAATCTCAACCTTACCTGGAGGAGCCAAGGCCAGGGAAGTATCTCGCAGATCCTGCAAAAGTGTACCCACATCTACAGCTCGGCGGGTAGGAGGTCTGCGGGCCAAACCAGGCCTCTTCACTGATTGTGTTTGCAGAGGTGTGGCGAAGGTCAAGTTGAGGGAGCTGATGGGAGGGACAAGGCACAAAGGAAAGTCAGGTACCTGAGGTCCAACCACCCTCCCCCACCCCAGGAGTCCCCCAGCTGCCCCGGTGCTCTCATCTCTTAGAACCCAGCCACCATGCTGTGAGCATGGAGCAGTTATGGCCAGACTGCATTCTATTCAGCACCCCCTTCCCCAAGCCTCTCCTCCACCAACTCCCGGAACAGGCAACAGCACCTGGTGAGGGAAGAGGCATCAGCATTCCCATGAGGCTCTGCAAGAGGATGTAAAAAGAAACCATAATAAGTTACCCAGGCCTCTCTCAGTCCTCCTCAGTCTCTCCAGAGGACAGAGAGGGTGGCCACAGGTGTTGTCCAGGACCTCACCTTGGGAGGGAGGCAGTCCCAAGTCCACTCCTTGCTGAAACACTGACAACCTCAGTCTCTGCTTCCTTCTGCCAAGAGCCAGCAGACCTGGAGCCAGGGTTGTGGGGGGCTCAAGTTCAGGAAGCTGCAGCTCCAGGCTACAAGGATGGAGCTTTTCTCAGACAAGCCAGGGCACCCAACTCCGGCTCTTAGAGCCCCAAGAGGCTCCCTGACTAGTAATGCCCAGCAGCCTAGCCCAAGGAGGGAATTTACTGCACCTGCCCCGACCGCTTTCCCGTCTGGAAGCCTGGACCACCTGCGGTGCCAGCACTGGCTTCACCACTGACTCTGGCATTAGGATGGAAGATTCCGGGGCTGTAGAAATAGCAAGGAGAGAGTGGAGTTGGCAGGGAAGGCTGCCCTAAATGAGAGATATCACAGGGCTGGTGCCTGATTCTCACTGCAGGCCAGTGCTCACTCACCAGTTAGTAAGATGTTCTTCAGCAGAGTCCGGGGTGTCTGTTCCTCCAAGTGTCCACTGGCTTGAACATGGGCCAATCTGTCAACAGACTTTGGGTAAAAGCATCAAGCAATCAATTTGTTCCTTTGCCTTGACAGTCCCTCAAGGTGGGCTCCAGAGCAAAGCTATAACTCAAGAGCCCCCGAAGGCAACCAGAGCCCTGTAGTGATCAGCGGGTAGAGCACTTACCCTGGCTCTATTAGAACAACGCCTGGCAGTCGTCTTTGTTTGGCTCCTCAGCCTCCTAGAGGAAGGTGTTTGAAGCAGGGCTCTCTGGACACTGTGTAAAGAGCAGCAACTGTGAGAATTATGTAGGGAGGGTGAACTAGCGACGGGTCTTCGTCAGGGATCTTGGCTGAAGTCCTTTACCCTCAGGGACAGGGACCAGAAACCACTTGCCCTCCCACAGCCCTATTCCCAGTTCTATATCAACAGGGTTGTGGATGAAAGGGAGCCGAGGGGTATGGGAAGAGAGAAGGAATATGATGACCCAGCCAGAGAGAAGGGCTGAGGAAGGCTTCACTGAGGTGACTACAGCAGAAGTAGGGATTAACCACACAGATAAGAGAAACAACTGGAAATGTATCCATTCTAGACACTAAAACAATTCAGGGATATTTCAATATTTTTAAACCTTTTAAGTACTAGTCAGGGTCTGACAGCAACCTCCACATGGGTCACCCCAGCCCTACTCTCTCCAATCCAATCCCCTCTCAGATTCCAGAACCACATAAATGTTCCTCTGGCACAACTCCCACCTCATCACTCACAGGTCTAAAACCTATAATGAATGGCTTCCCATTGTCTATAAAGGAACTGCACTGCCCCAGGAAGTCAGCAGATGCCATCTTCCACCCTCTCTGCACCATAAGCTCACCACAGCCCTCACCCACTGACACTCCCACCACGTCAGGCCAAATTCGCTGCTCTCTAGCAAAGCATCTTTCCAGTTCCTGCCTCCTGACTGCTACCCAGGCTACGCTCTGCAACTCCTTTCCCATCTTTCAGCTGGGAACCGCTTGGGAGACTGTTCAGGGCAGATGCCTGGACATACTCTGGAGAAAACTGGCCTAGAGAACATAGCAGAGGTCCAGATTCTGAGCACCTATCCTTCGCTTCCAGAAGCGGACCCCCAAGGACGCCTGTATAATTGAGCTCTGAGGTCCCGAGCGGCCTGGAGTCTCAGGGGTGGGCGCACAAACAGCTGACCCGATCCCTGCGAGGAGAAAGGAGCCTGTTCTCAGAGCCCTGGACTCTGCTCCTCTCCGAGACTCAGTTTCCGTCTCCAAACAGGGTCAGCTCTGGACCCCATCGCCCACTCCCTCAGGTTGTTCTTGTGTTGGGGCAGCGCCCTCACATACTCAGTCCGAGCACTCCGGGGTCGCCGCGGGGTGCGAGGATCCGCTGTATCCAGCACGCGCCGTAGCAGCGTGCGCGTCGTAGGCTCGCTGTCCCGGCTATAGCTGTCCGCCATCGCCTCAGCAGCCAGCCCTCCCAGCCGCTTCAGCAGCTGGCCTTCAGTAGCCGCTTCAGATCACCGCCTTCCCGCCGCCACATTTAAGCCAACTCTCGCGATGCTGCTGAATTTAGGTCAACTCTCGCGAGGCTGCCGCACAGCCCCACGGGAATTGCAGTTCTAGTCCTGCCGCCGGCTTCGCCCGGTGTGTACAGTGGTGGTAGCAAACGGGTTTTGCGGGCATCCTTACCTTGAGCCTGGGCAAGTATGTGCAGCCAGTCGAAGTCTCGGTTTCCTCACCTAAGGTAAGGTGAGGGTGATAACCACCTAATAAGGGTGTGTGTGTGTGTGTGTAATGAGTCAATTAGATAATGTTTAACTCAGGATCTGACAAGTAATAAGCCAGGTCATGAATAAATAGCAGGGACTATTTGTGAGAATGTCTCTCATTCTCATCTCCCTCTCCGAAGATGAGGAGAGACACATTTGGGCCAGGAAAAAAATAACTGTATTTTATATGTGACCTGATCAGATTTGCATTTGCAAAGACCGATGTGTCTATAGGACCTGTATCTATCACAAGAGATCAGTTTGCGGGCTTAGAGGCTAGTGGGCTGTTTGTGATCCAGCAGAGATGTTAAAATCTCCAAACATCAGCAATTCTGAGATAAATTTCGGCTCTCAAAAGTTCTGTTAATGCTGGAGACTCCATTACCATATTTTCACCAATTGACAGCCCCCTGCCCCCTTTCTTACATTTTAATGGGAATTGAAATAGAACTTGAGCTCTGAGTTTCCTGTGGAGTTCTCCTTCATGCTCCTAAATTATGTGTAAAGTTTCAGATACTGGCAGTGGCGTGGGCATATTTGTGCTTATGTTAAAAAATAGAGCAAAGAAAAAATAAGATTCTTGCTTCTCAAAATTAGAGAACTGCAGAGGAAAATCATATCAATATTCCTCGTCATTTAGATCTGACCTTTGTGTTATCTGGCTTAAATTGCTAGCCCTTTGCAGGCACATTTCCGCGATCACTATCAACCACCTAAGTGCAATATTTATTTATTATTTGTAAAGCTTTGGACTGGATAATATGGAAAAAACATTAAAAACTTTTCAAAACAATTTGAGAATGAGCTTACTTTTCACAGCATTATTTGTGTTTGCATAGATTGTCTTTACTGTGTTTACACGATTGATTAAACTTTATATTTACTATTTGTCAAAAAAACAAAACAAAACACAGGGACTGCCCTGCTGGTGTAGCGGTTAAGAATCCACCTGCCAATTCAGAGGACATTCGAGCCCTGGCCCGGGAAGATCCCACATGCTACGGAGAAACTAAACCCGTGCACCACAACTACTGAGCCTGCGCTCTAGAGCCCGCAAGCCACATCTACGGAACCTCAGTGCCACAACTACTGAAGCCGGTGAGCCTAGAGCCCGCGAGCAACAACTACTGAAGTCTGCGCGCCTAGGCCCCGTGCTCCACAACAAAGAGAAGCCACTGCAGTGAGAAGCCTGTGCACTGCAACGAAAAATAGCTCCCTCTTGCCTCAACTAGAGAAAGCCCGTGTGCAGCAACGAAGACCCAATGCAGACAAAATAATAATAATATTTTATAAATATTGTTTTTGTTTTTGTTTTGCGATACGCGGACCTCTCACTGTTGTGGCCTCTCCTGTTGTGGAGCACAGGATCTGGACGCGCAGGCTCAGCAGCCATGGCTCACGGGCCCAGCCGCTCCGCAGCATGTGGGATCCTCCCGGACCAGGGCACGAACCTATGTCCCCTGCATCGGCAGGCGGACTCTCAACCACTGCGCCACCAGGGAAGCCCCATAAATATTGTTTTAAATAATAAAACACTGGGGGAATTCCCTGGTGGTTCAGTGGTTAGGACTCTGCGCTTTCACTGCCGAGGGCCTGGATTCAATCCCTGGTCCAAGAACTAAAATCCCACAAGCCGCGTGGTGTGGCCAAAAAACACAAGAAAGGAAAACCAAAACCGAACAATCAAAAAAACTGGGGGCTTCCCTGGTGGCGCAGTGGTTGAGAGTCTGCCTGCCCATGCAGGGGACACGGGTTCGAGCCCTGGTCTGGGAAGATCCCACATGCTGTGGCGCAACTAGGCCTGTGAGCCACAACTACTGAGCCTGTGCATCTGGAGCCTGTGCTCTGCAACAAGAGAGGCCATGATAGTGAGAGGTCCGCGCACCACGGTGAAGAGTGGCCCCCGCTTGCCGCAACTAGAGAAAGCCCTCGCATAGAAACGAAGACCCAACACAGCCAAAAATAAATAAATTAATTAATTAAAAAAAAACCACACAAATAACCAAGGATTACATTGGTTGTAAACAGAAATGCAATGGTAATGTTTGGGTGTTGGGACCAGAAAAATAGTTCTTTTTTTCCCCATTGTCGTTTATGTTTCTAGAACATTTTAAGTATGGGTCTGTTTTACAATAAAGAATAACAAACTTGGACTTCCCTGGTGGCACAGTGGTTAGGAATCCGCCTGCCAATGCAGGGGACACGGGTTCGAGCCCTGGTCTGGGAAGATCCCACATGCCGCGGAGCAACTAAGCCTGTGCACCACAACTACTGAGCCTGTGCTCTAGAGCCCGCACGCCACAACTATTGAAGCCCGCGCACCTAGAGCCCGCGCTCTGCAACAAGTGAAGCCACTGCAATGAGAAGCCCAAGGACTGCAACAAAGAGTAGCCCCTGCTTGCCGCATCTAGAGAAAAGCCCGTGTGCGGCAACAACGACCCAATGCAGCCAAAAATAAAAAGGAATAACTAAAAAAGTGACAGTTAACTTGGAGTGCTTTTGCAAACTTTTAAAAGGCCCGATCTATTTTGTTTTTATATCAAATAATTAGAAATAATATATAAACTAGGCTTCGAATTCATACCCGTGGTCTGTAATCAGAAGAGAAAAAAGTGAGGAAGGAGAGTCAGGAGAAAGGGTGAAGAACGGCAAGAAGTGGGAGAAACGGGGAACTCGGCAAAGGAGGGCTAGCTTACACGTAATTCTCCATGACGAGTGCCTGGCCTCCTCTCTGGTTTTCCACAGCTTCTCTTGCCCTTTAGAACACTTTCCCCAAGGAAGTCGAGGGAGTGGGGAGGTGACTTGTTACAATACAAATCCTGTCCAACCTCTCGTTTAACACCCCTCCAACAGTTCCCAGTCACCGGCAGAATAAAATCACAAATCTTTTAACTTGGCCCAGTTTGTTATCTTTCGGAGCTTCTGCTATTCTGGCTACCCTTGAGGATCCTTAAGGGCAGAGCCTAGCTCCTTCCTGCCTCAGGTTCTTACAGGCTGGTTCCCGGGCAAAAACCAGCGACTCCTCCCTAACCAAGCTTTTCGTGGATTTTTTCTTCCTGGGCCTCCGCCTCCCACTTCTCCCTCTCCCTTGTTGATTTTTTTTTTTTTTTGTAGCGTTTATTTCTGTGATTAGACATCCATTAGTGTGCATTCATTCACATCTATTATCCAAAAGTCTGACCCTCATCCCTCTATAGTCAGGCCGGGTCGGTATGGTTCCTGCAAGGTTCCCAACTCCCTGCACTATGCTCGGTGCACAGTAGGCGCCTAGTGATGACTATGTTTAGGTCAATAAGACAGTCAAGGCAAGCGGCATCTGAGTCGGGGGAGAATCTCTAATTCAGACAAAAGGGCTCCCTGAGGTCCTCTGGGGCGCTGAGGCTTAGATCCTTCCTCCCCTCCCCCGCAGGAATGCCGTGGACTCAGCAACTCAGGGTTGGGGTACCGCTTCCGGCGAACAACACAACCTCGTCCGAATCCTGGTCCGCTTGCAATCCGACCTTTCCCTTAGGCGGCGCTCCAGGCCGCAGCCGCCAAGTTTAGCGCAAGGCATTTCGGGACTTATAGTTTCCGTGGGCACATGCCCAGGGCGCTTGCGCACTGGAGAGACGCGCGCCGCCCAACCCCCATCAGGATTCCAGGTCCTTGCGAAGGGCGCTCCAAGCGACAGAGTTCCAACCGAATACGCCTCTCTAGTCCGCCGAGGGTGAGCCGTGTAGGGGAAAAGTCCGCTCTACGTGGGCTGTCGCGGTGCCCTGCAAAGAGACCGGAACAAGCGCGCCCCGCTCCGGAAGTGAGCGGCTTATGCCGCGGTGCATTGTGGGGGGCGTAGTCCTCTTTCCCAGGCGGTCCTTCGCGGCGTCCCTGGGGCCCACTCTGGAGCGCAGGCGGGCGGCTGGGTGGCTGGCTCGGCGCGGGCCGACGGGAGGCGTATTCTGGGCACGGGGCGCCGGGCCAGGCCGGCCGCGCCGGGCGGCAGTAGTGGGAGGCTGCCGAAGGCCTCGCGCGGTGCCGCCCGTCGAGGGGCGGGCGGCGGCATACCGACCGGGCCGTCGAAAGGCTCAGAAGGCCGGTGGGCTGGGCCGGGCCGCGCGGCGCAGCCATGCCTGGCTTTACGTGCTGCGTGCCAGGCTGCTACAACAACTCGCACCGGGACAAGGCGTTGCACTTCTACACGTTTCCCAAGGACGCTGAGCTGCGGCGCCTTTGGCTCAAGAATGTGTCCCGTGCCGGCGTCAGTGGGTGCTTCTCCACCTTCCAGCCCACCACGGGCCACCGTCTCTGCAGCGTTCACTTCCAGGGCGGCCGCAAAACCTACACGGTGCGGGTCCCCACCATCTTCCCGCTGCGCGGCGTCAACGAGCGCAAAGTAGCACGCAGACCCGCGGGGGCCGCAGCCGCCCGCCGCAGGCAGCAGCAGCAGCAGCAGCAGCAGCAGCAACAACAGCAGCAGCAGCAGCAGCAGCAGCAGCAGCAGCCGTCGCCGTCCGCCTCCACTGCCCAGACCGCCCAGCTGCAGCCGAACCTGGTATCTGCTTCTGCGGCTGTGCTCCTCACCCTTCAGGCTGCTGTGGACAGCAGCCAGCCTCCGGGATCCGTGCCTCCGGCTCCCACCACTCCCACGGGAGAAGATGTGAAGCCCATTGACCTGACGGTGCAAGTGGAGTTCGCGGCCGCAGAGGGCGCAGCCGCCGCAGCCGCTGCGTCGGAGCTAGAGGCTGCTACGGCAGGGCTGGAGGCCGCCGAGTGCCCCATGGGCCCCCAGTTGGTGGTGGTCGGGGAAGAGGGCTTCCCTGATACTGGCTCCGACCACTCGTACTCGTTGTCGTCAGGCACCACAGAGGAGGAGCTCTTGCGCAAGCTGAACGAGCAGCGGGACATCCTGGCGCTGATGGAGGTGAAGATGAAGGAGATGAAGGGCAGCATCCGTCACCTGCGTCTCACCGAAGCCAAACTCCGTGAAGAACTACGCGAGAAGGATAGGCTGCTGGCCATGGCTGTCATCCGCAAGAAGCACGGAATGTGAACGAGTCCCCTTTCGGCCTTCGGGACTCCCAGACTCCTGCCAGCTTAGAGGGACCTGAGGCCACCGCTGTTGAACTCCCTCATACTCCTGGGGCACTGGTTGGCAGTACTGAGCCTTAGGGCAGCTGGACTCTTTTGCTGGTGACCAAGCACCCTCTCTTGTTTCTTCCTGAAGCAAGGTCCTGAAGTCTGGGATCTCAGACTCTGCACTGGTGACACCAGCAATTATGACTTTGTCTACCCCTCCCTACCTTCACTCCCCAACCCCAAGTTTATGTTGCAGGTTCTGGTTAAGCAGAGGCTTCAGAACCACTGAACTTGAAACTTATCCCCTAGGGATGCAGGCGAGATGCCCAAGGACTGTGGCTTTGGGAAAACAACTGAACCTTGAGTTTGGCCGGCAATCAGAGACAACTCTTCTGTGTGTAGTGATAAGAGATCCAAGTAACATCAGTTCTACTTTTTGTGCTTTTCCTTCCCAGGTGCAGCCTGTGATTCTGATGGGGACTGGCAGATCTGTGCCTCTGCCTCCTAGGACCTCCCTCCCAGGAGGCCATCGACAAGGGGATCTAGGTGACCTGTTGATGGAGATCCAGCTTGCCAGGGACTTAGGTCTATCCTGTTATGTTTGCTACTGGTTACAAATTCTATTTTCTGTACAATTAGTCAGACTAAAGTTTTCACTGTGTTTGTTTGGCAAAACAGATTAAACAGAAAGTAAGGTTTTTATTTGGGTTTCGCCAATTTATTTTTATAAGGACTCAGCTAAGGGTCCCTGAAACATGGGGAGATGGACTTCCTGATAGGCCTCCACCTTCGCTGCCTTAGGTCTCAAGGACCAGGCTGACCCTGAGAGTAGAGATGCTTCAGTGACTAGGTTTCTCCATAAAGAGGCCCTAAGCACAAGGACCCTGGCCTTATAAGGTCTTTGCAGAGTTCCAGCTCACCCCGAAGAGTTTGGAAATTGCACCAAATGGTCCTGGTTTGTCCATGGGTTAGCTCCCTGTGTCCTTTCAACTGGGAGAAGGAGCAACTGAGAACTAAACTGAATTGTGGCAGCCCACTTCTCTGAGGGTTTTGAATTCCTTAAGAATTTTCAGCTGGAGTTGAATTTTGCTCACTATTTTAGCCCTTAGGCCTAGTATGGTGTCTGGCACACATGGGCACGCAGTTACTTAAATCAGTGAAGACCGTAGCTGGAGCCAGCCATGGACTCTTATACAGATACCTTTGACTTTGGTACACTTTCATTGTGAAGGAGGTGGATCCATAGAGGACTTTAAGCATAGGAGTTGGAATTGGTGACCCTTGACTCATTTTCTTGGCTGTTAACATCTTTCTTTAGATTGGATATTGTAGCGGCAAGGTGACATTTTTATTTATAGTTCCAAGTAATTTAGCTCAAAGCTAGCTACAGATGCCTTTAAAGCTAGCCATGTTTAACATGGGTGTTGGGGCACAAATGGACACTTATTGGGCTCCATAAAACATATGACTCCTTTCTCTGTTACTTATGGAAAAAGCCACTTACCTGGGGTCTTTCCCTGTGGTTTCAAACTGGAATGACTCTAAAATTAATGTCTCTCTAATTTCTGCTCTTCTTCTGGTCCCTTGGCACTGATTTGAGAAACAAGTCTGTGGTGGGGAGGAGGGGTGGGAGATAGGTTGTGCAGTACCTAGATGTGGAAGGGACTGTATCTCTCCCTTCCTAGGGTTAGTTCTGGCTTGTCCTAAGGTGGTGGAAGCACAGCAGTGACCTTCCAGGCCAGGTGGGACTGAAGCCCTTTATGGGTAGGTATTGGATCAGTTGCTCAACTGTCCCCACCCTCCTTCATTAGGAGTGAGGACTTTCCCAGGCCCAAGCCATGCTCTTTAGTGTGTCCTTTAGCTCCTGTGTGTTGAAGGGACTTAGACTGTTTCAGCTTTGGCTCACTTGAACCTCTCAGCAGCACTCCCAGGACAGGGTGAGGGCCAGACTGGCTAGGACTCTCTGGTGTCTGGATGTTGTGAGCACACAACCTATCTGGTGTTTTAGCTTCTGGAGGGGAGGAGGACAGCTCAGAGCAAGGGAGGTCCTAGATACACCACAAGCAGGGCAATACAGAGTCTCCCTGACTGAGTAATAAGAGAAGAATCTAGTCAGGCAAAGTAATAGAGATCTGGGATTTAATTAAACAAAGCCTAGCCTGGTCGTATGAGGCATTCCCGGGAGGAGCGGTGGGGGTGACAGTGAGGATCTGTGAAGGACCCTTCTGGAAGAACAAGAGAACTGAGAGATCTCTGGTCAGGAGAAGACTTGTTGCTATAAACTTTACCTGTGATCCCCCTGGCTTAGCTGCAGAGCATTTCCCCAGCAGGCCTGAACTAGAGACTGGCCTTACTTCAAAAGTTTGCGTTGCCCGGGAAACGATGAAAATGGGGGTTGAAAGGAAAGGGCAATGGGCAGGAGGGAGATTATGGACAATTTTATCACTTAAATCACGGGGAAGGTTTGGGCGTGCCAGTTATTACTCTTTTCATAAAAATTAAACTCTTAGCTGCCATGCCTACTGGAAAAAAAACAAAAACCAAACTTGTGAGAATTGTCTTGTAGACCCTAACTGCAGAAATCTAAAGAGTAATCTTGTCTCCAGCCCAAGAAAAGCCTCGCCTGCTTGAAACCAGCTTTGGGTCCGACTAGCACCGGGCAGGGCGCAAGAATGTTGGGAAAAACAGAAGCTGTGCGTTCCGCCCCGGCTGGCCTTAGAGCAACACTCGAAGGGGCTGCAGGGGCGGCCAGAGCACCAAAGGGGAGGGGGCTTTGCGAGCGGAAACAGCTCAGGGGCCCAGGGAGGGGCGGCTAGGCCAGTTTGGGGCCAGGCCGAGCTCCCACGGAGGCGGGGCCAACACCGAACGGCCGCGCAACCAGAGCTGGGCCGGACCAGCTGGGACTTGGCGATAACTGAGCCCTGACCCTCGCCTGGCGCCAAGCTCGGGTGTTCCAGAGGCTTCCGCTAGACCACAATTCTCAGGGGCTCGCCTCGGCGGCCTCCCTCCCTGACTTAGTCTCCCCTCCCGCGCTGCGGGCCGTGTCTGGGCCTCGGCGCATAGGACGTCGGGAACTGTAGTTTTCTCCTGGCGCATCTATGCCAAAAAGGAGAACGGGGGGAACTGCGTTTCCCAGAGTGCAGCGGGGTGGCAAGGGAAGGCAGGGGGGAAGGGACAGTCGGTCGCAGACCGCGCTGGGTTGCCGCCGCCGCTGCCGCCATCGTGCCAGCCCCTCGGGTGAGTGTCTGGGCTAGCGCGCTGGGGCGGGGGCTGGGCCGCAGGAGCCGCGCTCCGGGTCGCCTGGAGCCTCAGCTGCGAGTCCCAGGGCCGCCCCTCCCCTCCCCCCCCCGGCGGCCCGAAGCCGCGCGGGGCCGGGGCCATGTGTCGCGCGCGGCTCCGCCTCCCGTCGGTCCTCTGAGGCGGCGGCCAGGGGGAACACAGAGACAGCCAGGAACCCATTTCAGGCGTACCATGCCCGTGGCGGGCACACCGGACGGCGTCGGGTCCGGGCCTTTTTCTCTGTTCTGGACCACCCGGATGGGGCTCTCCGGGCCCCGCCCCGTCTGGCCTAGCCCGGCCAGCCCGAGTCCTGCAAACTCTGCAGGCAGGCTAGCGGGCGGACCCCAGCCACACGTCCTGTCGCCCGCCTGCCAAGGATCCGGGGATGGGCAGGTGCCACCCGGCCCGCTCCGGAGTCAGCACTGGGTAAGGGCGCCCGCCTGCCGCAGCCCTACCCTCACCCGGTTCTCAACCATAGCTCGGCTAGGATGTAGGTGAACGCTCCCTTGCTTGTCTGCCCGCTGAGAGTGCACGAAACCTATCTCCCACTCTGGAACTCAGATTCTCCTGCATCGAGGCCAGGGTCAGGGAATCTGGGGTAGGGAGCGGGTTCCACGTGGGACTTCATCCC
This sequence comes from Pseudorca crassidens, assembly GCF_039906515.1. Lineage (NCBI taxonomy): Eukaryota > Metazoa > Chordata > Mammalia > Artiodactyla > Delphinidae > Pseudorca > Pseudorca crassidens. The sequence goes on from NC_090315.1 coordinate 44,108,700, forward strand.
CGGCCAGTCTTAGAGGATCTGGCTTGATGAGATGAGGCGGCTCCGGACTCGTAGGCTCAGTCCCCGCCCTTCTCTCTGTCAGTGATCAGGCCCCAGCCGTGGGTGGGTTGGCCGGCCGCGTTAGTGGAGGGAGGGAAGAAGCCAAGGAGGTAAGGCTGAATGTGTGAGCCTCCAACACATCGTTAGATTTCTTCAGCACAGCCTAATCCTCACTTCTGCCCCTCCCAGAGTCATCTGCCCTTTTCCCACAGAGGAGGATGATTCGATAAGAATGGTAACGGTAAGGTGGGGTTTAAAGGAGGGGAAAGTAGAATCCAGGTCTGAGGTCCCTGAGCCTGTTACCAAACAAGAGGCTGGGCTGCAAGCAACATTGGGCATAGGGCACATCTGGGCTGTGGGGTTCAGATTCATGCTCTGTGAGGCCCTTCTGAAGCCTGGGTGGCAGGACTAGAGCTGGAGGCTGCACAAAGTCAGGCTTCCCTCACCTGCCTGCTCATTTTCCAACAACTGAGTGACCTATGAACAGGCAGGAAGCTGGTTGGGCCTTGGGAAATTGCCTTTAATGATGGCTCCAAGGACTCCATTGATTTCTGGGAGTAGGGAAGTATCTAGCCATAGGGTAGTCTTCTAGCAGGCTTTGTAAAGGCACTCCTGATTGGTGATAAAATTAAGGGACAAGTCCAGAGAAGACCATGGGATATGGAGAAGAGACAGTTCGTTAAGCCTTGATTCCTCTGACCCCAATGTAGCTTCTGAGCCACAGTTCTTGCAGGGATAAAGATGCAGCTAAGTCTCTGCAGACCTGGCCTCAGCAGCATGCAGTTCTTTTAGGAGAGTTGAGTTAGGCCTGTGACGCAGGAAGCCACCATCCTTGGAATTTTTTTCCCTTGAGTATTTCCCCAGGTAATATTTTTCTGGTCATTGAACTCTAGCCTTGGAAGTTTTCCTGCAGTTGAACTGCATTCTCCCTGGTTAAGGAGGACAGGCAAGGAAGGTTCTGTCCAGATCTCGTCACCAGGGCCTGCGTTTTCTCTGGACTCAACCCTCCTAGTCCACATCCTAGCCCACGACCACATGGGAGTCAGGTTCATTCAGCAGACTTAGGAGAGGCCTGGTTTGCCAGTGGAGGTGGGCAACAAGGAGGGACCACCCACAGGACACAAATAGGATCAGTGTGATTGGATCTCTTAGTGCTATAAGTAGTTGTTCCAAGACCTTGAGATTGTCTGGGTTGGTTCTTTCTAGGACACTGGTGTCAGGTGAATTAGGCTTTATGGCTGTGGATTAGTTCACACATTGCAAAGCCCTAGGTGACTTGAAAACAAGGGTTTTCTTCAAGGTCAAAATGCTGCTGTTCCTTGGAAAAAAGGAACAAAGGTTACTTGGGAACAGGAGGAATTCAGGTCCCTCCCTCTCATTCCAATCGTTAAAGAACCCTGAGGTTCTCCAGAATCAATCTGCACCCTCTATTCATGTAGGGCTGTCTTGGGAGGTGGAGCCTGGCATGGGACAGTCAGGATATGGCTGCGTAAGCAAGCGGGCAGGCTGTGAGGATGCTGGGTTCTCAACCAGCTCAACTAGGTCCCTTAGTGACATGGAGACCACCTCTCCTCTCTGAGCCACGTTTCACTTTATTCTGCTGTCTTTGCAGTTGGTGGGTTGGGATGGGAAGAATGATTTAAGTGAAAGAATTCTCAAATTTTAGAACTGGAAGGCACCTTGTATCAAAAAATTCTGGAATACCCTTACTGAGGCATTAGTATCTTGCTTGAAATTTTTTTTTTCTCCTTTTACACCAATGATCCATTTTATTCAGCAACCATTCTTGCAGCGCTTTCTATATGTCAGCCCACTGGGCTGAGGCTGGAGGTAGAATAATGAATCCTACCAAGTCCTGGTGCTGGGAAAAGGATGTCACAGTAGTGGAAGAGGCAGAGGTAATGTTGCTATTATGTGCTGAGGGCTAAGTTGAAGGGACCCACAAGGGGCTCTTGGCCCTTTGCAAAAGAGGGGGCTTCTGAATGAGTAGAGCACCAGAGAGGAAAGTCTGTTAGTGAGCCCACTCTCCTCTCCAGTGCCTGGAGAAACCACAGAACAAGGTATACTTCAGGATGTTGGGGCCAGGAAAGTCTGGGGTCCCTTGAGAAACTTGGCTGTCACCACTCCAAATTGCTGTGGCTGTTGAGTCTAGCAGCTGTCTTCTATCGGTAGCTCCTGCATTCCTCAGGGGTCTCTGCTGGGTATTCTCCTGGTGCCTGAGAATCTCACCAGCATTCTGTGGTGTGTGGCCTTATTCCCTGCCTGGAACCTGGGTTTGTGGCTTCTGTCTCTTCTGAGACCCTCTCAGGTCACTTATTCAAGTGCCCAGTGCTCCTGGAGTGATAAATATCAGGACATCTTCCAGAGTCAGACCAGAGGCACTCTCCCCAGAAGCGAAAGGGAATAGTCCTTTTGGAGAGAGGGGAGTGGATCCAAAAAGTTTTCCACAGGATGGACATTGAAAGTTGGGCAGGATTTCTGTGCGCTGGGGTTGAGCTGAACCTCCTGATGGGCCTTTTTTTTTTTGCGGTACGCGGGCCTCTCACTGTTGTGGCCTCTCCCGTTGTGGAGCACAGGCTCCGGACGTGCAGGCTCAGCAGCCATGGCTCACGGGCCCAGCCGCTCCGCGGCATGTGGGATCTTCCCGGACCAGGACATGAACCTGTGTCCCCTGCATCGGCAGGCGGACTCTCAACCGCTGCACCACCAGGGAAGCCTGATGGGCCTCCTTTTTTATTTAATTTAATTTAATTTAATTTTTTTATACTGCAGGTTCTTGTTAGTTATCTGTTTTATACATATTAGTGTATACATGTCAGCCCCTATCTCCCAATTCATCCCACCACCACCACCACCACCCCCCCACCACTTTCCCCTCTTGGTGTCCATACGTTTGTTCTCTACATCTGTGTCTCTATTTCTGCCTTGCAAACCGGTTCATCTGTACCATTTTTCTAGGTTCCACATGTATGCGTTAATATACGATATTTGTTTTTCTCTTTCTGACTTACTTCACTCTGTATGACAGCCTCTAGGTCCATCCACATCTCTACAAATGACCCAATTTCGTTCCTTTTTACGGCTGAGTAATATTCCATTGTATGTATATACTACATCTTCTTTATCCATTCGTCTGTTGATGGGTGTTTAGGTTGCTTCCATGACCTGGCTATTGTAAATAGTGCTGCAGTGAACATTGGGGTGCATGTGTCTTTTTGAATTATGGTTTTCTCTGGGTATATGCCCAGTACTGGGATTGCTGGGTCATATGGTAATTCTATTTTTTGTTTTTTAAGGAACCTCCATACTGTTTTCCATAGTGGCTGTATCAATTGACATTCCCACCAACAGTGCAAGAGGGTTCCGATTTCTCCACACCCTCTCCAGCATTTGTTGTTTGTAGATTTTCTTTTTTTTTAATAAAATTTATTTGTTTTATTTATTTATTTTTGGCTGCATTGGGTCTTCATTGCTGTGCGTAGGCTTTCTCTAGTTGCAGCGAGTTGGAGCTATTCTTCGTTGTGGCAGGCGGGCTTTTCAGTGCAGTGGCTTCTCGTTGCAGAGCACAGGCTCTACGCACGCGGGCTTCAGTAGTTGTGGCTCACGGGCTCTAGAGCGTAGGCTCAGTAGTTATGGTGCACGGGCTTAGTTGCTCTGTGGCATGTGGGATCTTCCCAGACCATAGGTCAAACCTGTGTCCCCTGCGTTGGCAGGCGGATTCCTAGCCACTGCGCCACCAGAGAAGTCCTATTTGTAGATTTTCTGGTGCCCATTCTAACTGGTGTGAGGTGATACCTCATTGTAGTTTTGATTTACATTTCTCTAATAATTAGTGATGTTGAGCATCTTTTCATGTGCTTCTTGGCCATCTGTATGTCTTTGGAGAAATGTCTATTTAGGTCTTCTGCCCGTGTTTTGATTGGGTTGTTTATTTTTTTGATATTGAGCTGCATGGGTTGTTTATATATTTTGGAGATTAATCCTTTGTCCATTGATTTGTTTGCAAATATTTTCTCCCATTCTGAGGGCTGTCTTTTCATCTTGTTTGTAGTTTCCTTTGCTGTGCAAAAGCTTTTAAGTTTCATTAGGTCCCATTTATTTATTTTTGTTTTTATTTCCATTATTCTAGGAGGTGGATAAAAAAAGATCTTGCTGTGATTTATGTCAAAGAGTGTTCTTCCTATGTTTTCTTCTAAGAGTTTTATAGTGTCCAGTCTTACATTTAGGTCCTAATCCATTTTGAGTTTATTTTTGTGTATGGTGTTAGGGAGTGTTCTAATTTCATTCTTTTACATGTAGCTGTCCAGTTTTCCCAGCACCACTTATTGAAGAGACTGTCTTTTCTCCATTGTATATCCTTGCCTCCTTTGTCGTAGATTAGTTGACCATAGGTGTGTGGGTTTATCTCTGGGCTTTCTATCCTGTTCCATTGATCTATATTTCTGTTTTTGTGCCAGTACCATATTGTCTTCTTTAATGTAGCTTTGTAGTATAGTCTGAAGTCAGGGAGTCTGATTCCGCCAGCTCCGTTTTTTTCCCTCAAGACTCCTTTGGCTATTCGGGGTATTTTGTTTCTCCATACAAATTTTAAGATTTTCTTGTTCTAGTTCTGTAAAAAATGCCACTGGTAATTTGATAGGGTTTGCATTGAATCTGTAGATTGCTTTGGATAGTATAGTCATTTTCACAACATTGATTCTTCCAATCCAAGAACATGGTATATCTCTCCATCTGTTTGTGTTGTCTTTAATTTCTTCAATAAGTGTCTTATAGTTTCCTTCATACAGGTCTTTTGTCTCCTTAGGTAGGTTTATTCCTAGGTATTTTATTCTTTTTGTTGCAATGGTAAATGGGAGTGTTTCCTTAATTTCTCTTTCAGATTTTTTCATCGTTATTGCGTAGGACTGCAAGAGATTTCTGTGCATTAATTTTGTATCCTACAACTTTACCAAATTCATTGATGAGCTCTAGTAGTTTCCTGGTGGCATCTTTAGGATTCTCTATGTATAGTATCATGTCATCTGCAAACAGTGACAGTTTTACTTCTTCTTTTCCAATTTGTATTCCTTTTATTTCTTTTTCTTCTCTGACTGCCGTGGCTAGGACTTCCAAAACTATGTTGAATAATAGTGGTGAGAGTGGACATCCTTGTCTTGTTCCTGATCTTAGAGGAAATGCTTTCAGTTTTTCACCATTGAGAATGATGTTTGCTGTGGGTTTGTCGTATACACTGATGGGCCTCTTTTTAAAGTTATTTTTTTCTGATGGGCCATTTGAGGATGTTTGTGTGTGTGGAGTTGGATTTGAGTTGACTACCCCTTCCCTAACTTTGAGATTCTGTGATTCTCTTGCTTTGACCGTATGTGACAGGAATTCTTGAAGACTCTCTCCCTGAGGGAGGCCACAGCAGTGGGTTATCCCTGCAGTGACTTCCAGGCCTGGAGTCAGTCTGGAGTGACTGATCGTTCTGGTAATCACCCTTACCACCAGGTCTGTGTGGCGCCTTCTCCTTCTCACCCTATCAGCTGGAATGTGTCTTCCTGGGAGGAATCATTTGCTCAGGCCTGGCTACAACTAGGGAAGTGTCTTAGTGGCCAGGGAAGAGGAACACAAGAGAGCTGGGGTTGGCCCTTCTCACTACCCTAAGCCTTTCTCTTTATTTGTTGCTGGTACCTGCTATGTACCAACTCCTTAAGCACCCAGGCTGGAGTGGGGGCTACGCTGGAGAAGGAGAACCTCCCCTCATGAGAGGGGTGTGTCCAGGGTACCTGGGAACTGAGGGTAGTTTGCCTCAGTAAACTGGGGGAATTCTGGAATGTTTGTTTCTTAAAGCCTCAGGTACTGCATTAGAGCCACTGGGTCTCACCAGGGCAGAAACTGTGGCCCCCTGGAAGGATGTCTGTAAAGAGACATTGGTTCACTTGCAGAGATGGTCAGGCCCAAGTCAAGGCAAGTTCTCATTTGTAGGTTGTAAACCTGCTTTGACAGGCTGAGCATGCACTTAGAGGCTTCTGTTCTGATGGCCATGGAGCTTGCTGATTTCAAAGGGGAAGAAAAGGCCTGGGCTCCATTCCTCACAGCCTCATTTTGCCATCTATGCTTTCTGCTGCTTGACATGGGCTCTCAGCTGCTCCAATCCAGGCCAATTTTGTGGACATTTTAATGCTGACTATGCCAGTGGCCTTCTGTGGTCTTGAATTCTTTCCTAATCTCTCAGAGTCTTGGTTTCTTCATCTACAAAGTTACACTAATCACACCAGCTTTTCAGGGCTGTGAGACTCCAATGAGAGAACACATGTAACTGTTTGGCTTACAGGAGTTTGACTTACAGTACATGAACCAGCAAGTTCATGGATGGGAGCTCTCTAGGACGGGGGCCTCAGAGATCCCTGAGCCACCTGGGAAGGGGTGGCCACTCAAGGACTGAATAAGCATGGAGCAGAGGGACTACAATGCAGGTCTCGGGATTCACCTTCTGGGCCAGCCAGGGCAGCCTGAAATCTCTGGAGCCCTTTCTTCAAATAGAAGATAAGGAAAAGGCCCTTAGGGTGCTGGGGGCACCTAGACATCAGGGGTCTGCCCCAGGAGAGGGTTCTGTCCTGGCCAGCCATCTGGGCAGCAGACCTTAGCTGATTTCCCTCCCAACTTCAGGCAGGGGAGTGGTGGACGAGGCTGTTGCCAGTCCTCGGTCAAGGCTGCTCTTTAGTGTGGTGTCCCTATAGGAGACTGAGATATCCACCTTCTTCCTAGCTCTTGACCTAGTATTCACCTAGCACCTGCCAATGACTGCTTACAGCTGAGTCCTGCTTTATACCCTCAGTTGATTACCCCTAACATCCTCATAATTACTGATGAAGAGACAGGGTCAGAGGGTCATACCATGAGGGAGAGGAGAAGCAAACTAGAGGCCAAGCCTTTGAGGGAAGTGGTTGTGTGCCTACTATTCAGCCCCAGTTGTCCCTCAGGTGATCAGAGCCTTGTGGGGGGATGGAGGGTGTTTGGGGCTAAGCCCCACTTCCCACACGCCTCAGACAGATGGCTGGGTGGAAGGCAAAGGATTGTTTCCTGACAACTTGGACAGAAGGTGTGGGAGGAGGGGAAGTGGGTCACTTGGCCACTTAAATTGAACAGGGTTTGCCCAGAGCTCAGTCCTCCAGAGCAGAGGGGCTGGGCCAGGCACCATGGGAACAGGGGTGCCCCAGTCAGGGAGACAGACCATAAACAAATATGTAAATGTGACAGTCTCATGCAGTGACAAGTGCTAAGAAGATGAAACGGGGTGGTGAAGTGAGTAAATGGGTGGCTGCTTTAGACGGAGTGGTCACAGTGTCTGAAGATATCTATGAGGAGGTAACATTTGACCTGACACATATGTGACAAGGAAGCAGACACATGGAGATCTACGAAGAAGGGTGATCCAGGTAGAAGGATCAACAGTTGCAAACCCCTCCAGTGAGACAGGCTCAACATGTTCCAGAAACAGGAAAATGCCCAGAGTGGCTGCAGAGGATGGGAAGGAGTGGGTGGCAGGAGACAAGGTTGGATAGCTGGGAGGCCAGGCCACCCAGGGCCTTGAAGCCAGGATAAATGGTTGAGACTGTCAGTGGGGAATGGGAAGGGAAGTCATTGGAGGGCCGTAGGACAGGATATACAGCACCCCTCAGATCATGGAAAGAGGTGCAGTTTGTTCCTGAAGGACAGGCACTATGCAGCCTTCCCTCTCACTCCCCACAGTGCACGCCTGTGCTCTGGGTTTAAGCCAAGGTTGTCTGTCAGTCCCACCTGTCGGAGTCCTTCTCAGCCTCTGCTTCAGGGCTCTTGGAGGCCTAGCAGACAGTAGGTGTGAGGGTAATAGAGATGGTTGGTGCCAATTTCAAGGGTCCCACTATAAGCTCAGCATATCTGGCATTCTTTGCGGACCTCGGTGATGGGCCCTCAGAGGTGAGCATCCTTCTGTTTTATTAGTCTGGAGTCAGTAATGTCCTCTTCCTCATCACTCTCCTGCCTCCAGCCCTGACCCAGGTCCAGCTAGGCCAGCATCTATATCTGTTTTGCTGAGATGGTAGAATGGGGTTGTGACTTTGAAGATTTGGGAAAACTGTGAGATCATCCCCAATGGGTGAAAACACCCATTGTTTAGTGTGGCAGTGTGCCTGGTGCCATTGTTTGGAGGCAGAAGCCCTGGTTCAGACCTGTCTTGCCCCTGTCTTGCCCCTGTCTGAGAAAGCCAAGGTCAGAGATCAGGGCTTCAGCCCTACATGTTGTTCATTTTTTTTTTTAAATTTATTTATTTTATTTTTATTTATTTTTGGCTGTGTTGGGTCTTCATTGCTGTGCGCGGGCTTTCTCTAGTCATGGCGAGCAGGGGCTACTCTTCGTTGTGATTCACAGGCTTCATTGTGGTGGCTTCTTTTGTTGCAGAGCACGGGCTCTAGGTGTGTGGGCTTCAGTAGTTGTGGCATGCAGGCTTAGTAGTTGTGGCTCACAGGCTCTAGACTGCAGGCTCAGTAGTTGTGGCGCACGGGCTTAGTTGCTCCGCGGCATATGGGATCTTCCCAGACCAGGGCTCGAACCCGTGTCCCCTGCGTTGGCAGACAGATTCTTAACCACTGCACCACCAGGGAAGCCCCCATGTTGTTCATTTTTATCTCCAGACTAGTTATCACTGGGAGTCCTGGCTCTGGAGTCCACTAAGCCTGGTTCCATCCAGTTCCACCATTTATTAGGCTTGTGACCTTGAGCAAATTAGCTGACCTTGCTGGGCCTCATTTTGCTCATCTCTAATATGGGAGTTGACTCACAGGGTGTTAGAACAAATGCACGTAAAGCCCTTAGCACATTTCTACACGTAATACACATTAGTGAAAGTGAGACATTATCAGCCGGACATTGCTGTTTCAAGTTTCAAAATATGGAAACACTGACCCAGAATTTGAGGATAAAAATGAAGTTTTTTCTGTTACCCAATGGAATCTCCTGGGCCAGAGGTTTTAACCTGGGGTCTGTGACAACCTCAGGGAGTATGAATGAGTTGAAATCATTCACAAGGCTGGGGCATCTCTGCCTCTGCGGAAATTTGTTGGGAAAGGGCCATGGTTTATGAGACATTTTTAGAGCGTCTTTGCACCCACAGAGACCTAAGGGTCAGTGAAAGCTGAAGCTCAGTGGGTGAGAGGTCACCAAGGTCATTTCTGCTCCTCGAGGAGCCTGGCCTTAGTCAGCCTAAGTGAAGCAGGAGACGGTGTGGTCAGCAGCCCTCTTGGAAGAGCTGTAGGAGAAGCTGTCATGAAGGTCACTCTCCAATCTGATGTGAGGCTGCCCCTCAGCCTTGGCATTTTGTTTCTTTCCAGGCTGTTCTTTCCACAATAAATATATTAGAAACAAGGTCAAGGCTGGCTGGCCATCCTGGGGAACATCCTCCCAGCCTGGCCCACCTCTCCTCTATGTTGCATGGGGATGGGAGGTGGGCTCTGCACCCTGTTGCTTTTTCTGGACTCAGGAATGCTGCCTCCTGGCTATGAGTGCAAAGCTTTGTGGAAGATTTGGAGTCAGAAACTATAAATCCTGTAGTTTGCTGGACTCTGTGCTGGGAGGTTGAGGAGGTGGGGTCGGGTGTGGCAGGAACCACACTGGAACCCTCACAGCCCAGAGCTGTGTTCAGGCAGAGGAATGAGCCCTGGGTGTGTTGATATGGCTTTGCACGTGGGGTTGGAGTCAGCAGTTGAGTCTGGAAAGGAGGACCCAAATGTGTGGCATCTGAACAGTGACCTGAGGGGAGGGCGGGCATCATGACAGGAGGACTCACCTGTGCAAAAGACACAGGGAGCAAGCACTCAGAGAGTTCTGGTGTGTTTATGTGTGGAGCTGGATGGAGATAGGAGAGAATGGCTGAGGAGTCAGGGACGGGTGTGGATAGCCACATGTGGAGCTTTGGGGGTTTGACCTTTAACCCAAGGGTGAGGGTTTTGTAGGGGAGGGACATGGACAGCCTTGTGGTTTAGAGCTCAGGGATGCAAAGTTAGCAGAAAGCAAGCAGTGACCTTGACCAGAGAACCCAGTATCAGCACTGATGTACTGGGTGAGCTTGGGGCAACCAGCTGAACCTTGGTTTTCCCACCTGTAAAGTGGGCTGACAGTGGAATCTGACCACATGGCGATGTGATCACGACATAGAGATAAACACATCAAGGTCAAGAAGGCCTCGAATGAGGTTGGTGTTGGCCTCAGCAGCCCCATTTGACATCTTTAAAGCAAAGTCTTCAGTCCACATACTTTTGAAGGTTCCTTCTCCCACTTTCTGGGAGCCCCTGAGCAGTCCTGTTCCTCAGGAGAGCTCACTCTGCCCTGTCCCACTCCACCGGGCCAAAGGGGTCTTCTTGTCCTTTTATCCCTCCACCTCTTTACTCTACCACTACTTCTGCCAAGTAGTTTTTGTATTAGCATGTTAATCACACTGTTAAGAACAATGTTGAAAAAGGAAAAAACACCCCCCCACTTCCTTCACCTCACTGTCCCACCACATGGCGCCACTTTTTTTTTCTTTGGATGAGCTTCTGGCCTTATTTCCCCTCATCCTCCATCTCCAGCTTCTCGGTTTCCTGCCCTAATCTCTTTCTGAGGCTCTAGACATTTGCTAATGTTGTTTCTTCTGACTGGCATACTCCTTTCTCCAAGACCTTCCCTGAGGGCTGCTTAGGACAGAGCGGGAGATGGCCCTCATCCATTCCTCCAGCTTTCCCCCTGCCCCAGAGTTCAAGATGCTCAGCAAGGCATCTTGAGAGCATCATGTGGTAGGGTTGGGCCACAATGAGTGAGCCAAGCATAGTGAATACTAGGGTGGAAGGGGCAGAGATGCGAGATGTGGGGCTGTGTCCTGCCTCCAGTAACCCAAGTTTGCATGTGGTACAGTCACAGTCTGACCCCTTGGAAATGTGACCAAGACAGAGCAGCTGGGACTAGCTGTTGATCCTATGTTTTTCCCATTTGTTGATGTATTTCTTGGCGGAGTGTGAACTGGGATACACCTTGTCCCAAGCAGGCGTGACCGGGTCCAAGCTTTCTCCTCTGCTTGTTTTAGACTTTCCTGGACATTTCTTAGTCATCCCAGCACTGAACTGCTATTTTTAGTGCCACCACCTCCTAGGGGACTTAAAATAAAGCTGGCTCAGCTTCCTGGCCCCTCATTGGCTGGAGTGTTGGTCACAGGCAGTGAGATTGGCTGGATTGGGGATAAGCCACTGCCCACTAACACTGTCCTTCCCTCTGGCTCTTCTGGCCTTGGGTGAGGTCATAGGGACTGGAGCAAACTAGCACTTACCATGTTGAGTTGAGGGCTTTACTAGGTTCCCTTAGTGAGACCACAGCCACTGGCAACCTCAGGGTTCCACCCTCTTATAGAGAAGGGGGCTGAGGCCCTAAGAAGTGCAGTGACTTGCGTGAGATCCCACTACTGCCAATGGTTGTCTGCCAGGGCCAAACCCACCTCCTTACTGCTTTGGTTCAGAGTTCCTGTTATTAGGAGAGAGGGGGTGGGCTCCTCTACAGTCAGAGATGACTACAGAGCAACACACAGGTCTGCTGTCATGGATCCTGCAGGGAGATGCACGCCACCCTACCCGGGCCTGCCAAAGCGTGAGCGACTCTTTCATCTGGGGCTTGGGTTTTCCGTCTAGCAGCCTGGGGTCCCTGATATCTGTAGCGGGGGGGCCCACCCCTCCCTCTCCTCCCCGCCTCAGAGACTGGAGAGGGGCAGCCCTTCTGATGGAGTGAGTGCTGGGATGGGGATGTGAAGACATGACACATTTCCCCCTCACAGCCTTCATTTCCCCTCCCAACATTTCTGTTATTACCTGTGATCCTCTGAACCCATGGTTCCAGCTCTGAAGTGGGTAGATATAACCCCCATCAGTGACGAAATCATGTCACCTGGCCTCAAAGACGTAACTACCCCCTTAAGACAAAGTGTGTGCGGGGGGAGTCACTCGCTGTCTTTGTTGCAACTGGGGCCTTGAGGAGCCATTTCCCCCCACTCCCAATGGGTCTTCTTCCACCTGCCAGTAAGCCCGGAGGGCAGTGTTGAGGGACTGAGTGCTGAGTCTCAGCAGGACAAGGAGTGGGCCTGAAGGCTGCAATAGAAGACACTCCACATACAGACATCAGTAGTTCCCGACCTGCAAAGTGGGAAGAATAGCAATAACTCTCAACAGCCTTGCAGGTTGTTGAGAGGATTAAATGAAAAGATATGGGGAGAGTGCTTAGCTCCTCCTTAAAAGCCCATCCCTCCATTGGACTTGCTCTGACCTTCCTTTGTCCTGGCTCCACCCTCAGCACCCATCCTGCTGTTTCATCCACGAGAGCCCCTCAAAGGAGGGTCTGGGTCTGGTCCACCTCTGGGCTCCCTGCACTGGTCTGTATTGAGGGATCGCCTGTCAGTTCCCTGGGCCCTCTCTGTGTTTCCTGGGAGAACAGACGTCAGCAAAAGACTCCCTACTCAAGGAGGTCTGGGAGGGGTGGGGGTCAGTGAGGAGACTGGCTGGCTACCTCCTGCTTCCACGGTACCAAGGTACCAACACTACCCTCCCTGTCTCACTGGACTTGCAGGTCTCAACGAGGCCGGGTGACGCTCCAGAATGGGAGACAAGCCAATTTGGGAGCAGATTGGATCCAGCTTCATTCAACATTACTACCAGTTATTTGATAACGACAGAACCCAACTAGGCGCAATTTATGTAAGTCTTCAGCTCTAGGACCAGAACGGGACCTCAGGGAATCAATTCACATGTTGGGCCAGTGCCTCCAGTTCACAAGTTCTGGCAGCCCTCACTGAATTTGGCTGTCCCCTTTTATCTGAGCTACTCTCCATGGCACAGGGGGCTTAAGGCCTAGCCCAACTCCCTGGTCCACACATTCCTTTCTGTCATCTGTAAGACTGGATTCTGATACCCTAGGCAGCAGGTTCTGGGCTTGCCATTCCATGGTCCTGGGAGTGCCTCTGTTCTAGATTGGGCAGCAGCAGACAGAGGCTAGGGCTCATGGTGCCCTCTGGAGGCAGCAGCTGTAAGCATCATCAGTGCCCCGCTGATCTCTCCTGGAGGCCCCAGGTCCACCTTCCTTTGGGGGGCCAAAAGCCGCTGAATGCTCATGGGAAACAAATGGGGTTAGTCCAGGGAGGTTGGTGTGTCTTGAGAAACCCTTCTATGCAGGTATGATTTGCTGCTGTTTTAGTGATGTTCGTATATACCAAGAGTTAATTGTATTTGACCCTGCCCAAGACAGAAATGTGATTGATCAGGCCACGCCTAGCAGGTCTGCCCAGGATAGGAGAGGTAGGAGTCATCCAGCATAGCCTTGCAGCCTGACTGGGCTGTGGGCAAACTCCTTTGTGTCTCCCTCCAAAAAGTCAGGGCCAGTTCAGAAATTTTGAAGAAAAGAAAAGGATCTTACCAGTGGAAGAACAAATCCAGCACAGGTATTTGATTGTCACTATCATAGGTAGAGAATTTTAAAAACTCAAACTGGTATGACTCTGGGATCCTTGGCACTTCTACCATATTGCTTTTAAAATCAATTAAAGCAGGCCTGACCCAGAGAAGAGTTAGCAAGGTCCTAAAAGAGTACTTTATGTATGTCATTTTATATAAACCTCAGCACATATTCCTTTTAAAGATCAGGAAACTGAGACTCAGGGGGAGAAAAAAAAAAGTAGCTTGCTTAATGTCAGAGCTGGTAAGTAGCAGAGGCACTTTTGAGTTCTGCCCCTGAAGGCTGTGGCAGGAGAGATGGGGTGGGGAAGAAGTGAAGGTAATGGGTTACATGTTGATGGTAGGGAGGGTCCCAGGCAAGGCCTTGTCAGCCTCCATTCCTCTCTGACCCCATGGGAAGGGCCTCTTTGGAACTCACTGATGGCTTTTCTGGGCCTGGTGCTGACTGACCATGCAGCAGGATGGCTTTTGACTGAGCCCTGGCCACATATAGCCAGCCTGGAGCTCATGCATATCAAAGGCCATACAACTTCTTGAATAAAAGGTGGGAAGTGAACTTATTAATAAGTTTGTATTTTGTTACATAGTCTTTCAGAGCTTGGGTTCTGCAGTGCTGGGGTGTAATTAAAGAAGTTGTTCATCCTGTAAAGTTTGGAAGTTACCCTCATTTTCCTTCTTTACAGGCAGGGAAACTAAGACATGAACTAATTTCCCCAAGCAAGACCCTTTTCAGGGTCCTTTCAGGGCCTCAGAGATACTCCTTGTGCTCTGAAGCCCTGACCCCAGGTTTCCTGGTTTTCAGATTGACGCGTCATGCCTTACGTGGGAAGGACAGCAATTCCAGGGGAAAGCTGCCATTGTGGAGAAATTGTCTGTAAGTAAGGGCCAGGGCTGGGCTGCAGGCAGCTCCTTCCCCACCTCACTGGCCACAGCCCACCACCCACTCTTTCCTTTGCAGAGCCTTCCGTTCCAGAAAATCCAGCATAGCATCACGGCGCAGGACCATCAGCCCACGCCAGATAGCTGCATCATCAGCATGGTTGTGGGCCAGCTCAAGGTAATAGTGCTGCTGCCTTGCAGTGCTGCTGTCCTGCTTCTCAAGGGACACCCAAAGTGATGCTTAGAGCTGTGTAGCTCAGTACAATAGCCATCAGCCACATGTGGTGATTTTTAAATTACATTAAGTAAAATGAAATAAAATTAAAATGTAGTTCCTCAGTTGCATTAGTCATACTTCAAGTGCTTGTGGCTGCCTATTGGACAGCGCAAACATAGAACATTTCTGTGGAGAGCACTCGTATAGAGCATTTTTGGAAAAGGGACAAGAGGTATAGGAGCAGGATGGGGCTGTGATCCAAGCCACTGGGCCTTTGCACTGCCTCAAGGTGTAGGTGGGCCTTCTGCAGGCAGCTGATCCTGAGCTGGAGTCCATGCTGCCACTCCCCAAGCTGGCTGCTGATTCTTCCACCTGCTGAGCAAAGCAGATTCCTGAAACCCTTGCTTCTCTTTGCATTTCTCCTTCCACTTCTCAAGACCTGTTACCTTCAAAGCCTTCCTGTGGTCCCGTACCCCCCAGGAACTCCTACTTGTTATGCTCTAACAGGCTGAAGCCAGATTCTTGATTTCCCAAAAAAGCCTCTCCTCCTTCCCAAAGCAGGACAAATGAGCTGCCCCTTAACCAGGTTCCAACCTCCTGGGCCTGTGGCATCATGGGGCCCAGAGTAACAGGCCCACATGCCTTCTCCCTAGGCTAGGCAGGGCTTCTTGAGTCCGTTACAAGGGTGGAAGAAAGTGGCGGGGGGCGGGGGCTAGGCCTCTCCAGTGGACCCAGACGGACCTGCCTTCTGGCCTGTTCTTTCCTGTTAGTTTCTCCTGCCTGTCCAAGATACCGTGCCCAGCAAGTGTGCTCAAATAGGCCTTGGGAGTGAGGAGGTCTCTCCTGGGGTCTTAGTGCCCACTTTCCCAGGCTGGAATCAGTTAGCAGTGCCTCTTCCCACCTGGCTTCAGGTTCTTTCTGGTGTTTTTGTCCAACCCCCAAAAGACTGATTTGCCTCCTTGCTGATGATAATTCCTGGAAAAAACAGTGATATTAGAAACACTGTTGGTTGGCTGGGCTCCTACCTCAACTAGGCCTCATCTGGGTATTCTGCAGTTTGGGTGGAAGTCTCTCGCCTTTCTTTTTTCGTTGCAAATATGTTACATGACAAGAAACAGATTACCTGATAGTGCTGCATTGGTTTTTTTCGCTTGTAGAGCTGTAATCAGTGTGAGCTTGGTTTTGAGCCTTTTCTCATGTACTTGGCCATAGTCAGTATTAGTAGTACCTTCTCCTGGTTGGACTAACTGGCATAATCAGACACTAAGATTGTTTAGTTTACAGATTACTGTGAGTTACATGGTAAGTGCTGCAGAACTCTTTCAAATTGATCATTTGTGCCCAGAAACATGGGTTCAGAGGCACGTACGTTCTCTGCTCTGTTGCTGTAGCTAACTGGTGAGTTGTTCTGCAGTTTGTGTACATAGCAGTGTGAGCTGCCATCTCAAGGCCCAGTTTAGTGCCCAGTTTAGTGTTTCATACATTGTGTCAATTCACAGTCACAAGTACCCCTTAGCTCTCCTAGGATTTGCGTCCAAATTGTAGGGCCTGATCCCAAGTCAGCATTCACCTCCTGCTGAACACCCTTCCTGTTCCTTGGCCACCTTACTGAACCATTTTCTCTCTCCTCACAGGCCGATGAAGACCCCATCATGGGGTTCCACCAGATGTTCCTATTAAAGAACATCAATGATGCTTGGGTTTGCACCAATGACATGTTCAGGCTTGCCCTGCACAACTTCGGCTGACCTCCTCCCAGCCAGGCACTCATGCTGTTTCCTCCTCCCTCCTCTTCCCGATATTATTCATGCTCCTCCAGATGCTCCAAATATCATACACAAATGAGCAGGGCCGCGGTGGGAGTGGGCGCAGTGCGCTACTGCTGCCGAGGTATTGTGCATGATGTTTGGACGCTAGACTAGTTGCATCTGATGGGAGAAGTTTGTGTTGTACCAGCGCATGCCTTGGAAAGACTTAAGTAATGCGAAAGGTTGTCTTTTTTTTTTTTTTTTTTTAATCTACTGACAAGTTGCTCTAGTAACCCAAAGAAGTGAAGGAGAAAGCAGCTGCCTCACCACCGAGATATTGATTTGTTCAGATGTTTCAATGCCTCATGATACAATAAAACCACAAAAATTTTCTTAACAGTTTAAATTGTTTTAATTAGTTTAATAGTTGGCTGGGCATCAGTAACTACCCTGCCTCATTGGCTCTCTCATGTCTCACCCTCCCACCTCTGCCCCACTTCAGCGATACCTGTTGCAAGGAGAAAACGCTGAAGCAGCATTCTCAGCTGGCTTCTCTCAGAAGCCCTGTAGGGCATAGTGTTCCCTCCATGGCCCACCTGGTCTTGGGAAAGTGAGCTGCAGACAGGCAGAGCTCAGGTCTGACCTGAAGCTTCCCTTGCACTAAAGCCTCTGCAGTCAGTTCTGACACCTCCTGTGATGTCTACGCTGGGTAGGGTCAAGGCTCTAATGACATGTGAGATGACCCAGAACCCCACCGAAGATGGAAAAGCCTTGGCAAAAATGGCCCATTAGCTTCAGGCCCTCTGAACTGAGGGCTCAGCAAGGCCAAGTATGAGCAGAGGTTTGAGGGAGAAGGGCCTGTTCTATCCACAGAAGGGTCAGGATCACATCCAGTGTGCCCTGTAAATCCCAAGCCAAGCAGAGGGCAGCTCTGATGCTGTACCATCTGCTGTGGATATCATTACCCAAAGGGGAGTAACTCGAACAGCCAGCCTCCAATGCCCATGGAGCCAGGCCCGGTTGGGTTGGAGTATAGATTTAGAACTACGAAAGAAAGCATTCTGAGTTTGAGGGATTTAGGTTCTAGGATTTCTCACCCCTGAGACCTCTGCAAGGCATCTCTAGGCCTCCTCCAATTCCCTCCCTGACCACACACACACACCTTCACACTATCTTCAAATCCCGGGAAGTCTCAGCTGTTGGGGCAGTTTCTGCTCCTCAGTTTTGGGGACAAGCCTTGCCTAGTACAAATCTAGCCCTTGAGCCCTGAGACCTTGGTGGTGTAAACTCGTGGCAAGGTAGCAACCACAGGCTAGAACCAAACCCAGGACTTGGGCTGATGCCCTGTTAGGGGTTTTAGGATTGGTGAGGGCACCACAGCTTTGCCTGACCTGCACAGCCCCCTTCCCTCCTGCACTATGGATGGAAGCCAAGGACTTCCTCAGACCCCCACTGGTTGCCTGGCTACACTGGGCACTGGGCTGGATGATGTGCTGTTTGAAAGGACAGCATACTCAGGAGATTTCAATGGGGCTGATTTCTTGGCTGCTGTGTATTTGGGGGGTGGAGTTTGGGGAGAGAGGTAGAAACCTGCTGCCTCTTAAACCACCCTGTATAAAATCTGCAATACAGCTTTTCCATGTATCTGTGCCTGAAATGTCTGCAATAAAGAGGTGTTTGTAAACTATGGTTCCTTTCTTTTTGCCTGAGGGTGCCAGGTCATGCAGGGGGATGCTGGGAGACGTTAGGGAACAATGTGATGTTTGTGGTGGGACCATCTCCTCTGCCCTTGCAGTTCCGGGGTCCGTGACTTCACGGGTCCCCTCAGGTCTTGGGTTACACTGACCCACTTCCCAAAGGGGAAACCGAGGCTCCTACCAATTTAGCTTGCTCCTGGGGCATCTGAGGGATTCAGCTTGGGCAACCAAATTGACCCGGTCCTAGGCCCACCATGAGCCCATGCTTTGAGAATGGACATGGACCGGGCGGGATATCCTGAGGCAAGTATGGCGCTTTGGGCGGTCCAGTAGGTGGACATTTGCTCTGCCTCAGCCTCAAGGAACTCCCCAGACCCTACTAGCGCAGGGGCAGGACCGCGGTAGGGGCGGGCTCCGGGAGGGGCGAAGCGTCCGACCCCCAGCCCGGAACCTTTCTTCTCCGCTCTGCTCAGGTTCCGGGAGCCGAGTCTGGGGCGGGCCGGAAGTGGAGGCGGTTGGTGGGGTTGGCGGGGCTCAGGGACGCGGCGCGGGTGGCGGTTTGCGAGCTTTGGGTGGACCGAGTGTAGTGACTGGTCCCAGTGTCTGGTGCTGGCGGGGTAGTGTTCAGCTGGACGGTGCGCGGCGGCGGCGAACGAACGCGGCGCGGACCCGGGCGCCCGCGGCTGGGCCCATGGCCTCCTCCTGTGCGAGCATCGACATCGAGGACGCCACGCAGCACCTGCGGGACATCCTCAAGCTGGACCGGCCCGCGGGGGGTGAGCCGGAACGGTGGGGGTGGGTCCTTGGTGAGCGGGCAGAAGGGCGGTGCGGGCCTCGGCCACCCTCATGGCCCTCGGGTCACTCAGGACCGGCTCTGCATCCTCCCGGCTGGTGAGGGCAGACGAGGGTCGGAGCGGCAAATCCCTGAGCGTGCTTGCTGAAGGGCGCAGACCCCTGGGTGCAATCCTGCCCCATCCCGGAGCCGGGCCGTTCTGCCTCGTCCTTCAGCGTCTCGGCTGAAGGTGAGGCACCTTCTCTGAATTCGCAGAGCCCACCAGGTGTCCTGGCCGCAACGTCTCTAGTCTTCCTGGGACTGGCCCGGGTTCCCTACCCTTTTGCCATAGTTCAGAGGCCTAGTCTGGGCTCTGTATGCGGAGTTCTGGATCTAGACCTAGGCGCTGTAATGAAGAGCCGCTGATCTCCCTATGCAACTTGCCCTTCCTTCTGGAATACAGACTCTAGGCATGCGATTCTGAAACTGATTTTCAGGAGGACGGTGACCACCCCCAATTCCGTGTCCTCTTTGGGTTTAAGGCAAATCACAGACTGCACAGTCCTGATTGGATCTACAAACATCTGCAAGCCCTAGTTTACGTCCATTCGTTTAAACTTTTCTTGGGTTTGCAGTGGTACCTCAGCTGCTCCTGCCCTCAGTGAGCTCCTAAGACACAGAGCTAACAAGGTGTAATATAATGCTCTTCTCATTGAAAGAGAGAAGTGTTTGGCACTGTGATGGGGATAGGGTGGGTGGGGTGGGGGCTGGAGAATGCCTGAGAACAGATCTGAGAGAAGAGCAATTTTTAGGCTAGGTCTTGTAATATGGAGAGGGGCTTGGGTGTCAGGAAAGACATTCTGCAAAGAGGAAATAGCATATGTGAAAGTACCAAAGTTTCATGGCAGGTTCAGGGACCTGTGAAATGTTGTAGTGGTTGAGACTGGCTGGTAATGGAGGTGTGGATGTGCAGTGGCCAGAGCTGAGAATTGGTGTTTCCTCAGACCCTGTTCTGAAACCTGCTGGAAGGCCCAAACTGGTTCCCTTTGGAAGCAGGCACTGGTGCTCACTCCTGGGTTTAGCTAACCTCTAATCTCTGAGAAAATCTATCTGCTGCCTGGAACCACCAAACCCTTTTCCCCAGGCCTGGAGTGTGTGGTCCTTGGACTCATGGGCTTGGCCTGGCCCTCTCATGCTTATTAGCTGCTAGCAAACTGGTCTTCACAAAGGTTTGGTAGAGCCTGGCATGGGTAATGTGTAGCTTGTTTGTTTGTCCTCATGGTAGCCTGCCTGGAAAGGAGAGTGGTCAGCTTACCCCTGAGCAGCTAAGGTGGCTGTGATGCAAGTGAGGTGGTCCTCTTAACTCTTTGCTTACTGACTGGTACTTGATTCCCCTGTTTGCCAAGTAGCCCTTGCTTGTCTCCTCTCACTGGAGGACAATGTGAGACCCCAGGCAGTTTTGTGACTAGAAACTTGTCATATTCCTTGAATATGAGGCCTTACTCTCCTTGCTACCTGGGAGTTTTGGAGTAGTGTCTGAACCTATGAGGGTGCTTGAAACACAGCCAATGGTAAACAACTGAAAGGCTGTCTTTCCTGATTGCACACCCTACCCCATAATTTCTCTACTCTTTGTCCAACTCCTTCATGTCCATTCCTCCAGGGTGGCTTCTTCTGAGCCATTTCCGTGTCAGGCAGTCTCCTTCCTTTCTTACTTCCACATCTTATCATGTTTTTCCATGCCTTAGAAGCCCACCCCCTCTTCTCCAACCCCTCCACTACTTTGATGTAGGCCCTGGTATCTCTCACCTGGATTCTCAACTATCCTGCATGCTACTTCAGAGCAGTCAGTCCTCTGGCCATAGCAGATCATGTCACTTTCCTATTTAAAACTTTTGTGGCTCTCATTACCACAGGGAAAATCTAAGCACCCTAGCCTCATACCCGAGACCTCTGCAGCCTTGTTTTCCCTCCATCCTTCCCATGTTTGTGTGTTCTAGCCACGCTGGCTCTGATGGCACCTCCTCTGTAAAGTCTGTCCTGACCCTTCCCATGTCCTCCTTCAAGTACACAGAGTCCCTCTGTACTGACCCAGGCCTGAGTATTAATTGGACTCAGAGCATTCTTATACCCTTCCCTCAGGTAGAAGAGCTTCATGCTCATCCTTGGTCCTAGCATGCATTAGGTTCACCATCAGTGTTTATGGAATAAAGGTTGAACAAAGGGCCCTCCTCGCCACTGACGAGCCTTGTTGAGTGTTCCTAGAGCACCTCATGGTTCTTGAGTGAAGCTCTGCAGGAGGAGAGGCCAGTGGGCAGGTGGAATAACTTCATCAGAGTGGCCCTTTCTGTCTCTAGGTCCCAGTGCAGAGAGCCAGCGACCATCTAATGCCTACAATGGAGATCTCAATGGGCTCCTGGTCCCAGACCCCCTCTGCTCAAGTGATGGTACTTCAACAAACAAGCCTGGTCTCCGAGCCATGCCTCCTATTAACCTGCAGGAAAAGCAGGTCATGTGAGTGTCTGGGAGATGGCAGTGGTGGTGATGGGGTCTTTGAGGCATTTGTGAACTAAAGGCATAAGGTGAGGGGAGAGGGTCTAGCAGCCTCTGCTGCTTCCCCACTAGATGACCTGGGGTGGAACACTTAACCTGAGTTTGCACTAGGATGAGGGGCAACGACAAGCTCAAGGGCTTGGCCTGGATCTGAAGTTTGGGCACCTGGTTTAGCATGGAAGTAGGGCCATTCCCAAGGAGGGAGGTGAGCAAGGGAAGCTGTAGGTTTGGGGACCAGTGAACCAGGCAGAGTTGGGCATCTGGGACTTTACACTTTCACCAGAGTGTCTGTATCTTCTCCCCCCAACCCTGCCCATCGAGACTTTGGGTGGACAAGAGTCACGCTATGCACCCCTCCCCCCAGCTGCCTCTTAGGAGACGACAGTTCCACCTGCATCGGAATTTTGGCCAAGGAGGTGGAGATTGTGGCCAGCAGTGACTCTAGCATCTCGAGCAAGGCACGGGGGAGCAATAAGGTGGGCACCAGGATGTCATGGCATGTATAATGGATGGGGCACACTTAGGCTGTCCCTCCCCCATTCCATGCTGCCAGTACCTATGGGGACTATCCTGACAGACAGGTAGTGTATCCCAGTCTCAGGAAGCCAGGGTTGGCTGCCAAGTCTCTGTGGGAATCTGGCCCCAAGAATTGTGAATGGGTGGCTGGGCCTGCGCATATGGCCTCTACTGTCCCCAGGCATGCTGGGGGCTACCTCAGCTCCAGGAAAGCTGCCCCAGCCCTCGATTTCTATGACCTTCCTCACTCTTGATTCTCAGGTGAAAATCCAGCCCGTCGCCAAGTATGACTGGGAGCAGAAATACTACTATGGCAACCTGATTGCTGTGTCCAACTCTTTCTTGGCCTATGCTATTCGGGGTGAGTAGGCACAGTACAGAGGAGGGAGGTGTTCTGCTAGTAGCCCCAGAGATGCAGCTCTACTGTCCAGTCACTCAGCCCACTCAGACCGTAGAGGTATAATGGAAGGCTTGTCTGTGCTGGCCCCAGCTCTGCCAGGCCTTCTGGAGCCGAGTGAGAAAACAGAGATTGAGACTGGTAGTGGCAGAGAGGCAGGCAAGGGCAGGGCTTCTCTGCTGCTGCCTGGGCCTAGATACTTATTCATGGCCTACCGCTCTCCTGATTCTAGCTGCCAACAACGGCTCAGCGATGGTACGGGTGATCAGTGTCAGCACTTCAGAGAGGACCCTGCTCAAAGGCTTCACAGGCAGTGTGGCTGATCTGGCCTTTGCACACCTCAATTCCCCACAGCTGGCCTGCCTGGATGAGGCAGGCAACCTGTTTGTGTGGCGCTTGGCCCTGGTTAATGGCAAAATTCAGTATCCTTTCCCAGGGTGGGATGGGGGACTGAAGAAAAGTGGGCGGAGCTGGGTCTGCCAGACGTACATCATTATCCACCTGCCTAGCCCTTAACACCCTGCTCAGAGAAGAGATCTTGGTCCATATCCGACAGCCAGAGGGCACTCCACTGAATCACTTCCGCAGGATCATCTGGTGCCCCTTCATCCCCGAAGAGAGTGAGGACTGCTGTGAGGAGGGCAGCCCAACGGTGGCCCTGTTGCATGAGGACCGGGTGAGGGGGCTGGGCCTGGGGGGAAAGGAGGGGACCAAGTAGCAATGGTGTGGTCATGGGCTGAACGCTTACCTCCCTGTACCTGCTAGGCTGAGGTGTGGGACCTGGACATGCTCCGCTCCAACCACAGCACCTGGCCCGTGGATGTCAGCCAGATCAAGCAGGGCTTCATCGTGGTAAAAGGCCACAGCACAGTAAGCCTGCAACTGACTGCCTTTTCTGCCCTCCTCTCCCCACCCCTTTATGTCCCTCATCTATTCCCTGTTCTCACAGCTGCCCACATAGCTTTCTAGCACTCTGCCATGGGTACTCGGAGCACAGAGGGACCCGTCTCCTGTGGCGCTCACACCTAACCATGCACCCTATGGAGCTGGTTTTCTCTACAGTACCCCGCCCCCATTCATTGTCTTTCATACAAACACGCAGATCCGCTTTGGGTCAGCCTAGCTCACTGCCATCCTCACCTGAGGAGGACTTGCTCCCACCTCTAGTCAGGTGGCAAAGCAAGGCTTTTTGGGTTCTTCCCAGTGCCTAAGTGAAGGGGCCCTCTCACCTGATGGGACTGTCCTGGCTACCGCAAGTCATGATGGCTTCGTCAAGTTCTGGCAGATTTACATTGAGGGGCAGGATGAGCCAAGGTAAGGTGGAGCCTGAGGGCCTGGGCTCTCCCAGGTAGGAGATCAGATCACCCATTCAGGCCACTCATATACCTGCCTGCAGGTGTTTGCACGAGTGGAAGCCTCACGATGGGAGGCCCCTCTCCTGCCTCCTGTTCTGTGACAACCACAAGAAACAGGATCCTGAGTGAGTGAGTGGGCAGGCAAGAGGGTGGTGGGCTGGACTTTGGGCTCCCAGCAGGGGCCCAGCCAGCCACTCAGTGCCTTGTTGCTTTGCAGGGTCCCCTTCTGGAGGTTCCTTATTACTGGTGCTGACCAGAATCGGGAGCTGAAGATGTGGTGCACGGTGTCCTGGACCTGCCTGCAGACCATTCGGTAAGCAGGGGCTGTGGGGCTGGGCAGGGGCAGGGTTGGGTTCCTTCCACCCTCTCAGTCTCATTCATCCTGCCTCGTGGCCACCCCCTCCAGCTTCTCCCCAGATATCTTCAGCTCAGTGAGTGTGCCCCCAAGCCTCAAGGTTTGCCTGGACCTCTCAGCAGAATACCTGATTCTCAGCGATGTGCAACGGAAGGTGGGCTGCAGTGGGGACGCTCTGGGCAGAGCTGATATCATCAGGGAGGACAAGGGTGTGTGTGGCACATCCACATCTTCCCAGCCCCTGAGCTCAGCTGTGAACTCGCTACCTGTGCAGGTCCTCTACGTGATGGAACTGCTGCAGAACCAGGAGGAGGGCCGTGCCTGCTTCAGCTCCATCTCTGAGTTCCTGCTCACCCACCCTGTGCTGAGCTTCGGTATCCAGGTTGTGAGTCGCTGCCGGCTGCGGCACACTGAGGTGCTGCCAGCCGAGGAGGAGAATGACAGCCTAGGGGCTGGTGAGCTGCTCAGGGTCAGGGATGTGTGTTGGGATGTAGGGGAGTGCTGAGGCTCAGAGGGCCAGGGGCTTAGTCGTCCACATTGTCCTTGCAGATGGGACCCACGGAGCTGGTGCCATGGAGTCTGCAGCTGGTGTGCTCATCAAGCTCTTTTGTGTGCACACTAAGTGAGTGTGCTGGGGAGGCCCGCCTGTGCCCTGTCTGTGCCCCTCCCTACCCTGCTGACTCTGACTCTCATATTCTCCCCCTGCTCTCCCTGCAGGGCATTGCAAGATGTACAGATTCGCTTCCAGCCACAGCTGAACCCTGACGTGGTGGTCCCGCTCCCTACACACCCTGCCCATGAGGACTTTGGTGAGTTGGGGGTGACAGGAAAGCAGGTTCTGACTGGAGTCTGAGATCTGACTCAAGTGGCAGCTTTTCCCACAGCATTTGGAGAGTCTCGACCAGAACTGGCTTCTGAGGGCCTGGGATCGGCCACTCACGGCTCCCAGTCTGACCTCCGACGCATCGTGGAGCTGCCTGCACCTGCCGACTTCCTCAGTCTGAGCAGTGAGACCAAGCCCAAGCTGATGACACCTGACGCCTTCATGACACCTAGCACCTCCCTGCAGCAGGTATGCTGCGGGCAGAGTGTGGGGCACAGGGAGGGAGGCCCTGGGAGTGCCCCCCACAGCCACAGCCCTCGTTCTCCACATCTCCCCAGATCGCTGCATCTCCCAGTAGCAGCAGCAGCAGCAGCAGCAGTTCCTCTCTTACGGCGGTGTCTGCCATGAGCAGTACTTCGGCCGTGGACCCCTCCTTGCCCAGGTGAAATGAGGGTCAGAGTTAGGGCGTGTCAGGGGCTGGTGCCAGGTGATGCCAGGCTCTGGCTGCTTACACTTCATCCTTCCTGCCAGCAGGCCACCTGAGGAGCTGACCTTGAGCCCCAAGCTACAGCTGGATGGCGGTCTGACAATAAGCAGCAGTAGCAGCCTGCAGGCAAGCCCACGTAGCCTCCTCCCTGGCCTGCTCCCAAGTCCGGCCGACAAATTGCCTCCCAAAGGGCCTGGGCAGGTGCGTATGTGGGTGTGTGTGAAGTGCAGTATAGAAGGTATATGGGAGTGGGAAGCCTGGCGGCAGTCTCCTCCCACAGCACCCTGTCTTCTGGTCCTGCTCTTCCTCAGGTGGTCCATGTTTCCCCTGAGGGTATCTCAGCCCCCGGTGTCCTTGGAGGGCAGATCCTCAGCCTTTCCATCCCCACCTCCTCTCCTCCTGGGCTGCGGCCATTTTTGACCTTCCTCCCCCTTCCCTGTTGTCCCATCTCTCATCACTACACACACCAGTGCTTCGTCTCTGTACTCCTTTTACTCCTACTTCCCACCACCTAAGTTCCCACCTTTGGCCTACCTCAGGTGCCTACTGCTGCCTCTACACTATCCCTGGAGCTGCAGGAAGTGGAGCCCCTGGGGCTACCTCAGGCGTCCCCCAGCCGCACCCGCTCCCCCGATGTTATCTCCTCGGCTTCCACTGCCCTGTCCCAGGATATCCCTGAGATCGCATCTGAGGCGCTGTCCCGTGGCTTTGGCTCCTCCGCTCCGGAGGGCCTGGAGCCAGACAGTATGGCCTCAGCTGCTTCAGCACTACACCTGCTGTCTCCACGGCCCCGGCCGGGACCCGAGCTTGGCCCCCAGCTTAGCCTGGATGGAGGCCCTGGGGATGGGGATCGGCATAGTACCCCTTCCCTCCTGGAGGCAGCCTTGACCCAGGAGGCCACGGCCCCTGACAGTCAGGTCTGGCCTACGGCACCAGACATTACTCGTGAGACCTGCAGCAGCCTGGCAGAGAGGTGAGGAGCTTAGGAGTGGGAAATGTGCTGATGGTAGGGGCTTCAGATAGAGTCATCCACTGCTGAGTTGGCCTGTCCCCCCAGCCCCCGGAATGGCCTCCAGGAAAAGCACAAGAGCCTGGCCTTTCACCGACCACCTTATCACCTGCTACAGCAACACGACAGTCAGGACGCCAGTGCCGAGCAAAGGTAGGCACCACCCCGCACCGTTCCTCTCACAGGGAGGGCCAACAAGTGGGTAGGTGCCTATTTCTCTCCCTGCCCTTCCCACAGCGACCATGATGATGAGGTGGCCAGCCTGGCCTCTGCTGCAGGGGGTTTTGGCACCAAAGTTCCCACTCCACGTCTTCCTGCCAAGGACTGGAAGACCAAAGGATCCCCTCGGGCCTCACCCAAGCTCAAGCGAAAGGGCAAAAAGGATGACGGGTAGGACGGGTCCTGGGGCCAGGGAGAGGGGTGGTCTTCAGGCTGCCTGCTTGACATGGCCTGAGGTGCTTCTCCTCTGTGGCAGGGATTCGTCCGTGGGATCCCGGCTCACAGAGCACCAGGTGAGCGAGCAAACACCCTTTCTGCTTCTGGGACTCCTGCCTGTGGGGGTGGGGTAGGGTCCAAGCCTTCCCCTGGTCTGGTGTGTGGGGTTGGGCGGGGCGGGCTTCATGTGACTGTTGGTGTTCCTGGCAGGTGGCAGAGGCCCCTGAGGACTGGCCAGCACTAATTTGGCAACAGCAGAGAGAGCTGGCGCAGCTTCGACACAGCCAAGAAGAGCTGCTACAGCGTCTGTGCACCCAACTTGAAGGCCTGCAGAGCACCGTCACGGGCCACGTAGAACGTGCCCTAGAGTCACGGCACGAGCAGGAGCGTATCCTTGTGGGCAGTGGCACAGCATGGGGCGGCAGCAGCATTCTTGGCCCAGGAAGGGATATGGGACCTGCTGCAGCCCTGTTCCTTAGCTACAATGCAGAGCGGCGACTGGAGCGGGCACTGGCCGAGGGACAGCAGCGTGGTGGGCAGCTGCAGGAGCAGCTGACGCAACAGCTGTCCCAAGCGCTATCTTCAGCTGTGGCTGGGCGGCTGGAGCGCAGCATACGGGATGAGATCAAGAAGACGGTTCCTCCATGTGAGTTTTGCATGGAGACTTCTGGGTGGGCCAGATGGGAGTGGGGCCCCCTACCTGTCAAGCTTCTTCTCATGGCTCTACCTTTCCCTCCTCACCCTGTCCCAGGTGTGTCTAGGAGTCTGGAGCCCGTGGCAGGCCAACTGAGCAACTCAGTGGCCACCAAGCTCACAGCCGTGGAGGGTAGCATGAAAGAGAATATCTCCAAGCTGCTGAAGTCCAAGGTGCTATGGGACCCAAGGTGAGGGAGGTTGGTGGTTGGTGGGCTTGGGCTCAGCTTTCAACTCAGGCCCCTTCTTCCACCCCCAGAACTTAACAGATGCCATTGCCCGAGCAGCCGCAGACACGTTACAGGGGCCGATGCAGGCCGCCTACCGTGAAGCCTTCCAGAGCGTGGTACTGCCCGCCTTTGAGAAGAGCTGCCAGGCCATGTTCCAGCAGATCAATGATAGCTTCCGACTGGGCACGCAGGAATGTGAGTAGGGTCATATGCCCCAAGAAGGGAAGGGCTATCGTCTTCTCCCTACCATCCCTCTCATGGCCCCCATGGTCACTTCTCAGACTTGCAGCAGCTGGAGAGCCACATGAAGAGCCGAAAGGCACGAGAACAGGAGGCGCGGGAGCCCGTGCTGGCCCAGCTGCGGGGCCTGGTCAGCACGCTGCAGGGAGCCACGGAGCAGATGGCGGCTACCGTGTCCAGCAGCGTTCGGGCTGAGGTGCAGCACCAGCTGCACGTGGCTGTGGGCAGGTGTGTGGGCAGGGCACTGAGCAAGGTGGTGTGTTTGGAAAGGGCCAGACCCAACTGCCTGTCAGCCTCATCTCCCTCACTTGCCTTTGCAGCCTGCAAGAGGCAATTTTAGCACAGGTGCAGCGCATTGTTAAGGGTGAGGTGAGTGTGGCACTCAAGGAGCAGCAGGCTGCCGTCACCTCTAGCATCATGCAGGCCATGCGCTCAGCTGCTGGCACACCTGTCCCTACCACCCACCTCGACTGCCAAGCCCAGCAAGCCCATATCCTGCAGCTGCTGCAGCAGGGCCACCTCAACCAGGCCTTCCAGCAGGTAAGCCGGGCACTAAGCCCAGATAGAGTCAGGAGTCTCCTGACAAGGCTCACACATCATACATTCCACTCTACCCATCATGCTTTGGGTGGTCTGGCCTCAGCAGACTCTTTTTGGTTCTCTTTGGCCTCCAGGGCATTTCCCTTGCTCTTCCCTCTGTCTGGACCCTGGATCCCTTTCTTCCTACCTCAGTCTACCTTGTTTCAGAACCACCCTTCTCAGGAAAACTTTCCTGATTCCCTAGAGTAACAACACAGCCCTACAGTGCTCTCTCTGGGCCCCAAAGCATCCCCCTCAGGATGCCCTACTCTGGTCATCCTCTCCCAGGCCACATAGCCAGACAAGCAGGCATTCCATCCTGACATTAGCTATAAACTCTGTTCTCTACTCAGGCCCTGACAGCTGCCGACCTGAACCTGGTGCTGTACGTGTGTGAAACTGTAGACCCAGGCCAGGTGTTTGGGCAGCCACCTTGCCCCCTCTCCCAGCCTGTACTCCTTTCACTCATCCAGCAACTGGCCTCTGACCTTGGCACTCGAACTGACCTCAAGCTCAGGTGAGTGGGCATAGTCAGGGACTAGGGCTGTGGTGAAGGGCGGGGAGCAGTTCAAAGCAGCGACTCCCACTCCTGCCTGACTCCCCTCCTTAATTTTCTCCACCAATCCCCTCTGTCCCCACCCATCTCAGGCTTTGAGGCCTCCATTATCAGCCTCTGGGCCTCATTGCCACCAGGGGGCACTCCTCTCTGCTGGAGATCACCTGTAGCCTGTCCTTTTCCTAAACCCCCAGCTACCTGGAAGAGGCTGTGATGCACCTGGACCACAGTGACCCCATCACTCGGGACCACATGGGCTCCGTCATGGCCCAGGTGCGCCAGAAGCTCTTCCAGTTCCTGCAGGCGGAGCCACACAACTCACTTGGCAAAGCGGCCCGGCGTCTCAGCCTCATGCTGCACGGCCTTATGACCCCCAGCCTCCCTTAGCTCAGCCTGCCTTGCCCAGGATGGGGTGGCACTGAAGGTCAGCAGACAGGCCTAGGCCAAAGCAGGGTCATGTCTGCCCTTTACCTGCTCAGGCTCCCACCTCTGGCGTGTTTGATGGGGATAGCACTGGCTATGGTCTATAGGTTGTGGTAGCCAGCAGGTTTAGGCTGGGCCCAGGGTGGGTATTGTGCCTTCTTGGGTTCTGCCATGCCTGGAGCATGACCCCTGAGATTATGACACCACTTTAGTTGAATTTTCCATGTTCCTTTTTACCACCAGTTTGGTTCTTTTTGTTTTTGAAAAACATTGAGAAATTCAATTAAATGCTTTTGGAATAAAATGGAGTATGTGTATGCTTTTCTTTGGCATGACTTTGATAACTGCCCTTTGTTACCTGCCCCCTCTCCTGGAGCTCTGTCTAGGCCAACCCACCCCAGGGCCCTGGACACCCACCCTCATCTGCCCAACTGCCTTCCCAGATCTCCGCTCTCCATCTCTGAGGCAAGGCAAGGGCCCTGGGATCAGCTCAGCACCACCCCGAGCTCCTGGGTTCTCCTCTCTGGAGTCCCTCCCTTCTTTGCCTATCTGAACTGGGGGGCGGGGCTGCTGGCTGGTTTGAGCTCCACCCTCAGCCCCCATCCAATCACAGTTCCTCCTTCTGGGGGCTGGGCCGAAGGGCTGCACTCCAAGCTGCCAGCTCTGGCACTAGGCTCCCAGCCCAGGGAAGATGTGCTGCCGCTTCTGTCACCGCTGGCAACCGCCCTGTGCACTGGGGCTGTTGCTGCTGCTGCTGCCGCCCCTTGGTGAGTGCCAGCGTGCTGGACCCAACCCAGTCCACACACCCCCTCCCCAGGCTGGGTGTAGGTTGTGTGGGAGCTGAGGCACAGCCCTCCTGAGCGCTGAGAGTCAGGGTGGAGAGGAGGTGAGGGCTCCAGGGAGGGATTGTGTGCCAGTGGCTTCAGGATGTAAAGTGAGGGTGGGAACTGAACCCTAGTTTCGGAGGGAAGAACCCCCAAATTCCACAGTCCCCATCCTGATAAGGGGAGACTTGACCTCTTGCGGGACTCCCAGACCAACCGTGGGATCTCTGAGGTCCTCTCTTAGGGTCGAACCTGGATTCCAACCCCCTCTATTCTGCCCTACCCGTCAGAAAACACCTGTCTCTGGGGAGGGGATGGAAAGGCCAAAGATTGTCTAGGCTGCAGAGAAACTGGAAGTTGCCAGGGGACCTGCCTCCTTTCACCATGTCCATACTCTCATTTGGACCATTCTCACCTGACCTGGGACCCAGCAGCTTGGAAGAAGAGCCAACTCCTGGGACGAGGCTTCTCCTTCCCCCATCCCCACCTATCCTGTCCAGGTCTGCCTAGAAGGGGGCAGAGGCAGGTGGTCCCCAGATGTGCCCCTTAGTTCCCTGGGGCACCCCTTTCACGCTGAGTCACGTCCCCAGAACGCCCCCTGGTAAACAAGCCCCTGGGGTTTGGCGGCGAGGGGCGGGGATGGTGAGGGCACGCCACCTCATCCTATCAACTATTCTCCACCCCCACCCCCAGTCCTTGTATCTCCCCTGGCAGCAACTACAGCGGTCCCAGGCCGCTGTGACACCATATACCAGGGCTTTGCCGAGTGTCTCATCCGCTTGGGGGACGGCATGGGCCGCGGAGGTGAGCTGG
This sequence comes from Pseudorca crassidens, assembly GCF_039906515.1. Taxonomy (NCBI): domain Eukaryota; kingdom Metazoa; phylum Chordata; class Mammalia; order Artiodactyla; family Delphinidae; genus Pseudorca; species Pseudorca crassidens. Next base: position 44,139,821 of record NC_090315.1, read on the forward strand.
AGAGCGTCTGCAGGTACGGGCAGGCGTGAGGGCAGCAGCCCAACCCCACACCCTTGGGGTCTGAACCTCTTCCCTCCCATTCCAAAGCCCCCTGCCCCACCTGATTACCCTAACCCCACACCCTTGACAGGTCTTGGAATGATTTCCACACCTGTGCCTCGCGAGTCCTGTTGGGCTGCCCTGAGGAGGCCGCCGCCGTGTGGGAGTCACTACAGCAAGAAGCTCGCCGGGCCCCACACCCAGATAATTTGCACACTCTGTGCGGCACCCCTGTACGCCTTCAGGAGCACGGGGCGGGCCCAGAGACCAACCAGGAGACGCTGCGGGCGACAGCGCCAGCACCCACTCGGGTCCCCAAGCCCCCTCTGCTGGCGGCTGCTTTGGCACTCGCCTGCCTCCTGGGTCCTCTGGCCTAGCCGGTCTGGCCGGGTAGCAGCGTGTCCCCCCCCCGCCCCCCCTGCCCCCCCCCCCGCCCCGTCTCGAAAGCGCTCGGCTTTCATTAAACGTATTTATATTTGTACCAAGCTCCTTCCTTTCTTTCCACTGTGGCCCACCTGGCTGGGGTGGAGGCCTCAAGAAGCTGATCCCCAGGACGAGATGGGCGGGCTGAAGACCACCATAGGGGACTCAGTCTTTCTCTTCACAAACACTCATTTCCCAGGGGCAGTGCAGAGCTTTCCATTGCCAGCAGGTTCCAAGACTTCTAGTGGTGACCCAAGATGTGTGGGAATGCACATATTTCTCTGTTCTTCCGGGCTGGGAGAACTCCTAGCCCTACCTGCCCCTCCTGTCCTGGCCCCTAGGGGCCATGTGAGGTGATAGAGTGTCCGCACCCCCACCCTCAGCCAGTCCACCCCCCTCCCCAGGTTCTTTCCAGTTTCCAGGCTCCTGTCCATCTCACCTCCTCTTCCCTCTGCTGAACTACCACCTTAGCCTTCAAGACACAGTTCAGATTAAGTACCCTTTCCTCTCCTTCTCTGGGGTCCTGATTAATCTAAGGGGAGCCTGTTCCAGAAGATGGGGAGCCCCCATTGGAGTCTACATTCAAGTACCTGAGGTGACCTGGAGCTGCAGAAATTGGGGTCACGATGAGGGTTCCTCTGGCCTTACGCTCTCCACAAGCTTGTTCTTTGAGAAGAGGTGTGCAGCGTGAGGTCAGAACAATCCCGGAAGGCTTTCTGGAAGCACAGAGGAGCCCCAGTTCATCATGGTGGAAAAGAAGAGCAAGAATCAGAACGGGCAGAATCCTGAGGGAAGGAGGAGGCCTCAGAGAGGGTGAGACCCTCTATTGATCAGTCATCTACTGTCCCTGCCAGGACCCTCTTCCAAGCCATCACCCCACGACTTGTGTGGGCACTGCCATGGCCTCCTCACTGGCTTCTACTCTCACTCCCTCCACTTTATTCTCCATTTTCTAAATTGAAAAACTGATCCTGATATTAAACTCCTTTTCATTGTCTATAAGGCCCTATGTAAGCCAGCTATGTTTATATATAGGACATTTTATTCAGTCTACTCCTTCAACTCCCCCTCTATAGTAGCACAGAGGAGTGATCTACCTACTCAGTCCTTGGGTTAAGGGGAGGTTTCAGAGAAGGATCATGATAGAGGGTGATAGGAGGTAAGGATACAAGACTTACAAATGGTGGAGGAGAACTGGGGCTGAGTTGGAGAGGACTTTACAAGAGGGGCCCAGGCAATCAGCTGGGAGGGGAGGAGGGGTGGGAGTCCAGAACTTGGCAGGCCAGGTTTGCACTAAAGCCCATGCTGGGAGGTTGTTGGCCCTAGGACAGAATCAGGCCTGATAGGACCCTTGACTAGGCTCCAGGGTGACAGGTGCCTCCAGAGACCTCCACCCTACTTTATCATGTAGGAGCCCTACTTCAGCAACGCTTCCCAAACACCCTCCCATTCCAGTTAGCTAAGATGCCTCAGTTAACTCACTCTCTGCCCTGTCTTTTCTCCTGTACTTCATTCACCTGTATTTTTATCCCCACTTCTCTCTCTCTCATCCATTCCTTACCCATCTCACATCACCTGAAGGAGAAGGTTCAGGAAAAAAACCCTCCCAGATCCACCCCCTTTGACCACCAGTATCTTCCAGAAGGAAAGGCCAGCCTTTTATTCTTTGTACATCTATTCTCTGTGCTCAGAATAACCTTCCTCATTTCCTCCTGGTGAACTCCTACTTCTTGTTCAGTATCACCTACCGCCTCCCTAACCCTGACTCCAAGCTGAATCAGAAGCCTCCTTCAGGTCCACAGAGCTCCTGGGCTTTCTTCTGTCTCTGTACGGATAACACTGGTTCACTGGCTTCTTACTGTCTGGGTCTAGGTCAGAATTCCCCACTCTGGATTCCCCAAGTGTCCTCTTTGTGTCTCTAGCACCCAGCCTAAGGCTGGGTATAAAGAGTGTACTTGTGGGAGTGCGTGGAATGAAAAACAGAATTGCTAAATCCTGCATAGGAAGTGTTACAGTCAGCAAAAGCTTGGACTGAGAATGACTTCAGTATGGAGGATGTGTCTTCTTGGGGCAGCCCTCTTAACCTGAGCATACTATTTGGAGGGATGGTGCTGGGGCTCCAAACCCCAAAAGTCTTTCTAGAACCACTCTTACTCTTGGTGGGTGGCCAGGAGCAGGCCGCTTCCAGGAGCAGGGGCTTGATTGTGTTGGCCAGCCATCAAAGGGATTACCATCCTCCTGCTGTGACCTACTTTCCCCTGGTTTTTGCCCCCTAAGTCCCTGCTCTTCCCTGGAATTGAGTGACCTGGAGTGTGTGCAGGGGGGTGGGGTTGGGGACAGAATCTGCTCTCTGGCCAGGGGCTTAAGAGCTTTGTGTGTTTTATCCCAGAGCTGCAGGAAAGGGGTGGGCAGAGAGCCAAGTGGGCTGAGCCCTAGACACAGCTGCCCAGGCTAGAGCATCATGATAATGGTGCTTCTCATGTTTGCAGCTCTGCAGACATGGAACAGCTTATTGTTCAGGGGAGAATCTGGGGGTTGGATATCCTGAGCCCAGTCCCCTCTGCATCAATATACCTCTTCATCTCAGGGCCCCCGTGTTCTTCACCAGAGCCCAGGCCAGCACCTTCCATAGCAAGGGCTCAATAAACATTTATTGAATTAATTTGCTGAATGTCTGTAAAATAGAGGTGTTGTGTGGATTTCTAAGCCCCATCAACCCTGGAATTCTATATTATTTTCAACCCTCACAATAACTGTGAGGTCAAGACTATGATCCCCATTATACAGATAAGAAACATGAAGCTTAAGGAGGGGAAGATGTCTTGCTTAAGTTCAGTTCACACAACTGTGGAAGTGTCAGAGCTGGGATATGATCCCAAGTTTGATTGGCCCCTAAGTTCATTCCCTTAAGCATCACACTAGACATATGGAAATAATTTTTTAAGTTTTCTTTTTCCTTTTTATTTATTTTATTTTTGGCTGAGTGGCCTGTGGGATTTTAGTTCCCTGACCAGGGATTGAACCCACGCCCCCTTGCAGTGGAAGCATGAAGTCTTAACCACTGGACCACCAGAGAAGTCCCTAAAGGTTTCTTTTTTAATAAAATCTTTTATGAAGCCCTACTACATAAAACAGACTGTGATATTTTATTGGTGTTAATATATGTTTAGGTTTAAAGTATACCATTAGCTTATACAGTTAAAGACAATTCCATGTATGAAGTAAGGGCTCAGTAAAGATTTTAAGAAATGAACAGACTGCAATGAGGAAGATGTATGGAGATTACAATCCCATCATCACTCAAAAGTAGTTGTGGCCAGGGGGGTTAAGGTGATGGACTAGAAATCCATTGGGGTTTCCCTGCGCAGGTTCAAATCCTGCCAAACTATGCCACCTTTCCCTTATGGTGATCCCTATTGAGTCACAGCCAGTTGGGGAAGAATGCTGTTGCCTTAAAGAAAGAAACTGGGTTGTTCTCCAGCCCTGCTCTTTATGGTTGCTCAGTGAAAGACTCCACCAAGCACGTGGATTGCGCCCCAATAGTAAATATAAGGTAAGTAATAAAAATATTATTAAAGAAGGAAAAAAAATCCCCTTATTACTTGAGACACTTATTTCCCCCCCATCTCCACCCCGAATCTGGGTTGATTGTAAAGTTAAGTGAGATAATTCTGACCCTATAGCGGAATTGTTAATGGTAACAATTTTTCTTTAATCTACTTGTTTTGCAGCCTCAGGATATACTAAATTTAGTAACAATAAAAACAACAATAATTAAACTGTTACTCTGAAGTTGGCCCCAAACTAATCTCACCTATTCTCGTTAACCATTTGCAACTCCAATGTGATGGAGGTCAAATTCAACATATCTGAGTGCCTGAATTATTTTAATTTCAGTTAAAAAAATAATTTGTTAATTAAATTTACACCGATCCTTTCCGGAGTTCCAGAGGCACTTCCAGAAACCTCCTGAAATGCACTACGTCCCCAACCACGCACTATATTATTATTTTATTTTTGGCCGCGCCCCGCGGCATGCGGGATCTTAGTTTCCCCACCAGGGATAGAACCCGTGACCCCTGAATTGGGAGTGCGGAGTCTTAACCTCTGGATCTCCATGGAAATCCACCCAACCTCGCACTATAAAGCGCCCTGTCCCCAACCTGAATCTTGAAACTTTCTCCCTACTTCCCACGGTGCCTACCCCAAACCTAAGGTCGAGACACTTGGAGCGACACAGAGACTCACCTCCTACTCCCGAAGAGAGCCCGACCCCGCCCTGAAGGCGTTGACTGGCAAGCCACGCTCGGAGAGCCGCCAACCACGTAGCCCGGCCCTCTCGAGTCCGCCCCTGTCCCGCCCCGTGGGCGGCCCGGATTTGTTTCGGCGTCAAGAGCGCGCTGTGATGACGCCACGACGCTGACGCCTGAGGATGGCGGCGGCGGCGGCGGCGGTGTTGGTGATCGGGGCTGTGTCCGCGGCCCGGAGAGGGTCAGCACAGTCGCCCGGACGCCGAAGAGCCCGCCGCCCGCGCGAGGTGAGGCGGCCCGGCCAGGACCGACGGCCCCATGGGCGGGAGGGGCTGACGAGCTGCAGCCACGGTCGCTTCCTGGAGCACTGGGCCCGTCCCTGCCCAGCCCAGAGCCCTCGGCCTGTGCCCGCTGCGCCGGGGCCTAGGGGGAGTGGGTAGCAGGCCAGGCGATGGCTGCTTGGGGTCCCTGGTGTCCGAGGCTTGACTGGCCTTGAAACCTGCTGCGCTGGGTAGCCCGTCTCTGAGGCCCCAAGGGCCAGGTGGACGTGGTCAGCTGTCCTGCCAGCTGTTCAACCAGTCGACATCGGTCAGGGTGAACCAACCTGGTTGTCCTCACTACCTTCTCGTGTCTGGCACCTACTCCACACCTCCTCTTTTGCTACTGAACGACAGGGTCGGGGGGCAGCTAGTCTCTTCCTTGTTCAGGCTGGGGAAAATCACACCTGAGTCCAGCCGGGTCGCCTGCTTTGTAACCCAGTTATCCCTCTGCTTTTATAAGGGGAAGCCCAGCTCCCCCACGCTCACTCCCTCTCCTGAAACTGTGAAGTGATAATTCCCACTTGAAAATCTGAATAAGTCCTTCATTGCCTAAAACTGGCTCCTTGGTACCTGCAGGGTAAAGGCCAAACTTCATAGCAGGGCATTCAGGGCTCTTCATAATCTGGCATAACCCCGAAGTTAACACCTGGGCACTTCTGTCTCCTGCATACATAGTTTGTTGTTGGGGGTATGTACATCTGCCGTTAGCTCTGTGTTTTAACACCCTTTCGCTTTAGATACGCGATTTTCTCACTTTGTACTACTCTTCTTTTCCCCACCCCCACCTCCACCCACCAGTTTGGAAAATTTACATCTGTCCTTTAAAATCCACCTTAGATTTAATTTCCTTGGAAAAGCCTCCCTTCACATGTAACCATTGACTCCTCTGTACTTCAATTCATGTGACTACTGTTGGAGTTTATTGTGTTGTGTCACCTGATGGTTGGCCTGGGGATTGTCTCTTCTGTCTGCATATCAGTGTCTGGCTCTGTGCTTGGCATAAAGTAGGAGCTGAGTCAACTGTGATGGGTTGCTGATTTAAGAATGGATATAGATTCAGCTATACTACTGAGCACATATCAGGGGCCAGGACCTGAGATGAGCACAGCAAATGTGAGTGTCCTGTTTGCACATTCACACGTGTGCATGTGGTAGGTGGTGCAGCCTTGTCAACCTGATGATCTAAAATCTCCTAGGGTGGTTTTTCAAAATACAAATTCAAGAGTTTCATTTTCTGAGATTTTGATGCAGAATATCTGGAATCTGGTAGGAATCTGTATTTTTTTTTTTTTTTTTGCGCGGTACGCAGGCCTCTCCCTGCTGTGGCCTCTCCCGTTGTGGAGCACAGGCTCCGGACGCGCAGGCTCAGCGGCCATGGCTCACGGGCCCAGCCGCGGAGCGGCATGTGGGATCTTCCCGGAACGGGGCACGAACCCGTGTCCCCTGCATCGGCAGGCGGACTCTCAACCACTGCACCACCAGGGAAGCCCGGAATCTGTATTTTTTTAAAACTCTCCAGGTGACTTTACTATGCTCCTTAGTTGAAAATCTTTGTCATTACTCCAGGAAACTGTTGTGTCTTTGTCCAGTGAGAAGGGCCAGCTGTGCCTTGTAGCACACAACTGCTGTTGCAGTCTCATTTCCCATATCTTGGGGAGGCAGGATGATTTGGTGGTTAGAAGTATGGGGTTTGGAATAAGAAAGACTTTGATTCAGTTCTTGATTTTTATGAGATCTTGAGGTTCTTTGAGTCCTAGTTTGCTCATCCCATAATAGGAATAATCATGCCTACTTTATGTGGTTGCAGAGAGGAGTGAGAATGCATATAAGACGCTTAGCACAGTTGAAACTTAGGAAATGGAAGCCACTGTTATTACTAATGGCTGTTCTTCCCAGGGTTTATCCCATGTCAAAAGGGGATCTCATCTTAGTAAGCCTGTTTGCTCTTCAGACTGAGTCTTGTGTAGGAAGCTACCTTATGTTATGTGATTTCCTTGAGGTAATTTCTGATCATCAGAGATAGCTCTGACAAAACTGCTTCTACTCAGGGCAGTTGCAGTTGGCCACTACCCTAGAAAAGATGTGGATTGCTGACTCACTGGAGGGCGGGTTTGCTGAATAAGTATGTTGTCCAGGTCTAATTGCAATTCTTGTTAAGTTGTGTAAATGAGCTAAAGAAAGTGCAGCTTTCAGGAAACCTGTTTGCCTCTTACAATGAGCTAGAGCTGAGCCTCACTTGGAATGGAATACCCCAGAAGATCGTAGTTTGCCTCTTACAATGAGCTAGAGCTGAGCCTCACTTGGAATGGAATACCCCAGAAGATCCTAGTTTGCCTCTTACACTGAGCTAGAGCTGAGCCTCACTTGGAATGGAATACCCCAGAAGATCCTAGTGTCTGTGAAATCTGAACTAGATACTGGGGTTCTCTGTCACTCACAAGTTCATCGTTAAGTGAGTGAGACTTTGGTTTAGCCGTCTGTTTTTACTTTGTAAGTGTGAGCATGTTATTTGGGCACTTTTTTTTTTTTTTGCGGTACGCGGGGCTCTCACTGTTGTGGCCTCTCCCGTTGCGGAGCACAGGCTCCGGATGCACAGGCCCAGCGGCCATGGCTCACGGGCCCAGCCGCTCCGCGGCATGTGGGATCTTCCTGGACTGGGGCACGAACCCGTGTCCCCTGCATCGGCAGGCAGACTCTCAACCACTGCGCCGCCAGGGAAGCCCTGTTTGGGCAACTTTGATCCTCTCCATTGCTTCCTAACTGTGTGATGTGAAGTGGCTATAGGTGTGCCAAAGTACTGACCCTTAAGCTTTGAGATAGCTGAGAACAGCTGTCTCCATTGGCCCAGGGTGCACAGAGAAAAATTTGAGAAGTACAGCCCTGGAAGAAAGGAAACAATTCCGCTTGTTGAGAGCTGGAGAGAGACTTATTTATTTGAACTTTCTTTTCTTCCAGGAATCTTACTCAGTAAGTATTAAGCCAATTTGTGTTGGCTAGGTCATCACTGAGCTAATTCTTGGTACAGCCCTCTGTTGCCATGGCATCTCATGTGATGCTAAAGTAGAAAAATGTGCTGTTTTCATTTGCTAGAGGAAAATTATCACAGAGGGACCCCTTCCAGGCTGCCAGCCTTGAAGTGGCCTCACAGGGCATCATAAGAGTAATGGATCAGGGGACACTTGGTGTGGAGCCATTTGGGCTGTAAGTTCCTTGAGAACAGAGATTATAACTGCCTTCTTTTTGTCTGTCACAGCCCCTGGCAGAGTTCCTGGCCCACAGCAGGAGCTCAGTAAATATTTATGGGTTGAACTTTGGGATTTTGGAAGGAGAACCCCAGGTACATTGCCAGAGGCTGTATTTCTGATGATGGGATGGGCAGTGGGTGGGATGTCTCAGATGGAGTTGAGGATCAGGATAAAATGAGGAGGACACGACAAACTGTTGAACTCTCCTTCTCTCAGCCCTAAAGCAGAAGTCTCTGCTCACCAGTTATTACCATGTAGAGCAGTGGTGCATAGAGTCTTTAAGAGGTGGAGTCCTGAGTTACTATATTCCAAAAAGAAGTTGTAACAATTCTTATTATGAAATGGTGTTAAAAGCTAAAACATTACGGAAGTGAATAATGAACTGTGTCTTTAGACACAAACACTAATCATTTTTAAAATAATTTGGTGTATATTTGGTATAATAATTTGGTGTATATTCCCCCAGCTTTTTTTCTTATGTATATACTAGTCTATACATTTCTACAATATGTATTTATTTATTTATTTAAAGAAGATGTTGGGGTAGGAGTTTATTAATTAATTTATTTATTTTTGCTGTGTTGGGTCTTCGTTTCTGTGTGAGGGCTTTCTCTAGTTGTGGCAAGCGGGGGCCACTCTTCATCGCGGTGCACGGGCCTCTGACTATCGTGGCCTCTCTTGTTGCGGAGCACAGGCTCCAGACGCGCAGGCTCGGTAGTTGTGGCTCACGGGCCTAGTTGCTCCGCGGCATGTGGGATCCTCCCAGACCAGGGCTCGAACCCTTGTCCCCTGCATTAGCAGGCAGATTCTCAACCACTGAGCCACCAGGGAAGCCCTACAATATGTATTTTTTAACTTTAAAAATATAATATGTGGTGATGACTTTAAAATATAGCAATAGCACAGAAGTATGTAATGTGAGAAGTAAGAGTCTCCCTTCCTTCCACCTGTTCCCCCGACATTCCCATACCCTAGAGACAGTCACTGTCAACAGCTTCTCTTCTACCTTTCCAGGATATTTTTTTCCCATGTATATGTCTATACCTTTTTAGAAATTTCTCATTAGACATATGCTTCACATACTCTTTTTTTTTTTTTTGGCTGCAATACGCAGCATGCGGAACTACCCCGACCAGGGATTGAACCCCTGCCCCCCTGCAGTGGAAGCGCAGAGTTTAACCACTGGACCACTGGGGAAGTCCCTTCACAGACTGTTTTAAACTCCTTGGTACATCACAGACGTGGATACCAGTACAAAGCCAATCAAACTGACGGGTATCTTTCTTTGTCAATATATATGGATTTACTTCATTCATTTCAGCAGCTGCAGAGCATTCCATTATGTGATTGTATCTTAGTTTATTTAATTATTTCCTTCCTGATGAATATTTGGGTTGTTTCAATTTTTTCATTATTATAAAGAATGGTTCCATGAGCTTTCTTTTGCAAATCTATCTTTGTGTACTTGTGGAAGTGGTTTTGTAGAATTATTTCTGAAAATGAAATTGCTGGGTCTTGTGTCAGTTTCCCTGTTTTAGTTTTCTAAACATTTATTTATTTATTTATTTTTGGCTGCATTGGGTCTTCGTTGCTGCACGCGGGCTTTCTCTAGTTGTGGCAAGCAGGGGCTACTCTTCGTTGTGGTGTGTGGGCTTCTCATTGCGGTGGCTTCTCTTGTTGCGGAGCACGGGCTCTAGGTGCACGGGCTTCAGTAGTTGCAGCATGCAGGCTCAGTATTTGCAGCACACGGGCTCAGTAGTTGCGGCACGTGGGCTCTAGAGCGCAGGCTCAGTAGTTGTGGTGCATGGGCTTAGTTGCTCTGCAGCATGTGGGATCTTCCCGGACCCATGTCCCCTGCATTGGCAGGCAGATTCTTAGCCACTGCGCCACAAGGGAAGTCCCAGTTCTCCTGTTTCAGAAAGCAGAATCGTGTGGTTCCCCCTAAGGTTGCAGAGGTCCTTGTTCAGGGTTTTGTTTTGTTTTTTTAAATCTTACTGAAGTATAGTTGATTTACAGTGTTGTGTTTAATTTCTGCTGTACAGCAAAGTGACTCAGTTACACATATATATTCTTCATATTCTTTTCCATTATGATGTATCACAGGATATTGAATATAGTTCCCTGTGCTATACAGTAGGATCTTGTTGTTTATCCATTCTATATACAGTAGTTTGCATCTGCTAATCCTAGACTCCCAATTCTTCCCTCCCCCCCGCCCCTTGGCAACCACAAGTCCATTCTCTATATTTGTGAGTCTGTTTTTGTTTCTTAGATATGTTCACTTGTGTCGTATTTTAGATTCCACATATAAGTGATATCATATGGTATTTGTCTTTCTCTGACTTAACTTTGCTTAGTATGATAATCTCTAGGTCCATCCATGTTGCTGCAAATGGCATTATTTCATTCTTTTTAATGGCTGAGTAATATTCCATTCCATACACACAGACACACAGACACACACACACGCCATCTTTATCCATTCATCTGTTGATGGACATTTAGGTTGTTTCCATGTCTTGCCTGTTGTAAATAGTGCTGCTGTGAACATAGGGGTGCATGTATCTTTTTGAATTATAGTTTTTTCTGGGTATATGCCCAGGAGTGGGATTGCTGGATCATATAGCAACTCTATTTTTAGTTTCTTGAGGAACCTCCATACTGTTTTCCATAGTGACCGCACCAATTTACATTCCTCCCAACACTGTAAGAGAGTTTCCCTTTTCTCCACACCCTCTCCAGCATTTATTATTTGTCATGTTTTTTGTTTTTGTTTTTGTTTTTTTTTGCAGTACGCGGGCCTCTCACTGTTGTGGCCTCTCCCGCTGCAGAGCACAGGCTCCGGACGCGCAGGCTCAGCGGCCATGGCTTATGGGCCTAGCCGCTCCGCGGCATGTGGGATCTTCCCAGACCGGGGCACAAACCCGTGTCCCCTGCATCGGCAGGCGGACTCTCAACCACTGTGCCACCAGGAAAGCCGTGTCAATTTTTTAATGATGGCCATTCTGACTGGTGTGAGGTGGTACGTCACTGTTTTGATTTGCATTTTTCTGGTAATTAGCGATGATGAGCATCTTCTCAAGTGCCTATTGGCCATTTGTATGTCTTTTTAGGAGAAATGTCTATTTAGGTCTTATAACCATTTTTCTTTCTTTTTTTAAAAAAAATTATTTATTTTATTTCTTTTATATTTATTTTTGGCTGCGTTGGGTCTTCGTTGCTGCATGCAGGCTTCCTCTAGTTGTGGTGAGGGGGGGCTACTCTTCGTTGTGGTGTGCCAGCTTCTCATTGCGGTGGCTTCTCTTGTTGTGGAGCACGGGCTCTAGGCATGCAGGCTTCAGTAGTTGTGGCACGTGGGCTTCAGTAGTTGTGGCTCACGGGCTCTAGAGTGCAGGCTCAGTAGTTGTGGCACACGGGCTTAGTTGCTCCGTGGCATGTGGGATCTTTGCGGACCAGGGCTCGAACCTGTGTCCCCTGTATTGGCAGGCGGATTCTTAACCACTGCACCACCAGGGAAGCCCTAACCATTTTTCGATTGGTTTGTTTGTTTTTTTGTTATTGAATTGTAGGTGCTGATTGTATAATTTGGAAATTAAGCCCTTGTTGGTCCTATCATTTGCAAATATTTTCTCCCATTCCATAGGTTGTCTTTTTGATTTGTTTATGGTTTCCTTTGCTGTGCAAAAGCTTATAAGTTTGATTAGGTCCCATTTGCTTATTTTTGATTTTATTTCTATTGCCTTGGGGAACTGATCTAGGAAAACATTGGTACGATTTATGTCAGATAATGTTTTGCCTGTGTTCTAGGAGTTTTATGGTGTCTTGTCTCATATTTAAGTCTTTAAGCCATTTTGAGTTTATTTTTGTGTGTGGCGTGAGGGTCAGGGGTTTTTATCTAAAGTGACAGACTTCTTTGCCTGCTATCCCTGCTTGCCTCGTGATGGTTAGAAGTGCTGTTTAGCAGTTACTTATTTCTGGGATTCCTGAGAGATTACTGCCTACTTCATTTTGATAGACAGTCTTTCAAAACATGGGAGCAGAATATAGAGATCTTTGCAGGCAAAAGGTTGTGAAGCTTTGCCGTGGAGAACGGTCTTAGGAGGTGTTATTGGAGTGGGCTGGGTGCCTGCCTGGGAGGCATCCACAGACTTCTGTGGCCGGGAAAATTGTTTCAGGATCTATCCCTGTCCTCTGCTCCTAGGCCCCTGGTCTCCCCACAGATGGGTCTGGCAGTTTATGGACAAACTTGCTTTGGAGTTCAGATAACAATCTGTAAGACCCAAATAGACCCGAGAACTCTGGCTTCCTTTGTTTTTGAGGACATTTATACAGGCGCCCAAAGAGCATGGCTTTGGTTTAACCACCAATCTGGCCTCTTCCTGCCACTTGAAAATTTCTGAGGTTCTGGGATTGTTGCCCTGCAGCAAAAAGAAGCCTGAGAACCAGCCCACCTTTCACTCAGTGTTAACAAACATTGAATGCCTGCTCAGAGCTCAGCACTTGGTTGGGAGCCAGAGAGTTCTAGAAACCTGAGAAGTGGCCCCTTCCCTCAAAAGGCTGACAACTCTAGTGATCAAAAGTAATCTAGAGTATAGCAGTGAGCAGTGTGACCCAGATTGTACGTGGAATGGAGGTTTTGGAACATGCCCTTCAGAAAAGATCCTCGGGCTTACCTGGTGGCGCAGTGGTTAAGGATCCACCTGCCAATGCAGGGGACACGGATTCGAGCCGTGGTCCAGGAAGATCCCACATGCCGCGGAGCAACTAAGCCTGTGTGCCACAACTGCTGAACCTGAGCTCTAGAGCCCATTAGCCACAGCTACTGAGCCAGTGTGCCGCAACTACTGAAGCCCGTGAGCCTAGAGCCCGTGCTCCGCAACAAGAGAAGCCACCGTAATGAGAAGCCTGCGCACCGCAACGAAGAGTAGCCCCTGATTGCCACAACTAGAGAAAGCCCGTGCACAGCAATGAAGACCCAACACAACCAAAAATAAATTAAAAAAAATAAAAAAAGATCCTCAGTGAAGGTTCGTTGATTCATCAGCTGAGTGGTATGAGGAAGGATTGAGACCTTGGCCTGGTGAGTCTGAGCTCAGCTAGGCCCCAGGCACTTCTGGAGTCTATCTGGTTTGGTGGAAGGAGCTCTGGATGGAGAATGAGATTTTGGTTCATTCTCGACTGTCACTATCTGAGTGGCTTTGGACAAGTTTCTACCTTTTTGGCATGTCATTTCTATAAAGTGTCAGCGAGGACAGTAGTGCTGAATGCTCATGCCTACTGCTGCACTCTGTCCAATATGCTTACCTTCTTTGAGGAGTGCTTTGGGTCAGGCTTGGAGTTGAAGGTGTGGAGGCCGACTCCAGAGAGTTCAATACTTTCTGTAAGATGTGTTAGGATTGGTGTCATGAGACAGAATAGTGATTTGTGAGAGCTGGCATAGCATGACCTTCCTGGGAGGTCGCTTCTCGAGGCTTTCCTCATTCACCCCCACCCTGGTCACTCTGCTGGGGGCACATACATGAGAGCTGAGGACAGGAAAACACTTTGCCCTCTTCACAGAAGGAATTTTGCCAGCTGCTTCCCTTGTCCCTGTTTGCCTTTTCACCTAACTGATGTGAAAAGAGAATTTAACAGATGTGATTGGAGTGTGGAGCAGCTATGATCACCTGGAGGTCATCAGCAATTCCCCGCATCAGAGCTGGTACCTTCTTTCCTGCACTCTTGATCTGTAGTTGGGAAGGTGGAGTACCAGCATCAGCCTGTCTTTGAAGAGTTTCTAATTGGAACAAATATGAGAGAAACTGTGTCCCAGAAAGGAATAAGGAAGATCAGAGAGGGATAATCCTTGGCTGTCTCTGCTGACTTGAGATCCTTGCTTAGACTTTGTTTAAAGTGAAAAGTCAGCCCTTTTCTTTTGTAAACCTTAGTTTTTCTCATCAGGACCAGACTAGATATGCACATCTAAACAAAAAGAGCCTGTGGGTATACCTGGAGACAGTTACTTATTTTGCAGATCTAGGGTTGTACCTCCTCCCCAGGAAGAAGTGACATCTGAGTAGCTGTGCTGCGTCACCCATGCAATTTGTCTTCTCTCTGAATGGTGGTAGATGTTGCTCACAGTGCGGTCTTGGGGATCAGGGCCTGTGTTCTGCCTCAGGAATCCTGGCCCAAGAGCTTTTTTTTCCTGAGCTGCAGCCCTTTACTGTATTAAGTCTTGTATTTTCCCTGAAGGAAGAGATGAGTCTGCAAAATTCCAAAGTCCACAGTTCTAATCTTTGGCCTCTGTGAAAAAGAACCTTGTTTCTAAATGCCTTTGTTTATTATTTTTTTATAATTTATTAATTTATTTATTTTTGGCTACATTGGGTCTTCGTTGCTGCGCGCAGGCTTTCTCTAGTTGGGGCGAGCGGGGACTACTCTTCGTTGTGGTGCGTGGGCTTCTCATTGCGGTGGCTTCTCTTGTTTTGGAGCACGGGCTCTAGGTGCGTGGGCTTCAGTAGTTGTGGCACACAGGCTCAGTAGTTGTGGGTCGCAGGCTCTAGAGCACAGGCTCAGTAGTTGTGGCATACGGGCTTAGTTGCTCTGCGGCATGTGGGATCTTCCTGGACCAGGGCTCGAACCCGTGTACCCTGCATTGGCAGGCGGATTCTTAACCACTGTGCCACCAGGGAATCCCTAAATGCCTGTGTTTAAACATGATTTCCTAAGCTGCTATATGGAATCTCCTGGGCATTTGGGTGAAAACTGCAGCAAATCCTGAAGAGCCCATGTTGGTTGAGGAATCTTTTCCTCTTATGTGAGGAAAGATAAATCTCATTCTGCTGAGAGTCATACTGACATACTGATTAAAACCTAAGCCCTTAATCTTTGGTCTTTTTGTCTGATGGATTGGTAATCAAGGTCTTGTGTACATTTCAGAGGTGAGCTTTTTCCTTGGGAACATTGGTCAGTTATTGGTCAGTTATCACCACCTTAGCCACATTGGTCAGTTACCACCATCTTGGATTCAGACTCTCACTCAGGGCCTCTGTGTGGGTTCTCTGTGACCCTCAAGGTGCCCCAGCAAAAACCTCCCTGGGTCTCCCTCTGCTGCCTTTCATGGGATCTTTTGCTGGCTTTGAAACAGGTTGGGGGTGGGGGTTGGTGTTGCCCCTGGGCAGCCATGGAATCTCTGACCCTGACCAGCTCTTTTCCTTCTTCTTTTTTGTTTTTAAATTAATTTTTATTGGAGTGTAGTTGATTTACAATGTTGTGTTAGTTTCTGGTGTACAGCAAAGTGAATCAGTTATACATATACATATATGCACTCTTTTTTAGATTCTGTTCCCATATCAGTCATTACAGGGTATTGAGTAGAGTTCCCTGTGCTATACAGAAGGTCCTTATTATCTATTTTATATATAAAGCAGTGTGTATATGTCAACCCCAATCTCCCATTTTATCCCCCTCTTTCCCCCTTGGTTGACCAGATCTTTTCAACCATTAGATTCTACATCCAGCCACCCCACTGCAGCACTTCCAGAACTGAACTCTTCCTACTGCTTCCCAAGCCTGTCCCTCCTGCTGCACTCCTGACCTTCTGCCCAGGAGCTGGAGTGAGGGACTGGAGTGCTGTCCTCTCCTCCCTTTCACCCCTATGTCCAGCCTCCAGTCCCTGTCACTTCTCCTGCTGACCTCTCTCCATTCCGCCACCCTGTCTGTGCTGCTACCTTCCTCACTGGCCCTTTCAGTCCACTTTGACCCTCCTCCAGTTCAGCCTTATACTTGTTTCTAAACACAGAGTCGCCTCTCCTTGTAAACCCTTTGGTAGCTTCCTTTCATCTCCCAGGAAGGTCCTGGCTCCTCGCTGTAACTTGGGCTGCTCTCCACAGCCTAGTTCCTGCTGACCTTCCAACACTTCAGCCCCCAGTTCTGTCTTCACATCACCAGACTGCACATTCCCAGGCACGGGATGCTGCTCTGGGCCTCTGAGCCTTTGAGTGTGTCATTCTCTCTGTCTGAAACAACATTCCCACCTTTCCTCACCTGCCTCATTCTTACTTCAAATTCAGCGTGGGGGTCGCCTCCTCCAGGAAGCTTTCCCTAATCCCTGTGTCATTCTTGTGTCATTCATGTATCTACTATTGTTTCTCAAGCCTAACATTTACTTTGTTATATTGAAATTACCTGTTTTGATGTTTTGCTCTTCATTTAGACGATGAGTTTATCGACCATGTTTTGCCTGTATTGGGTATGTTAAAATATACCTGCACTGGACGTCTTATTCATTCCTGTATCGCTAGTAGATGTTCAGTAAACGCTTGTTCTGAGTTGATCATTTTATCCCCAATTCTGTATATCCTAATTAATAGGAAATTCTCAGCTCTTTTCTTTCACCCCTGGGGCCCTCAGATAGACTTAGAGAAGGGCAGGCTGGATAGAAATGACCTCTGGAAAACGGTACTTCAGCACTTCAACTTGTCCAGGGCCCCACCAGCCACAAGGTATTAATAGTTGGAACATCTTTGTCTGGAAAGCAAATGGGAAAGTCTCCTGGATTCTCATCCCATGGAAGCAGAGTGCCCCAATCCACAGCCTGAGTCTCATCTGGATGAAGTTGTTAGTGTCCTTTCTGAGCTCAAGGCCTGCTCTGCCTCTTTTTTTTTTTTTTTGGCTGCACTGCGTCTTCTTTGCTGCGCGGGCTTTCTCTAGTTGTGGCAAGCGGGGACTACTCTTCGATGTGGTGCGCAGGCTTCTTGTTGCGGTGGCTTCTCTTGGTGTGGAGCACGGGCTCTAGGCACGTGGACTCCAGTAGTTGTGGCACGCAGGCTCAGTAGTTGTGGCACACGGGCTTAGTTACTCCATGGCATGTGGGATCTTCCCGGACCAGGGCTCGAACCCGTGTCCCCTGCCTTGGCAGGTGGATTCTTAAGCATTGTGCCACCAGGGAAGTTCCCCCCTCTGCCTCTTAAATGAATCCCAGGCTAGTTTGGTGGCTATCTGGTGGCAGTGTGCTAAGGCTTGTGGTTCCTACTTCACTGGAATTGATTTTAGCCATTTCTGGGACTTGTGTGGCATTTTAGCCATCTATGTGGTAAACTGGGGAAGTGAGAGACCATGGAACAGGGTGTTAAACTGCCAGGGTGAAGATGGTGCATTAGAAAAGTAGTGCGAGCCATCCAGGGAAGAGTGAGGTTAGGGCAGCACCCAGAGCAGTGGGTGGTGGTGGGTTGTTGCAGTGGGGGATCAACCCCTGCAGGAGGCCTAGAGGGCTAGGAAGGTATCCATGAGGGAGGAGGCCTTGGGGAAGTGGCTTTCTACACCCTGGTGGGTGATAGTGTTGGAGAACAGGCCTCCAACACTCCACGCCCCCGTTTCAGAAAAGATGAGTCAGAGTAATAAGAGGAATAATTTTAACCTTTAAAAAACATAGGACTTCAACTATGATAAGGGACCCAGGGAGAGAGTAGGGAGGAGGGTGGAGGCAGTGACAGCTGAGCCTGGTGCATGTTCCTGCCCCTCCTCAGAGTTGAAGAGCAGCATGAAAATTATACCCCTGGAGATGTACATCAAGACCACGGAACTCAGACCCAGTCTTTCATGTGGATCCTTCATGGCATCTGGGCTCTAAGCACTCAGGGGCCAAAGCCATTCTCCCTTCCAGGGAACCATACCAGAGTCAGGTCTTCAGTCTGGGTTTATCCAGGGCCAGGGGGGAGGGGGTAAGGAGGATGGCTGGGATCCCTCCAGAAGTGTCCCTGGCTATGCTGAGTTCCTTTCTTCTGTCTGTGTAGGTGTAGACGGGGCACTGCCTGCAGAGCAGGTTCTGCCAGCCTCGCTAGAGAGGATGCCCCCGTGTCCGTGATGGGCTGTGGGACAAGCAAGGTCCTTCCCGAGCCGCCCAAGGATGTCCAGCTGGATCTGGTCAAGAAGGTGGAGCCCTTCAGTGGCACTAAGAGCGATGTGTACAAGCACTTCATTACAGAGGTGGACAGTGTTGGCCCTCTGAAAGCTGGGTTCCCAGAAGCCAGTCAGGGTGCAAACCCCTGCCCTGGTGCCCCCACTACTGGCCACACAGAGCCTCCCTCAGAGCCACCACGCAGGGCCAGGGTGGCTAAGTACAGGGCCAAGTTCGACCCACGTGTGACAGCCAAGTACGACATCAAAGCCCTGATTGGCCGAGGCAGCTTCAGCCGAGTGGTGCGTGTGGAGCACCGGGCAACCCGGCAGCCATATGCCATTAAGATGATTGAGACCAAGTACCGGGAGGGGCGGGAGGTGTGTGAGTCGGAGCTGCGTGTGCTGCGCCGGGTGCGCCACGCCAACATCATCCAGCTGGTGGAGGTGTTTGAGACACAGGAGCGCGTGTACATGGTGATGGAGCTGGCCACTGGTGGAGAGCTCTTTGACCGCATCATCGCCAAGGGTTCTTTCACTGAGCGTGACGCCACTCGAGTGCTGCAGATGGTACTGGATGGCGTCCGGTATCTGCATGCACTGGGCATCACACATCGAGACCTCAAGCCTGAGAATCTGCTCTACTACCACCCAGGCACTGACTCCAAGATCATCATCACCGACTTTGGCCTGGCCAGTGCCCGCAAGAAGGGTGACGACTGCCTGATGAAGACCACCTGTGGCACACCCGAGTACATTGCCCCTGAGGTACTGGTCCGCAAGCCCTACACCAACTCAGTCGACATGTGGGCGCTGGGCGTCATCGCCTACATCCTGCTCAGTGGCACCATGCCCTTTGAGGATGACAACCGCACCCGGCTGTACCGGCAGATCCTCAGGGGCAAGTACAGTTACTCGGGGGAGGTGAGTCTTCTGTCTCGGGGACGTTGGGAGGCCCCTGGGTGGGTGGGGGCTCCTATCCTACAACCCTTAATCAGGGGCATGTGCTCTCAGGGCCGTGTTCGTGGGGCCAGACAGATGATGTAAAAATGGTAAAGTGAGACTAGTAGGGTATCTTAGCTTGAATTTCCCCAAAAGTGAGCCCTGAGACAAGGACTTGGGAGCAGACTGAGGACCCTGTGAATAATCATGTGGAATGTGCTCAGAATTGTACCACTGAGGGGCAGGAAAGAGGGTGGGTTTTAATCCACTGACTCTTGTATGAGTCGAGAATTTCTTTGCAGGGGCTTTTAATGCCTGGCACTTCTGGGCTGTTCTGAATGCCAACTAGTGGTGGAGAAAGTCCTCAGGCAAAGAAGCAGAGAGATACAGGCACTGGCCATGGGAAGCTGTCAGCACGCACGTGAGCACTGCAGCTGCAGGCGAGCCCAGAGGTGGGCTGAGAGGAAGCAGGACAGGGCATCCATAGCATCTAGTCCAGAGGACTAGGGCAAGCTAGTGACCGTGCCCTGTCTAAAGGAACAGCTGCTTCTCATCTCAGCCCAGTTTTGCCACAGAGCAGGGTGGACTCCATGCACCCAGACATTCTAGTTTTTTAAAGAGAAGCCAGAAAATCTGATCTTAAAGTGTTAAAATATAATTCACATATTTAAGCAGTACCATGTGCTTAACCCAGCAAATGCTTACTTCTGGCCCTAATTCAACCAGCAGGGCATCAGTTTGTGTCTTTGGATCCATTGATAGTCCTGATGCCTGAAAAGACCTGTTAGGTTTCAGCACTGCTGGGAGCTGAAGGGAGGTGCAGAAAGAGTAAGAACTGGTTGGTCCTCAGACAGGATGCTGACGGGGTAGGAGACAAGGCTCACCACAGGAAACGGTGAACACAGCAAGCTGGATAGAATGTTCTTGGGGAGGTTGTGAAGAGAAGAATGTGTGATGGCTTTATGTGGGAGGTGAGGTAAGCTTTGCAGGATGACAGGATTCTGCCAAGGCAGTGAGGGCCCCTCCCCAAGTGGCCCCTGCAGAGTGCTCCCCACAATGTTCCTCTCAGGCCTGCACTGCTATCCATGCCTCCTGAACAACCCATGGAGAGGGGAGGGAGCTCTGGGACCAGCTCCCTTCTGCAGCCCAGCTTTCCTCCCAGGAATGTTGGACTGGGCCCTCCCTGGTCTCAACCAATTGGCCCAGAGCAGCATTTCCTACAGGAGTTGCCCCAAAGCCTCATGAAGGCAAAGTGCCTGCAGTGCTTGTGGTCCTGTGCTCGATCATCTTCCCTGTCAGCTTCAGGACATGGTCGTGGGGTCAGTCAAGGATTTCCCTCCTGTGAGCATGGGGGCTGGCCTTCCCTAGGGGGTCCCCACATCACGTGCCTCAGGGTGGTGAGAGGAAGGGAGGGAAGCCACCTTCTTGCAGCCAGCTCTGTGCTGACCACAGGTGAAGGAGAAACTGGGACATTCTCCAGCTCTCCCCTAAAGTTTTTCATGTTTTCTTCTGTGCTCCAAATGGATTCAACAAAACAAATGCCAACTGGCTGGGAAGCCCAGGCTGTGATGCAGTGGTCACAGCGGACACCGCCCTGCTCACCCTTTGGGCTGGGTTTCATCACAGGTCAGAAGAGCCAGAATCCACCTCACAGAGGCAGTGTTGTGCCAGGGCCCTGCCTGGCTTGCCCTTGGAGCTCTGTGTGGTGTAGCTTAGCTACAGGAGGCAGGGAGGTTTCCCAAGAGTTGCTGACAAAGGAAGGATTCTTTCCAGAAGTCTGTAGGTTTGCCCAGGAGTTCCTGATTCTGGCAGTCGTTGATCAGGCAGTTTATCTAATGGGAGCTTGCAGAGCCTTGCTAACTGGCTGTTGATTATCTGAGGGTGAGAGAATGACAAATAAATAGGGTGGGGAATGAACTCAGGCTTCCTGCTCCTATTGTGGCCACAGACTGAGTCCTGAGACTCTGCTTCCTGCTCTGCTGGAATCACGTGGCACGGGTCTGGGGCTCCTGGTGTGTGTGGGGGCACTGCCCAACCTTTGGCCCCCACTGCCCTCATCTGAAGCTGAAAACATCAGTTCCCAGTCCCAGATTCAAATCCCTGGCCAGCACTGATGGCACCTGTCTGTTACCAGGAGCTTGGCAGACCCCGAGAGGAGATTCCACCACCATCTGCAGAGAGCTCTGGATTGGGAGGAGTTTGTCTGGGGTATTTCCTGGGTAAGGATACCTTATCATTAGATCAGGCTCTCTGAGCTGGAGACCAGGCATCTTTCTCTTTTGCTTGTAATTGCCTACCCGTAAGTGCACTGGGGATGATGCAGAGAGACATGAAGGCCTGTTCCCCATCCCCATGAAACTTGAGATTGCCCGGGAGAAAGGACTAGGAATAGGAAATGGCCACAGAACGAACCCCTGTTGGCAGGCACATGCCAGCACAGGCCTGGGCAGTCTGGAACATGGGCCATGGGGCGCAGGTCAGGTGGTGGATTGGCCCTCCTTCTTAGGACTGGGCCCTGCCCCCATCCTCACCCAACCATCTGTCTTCTACTGTGTGATGGTCATTTGCCCTTATGAAGGCATTCTGAGTAAGCAAGGCCCTGTCTGAGAGCCTCAGGGAGGTGTTTCCATCTAGCTTCTTGTGCAAATAAGGGACTGCCCACTTTGAACTCAGCAAGGTTTGGAGGTGTGCATTCCTCACCTGACAGTAAGTCCCATGGCACTTGGTGCCTTTCTAATAGGCACCCTGCCCCCTTATAGTGGTTTCTCATGTATACCACACTGTCTTGTGTGCTTGTTTCCCGGGGGCTCTATCCATGCAGCTCTCTTTCAGGCTCAGTAGTTTCTGTGGACTTGAATAGAGGACTTCCTTCAGGAGGTGGGCTTTGAGGAGGAGGAAGCTCAGAGAAGGGGATGTTGCTCACTGTGCTCCAGAATAAACAGGAGATTGTTTGGGAATAACAGCAGAGGTTGATGAGGCCGGGCCAGGCCTGGTGTTTGTTGCTGGGAGCTCTGTAGTGCCAGGGATTATTTGGAGATTCCAAGCATTAGGTGGGAGGGAGCCCTCTGACAGTGAAGGGGAAGTGTAACAGGAAGTGTTGTGGGAGACTAGCTGGAGGGAAACTAACTGGGGGCTGTTGGAATAATCCCAGTTTGGAATGGGGGAGCCTGGTGTCCTGGGGATGTTTGGGTCAGATCAAGGATTCTAGCAAGTGGGCTCAACATAGTACATGTGAGCCATAGTTTAGAAAGAGAAGGAGTTGGGGGGCAGAGCCTTCCTGCAACCCTGCAGGAGGAGCATCATCTCACGAGGCAGATTGAGAAAAGACCCCAAGCTGCCCTCTGCCCCGGAGAGTACGTAGAGTCCTGCTTTGACATCCCCACATGGGACCCAGCAGTGGAGGGATGCCCACAAGTGGGGCCTTCTTCAGCACCTGCCCCACAATGCTGACACTCTAGACACTCTAGCCCCCAGCCCTGGCCCCACGCTCCACCCCATTCCCTACACACCATGGACCCGAGATGTTTGCTCCTTTCACTCCACACTATGCTTTTGCTCAGGATTTTCCCTCTATTCTCAGTGTCAGCCTAAGAAATTTGACTGGCTCTCAATCATCCAATTCAAAGATTGCTTCCATTAAGAATCATGCCAACCATTGCCATTGTGTAGCCTACTGAGTACCAGGCACAGGTCTGAGGGTTCTACACCCAGCATGTCTAATCTCTACAATAATCTTGTCAGTGGGTATAATCCCCTCATTTTATAGATTAGTAAACTGAGGCTAGTGAGGTTAAGTAGCTTGTCCAGGGTCTCACAGAGGGTGGCAGGCTTGGGATTTGAATCCAGGCCATCTTGGCTTCAGAGTTCTTGGCCTTCCCATGCCTACAGTCTACTTTCCCTGACACATATGCCTCAGCGTGTTGCTGGAGTCTTTGTTTCAGCACTTCCCCAGGCTGTCATCTGTGGACATCTTTTCCCTCCCCAGCCTGTAAGGTTCTTGAGGACAGCATGTGTATCAGTACATATGCTCCCAATACTTTCTCCTGCTTCTCTTGAGGGAAGCACCAGTGGTTGCAGGTGAGGCCCTGGGCAAGGACCCAGAAGTGACTGTCAGGTAGACTAGGCTGCTCCTGCTGGCTGGGAGTGTTCTCTTCTGGGGCTGGGCTCCAGGAAGAAGTGGGGAGCCTGCTGGAGATGCACTTAGGGGGTGGTTGGCCAGACCTGCATATAAGCAAATGTAGGAATCTTGGAAGAGGAGAGAGTTCTGGAAAGGAAAGCCTGTGACAGGTGATTTTGAGAGGAGAAATCTGAATTTTTATCCAGTGACTGGAGGTGCTGGAGTGGCGAGGGCCAAGCTAGGGTCATGTTGGAAGTGATCGGGAGATACATGTTGGCCAGATGTGAGGAAGGCCTGTGTGAGTGTGAGAGCAGTTTGAAGACAAGGAGAGTCACCTTGAAAGAGGGAGCTTCCTGTCACGGGAGGCCTGGAGCAGCTGCTTCTAAAGGAGTGACACAGAAGGTGAGTCACCATCTGTAGACCGTACGAGAGGACTGTTATGGTCCCGCCAACTTGGAGATTCTGTGATTCACCTGACATGAAATGCGACGTTGTGGGCCTAACGTTATTGCTTTTGTCAAGAGTTCTATTCCTAGAGGCAGGATGGATGAAGAGGCTCTTGTGGGAATGATGACAGAGTGATGCCGTCAGCAGCTTTGCTGTCTGCCACGTTTAGCAACTTTTAATTGTCACCCTCCTCTGCTTGGGCAGTCTCTGAGCTGTGGGCGAGCCCAGGTGACTGCACCAGGAACAGGTGGGCTTGGGCAAAGGTTCTCACAGAGCCTTGTTCAGGAGAGTGAGTGCTGCCAGGCGGAGGACAGAATCCTGGTGGGAGACGAAGCTCACCTGCAGGACCGATCTGCCACTTCCTGGGGGATTGTGTTGGTGGGAGGTGGCTTTCCAGGGGTAGGTCTCTGGGCTGCAGGCTGACCATCCATCAACTTGGGCCAAGGGGCACTTGCTCAGGGACTGTGAGTTACACCATGTGGTAGTTCTGATAGCCCTGCAGTAGGATGAGCGCCCAGAGCCAGAGCTGACATTTACATTCCCATCCCAGCTGTTTGCCACTTCCAAAAGTGACTCTGACACTTGCCATTCTACCCTGGGTTGTTGAGAGTAAAATGAAGTGCAGGGCATGTGGTGTGTTCTGGTGCTCTCCACGTGAAGGGCACCTGCGCCTGTGGGGGCTGCTCATGCAGCCTGCTTCATATGCTCTGACGGAGCAGCCAGGTGAGCAGGGATAAGACCTTGCCCCAGAGCCATGGGGTGGACTGCACGGGGGATGTGGGAGAGCTGGTGACTGGACGTGTGTGGGCAGCAGAGCGGAATGCAAGGAGGCAGGTGGTGTATTTCTGGGCTCGTGCTTGGATTCTGCTGGATGCCTTTAATTGCCTCGTGTTCCCATGGCCAATGTGGATAGGGGCTCATGTGCCACCTCTGGGCTGCTGCTTGGCTCCCTGGAGCCCCATCCTCTTGGCATCCCTCTGCTGTTGTTGCCCTGGTTACACACTCACCTCCTGTGGTGGCAGAAACTTGCCCATCTCCCCACATTGTTGCATTTAGCATTTTTGCCAAAACACCTTGCTCCGACCACCCACAGCATCTCGTTATCCCAAGGTCCTTTCATTACTGCTGTTTCCCACCGCCCTGCTGAGGTCTCCTCCAACAAAGGGGTATATTGTGGGTTGCGTTCAGAGCAGCTTCTGGTGCCCTATCCATCCCCTCCCTCTCCTGCTCTTCCCATTGTCTGCCTCAATAGCTCTGCCCTTTCACAGGCCCTGTTGCTTCTAGGCCCTTAAGTTCCTCTGGGACCTGCTGGGGCTCTTGTTTCTCCCACATTCTGACCTCTTTAAATCTGCTTATGACCTCCCACGCTCATCCCCTGCCTGCCCCCACTGAGGTGGTTAAAGGTGACCTGATCCAAACACACCCCCCGGCTGTGCCTCTCCAGACTCTCCTTCCTCGTAGGTTTCTCTGTCTCCCAGTGCGAGTGTGGTGCCCAGACCTGAGCTTTGCTGCAGCATGGCCCGGCCAGCCTGGAGCAGGAGACTGAGTCACCTTCGTCTCTTCGCTCATCCTGCCAACCCATGTAGACCTAGTGCCTGCCCTGAGCCGAGTCCTTTGTACCCAGGGTTCCAGGGACACAAGCCTCTGGGGACAGAGGCCACAGTAGGGGTGACATGCTGACAGCCACCAGGGATCCAAACTGCCTCAGAAATTAGAATGGGAAGAAGTTAAAAAAAAAAAAAAAAAAGCCAGGTTAGGCCCTGGAAATCACCTCACTTCAGCAGAACCCTTGAGTGGAGATAGAAGAGACCATTATGTAGCTAGCTCTGAAATCCAGAACCTTCTAGGGCTGTTCCAGGACATTGTTTTTTTGTTCTTGGGTTTTTTTAAAATTTAATTTTATTTATTTTTTATACCATAGGTTCTTATTAGTTATCTGTTTTATACATATTAGTGTATATACGTCAATCCCAATCTCCCAATTCATCCTAACACCACTAACCCCCCACCACTTTCCCCCGTTGGTGTATGTACATTTGTTCTCTGCATCTCTGTCTCTGTTTCTGCCCTGCAAACCGGTTCATCTGTACCATTTTTCTAGCTTCCACATATATGCGTTAATATACGATATTTGTTTTTCTCTTTCTGGCTTGCTTCACTCTGTGTGACAGTCTGTAGATCCATCTGCGTCTCTACAAATAACCCAATTTCGTTCCTTTTATGGCTGAATATTCCATTGTATCTATGTACCACATCTTCTTTATCCATTTGTCTGTCGATGGGCATTTAGGTTGCTTCCATGACCTGGCTATTGTAATAGTGCTGTAGTGAACATTGGGGTGCATGTGTCTTTTTGAAGACAGGGTATATGCCCAGTAGTGGGATTGCTGGGTCATATGGTAATTCTATTTTTAGTTTTTTAGGGAACCTCCATACTCTTCTCCATAGTGGCTGTATCAATTTACATTCCTACCAACAGTGCAAGAGGGTTCTGATTTCTCCACACCCTCTCCAGCATTTGTTGTTTGTAGATTTTCTGATGATGCCCATTCTGACTGGTGTGAGGTGATACCTCATTGTAGTTTTGATTTGCATTTCTCTAATAATTAGTGATGTTGAGCAGCTTTTCATGTGCTTCTTGGCCATCTGTATGTCTTCTTTGGAGAAATGTCTATTTAGGTCTTCTGCCCATTTTTTGATTGGGTTGTTTGTTTTTTAAATATTGAGCTGCATGAGCTATTTATATATTTTGGAGTTTAATCCTTTGTCTGTTTCTCATTTGCAAATATTTTCTGCCATTCTGAGTGTTGTCTTTTTGTCTTTTCTCAACTTTAAAAAAATTATTTAATTTATTTTTGGCTGTGTTGGGTCTTCATTGCTACACGCGGGCTTTCTCTAACTGCAGTGAGCGGGGACTTCTCATTGCGGTGGCTTCTCTTGTTGCGGAGCATGGACTCTAGGCATGCGGGCTTCAGTTGTTGTGGCACGCAGGCTCTAGAGCGCAGGCTCAGTAGTTGTGGCACACGGGCTTAGTTGCTCCGTGGCATGTGGATCTTCCCGGACCAGAGCTCGAACCCATGTCCCCTGCATTGGCAGGCGGATTCTTAACCGCTGCGCCACCAAGGAAGCCCTGTCTTTTCATCTTGATTGTAGTTTCCTTTGCTTTGCAAAAGCTTTTAAGTTTCATTAGGTCCCATTTATTTATTTTTGTTTTTATTTCCATTACTGTGGGAGGTGGATCAAAAAAGATCTTGCTGTGATTTATGTCAAAGAGTTTTCTTCCTATGTTTTCCTCTAAGAGTTTTATAGTGTCTGGTCTTACATTTAGGTCTCTAATCCATTTTGAGTTTATTTTGTGTATGGTGTTAGGGAGTGTTCTAATTTCATTCTTTTACATGTAGCTGTCCAGTTCTCCCAGCACCACTTATTGTAAAAGACTGTCTTTTCTCCATTGTATATCCTTGCCTCCTTTGTCATAGATTAGTTGACCATAGGTGTGTGGGTTTATCTCTGGGCTTTCTATCCTGTTCCATTGATCTATATTTCTGTTTTTGTGCCAGTACCATATTGTCTTCTTTACTGTAGCTTTGTAGTATAGTCTGAAGTCAGGGAGTCTGATTCCTCCAGCTCCGTTTTTTTCCCTCAAGACTCCTTTGGCTATTTGGGGCCTTTTGTGTCTCCATACAAATTTTAAGATATTTTGTTCTAGTTCTGTAAAAAATGCCACTGGTAATTTGATAGGGATTGCATTGATTCTGTAGATTGCTTTGGGTAGTGTAGTCTTTTTTTTTTTTTTTTGAGGAACAAGAGCCCAGTTTTTTTATTTGATCATTTCTTGCATTTGAAGTACTCCTCGATGATATCCTTGGCCTGAGACTCTTTGCCATAGTCCTTAACCACCACACAGCTGCAGCCAACCACTTTACGGGGTTTTCCCTCTCTGTCAGTTTTACAGAGGCCTACCCATTCCCCTAGTTTCTTGTTGTCATCAACCTTAATCAGGTTGATTTGGTGCTCAGCACAAAGGGCCTCCACCAACTTGACATACATAGGCTCATCACAGTTGGACGCAAGCACACAGAGATGGGCTTGGCGCTTGTCTAAGGCTTTGGCAGCTTCGCGAATTCCACGTGCTAGGCCATCGTAGATGAGGGCGGTCTTAAGCACCTCTTGCAGAGCAGTATTAACGTCCATTACACCCTCAGCAGCAATGCCTTCCTCGGCCATGGCGGTGGGTTACGGCCATGGCAGTGGGTTACGGTGGAGCCGAATCTAGAGTGCACCCGTGCCTGCGCCTCCGCCTCCGCCTGGCTCCGCGGCAGCAGGGCAGTATAGTCATCTTCACAATATTGATTCTTCCAGTCCAAGAACATAGTATATCTCTCTATCTGTTTGTGTCATCTTTGATTTCTTTCATCAGTGTCTTATAGTTTTCTGAGTATAGGTCTTTTACCTCCTTAGGTAGGTTTATTACTAGGTATTTTATTCTTTTTGTTGCAGTGGTGAATGGGAGTGTTTCCTTAATTTCTCTTTCTGATCTTTTGTTCTTAGTGTATAGGAATGCAAGAGATTTCTGCATTAATTTTGTATCCTGCAACTTTACCAAATTCATTGATTAGCTCTAGTAGTTTTCTGGTGGCATCTTTAGGATTCTCTATGTATAGTATCATGTCATCTGCAAACAGTGACAATTTTACTTCTTTTCCAATTTGTATTTCTTTTATTTCTTTTTCTTCTCTGGTTGCTGAGGCTAGGATTTCCAAAACTATGTTGAATAATAGTGGCGAGAGTGGACATCCTTGTCTTGTTCCGGATCTTAGAGGAAGTGCTTTCAGTCTTTCACCATTGAGAATGATGTTTGCTGTGGGTTTGTCGTATATGGCCTTTATTATGTTGAGGTAGGTGCCCTCTATGCCCACTTTCTGGAGAGTTTTTATCATAATTTGTTGAATTTTTTCAAAAGCTTTTTCTGCATCTATTGAGATGATCATATGGTTTTTATCCTTCAGTTTGTTAATATGGTGTATCACATTGGTTGATTTGCATATATTGAAGAATCCTTGCATCCCTGGGATAAATCCCACTTGATCATGGTGTTTGATCCTTTTAATGTGCTGTTGGATTCTGTTTGCTAGTATTCTGTTGAGGATTTTTGCATCTATATTCGTCAGTGATACTGGTCTGTAATTTTCTTCTTATTTAGTATCTTTGTCTGGTTTTGGTATCAGGGTGATGGTGGCCTCATAGAATAAGTTTGGGAGTGTTCCTTCCTCTGCAATTTTTTGGAAGAGTTTGAGAAGGATGGGTGTTAGCTCTTCTCTAAATGTTTGATAGAATTCACCTGTGAAGCAGTCTGATCCTAGACTTTTGTTTGTTGGAAGATTTTTAATCACAGTTTCAATTTCACTGCTTGTGATTGGTCTGTTCGTATTTTCTATTTCTTCCTGGTTCAGTCTTGGAAGGTTATACCTTTCTAAGAATTTGTCCATTTCTTCCAGGTTATCCATTTTCTTGGCATAGAGTTGCTTCTAGTAGTCTCTTAGGATGCTTTGTATTTCTGCAGTGTCCATTGTAACTTCTCCTTTTTCATTTCTAATTTTATTGATTTGAGTCCTCTCCCTCTTTTTCTTGATGAATC
Source organism: Pseudorca crassidens (assembly GCF_039906515.1). NCBI lineage: Eukaryota > Metazoa > Chordata > Mammalia > Artiodactyla > Delphinidae > Pseudorca > Pseudorca crassidens. The sequence continues at coordinate 44,169,118 of NC_090315.1, forward strand.
TGGCTAAAGGTTTATCAATTTAGTTTATCTTTTCAAAGAACCAGCTTTTCGTTTTATTGATCTTTGCTCTTGTTTTCTTTGTTTCTATTTCATTTATTTCTGCTCTGATCTTTATGATTTCTTTCCTTCTACTAACTTTGGATTTTGTTTGTTCTTTTTTCTCTAGTTCCTTTAGGTGTAAGGTTAGATTGTTTATTTGAGATTTTTCTTGTTTCTTGAGGTAGGCTTGTATTGCTATAAACTTCCCTCTTAGAACTGCTTTTGCTGCATCCCATAGGTTTTGGATCATCGTGTTCTCATTGTCATTTGTCTCTAGGTATTTTTTGATTTCCTCTTTGATTTCTTCAGTGATCTCTTGGTTATTTAGTAACGTATTGTTTAGCCTCCATGTGTTTGTGCTTTTTACGTTTTTTTCCCTGTAATTGATTTCTAATCTCCTAGTGTTTTGGTCAGAAAAGATGCTTGATATGATTTCCGTTTTCTTAAATTTACCAAGGCTTGATTTGTGACCCAAGATGTGATCTCTCCTGGAGCTTGTTCCGTGTGCACTTGAGAAGAAAGTGTAATCTGCTGTTTTTGGATGGAATGTCCTATAAATATCAATTAAATCTATCTGGTCTGTTGTGTCATTTAAAGTTTGTGTGTCCTTATTAATTTTCTGTCTGGATGATCTGTCCATTGGTGTAAATGAGGTGTTAAAGTCCCCCACTATTATTGTATTACTGTCGATTTCCTCTTTTAGAGCTGTTAGCAGTTGCCTTATGTATTGAGGTGCTCCTGTGTTGGGTACACATATGTTTATAATTGTTATATCCTCTTCTTGGATTGGTCCCTTGATCATTATATAGTGTCCTTCCTTGTCTCTTGTAACATTCTTTATTTTAAAGTCTGTTTTATCTGATATGAGTATTGCTACTCCAGCTTTCTTTTGATTTCCATTTGCATGGAATATCTTTTTCCATCCCCTCACTTTCAGTCTGTATGTGTCCCTAGGTCTGAAGTGGGTCTCTTGCAGACAGCGTATAGATGGGTCTTGTTTTTGTATCCATTCAGCAAGCCTGTGTCTTTTAGTTGGAGCATTTAATCCATTCATGTTTAAGGTAATTATTGATATGTATGTTCCTATTACCATTTTCTAAATTGTTATGGGTTTGTTTTTGTAGGTCTTTTCTCCTCTTGTGTTTCCCACTTAGAGAAGTTCCTTTAGCATTTGTTGTAGAGCTGGTTTTGTGGTGCTGAATTCTCTTAGCTTTTGCTTGTCTGTAGAGCTTTTGATTTCTCCATCAAATCTGAATGAGATCCTTGCCGGGTAGAGTAATCTTTTTTTTTTTTTAGCATCTTTATTGGTGTATAATTGCTTTACAATGGTGTGTTAGTTTCTGCTTTATAACAAACTGAATCAGCTGTACATATACATATATCCCCATATCCCCTCCCTCTTGCGTCTCCCTCCCACCCTCCTTATCCCATCCCTCTAGGTGGCTGCAAAGCACAGAGCTGATCTCCCTGTGCCATGCAGCTGCTTCCCACTAGCTACCTGTTTTACATTTGATAGTGTATATATGTCAATGCTACTCTCTCACTTCGTCCCACCTTACCCTTTCCCGCTCCGTGTCCTCAAGTCCATTCTCTACGTCTGTGTCTTTATTTCTGTCCTGCCCCTGGGTTCATCAGAACAATTTTTTTTTACATTCCATATATATGTGTTAGCATAAGGTATTTGTTTTTCTCTTTTTGACTTAACTTCACTCTGTATGACAGACTCTAGGTCCATCCACCTCACTACACATAACTCAATTTCGTATCTTTTTATGGCTGAGTAATATTCCATTGTATATATGTGCAACATCTTCTTTATCCATTCATCTGTCAGTGGACACTTAGGTTGCTTCCATGTCCTGGCTATTGTAAATAGTGCTGCAGTGAACATTGGGGTGCATGTGTCTTTTTGAATTATTGTTTTCTCAGGGTATATGCCCAGTAGTGGGATTGCTGGGTCATATGGTAGTTCTATTTGTAGTTTTTTAAGGAACCTCCATACTGTTCTCCATAGTGGCTGTATCAATTTACATTCCCACTAACAGTGCAAGAGGGTTCCCTTTTCTCCACACCCTCTCCAGCATTTGTTGTTTGTAGATTTTCTGATGATGTCCATTCTGACTGGTGTGAGGTGATACCTCCTTGTAGTTTTGATTTGCATTTCTCTAATAATTTAAAATATTTTCTTGGCCGCACCGCACAGCATGTGGGATCTTAGACCAGGGATTGAACCCACACCCCCTGCATTGGAAGCACAGAGTCTTAACCACTGGACCGCCAGGGTAGTCCCCATCTCAAGTTTTAGAACACAGCTTTACCATCCTTTAAGTTGTCACGCCTTTTCTCATTTTATTTTTATCTTTGAGATTCTCTGCCTCTTTTTTTTATATATATAAATTTATTTATTTATTTATATTTGGCTGCGTTGGGTCTTCGTTGCTGTGCGCGGTCTTTCTTTAGTTGTGTCGAGCAGGGGCTACTCTTTTTTTTTTTTTTTTTTTTTAGGGGCTACTCTGCATTGCAGTGCGTGGGCTTCTCATTTCGGCAGCTTCTCTTGTTGCGGAGCATGGCCTTGAGGCATGCAGTCTTCAGTAGTTGTGGCATGCGGGCTCTAGTGCGCAGGCTCAGTAGTTGCAGCACGTGGGCTCAGTAGTTGTGGCTCGTGGGCTCTAGACCGCAGGCTCAGTAGTTGTGGTGCACAGGCTTAGTTGCTCCGCAGCATGTGGGATCTTCCCGGACCAGGGCTCGAACCCGTGTCCCCTGCATTGGCAGGCGAATTCTTAACCACTGCGCCACCAGGGAAGCTCCTCTGCCTCTGTTTAAACCTCTATTATCTTCCTCCTTTTTCTCCTGTCAGCCTCTCTCCCTCAACATCTTTCTCTTTTCTGCTGCTCAGGTCCCCCCACCCACAGCGTGGTCTCAGCGTGTTGGATACTGTCTGTTCTGGAAGTCCAGACACCAGGATGGTGAGTGTCTTGACCAGAGGAGGAGATGCTGGCTCTACAGCCCCACAGTGTCTAATTGTGCTGATTTTTTCAAAACACTTTTCCTCATGGTTAACATCAGAGTGTGCTGTTCTTATCACACTAATAGTTCTGCTCTCCTGAGTAAACCTGAAGCTCCATTTCCCAGAATATCCTCTGTGCCCTTCTCTCTGCTCTCATTCAGGCCCATGTCAGTACAGGAAGGAGGACTTTGAACATGGGAATGCTGGATCTGAAGACACATGTTGAGACAAAGTTGAGGGAAGAACTGAGTCATGGGAGCAAAGCCCAGGCTTCTTTCTCCCCCTTCTTCCCCTAGCATCTCTTTGCCTGGGCTTCCTTCTCTGCCAGGGAACCTTCCCCAGTGTCATCATGGGCTGGAAGAGAACCCATAAAGGTCAAGACATCAAGTCAGCTTAAACGTTAGATGCTCTGCTTCTCTTCCTCACATGCAGCCAAGTGGGAAAAAAAGATGGGGAGCCATCTTCTTACAACCCAGGACTTTATAAACTGGAAGAGACTTAGAATTCATTGCATTCAGCTCCTTCATATTAAAAGTGAGGAGGCTGTGATTTCTCTACGGTCAGCCAAGACGGTAGACCTAGATCACAAGTCACTGGGCTTCCAGCCCAAAGAGACGCTAGGCCTTTTTCTCCCCTTACTTGAGAGCCGTCAGACCTGCTTACCAGAGGGAGTCTAGGGTATGCCCCGTGAGCTGGGTTTGCTACTGGAAGGAAGCAGCTTCCTCCTCCCTCTGCAGCCTAGGCCTCGAGAGCTGGTTCCAGCCCTTGTTCCCTTAGCCCTGGGGCTCAAGGCAGGACCATGGAAGTAGCTTGGGTAACATTCTTGCCAGGCCCTTGTGACATTAGAGCTAGAGCAAGTGAATGAGACTGGGACGGGAGGAAGTGTGTCCTCTGAGCTGGAGTGGCAAACCCTTTCTGGTCTGGTGCCTCCCTCTGAAGGGAGAGTTGGATTCAGCTGCTGAGTGTCACCAGGAGTGACTGGTCTCACAGAAGCAGAGCGATGAGGAGGGTGAAGTTGGTTAGGAAGTACTCATGGGGGAGATCCTTCTTCTACCCTATTGGTTTCTCTGCTGTTACAGCATCAGGAGTAGGTATCTGAACTGCAAGGACTCTGGGGGTTACAGGGTAGGCAGAAGGGCGGCCAGCTCGATGGTTAGAAACAGGGTGGAGGTGATACCCTTCCTCCTACAGCCTCTTCTTGTCCTCCTCTTGGGGCAGGACCCCTCACCCACACAGCTCATGAAAGACTGACTTCTGGACAGGAGGGTGCGGGCTGTCACCCTGAGTATTGCAGCTGTCCTCTGCACACTCAGGTCTCACGGAGGCCTGAGTGTCTGGAGGCAAGGCCGACTGACATTTTGATATTCCCTTTCATGCCCCATGCTCTTTGCCAGCCCAGAAATGGGTGGAAGCCTCTAGGAGACTGGCCAGGTGGTACCTGGGGCCTGTCCCTTCTGCCACCCACCTGAGGCTTACATGTGTCCCTGATCTGGCCCCAAGTATACTGAGGCAAAAGTATATCTCTCCTTTACCCACAGCTGGCAGTTAGAGCTGTGGAAACTGAAGAGCATGACAGTTTATCATTTTCCTTTTTCCTCATGCCCATTTTTCTTTTTCTTTCTTTTGGCTCCACTGTGCGGCATGTGGGATCTTAGTTCCCCGACCAGGGGTCAAACCCGTGCCCCCTGCAGTGGAAGAGTGGAATCCTAACCACTGGACTGCCAGGGAATTTCCCATTTTTCTTTTCCTCACTTGGCTGCATATGAGGAACAGAATGTTACCTGGCCAGTCAGTCAGAGGCTGCCAGACATACTCATGTGGCTCCAGAAGCCTGAGCATGTTGGGGAAGCAGGTGGGTTGGTCTGCATGTGTTGATCGCTTTCTTTTTCTTTTTTATTTGGTTGTGCTGGGTCTTAGTTGCGGCAGGTGGGCTCCTTATTTGCGGCTCGTGGGCTCCTTAGTTGCAGCAGGCGGGCTCCTTAGTTGTAGCTCGAGGGTGCCTTAGTTGCTGCTTGAGGGCTCTTTAGTTGCATCTTGCCGGCTTCTTAGTTGTGGCTTGCTGGCTCCTTAGTTGCGGCACGTGGGCTCCTTAGTTGTGGCATGTGAACTGTTAGTTGCAGCATGCATGTGGGATCTAGTTTCCTGACCAGGGGTCGAACCCGGGCCCCTTGCATTGGGAGCACGGAATGTAAACCACTGTGCCACCAAGGAGGTCCTGATCGCTTTTTCAGGAGGTGCTGAATTGGACTTGGCCAGAAGTGTGGCCATGGGTGAGTGTGGAAGGCCTTGCTTCTCCTTTGTGAGCCCTGTTGGAGACCTCCAAGGGGCCACTATTCTGGAGGTCAACATAAGCCCCTGCCCCGCTGTCAGTGGGCTGGCTCGAGGACCACCTTCCCGTGTTTGTCCTGTTTGACTTCCCGCTGCAGGTCCCTCAGTGTGTGAGGGTTAGGCTGGGTGCCATTGCACAGCCCGGTTCTCATGTCAGGACAGCTCGAGTCACATTGTCTTAGGGGACCCACCTGCGCACAGTTCTTCAAAGATGGGGAGAGCTGGGGCCTGCCAAAGAGGGTGGGCAGGCCCTCAGACTAATGAGCCCATCAGCATTCCTCACACTGCTGCCTGTACCAGGTAATTGGAGAGGCGAGCGCCTGGGGGAGGAGGAGGGGCAGATCAATCCGGCTCACTTTGGCGATCATGGCAACAAGCAGCAGGGGTTGACAGCTGGTGTGAGCCTGTGTCACTCTGGAGGTGGAGATGCTTAAGCCCACAGTGCGTGTCTAGTGGGAGGCCCATCTGAGACTGCACTGGACTGGTTTGGAGCTGCAGGGGGCCTTGATTTGTTTGGCTGGGTATGGTTATGAAGTGGGGATGCCTCCGATCCATCCGTGTTCAGGTTCCTGACTTGTGAGTCCAGGTTTGCCACTTTTTATTCTGTCATTTGCAGAGGAGTTGCCTCTCTTCTGGCTTGACTAGACCAAGGGCCAGGGGCAGAATCCATGTCCCAGCCCTGTTTGGCTGGCCTGGGCTGGCAGCTCTGTCTTGGAGCTGTCCCACCAACAGGCTAGGCTGAGCTGCAGTGTGTTCCCCAGTGATTTCTCCTTTTCTTGGAGACCATAAAAGCCGCAGTGCAGCACAAGCACAGGTATTCCCATGACCTGTTCCAGCTCTAGGTTTGCTTTGTCCATCAGTGGCCCCATTATGCCTGCGTCTCTCCATTTCTCAAATGAGTGACAGGGGCCACAGTGTGTCTGTGGTCTAGATTGGCTGGCCCCTCACAATGGCTCTTTGTGTTCAGGTGGCAGCAGCAAGCCATGGGGCTTTCTTGAACTGAGAGCCCACAGCTACTGTGGCAACTGTCTAGTCCAGTCACCCTGCATGTCAGCCTCAGTATCAGAGCCCTGAGTTACACAGGCCTGCAGGGAAATGTGGACCAGGCTGCCTGCGTGGGAGGGCTGTTGCTCCTTGCTCTCCCTCACTGCTCTCAGACAGCACGGGATTTATGGGCCCGAACTGCCCTCCTCCTGGAGGCCAGTCGCTTACCAGGAATCACTGGGAGCTGGCCCATTGGTGAGGAGGACCCTGTTAGGTGGCTGTTTAGAAATCTGGGCTTTCTGTGACTTTCTTCCAGTTCAGCTCAGTAAAAGTTGAGATTTGCCTTCCAAAGGGCAGGTAAGGATAACAACTACAAGTAGCTCCACCCCTTCTTCAGGACTCCAGATGAGTCTTTTCCTTGTTTCCTACCCCACCCCACCCACTGCCTCCCGGTACATCGACATCAGTGGGGAAAGGCATGGGGGAAGAGTTGGGGGTCAAGGAAGCCTGGCTGGGGGTAGCGATAACTGTGTTAGTGTGTCTGCTGAGTGGGCATGCAGCTACCCCAAATGTGGGCTCTCAGACTTTCCGGAGCCCCTTGGAGAGTGTGTTCAGGGGCTCCTCAAGGTGAAGGGCACCACGGGGTAGAACAGTTAGACCTCTCACCAGACAGGAAGGAGGGTGATAGGACACCTGGCATCCCAGCCGAACCACCTGGAGCAGGCTCAGCAGAAGTCCTAGCCACCCACCCTTTGGAGAGTGTCAGAGCCCGTGCCAGAGTGCTCCCAAGAGATGCAGGGACTCGGAGAAGTGCTGCATCTGCCCTCCTTCAGCAGAGTAAGTCAAGGGCCCGGGCATCTGAGCCCCACATGCTGGAAGCAGCTGCAGGAGAGGGCACCCATCAGGTGCCATGCATGGGTTGTTTACTCTCTGAGCCCCTGTCTTCTGAGTGTCTCCTGTATGCCCGGCACCAGGCACTGGTGAATAGCTAAGCATGGTCTAATGGGAACAATAAACTTGAAATTATTCGAATAGTTGCTTAGCACTGGTGGCTAAGAGAGGGAGTGTGAGCAAGTGTCCTTTAACCTGAGAACCTGAGGATTCAGCCAGGTGAAGACAATTTGTGCGGGCTGAGGCCCTGAGACAGACGGCTGTTTGGTGTGTGGCTGAGATGAGGCAGCCGTGGGTGCATGTAGCAGAGCAGGCTTTGTGCTGAGGAAAGAATGTACTAAAACGAGGCTGGCACAGGGTACTGCCAGGAGCCCCTGTGTGGCTTAGAGAGGTCATGCAGACATGAGAAGCACTCCTGAGAAGGGTCCTAATCCCTGCTGGGCTCCCAGGATCCCCCTGCCATCCCAGCAGATGGAGAAATCTAGTTGCCTTGAATTGTTTCCTTTCTCCTCATGGCTGAGAGGCTGAGGCTGAGGCTGATGCAGAGAATGCAGTGATTATTTTGGCCACTTTTTCAGTTGGAAGGGAGGGCAGACCCTGTTTCTAAGGACTAGGAAGTGACTCAGTATGGGCATCCAGTGATGGGAGCTTAAGTCCGGCTCAAGATATGGTGGAAGGTTTGGGTCGTTCTCATTAAATCGCCCTGATGTTATGGTGGTCCTGGTGTAGGTTGGGTGGTCTTGACGGGGGCCACCTCCTTGAACCAGGCTTTGAGTCCAGGGCACCTTTGAAGTTTGCTCCTCAGGGAGGGGGTGGATCCTTCTCCTCCTATCACACTCCTTGTCACTCAGAGAGCAGCCTCTGCTCAGTGGCCTGGGTCAGCACTGGGTGGGAAGGGGAGGCCCGGAATGTTCTACGTGAGAGGAGCCGGGCAGTTCCTCTCTCTAGGGGGAGAGTGCAGGGCTACTGGACAGGTCTGAGTGCTGTGTAGGTGACATCATCGGGATGTTCAGGGCAATGTTGAGTGTGCTCGCTCTAATGCTTGTCCTTGGCTTCTAGCCCTGGCCCAGTGTGTCCAACCTGGCCAAGGACTTCATTGACCGCCTGCTGACGGTGGACCCCGGCGCCCGTATGACGGCACTGCAGGCCCTGAGGCATCCGTGGGTGGTGAGCATGGCTGCCTCTTCGTCTATGAAGAATCTGCACCGCTCCATCTCCCAGAACCTCCTCAAACGCGCCTCCTCGCGCTGCCAGAGCACCAAATCTGCCCAGTCCACGCGTTCCAGCCGCTCTACACGATCCAACAAGTCTCGCCGAGTGCGGGAGCGAGAGCTGCGGGAGCTCAACCTGCGCTACCAGCAGCAGTACAATGGCTGAGCTGGCAGGCTGGGGTGCTGACATGGCATGGCCCCAGCCTGGCCACACATTGCTGTGCCATCTGGGCCCACCGCCCTCTCTAGAGATAGGTCTGTGTGGTCAGTGGTAGGTGAATGGCCCCAGCCCCTTCTCTGTGCCTTCAGCAGTCCCCATCTTCACCCTGGGCCTGAGTCTGGTGCGACAGAGTGGAGGGAGCCCTGGGGCATAAGAGCCCCCTGAACGGGGAGCCTGGTCTGGCACTAATGCTCCTTTTGGTGGACAACTGCTCTGGTACATATTGGGGGAAGGGCAGGACCTGGCCTTCAGTCTCCTCACCTCTTGGCTCTTCCCTAGACCAAAGGAGCATGCAGTGCCAGGTAGAGGGTGTCTTGTGGTCCCAGGACTCTTTGGGACAGTTACTTCTGGAATCCCCCCTTTCCTCTACCAAGCCTTCCTGTCTGCCCTCCCCCCGCCCCACATTCCATGGCATCCTGATCCTCATGATTATGCTCCAGTGAGAGGCCCAGGTAGGCCCACAGCTTGTGCCTTGGCTGGACTCTCAGCCCCTGGCTAAGTCTAAACAGCTTCCCACCTCCCAGCCAAGATCTGTCTTCCTTCATGGTGCCCCTGGGGACTCCTCCCGGCCCCAGGACTTGCCAGGATCTCTGGTGGTAGGACCGTGGAATGGTCCTTGGCCCTCTGGACTGTGTGGCCATGTTGGTAGCAGGCTTGCTCCAGGCTTCAGCCTCTCTCTGACTATGAGAGTTCCTGCCCACCAGCCTACTGCACTCAGTGCCTTCTTTACAGAGCCTACTATCACCTCCCTCTCCCCCTTGGATGCCCATTCTATTCCCCAGGTGCCTCCTTCCCAACTGTGCGGGGTTAAAAGGAGCCCCACTGCTGCTACCTGGGGGATGGGGGCACCTGGGCCAAAGCAAAGGGCAGGGGCTTCCGAGGGAGAGCCCCATCAGGATTCCAGTGTCAGCCTGGGTTCCACCCTTGGTGTTGCCTCTCCCTTCAGGTGCTGCTGTTCCCTCCTCTGCAGCTGCATGAAGGAGCCATCTAGTGTCTGGCATGAGTATGGGCGGCCGAGGAATGAGCACCATGCTCTCCCTTTATCCTCCAAGAGGAAGTCGGAAGGAAGGAGCTGCTGCATTGAGGGAGGGTCCCCGGGGTGCTCAACCCTATCCCCTTCTGCTGAGCTTTTGCGCAGCTCCCCCTGGAACTTAGCCATACTGTGTGACCTGCCTCTGAACCCTGAGTGCCTGGGGCACTGACCTTCTCACGGTGGCCTTGCTCAGTCCAGCCTGTCCCTGCTTCTTTTCACAGCATTACCCTTCCATTCTGGGCCCCGCTGAATCTCCATCTGGAGGGAGCCCCTCTGAGAGGTGGGTGGAATTGGGTGGCTGCTTTCCCAGAGGTCTGAGCCAGACCATCCCGTGTCAGTCATGGTGCCTCCCCACCACCACAGACGGGGCTGGAACCCAAGCCCTGTCCCTCCACAGCTGCTTTCAGTGGGTGGGAAGGAGCCAGGGCCCAGCTTTAGCCTTAGCTGGACTGCAGGTCCCCTGCCAGCAGGGAGGGTTTGGCTCTTAGTTCCTCCCAGTGGGTTCCCTTGGGCTAGGCCCTCTTCTTTTTGCATGTGCCACCTCCAGTGGGAAACCAAGCCAAAAGAGACCACTCTGGGCCAAGTCATTCGTGCCTTGTACACCCCCTCCTCCTGTCTCCAGTTCTCCTAGCACAAGGCAGTGGAAAGCCCAAGCCCCATGGCCTCAGAATTCCCCCTACTTCCCCAAGTGCCTCTGGGGATTTATTTCCTCTTTTGGCCAGGATGGGCCTGGTCCTGAAGGTAGGACGGAGGGAGTTTGGAGACTTGGGCCTTTATGCCATGGACTGTGGATGGAGAATGTGCAGTTATTTATTTTGTGTACTCAAGTTTGTAAATGTATCCTTCGTACTCAATAAACAGGCTGCCTTCCCCAGGGAAAGCTGCCCATTCATTCCAACAGCCCAGTCTCTTGCTGTGGACAAGAGGTTGCCCAGGAGGCGGTGGGGAGATGGGAAGAGCCCAACCTGGTCACGGCTAGTCTAGGAGGATCCTAACTCCTCAACACCTGCCGTGCCAGAAGACAAACTCCGCTTGGGGAATGGGGCCCCCAAGAGCCTCTCTCTTTTTTTTTTTTTTTTTTGCGGTCACAGGCCTCTCACTGTTGTGGTCTCTCCCGTTGCGGAGCACAGGCTCCGGACGTGCAGGCTCAGCGGCCATGGCTCACGGGCCCAGCAGCTCTGAGGCGTGTGGGATCTTCCCGGACCGGGGCACGAACCCGCGTCCCCTGCATCGGCAGGCGGACTCTCAACCACTGTGCCACCAGGGAAGCCCTAGCCTCTGCTTTTCCCTGAACCAGGAAGACAGACAGGCATACACAAGAGGACAGAGCCTGGGGTCTTTATTGGACTGAGACGGGGAGAGGGCCTGTGGTGGGCTTGGTTGTAGGCTATGATTGATCCAGGTACTGAACTTGCTAACCTGAGTGTACGTGGCAGGCGCGCACACGTTGCAGTTATTGGCGCCTCAGGAGACAATACCAGTGAGCACCCACATGTCCCCCTTCTGGCAGACAAGCGGGCCTCCACATTCACCCTGATGGAAGGAGGGGAGAAGTCAGTGTGGAGGGTGGGAGTGCCACAGGACAGTGCAGAGGACAGGACAGGGTACCAGTGCTCACCTGGCACAAGGAGGCCCCGAGGCCCCTGCACAGATCATAGAGTTGGTGATGCGTGAGCCCCAGTATTGCTGGCCACTGACTCACGGTGACCAGGGGCAGAATCACCTGCTGCAGGCGTGCAGGAGTCACACTGCCTGTGGGCCGGGAGTGGGTGGTTAGGTCCCAGATGACTTGTCCCCACCTTGCCCTCCCACCCAGAGTTTTGGCCCAAATTCCTACCCGCACCGCTGAGGCGGCCGCAGCCAGTGGTGACACGTGAGGCCTTCAGGCAGCACCTTATTTGAGGGAGCCAGGCAAACTGCCTGGTGAGATGTGTGTTGTGTACTGGGCTGGGGAGGCGAGCTTTAGTAGCATCAGATCGTTGTTCATGGTGGTGGGGTTCCAGAAAGGGTGCGTGATGGCCTGCAGAGCCAGGAAGGGGCCATGCAAGATGGGGATGGGCACAGGCCCCCAGTGTGATGGGTGCTGAGGGGACTAGGCCAGGGCATGCTCCAAATTCCTCACCCCCAGAGCCCACACACCTACACTGCCCACTCTTCCTTCCCCATCTGCAGCCCAGGCACTGACCCGCAAGATGGACAGAACCTGAAAAGGCTCAGTGCTGGATGATAGGTCATACTCGCCCAGGATGACAAAGTGGCAGCCAGGGCTGCAGTGAGAGCGGGGTTGGGCAGCCACAAGGAGGGCAGAGTGACAAGAGAGAGGCCTCCAGGGCAAGGGGGTGGGGAGGTGGGGGCTGGGGGGGCTGCAGGTAGAAGGGAAGCACTCACACAACATTGCAGTGGGCAGCAGTGACCACCCAGGACTGACTGATGAGGGAACCACCGCAGAAGTGGAAGCTGTTGCTGTCCTGGGGTCAGGGGTCAGAAGTGGGGGTGGGCCCAGGCTACACCCAGGCATGAAACACCTGAAACCCTGCCCCACACCCAGGGTGCATGTACCTGCAAGGACACCTGCCAGGGCCACGAGCCCAGCACTGCATTCTCCCCATTGACAATCCTCTGGCTGAAGCTCAGCACCGGTCTGATGGCAGGAACGCCACAACCTGACCATTGGGCTGGTGAGGACCTGCTTCCCACATCCCAGCACACCTCTCCTCTCCTCCTCCTGGGTGCTCCCAGGCTGTGCCCCCCAGAGGGGTCCAAATCAAGAGGGCTCATCACTACCCATTCTCACCCTGAGCACCTCTGGGCCTCTATAGCTATCTCAGTTGCCCCCATCCAACCAGCCCCCAAGTTCTGTTCATTCTTCCTCATCGCTCTCCAACCTATGCCCCACCATTCCCCAACTCCACCCCACCCCCAATCCCAGGCCATTTTTCTCCCTGTCCCCAGGAATATTCCCGTCTCCTTCCTAGCCTCTTCACTCCCTCCAGACCTCAATGGTCCATACCCCACATGCAGCCAGAAGGCTCTTCCTAAACTACACGTCCAACCTTTGCTTCTCAGCTTCCTAAACCCTCCCCGGCTCTTGGGCCCAGCCCAAGCTCCTGTCCCATTTGTGAGACTGGCCCCTGACCCCCTCTTGCCCAGCCTTGCCACATCCTTTCTCCTTTGCCTACTCTGTCCACCTGCTTCCCTTCTAGCCAGCCTGGCCCCTGCCCTGAGCCCCTGAGCAGGAAGCCTGGGCTGCTGCTGGGAGCTGGGTTGCCCTAAGGCTGTTCAGTCAGGGCTGGGCCAGGCCCACTTACCCAAGGAGGAGCCAAGGAGGACCAGGGTAAGGATGAGGCTGAGCAGCAACACTGTGGCAGGCGTGAGGTTGAGAACTGGGCCTGGCTTTATGGTTCTCTTCATCCTTGAGCCAAAGTCCCAGGACTGAGGCCAGGCAGCTGTGGAGGTTCAGCTCCCTGCCATTATTCCTCCTTGCTCTAGGCAGGAGGAGGGTCTCTTTGGGTCAAGGTCCTCCACTCAGGCCTTGACTTACCAGACAGAGCCCAGGTGTGAGGCTCTCACCTCCTCCACCTCCCAAAGCCTGGCCCCTGACTGGATCCCTGAACCACCTCACATCCCAAATGTTGAGCACCAGGTACCAAGGACTTGTGGTTAGACTTAACGGTAACCACCTGGTGGCTGGGATCAGGGAAGTCTCGCAGGGCTATCAGGAGCACCAAACTCACAGAAGCCTGCTCAGCACCCAGGGGTGTTCCTGACTGGTAGAGGGAATGTCTACCTGCACCGGCTCTGCTGTGGAAGGGCCAGGGCCAGGACGGGGGTGCTGGCGGGTTGCAAATCCTAACATATCACCTCAGTGATTCCTCTTCAACTTGGAATGGGTGTCACGGTTTGCTCAGGGAGATGCTGACTCTTCCGCCACATGGTGTGTTTGGACCCAAACCTTCATCTATCTGGCTCCAAAGCCCACACTGTTCGTGATGAGATGATACACCTAAGAGGGGCCTTGTGCACAGGAGGGCAAGGTATGAGCCCTTGGTGACTGGCCGATCCTGGATGGAGATCAGGGGTGGAAGAATGACAGCCATCAAATCTCTGACAGCCTCCAGGCCTTGGGGCTCCCATGGACAAGCCCCTGGTGTCTACAGTCCATTCACTGTAGAGCCCCAAGGTGAGCCTGACCCAAGGGAGAGAAGACACCCCTGTGTGCAAAGTTGCAACAGGTAAGTTGGCTTGCCTCCTTCTAGGGGTGTGAGGGCTTTGGCTGATTCAAGAACACATCAGTCAAAAAAACGAGTTAATTGCTGACTAGAGGGAAGGACAGATACATGGTAAAGCAAATATAACAAAATACAAATTGTAAAGTCTGCAGTGGGTATATGGGTGTTCAACTTTTTTCCAGATTTTATGTTTTAAAATTTTCATAATAAAATACTGAGGGAAAAAGCATAAACGGGGACCCAGGGATGTCCAGCCTGGAGTAGACCCTCCCCAGGGGTTGGGCAGACTCTAACAGTTCCAAAGCTCCAGGGGAGCTCAGCCATTCTCTCCCAAGGCAGGATGCTCCCACTAGCAACCTGCACCTGGGCTGACACTCAGTGGGTGCTCAGCAAAAGTCTGCTGGATAAATGTGTCATATTATCTCTCCCCACATGAGCCCTGTGATCCCTGGCACCCAGAAAACTTGGAGTCAATCCCCTTAGTGACAGCCCAACATGTGCAAACAGAAGCTCAGCATCATGTTAGCACCTCAGGTATGCCTGGTCATCAGAGGGGTTTCACAGGTAAAGGCACTGTAGGGGTGAGGAGTGAGAACTTGCCCTTGGAATCAGGGAGCAGCTCCTCCACCAGCATTTTAGCCATCAGTGGGGATGGGGGCGGTCTGACTGAGAGCTGTGGGCTGTGTCCTTGGCCACTGATGAGCCAGGTAAAGGCTCTATGTGGGGGCAATACATAGGGCCTTTTGGGTTGTACAACAGCCCTCAGTGGACTAGAGGGCAAGAGCAAGGCATGGGAGTGGTAGGGGGAGCCTCTGTAGTGTGGAGAGTCAGGAGGGGGCTTTCCACTTTGAGCCTGTGATACTTCCCAGGGCTGGGGTTCTGGAGGGGTAGATGCCTAAGGTGATGGGTGAAGTGCACCCCTTAGGCTAGGCACTGAAGCCATGGGAGGAAGTGGCCCCTGCAGGGATACCTTAGGTACAGAGCCCTGCTGGCTGCTTGTCCCCCTCCACCCAGGAAGGACACAGCCATCTGTCTAGGTATTTGTGTTTTCTGGGTTTATTCCTCCTTGTTCCAAGCTCTAAGCCTCAGCCTACTTCACTCCACATCCATGGCCTGCACAGTTTCCTCCAGCAGCTCCAGGGTCAGCGGCATCACTGTCTCCGACAGGACAGCTGTGGTCCCAGGGGCAAAGCGGTACTGGCTGGACCTGGGAAGGAGAAAGGATGACCTCATCAAGTGGCCTGTCTTCTCTTTGCAGCCCCCTATTTCCCTTGCTACCACCCCATCCTCCCCTGTGATTCCCCCATCTCCTATGCTCCTACCTCTCTATAGGCTCTGTGGGAGAGCTCAGTGTTCGCAGCAGCTTGGCGCTGGTCCCAGTGATCACACATGCATCCACACTGCCCCCAGAGCCCAAGTCACCCAGGATCCCTGCAGTGATGGCTTCCACCAGCAGCTCCTGCGCTGCCTCCAGCTGTAAAGATGTGTGTGTGTGTGTGTGAGTCCTGATGGACCCTTTAGTATCACCCTCAGGCTACAGCCTGGAGACTGTTAATCTTGAAGGCTGAACTATTTACCATTTTCTCACACCCAAACTCCTCTCTCTCCCTACATCCCCATCTCCACCCCAGGCTCCTCTACCCTGGTTTCAGTATCCCTCTTTCCAGAGACCCCAATGTTCCCACTGCCCCCATCTTCACAAACTTCTCTGAGTCACACCTGTGGCTCTGCTTCCAGTGGGCTATTCACCCACCCACAATCCCTGGCTCACTGCCTTTTTCTTTCTGGGCCATAAGCACCTATAAAGTGACATATGCCTTCTGCTTCCATCCACCCTAAACAAAATCCAGACTCCAGACCCCACCTGCTGTTCCCTTCTCCCTCAACACCAAATGGTCCTCTCTGAGGAGTTTTGACTTCTGGGACAGTCCAAGCTTTGGCACTGTTGGAATAGCACTTCACCCTCACTCCACTGGACCCTCAGTCTCCACTCAGTCGTCACCTCCGAGAAGCCTAGCTCTAGAGTAGGCCAGGGTACCTCTGCGTTTCCCCAGCTCCCGGGTGTACACTTCCCACCAATGCACGCGTAGTGTGTGTGGGGGGGAGATGTCGCTCACCGTCATGTTCGGCTGGAACCGGTCCTCCAGCACTGCCAGGGCCGCATCCTGGCCGGAGCCTGCAGGCAGGAAGGGCATCGGAGGTCAGCCGCGGCCTCCCAGTCGCGGGATAAACGTTGAGGTCCCACGGGCGGGGTTCGCGGGAAGGGGGCGGAAGCGCTCACCCTGGGCCGTGAAGGGCAGACGGCTGTAGGAGCCGTGGGGGTGCACGCAGTAGAGCTGCGGTCCGGTGAAGTCTACGCCGCCCACAATCAGCGAGGCGCCCACGTAGCCCCGGTACCTTTTCGCGGAGTGGGTGCGGTCAGTCGAAAGCACAGGAATCTAGGTCCCGCCCCTCCTCGATAACACCCCTGCACCCGAGCCCCGCCCCTTCCCGTGGTCTGGCGCCCCGTGACCAACAGCGTTCCTTCCTGCCACTCTCTTAGCTCCTCTTAGGCCATCCTCTTCCGGTCTCTCGGACCTCGAGGCCCCGCCCTTTCTCCTGTCAAGCCTCCTCTCAGCCCTGCCCTCCCCGCAACTGCCCCTCCCCAGGATCATTTTAGCCCCGCCCCAGCACCGGAAGAGTGTCTGGCGCAAAGCGCGGGTGACCGTGGCCACGCGGGGCTCGCGGCCTGTGGACAGCGCGTGTAGCTCCATGTTAGACGCCGCCATCCGCGTGGTCATCTCTGCGTCCGCGGCAACTCCAGCCCCACAGCAGCTGAAGGCGAAGGGAGGGTTCGTGTGGGCGGGACTATGGATGTTCTGGGACCCGGGATGGGAACGAGGGGGCGGTTCTTGAGGGGGGAACTGGGCGGGGGAATGCTCACTAGATTTTAGGGGCGATGAAGTGGATCTTCTCGCAGCTCTGGTACGCCACGATCGAATCGTTAGTGGCCCGCGTATCCGCGCCCAGGATGACCCCGTCCTGGGGGGGAGGGGGAGGACCCATTGGTTCAGTGCCCACCTCCCATACCCGGCCGCTCCTCTGAGTGTTACAATCCCAACGCCCTACTCACTCGGAACACAAGGCCTGCGATGGTGGTTCCGGTCTTGCGTGCATGAGGGACACGGAGCCCCGGGAGGGAGCGTTCTAAGGCTGCGTTTCTGGAAACGGAGGGGAGAAACCCAGCTTTCAGTTCTTCTGGGACCGTCATCACATCCCCTAACTCCGTCCCGGTTACCCTCACCTTTCGGGTAAGCCTGAGAACCCAAATCGTTCCACACACGTACCTTCCCCCACCCTCGCCCCCAGGAATTTTAAAGACCCTGGGGCTCCCACTCCCGGAAGCCCCCACTGAGGGCGTAGGCAGCTGGGGAACCAACCATCCCCCCACTCACCTCTCGCAGTTTTCGAAGGAGAAGCCCTTTTGGGGTTCTGGCGCTGTCTTCTGCATCTCCGGGTGGGCAGGGGGTCAGAGGAGTGGGATCAACACGGAGGAAGGCCGAAGCCTTAACCTCTCTCGGGCTGCACTACTGAGCTTCCTCCTTTCGCTTTCACCTTCCCTCAGAGCATGCCAGCCCCTTTTTTCTGCATCTTCTCTTTCACTTTCACCTTCAGCTCTGGTCCTAGGCAGCTTGGGAAGGGGGAGATGCCCCTTGCCTGGCTCTCCATGCTGCTCCTGGGCCCTCTGTCTGAACAGAGGGACAGATCCCTCCTCTCTGGCCACTGTCCAGCCTGAGCCCCGAGCTCTGCCCACCCTGACCCCAACTCTAACCTCAGGTCCCAATGTCCTGAGGCTGTCACATTGACCAGGTCTCTGTTATTGTTAGTGGCCTTCTAACAGCATCAGTCATGGCTGCCATTTGTCATTCTCCCAACTCCTGCCTCTCTTTTGCTACCTTTGCCTTCTTCCTAAAACCTCAAACACGGAGGCTTAGTCCTCGGCCAAGGTGATGCTGATCCTTCCGTCTTCCATGTCTCGGATGCTGTCTTCCCTCTCTCAAGAGGGGCACCGTAGGCGTCCATCTGGTGGCTCGTAGGCATGCTGGGCTCTACCCATGGCTAAGCCTTATTTCACATCCCAAATGACCCATTATCCACTTCTTTCTCCTACTTACTGCTTGTTTCAGCTAGCATCCTCTCCCCTGGACACTGCACTGGCCTCTCTGGTTTCCCCACACTTCCTGCCCCTCACCCCCCACCCCCAGGCTACACTCTGCCCTGCAGAGAGGGGGCTCTTTTCTAGATTGGAGATCTGGTCACACCCTTTCCCTGGTTAAACCCTGTATCAGCTGCATGCTGCTCTTAGGTTGAAACCAGTCTTTACAGTTACCCTTCTCATTCCATCTGATCTCAGCACAGGCACCACCTCCTCTGGGAAGCCTTCCCTGACCCATAAGAATCACCACCTTGTTCCTCCCTAACCTTTTCTCTCAGATCACTTAGCTCCATTAATTAAATCTTCAATATTGAAATGACCTATTTAGTGGCTGTCACTCTCCTAGATGCTAAACTCTTGTGCTTCTGTCACCCATCTAGCACTCAAAAGTCTCTGTCTAGAGGTGGGGTCTCACCTGCCCTTTTGGGAGCTAGGAGGGGCAGCTCAGATCTTCTCCATCCTGTACCCTAGGCTCCACGTACCCCCATTCTACAGCTGTGTGTGCAGCTCCCTCCAGTCCCCATGCCCAGAGCAGAGGCAGGCACAGAGAGGCTGCTTAAATAGCTCAACCAGAAGAGTGGGAAGCTGTATATCTCAAGGTGCCCAATTCAATCCCAGGCTCTAGCAAAGCTCTTCTTGCCCTGTGCTCCACAAAGCAACAGGTCTGCAGATGAATGAATCCTGGTGTGAGGACCCTAGTGCCTTTCCCTGAACCCATAACACACGTCAGGGGTTATAGCAGCAAAGGAAGGTCTTTATTCAGGGGGCATGGGCCTTGGGCTGGCAGTTGGGGGTACGGCGGTGCTATTTCGGTAGGTACCCAGCAGGATGGCATTGATGTGCTCCAGTGTCTGGTTGCTGAAGACCATATTGAGGTGCTGTACCCCAGGCAGAGGCAGCAGGTGCACAGGCTGCTGTTGGAGGCCCTGCCACTGGGCACAGAGCTCGGTGCTGCGCGTGGCCACAGTGTCATCCCCGTCCTCATAGAGCACACCCACAGGGTCCGTGTAGGGGAAGCCATGGTCAAAGATGTAGGTGCTGGGTGTGGGCAGGCCCACGCCATACAGACAGTATACTTCCACTCCAGGTGCTGGGAGCCCTGCCAGCAGGTCACGTGACTGTAACCACATGTACCAGCCTTCCTCAAAGTGCAGGTCTGTAAAGAAGCGCTGCAAGTCACGGCTTGTGTAGTTGAAGGTGGGGGTGGAAATGAACACGTGGTCCTCGGGCCATGCCTGGCTGGAGGGAAACATCCAGGGGGACGCTGTTGTCATGCGCTGCTCCTCTTTCAGCTTGATGCTGGACATGATTGGGATGCCCTGGTTGTCACCTGTGGACACAGAGCAAGGTAGGGCAGGGAGCCAGTCCTGGCTACCCCCGGCCCACAACTTGCCCCTCAGCCCAAGCTCAGCTGGATGCTCAACTTTGTCTTGCCCACTCCAAACATCAATTCCAAGTCATGGACTAGAACCGGCCTGGCAGTCAGGAGGGGCTCCATGTGTACTTGTTAAGTGAGAAGCCCTAGTGGCACCTCTGTGAGGCAGAGCTCTAGAGCTTCAACAGGAGGGCAGGGAGGGGTTTCCTGTGTGTGTGAACAGTGGGGGATGGTGCTGGCAGTTCTCTCAGGCAAGTGTCTGTCGGCCCCTGTGGCCTGTGCTACACAGGGCTCAGAGCTGTGTTCTGGGAAGAATGAAATGAGACCAATCTCTGTTTGACACTCATTGATATAGTCTGGGGAGTGTTTCCTTCACTTAAGCTCCTAGGGGTAAGGCCACGTCTGGCTGTGCCCAGAATACAGTGGGTGCTCCGCAGGTGGTAGCTATGCCACTCCTTGGGGAAGGGCAAGAGGGGCTCCCGGGGTCTGGCCCTGGCTTAGGGCAGATCCCTGGGCAAAGGGGCTCCTGGGAGCAGAAGGCAGCCGAAGGCTGAGTGGGTAGGACCTGAGGCTACAAGGAACAGACCTCAGCAATGAGTCAGATTGCTGGGGTTAACTTCCTCTTTGTTTACTTCCCCTTTGTCATCGCTGAGACACTGTCGGGAGACACTCTAATGGTCCAGGCCAGGCCCACTGCTCTCAGAGGGCCAATGAAAGGGGCTGTGCCCCAGAGGTGGTAGACAACACCCCCAGCCTAGCACTGCGAGAAGAAACAGGAGTGAGGGCAGGCCCACGGTCAGCTTCATTCCACCCCCCACCCCTCCCCACGGGACACAAGTGATCAGAGGCCCTCTCACCTGAGGCCAAGATTATCATGGGCTTGATGGAGCCACCCCAGGGAGCCCCAAGAGAGATGAAACCATCGATGAAGCGGTCCTTCCAGGCCTGGGGCTGGCGCAGTAAGAAATAGAGCAAGTGCAGGCAGCCAAGGCTGTGCCCAATGAGGAAGACAGGCCTTCTGTAGGTAGCGTGCATTTCCTCCACTAGCCCAGCAAGCTTCAGGTAGTACTCCTCCTGCTGGCCTGCAGGGGGGGGGGGGGGGTGGATGGGTCAGCACAGCTGGGACTAGGGGCCACCTGCCCTGCCCCAAGCCCCCTATGCACAGAGACACTCACTGGGCTCCAGCCGCCAGTCGTAGGGGGCGGCCCGCACCGTCTCATCCCGCACATACCCATTGTTGACCAGGTTCTGAACCAGTGTGTGCATGTAACCTGTGGGCGAGGCAGTGGCACTGGGGGTTCTGGCTGTGGCTCCTTCAAGCCCACCAAGCCTAGAGCCCCACACTTTCCTGCAACACACACACCTGCCAACTTGCTGTTGTCCAGATACTCAACAGAGTAGGTCTTGCCAAAGCCGGGAACACGGATCTGTACACCGGGGGCATTGGATACTCGCCCAGAGCTGCGGTTGTAGACAACCCTGGGGGCAGTGGGACAGTCAGCGGAGCGGCAACCAAGGAGTAGGGTGGGGGGCTAGGCCAGAGGGGATGGCACGAACCTGGTGTTATCGATCCAGCAGTCTACCCCAACGGGTAGGAACATATTGAGATCCAGCCAGATGGTGAAAAAGTCGTCTGTCTTGCGGTAGCACATCCAGTTCACCACATTTGGTTTATCCAGCTTGGCTTCCAGCTGATTCCCCAGGCAGCCAGGCACTGCAGGCACCAGCCTTCACTCTGGATCCCTCCCATTTCCCTGCAGTGGACCCCACCCCGGTCTCACCTCCCCGACAATACAGTGACCAGCCCCGCCCCTTCATCTCCCACACCCTCCACCCCCAGGGATGAAGGACAAGACCCTCTCTTTCTGATCACATCCCCTGCCCCGTCCCCGCAAAGCCCAGGCTCCCCTCGGTCAGGGAAGGTACAGGGGCCAAGGCCACTGACCCCTGCCCCCACCAAGCAAACATGTAGCGTGACTCTCCATCACTGCCAAAGTCCAAGGGGAGAACAAATAGTACAAGGGAGTGGGGCCGGGCCTAGGAGTAGGGGCAGGACCTGATGAGCCTCTCCTGCTCACCTGGGCTGGGCACCTTGTCCTTGCCGGGGTGGGGGCTGAGGAAGGAGTGGTGGGGCTTGGACCAGGGTCCGGTGGCTACAGCTGACCACAGCTTGTAATGCCCCGGCCAAGCCCTCAGGCACACCCACCCTCTACTCCACCCACCTCGGGGAGACAACTCCGAGACACGAGAACAGTGTGGTGCGAGAAGGGGTTGATTTCTCTGCAGGACAAGCCTTTGGCCCCTCCAGATGCTGAGGCAGGGATCAGGGCTAATGCAAGGGCAGAAGGGCCTCAGCAGGCTCTGCTACCAGGGGCTGGGGCCCAGGTTCCCCAAGGTCTGCCCTGGTGTATCAGGGGCCTGGTGGGGGCTTACCGAGGATGACGGGCCGTGTGTGGTTACTGAGCTCAGCCTTGGGCGTGGTGTGCGGGGGGAAGAGAACATTGAAGAGCCAGAAGGGGGCGGCGGGGGGAAGCAGCAGCCCCAGCAGCAGCAGGACCCACTGCCGCGGGGAGCCGGGCGGCCCCATTCCAGCCCTTGTGCCTAGTGCCCAGTGAAGCAGTCCCGGGCTCGCCTTATCTGGAGTCGGGGTGGGAGGGGCCCCAGGGTCAGTGGGAGGGACAGCCTGGCCAATGGGGGTGGCCAGAGATTTCCGGAAAGGGGCACAGCCTCAGGGAGCCGGCTCTGGGCCTGGGTTCAGTTCCGCCTCCTTCCCTTGGTGCCAGGGGAAACAGAGCCGGGGCAGCGGGAGGCCCAGAAGTACACAATGTTTTATTGAAAAAAGTCAGGCTTCAGCTGGCTGGTTCCATTCAGCTCGGCTTGGTGGGAGTCCCTGCCCACAGTAGCCTGAGTCAGATCTTCCTGCAGGCCGGCTTGGCCAGACCCCTCCCTGGTCGCCCTTCCCCTTCTCTCTGATGGTGACATTCAAACAATAAATATGCAATAAATAGCGCTCCTGGGCCAGCTGCCTTCAAACCCCACATCAGCCCCCACCAGTCTTCTGAGTCAGGACAGGCGTCCTGGGGTGCTGGACAGGAAGTCCCCAAACCTCTCAGGGTCTTGCAGGACCTCGGATCCACCGCCATTGCCAGGTCTGGGCCCAGTCTCCAAGGAGACCTAGCAAAGCTGGGTCCAGGGCAGGGCTGGGCAAAGCAGGGCTGGCGGGCGGGTGCTGGGAGGGGGCTGTTTGTTACCCTGGACGCCTCCACTCTAGGCCACAAGTCTGTATTGGGCTCAGGAGTAGATGGTGATGACTTCACGGCCACCACCACGGACCAACAGCACCCGTTCGAGGCCCTCAGTCAGCACCTCCAGGAACTCCATGTCTGTAGGGCATCGAGTCAAGGAGGCAGCACCCAGGGAAGCACCAAGGGGCACCCAGGGAAGTTTCGCCCGTCAGTCAGAGCTGGGTGCCCTGGCACCCCCTAGGGTACCCAGGGAGAGGAGCTCCTGGCCTGACCTCACACACTGTCCACCTCCCCACTGTCCACCTCTTTACAAAGGGATACAGTTCTCATCGCCCTCGCTGTTCTTGGGTGGGCCAGGCATGTTCAGTAGGACCAGGCGGGCGTCATGGGAGCGTGTGACAATGACTTCATTGAGCTTCACAGCCGTGTGCATGCGCCGCACATTGGATTGGTCCCTGAAGATAATGCAGCTGAACATGGGCCCCGCCCCTGGCCCACCCACAGGGCTTGTCTGCCCCCATCCCACCTCCAATCCCAGACCCTAATGTGGCTGGGTCCATTTCTGCTGCACTCACGGCTTAATATGTACCAGCTCCCGGAAGTTGTCGGGGGCATGGCTGGGGTCCCAGGGCTCTGCTGCCATATATTTGTCCCGTGTCCATGTCATCTGGATCTTGTCAGTCCCAGCTGCAGACTCTTCCTCCTCGTCTGAGTACAGGCTCTCCAGCCGCAGGGCTGAGTGCCGGTCCTTGACCAGCTGGGCCTGAGGACAATCAGAGGAAGTCTCCTCGGTGCCATGGGAAAGGGTGGGCCTGGCTGGCCCAGCGTGATCACCCAGCCTTAGGGAAATGGGTGGGGCTGGGGTGAATCATTCTGATGCTCCCACCTGATGGCGTCTCCCAAGGCCTGACCCTGCCCTGGACGGAGAAGGCCACTGACCTCTCGCTCCCGCTCAGTCTTGGTCAGCCTCATCTGCCGCAGCATCTGGGAGCGCTGCTCCATCATCAGTGTCCGCTCGTAGGTATATGCAGAGATGTCGCTGTTATGCTGGGGAGAGGGTGAGCCATGAGGACCGCGCTACGTGGGGCAGGGTATCCACAGGGCTACGTCGGGCAGGTGGCTTACCATCTCCACCACTTCCACCTCTGCCTCGAGGCGCAGGTGGTACAGGAAGACAGCCAGATCCTTCTTCATCTGGATGCTGTTGTCATCCATCTGGGCCACCGTGAAGATGCGCATCCGGCACTTCCTCCAGACCTGTGGCAACAGAAGGTGGTGGTTCAATCACACCCCACCCCTTCAAGGGCCCAGCCCCTCTCACCGGGGCCCAACCGCCTGGCCCACCTTGTGCTGGCGTAACAGGAAGGGCAAGAGCATGAGCATGCCGCCGTCGTGGACAATCCACCACACATCGATGTGGCCCTCCAGGTAGCGCTCGTGGTTGCTGGGGTAGAAGGCGATGTTCTTGGGCACGAGCAGGGCCAGGTGGGCGGCCGTGGTGCAGCGCACGGTGTCTGGGGAGGAGGGGCACTACTGATCATCAGCCTGTGACCCTCTGGCCTCTGTCCCCACTTGACCCCTGCCCCTGTCCTATGTGGTCGAGCCCAGGCCCTGACCCTCACGCACCAATAAAGGTCTTCCAGGCACGTGGGTCCTCACTCTGTCGCCAGCCGTAGGGCCAGCCCAGCACCACGGAGTTATGCCTCATGCCACCCAGGCCGCAAGACTGGATGAGGTGGGCCAGCCCCTCACGCACCTTGCTGGCCACCACCACCTGGCAGAAGCCCTTCACCTTCTCAATCTCCATCATGTTCTTGATTGTCTGTGGGGAACATAGCAGGGTCAAAAAGCAAGGCCATCAGCGTCCCCTCTGCTGGGCTCCCCACCAAGGCCCCTAGGGCGCAGAGGGTGGGGGTGGGGGAGGAGACGGGGGCAAGCTGCCCACCCAGAGGCCATGTTTTCAAGATGGGACAGTTATAACCCCCTTGCTCCAGCTCTCAGCTGGCAACAGTGCTGTCCACCTGGCTGGCTGTGCACCAGCTGCAGCCCAGACATCTCTAGCCCAGCTCAGTGTCCTCCCAACACCACCCCCTTGCAGCAGGCACCTGCTCAGCGGCCTGGGCCTCGCCATAGCTCTCCAAGAAGCTGCCCTGGATGACAGAACCAACAATGGTCAGGCCCTTGCCGGCCTTAAGCTGGGAGGCGAAAGTGAGGAGCCGTGGGTACTTCACATGAAGATCCTCATCTAGCTTCAGCAGCACCAGCAGCTGAGGTCTGTGGTGGCCGAATGGAGAGGGAGCCTGAGACCAGGGCCAGAGGTTTCCAGGGAGCCCAGCTCCTTCCCTTCCTGGCTCACAGGCCCCTACACGTAGCAGTGATCCAAGGGCCAAATAAGCAGGATGGTGCCCCTGGCAACTCAGGACAGGGAGCACGGACTAGGGAGGGGGAGCCAGCACCTCTTGACTCTCCCACCCTCACAGCGCCCCCTGAGAACCTGGACTGGGCCCCACCAGGCCGGGCGTGACTCACCGCCAGTTCTTGGTGTGAGGAGGTCCCTCCTCTAGCCGCAGCAGTGCATAGCGGGCAGCACTCAGGGACAGGCCTCGGATCCCGTCGCCCCACTCCTTCTCAGCCCTGCAGAGGCCCCCACAAGCTGGTAAGCCCCTGGTCCCACCCAGGGGTTGTGTCCGTGTGTAGGTGAGATGAAGGGGCCAGGCCCGAATCACAGTCCCCCAGCCCCAGCACCACGGTGGCTAACAAAGGACGGCTCAGCTCCCCACAACCCAATGAAGAGTGGCCCAAAGGCCCCAAGCAGGTGGCAGCCCTCACTCACCCTTGGTACTCAATGTACTTGTAGATCATGCCGGCAATGAGCATGGCAACCAGGGCATAGTACCAGGACGAGACAAACATAAGAGCCAGGCAGAGGCTCATGCCCAGGAAGGACAGCGCCCTGGGCCAGAGAGTGGGAAAGGGCCAGAATCAGGGAGAGACCAATAGGGCCCCAGGCCCAGACCCCCAATCTCTCACCAATAGCAACTGCTGCCCAGAAAATTCAAACCCCATCCAGAATGGGGCTCCTGGCTTCCCCAATAGCTCTTGTGTCAGAGGACCTGGCTCAGGGGCCCAGCTGGCGCTTACCAGTGATAGTACTTGAACCGAGGCCGCCAGTTGGGAGTCCTTAGGAGCGTCTGCACAGCACAGGCCAGGTTCACAAACAGGTAACACATCAGAAAGAACCTGCAGCACAGGGAGTGGCTGGTACAGAGCGGCCTCCTTGGCAGCCAGGTACCTGATGTCCCTGCCCTTCCAGGCTGGGCCTGGATGAGGAACCAGGACATGTCATGGCCCTGCCGTGCACAGGCTCAGGCAGGTCTTCTCAGCCTCACCACACCCAGTCCCACAGCCTGATGCAGATGGGACACTGCAGCAGTGTCCGCAGAACCAGGTCTTAGAGGATGGGCAAGTGTTCACAGGCAGAGGAGGGGAGGGGGCTGCAGGCAGGGGGAACAGCTGTGGAAGAGGATGGTATCAAGGAGGGCTCAGCGTCTGGAGACGGCTAGACAACAGTCAGGCCTCTGGCCTGGGTGACCAGTTGGATGAGGGGCTGTCATGAATGTGGGGAGAGTGGGTCAGGGGAAGACAACAAGGGCCATTTTGAATCACTGAGTTAAAGACACTTGAGGGACACTGTGGTGGGTGTGGGAGACTGGGATGGGGGAGGCCTACCGCCATGAGCCCTCCAGGAATGACAGCGGAGGGGCAGAGGGCTGAGTGGAGGGGATGCCAACCTTTATCCTCAGCTGGTACGAGAGGAAGGACAGACAAGAAGGCAGCAGGGCTTACGAAAGAGGGTGTGCCAGGGGGCAGGGACTCCCATGAGGTGTCCCATTAGGGCTGCCAGGAGGAGCCACATGATAAAGGCTGAGATACATCCTCTGACTTGGGCAGTAAGGGGCCACCACCCAAGAAGACTGTGGCAAGAACAGTTTCAGGTGTGCGCTGATGTGTGGGTGGAGCTGGGCAGTAATGGGCGGAGGTGTGCTGAGGGGAACAAGAGAGCAGGCCTGGCTGGGGCTGGGGGGCAGCTACTTCGTGGGGAAGGGGGTCCCTCTCAGTCTCACAGGCTGAGTGGGGCAGTGAAGGCTGGCTCAGTCATAACGGAACAAGCAAAAGGAGCACTGGCAGTGGAGCAAGATGTGTGAGGAGAGGTGGAGTGGGCCCCAACCCTGGCAGAGGTGAACACAGCAAGGACACGAGCCCTGCCGCCAGGACCCCTGGAAATTGCCGCGTGCTCACCACCTCCTGCAGGGCACTGGCAGATTCAGATGCCCAGCATTCCAGAACTTTAAAAGCAAACAACTTTGAAAACGGATGAGGTAGTGGTGGCCTCATGAAGGTGCTAGAGACCAATGCTTGCCCTGACCCTGCTCTGAGGGTCTCCCACAGAGGCACATGGGACCTACTGGTCTCTTTAAAATTTCTGAGTAAGTGCCAGGCTCGCTCCAGAGGCAGAAGTGGCTGAGCTCTGCCAGGCAAACATCCCCCCATACAGCCTGACACATCTCCCTACTGCGCCCTCAACACCAGACAAGGTCACAGAGCTGCTGGGCAGGGCCCCCGGCTGAGGGGTGCTGAGAGTGCAAGGAGCCTTTCCCAAGACCATCCCCCAGCCCTGCCCTGAGCCCCAGCTCACATGGATAGAATGGGGGCCACCATGTCAAGGGAGGCGATGAGGATGCCCAGCTCAGCGATGAGTGCTGTCAGGAGGAGTGCCCATGTTGGTTCGCCATTTGCCTTGCCATGGCCAAAAACCTGCAAGCACCAGGGTCAGTGGGGTCCGAAGTGAAGAAGTTGGTTCCACTGCCCCCATTCCACACCTAAGGCCACAAGTCATGAAGTCCCTCTGGGGCTCAGGTCACACCCATGCCTATCCTGATAGGTACGAGTTCCTCTGCCCTCCACTTCCTCAGGCCTCTCTGCTGTGGATGAGCCACAGACAGGCCTTGGGGATTCTGGGCCCAAGCAGCTCTGCCAACAGCAGGGCAGGGCCAGGGCCAGGGCAGCTCTCAGCAGCTCTCCATGGATAGCTGCATGGCCCTGGCCCCCAGCAGGATAAAACGCGCCCATACTTATCTCCTACCTCTCTCCCCCAGCCGGTGTGAGGGGCCAGGAGCACCCAGGCGGTGGGGAAGTGCAGAAGGCTCACCCGGAGGAAGGGGATGATGTTGTCCTTGGCGATGGCCTGCAACAGGCGTGGTGCCCCAGTGAGGCTCTGTAGGCCGGCGCCGCAGGTTGAGAAGAAGGAGCCGATGACGATGACCCAGGGCGAAGGCCAGGCTAACGTGCCCACCACCAGGTTCCTGCTGACGCCATCGCCGTACCTGCAGGGGCCGGACTCAGGCCATGTTCCATGCAAGGAGCCCCCCAAACCCTGGGTGGGGTCCCCCAGAGTGAGGGTTGGCAGAGGTCAGGAAGGATGGCTATGGTGGACAGAGCTCTGGCCCCTCAGCAGAGGCCAGGCCACCAGCCCCTATCCTTTCCCCTCAGCCCAGTCCCGATCTGATGTCACCATCCTCTCAGAAGCAAAAGTTCTGCTGGGGCCTGACCCACCACTGGCAACCAGCAGCCTGAGGACATGTGTGGAACCACGTGTGCAAGGGGGGCCGGTGTCAGGGCAGCAAAAGCTGAGTCCAGTGCCACGGGGAGGGGCCCAGATCACTCACTTGTCCCGGAGGACCACACCCTCGATGCAGGCGCCAAAGAGAACCACGCTGCTGAAGTCTGTGGCTGCGTCAAGGAAAGCTCGGCCTCCGCGGCCTCCGCTGCCACTGCCGTCCCCGTGCATCCCCGCACAGCGCCCAAGGGCCCCTCGCCCAAGCCTTAGCTGGCAGACTCAGCTGGGACACCTGCAGCTGTGGGTTTCGTGTTGTGTACACACCCCTTGAGTGTGCGCGTGTGTGTGAGGGGTGAGGTACACATGCACGCATAGGGAGTGTGTCTGCGCGTGCCAGCTGGTGACTTATACACAGGCAAGTGCCTCCTGTCCCCCTTCCCCACCCACCCCAGGCCTGGGAAAGGATACACACAAGGGAGGTCGTAACAATGGCCAGAATGGTCCCCACTGGGATGGACTTCTGCGCATCTCGGAGGTCCCCGGAGCGGTTTGAGCCAGCCATAATGCCTCCAAAAACAAGGAAACTCCCTGAGGGGCTCCCTGGGAGGGGGGGCAGGGCAGGGTGGGTGGGCAAGAGGGCTCACCTGTTACGGAGGGGAAGAAGATGCCGACTAGCACAGTGAAGGATGTGGCGATGTCGGCCACCACGTACAGGGGCAGGCTCTCCTTCAGGCCAAGGGCGTCTGTGGAGGGCAGCCCGTGCTTCTCCACGACCTCACCCTTCTCCAGGTAGGTGCTCCACAGGTTTTCTGTGGGGGCAGCAGCATCACCACTGCAGCCCCACCTACTTCCCAGGGAAGTTTGGGGCAGCCCAGCCAGAGGCTGCAAATGTAAGAGGTTCTCGGGGTTCAGGGGGGTGACTTCAGCCGAATGGCTACGGTGTCAGCCACCGGGCTGCTCTGGCCACAGAGAAGGAGCTGTCTGGCTACAAGTCTGAAAGGCGAAGGTGGCTGAACCACCATCACCTGCCACTGCCTGCCTCCTAGACAGAGGCCCTTTATGGCTCCTGTGAGAACAATCACAGGCAGGGTCAGGGGCTGGTGGCTGGGGAGAAATGGGCTGCCAGAACTTTCTGGGGGTTGTTGCAGGCCTGGGACACTGGCCAAACAGGCTCCGTTCACCCGAAACCCAGCTGCCAGGAGCCAGGCTGAGAGGACACGGCTGGGCTGGGAAGGCAGCCAGAACTGCCTCCCATTCCTGAGCTGGCCACACAAGGACAGCTCTGTGCTAATCCATCCTTCTGTGCTCATTCCCTACCTCCTGCTCAGTGTGGGGGGCAGGAGCAGGACAGGAGGGAGGACGCACCCTGGAGCACGCCAGCAGCTGCACCAGGGATGCCAGGGATCTCAGTCACATTGTTGAGCAGAAAGTAGGGGTCGCAGGAGTCTGCGGTGAGGTTGGGGCTGTGGCAGAAGAGGCTCCAGAGCCGAGTGGCCACGGTCTCATTGTCCACCACGGCTGTCTTGGCACAGACATCAAACTGGTCCCGGGACAGGGTCCTATTGCCCAGCATACATACTCTGTGGGGCCGGGGGGGGACAGAAGCATCAGCACCTGCTCAGCCAGAGACCCCAACCTGCTTCCACCCTGTAGCCTCTACAACTCAAGGCATCAAAGGCCATCCACGTGGGAAGGATGTCAGTGCAATGCCTGGATGTATTCCCAGGTTACTTACGGAAACACGGGAGGGTCAAAAATAGACTTGGTGCCCCCAGCATAGATGGAGAGGATGGAGATGATCACACAGGCCAGGAAGAGTGAGGCAAATTTGTTCACATACTTGACACCAACAAACACCACCAGGGTCATGAAGGTCAGAAAAATGGTCCCATACACCCGCATATTGTTCAAGGTGGCACTCGACATGTCATGAGTGCCTGTTGGGTAAAAAATGGCGGCTGGTGGGGCAATGTAGGTCTGAAACAAGAAGACAGATAGAGGAGGTTCAATCTTCCTATGTGGAGAGTCAAGCCCAATATTTTGGTTTTCTTTTTTTAAGAGTATCCAGAGGGGAGTTCCCTGGCCGTCCAGTGGTTAGGACTCAGTGCTTTCACTGCCGTGGCCCAGGTTCAATCCCTGGTTGGGGAACTAAGACCCCATAAGCTGCACGGCCAAAAAAAAACAAAACCAAAAAAGAGTATTCAGAAAAAGCCAGTCACAAAAGAGCATATATTGTATGAATCCATTTATATGACAAGTCCAGAATAGGTAAACCTGATTAAATTTTTATCTATCTATCTATCTGGCTGCGCCGGGTCTTAGGTGCAGCACGTGGGATCGTTGTTGCTGCGTGCGGGATCTTCGTTGCGGCATGCAGGATCTTTTAGTTGCAGCATGCAGGATCTAGTTCCTGACCAGGGATCGAACCCGGGCCCCCTGCATGGGGAGCATGGAGTCTTAACCACTAGACCACCAGGGAAGTCCTTGATTAAATCTTATTGAAGACAGAAAGCAGATTAATGGGTGCCTAGGGCTGGGGGGAATGGAGAGTGATCACTAATGATCATGGGATTTCTTCTTGGGGTGATGAAAATGTTCTAAAATTGACTGTGGTGATAGTTGTACAACTTCATGAATATACCAAAAACCATCCAATTGTATACTTTAAATTCACTTTAAAGTGAATTGTATGGTATGTGAATTATCTCTTAATAAAGCCATTATTGGCTTCCCTGGTGGCACAGTGGTTAAGAATCTGCCTGCCAATGCAGAGGACACGGGTTCGAGCCCTGGTCCGGGAAGATCCCACATGCCGCGGAGCAACTAAGCCCGTGTGCCACAACTACTGAGCCTGCGCTCTAGAGCCCGTGAGCCACAACTACTGAAGCCCGCACACCTAGAGCCTGTGCTCCGCAACAAGAGAAGCCACCACAATGAGAAGCCCGCGCACCGCAATGAAGAGTAGCCCCTGCTCACCGCAACTAGAGAAAGCCCGCGCACAGCAACAAAGACCCAACGCAGCCAAAAACAAATAAATTAAAAAAAAAAAAAGCCATTATTTACAAAAAAGAGAAAAAGGATCCAGACACAGGAGTTGACCTGAATAGCTAAATAGCAGAAGTGGAACAGTTTGAGGAGCAAAAAAATAATGACAGCACAGGATTATGAGCCAAAGAATAAAATAAATATCCAGGAGTCCATGGGACTTCCCTGGTGGTGCAGTGGTTGGGAGGCTGCCAGCCAATTCAGGGGACACGGGTTCGAGCCCTGGTCTGGGAAGATCCCACATGCTGTGGAGCAACTAAGCCTGCGTGCCACAGCTACTGAGCCTGTGCTCTAGAGCCCGCAGGCCACAACTACTGAGCCCATGCGCCACGACTACTGAAACCCGCTTGCCTAGAGACCGTGCTCCGCAACAAGAGAAGCCACTGCAATGAGAAGCCCGCACGACACAGTAGCCCCCGCTCGCCACAGCCAGAGAAAGCCCGCGCACAGCAACGAAGACCCAACACAGCCAAAAATAAATAAATAAATAAATAAATTAAAAAAAAATATATATATATCCAGGAGTCCATACTGATATAAATACATGGTTGAATAAATAAACAAATGGAAAAAGGACAATTTCCTTACAGAAGAAATCAACATAACAAATGTAGGAATGTGGGTTGGGGCTTCCCTGGTGGCGCAGTGGTTGAGAGTCCACCTGCTGATGCAGGGGATGTGGGTTCGCGCCCCGGTCCCGGAGGATCCCACATGCCGCAGAGCGGCTGGGCCCGTGAGCCATGGCTGCTGAGCCTGCGTGTCCGGAGCCTGTGCTCCGCAACGGGAGAGGCCACAACAGTGAGAGGCCCGCGTACCACAAAAAAAAAAAAAAAAAAAAAAAAAATGTAGGAATGTGGGTAATAGAAAAACAAACAGGGCTTCCCTGGTGGCGCAGTGGTTAAGAATCCGCCTGCCAATGCAAGGGACACGGGTTTGAGCCCTGGTCCGGGAAGATCCCACATGTCACAGAGCAACTAAGCTCATGCGCCACAACTACTGAGCCTGCGCTCTAGAGTCCATGCTCTGCAACAAGAGAAGCCACTGCAATGAGAAGCCCACGCACCGCAATGAAGAGTAGCACCCGTTCTCAGCAACTAGAGAAAACCCGCGTGCAGCAGCGAAGACCCAATGCAGCCAAAAATTAAATAAATGAATAAATAAATTTATAAAAAGAAAAAGGAAAACAAACAACAAAACCCCCAGAATATCCAGGAACAGGCTCCACGCAACAGACAGGGGACCTGGAGGTGGGAATAGACAGGCAGTTCCTCTAAACATCTACTATCTGGATTCCCAGGGGCGGGCACTCTTTACCCTGTGCTCCCCACTGCTCCTCCCCCTCTTCTCCCACCACGAGGGCAGTTCAGTGGGAAGTGGGAAACTGAGTCAGAGCACACATGAGGCCCACAGAGGTGGCACTGCCCTCCAAACAGGGTCCTGTGGCTGTTCACCCTGATTTAGGGATGAGGATAAGATGGATCTGAAGGGCTTTATTAGCACAGAGCCCTGGGGGAGACAGAGCTGGTCAGAGCCCACATGAGCCTGGGAGGCAGGCTCTGAGTCACCACCAAGATCTGTCTCTGAGTTAAATGCAGTAGTTCACAGACCACCTGCCATGGTTGAAATGTTGCCCGAGTGGATGGAACATCCAGGGTCAAGGTGGAGACAGCCAGGCCCCTAGCTTG
Organism: Pseudorca crassidens; assembly: GCF_039906515.1. NCBI lineage: Eukaryota > Metazoa > Chordata > Mammalia > Artiodactyla > Delphinidae > Pseudorca > Pseudorca crassidens. The sequence goes on from NC_090315.1 coordinate 44,202,222, forward strand.
CCTGGCCCAAACTGGGAAAGGGCTGAAGGGGAGACTGGCTTGAACAAAGATCTTTCTCCCTTGAAGAGGCCTCCCTCATTATAAGCCCTAGACCCTGACCAGAGGTGAAGGGAGCATGAGCCGCCTGGGCCTATGGGAAATGGACTGTTTCGACAAGACCCGAGTTGGCCAGGGCTTAGCCTGACTCACCAGCAGGATCTCAATGGCCCCCAGGATGTACATAGCCGCTGCAAATGTTGTTCCCAGGTAGAAGCACAGGCCAACAGCCCCTCCAAATTCTGGTCCCAGCGAGCGGGAGATCATGAAATAGGAGCCCCCAGCTACAACAGAAAAAGCATACATAGGTCAAGGCTGGTTCTTCAAGGGGGCCTCTCCCATGACAACCCTTCACAACCATCCAGAGGGACAGGGATTGCTTTTCCCATTTATGAACGAGCAGAAGGGTTAGAAGACTTGCCCAAGGCAGCATGGTTAATAAGTGGCCAGGCTGCGGTTGGACCTGATTTCCATTTGATTCCAACACCCAGCACGGGCCAGTGACACGAATACTCTGCTGGGGCAGCTCTAGGTCCGCAGCAAAGCCTAAGTGGCCTACTGTCCCCCACCTCCCTGCAGTTAGGTCAGTCCCCGCAGCCTCCCCTGGTTGGGTGTGTCCTATCTCAGCATGCCTCACCCCTCCCAAGAGCTATCTCTGTTAGTCTGACCCTCCAGACCAGGGCAGGGACTAGCTTTTTGCCGCTAGGGCCAGCCACTGGGTGAATATCCATGGCTGACCCTCCTGCCCTGAATCTGTGCTTCCATCAGAGTCTAACACCCCTGGCAAGACTGAGTCAACACTGGACCCCAGGGCCAGTGAGGGTGCAGGGGACAAGAACAATCCCATGCTGCTGGTTGAAGCTGCTCCTGATGAAACTTCTCTGGTGAAAAATCTGGGAACAGGGATCAAGAAGCTTTAAAAAGGCTAATAATCCCTTTCATGCTGTAATCCCACCTCTAGGACCCTCTTCTAAGGAAACCGCCAGGGGCGTGAACAAAGATTAGTGTGCAAGGCTGTTTATGACAATAATGTTTACAATAGTGAAAAAGTAGAACCCAAGAGTAGGAGAATAACAAAAATTAGGTAATGTCAATCCTGTTTTAAAAAAACAAATGAACCGTTTCCAGCACTTGAGAAACACACAGACACACACAGACACACACAGACACACACACACACACACACACACACACACACACAGAGTTTGGGGAAAACAATACATCTCAATACTTTATAAGACCCTAAGACCATGTATGAAAAGGCTAACAGTTTTGACCTTAGGATGGTGGGATTATGGGTACTTTTCATTTTCTTTTCTACATTTTTTGCACTTTCAAACCCTCTATGGTAAACATATATTGCCTTTTTCCCCCTATTACTTTTATACTAATGCTAATAAAGCTGTTGTTTGAAAAAAATAGAAAAGGATTCAAACACAGAAGCCAACCCGAATAGCCAAATAGCCAGAGTGGAACAGGTCAAGCAAAACAATAAATAATGATGGTACTAAGATTATGAGCCAAAGAACAAAATAAATATCCAGGAGTCCACAGTGATATAAATACATGGTTGAGTAAGTAAAAAAACGGAGTCTCTGAAAACCAAGTCCAATCTCAACATCCCGGCTGAAAACCCTCTGCATTGTCTATACTGTAATCCAGTGTGGCCCAGACTCCTTGGCTTGGGCCACCAGATATGCCCCATCACCTTCTTTATCAGCCCCAGCCCCCGCTTTTAAAAAAGTACTTTTATCCAAAAAAAAAAAAAAAAAAAAAAGCCCAAACAAACAAAACACAAAACAACAGCAATCTCAAACTCTGTCAAGCAAGGATGCTCCTAAGTGGTAGCACTGTCATGGCATCAAGGACTAAGATCCCACCAGAAAACTGCCTGGGGGGGGGGGGGCAATAAGTGTTCCTAGGCATGTCAAGGTGGATTCTGGGCCCATCCCCTCCTCAGGCCTGAGTGGTGCTCACCCACCTGGAACCACGCCGTTGGTGGCAATGGCGCTCATGGAGATGGCCGTCAGCAAGGTCTGTGGAAAGGAGGGCCTAGGTGAGCAGCTCAGCTGGGTGGGCTCTGGCCCTGCCCCAGCTGGGATACTCACACAACAGCAGCAAATGAGCACAATGAGGAGGGCCTGCAGCACACCGGCCGTGCCCACCATCCAGGTCAGCCGCAGGAAGAGGATAACCCCGAAGATATTCTGCAGGCAGGGCAGGTACACCCCCATGAGGGTGCCCATGCTGGGTGCCTATGGAGCAAGCGAGGGAGGGGGAGACAGAGCGTCAGAGGGGCCCAGATGCTCCACGGAAGGCCAGCCCCTGGTCACGTGACAGTCGCCCGCCCCCAGGGTGTTCTACCAGAGAACAGGTTGGAGAGGGATATTCCAAGTGGAGTCCTGGGGAGTGCAGGGGGTAAGGTGAGAGGATGTCTGTGTTGACTTTGATACATGAAGAAACAGTTTGGGACTGGGAAGGTATAAAACCTGATTCTTTTCAAAACCCCACGTGTGAGCTTTTGAGCCTCACCTCCCCCTCATGGTACTGCCCCCTTCCCTTCCTCTCCTCTTTTATACTTCTGCAAAGTGAGGTCTGTGTCAGATCTCCACCTTCCCACTCAGCATGACCCATGTCACCCAAGCCAGAGTCTAAGAAGTTGTTCCTGACCCTCCCTCTCTCCAACCCCCCAGTTCAGTCCAGTGGACACTGAGTCCTGCCCAGTCTGCCTCTCAAGCTGCCCTGAGATCAGCCTTCCTTGCCTCAGCCTTAGTCCCCTGAACCTGGGGCACTACATCTGGGGCACCTGAATGGTGCCTTCTTGTGCCTCTCAACCTCTCCACACTCCAGCCCGCTCTGCTGCCAGAACAGGTCTCTGAAAACCAAGTCCAATCTCATCATCCCTACTAAAACCCCTCTGCATTGTCTATACTGTAATGCATAGTGTGGGCCAGCCCCCTTGGCTTGGGCCACCAGGCCTGCCCCATCACCTTTGTCAGCCTCAGCCCCTGACAACATCAGTCCCTCAGAGCCTCTGAACCAGGGCACGTGCTGGGCTCTGCCTGGGAGGGTTACCCCTGCCTCACTGCCTGGCAAATTCCTCTTCAGTTAAACCTTCAGGAGACTTAACTGTTTCCTCTCCCAGGAAGTTCCCCCAGGTTGCCTTAGCTGGAGTTGGTACTTCCTCTTGCATCCCCTCAGCATCTGATATACCCTTCTATCATAGTGGTCACGGTAACTGTTCATTCAAATGACCATACTGGGTAGACGTGGCTTGTTCACTGTTCTATTATCAGCAGGCCCTGCTGGTACTCAAAAGGTGCTCCTGAGCCCAGCGAGCGATGCCTTAGAAGGCCTCTGGGATAACCTGTTGGGAAAATCCTGCATAGAGAGTAGAGACTCAGGCTGGAGGGCAGGTAGGGAAGGTCTAACGGGCATATCGAGACAGGATTTCTCAGCTACCTAAGGGTAGAGTAGGGGCCAAACAGGAGGCCAGGGCAGACGCTGAAGCACAGGATTAGGGCTGGTGCCTTCTTCTTCTTTTTTTAAAAAAAATATTTATTTATTTGGCTGCGCTGGGTCTTAGTCGCGGCCATGTGGGCTCTTAGTTGCGGGATGCAGGATCTAGTCCCCTGGCCAGGGATCGAACCCAGGCCCCCTACATTGGGAGTGCAGAGTCTTAACCACTAGACCATCAGGGGAGCCCCATGCGCTGGTGCCTTCTTGAAGAACTGAGCCTCACATGAGAGCAGCCCAGAGTAGTGGGGCCCTGAGAGCTTCCACCAGAGCCCCAGCAAAGCCTGCTGCCCTGGAGCTGGGGTGGGAGAAAGAACTCTGGCCACAGGAACTCTTCTCAAGGGTCCAGGCCTGGGGCAGGATCTGTGTGCAGCCTTAAGGACCACAGAAGGGCCTAGAAGGGCCCGAGTAAAAACAAATGGTCCCTCAAACTGTCCTGCACAGTGTAGGTGACGGATACACCTCATCTGGGCTCTGTCTGAGCCCTTCTCAGAGGCGCTGGACCACCCGCTGGATAGTAGCAGCTCCCAGTCCCCCATCTGAGGCTGAGTCACTCTGGGAAAAGGGCAGTGTGGGAAAGGGCAGGGCCGGAAATGCTTTCTGCATCTCCAAATAACCTCTGGCAGCCTCAGAAGGTCACCAGGCCACAGGCGGAGCAGCTCCCATAGAGAGGCTGCCTTGGGTCTTGGTGTGGTCTGGTTGGAGGACCGCCCTTCCGGCTTTAAGCTTTCCTTTTCTGAGGCCCCTGCTCAGACCTGCCTGGGCGAGGGCCACAGCTCAGCGGCCCCAGCTCCCTAGCTTCCTACTGACTCTCTGTGGACTTGACCAGGCTCCTGCTTTCTCCATGAAAAAGCCACTGGTGCTGGGACACTCAGCCATCCTCTCACATCTTTAACCTAGGGCCAGGTGAGCTGGCAGGTAAGCTGAGGCTGGACCCCAGCATCCTCACAGGCTCCTCATAAGGCCAAGGGACCATGGCCCTTCACCAACTCAGAATTTCTTCTGACACCTTGTTGAGATGTACACTAGCCTTTCTTAGGGACCTTTTTACTCCCAGCCACCAGCTTCCTGGGCTTGGTCTGAAGGGACAGGGAGGAGGCTTTTACCCAAGGATTCCATCACCCTCTGCAGGGCTAAACACAGATAGCCACAGACAGTCAGCCCTCTCTCAAGCGTGGGCTAGTTTGCCTCCCAGAACTGAGGGGTGCACATCAGCCTCTCGCCTCGGCCCACCTCAGTAAGGTCCAAATCTCATGGGCAGGTCTGAGGTTGGGGATTTGGCTTATTCTAACCAAGAGCTCCTCCTGCCTGTGCTGACCTCCAGCAAGAATACTACAGCTAGTGCCAGACTCAAGCTGCTTCCAAATCACAGCTTCTTCCCAAACCTCAGGGAGTCAGTAGACATGGAGGGAACGTTCTTTGCCTCCAAACTGAAAACGTAGGGGGGGGAAAAAACCCAGCATTCAGTTAAATTGAGCCCTGTCACACAGGAGAGCTGAGCAAAGATGTGCAAAGTCATCCTGAAGAGAGGACGGCTGGAGGGCCAGAGGCCTGGATAGCGACTAGGGATGGGACCAGCAGAGGGATAGGGAAGCCCCAAGAGGCATGCTCCTATCACCCCCAACCCTGGTGCTCAAGGAACCCAGGGGCTGTCGGAGGGGTCTGCCAGTGGAGCTAACACAGCAAAAGGGTTTAGTCAACTGCTCTAGGTCACATGGCCCCGAGGGACAACCAGGTTCCTGGATCCAAAGGTAATATCCTTATCCATCCTGATGGGATGCCAGTGATCTGGCATTCCACATAGTCACATACCTCACAGTAAGCCCACAAGTCTCCCAGCGTTATGCATTGATCTTGTTTAGCTTAGTCATCTTACGCAACTTACTTAATACCCCAACATGCAAGCTTCCTCATCTGTAAAATGGGGATGAAACCAGCACCTGCCTCACAGCTTTGTTGTGAAGACGACATACAAGAACCCAAGCCCACTGCTTAGCATGATGCCTCACGCACAGAGAGGCCTAAGTAACGTCACGTTCCACTGTTATTTTTGAGGGCCTCCCTGGTCCTATGCCCTGAGGGCCACCTCCCTGGCCCACCCCTTGAAGCCTCCTTGAGCCCAAAGCACTCAGTGCCCATCCTCCATGCTCACCAAACCTGGCACCTACTTCCCCCAGGATGCTCATAACCATGTGGGGAAACTGCCAACTCCATGGTGTTGAATCTGTCTTCCGAGGAGCGGCCTCTCTGCTGCCCCTGGCCAGCTCACCTTGGCTGCTCTCCGGCGGGCACCCTCTCCACTCTCAGCCTCCTCATGCTCCTTGGCGCCCTGTGTGAGGTTGGTGTAGCTGACGAGCTTGCCCAGGAGAGATGATACCTTCGGGCGGATGTCCAGCTCTTCCTGTAAACAGAGCCACAGGGCAATCTGGCAACTGGCACCAGGCTACCTGTGTGTAGACAGCAGCCTGGCCTCTGGCCCCTTGCCAGGCCCTGAGGCAGGCCTGGGCTCTTGCCTGGGGAAACCCAAGCCAGCCCACTGGGCAGGTGTGGGTGCCACACCCCAGCACTCACTTCTCTCTGCCCCACCTTGGCTACAATCACTACCAGCCCGTTTGCAAAACTACCTGCCTTGGGGGGAAAGGGCAGGACAGGGCACGGCTGGCAGACAGGGGAATGGCACGCTTCAGTCTGCCTGTTCGGCCTGGCCACCTCCCAGCTGTGAGTAGGCCTCTGGGACTCATATCTGCCCTCAACAAAAAAGCCACCCTAGTCACCCCAGGGAACCAAGGAGGTCAAAAGAGGTGTGGGACAAGTGAAGTCTCTCTTATCTGCCCAAACCCTGATTGTCCTGGATGGTCTTCTCCACGAGGCCTCACACCCCGTGAGTAACCCACCTCAATCCCCAAGATGGGATCCTGGAGCCCTAGCCCATCTGCAGGTGGGGCCAGGTCAAGAGGCCTCCCAGGGCTCCAGCTCCCGTGCAGCATCTAGCACAGCTTCCCCAGCACTGTGCCTCCGCCTGCCTCTGGCCCACATTCAGTCTTTCCCTGTCTATCAGCTCCCTTCTGACCCTACACACGAGGAGAAACTGGTCTGGTGTAAGAAGTAAAGATGCAGGTCTTTGCAGGTGTATGGTGATTGAAGAGCTTATGAGACTTCCATGGGGCAGCTGAATGTGTGGTCAGAATTTAGGGGACTAAACCATGACTTCAATCCAGATACAACTTCTAAGCTTGAGTCTGAAAATGATAAAATTCAAGTTCAAAGGCACAAAATTGGGAATGTTTCCAAAGAGACATCCACTGAGGTTGCAGATATGGCTAGAGGGGGCAGATCCGGTGAGAAGGACCAGGGCTCAGTAAACTTGATGGGCACAGAGTTGGAGGAGTCAACCAGGAAGGCCAGGGAAGAGTTCACAGGAGAGGGAAGAACCATGGACTATGAGAAGTCCTAGAAGTGAAGGGGACAAAGGAAATCCTGAGGCAAGAAATACTGAGAGGTGGTGACCTTGCTGAGGGGCTGCATGGAAGTCAAAGGTGAACACCCCTGGAGGTGGTAATGGGGTACAGTGGCCTCTGGGAAAGCAGTTTCAGTTCAAAGGGCCGAGGGAACCACAGCCTGACTGCCAAGGGAGCGAGACAGACAAGGGGAGACTGGAGGAGAAGCCGAGACATAAGGAGGCACAACATCCAGCCTGTCTGCTGAGCTAAAGCTTGGGTCCTGACAGGTCCCTGCCCACCCACCTCCCTGCCACACCTGGGGCCCAGAGTGGCTCCTCAGCTACCTCAAACAGTGCCAGGTTCCTATCATGGTAGTCACTTCCTCTGGAAGCTTCCATGGGACAAAGAAAAGGGCTGCTCTCCTTGTGGTTGCCATGTCCTGTGGAGAGAGAGGAACGGAATCCCAGTCAGGGGCTGCCTACTGAAACCCCAGCATGCACTCCTCCCCAGCAGGCGTGCTGTCATCTCTGTGGAGCACTCTGTGGGCCAGTGTTACCATGCTGGGCCTGTTTCCCCATCATACCCTGCCAGCCTCCTTGAAAGGGCCAGAATTGGCAGTGGCCTATGATCAAAACCCAGCATGTAGGGCTTCCCTGGTGGCGCAGTGGTTAAGAATCCGCCTACGAACGCAGGGGACACAGGTTCAAGCCCTAGTCCGGGAAGATCCCACATGCCGCAGAGCAACTAAGCCCGTGCGCCACAACTACTGAGCCTGCGCTCTAGAGCCCGTGCACCACAACTACTGAGCCTGCATGCCACAACTACTGAAGCCCGTGTGCCTAGAGCCCGTGCTTCGCAACAAGAGAAGCCACTGCAATGAGAAGCCCACGCACCGCAGCGAAGAGTAGCCCCTGCCCGCCTCAACTAGAGAAAAACCCACGCGCGTCAATGAATACCCAACTCAGCCAAAAATAAATTAAAAAAAAGAGGACTTCCCTGGTGGCACAGTGGTTGAGAGTCCGCCTGCCGATGCAGGGGACACGGGTTTGTGCCCCGGTCCGGAAAGATCCCGAATGTGCTGCAGAGTGGCTGGGCCCGTGAGCCATGGCCGCTGAGCCTGCGCGTCCAGAGCCTGTGCTCCGCAACGGGAGAGGCCACAACAGTGAGAGGCCTGCGTACCGCGCAAGAAAAAAAAAAAACAGCGTGTACAGGCATCTAGCAGAGGGCACAGGTGTGAAGGGCCCAGACAGCACGTGTTAACACCAAGGGGCAGAGTCAACTGCAGGAGGGCGTGGCCCAGTCATGGCCCACCTTCAGACCACCCCTGAGACACACACTCCCATTTTCCAGCCCTTCGGGAATATCCAGTGTGCCGGGTGCCCAGGGCTCGGTGTCTTCAGGGCTCCCCCAAGGTGCTGCCCTCCAGACAGATGAAGCCACACAGGGCTCCTTCTGCCGCCATGGCCAGCCGGCCGCCTACTAGCCACCCCACCATGCACTGCACAGGGGCGTCCTTGAGGGCCACCCGAGGCATGCCGGGAGGAGGGGCAAGCAGGAGACTGGCCAGAGAGCGGAAGTGGGTGCCTGAAGCTGTCTAGGGTCATCTAGGAAAGCCCTACGGAAGCCTGACCAGGTGGCTGTGGGACTAAGCAGGACTGTTGGCAGGACCCTCTTGTTGACCTACCTCCCTGTCCCCAGATCGCAGCTGCTTGCTCCAGACTAGGCAAGTGGCCAATCCCAGCATCCACCTACCCCCCAGGCTGGTGAGGCAGTGCCTCAGCACCAAGAAAACCTCACAGAAAGGAGCCAGATGCACCTTTTTTTTATACGCCTGCCTCAACTCTCAAAGCTTGGCTGCATTTTCTGGCCACCGGCATTCACACTCTTCCCTGTTTTCCAAACTGTGTCCACTGTGAGTCTCAGTGGGTGACATTCCCATTTTTTCATCAAGCAGGCAGAAGACACCAAGTACTCCTTTTCTAGTTGCTAACAGTAAAACCCCCTTCAGACAGTCTGACAGCTGCAGTGGCAGTGGCTGGAGGCTTCACAGCAAATGGAAAGATGACATCTTGGTTCAAAGAAGCCACGTTGGTGTTGGATGGCAATGACAGTGGCAGCAGTGTTGGCCTGGTGTCCAGTGATGGAGGCGGCAACAGAAGTGTCTTCACTGATCCAGCCTAGTGGGGTATTCCAGCCATGCCTGATTTTGTGAGAGCTACCTGCCAACCTTTTCTGGTTAAATATCCCGCAATCCATTTCTCTTGTTTGCAGCTAAGAATACTGAACGATGATACATCCTCTTCCATCTGATACATCCTCTTGCCATCAGTATGAGACTTAACTTGCCTTCTCTGAGCCAACAATCACTCAGCAGGTGCTGCACTGTGGATTCTTTACTGTCCAAAGAGACTGACAGGGAAAGCATGCTGATGACAATTTCTGGGGCAAAATCAGCTGTTCCTTCCCACAGTATGTAAAAGTGGTACATCGCCTCATCTAGGAACCTGGATTAGCTAAGTAAGCCAAGAAGCTCAGTCCCAGAAGCTACATGGCTGTATGTAGGGTAATGCCAACGGCACAGTGGACAAAGGTAGTGGGAGTTCAGGCCAATCTACAGAACCATGTTAAAGCCTCGTGGGGAGACTTCCCTGGTGGTGCAGTGGTTAAGAATCTGCCTGTCAATGCAGGGGACACGGGTTAGAGCCCTGGTCTGGGAAGATCCCACATGCCATGGAGCAACTAAGCCAGTGCGCCACAACTACTGAGCCTGCGTGCCACAACTACTTAAACCCACGTGCCTAGAGCCCACGCTCCGCAACAAGAGAAGCCACCGCAATCAGAAGCCCACGCACCGCAACAAAGAGTAGCCCCCATTCACCACAACTAGAGAAAGCCTGCGCGCAGCAACGAAGACCCAACGCACCCAAAAATAAATAAATAGATAATTTTTTTAAAAAAGCCTCGTGGGGTCACGTAGCTCCTCAGACACCCTGTGACGTTTGCTGTGCCCTTGATGCTTGTTCAGGATCAGGATAAGAAGCCACAACAAAAATCTGAAAACCCAGTAACAATGCCCATTACACTGACAGCCCTTCAGTGAGAAGCCTCTGAAAAGTACTCTTGGATTTTTGTGACAAAAAAATATCTCCCCTGAATAACTCAGAGGCTTCATTTTGTCAAAAACAGGCAACTATAAGAGCTCATCTTATTTCCCTTTCTACCTTGGCTGCCAGGAACCTCTAAGCTAAATTTATTTTTTAGATGCAGTCACCATCTACCTCGTCTCGGAGTCCTTGCCTCTTTCCTCTGCATGGTTTTGACCTGACAGTAACAGTCCCTTGGGGAGGCATTTCTGTTGCATATCTCTTCTGATCCTTTTGTGGAAGTAGGTTGAAAGTAAAGTATAAATTATTCTAAACTCCTGCACTGCAGCCTGCCCCACCACTGTTACCTCATCTCTCTGAAGACTGTACTGGTATCCAGAAAACACAGAGCTGAGCACACAGCAGTTCCCCCAAAATGCCTGTGGATGGTCCTCTAAGACCCAGCTGATCCTTGTCCCTCAGCCATGAGTCCAGGGCAGCTCAGAGCCCTTGCAAGGGTTACCTCTAGTCCTCACAGCAACACTCCAGTAGATATCATTTACCCCCTTTTAGTAACAAGGAACGTAAAGCTCAGAGAGATTCAGAGGCAAGGTCACTCAGTGAGAGGGCCAAACTTGGGTCCCAGGATCCACCAGAGCCAGGTGGGAGCTGAGTTGTAGGTTCTACTCCTATTTTGGACCCCCATCCATCCCAGGAGGCACCCCAGGGTGCAGTACAAGCCTTTAACTAGAGAAGAGTGTCTGGGGTTTGCAATTTGGCCAGGGTGTGCATACCCAAGGCACCTCTTGGTGCTCAGTGGCCAGCAGACTAGCTTGGATTCCTGAACCTCCCACTGTGTGACCCAGGGCAACCTGCCTACCCTCTCTGTGTTGCCTTGGTTTCCTTTTCTATGAAGTAGAGCTAGTAACACCTACTCTTCCAACTGCCCAGATGCATCAGAAAAGGGACAATCTGGTGCCAGACACCCAGCAGGGATTCCGTGGAGTTCCCCAAAACCTCATTTAAAGACAGCTCCCATGGGATTGTGGGAACTGGGTGGGAGGGGGGGCTGGTGTCTAAGCAGTGCCTGGATATCTGTACTGCCCTTAGCTATTCCAAAAATTCCAGGGCAGGTCTGGGCATGCCTGCCAGGCCAAAGCTGCTCAGATACCACCTGAGACCCCTGGCGAACCACAGCATGAAGGCTGGGCCTGGGCGCTGCCTGTGAGGTACACATATATGTGTGCTCCTGCCAGCAGCTGTGAATGTACCAGCTGCAAGCAGGGATCCAGGTGACACTCCTGATCCCTCTGCTCACAGGTATCTGCCAGGGGTACCCCTCTAGAGCCTCTTCACCCCCTGCCCACAGTGAGCTGGGTGAACAGGCCCATCTAGGCCTTTGGAGCAGAGGTATGGGCCTTGAGAGATTCAGACACCAAGCTGGGGGGTCCCCATAAGATGGACCTGAGGGGTCACTATTTTTGTGCCCCTGACCCTTTGCAGCCCCCACCAAGAAGGATCATAACCACTCACCAGGGTGCAGAGTGTCCCCCATACCGCAGACGCAGTCAAGATCTGGCTGAAAGGGAGGAAGAGGAGGAAGAAGGGGGATAGCGGGAGGAGCTGGCCCAGCCTGGAGGGACCTGACAGGACTCAGCCAATGTAGCTCCAGTTCCCTATAGTCAGCCTGTGAGAGGCCAAGGCGGGGCCAGAGGCAGGACTCCGCTCTGCCTACCCACTGGTCCAGGCTGATCTTAGGGATGCAGCCCAGCCCAGCCTCTGGGGAGAGCGAGCCTCCAAGGGCTAACAGAGGAGCAGGCGTGGATGCTGGCTCCTGCTCTGGCCACTGGAACAAGGCTAGGGGCAGGTGCCGGCATGGGGCAGGGGTTGAGATGTGTGCACCCACACAGCTGTGAAGCCTGTTAAATGACCATGATGTCCAGCAGCCTATGCCACTGTCCTGTGCCATCTCCTCACACAGCAGTCAGGTGACACACATATAGCCATCACCCACATCAGGCATGGATCACCTCAGTCATGTCACCATCACAGACAGATCAGAGTCAGATCAACATCACATCACCTGATACATGCCAACACACACGTTCCCTGCATATCTCCATCATGGTCAGTCACAGACGAAGCATTTGTCATCAGTCACATCACCATCCTCATCATCGATAACCCTGCAGGAAATGGTGGCCCACAAGAAGTGCTATCCTGACCCCACCTTCACTCTGCGGTATCCCACAGCTACACACTTGCACAAGCACAATTACACATGCATATGCTGCTACACATACAGACACATGTTCTCGGCAGTGTTCACACTCCAAGAGTGGCCCTGCAAGGACAGCCCACTGGGGGGCTCCTGGGGGAGGAGATGGTGAAAGGGTCAAGGGCAGACACCTAGGAGGGGAGGAGGGGTTTACCTTCAGGTCCAGTTTAACATCTAGGTTAAGAGTTAGGGCTCTGGAGGCTCCAACCCTCGATTTGAATCCCCTAGAGCAAGTTACATAAAGGCTCCATGCCTCAATTCACTCCTTTCTAAGCGTGAGTAACATGACCTATCCCATGGGGGAAATTAGGAGGATTAAACGAGTTAATTCACTTCAAGTGCCTAGACAAGCCTGGTCCCGTGTGAGTGCTCCACAGATGCCCACTGTACCTACAGATGTAAGCTGGGATCCACGCAAGTGCACTCACAGGCAGTTACCCACTGACCCCCTCAGGCAGGCACAGCCTTCTTTCCAGGGCCCGGGAGTGCTGGGAGGGAAGGGGGAAGGGGAGGGGAAGGGAGGCGAGAGAGGGTAGTCTTAGGGAAAGAGGTGCTGCCGCACAAAAGTGTAGGCAAGACGGGAAGCGCTTAGGGGCGGTTCACAGGAGGTAGGAAGTGAAGGGTCTGGGGTCCGGGCTGCGGTCGTTGCTCCCAGCCGGGAAGGGCCAGGGATGGAGGCTCAGCGCTCTCCGCGCCCCGGGCGGCCCGGCTGGCCCGGCAGGCCTGGCCACGTCTGCAGCCCCCGCCCGCGGCCCGCAAGGGAGGAGCTGGGGCGGGGAGGGACGCCCGACCGCAAGCGCGAGCGCCGGGGGCCGAAGAAAATTGTTTCTGCGCGCGCGGAGTAAGGGACTGCTGGCGGCGACTCAGTCTAAGAAAAGTTGGGCCCGCATCGACGTGTGCGCGCACCGGCCGGCGTCGGTGTGAGAGCGGGCCCCGCGTGGCCAGCTTCCCTGCCCCCGCCCCCGCCAAGGACCCCTCCGGGCGCGTCCTCACCCTCCGAGTCCTCCCGGTCGGCGCGCTCCCCGTAGTCCACCCAACTGATACCCTCGAGGTTGTCATAGTCGCCGCGTCGCGGCCCGTCCACCGGCACCACGGTGAAATGAGGCATCCTGCGTGCTCGGCCCCGCCGCGCCCGCCGCCCCTGCCGCCCGCCTGACTGTCCCCGCCGCCCCGGGCCGGCGTGCCCCGCCCGCTCACATTCCTCCCCGCTGCGCTCACTTCCTCCGCCCGCCCCCCGGGCCGCCCCTCGGGGGCGGGGAGCAGGAGGGGCTCGGGCCGGCTCCTCCCTGAGGGGGGAGTCCCAAGCGGAGTGAAGCCCCCGGGGCGGGAGTAGTACTCCAAGCGCTGGGTAGGCCCGATTCCTGTGTGACCTCGGGTGGTGAGCCGCCCTCTCTGAGCCTTAGTTGCAGTACTTGTAAAATGGGGAAATGTGCTTCCACCTCTTGGGGCTGCTTGAGGGCCGTGAGATGGGGTACGGGGTGCATTGGCCCTGCGCTTTGTGCCTAGTGAGCGCTCAGTGACATTTCTGTGATTCAGGGACGGGGAAGGATAGGGAGGAGCGCAAAGGTCATTTCGGTCCTGCCCAGGGCCTCCCACCATTCCTGAGTACCCCCTCCCCATTTTCATCATCTCTCTCTTCCACCTCTCTCCTCCGCAACCTTGGAAACGGAAACCCAGGAAAGTCCCCTCCCTTCCCCCACCCTCCATGTCTCCCTGTTGGAGGTTGCTGGGGATTCCTGCCCCTTCAGTAGAGGCTGCTTCCTCCTCGGTAGGAAGGACACCCATCCCCCTTGCCCAGACCCGTTTGCCTCTTTGGACGCTGCATTGGATTCTTTAGCCAAGTTCTTTCATCTCAGTTTTATCTTTTGCTGTCTCACCTCTTAGGGATTCCTTTACCCAAGCCATTTACTTCTTTGCTCTTAAATTTTCTTTCACTTTCTACTCCACTGCTTCAGATAACGTATCCAGTTGGCTTTATTTTAACATCTTTATCTTTCTAGGCCATTCTTTTAGCTATTTGTTTCTCTATCAGAAAAGCCCAGAGGCCACCTCACACCTCTGTCTCCATTTTTTTTCCTCCCTTTTATAACTCAGAGGGCTTTAGAATATCACAATTAGTGGTATCTTTCCAACCTACCTCAGACTCTGCGCCCTCTGACCTCCAAACTCTGGAGCAGAATAAGGGATCAGAGTCGCTGGGCCCTGCAGGAAGACCTCGGAGCTGACCCCTATTCTTTCCCCTACCCCACAGTCATCCTGGCCAGGGTCTGTTGCTTTGTCCTGTCCTTCATGCCACCTTCACCTGCCCACAGTAGCAGCCTTCCAATGGACTCCCTGCTCCTGGCAGAGCCACCTCTTCTGAAGAAAAAGCCCAAGCTCTTCTCTTGGTCCACAAGGCCCTGCTCCCTCTGGCCCCTCCAACCTCTCCAGCTGCATCTCTCCCTATCCTCCTCCCCAGCCTCAGCCTTTCTGGCTGAGCATCACGGAAGACCAGATGCTCAGATGCTTTGGCTTCTTTCACTTCCCCAAACTCAAGGAGTTTCTGTGCAGCACTTGCACCTGGCAGAATGCCTTTCAACCCTCTGCCCCCACCCTCATTTACCAAACTCCTCTGTATGGAGGAGGCCTCAGCTTGGAGTTCCACTTCCCCAGAAGACTTCTCTGAAACACACCCCACCTCCCCCCTACCCCGCTTCACCCTCCCCTGGATTGTGTTCCCCTGGGGCACTTTCCCTTCATAGGATCCACTGCAGGGAGAAACGTGTTGGTGGAGATCTTTAATATTTTTCATGCCCACTAGACTGTGGATTTCACAATGTCAGGACCATTTTGGTCTCATTACCTTGGTATCTTCAGTCCTGGTCCCAACACATTTTTTGACTAAAGAATGAACAGGTGCCCCCTCCTTGGTCTTCCCTGATGCTCTGCAAAGGTTCCCCATAGTTCTTACCTGGCCTCTCTCCTCAGGGGTGGGGTCAGGTGCTGTGTGGAAGACAGGCCACTACAGCACAACTGAAACCTTAGACTCTGGGGGACTCTGTAGCTAGGATACAACTTCCCCCATACTATTGACTGGTCAAATAGCCTGTACCATTTAGAAGAACAGACATTTCAAAAGAAAACATCTATCAGGAAAATGATTAGAATACATGGATGAAAAATTCAAAATTAGCCTAATAAACATATTACAAAAGATAAGGGAGAATATTAGCAATATGAAACATGAAAATATAAAAAAGAACAAGCAGAAATATAAGATAGAGAAAAATATAATTATTCCAGTGATCTATGGCTTCATAACAAATTACCCCAAAACAGTGGCTTAAAGCAACAATCAACAAAAATATTTATTTGCTCACAAATCAGTAAGTTGAGTAAGCTCATCTCTATTCCACATGGCATCAGTTAGGACTGGAGGATTCACTTTCAAGATGATTCATGGGAATTCCCTTGCCGTTGAGTGGTTAGGACTCCTGCTTCCACTGCCAGGGACCTGGGTTCAGTCCCTGGTCCAGGAACTAAGATCTCACAAGCCGCGGGGCGTGACCAAAAAAAAAAAAAAAAAAAAAAGATGATTCATTTACATTACCAGCAAATTGTTATTGGCTAAGGGCTCAGTGGGGCTGTGGACCAGGGGCTGGGTCCTCTGCATGTGGACCTCTCCCTGGGCTGCTTGGCTTCCTCATAGTATAGTGGCTACAGTCCATGAGTAAGCATCCCAAGAAGCAGGACAGTTCTCTGGGCCTACGCCTGGAAATGGGCACAGCATCACTTCTGCCATATTTCACTGGTCAAGCAGTTACAAAGCCCAGATTCAAGGGGTGGGCAGACATGGAACCCATCTTTGGATGGGAGAAGCACATGGGACCATATATTAAAATTACCACAATAATTGAAACAACACAATAGGTGATCTAATACCATAAAGTTATAATCGAGAATGAATCAATAAATTGGAAAGACCAAGTTAAGGAATTCTCCCAAAAGAAGAAATAAAAAACAAAGAAAGAGAAAACAGAAAAGAGATATGGGAGGATAGAAAAACAAGTTCTAATATCTGCACAATAGGAATTCCAGGAAAAGAGTAAAATAAAAATGGAGAAAAAGTACAACATGAATGAACCTTGACAACATTATGCTAACTGTAGGAAGCCAGATACAAAGGTCACCTATTATATGATTCCATTTGTAAGAAATATCCAGGATAGGGAAATCCATAGAGACAGAAAGCAGATTGGTGGTTAGGGGGAAAGAGAAGGATGGGGAGCAACTGCTTAATGGGTAGAGGGTCTCCTTTTAGGGTGACTGAAATATTTTGGAACTAGATAGAAGTGACGGTTGTTCAACATTGTGAATGTACTAAATGCCACTGAATTATTCACTTTAAAATGGTTAATTTTATGGTATGTGAATTTCACTTCAGTAAAAATAAATTGCTAGAACCATAGGGAGAAACTGATACACACACCATCACAGTGGAAGATTTCACCACAACTGTCATGCTTACAAATAGGTAAAAAAAATCACAAAAAAAACCAAGCAAGATATAAAAGATTTTAATAACATAATTAATGACGGTGACCTAATGGACATGTATATAGTTCTACATACAACAGTTGGAAAATTCCTTCTTTTGGTCAAGTATACTTGGAACATTTATAAAAATCGATTATTGGTTGTGAGGAATACCTCAACAGAACTTCTGCTTCCAATGACGACTGTGTAACAGCGGCCAAATATTCACACACCATAATAATATATAGTATATAGTTCACAAAATGAACACACCAGGTAACCAGCACCCAGATCAAGAAAGAGCACTTTACCAACAATCCTGAGGCCCTTCCTCATGCCCCCTTCCAGTCATTACCTCCCCTGAGGATACCCTTAAACAGACTTTTAACATCATAGATCAGTTTTGCTTGTTTTTGTACTTTATAGAAATGGAATAATATGATAGGTATTATTTTATATCTTGCTTCTTTCACTCAAGATTATTTTGTAAGATTCTCACAAGTTGTGGCGTGTGACTGTAATTTGTTCTTTTTCATTGCTCTGTACTCTTCCATGGAGTTAATATAGCACCATTGATTTCTCTATCGTTAGGTTATTTTCAATTTGAAATTATTAAAAATAGCTCTTCTATAAATATATTTGTTCATGTCTTTCAGTGCACATGTGTGCAGGCATTTCTGTTGGGTCTTTATTTTTAATTTAATTAATTAATTAATTTACTTATTTATTTATGCAGGCTATGCCAGATTATCGTTGCAGCATGCAGGCTCTTAGCTGTGGCATGCGAACTCAGTTGCGGCATGTAGGATCCAGTTCCCCAACCAGGGATTGAACCTGGGCCCCCTGCATTGGGAGCGCAGAGTCTTACCCACTGAATCACCAGGGAAGTTCCTCTGCTGGGTCTTTAGGGAAAAAAAAAATTAAATCCTTGGGTATATGTGTATTTAACTTTAGTAAATAAAGTCAAACTCTTTTTCAATGCAGTTTTTATCAGTTTACACTGCCACCAGCAGGGTATGAGAGAATACCTGCTGCTCCACACCCTTACAAACGCTTGGTATTGTTCATCTGTTGAATTTTAGTTATCCTTTTTTGTGAGTTTTATTTTGCATGTCCTTAGGGACTAGTAAGGTTGACTACCTTTTCATTTTCTTTTTTTAGTATTTATTTATTTATTTGTCCACGCTGGGTCTCCTTTTTAACATCTTTTTTTCAATTTTATTTTATTTATTTTTATACGTAGGTTACTTGTTATCTATGTTATACATATTAGTGTATATATGTCAATCCCAATCTCCCAATTCATCCCACCACCACCATCCCCCCTGCCACTTTTCCCCCTTGGTGTCCATACGTTTGTTCTCTACATCTGTGTCTCTATTTCTGCCCTGCACACCGGATCATCTGTACCATTTTTCTAGCTTCCACATATATGTGTTAATATATGATATTTGTTTTTCTCTTTCTGACTTACTTCACTCTGTATGACAGTCTCTAGATCCATCCATGACTCTACAAATGACCCAATTTCATTCCTTTTTATGGCTGAGTAATATTCCATTGTATCTATGTACCACATCTTCTTTATCCATTCATCTGTTGATGGGCATTTAGGTTGCTTCCATGACCTGGCTATTGTAAATAGTGTTGTAATGAACATTGGGGTGCATGTGTCTTTTTTTTTTTTTCCTTTAACATCTTTATTGGAGTATAATTGCTTTACAATGGTGTGTTAGTTTCTGCTGTATAACAAAGTGAATCAGCTATATGTATACATATATCCCCATATCTCCTCCCTCTTGTGTCTCCCTCCCACCCTCCCTATCCCACCCCTCTAGGTGGTCACAAAGCACCGAGCTAATATCTCTGTGCTATGCAACTGCTTCCCACTAGCTAGCTATTTTACATTTGGTATTGTATATATGTCAATGCTACTCTCTTACTTCGTCCCAGCTTACCCTTCCCCCTCCCCATGTCCTCAAGTCCATTCTCTATGTCTGCGTCTTTATTCCTGTCCTGCCCCTAGGTTCATCAGAACCATTTTTTTAGATTCCATATATATGTGTTAGCATACGGTATTTGTTTTTCTCTTGCTGACTTACTTCACTCTGTATGACAGACTCTAGGTCCATCCACCTCATTACAAATAACTCAATTTTGTTCCTTTTTATGGCTGAGTAATATTCCATTGTATATATGCGCCACATCTTTAGCCATTCATCTGTCGATGGACACTTAGGTTGCTTCTATGTCCTGGCTATGGTAAATAGTGTTGCAATGAACACTGGGGTGAATGTGTCTTTTTGAATTATGGTTTTCTCAGGGTATATGCCCAGTAGTGGGATTGCTGGGTCATATGGTAGTTCTAGTTTTAGTTTTTTAAGGAACCTCCATACTCTTCTCCATAGTGGCTGTATCAATTTACATTCCCACCAACAGTGCAAGAGGGTTCCCTTTTCTCCACACCCACTCCAGCATTTGTTGTTTGTAGATTTTCTGATGATGCCCATTCTGACTGGTGTGAGGTGATACCTCATTGTAGTTTTGATTTGCATTTCTCTAATAATTAGTGATGTTGAGCAGCTTTTCATGTGCTTCTTGGCCATCTGTATGTCTTGGAGAAATGTCTATTTAGGTCTTCTGACCATTTTTTGATTGGCGTGTTTGTTTCTTTAATATTGAGCTGCATGAGCTGTTTATATATTTTAGAGATTAATCCTTTGTCCATTGATTCGTTTGCAAATATTTTCTCCCATTCTGAGGGTTGTCTTTTCATCTTGTTTATAGTTTCCTTTGCTGTGCAAAAGCTTTGAAGTTTCATTAGGTCCCATTTGTTTATTTTTGTTTTTGTTTCCATTGCTCAAGGAAGTGGTTCAAAAAAGATCTTGCTGTGATTTATGTCAAAGAGTGTTTTTCCTGTGTTTTCCTCTAAGAGTTTTATAGTGCCCGGTCTCACATTTAGGTCTTTAATCCATTTTGAGTTTATTTTTGTGTATGGTGTTAGTGTTCATAATTTCATTCTTTTACATGTAGCTGTCCAGTTTTCCCAGCATCACTTATTGAAGAGCGTGCTGGGTCTTAGTTGCGGCACTCGCGATCTTCATTGCTGGTGCAGGATCTTCGTTGCGGCATGTGTAATCTTTTAAGCTGTGGCAAGTGAACTCTTAGTTGCAGCATGTGCGATCTAGTTCCCTGACCAGGAATCAAAGCCGGGCCCCCTGCATTGGGAGCGCTGAGTCTTAGCCACTGGACCACCAGGGAAGTCCCTTTCTAAGAGTTTTGTACTTTTATCTTTTGCATTTGGATCAATAACATATTCAAATAATTTTATTTTGTATGTTTTATTCTATATGGTGTGAACTAGGGGTCAATATTCTTTTTTTTTTTCACAAATGGATATCCAGTTTTTCCAGTTTGTCCTTATGGGTTCATTCAGCTTCTCCTCCACCTCACATCCAGCTCTCCTTTTTAACTCTGGCCCAGCTTACCTGTACAGATTTAATACCCAACACCAGATCAAGCAGCCTTTTCCATTGTCTCCTATATGTGCATAAAGTCTAATCCCTATAATAAATCTCTTATTTTATATCATTCACTGTGGATCTACTTATCTGATCAAATATTTACTGATATGATGCTCTTAAAGTGGGAAAACTCACTCTATTTGATGTCAAGACTTGTTTTAAAGTTGCCGAGATGGGACTTCCCTGGTGGCTCAGTGGTTAAGAATCTGCCTACCAATGCAGGGGACACTGAGCTCCGGTCCGGGAAGATCCCACGTGCTGCGGAGCAGCTAAGCCCGTGCGCTACAACTACTGAGCCTGCGCTCTACAGCCCGCGAGCCACAACTACTGAGTCCGTGTGCCACAACTACTGAAGCCCATGCGCCTAGAGCCCATGCTCTGCAACAAGAGAAGCCACCGCAATGAGAAGCCTGCGCACCGCAACGAAGAGTAGCCCCCGCTCGCCGCAACTAGAGAAAGCCTGCACACAGCAACGAAGACCCAACGCAGCCAAAAATAAATTAATTAGAAAAAATAAAGTTGCCATGATTAAAACTTTATAGTATTGATAATACAATAAACAAATAGCCCAAATAAATGGAACAGAATTCAAAGACAGACCCACATATATACGGACACAATTTATGTCATACGTGGCACTGTATGTAATTTCGAGTTCCCATGGAAGGAACTTCGATCTGGCTCTGGCCCACCCTTGTGGATTGGGAGAGGAAAGTGGTCCGAGATGGAAGGCCTGTAGTAGGCTGAGCAGATGGCACTATGTTCCTTTATTTTTTTCTCTCCAAGACCTGATTTCTCCACCTCCATTGAAAAATCAGTTTAAGAAAAAAAAGAGGACCCTACCTGAAAAATCTAAAAGCTTTTCACGCTTCCTCTCTTGATACTTCCAAACAAGTTAGTTTATGCTACAAAAGGTATCACCCTTTAAAAACAAACAAACAAAAACAAAAAAAATTTTTAAACCTTTCAGAGAGAGATTGGGAACTACCACTGTCACACTCCATGATGGGATCAACTCTGCTCTTGATTCCTTAGTGCTCTTCTGTGGGCTCAGGCTTTTAGAATAATAAGGTAAGATGCCTCTGCCTATCCTGAGAAAGACAAAGCTGGAGGCTAATGGGAACCACCCATCTTGAGCAGCTGGGGCTAGAACATAAGACGGCTCACCAACCAAGAGCCCACCAGACCCAACCCCCCTGCCTGTGAAGAAGGAAGGACGTTCACACCTGGCTCTGTACCCAAAATATTTATTCTCAGCATACCTATGTTTGTGCCTGGACCACTAGGAGGGGAACTTTGTGAGACTTTGACACAGTGACCTCTGGAGGACTGGCCAGGTCACTAGAGCCATAGGATGAGGATTGAGAAGGTGGCAGCAGCCATGAGCCCCAGGACGAGGTGTGGGGAGGCTTTTGAGGGCCTCTGGAGGGCCTGATTCGTTGGCCACTTGTTTCCCACCTGGTGTGTGGCCAGGTGTTCATTCTGAGGCTGAGTCAGGTGGGAGTGGCACGACCTGCCCACCTGCCTGTTTGGAAATTCATCCTCCGCAGGGTTCTGGCCACTGTTTTCCTCTCTCACCTGGGGATGAAAGTCAGCAGTCAGTGGCTTCCCCAGCACCACCCCCCCATGCCCGCCACCTGCTGAAACACTGAACCATCTTTTTGCCCAGCCCAGCATACCTGTTCCACGTGTCTGAAGACCCGCAGCAGGTTTCCACGAAGGACACCCTGCAGCTCTTCCTCCCTCCAGCCATGCCTCAGCAACTCCTCTATCAGTACCGGGTATGTGGACACGTCCTCCAGCCCCTGTGGGAACCTGTGTGGCCACCAGCTGGCTAACTGTGGACCCGATCCTGGCCTAGGGCCCACTGTCACACCAGCCCCAGCTACATGCGGGAAATGAAGGTCCATGTTCTTCAGGATACTGAATGGAACTTTGGAAGCTCCTTGAAGACTGGGCTTCTGCAGCATTTACCTGCCGAGCAGATGCTCAGTCCACAGCACATCTACTGGGCTGGGAGTGGAGCATGTGCTGGGCAGATGGGGTCTCCTGTGAGGGGGTGGGTACTTAACAACTGTGATGGCTTGGAGTGGGAATGGGTCCACTGGGCCACAGGAAGGACAGGGCAAGTCCAGGAAACAGGTCCTGGGAGTGGGGAGATGTCAGGTGGGCTGGAAGACCAGAGTCTGTGGTGGAAGCCTGAAGGATGGGAGGACCATGGGATAAGGAACTGAGACTAAAGGACTCCCCACTGAACCCCGACCCAAGACAAACCCCAGGGGAAACACTCACCGGCCAGACCCATCATAGTTTCCGCTAATCCCGATGAACTCAGATCCAGTGACGGCTCTGATGTGGTCAAAGTGATCTAGGGGGTGAGGGTTGTGGTGGGCAGCATGAGGCTAGAGTTAGATCCTGGGACCAGCCCTGGTCTGGGGGAACTCAGCGTGGCCAATTCCCCTGCCCACAGCACTCCAGGACATAACAGCTGACTCCACAGAGCTCCCAGCCCATTGTGAGTTCTGAAGTGGTTATAGGCTAGACACTGGACCCAGAGTGAACCTCAGGGCCACCAACCCCTTTGGATCTTTTCCTGCCCAGGAGCCACCATGCCTCTGGGTTCCTTGAGAGCCTGGTTGCGGGGCTCTGCCTGTCCTTTCCAGAGATGTGGGAGCAAACGTGAGACTCAGAGGCAGAGGCAATTGCCTCCCCAAAACCCAACAGCACTGGTTGTATCCCTAGATCTGGGTTCAGGGCAGTAAAGAGCTGTGTCTGCTCCCCTGAGCTGTTGGGAGGCCTGCCCAGGGCCCAGCAGGTACGCCAGACGCCTAGAGCTGTCCTGAGGGCCCTAGCGGCCACAGGCCAAGCTACAACTGCACAAGGAGTCGAAGCGGGGCTCACCTGCCACAGTGGACACGTTAGCAAACAGGTTACACGGCAGCACCCCCGTGGACAGCGACACCATCACAATGCCACCATTTTTCTTCTACATGGATAAACAAGTGGACACTCAGCTTGGCACTTCCGGCCTGATGGTCTGCCGCCTATGCCCTGGGGGCCCTGATAGGGTAAGTGCTCACTCCTTGCCTGAGGGGTTGGGTAAGGCTTCACTTCTCTTGGCCCCTGGGTGGAACAGATTTGGCCTTGAGTTTCAGAGATTGGGGAGGGTTAACCAGCCTTGGGTCCAAGGGTGAGTGAGGCCTGGGCTGGTAGCTTTGTTCAGGGTCAAGGGTCTTTGGATAGGGACTTCCCTAGTGGCGCAGTGGTTAAGACTCCTCACTCCCAATGCAGGCGGCCCAGGTTCGATCCCTGGTCAGGGAACTAGATCCCACATGCATGCTGCAACTAAGAGTTCTCATGCTGCAACTAAGGAACCCGCCTGCCTCAACAAAGACCCAGAGCAACCAAATAAGTGAATAAATAAATAAATATTTTTTAAAAAAAGGATCTTTGGATGAAGCATGCCTAGTCCCAGGTTTGAGGGCTGGGGTGGCTGCTCACCAGAAGTTGCAGGATGTCATCGGGAACATTCAGCATATTGTTGCACACAGCCTTGGCAGCTGAGTGGGAGAAGATTACAGGGGCCCTTGACACCTTCAGGGCTTGCCGCGCCAAGGTGTCTGACCCGTAGGACAAGTCCACCATCATGCCCAGGCGGTTCATTTCCCCTATCACCTTCTGCAG
The DNA here is from genome assembly GCF_039906515.1 of Pseudorca crassidens. Taxonomy (NCBI): domain Eukaryota; kingdom Metazoa; phylum Chordata; class Mammalia; order Artiodactyla; family Delphinidae; genus Pseudorca; species Pseudorca crassidens. The sequence continues at coordinate 44,226,298 of NC_090315.1, forward strand.
GGACAGGTGGGTTTTTTTTTTTTTTGCAGGGGGGTGGGTCGGGAGGGACGCACGTGTATGCACATATCTGTAGGGAACGTGTGGGGTAGGATATGGAAAAGGAGTCCTTACCTCTCCAAAGCTTGTCAACCCACTGATGTTGGTGTAGAAGTGTTGAAACTTGGTGGAACTCTCTGCCCTGAAGGACAGCCAGAGGAAGGCAATCTAGCAGGCCCTACCTTGGCCAACAGAGCCTGGACTTCCAGGCTCTCTGTCCATCCATCCCACCTCAGAACAGGGTGAGGATCTGGACCAGCTGCTTTCTGGGAGTGTGAGGGACCTGCTGAGACCCCACAGCCTCCCTCTGTGGACCCCTCTGTCCTCACCTCTCTGGCAGTTTCCCCACCGTGTGTCTACCGTTCCACCCTGGCCAGGCACTGCTCACCAGGGCGTGTTGCAGGTGAAGGTGAGTGTCAGGTAGCGTACTCCCAGCAGATAGAAACTGCGCAGCACAGAGAGGCTGCTGTCTAGTGAGTGACCACCCTCCACACCAATAAGGCAAGCCAGCTTTTGAGTGCTGTTCAGTCCTAGAAGAGGGCAGAGAATCAAGCGGTCAGAGCCCAGGGCCAGAACCACCAGAGTGAGGCCCTGACTATCCTCCCATTCCACAGCCCACCTCTGGCTGAGGTCACAAGCTCCAGTTCAGAGTAGGAGGCACACACGCGACGAATGAGGTCAATCTGCTCCAGCGTGAGGCGCACAGCATCCTGGTCCTGGGTGTGGCATGGTGCGTAGGCTGACCAGAACTGGGGGTTGGCCCAGGGGTCCAGAATGAGATCAGGGTGGACTCCAAGTGCCCTTGGCCTGCTACTCCTCCTCGGCCCCCAAGGTACTCATCTGGGTCAGTGGCCCTGAGTGCGGCACTGCATGACCCCATGGTACCTTGAGGACTATTCAGCTTGCTGCCAGCAGCCAAACCGGCAGCACCCGTCCTCACCCGCCGTTTGTCCGTGTGCTATGTGAATGCCCCAAAGGCAATCCACCATATCCTTTGTGGTTTCAGAGCCCCCACGCTCGCCAGGGATTTTCTGATCACTTTCTTTGAGTCTCCACAGAACCTGGGCACCCATGCCTCTGGCCTGCTTTGACCTCCAACACCCCTACACTCTCCAGCAGCCCCATGATGGCAGACTGCGTGTCCTCTGATAGTCAGAGGCCTGTCTACCCAGGTTCCTGTAGCCCCCACGTTCCCCAGCGGCCGTTAAGTGTGTCCCTCTGGTACCTGGGCACCCACGAGGCCATCCCTGAGCTTGTCCAGGCTGGTTTGGCCAAGGCTGAAATTGCGCAGGTTGCCCTCCTGTAGCTCGTTCCGGAAATGCTGTTTCAGGAACAAGGGCAGGTGGTTCTTGCTGGGGGGGTCAAGACAAAGTAAGAGTAGGGGGCGTGGCCTCCAGGTCCTGGGCCTGTTCTGTCCCAGCCCACCTCCTCCCTCACACAGATAGTAGTCCTGAGGAGGAGTTCTTAGGTAGGGCGTTCCACCGGCAACGGGGTAATGGGGACGAAGGCGCCAGGGGTGATGGAGGAGAAAGGGGTGGTGTGAGAGAGCCTCCTACTAGCCCTTCCTCTCCCGCCCAGGGGCGGGTTCAGCCCCCACCAGCTGGCACGCAGCACCGACGCACCCATCCACGAGCCGGAAGTCCCGCATCAGGGCCCGCGCGTGCTCATGCAGACTCGAGGCTCTCGGGGAGCCCGGCGCTGTTGGGGCGCTGGAGGTGTCCGGCCTGGTCGAGGCGCTGGGGGTTCCCTGCGTGGTCTGAGCGCGGGTTACCGGCCACAGCAGCAGCCACAGCAGGAGCAGCAGACGCAGAAGAGGCCGCCGGGTGAGTGCGCGGGGAGCCTCGAGGCCTACGGGCAGCATGCTGCACAGGGCCGAGCAGGCGGGCAGAGGCGGGTCTCGAGAGCCTGAGAGGGGCGAGCGAGAGTCAGAGGGCGACGTTGGGGTCCCAACCGTCGATGTAGGTGACCCAGCGGCGCGGCCTCGTGTGACGCGCGGCTGGAGTCAGGACGCTCGACAGACGGGCGGGGACCCACAATGCCGCCTCACAGCGTGGTCGCCAGGGGGCGATAGGATCTTCCGCCCCGACCAGAACGGCGCACTAATGGGCCAGGCTGGCTTCTGTTGCGAGCGCCCGCTAGCGATGCATCGCGGGCTCCCTCCGACCCTGCTCCCGGCCCTCCAGCCACCCCTCCCGAGCTGTGTGTACCTACTGACTCGGGGAGGAGGCCCGTGGGGGAACTGGGAGGGGTCCAGGAATCTTCCTAATTTCACCTCTAGCCAGGCAGGTCGCAGGTCCATGTGGGGTTTTATTTGCAGGGATATTCCCGCCCTCCAACGGGTTAAATATTCCATGAAATTCTAGGAAGAATTAGAATTCAGAAGAGTGAATTCGATCTGTATGTTTTGACGGACAGAAAAGTGATTCCCTATATATTTTTAATAAAAGTGAAATATAAGAATAATACTTATGGGAGACCATTTTGTTTTAGTATCTCGTGTTAAAATTTACTTCTGTGCATGTGTTGTTACACACACACACACACACACACACACACAAAACACCCTAGAGGAATATACATACTAAACATTAGTTAATGGTCGCCATCTTGGGAAGGAGGTTACCTACTCCCTGGTCAATTTATGTCTCTCTTTTTTTTTTTTTTTGCGGTACGCGGGCCTCTCACTGCTGCGGCCTCTCCCTTTGCAGAGCACAGGCTCCGGATGCGCAGGCTCAGCGGCCAAGGCTCACGGGCCCAGCCGCTCCGCGGCATGTGGGATCTTCCCGGACCGGGGCACGAACCCGTGTCCCCTGCACTGGCAGGCAGACTCTCAACCACTGCGCCACCAGGGAGGCCTCTGTCTCATTTTTTTTTGTATATGGTCATCCTGGCTGAGGGAAGTCGGAGGCAGTGCTGGTGAAGGCTGGCCATGGTGGTAAGAGGTTCATGAAGGCACCAGAACAGTAGCTGAGCCTTGAAAGGATGGGGCTTGGATACTGCAGGGGAGTGGAGAGGGCATCTGGATTGGCCAGTAGCCTAGGCAAAGGTCTGGTTTGAGCAGGATGAGTGTGCTGTGGGGGAAGAGCTGGAAGAGTCTCCAAGGCACAGAGTAGGGGGACAGGGTCTAGTTAGGGCCCTTGGTGCTAAGAGCATGAGAGGCTTAGTCTCCTAAGGATAGACAGAACTCCTCCTTCAGGACAAGGTGGTTTCCCGGCTGGCCAGTGGCCTGGACAGTATAATTCGTTGTTTTCTGCAGAAAAAGCTATGGTTTAGGGGGAACTGATCTCAAAACTGCAGTTGGGTGGCATCTGAGCCTCCTGGGCCTGCATCAGGTCCTGCCAGGCTGAGAGGGGTCAACAACACAGGCTGAAATCTAGTCTGAGTTGTCCCCCCACTTTTGCATTTGTGTGTGTCTCCTCTCTCTTGGACTCCCTGACAAGCTGGCCTCCCCTCTCAGCGCCAGAGGGACCTTGGCCTCTGGTGACCACTGCCTCCTGTCTATCACTGCCCCCTGCCTCTTTCTCATGCCTCAGGGGTAAGGACAAAGTCTGACCTGGTTGCCTCCAGCTTGCCTTCCTCAGCTCAGGAAGGACAAAGGGGGGTGGAGGTGTTTATATTCTGGTGACTCATACATCTGAGCTGACCTGCCACGGAGGTCTTCATTTAAGTGACATTAAACAACCTAATGCATGATGACTTTGCTGATAGTTTCTCAAAAGTGCAGAAGCTTTTCGTATACATTTGTTTCCTATATTAGTCTTAGGTAAAAGGAGAGGGCATAATGTTTACAGTTAATTTTAAAATGTTATCAAATTAATGCATACGCAGTTTCAAATGTCTGGTTGACTAAGTAAATAAATCAAAGTTACAGTCCTCCTGACAATCATTAGAAAAGTTGGGAAAAATATGAAAAGGATCTTCTTGAAGGCATCAGGGAGTTAACAAGATACTGAAAAATTACTTGTGAAGGATCCAGGGAGGGTGGAAACTCAGAGGTGGGCCAGGTCTTTGGGCTGTTTCTTCCACTAGGGACTTTGTGGGGCTAAGGAAATAGAGATTAGTATCCAGGGTCCCCCAAAAGTAAGGAAGAACCCTGAGGAGTTAGAACACAAGACAGCACACCCTAGGGGAAAGAGTGAATCAGGCCTCAGCAATCCTGGGTATCAAACAATTGTCTCTCAACTGCAGATCCAGCCTTATGTTATTCTCTGCTCTGTGAGGCTGGGGCTTGAACTCTTGAAACCATATTTCCTAGCCACCCAGCTGGCTTCCTATTACATTCTGCCAGTAGGAGTTACCAGAGAAAGGGAGATGGAAAGACAGGAGAGGAAAACAGGAATGTCTCCCTCATTTTTTGTGTTTATGTCAGTGCGGCTCCAAGCAGTGGCAGTTGGCTGCAAGCTCCAACTTCTTCGGGCCATCGTTGAGCAGCCCTGTCATGCCCATTCAGAACACCTGTACCGACTGAGCAGAGCCTTAGATACCCTAGAGGTCTGAGCGCCAGCAACACAGGGCCCTTCTATAAGCTTCTATCTTCTAGTAACCTCCACCTCTTCCCATTTCCCCCTAATTGGACTCTGAGCTGGATCAGCTCAGCTTGGAAGGCTCTGAAATGGGATTAAGGTGATCTCGGAGTGCTGCTCAATCCATCCAAAAGAAGTCAAGCAAGGAGAGAACAGGTGAAACAAATAGAAAGCACTATTAGAACTTTCTGAGTAACAGTTCAGAGACCAACCAACTTGGACCCTGAGGCAAGAGGAAAAATGTGTACTTCTATACACATTATAAATGTATTTTTTAATGGTTAGTTTTTCCAGGATATTAAAATAGTTGAAAAAAATGGAAGAACTTAAAAGTAGGTGTATTAAAACGCACAACACTATTTTATGTTTCTATATTTTACTTACACTCAAACCAGAATTATAATTTTATTTCCCTGGCTTTAATGGAAGCAAACTCATGAATAATATTTTCAAAACCTGCTTCTTCGCTTAGTTCATTTTCTATTGATAGATTGAATGTTTGACAATTTCTCTTGACCAAGTGACATTCTTCAGTAATTTTTTTTTTTTTTGCCTTACGCGGGCTTCTCACTGTTGTGGCCTCTCCCGTTGCGGAGCACAGGCTCCGGACACGCAGGCTCAGCGGCCGTGGCTCACGGGCCCAACCTCTCCGCGGCACGTGGGATCCTCCCGGACCAGGGCACGAACCCGTGTCCCCTGCATCGGCAGGCGGACTCTCAACCACTGCGCCACCAGGGAAGCCCTATGACAGCTTTTAAGATAATCTTTGGGGGAATTCCCTGGTGGTCCAGTGGTTAGGACTCCGCATTCTCCTTACCGAAGGCAAGGGTTCAGTTGCTGGTCGGGAAACTAAAATCCCACAAACCGCACCGCATGGCAAAAAAAAAAACCCCAAAACCAAAAAACAACCTTTGGTCTTTGGCTCCTTGAAGTTTGATTTTTTTTTCTGTTAAGTTTGATTTTGAAATGCATTTGGTGGTATTATGAATAGTGCTGCTATAAATATTATTTCATATACCTTTTTAGGGAACTGGGGAACATATGTATGCATTCCTCTTGGATATATAGCTGGGATGAAATTGCTCAGCCAATGGGATATGTGTAGATTGTTAGCATTAACTATTATCTTTTATTAGTCATTATCTTTTTATCATGTTATTTATTATTATTACCTCTCATTATGCTTTAAATGAACTTATTTATTTTATTTTATTTATTTATTTTTGACTGCGTTGGGTCTTCATTGCTGCGCGTGGGCTTTCTCTAGCTGCGGCGAGCAGGGGCCACTCCCGCAGCAGTGCGCGGGCTTCTCAGTGCGGCGGCCTCTCCCGTTGCAGAGCACGGGCTCTAGGTACGCGGGGCTCAGTAGTTGTGGCATGATGGCTCTAGAGTGCAGGCTCAGTAGTTGTGGCATGCTGGCTCTAGAGTTCAGGCTCAGTAGTTGTGGCGCACGGGCTTAGTTGCTCCGCGGCATGTTGGATCTTCCCGGACCAGGGCTCGAACCTGTGGCCCCTGCATTGGCAGGTGGATTCTTAACCACTGTGCCCCCAGGGAAGCCCTACCTCTCATTATTAACTCAGTGTATTAACTCAATTTTGGCTATAATTAGTGCAGTTGCTATTATCATTAATGAACTGGGGGAAGATGGGGTGGTTGTCTAAGTAGCCTGAACCGATTAGAGAGGAAGTCCCTGAGGAACAGGGGAGGAGGTGTGCCCACATCCAGAGCAGTCTAGCCATTGGAGGTCCATGGCCCATTAAGTAGCCTGAGATTCTGGGCTCTGTCCAAATAGGTACAAAGATCATTTGTGATCTAGGCATGTTCTCTTCTTGGGCATCTGAACCACCATTCCCTGAAAGATCCCCAGGTGGTACTCAGTGGGTCAGGATCTGGATTGAGGTGAGCTACACAGAGGGAACCGAGCCACCACTGTCTTCTTCCAGTGCTGAGCCAAGCCACCTGTGTTTCCTCAGGCCACTGCCAACAGGTCTTCCTTGAGTATCCGGTGTCTAAACTGCAGGATCCCCCACCAAACCCCAGTATTGGGAGCCTGCACCACAGACCCCACCATGGAGAAGGACACTCACGCTGATTCCATTTCTAAAGCATTTATTTTCACGAAATGTTTGTGCTCGCATGCAAGGAAACTTTGTAGGGTATCTGTGGCTGCCAAAGTGACATCTGGCAGGATTAACTGGATCACCAGAGCCAAATAATGAGGACTGGGAAGGCAGCAATAACTGTGGGGCCTGGGCCCATGTGGGGGCAAGATTTTGAGAATGACCACTTAGGTGACAAAATGGGACTCCCATGAACCGCAGCTCGGGTTAGTTTCTGGTCTGGAGCCAGATCCTCTCTCTGATGCAGACGTGGGAGGACGGAGCGGCAAGAGCTGCCCAGCTGCTCATCTGGGAACTCATCCTCCAAGGGACTCTGTCCCTCGTTCTCCTCCTGTACCTGGAGGCGGCAGTCAGCGGGCAGCAGCTCTCACAGCACCCCCGCATACACCTGCTCAGACCACCTGCTCAGAGCTACTCTTTTGCCCAGCCCAGCATACCTGTTCCACCTGTCTGAAGACCCGCCGCACGTTTCCTCGAAGCACACCCCAGAGCTCTTCCTCACTCCAGCCATGCCCCAGCAACTCCTCTATCAGTACCGGGTATATGGACACGTCCTCCAGCCCCTGTGGGAACCTGTGTGGCCACCAGCCAGCCAGCTGTTGGGCCTCAGACCTGTTCCCTAGTCCTGAGTCAGAACCGAAGCCCTATGTGTCCAGGGTCCACTGAACCGCAGCCCTGGTCAGATGTGGAAAATGGAGACTTGGAGAGAGTAAATGATTCACTCCTGCTCTTCATCCTTCAGAGGAAAGCCCCCAAAAGCACCTCGACTATTCACCAAAAGTCATCGAATTGTACTGTTAAGATCTATGCCTTTCACTGAATGCAATTTTTGCCTCCATTTATAAAGAGAAGAAAAGCTTTTTAAGAACTGGGTTGACCCCCCTGCATGCACAGGCCCAACTGCAGGCAGAGAAGATGGTTAGCCCAGCCCAGACCTTGCTAAGAGTCTGCTCAGAGGCCGTGGGTCTGCTGGCACTGGATGGGCGCAGATGCTGGGCAGATGAGCTCTCTGTGGTGTTTGAGACAAATATGATGACCTAGAGTAGGGCCAAAAAGACAGAAGAGCCCAGGAAGCAGACCCTGGGGGAGGGGAGATACCAGTCGGGCCAGCACACCTGAGGCTATGGTCAAGGCCATGAGAACCACAGTGTGGTGGGCACGGTGGCTGTGAAAGCCCCACTGCTGCCCAGCCAGCCCGAGACAAGCCACGGGGAAGCACTCACTGGCCAGCCCCGTCATAATCTCTGCCAATCCCGATGAACTTGCATCCAATGACTGCCCTGATGTGGTCGAAGTGATCTGAAGAATGGAAAGTCAGCAGTGTGGGGCTTCCAGGGCAGGGGTGGGGGTGATGACTGGCCTCTGCAGATTCCCCTTTTTGCAGCCTGTAGGCCAAACAGGCCAGTTCCTTCATGGCCTGGCACTGAGAGTACCAACTAGAGGGCCCTGAGGTTTGATCTGAAGTGATCCCAGCTGGCTCTAGACTGGACTTCAGATTTGGAGTGGACCCCAGAGCCCCCTGTTTGGGCCATTTCCCACACACACACACACTGGGGATGTGCCTTCTCACAGAAGCTCAACCACTGAGATGCTTTAGGGACTGTGCCCAAACTCCTTCATCCCCAGCCTCTCAAGTTTTTGCTCTGATCCCTGGCACGCCCTGGAGCTGTTCCACCTTTGGAACCTTTCCTGGGTGGCAGGAGTGCCTAGCACAGGGGTAGTGACCTAAGTCTGAGCACTGGCGACCCTAGAAATCTGTTACACAAAAACATTTTATTGAGCAGTAAGTGACCCCACTGGGGACAGAAAGGGCGCAATAAAGGAGCATGTGAACCTCGGGGCAGGGTGCATGCTGCTTGACTCTCCATCCTGTTCTTGCTTCAGGGAGCAGGTCTTCCTGGGTCTCTCTGTCCTGCCTCCTGAGACCGCAGGCAGGAGGTTCTTTGGGAAGCCACAGATTGCTGCTTTCAGTTTCAAAAAGCCCAGCTCCCCCCTGGTTTGTGGTGGTGGCCGCTGACAATGGCTCAGGGCGGGAACGCATGTGGTAGACTGCTAAGGCTTCTCTGCACCCTGTCTGTGCTCCTGCATCCTCCTTGGCTCGCAGAGTGTAGACTTTTCTTTCTTCAGCTCACAAAGGGGCCCCTGAGGATTGAGCAGAGGAACGTCAGCTTTTCTTCCAGGCCAGCTTCAGCCCTGGGATGTTCAGGGCAGATTCTCATTCAAAACTCAGTTTCTGAGGCTCCTTGCTTACGGCCATTTAGTGTGGAAGGAGGCTCCTGGCTGAGGAAGGCTCAGGCAGAATGACTCAGGTTCTAATCTGTGGCAGTGGGCAGTGGGGGGGCGGGGGGTAGTCACTGCAGGAAGAGGCATTCGCTGCGTTAGGCAGTTAAACCATTGCCCTCTCTTCAGAATGACTCAGCCAGAAAGATTCTGTGGAGTTCACCTCCGGGCACCATGCTACAATCGACGGATTTTGGGTCTGGAGCAACCAAGATCTTTGTCCGACTCTTCCGGAGCGTGCTTTCTCTTGGGAGCACGTCTAGGGACTGGCTTCTCTGCTTCCACCTTTGCTGGCGTGGCCAAAGGAACATCCCCGTAGACCCGGTCGCCACCAACTAGGGAGTATGTCTCCCCGTGCCGGCCAAACTGCGTTTCTCTACACTCTCAGCAGAGGACATGGTAGTGACCAGGTGTAGGAGGAGAAACGGGAGCCACTGCTGCTGCAAAGAAAATCAGAACTGATTAGTCACTTCTGCTGTACACAGTCTCCTTCCAGAATTTCCCTCTCTCATGTCTCTCCCAGTTTCTGGCTGAAGACCTTTAATCTACTTGACATCCAAAACACAGGCTTGGCCCATCACCTCTATGAGTCCCTAGAGAAGGGACACTGGCTGCAAAAACAATTCCTAGAGCCTACGGCTGCAGCAGATGAGGACATCTCTCCACCGTTTCCAGGGGAAACAGTAGAACCCGAAAGTAATTGCAATCGTGATCCTCTCCGTCTCTCCCTTCCACAACAGAGAAAACATTTCTTGCTGTCTGTCACTTCTGAGGCTTTAATGGAAATGTCTTTCAAGTTTGGAAAAAAATAATCTAATATAAATTGGTTAAGAACCCCACCCACCTTGGCAACCCCTCTTGGGCCCCATTTATACTTCCTGTTTCAACCACACTGAACTCTAGCCCTCTGATACTTTTATGTAGATTAGAACAAGGCCAAATGCTGAGGCAGAGTGATCAGGAGACTCAGAACCGGGTTCTGGGTACCAAGTCTAGGCTCACATCCACCCAGCCTCCTGGGACACCATCTCCTCGGCCCTCCAGTCCCACTAGCACTTCATCATCCCCCTTGGTTCTTCCGGTCTTCCCATCAATATGGCACCACCGTCTCCCCTAGTTCTCAGCAGCTGAGTAAGGGATGTGTCTGAGGGGACTGATATAGACGCCTACATGACAGCACAGAGGTGCCTGGGTTTGAAGGGGCAGTTCAAGAGTGGCCCTCTTCCTCAAACTGCTCCATTTACCATTTGCCAACAAAAATGCACTTGTCTTTTGCTAAGAGGCCAATCGGGAAAGGGTCTGAATGGAAGCATCCTGTAGCCCAAAGGGGAAGGCTACATTTATAAAGATCAGAACTGTCCTGCACACTTGTCCAGGGATGACCTTTCACTTGTCCTCAGCAGTGAGCACTGTGGGTCCCTGAAGGTGTCCCAGGTCACTGGTATTACTTACATCTGTGAAAGTGCTCAGGTGTATGTGGTGGGCAAGACCCACGGCAACATGTGCCAGCCAGGTGGGGTTGTGTGTACACCATATTGCTTGTAGAGATGCCCGGTCTGGGTGTACCTGCTGCACTGCCCACCCAGGGAACAGAGCACAGGTCAGAGTAAGTATAGACGATGCAGTCAGACATTCTCTCTCAGACAACCAAAGAGATTGGTATCTGGTGGAGAACTGGCAGGGAAGTTTCTCTGAGGGCAGCACTTTTGCATAGTTACCCTGCCATGAAAACTGTGAGAAGTTCTGTAAGGTCATCACTACCCAGTAAGGTCATAATAAGGAACCTGTGACTTGGGGGGCAGGCTTCAGGAGGAGGGGCAGTTTTGTGGAGGAGAACAGGGTAGAGGCAGAGGTACTCTGCCTGGCCCCTCACACCTGGGCCTCCCCACCCATGCCCTAGTCTAGTAGACACCCCACGTGGGGTGTGCCGGTGGGCTGGCACAGACCCAGGATCCCCAGGAGGGAAAGAGAGACCCACATTCTGAGATTGGCTTGAGAGGCAAGATTAATGTAAGAGACAGCTAGGTTGTATGGCACTGATCCTAAGAGGCAGAGATTTGTGTGGACTGGGGAATCAGGGAAGGCTCCTTGGCAGTGGGCCTGAAGGACAAGTGAGATTTGGACCCATGGGGAAGAGAGGGAAGACATTCCAGTTTGGAAGAATAAAAGCAAAGACACAGGGCTTCCCTGGTGGCGCAGTGGTTGAGAGTCCGCCTGCCAACGCGGGGGTCACAGGTTCGTGCCCCGGTCCAGGAAGATCCCACGTGCTGCAGAGTGGCTGGGCCCGTGAGCCATGGCCGCTGAGCCTGCGCGTCCGGAGCCTGTGCTCCGCAACGGGAGAGGCCACCATAGTGAGAGGCCCGCGTACTGCAAAAAAAAAAAAAAAGCAAAGACACACTCTTCTCGACCTTGTCCTGCCCCAAATATAAATTCATAACACCCTCACATTTTTACAACTGAGGACTTAAAAAAACCAAGAGGTTAAGGGGCCTACCCAGTGTTCCACAGGTAGTGGAGAGGTGTTCTGCTCAGTGGTTAGGTTCATGTCGGGGCTCCGGATTTACAGCTGATAGGAATGTGAAGGCAAGCTCATGCCATTTCAAACATTTCCAAGTGATACTGAGAGAGATGTTAAAGGTGCAAAATGAGGGTGCTGAATGACCTCACAAAATGGGAATGGTGGGCCCATTTTAACATGAAATTGAAAACAAATTCATGACAAAAGGACATAATACAAAATGACAACATAATCATTACACTCCCCTCTCCCCTAGAAGTAAAAATCATTAGAATCCTTTCTCTCTCCACCATGAAAGGATGAGATAAAAGCTCAGCAGTAGCCCCCGTGAAAAACATGGTCAACAGTGTGAAGAGGTGTTACTAAGACGATTTGGCCCGACTCAGAGAACGAAAGAGACAACTCCGCCCTTAGCCTGATCAGGCCCACAGGACGGAACCACATTTGGGGCAGCCTTTGATAGTGTGGCAATGAGAGAGAACCTTCTTTAGGAGGGGACTCCCTGTTGCCGACCTTGAAAAAGCAAAGATGGGACATTCGTTTAATGGGGCTGTTGCAGAGGCGATGTGCCCGGGAGGTAGAGGCTGCTTGGACTACCATTTTAGAGGTTGGGCCACCCTGGTGGAGAACCACAGCACCTTCTATTCCTAAACTGCTTGAATCAGCAGGTGCACGTTAGGACACACAAAGTCAGGCCCCATTGGAGCAGACTGCCTTTGGGAGTGGTAGCATGTAAAATGTGAAGGGCAATGCTCTGGAGGAGCTTTGTCATGGCAGGTGGGCCAGCACGAGACCATTCAGATTCTCCAAGGCTCCAGAGATTACTTGGCTGGGAGCATCCCTCTGATGTGGTGGGGGGACTCCTACCTTAACAGGACCTGGCTGGGCATCTGGGCGAGGCAGAATAAATGGTTTATTAACTTACGAGAGCGAGAGACTCACCTGGGGGGTTCCACAAAAGCACTTAAAAAGACTTGTACCTAGATTCTTGAGCCAACCCTCAGAAAACTTATCTAGATCTGGAGTAGGGCTCAGGAAGCTGCACTTTTAATAAGCTTCCTGGGCAGTCCCACCACAGTGGTCCATGGATAGAGTGACCAAATTATTGTGTATTCTTGGTTGCTCTTGGGAGTCAAAGTGGGCAATATTAAAAACTGCAGCAGGCATACATATAAACAGGGAATATTCAAGGCAAACAGAGGTGTATAGTTATTCTATGCATGAGTCAGATTTGAGAAAAGCTAGCCTGGTGGTTAAAGAACACAACCCTTAGGACAGACAGACCAGATTCTGTCCTACTTACTTGTGTGATTTTGACCAAATTCTTTTATCCTTCTGTTTCTTCATATAGAAAAGAGCTATGGCTGTACATTTAGCACAATATTCTCTTTTGGCAAAAGTTGCTCTGGGTCCATTTGTGTTCTCTGCTACTTAATCCTTTCCAGTGTGCAAGCATTTTTAAGTTGTTTGGTGAAGTATTACATTTGACTTTTAACTGTTCATTACCTTGGGAAAAGCTTATGTAGTGCTGCAGAGACTAGAACCTATGCAGAGATAGTGAGAGGATGTTATAAGCTTATTCTGCCGGTTTATAAAAAAGTTTAACCTTTTCTCCTCTTCCTCCACCTGCCACCAAGAGATGAGAAAGAAGGCAGAGCCTGGAAATGCACACCAAGCAATACTTCTGTGTCAGTTTGCCTTTTATTCCTCTGCCAGTACTTCCCAGAGAGATTTCACCAAAAGTGCCTAAGCTTGCCATGGCCATTGTTGTGAAGAAAGTTTCTCTCTATTGCTAGTCGCATCCCCTTTCCCTTCTCCTGGGGGCTTAATGGATGTTTGGGGGCAGGAAATAAAATTTAAACTAAAACATCAATTGAAAGAGCCTTCGTCCTAAGTGTGGTAGTTTGGAGTGTGAATCTTCTCAGAGTCTAGTGAATTCTGCTCCAGTGGAAACTGTTATTAAGGGACACCCATAGAAACACTGCTTACTGTAAGAAATCATGACACAATACAGAGCCAAGATCGACTTTATTCTTCATGTGAAAGACTACAGAGAGCCATGCTCAGTAGTTCACCCTCCAGTGTTGGCCAGCAGCTTACCTTTTGAAGGCAGAAAGCAGCCCGGGCCTTCAGAAGGTGACTAGGCAGCCCAGAGCACCTTACTGACAAGTGTGCTCAGCCATCCAGCACAGAGGGAAAGGTCCCTGTTATGGCATCATATATAAGCCTGCTGCAATAAGGTTTGCTGGTGCAAAGGCTGTCTCACTGAGGACCTAGTCCTGGAAGCCTTCTCCTCCGGCGAGCTGCCAGCTCAATCTTCTGAACCAGGCTCACGTCCCAGGGATGGGTCACAAAGCTGACGACAGTGCCTGGCACTTCGCTCCCCACCCGGCCCACCCTCCCTGCTCTGTGGATGTAGTCTTGTAGGGTGAGAGGGAAATCATAATTGATGACTAGCTCCACCTGGGTGCTGTCCAGGCCCCGAGAGGCGATGTCTGTGCAGAGAAGTATGTCTCGGGAGCCCTTCTGGAAGGACTGGAAGATGCCTGCTCTCATTGAGGCTGGCATCTGTCCCTGCAGTCTTAAGTGTTGGATTTTGTGGTCATCCAGAATATACCCCAGCCAGTTCACAGTGCTGGAGCAATTACAGAACACCAGAACACTTCCTGCGGGGCCAGTCCTATATGCTCTGTCACGCTGCTTGAGGATCGGCACCAACCCAGTCACCTTCTCTGTTCCCTTCAGTCTCATGAATGTCTGTCTGACGTGAGGCATGATGCAGTGGAGCTTGTCACTGGTAACAGTGGTTAGAGAGTCTAAGCTGGTAACTTTACTCAGCAGCTGGCCTACACCTTCGGGAAATGTGGCCCCCACCAGCACTAACTGAGCTTTGGGATTGAAGGGGTCTTTTAAGTCAGCTGGGTCTTCTGCTATATGGCTCCCCTCCAAGATGTAATCCACCAGTTCCAGGAAGCTTTCATCCAACAGCGTGTCTGCTTCATCCAACACCAAGAAGGAGAGCTGCTCCAGGCTGATCAGTTGAGTTTTCAGGGCCTTCCACAGAGCCCCCGGAGTGGCCACTAGTATATCTGCTGGAGGATGTTTGGACAGTTGCAGCCTGATCCTACTCATGCCATGGCCTCCCCCTAACTCCCGCACCTGGAGGCCCAAGGAGCTGCCCAAGGGCTGGGCCACGGCCCGCACCTGTTCGGCTAATTCTCGAGAAGGCACAAGAACCAGGCCTCGAGGCCCAGGGATGCGACAAGGGTCCAGGCTTGGCTGGCCCAAGAGCCGTTGAAGGAGAGGTAGTAAGTATCCTAGAGTTTTGCCACTGCCGGTTTCTGCGGCGCAGAGGATGTGGCGACCGCGGAGGAGTGGGGGAATGGTACTCGACTGCACGGTTGTGGGCCGAACAACTTCGGGAGCAGCCTCTTGTAGTGCGCTCAGAACGCGGTGCTCCAGACCCAGATCGGTGAAGCTGCCCTTGGGCGAGAGGTTCCGCAGCGCTGGAGCCTCATGTTGCGCGCGCTCGATGGAGAAATGGTCCCCGTGGGCGCGCCGATTCCTCCAGCCGCGCGAAGCGAGTGGCGCGGGCTCCCAAGGGCCCAGCGTGAGGCGAGCCGGCTGGTTCAACTCCGGTCGCCGCGCTGAGATCAGCAGCGACCCAGGTCGCACCAGCACCGGCCGCGGGGGGCTCCGCTGCCCGCTTTGCCGCTCTTCCTGCCGCCGCTGTAGAGCCCGCGGAATGCGCACCACGGGCAGGGGCTCGTTGGGACCGCGGACCGTCAGGTCCCGGCGAGGCGCCAGAAGCAACCGAGCCACGAGCGACAACAGCCGCGGCTGCCGCGCTAGAGCCATACTCCCCTCAGTGCGGGAGAGGCGCACGAGAGTGACGTCACGGGCGCGCCAAGGCCTCGCGGACGGTGGCTGGCGCGGCTCAGTAGGGCCCGCGGAATTGGCGAACTGTGTGGAAGGAGCGGGATCTGTAGAGCTCAGCAGCGGCGAGGTCTGTAGGTCCGAACAGGGGATGGTGACTCCAGGTCCCGGCCAACCTTGGGGAAGGGTGCGCGATGGAGGCAGGACCGGGGTCCGGCGATGGGGCCCTGGCATTACGAACCAGGAGGGCGGAGGGCTTGTGGCGATCCGATGTCCGATCTCTGCAACGCTCATTTGTCGCCCTCACAGCCCCTGTCATGGCTTGGCCAGTTCGGGTCTCCCCCTGTAACTTTACAAGTATTTATTGAGAGTCTGAGTGAATGGTCAGGCCTGGGGGCCGAGACCGGGAGTCCGGAGTCGTAGATCCAGGCTCACCCTTCCCTTAGAGCTCCCCAGAGAGCTGAGGGCCCCGAGGGCAAGCTCATGGCCTTCAGCGTATCTTCTCTTCAGTCCAGAGAACTCATCGCTTGGTACTTTTCCCCTCTCTTTTCAGCTGAGGGTCATTCTCCCCTCCCTTGTCACCCTTTCCAGCTTCTCATCCTGAACCCACTGCTTTCTTGGCTAGTTCACCTCCACCGGCTTTCCAGTCAGATACCTCAGTTCCGTAAATAGCAGCGAGGAGGATTTGTGGCTTGTCTCACAAAACCACGGTCAGGCAGAATATTTTACTTGAATTCAGTTGTTCAGGTTGCCCAAAAGCCTTACACTACTGGTACTTCTTGAACGGATCCCGAAAATGGGTGTCAGATCATTTCTGTAATTTCCAGTGCCTGGGGTAGGAGATAAGGTAAATGTGGATTAACCACCTGGGAGGTTCTTAACATCTGGAGAAAGAGTTTTACTTTCATTAGATACCGTTATAGAGATAAATGCTATTAAATTTCAAATAGCATTTTGATACACGATAGACTTTCTGGAGAATTACCTGTTAAACCAGCAGAGGAGAGAGTTTTGAGTACTCATGGGTGAACAGAGTCATTGGATAGAGCAGTGGCTCTTGCGTGAGGGTGATTTTGCCCTCACCCTTCCCCCAGGACATTTGACAATGGCTGGAGACATTTTTCTTTGTCACATCCGTGGGGTCGGGTGGGGTGCTGCAGGCCTCTAGTGGGTAGAGGCCAGGATGCTACTACATATCGTACAAGGCATAGGACAGCCCTCCCCACCACCCCAAAGAATTATCTGGCCCCAAATGTCAATAGTGTGCTTTGGAGAAACCTTGGATAGAGGCTGAGGACTGAAGAGAGGCTGAGGTTGTCACATGTACTCTCACTTCAGGTGGTCAGTCACATTTGCCAGATTCTTGTGTGGCCCTGCCCCTTTCCCAGAATGTGTAGCAGGCACACTGATGCCGTGGTTGTCATGTCCTTGGGATGAGAAAACCTTGGGGGCTCCTGAAAGTTATAAACACAGGAAGGAGTGATTTAGGAGGGTGACGTGGGAGAAGAGGACTTTAGGAAGAACAAAATTGTCCTCATGTGTTTGGAAAATGTGCCAGATGGAAAAGAGATGAGGTGTGCCATGGGGTGTACCATTCCAGAAGGCAGACTGGGACTGATGCTTGACAGGGAGTCAGATTCTGAATTTGATATAGACTGCTGTAGCAACTAGAAATGCCTAGATCTGTCTAGAGAGTGCTGGGTTTTCTGTCTCTGCAAAGTTCATGTATAGGCTGATGACCACTGATTGGTGATATGATAGAGGGGAGTTGATATAAAGGATGCTCTAAGATATTGTGATTCTACACTACTTTTACGATTCTTTCCCAGAACTCAGAGCTCCTCATTTCGTTAGCTGAAGAGCTCCTTGGATGTCTGCTCTGACATGTTTCACCTGTTTACATGTGCCACTCATTTTTCAGGTACAAAACAAAGAATCGCTTTGCACAAAGCCAGAAGGGATATACTGAAAGAATTATCAGAAAAGAATAATACATAGGTATGTATTTGCATTGACTTTCTCCAAATATTTGAGACAGGGTAGCTGGTTAGTGGCTGCTTTCTCATGCTTGAGCCCTTACAATGTGATCACCTCAGAATGTCATAGCGATTGGAGCCTGTCTGAACCTGTCTGTCTCTGCCCATGGCCCCTAGTTTCTTCTTGTCATTGCTTTAGTTACTGTGTAAGGCCCTTCTCTTTTCCTCCTGCTCACAGCAGACATTGAGTAACCTCTAGTTGTTACTGAGATGCATATTTCACAGTATAGTACTTTAGAAATGAGAAAGGTTTACTTATTGTGGAAACAAATGTAGGCTCCTGGGAGTGTTAGTGTCACTCAGTAATGTTTTTCCCAGGGCTGCCATGGTAACTGACGTTGCCTGCTTACTCCCTAAGGTTTGAGAAGAATTCTTCCTTGGATCTCAGGTGATAGTGGTACATTCCTTCATTCATTTATTCATTTAGTAAATATTTTCTGAGCACCATGTATGTGCCAGGTACTTTTCATATGGACAGTGAACAAAACAGACAAAATTCCTGCCCTAGTGAACTGTATATTCTGATTTAATTGGCTTGGGGTGAGGCCTGGCCATTGGTAGTTTTTTAAATCTCTCCAGATGATTCTAATGTACAGCTAGGTTTGAGAATCACAGTTATAAATGAAGCACTTTGGGAATTGCAAAGGCATTGCAGAAATAAAAAGTGGCTATTGGTATTCCTTCACTATTCCTGCATTTTCCTGCCTGCATCAGGACTGTTGTACAAGTGCTGATCATTTTCTTTTCAGCCCTTTTCGCTGTTTGCCTAGACCCTTTATCCCTCTTTCTAACCTAACACCCTACCTCCTTCTTGTCTTTCAACCTCCAGTCCATCATCTGTTTGGGATTTATCCTAAACTTGGTGGGAAGGCATTGCAGGGTATAAACAGAGAAGTGGTGTTAGCAGAGATGCCTTTTTCAGACACCATACTGGCTATTGTAAGAGAATGGATAGGAGGGGGCAGGAGTAGATTTGGGGAGACTCATTAGGAGGCTGGCTTTGTGCACAGTGGTGGCCTTGCAGATGGAGTAAAGCAGGCAGGTTAGAGTCATATTTGGAAGGTTAGTGATGGCTTGGAGGTGAATAGGAGATAGTGATGAATTGGATGTGGGGAATGTGGGTTAAGGATGTGTAATTGGATAAATGGAGGTGCTACTTACTGAAACGGGAAAAATTTTCTCCCCACATATTGACCTGATAAACACCTTCTCACCCTTTAGACCTTGAATCAGAGATTCTTTCTTGTTTTCTTTTATTATATTTTATTTTATTTCATTTTTATTTGGGCTGTGACGCCAGCTTGCAGGATCTTAGTTCCCCAACCAGGGATTGAACCCAGGCCCCCTGAACTGGAGGCACAGGGTCCTAACCACTGGACCACTGGGGAATTCCCAGCAGAGATTTTTTCTTTCTTTTCTTTCTTTTTTTAATATAAGTTTTAATTAATTGATTAATTAATTAATTTTTGGTTGCGTTGGGTCTTCGTTGCCGCGCGTGGGCTTTCTGTAGTTGCGGCGAGCAGGGGCTACTCTTCGCTGCGGTGCACGGGCTTCTCACTGCAGTGGCTTCTCTTGTTGCGGAGCATGGGCTCTATGCGTGCGGGCTTCAGTAGTTGTGGCACGCGGGCTCAGTAGTGGTGGCTTGCGGGCTTAGTTGCTCTGCGGCATGTGGGATCTTCCCGGACCAGGGAGCAAACCCGTGTCTCCTGCATTGGCAGGCGGATTGTTTGTTTTTTTAAAACATCTTTATTGGAGTATAATTGCTTTACAATGGTGTGTTAGTTTCTGCTGTATAACAAAGTGAATCAGTTATATGCATGCGTATATCCCTATATCCCCTCCCTCTTGCGTCTCCCTCCCACCCTCCTGATCCTACCCCTCTAGGTGGTCACAAGGCACTGAGCTGATCTCCCTGTGCTATGCAGCTGCTTCCCACTTGCTAGCTATTTTACATTTGGTAGTATATATATGTCAATGCTACTCTCTTACTTCATCCCAGCTTACCCTTCCCCCTTCCCGTGTCCTCAAGTCCATTCTCTGTGTCTGCGTCTTTATTCCTGTCCTGCCCCTAGGTTCATTAGAACCATTTTTTTTTTTTAGATTCCATATATATGTGTTAGCATACGGTATTTGTTTTTCTCTTTCTGACTTACTTCACTCTGTATGACAGGCTCTAGGTCTATCCACCTCGCTACAAATAACTCAGTTTCGTTTCTTTTTATGGCTGAGTAATATTCCATTGTATATATGTGCCACATCTTCTTTATCTATTCGTCTGTCGATGGACACTTAGGTTGCTTCCATGTCCTGGCTATTGTAAATAGTGCTGGCAGGCAGATTCTGAACCACTGCACCACCAGGGAAGTCCCCAGAGATTATTTCTTAAGGGAGGCCCTCCTCAACCCCCATGAGTCTCTTTCCTGCTGACATAGACTCCCACAGCCTTATGTAACTGCTCCTTCATAGCACCATACACAGTTTTAATTTCACACATATTTGTAAGTTCCCTTTCTATAACATATTTGTAAGTATCCCTTTCATCATTTTATCTTTAGTGCCTACCAGTGCTTGACATATCTTAGGGGCTCAGTAAGTGTCTGTTGAATAAATAATTGGAGACAGAGGACAAGGCTTAGGAGGGAAGATCAAGGCTTTGTTTTCTACATGTTGAGTAGAAGATGCCCTTAAGACATCCCAGTGGGGATGTGTTTTGAGCAGTTGGTGTGAGGTTGGGATGCCTTTGGAGATGATCATGGCCACTATTTTAAACCATGGGAGTGAATAAATTTGTGAGGGAGGATGTGTGAAATTAGAAGGGAAGAGGGCCCACGACTAAGGAGCAACCTCAACCTGTGAGGGGAGGAGGTGAAACCAGCAAAAGAGACTGAAAAGCAGGGGTAGAGAGAAAAACTGGGAGAGTGTGTGGTCGACGAACCCAGGGAGGAGAGAGATCAAGGAAGAGGGGAGGCTCAACCATGCCATGTGCTGCTAGCAAAACAAGATTGAGGACAGGTCAGTGTCTCGTAGATTGAGCAACTTCGAGGTAATTGGTGACTTTAATCAGAGCAGTTTTGGGAGAGTGGCAGAGGGGGAGGCCAGGCCGGAGTAGGCTGAGGAGTAAAAAGTTAGTTAGCAAGCTTTGTGGTTTTTAGAGGGGACCATGTTTGCTTAGAATAAATAAATTAACAGTTATCTCTGGGACATGGGATTTTGATTTTCTTCGATTTACTCCTGTTGCTCTACCTTTAAAATATTTTTAGAATGTGACCACTTCTCACCACCTCCCCTGCTATCTCTCTGTCCTGAGCCACCATCATCTCTGACATCGGTGAGTGAAGAGCCTTCTAACTGATCCGCCTGTGTCTACCGTGGCCCCCACAGTCTGTTTTTCATACAGCAGTCACCGTGATAATGGGGAATGTGATCAGTCATGCCACTCCTCTCCTTAAAACCCTTCACTGGCTCCTATCATGAAGAGCTAACAAAGCCCGCAGAGCGTCCTACAAGGCCATTCGGGGTCTGACCACTGTGTCCTATCTGCTTACTGCTCTCCATCCATTGTGTATCTGACTTCCATTACTCTCTTCTCCTTTCTGTGCTGCAACCACAGTGGCCTCCTTCCTGTTCTCTAACACACCAGACAAGCTCCTGCCCCAGGGTCTTTGCACTGGCCCTTCTCCTGTGCACTCTTCCACTAGATACCAACTTGGCTAACTCAAATCTCTGCTCAGATGTCATCTTCTCATTGAAGCTTATCTGGGCTTCTCTATTTAAAATTTTAACCTTTGGGGATGAGGTGGGGGGGAAATGGGTGAAGGTGGTCAGAGGATACAAACTTCCAGTTACAAGACAAATACATTCTGGGATGTAACGTACAGCATGGCAACTATGGTTAACAATACTGTATTGTTTCTTTTTAAATTTTATTTATTTATTTATTTGTTTATTTTTGGCTGTGTTGGGTCTTCGTTGCTGCACGTGGGCTTTCTCTAGTTGCGGTGAGCGGGGGCTCCTCTTCGCTGCGGTGCGCAGGCTTCTCATTGTGGTGGCTTCTCTTGTTGCGAAGCACCAGCTCTAGGTGCGCGGGTTTCAGTAGTTGTGGCTCGCGGGCTCTAGAGCGCAGGCTCAGTAGTTGTGGTGCACGGGCTTAGTTGCTCCGCGGCATGTGGGATCTTCCCAGACTAGGGATCGAACCCGTGTTCCCTGCACTGGCAGGCAGATTCTTAACCACTGTGCCACCGCGGAAGTCCCGGTAATACTGTATTGTATCCTGAAAGTTGCAAAGAGAGTAGATCTTGAAGGTTCTCATGATGAGAAAAAAATTATGTGAGGTGATAGATATTGTCTAAACTTATTGTGGTAATCATTTGGTGATATATACATATGTGAAATCTTTATGTTGTACAGCTTAAACTAATACAATATCGTATGTTAATTTTATCTCAATGAAACTGGAAAAAAATTTTAACCCATCTGCAGTTTTCAATCTCCTTTCTCCCTGCTTTTTTTTACTCTATAGCACTATCAATTTTCCATCATACTATGTAATTTATTTATTATGCTTATTGTTTTTGCCTTTTTCCCCACTGGAATGAAAGCTCTACCAGAGTAGGAATCTTTGTCTGTTTTCTTCTCTAATGTATCCCCAAAGACTAGGACAGTGACTGGTACAGAGTAGACACTTAATAAATATTTGTTGGATGCATAAATGAGCATGCATTATTTTTACGATAAAAGAAAAGGAAAACCAAATACTATGTGTTGGAAAGAAGAAGGAAAGCCTTCTCTGGATAACAGAAGAGATTTTCTTCATTTGAATTTCTGACTCTCTTTCTTTAGGAATGATTGTGAACAGCCTCTCTCTGTGCTACCACAACAAACTCATCTTAGCCCCTATGGTTCGGGTAGGGACTCTCCCAATGCGGCTGCTGGCCCTGGACTATGGAGCGGACATTGTGTACTGTGAGGTAAGGGGCTCCTGATCTTCCCGGAGAGCTCTTCCACAGGTGCAGCCTCCCCATCTGTGGGTGGGAGCGGTCAGGAGTCAGAGGAGGCAGAATGGGCTCTCCCTTCACAGGTGCTCACTGAAGGCAGCAGAACACAAACACGCAGGAGTCCTGTGAGCCCTGCTGAGGACCAGGAGCCTGGGCAGCACGGAGGCATTGTGGGACACCTGGGCCAGGTGGCTAGATGAGCATCGTGTCAGGTCACTGCTGTGGCCCCCATAGGAGTTAATACACATTCAGTACATGAATGAGTGAACTCAAGATCAGGAAGAGGAGGAAAAGGACCAGATTCAGGCCAGGGAAGCTGGATGGGGTTGCTTTTGGGAACCATAGGATTTTCTGGTGGTAGTAGCTAGTGGACCAGCTACTGGCCGGCTGCTGTGGAGAATATTAAGACTTGAGACCCAGGTTTAGAAAGCATCTTCTAGGAAAAATAGAGTTACAGGAGTAGCTGATATTGGGTAGGGACTGGGAGCAGTGGTTCTCAGTTTGGCATGCATCAGAATTATCTGGGCAGCTTCCCCCGCAATCCCCAATCCTGATATGTCCCTCTAGTTGGTGTGAGAGGTTAGAGAAACTACCCCAGTGCTTCTGATATTTCCATCTTTAAGAGCCACCAGCGGTGGGGTGAGGACTGTGGCTATAAAAGGGAAACACAGGGAATCCTTGTGGTGGTAGAACTATTCTGTGTCAACATCCTGGTTGCGATATTGTACTACGGTTTTGCAAGATGTTACCATGAGGAGAAATTGGGCAATGGGTACATAGAATCTCACATTCTTACAATTGCATGTGAACCTCCAATTATCTCAAAATAAAAAGTTTAATTGAAAAGAAAGCCACTGGTGTAGGGTCTTCCCTGGTAGTCCAGTGGTTAAGACTTTGCGCTCCCAATGCAGGGGGCCCGGGTTCAATCCCTGGTCGGTGAACTAGATCCCACATGCATGCCGCAACTAAGAGTTCGCATGCTAAACTAAGAAGCCTGCATGCCACAACTAAGAGCCCGCATGCCGCAGCTAAACATACCGCATGCTGCAACTAAACACACCGAAACGAAGATCCCGCATGCCGCAAATGAGACCTGGTGCAGCCAAAATAAATAAATAAATATTAAAGAAAAAAAAGTTTAATTGAAAAGAAAGACACTGGTGTAGGGACTTCCCTGGTGGTCCAGTGGGTAAGACTCCGCACTCCCAATGCAGGGGGCCTGGGTTTGATCCCTGGTCAGGGAACTAGATCCCGCAGGCATGCCACAACTAAGAGTCTGCATGCCTCAACTAAGAAGCCTGCATGCTGCAATGAAGATCCCGTGTGCCGCAGCTAAGACCCAGTGCATCCAAAATAAATAAATAAAAAAATAATAAATAAATTTTGAAAAAGAAAATTACCTGATTAGGGGACAGCTGTGGCACATAGATGTGAACACTTGAGGGGTTAATGGATTGAGGAGTAAGCAGCAAAATGAGGAAGTAGAAATAAGTCTGCTGACTACCCCCCAGAAATTCAAGAGGTGAAGGGAGGAAGTGTATAGCTGCAGGTGAAGGAAGATGGGTGAATGGAGTTGTTTGTTGGTAACTTGCTTGTTTGTAGCGTAGGAAGAAGGGCTTAACAATGAGGGGAGGCCTGAAGATTTGGGGCATTAGGGGGATTTGTAGGGCCAGGTCTTGGAGGGGACAGGATTCTTGACGAGGTGGTAGGACCTGCCTTCCACTGAGATAGGGCAAGGAGGAGAGGGTGAAGATGATGAAAGGGAGGGAAACTGAGGGGTGTTGCCTGAGAGACTTGTTTTACAAGATGTAGGAAGTCAGTCTTCTGTTGGAAATGAGGGTGGCAAGTGTGGGCTAGGGACCTGAGGAAAGGAAGTGAAGGTGTTTTGGTCCTATTCCCATGGGGAATGGGCACTGGGAGATGTGCCTGGCAGGCAGGTGTGCACAGTGATACTGGTTTGCAGCTTTATAGGAAGGAGAGCTTGAGAAGCCTGGCAGGGGGATGCCCATGGCAGGGATTGGCATGCCAGTATCTACAGCAGGGCAGGGGCAGAGGCATCTAGGGTGCTGACAAGGTGAAATGGGAAGGAGGGAGTGTGTGTTGTCCAAAGGTGGGAGTCAGAAAGGGATTTTCCAGAGTTTAGGGTCACAGAGACCCAAGACCTGACTTTTAAGTGGTTTGTCGAGGTAGAGGTGAGGAGGTCCCAAACATGTGAAATGGGCTGTTAGTGTACATCCATAAATCTTCCAGGCTGCCAGAACATGCCTACGGCAGGGAGGAGCCTGTTCCCAGGGGCCAGTCCCAGAGGAATGTGGTAGTGTGCTGAGCATATTCATCTGGTCACTCAACCCTTGAGCCTACACTCTGGCCCCAGGGTGGTCAGCCATGGGATAGGTATAGCCTTTCCTGGCCAGCACTCTCCTTGGCCTCCAGAAAAAACCTCTTGGATTTGGAAGGGGATTGGGAGGAGGAACTATGATGAATCAGGGACTCAGATTCTGAGGTCTTGGGAACCAAAAAGATGAAATCCGAGAGAACAGCTGTTACCTTTCATTACTTGTGATTCTCCTCTACCCAAGGACAGAGGGTGCATGATAGTTCTTCATCCACTTAGTCCATGTTTACCAATAGGGTTCTGTGGGATGACTCAGACTCAAGGATGAAGCCCCCTGCTTCCTCCCTGCTGCCCCAACTCCATCTCTGTCCAGCTGTAGCCCCCGCATGGTTGCTTCAAGGCCCGGGATGTATAGTGTCCCTCTTCTCTGTACCTGTGCTTCGCATACTGTCTCCATCAATTATTTGCTTAGTCTGATGACCCTTCATGTCCCTACTCTCCCTAATCTTGTGCTGTCACGAAAAGTAAGAGTGGGTCCATTGAGTGCTAACCCTTTATTTTCAGATTCATTTATGTCTCTGTGGTGGCCATCCTGCTGGTTTCTTCTCTTAGACCAAGTGGTGGTAAAGCCTTCAGGCCTTTAAAGCATCAGCTCACCTGGGCTCAAACTTATTCTGGGGCAAGATTCTGAGGGTTGCTAAAATTGAGGAAAAGGCAGTAGTGCCTCCATTGACATATTCAGCCTCCTTGGCCTTCACTTTTGCTATGCGAGCAGCATTTTTCTGGGACCCCAGAGGGTGGAGTTGTATTCACCTGGAGATACTGTGGAGTGAAACACCAGGATGGAAGTGAGTGAGTGTATGACAGCACGGTGTCTGCTCTAGACAGCCACTATATGTTTATAGCCCTGGGGGAATCAGTCTGTGATGAGGTCACGGAAGCTGGGTAGTGAGAAACAGAGCTGACCCGCAGATTCCGGATGCTTCATCAGCTGCTTTGTTGAGAATTCTTAGGGTTGTTTTCAAGCACTTGGGAAGTCATGGTCCCAGGATTTATGCGGTGACTTCAGAATGTGACTCTCCTAATTGGTCAAAGCTTGGTTTTCCTCATGATTGTGACTAATCCATTCTTCCAGGGCTCTTCTTGAGTTTGGAGCAGAGTAAATACTGATTAAAACCCTTTGTATGTTTGATGAGCACTTGCTCTGGGAGAGTCAATATAGCTTATGAACAAATTAAGGGACCTCTGCCAGAAGAGACCTAGGCCCTTTACCCAGACCTAGCTGCTGTGGAGCAGAGGCCGGTGGGCAGGCCAACTGGCCCCTGCCTGTGGTGAGTGGGTCTCTGGGAACTGGGCCCTGAGTACTGGGAAAGGCACAACATGGCGCCTGGTGCCCCCTGGTGGACCCAGAGTTGCTCTGCAGGCCAGCTGTGTAGATGAACTTACTATGTTCCCCTGAGGTGACCCATCTGTGGGTTAGATCGTCAAACCACACCATCCACCTCTCAGGACCTCGTGTAGGACCTAGGGCATACCAGGCATACAGGCACCTCCTTAAAACGCCTGCAGAACCCTCAGCAGTTGGAGGTGAAGAAAGGATGAACCAGCTCAGCAAAGGTTAAGGGAGCAGTAGTCTGATTCCCCACCAAGGTCTGCCCTATTGACGGAGTTTTCTAGGGGTTCATCAGATGTCACTTAACTATTCCTTTTTTTAAAAAATTTATTTATTTTATTTGTTTTATTTTTGGCTGCGTTGGGTCTTCATTGCTGTGTGCGGGCTTTCTCTAGTTGTGGAGAGTGGGGGCTACTCTTCATTGTGGTGCATGGGCTTCCCATTGCGGTGGCTTCTCTTGTTGCGGAGCACGGGCTCTAGGCACGCGGGCTTCAGTATTTGTGCCTCGTGGGTTCTGGAGCGCAGGCTTAGTAGTTGTGGCTCACGGGCTTAGTTGATTCGTGGCATGTGGGATCTTCCTGGACCAGGGCTCGAACCCGTGTCCCCTGCACTGGCAGGTGGATTCTTAACCACTGCGCCACCAGGGAAGCCCCCTATTCCTTTTTATAAGAACAATGGATGGACAGACCATGGATTGTCATAGTGAGTGAAGTAAATTAGACAGAGAAAGACAAATATCATATGATATCACTTATATGTGGAATCTAAAAAAATGGTACAAATGGACTTATTTACAAAACAGAAATAGAGTCACAGATGTACAAAACAAATTTATGGTTACCTGGGGGAAAGAGAGGGGGATAAATTGAGAGATTGGGATTGACATATACACACTACTATTTATAAAATAGATAACTAATAAGAACCTACTGTATAGCACAGGGAACTCTACTCAATACTCTGTAATGACCTATATGTGAAAAGAATCTAAAAAATAGTGGGTATATGTATATGTATAACTGATTCACTTTGCTGTACAGCAGAAACTAACACAACATTGTAAATCAACTACACTCAAATAAAAATTAAATAAAAACAAAAAACCAAAAACAACAGGACTCCAGTGGCCCAGACATGAGAGGACACCTACCTTTTAATAGGCAGGATGAAGGGAGAAGGCAATATTCTTAAGAGACTATGATTACCAAAATGGGTACTTAAATTTTTTTGTGTGGCAAAAAACACATAACAAATTTTACCATATTAACCGTTTTTAAGTGTACAGTTCAGTAGTTGTGAAACAGATCTCTAGAACTTTTTCATCTTGCAAAACTGAAACTCTATGCCCATTAAACAACAACTCCCCTCCCCACAGCCCCTGGTAACCACCGTTCTACTTTCTGTTTCTATGAATTTGAATACTTTAGCTACCTTTTATGTAAGTGGAAATATGCAATATTTGTCTTTTTGTGACTGGCTTATTTCACTTAGCATAATATCCTCAAGGTTCATCCATGTTGTACTATGTAACAGGATTTCTTTCCATTTTTAGGCTGAATAATATCATATTATGTAATATGTATACTACCTTTTGCTTATCCATTCATCTGTCGATGGACATTTGGGTTGCTTCTATCTCTTGGCTATTTTGAATAGTGTTGTGAATGTAGGTGTGCAGATACTCCTTTGAGATCCAGCTTTCAATTCTTTGGGATATATATATATATATATGTATATATATATATATATATATATGTGTATATATATATATATATATATATGTATATATACCCAGAAGTAGGATACTTTCATTTTTTGAGGAACTTCCATACTGTTTTCCCTGTCTTTTGCGCCATTTTACAATCCCACCAGCAGTCCACAATTTCTAAAATCTTTGCCAACACTTGCTATTTTCTCTTTTTTTTGATAGTACCCATGCTAATGGGTATGAAGTGATAGCTCATTGTGGTTTTGATTTGCATTTCTCTGAAGATTAGTGTTGTTGAGCATGTTTTTATATGCTTCTTGGCCATCAGTATATCTTTTTTTTTTTAACATCTTTATTGGAGTATAATTGCTTTACAATGGTGTGTTAGTTTCTGCTGTATAACAAAGTGAATCAGCTATATGTATACATATATCCCCATATCTCCTCCCTCTTGTGTCTCCCTCCCACCCTCCCTATCCCACCCCTCTAGGTGGTCACAAAGCACTGAGCTGATCTCCCTGTGCTATGCAGCTGCTTCCCACTAGCTAGCTATTTTACATTTGGTAGTGTATATATATGTCAATGCCACTCTCTCACTTCTTCCCAGCTTACCCTTCCCCCTCCCTGTGTCCTCAAGTCCATTCTCTACGCCTGCGTCTTTATTCCTGTACTGCCCCTAGGGTCATCAGACCATTTTTTTTTTAGATTCCATATATATATTTTAGCCATGGTATTTGTTTTTCTCTCTCTGACTTCACTCTGTATGACAGACTCTAGGTCCATCCACCTCACTATAGATAACTCAATTTCGTTTCTTTTTATGCTATGCCTATTTTTAAATTGAGTTATTTGTCTTTTTATTCTAAGAGTTGTAAGAGTTCTTTATATATTCTGGATACTAGACCTTTATCAGATATATGATTTGCAAATATTTTCTCCCATTCTGTGGATCGTCTTTTCCACTTTATTTTTTTTAAAAGACTTTAGTTTTATTTTTTAAAATTTTATTTAAGTATAGTTGATTCACTTTGTTTTTTTTTGTGTGTGTGTGGCTGCATTGGTTCTTCGTTGCAGTGTGTGGGCCTCCCACTGTGGCAGCTTTTCTTGTTGTGGAGCATGGGCTCTAGGTGCACGGGCCTCAGCAGTTGTGGTGCGTGGGCTCAGCAGTTCTGTGGCATGTGGGATCTCCCCGGACCAGGGATAGAACCCATGTCCCCTTTGTTGGCAGGTGGATTCTCAACCACTGCACCACCAGGGAAGTCCCTGATTCAATTTATTGATAGTATCCTTTGATGCAAAATTTTTTTGCATCAATGCAAAAATTTTTAATTTTAATGAAGTCCAATTTACCTAATTTTTTCCTTTGTTGTTTGTGCTTTTGGTATCATCTCTAAGAAATTATTGCTTAATCTAAGGCCACAAAGATTTATACTTAGATTTTCTTCTATGAATTTTATAG
Organism: Pseudorca crassidens; assembly: GCF_039906515.1. Taxonomy (NCBI): domain Eukaryota; kingdom Metazoa; phylum Chordata; class Mammalia; order Artiodactyla; family Delphinidae; genus Pseudorca; species Pseudorca crassidens. The sequence continues at coordinate 44,255,576 of NC_090315.1, forward strand.
TTTTGGCTCTTACACTTCGGTCTTGGATGCATTTTGAGTTAATTTTTTTTTTAGTTAATTTTTGTGTACATTATGAGGTAGGGATCAAAATTCATTTTCTTGCATGTAGATATCCAGTTGTCCCAGCACCTGTTAAAAAGACAGTTCTTTCCCCAATAAATTGTCTTGATACTCTTGTCAAAAATCAGTTGGTCATAGATGTTTTTGTTTGTATCTGGACTCTCAAATCTATTCCATTGGTCTATGTGTCTATCCTTATGCCAGTACCATACATCTTGATTATTATAGTTTGCTAGTGGGTTTTGAGATTAGGAAGTGTGAATCCTCCAACTTTATTCTTCTATTTCAAGATTGTTTTGTCTATTCTAGGTTCCATATGAATTTTAGGATCATCTTGTCAATTTCTGCAAAAATGGCAGCTAGGATTCTGATGGGGTTTGTGTTGAATCTACAGATCAGTTTGGGGAATATTGCTATCTTAACAATATTAAATCTTCCAGTCGTTGAACATGATATGTCTTTTTTTAAAAATAATATTTATTTATTTATGTAGTTGACTGTGCCGGGTCTTAGTGCGGCACAGGGGATCTTCATTGTGGCATCCGGGATCTTTAATTGTGGCGTGCAGGATCTAGTTGCCTGACTAGGGATCGAACCCGGGCCCCCTGCATTGGGAGCGTGGAGTCTTAACCACTGTACCACCAGGGAAGTCCGGATATCTTTTCATTTATTTAAATCTCCTTTAATTTCTTTAAACAATATTTTATAGTTTTTAGTGAATCACCTCCTTGGTTTCTGGCTGTCATTGTTTCTCATGAAAAATCAGTTGTTAGTCTTATTGAGAATCCCTTGTACATGGTAAGTCACTTCTCTCTTGCTGCTTTCAAGATTATCTCTTTGTCTTTGATTTTCAGCTGTTTGATTGTGATGTGTCTAGGTGTGGATCTCTTTTAAGTTTATTCTACTTGGAGTTTGTTGAGTTTCTTGGATGTGTAGATTAATATTTTTCATCAAATTTGGGAAATTTTCTGCCATTATTTCTTCAAATATTTATTCTATCCCTTCTCTCCTTTTGCAACTCCCATTATTCATTTTGGCAGTGATTTTTTTTTTTTTGAGTGGGCAGTCACACAGTTTGTCAATCTGAGTTTATTTGTGTTTCTGAAAACAGAGATATACCAAAGATTCTTTAACCAAACTGGAGGTTAAAAGACTATGAAGATAGGTCAGAGATGGGGATGGAAAGGTAGAATGGAGAGACACTGATGATAAGCAAGATCAGCTCAGATAGAGAAAGCAAGCCAAGTGGAATGGAGGAGATGAAGGCAGCAGGATGTAATAGGAACATAACATGTGACAGACAAGGAAGAATAAGCCCGTATATAATAAGGCAGTTTAAAATTAAATGCTGTTCAAACATTGGGTAGCCATATGAATAAAAAGTGACTTAGAAAGGGCCTTAATTTTCAGGTAAGTTAAAAAGCAAATTAGTTTTAAAAGGAAGAGAAAAACCAATCAAAATTATATGCTTTTTCTTAAATAAATTTATTTATTTATTTTTGGCTGCATTGGGTCTTCGTTGCTGCACACGGGCTTTTCTCTAGTTGTGGCGAGCGGGGGCCACTCTTCATTGTGGTGCGTGGGGTTATTGCTGTGGCTTCTCTTGTTGCGGAGCATGGGCTCTAGGCACGTGGGCTGCAGTAGTTGTGGCACATGGCTCAGTAGTTGTGGTTCGTGGGCTCTAGAGCACAGGCTTAGTAGTTGTGGCACACAGGCTTAGCTGCTCCGCGGCATGTGGGATCTTCCCGGACCAGGGCTCAAACCCATGTCTCCTGCATTGGCAGGTGGATTCGTAACCACTGTACCACCAGGGGAACCCTATAATTATATTCTTAACTGTGATGGAGATAGATTTGGGAACTAGAAGGCATTGTTTGTGGCAAAATTGGAGTTGTCTCTTCTTTAGAAATAAAATGATATGTATGATAAAAATTGAGGAAGTAATATTGATAAAGGAAAAATATTTGTGATAATTGAGACAGAAAAATAACATCCAATTTGACAAAAGATAGTTTTTTTTCTGCACAACTTGTATAGATGTAAAAGGCAGTTTGGTAGGAAGATGCCTGGATGATACACTCTACCACGTGGAAAAACAATGTTTGTTTTCACCAATTAAGGAAATGCAGTGAAAAAAAACCTGTGAGGTTCTACTCTATAACCAAAGAGCTAACTAAAATGAATAAAATTGGTAAACAATAGTGTTGGTGTGTGGGTGAGCAGGCACATGTGTGGTTTTATTGATGACAATTTAATTTCTCCACTTAACAACCAGGTGAGCATCTGCTTGCATGTAAGGCATTGAAGTGGCTCCAGCAGATGTTCAGTGAGCACTAGCAACGTGCTAGGTGCTAGTGATGCAAAGATGAATGAGACTGTGTCCAGGTCCCAAAGTCTCTTTCAGTGTAGTGGGGAGACAGAAAAGAAAATAAGACCATTCAAGGGCCATTTTGCCTCGACTCCTCCTCCTGGGGCCCTGAGGAGGACCTGGTCAGCGTCCTCAAAGCCCACCTTTATGTGAAGCGAGAACCTTCCTCAGGGCGTTTGTTGTCTAATGGTAAAGGTATGACAGGTGCATCTGTAACTAGCATACAAAGAGGAAGTGGTCAGGCTGTGAAGGTAGACTGGGCAGGGGGTTTGAGGAATCCCAAGGAGGACAAGTTACTGCTGGCAGGGGTGGGGGCCCAGCAAGGTTTTGCCTCACTTTCCCCTGCTTGTTCTTAGCCGAAGCTCAGCCTGGCTGCAAACCTTCTTTTTATAAGCACAGGCCACTCAGTGCTGCCCACTTGTCCACCTGCTTTCTTGCCTGCCCCTGCAACCAGGATCACTGCCTACAGAGGCTCTGTGTTGGGGTCTGTCCGTCCCTTGGGACACCACACTGATTCTTGGGGCTTGGATGCCAACCGTGCATCCATACTGCTTGGTGGTGGTGATTTGTGTGGTCAGGCCTGGTGAGTGTCAGATACTTGATGACCTGGATGCAGCATAGAGAGAATAGCCACAGAAGTACCTAGAGCATGCTTTTTTTTTTAAATTCTTTTAAAATATATATTTTATTTATTTATTTATTTGGTCGCACCAGGTCTTAGTTGTGGCAGGCGGGCTCCTTAGTTGTGGCTTGCCGGGCCCCCTGCATTGGGAGCTTGAGTCTTAACCACTGCGCCACCAGGGAAGTCCCATAAAGCATGTATTAACCTGGATGGTGGATATGCTGGGGGGAGCCCCATGGATGCCATAGGACACCTTTGGCCACTTTAGCCCTAAATGCTCCCATGAGGGAGCAAAGGCCATTGTGCTCACTTGGCTGGGGTTGTGACTTGCTGAGGCTTATAGGGAGTCAGTATGGCGATGAGTTCCAGGGCTGAGTTTCTTTCTATCTTCTTCTGGTCTCCCAGAACCCCTGGGCAGGAGCTTCTGGGCAGTGTGACAGGTTCCTGGCTCTTCAGATCTGTCTTCCACATCTATTGAAATGATCACTGAACAAAGCAGAGCAGCCTTGTCTCCCACCAAGAGGTAGAGAATGTCAACCCTTTAGGAGACTTGAATTTCCTTTTGTTTTTTATGATCCTGGTTTTGAAGAACTCCCTTTTTCCTTTCTTTCCTTAGTCTTTGAATATCTCCAGAGCTGAGGAGCTCACCCCTTTCATTTCCACATAGTGTGACCCAGGTTGAATAGGGGTTTTAGACTTTTCTTTCCGGTGTCAATCTCAAATCTTCCTCCCTGTGCTTCTGTTCATTGGCCCCACTTTTGTCCTTAGACGTTTCCTGGGAGCCCTTCATCTTGCCATTTGCATATGGATGAGGTGGGAGGTTCTTTGAGAGGATGGGCTAGAGCTGAGACTAGTAGGTGAGAAAAGTCCAGGTGTCCACATCCTAGGCTATTGTCTGATCTCTGATACCCTGAGTGGCTCAATCCTTCTAGGCCCGAGACTCTGCAAGGTCCCTGAGAAGAGCAGCTGATGGAGGGGAGCTCACTTAGGCCCATGCTTGCCATGCTTGGTTGGGGAGGACAGCACTACATGTCCCCAAAGCCATGATTTGATGTTGGTAGTAGGGTGACAGGCAAAGTAGCCCCCATCAGGTGTGTGATGAAGGTCTTCCCCACTATGCCCAGGACCTATGTGTCCAGGACTGACATGTGCCCTCTGATTCCTCTGCAGGAGCTGATTGACCTCAAGATGCTTCAGTGCAAGAGAGTTGTCAATGGTGAGTGCAGCTGTGGTCCCAGGACTGTGTGTGTGCCCAGTCATGCCCAAACTGTGCTACCACTGCCCTTGCCTGTCAGTTACCTCCAGGGTGCTCCTTACCTGTGTAATTTTGTGGATCACATGCTCTCTTTTTTTTAAAGATACATTGATTATAAGCCAATTTTTAAAAAAGTAATTAATTAATTAATTTTTGGCTGCCTTGGGTCTTCATTGCTGAGCATGGGCTTCCTCTAGTTGCAGCGAGTGGGGGCTACTCTTCGTTGCAGCGCGCAGGCTTCTCATTGAGGTGGCTTCTCTTGTTGCAGAGCACAGGCTCTAGGCGCACAGGCTTCAGTAGTTGCAGCATGTGGGCTCAGTAGTTGTGGCACACGGGCTTAGTTGCTCCGCAGCATGTGGGATCTTCCTGGACCAGGGCGTGAACCCATGTCCCCTGCATTGGCAGGTGTATTCTTAACCACTGCGCCACCAGGGAAGTCCCCACACGCTCTCTTGAGAGTAGTCACTGCTCTCCAGAGACCATGACAAATAGCCAGATGTGAAACAGGCTGAGAATGCCTTCTACCCACAGGCTTGCTGACATATAAATCACCAGGTTTCATAGTACAGGAGGGACCTTTGGGGTCATGATGGCTTCAGCACTGATCCTGGCTCTGCCTCTCGCTAACTGTGACCTTGGGCAAGTCACTTGACCTCTCTGCCTCAGTTCCTTTAGCTGTAAAAGGAAAATTATAATCCCTGCTTTACTTAAATTACAGGGTTGGAGTGAGGATCAAATAAGATAAAGGACATGTAAGACCTTTGCAAATGGAAGTGGTTGTGCTGAGTTGTGGTTTTGCTTATACTTTATTGATGAGGCTGATTCTGCTTTGATGAGAGTTGTAGTATTGTTTGAGGTTTTTGAAAAGTATACACGCTTGTGAAATCTTAATATAAGTTCACTAGAACTTTTGTCAATTTTGTCTTTTGTTTTAGATTTATATTTTCTTTGTGTTATGAAAAATTCAGTGTTATAGATGTATATAACCTAAAAAATGAAAATCCCCCATAATCCCATACTTGAAGAGTAATCACAAGGAGAATTAACATGTACTTTTTACACATTTCATAAAGTGTGTGTATAAAAATATGACATGTTTATATATACTCTCTTCCCTATACACACACACACTTGGGATCATGATACACGTTTTGCCACTTACTTTTCTCTTCTTTTCTTTGGCCGCACTGCATGGTACACGGGATCCTAGTTCCCCGACCAGGGATCGAACCCATGCCCCCTGCAGTGGAAGCGCAGAGTCCCAACCAGTGGACTGCCCTGGAAGTCCCTGCCACTTACTTTTCTATTAGGACATTTTCCCATGTCAATACCTATAGATGACTGTGCCAGAATTGATTTCGCCAGTGCTTTAACAGGGGTTTCAATATTTTGATGTTAAACAGAAAAGCATAGTATAAACACACTCAGTTTTTGTCGTTCTTCTCACAGACTGCTTACTGTCATTCATGAGAAGTCTCTGCTGTTGGTGATCACTTCGATTACCTCTCCCAACATGTCAGTGCCGTTACCCCACCTTTTTAACCTTCTAATCTGTTTGTTGCTGGGATGATAATAACAGCTTCCCTTTATGGAAGTGCTTTACGTGCATTAAAGATCCCATTTATTTCTCAGAATAGCCTTTGAGATAGGCATATTCTCCCATCTGCCACATTGGACCCTTCCATGTGATAGTCATCTTTGAAAGCTAATAATGTTAGGACCTATTGTAGAACTTCATTATGAAAAGCATGAGAGATTCTTGTTGTTTGCAATAGTTATGTTCTATAAAGTTGCTAAGAACACCAAATTAGCGAATACAGAACCATTGTTCCTAGGGGAAATACAGAGTTAGGTTCCTGTAAGCCTCTGGTCACGCTCTTTCATTATGTATTTCAGATCAATATATAACCTTGTTTTATGTGTCTTTCTGTTTAAAGCCACATTATTTAACATATACTGTTAATTCATTAACATCGAAGTCACAACCAACAGCACTATGATTTCATGCCTGAATAAAGCTTGTCTAACACATGTATTTTCTCCGTAAGGCACACCACAACTTTCTTATGCTTAGGAACACTAGATAGCACTTCAGCAGTATGATTGGGGCCATTTTAAACATTGAGATCACCAACAAAAAGCACAAAAATGCAAAAAAAAAAGTGGCATTAAATATACCACCATAAAGACACTTGTTTGCAGGATGAGAGCTGAAACAAGAAGGCAGAATGTTGCCTTGTTTGACCTCAGCTGGGAATGTGTGCATTGGTGACAGAAATTTTTTGCAGTCTGTGAATGACCATGAAAACACCACAAGTGTTGATTTGGGGGTTACAAATAAATTTAGCAAGCAGGCAAATTTGCAAATACACAACTGCAAATAATGAGGATTAACTGTAATATCGTAAGTCTCCACTCACAGTACCTAGCACATGATAGATAAGTAATTAAGGACAGCAACTTTGCTGAACTTCAGAGTGACATCTTCTGGGAAAATTTGGGCAAAATCTGAAGCAAAAAGATAAGGTTCCTCTTATCTTTGTACATCTTTTTTTTCAATGTTAAAAACATTGTGAAATGTCATTTGCAGCAACGTGGGTGGGCCAAGAGATTGTCATACTAAGTGAAGTAAGTCAGACAGAGAAAGACAAATATCATATGTTATCACTTATATGATATCACTTATATGTGGAATCTAAAAAAATGATACAAATGAACTTATTTACCAAACAGAAATAGAGTCACAGATGTAGAAAACACTTATGGTTACCAGGGGGGAAAGGGGTGGGGGAGGGATAAATTGGGAGATCGGGATTGACGTAGACACACTACTATATATAAAATAGATAACTAATAAGGACCTACTGTATAGCACAGGAAACTCTACTTAGTACTCTGTAGTGACCTATATGGGAAAAGAATCTAAAAAAAGAGTGGATGTATGTATATGTATAACTGATTTACTTTGCTGTACAGCAGAAACTAACACAACATTGTAAACCGACTATACTCCAATAAAATTTTCTTAAAGAAATGTAAAGTACAGATGATTCCAAAGATTCATGAGGTCACTTCTAGCTGAGCAGAAAAATTTCTTCTAAAAAAGGTCATTTCTGGGTTTATAGACTGAAGGAAATGTGGGAAAAAACTCAATTATATATGAGAAAGATATTCACAATATATTGTATCTTGTATTATTTTGAGGGTTCCATAATAAAGTAAACATTGCAGAAAGAAGGAATCCAGAGCAATGAATAATTCATTAAAAAATCTTTTTCTCAAAAAAAAAACTGCAAAATGTAAACACCATGCAGAGAAAGTGCATAAAACACAGCACACGGTTTAATAAATAACTGTAAAGCGAGGGACCATGTAACTCACCATCCTTAGGTCAGGGAATAGACCATCATCAACACCTCAGAAGTCTCCCACGTATACCCTGATTTCTCTCAAGTATAGTGTACTTCTAGCATCCCGTTTTTCCCTTCAAGGTGATACTTTTGTTGTGTTTTCTTCCAGGGGTTAGGTGAGGTTGAACCTGCTTCTTCACTGAGTGGCCCTGTGTGTTTGTCTTTTCTTGCAGAGGCGCTCAGCACAGTCGACTTTGTTGCTCCTGACGACCGAGTAGTCTTCCGCACCTGCGAAAGAGAGCAGAGCAGGGTCGTCTTCCAGATGGTACCATATCCCGGGACAGAGCACATTTCCCGTCTCACGCCTTGTGCCGGGCCAGTGTTACACGCCTGGGCTCCATTGCACAGTGGCCTTCAGTCTTCCTGAAGACCCTGCTTTAAATGGTTTTCAGAGATCTGCTCATGAGCGATTACACTGTTGGAGATGGTTTAAGCTATTAGCAGTCTGTTACGTGCCTCCAGTCTCAAGTTTAATTTAATTTAATTTAATTTCCTTCATTGTAGGGACTGTCTATTTGGCATGACTTGTATATTTTTATTCCCTAGCATTGGTTGTTCAGATCATGGTCTTTGTTTTGTGTAATCTGTATATATTTCCCATAAAAAGAAATTAAGTTTCTTGAAGAGTAGTTAAGATTTGTGTTAGGATTGTAGTGATTCTCTAGTTCTCTTCTCTCACTTTGGGCATTTCTTGGTATTTTTTCAGAAATACTTCCTGAATGATGTTTAGGTTTGTAAAAAATTGATAACAATGAGTAGCCTTACGATAAAGCAAATATAGCAAAATGTTAATTGTAGAATCTAAGTGGTGGGTATATGAATGTTCACTATAAAATTTTTCCAACTTTTTTGTATGTTTGAAAGTATTCCCAGCATTGATGACATTTTCTCAGCCTTCCAGGTCCACTTTGGGCCTCCAACAGTGAGCTAGTCCCGTGGGCTAGCTGTTTGAGAGAATGCCAGCTGGACTTCACTTGCTGATGTGTGTGTGTGTCTGTGTGTGTGCATAGCGTGCCTGAGTGTGTTTGTCTATGCATATGGACCTGTATCAGGGCAGTGGTTGATATAGCCTCTTGTGTTCCCAGGGGACTTCAGACGCAGAGCGAGCTCTTGCTGTGGCCAGGCTTGTGTAAGTTCTTCCCTGTTTGGTACTGTCTTTGCTTCTCTTGTGGGCTGTGAGGTCTTACTGTTCCTGGGGACTTTGGCGGTGACCACCCTCCTGCTTCCTAGTCCACTACTTTCTGTTTCCAGGTTAAAAGCCTCAGGTTCCCTCCTCTATTTGTTGCATCCAAGGGCTGCCCTGGGACTCACGTGAACGCACTGTGTCTGGGCTCCAGAGAACCTCTGGGTGGGAGCCTATTTTTTAGTGTTTATTTGTGAGATTTCCTTTGCAGAGACTCTCATGACTATGAACTCTGAGGTTTTAAATCTCATGAAGTGTAGGTAAGACTTACTGTTTCCTAAATTAATGAAGGCAGGAGAGTAATGTGGTTAAGGAGAGGGGCTTTAGACTTAGACCTGGGTTGGAATTCTGGCTTTGCTACCTGCTGACTGTGTAACCTTAGGTAAGTTACTTAACCTCATTGAGAACTTAGTTTCCTCATGTATAAAATGATACCAATAGTACCACCTCCCTCTGGCGTTATAGGGAAAGGTAAATGAAATGATGCATGTAAATGTCTTTGCAGTATGTGGCACGTAGTGAGTGTTTAGTAAGTTGTTAGCTATTGTTATTAATTACAACAAGGGTGAGAAGGAGCTTGGGCAGTCATTGCTGCTGGTCACAGACTGGTAACTGTGTATGTAGCAGATGATGAGGAAAGGGTCCTTTCTACATCTGAGACTTGTTTGGAGGAAGCCAGCTGTGCAGCCTAGCACGCAAAGACAGTCTTCCACTTCCTCCAGAACCAGTGCTCTGGGAAAGGGCTTTTGTGCTTATGTCACTTTTGTGCATTATGGCTTTCACTACCCAGTTAGAACTGGAACTCTGGGATGGAGTGCAGTGTGGCTGTCATTCGATATTCGAGTTATCTGATACAACTCAGAACTAGCAAAATCCTCTACAACTAGCCCTTCCTACATGTGTGAGCACGTTATGTTCTTCCTCTGGAGCTCTACCCAGGAGGACAGGCGGTTGCACATTTTAGAGACAGGATTTTTCAGCTTCTGTCTCTGAGGGTAGGTGTGTTTTAGAGGGCCAGGGAACATTAAGAATTTCATGAGCACAGATGCATACCTTTGACTTTATGTCCTACCCTCAAGTTGAATATTTATTATCTTTCCTCCTTCATGTTTTTCCAGAGAAAATGATGTGGCTGGTATCGACGTCAACATGGGCTGTCCTAAAGAGTATTCCACCAAGGTAAACTGATTTTGTTATACTCTTCACAAATATAGGGTGCAGATTAAAGGAGACTGACAAGAGGTGACGACTAAGTACAGTACCTGAGTCTGGACTAGATCCTGTACTAATGGGCAAAATGCTCAAAAGGATATTATTAGATCAACTGGCAAAATTGGAATATAGACCATGGTAGGTTAGCTAAAAATACTGTATCAGTGAAAATATATGAAGTTGATAACTTCTGTGGTTATGTAAGAATATCCATATTCTTAGAAAATACACACTGAAATACTTAGGGGTCAAGGGCTATGATATATGTAATTACCCTCAAATGGTTCAGGAAAAATTTTCAATGTGCACACAAACATATACATATATACATAAATAAATACACACACACACACACACACACACACACAGCACTTGTGCCCAAGTAATAAAACAAATGATGTAAATGTTAAAAGAAAGAATAATGTGAACAGGGCTTTGTTTTTTCATGAATAAAAATAGAGGATGCAATACATGTGTCCCCACTGTCATATCAGAAGAGACCAGACAGGACTGCTATGAGCTCAGAGAAAGCAGCAGAAGGGCAGCCCTTAAACTCAGGATCCTGTGGGGAAATGTAGTCCTTGATGAGGAGGTTTGGGACTCTGCAGGCAGAGGGAGTGGCACAAGCAGGGACCCAGAGGCCATTGTGAAGTAGAGGCAGGGAACCTTGATTTGACTAGAGGGTTGGGAAGTGGGTAGTGAAGAGGAAGCAGAGGAACACAGGATTGAAAATCTTGGTTGGGACCAGATTAGCTGAACTTTGATTTTAAATGCTTCTGATCTTTTTGGAACAGAGAAGGCTTGTGATCAGAAACTTAGTTTCTTCCCCCAGGGGAAACCAATGTTACTAGTTGCTTGTGTGTCTTTCCAAATATATTCTATAAATAGAAATACTAATCTGAAAGCCATGTGTCTAGTGTATTCAAGTGGAAAGAGACCAGAGGTCAGGATACAGATGTCGGAGATGAGTGTTTTGGGTCCACAGGAGAGACCAGGGATGGAGACAAGAGAAGCCAAATTGGAGCAGACTTTGATAGGATTTGGCTGGCAAATGATTGGACTGGGAGTGGGAGGCAGAGTGAGTGGTGGGGGTAGAGGGAGGAAAGACTGGCAGCCAGTCAGAAGAGATACCTCCCAGTGTGCCGTACCAGTACATGCCAGCTGAATATCTGCTCTCTTCTCATGGTTCAAAAACCGAAGTCATATTAAAAAAATTAATTGAATAGTTTTCCCTCCTTCTAAGGAGGGAGAGTTCTTACTCTTTATCCTTTTGAACCTTTAAGATTTTTAATATGTTGCCTATTCTAAAAAGCAAGTTAAGAAGTTAAACAGAAAGGGAGGAAGGAAGGAAATACCAATTGGAAAAGCCATTGTTGTCGAAGGGGCAGTGAGACTGGATTTTAGATCCTGTGATTCAACAAGGAAGGGCTGAATCATGTGTTAGATGAAGAACAGACGGAGTCAGGGTGAGTGGCCAGGGCTTCCTGAAGGCCTGTAAGGTTTGTATCTGGAGGTAGCCCAGGGCTAGTAGCTCTGTTCTTTTAGTTCTCCTCTGAAATGCAGGCTCAGTCTGCGCTGGTTCTCTCTGGTTCTAATGTGTAGTTCTTAAACATGAAATTAAACTGTAATAACTGAATTTAAACCTTCTGAGCACATTCCTTGAGCATTCATTAGTACGTAGTCTATATACTTGACAGCATATATTTATTGGATTTGTTTTTCTCCCCTTCACCTCACTCTTAATGGGTTCAGATTTTTAACATTCTCCCCTGCTCCACTTATTAAAGTAATTCATACCATTGCCCAGGACTTGGATAATACAGAAAAGTACAAAAAAGAACAATAAAATCACCAGTAATCACACCGTTAAGAGACAGCCCCTGGTGTTAATGCTGAGATTTAAGTGACTCCAGGGGTTGTTGCTTCCATTAGCTAGGGCTTTTGTTAGAGTTTGACATTGGTCTGGGTGCTCAGGAGTGGGCCGGCCATTGTTGCTGGCAGGGGATCAGGGCCTGGACAAGGTTTGGAGGTTGTGTGCCTCTGAGTGGCTTTGCTGGCGGAGGTGGTATCCAAGCAAGTGACGGTAGGATAGGAAGAAGTCGCATTTGATCTCATTTCAAAGGAAGAATGACCCATTGTTTTTTTAAGGGCTTGGCAGATGGTGGGGTTTAGTTTATTAAGGCACTGAGACCCTGGGTAGGAAGTGGGCAGTCCTGAAAAATGATTTTTTAGAACCCACTTCTAGATAGATCTGTGGGTCTTGCTAAGGGGATCAGAGTGCTGGCTCTTAGAATTCATCAAACTGATCCCTGATGTTGTGGGCACAGGCGATTGCCAGTGGACCTTGGTTCCTTGGAGGCAAGTGCTGGGGTACTGCCAGGTTGCCATACCACAGGGAGGAGCCACCCTCCTCCAGCTGTAAGAGCCCCTCTGTGTGCTTTTCCTTAGGGAGGAATGGGAGCTGCCCTGCTATCAGATCCTGACAAGATTGAGAAGGTAAGTCCTGCATGAGTGAAAGCAGAGGTCCTTAAACATGCCTATGAACTAGAGTTGCCTGGAACACCTCCCCTACCCTTCCCCCAAATTTAGAGAATCAGTCACTCCACCTGGGGTCTGGAAATTTTTTCAAAGGCTTTCCAGTGACTTTGACATATAGCCAGGTTCAGAAACCCCTGAGCCAGCCTGCAGTAGCCTTGGAGTTCCTTAAAAGCCCAGGGCTAGGGACATGTCAGTAGAGAGCCAGGGGTCCTGAGGGACTCATTTAGAGCCGCTTCTGTATTGCCTCTCTCCCTTCTGAGAAGATCATGAGAGCATATGCCAGGCTACCTGTGGGTGGTGGGCAGGCTCAGTGGCTGTGTGTGTCAGGATGTAGGGGATTGGCCTCTCCCTGGGGGCTTGATGAGAGCATCAATGGGTGCCCTGCACACTGATAGAGTCCACCATCAGTATGAGAGCAGGCCAGGCCAGGGCCATACAAGGTAAGCTGAAGTTAGTCTCCTCTGATCTCCTTCCCTTGGTGATTCTGGTGGCCAGGTTTATGAGGCCTTAAGGTCAGGTTGATGTTTGCCACCAGTGTTGTGAGCTGCCAGTACATGTGGGAGTGACATCTTCTGCCATACCACATGCACCTTTTACTTTCCTCTCGCAGTTCACCAGCTTTCTCCTTGCTGCTCCCCTTAGCTCCTTTGATTTCCTTTTCATTCTCCATCCCCACTTCCACCTCTGGGCTTTAAGCCTCTTAGTGCCTCCCATAGGCTAGAGCAACTTGGGATAAGGCACCACCATTAAGAGCTGCCACTGCTGTGTCAGCAGCTCAACCCTGTTATTCTTCCAGCCCTACTGTGTCTGGGATCTAGGAAAATTCGTGTGTTTATGGGCTAGGTGCCTCCTCATTTTTCCCGTGTGTGGACAGGCACAGGTAATGACCTCCAGTCAGACACCTCTATGCAGGCTGGAGTGGACGTGGACTACTGTGGATTCCACACTTAGGGAAGGGGCCTCAGTAGCGGGTGGTTTGCTTCACAGCACATACATACAGGCATTTCTGTTATCCTCTGGCGTCCTGGCTTCTCCCACCCATGCTGTTGGCTCTGTCCTCGCTACTGCCCTTCTTTGGGCACATTTCACACGTGAGGCAGCAGAGTTAACACTACCCCTCAGAAGCTCAGTTCATTTCGTTAATTCTCTGGTTGGCAGGGTGGTCGGTTGAGCCAGGTCGGGCTAGTGGACCGGGTTTGCCTTGTGAAAGAGAGGATGCAGGCTTCCACAGTAAAGCCAAATGAGACTCAGGAAGAGTGGGATGGATTAGATTCAGGCTCAAATTGTGCTGGCAAACTGGGTGAGCTGGATGAGAGCTTTGTAGGTCCTTCCAGGCTTGGTGTTTTAGGTCCATGGTTCCATCTGTGGGAACATCTCAGGACCACCTTAGAGATTTTTTCAAAATAAGACTGCTTGTTTGGGGGCGATGAAAGTTCTTGGAAATAGATAGTGGTGATGGTTGTATGACATCTTGAGCTAATGCCACTAAATTATACACTTAGAAATGGTTAAGACAGACAATTGTATGTTATATATGTTTTACCACAATAATAATTTTTTAAAAAGGATGCTATCTATTGAGAATTCTGCGTATTCTTGGGGTAGACAGAGGCAGGGAGAGGGTATCAGTCTTTTGAAAAAGCTTCCCAGGTGACTCTGGTGTACCCTCCCTGGATTAAGAACCTCAGTTTAAGACTCTATATCAGTAATAGCCTCTCTCTGACCCCTGCCCCACATTCCCTGGGCCGCCGGCTGCTCAGGGCATCCCCTTGTGTGCACTGCACTTGGGCCATGGCTAACAATCAGCAGGGCCAGGACTTGAGCTCAGTTCTCACTGATTCCCAGGCCTGTGCTTTCCTGTCCTCCTCCCTGCCCCCTCCCCAACAACCAGGGGAGCCAAAGTCTGCTTTTCCTGAGTCAACCAGTGGATCTGGGGAGATGTGCCCAGATACGGGCCCGTCTCAGGTCCTTTTCCCCCACAGACTTTTCACGCCACAGAGACATGGGGTGTGGCTTGGATCTGGGAGAGTTGGGTCCAGGAGAGGTTCTGCTAGAGTCTGACCAAAAGACAGACTCTATTTGCCCTTTCCTCTCAGTGTGACTTTTGCAAAGGGCTAGGACTTTTCGTTACTAATTTCCTTCCTGGTCCTGAACATGCACGTGAAATGAACAGAAAATGAACTGAAGAAGGTGCTTAGAGTTGCTTGGATAAAATACACCAAGAGGAAGTTCTGCAAAACAGAGAACTGGGTCAAACCAGCTGATGTTGCTTAAATCACCAGACATCAGAGGATTCTGAGTCAGCACTTGCAAAGGAACCCTCCGGAGATTTTATTGTCAGCTTGAAGGACAGGACTAGAGTGGGAAATTTTATTGTGTATCTTGATGGATCTGGCAGTCCCTCTTCCTCCCTTAAAGGGTAGGTGCCCCTTTAAGCCCTGCCAGAGTCACCCTAGGACCTCAGGCCCAGTCAGCCTCCTGGGGCAGCACCTGGGGACTGTTCCTTCCTGTCAGTCTCTGGCAGTTGTGCCTGGGCCAGCAGGCCCTGTCTTGCCCATGATCTGTCCTATCAGTCCAGGCTCTTGGTCTAATGTCTCCTGGAGGGGCCTGCCTTAGCCTGTCCCTGAGAGAAAGGCCTCCTTCACTGGTTCTTGTGACCCGGCTCTCTGCTGCCCCCACCTGTCTAGAACCAGACTGGCAGCTGCTGCCTGGATGTCCCCTCTGCTCTGCTGGACAGGGATCCAGTTTCTTGGAAGAGGGCTCTTGGCATCACCTTCCCCCTAGCTTGCCTCGCCCAAAATTTTTGATGAGGGAAGAAGATAAAGATAGCAAGGTCACAGACATGCAGTGTCATTTACACCTTTCTTGATGTCTGACTCTTTGTCTGGACTTGCTACTTCCCTGACACTTTCCTGTGTGACTTTCTTGATCTTTATTTGGAGTCCTTTGCAATTACTGTGCAAAATAAACACTTTAAAATATGTTGACTATGCTGTCTTTTCCTTTGCCAGTTTCATTCCTGTATATCTGACTCCCCTAAAGAGAGGGGGTACCTGAGGACAGGGCCCAGGACCTGCTCAAACTTTCCTGCTCACTCACTTGGCAGATCCTGGAACAGCACTCAGGAAACATGCCTTCAATCAGGAATGGAGCTGTGAGCCATGTGTTCTCAACCAGGGTTAGGCCTCAGAATCATTTTGTGGAGGGAATGTGTTGGGCAGAGTCTTTTGAAATCACATATTCCTAAGCCCTGTCCCTAGAGACTCATTCAGGAAAGATGAGGTGGAATCTAAGATTCTGTATTTCTTAGGCTCTCCAGGTGATTCTGATGTTTGCCCTGGCAAAGGATCACTGTGTTCTGTACAAGCATGCATGCAGATCCATTCATGCATTCATTCACTCATTCGTTCATTTACCAAATATATGTATACTGCTAGGTACCAGGCAAGGGGCTGCTGGTGCTGGGGCTCTAGCAGAGAAAGAGGTGAACTCCTTCCCTCATGGAGCTTCCATGTATATGCGTGCAACAGACGCATTCACATGGACACGTACATGGACATAAACATGTCCATGCCACTGGGCCGCACAGGTCTGGAGCAGAATTCATTAGTACAAGCAGTTGTGGTGTTTGTTCCAGAAGAGGCAGATGCTCTTGTACTCTCCCCACTGCAGATCCTCAGCACTCTTGTTAAAGGGACACAGAGACCTGTGACCTGCAAGATTCGCATCCTGCCATCGGTAAAGATCTTACATCTGAAGGTCCATTTTCTCTGGGGATGCTGATTTGGGGGTGTGAATGATTCTTGTGGGGCTGAGTTATGTTTGGAGGAGGGGGTAGAGCTGAGCCCACTTTAGGAGCTGGCAGCTGCTCCCTCTGTGGCTTCAGTAAACACCCTGTGTGGTCCTGTCCCTCAGCTGGAAGATACCCTGAGCCTTGTTAAGCGGATAGAGAGGACCGGCATTGCAGCCATCGCGGTTCATGGGAGGTGAGTGGTTGCCTTACTAGTGACTGACTTGCAAGGAGGACCCTAGCCATCTTAATGATTCTTCACCAGACCCCAGGTGACTACCAGCTTCTCTTCTACATACACAGCCTAGCTCTGCATAGCTCATTGATATCCCCTAAGTTCAGAGGGCAGTCAAACTCTTTATGGGGGTTGCATTTTTCTTTGTTTCATTCATTGAGCATCTACTGGTGGTAGGCACTACACCGAGCTTTAGAGATACAGAGAGACCAATGGGAAGGAGAAACACCCCTACCCTCAAGACGTGTAAATGGTAGAGAATGAGTGATTTGCTCAAAATTATATCACGTAGCCAGGAAGTGGTGGAATTAGAACTCTGACTCTGAATCTCATTTTCTTTACACTACATTCAGCAATAGCTCCTCCCTTGAATGACCCCAGGCAGATTGCTGTTCTTTTAAAGGCACTGCCTCTTTTGTCTGCCCTTGTTGGACTGCCAGCTGTCACAGTGACCACTTTAAACAGTCCTTGAATCTGCTGTCTACTGAGAGCTGAGGTATTGCTGAAGGCTACCCTTGGTTTCCCAGTCGAACTCGCTCCCCGTATCCAGGATGTACTTTTGTACAGAATCCCAGGTCAGCAAACTTTGGTCAGGGTGACCTCTCTTTTGAGTGGTGTTCCTTTTGAGTTCAGGGGTCTTGTAGGAATAGTGCATTTTTTGCTGGTTGTATCTATTACAGCATTTTCAGAGAAGGGAACCCAGAACTCCAACACATAAAAACAGAAAAGCAGAGCTGTGCGTGTTGAAGCCAGCAGGGGATGGTGAAAGGCCACACACGCGTACACACAGGCCCCTCCTGGAGGCAGCAGGCTCTGGGCTCAGACTGCCTGGTTTCAAATCCCAGGTCTGGGTTCAAATCCCAGGTCTGCTGCTTGTTGGCTGTGTATCCTTGGACAAGTCATTTAACCTCTCTGAGCACCACAGTCCTCATTTGGAAATTAAGATAATTTCTGCTTGATAGGGTTGTCACGAGGCTTTTATGAGATTGTGAATATACAGCCTTGGCACAGTGCCTGGCATAGAGTGTTTTCTGAATAAATAAAGCTATTCCTTTTTCCCAGTATTTGGAAACACTAGGAAGACAGATTTGGGTGAGTTTAAAGAGGGACTTTCTGGCCATCAAAGTTGTTAAAGATGGGCTAGAATTGGGCTGCTGGGGGAGCAGGGAGGTGGAGGTGGAGGCTGGGTTGATAGGGCTTTCTAAGGCCCTGTGGCCCCTGACACTTTTGTTGAAGAGTATAGCAGAGGGACACATGCAGATAGGACCTGGGCAAGGGCTTTCTGGTCGACCACCTCTCTGGCTTGTCCCTGTGCACAGCTCAAGTTAGGGCTTACCTTAGCATCCCTAAGACTCACTCACTCATACACAAGACCTTCTTGCAGTTGACCTTGGATGCAGGGGCCCTGGGTTGTGGTCTTGCCTCCCCTGTGGCTCTTTGTGACAGCCATGGTCTGTGGCCTGCTCTGGTTGCTGGGCCTACCCTGTGCCAGGTGCCTCTCCCCAGGATCAGCTGCCCAACTTGGCCTCAGCACACGCAGCTGTGTGGGAGTGGCCAGTCTGAGTGGCGGCAGCTGTTCCCAGTCCCTCTGGGAGGGCAAGACCGGGACAGTAGGGGTTGCATTCTTAAGGCACCGTTCCTCATCTCTGGCAGAAATGAGGGGTAGCTGGGGAGTGGCAGTGTGACCACCCACATCGGCTTCCTGCAGCCATGCCTCACCTGCAGACTTTTGAGAGCTGGACTTGCCTTCTCAGCATGGACCTGTGCTGCTGCTGCCCGGCACAACAGAGGTCAGGGAGAGCCGTCCCCTGTAGCCCAGAGCCCTGTCCCTGCTGGCCACATGGCCTTCCTGAGGTTCAGCAAGGAGGACAGTAGGATTTGGCTGACATAACCCGGTGCTAAGTGTGACGTGACCTTTGGCACTCAGTCCCCAGCCCCATCTCTTTATCTCCAAGGAAGCGGGAGGAGCGACCTCAGCACCCTGTCAGCTGTGAAGCCATCAAAGCCGTCGCCGAAACCCTCTCCATTCCTGTCATAGCCAAGTAAGCCTCCCTTCTTCCTCGTTTATTTTTTTATGCCTCACTTCACTCAGAAGGGATTTGAACTGACAAATAGAAAATAGAATGCGATAGCATCAAAAAATGACTGTAAGAGAAAAGAAAAAAAGGGTGTGACAAAAATGAACTTGGCAGTGAGGCTGAGAAGGGCCCATTGTGTCCTTTGGCCTCTGGTGAGTGGCCGATGTAGGTATGCAGTAGACAGGGGCCCAGGACATTCTGATGCATGGGTTGAGGTGGGAGTGTTTAGGGAGAGCAAGAGAGTGGCTGCTGAAGCAGCCCCAGGGGAAGGTGACATCACACCCAGAGTTAGGGGTGTAGGGTGTAGGGTGAGGCGTCTCAAGCCAGAGCACAGAGAGCCATGGCTCAGGAGCATGAGGCAGGTCACAGACCAAAGCCCAGATGAGCATCCCGGACAGTGACAGGACCAGAACCTAGACTGGCAGGTGTGAGGTACCGATGACCAGCCCAAAGGCTTAGCAGTAAGACAGCAGTGTCCTGTTGCCACTGGGGAGCTGGCCTGTGTGGGCCAGTCGGGAGTCCGGCTCAACCCTGATGGCAGGTTGGGAACAGAGAAGTTCTGAAGCCCTAAAGCCCTGACAAAAGGCATGCCTGACTGGAGGGAGGGACGGGGGAGCTAAGGGTGGGGTGGTCCCCAGGGCAAGGGGTGTTAGGGGTGTCTTGGAGAGAGGGTAGGGCTACTCAAGACCCTGGACCCTGTTGCTGCTGTTGCCACCTGAGGGGGGTTCCCCCACCCCCATTCTCACACACAGTGCTGTCTCTGGCCTGAGGCTGCTGCCTGGCTCCTAATGGAACAGACAAAGAGCAGTTTCCAAGGGGCTGCAGGGTGGCTGAAAGGGAAATTGCAACCAAACCGGGCCTCCTTCCTTCCTCTCATGACCACCACTGCGTCTGTTCCCTCTCTAGGGTTTTGACCCAGCCGTCAGTGGGCATATAGGTGCCCCAGCCTGGGGGTTTTCCTGTGATCCCTGTATCCACGTACAGACCCCGCCCTTCGGATGTGGGCCGGCTTTAGCCACTGTTCGGGAGGAGGGGGAAGGAAGGTAAACGCTCTGGAGTACCTCTTAAGTGCCAGGCACGGTTTGGACTGCTTTATTTTGTTATCTCACTTGGTGCTCCTGACCCCACAGTGGGGTGTGTGTTATAATCTCCAGTGTCCCGAAGCTCTCATAGCTGAAGGACTTGGCCAAAGCCACACACTGAATAAGTGGCAGATTTAGGAGTTGCCTTTTTCTGAAATTGCTTGTACAAGGATGGGGATACCCCTCACCCCACTGTTGCTTTTCAGTGGAGGATCTCACGACCACATCCAAGGATATTTGGATATAGAGGACTTTCGACAAGCCACGGCAGCCTCTTCAGTGATGGTGGCCCGAGCGGCCATGTGGAACCCATCCATCTTCCTCAAGGAGGGTCCACGACCCTTGGAGGAGGTCATGCAGAAGTACATCAGATACGTATGTCTATGCACTTTTTCAAAACAAACATTTCTCACTGTCTGCCACATTGCTGCAGAAAGTGCTTTGGGTGAGCCCCCAGCCCCCAGCAGCTCTCCTTTTCTTTTCTTTTTTAAAAAATTTATTATTTATTTATTTATTTATTTTTGGCTGCGTTGGGTCTTCGTTGCTGTGTGCGGGCTTTCTCTAGTTGCGGCGAGCGGGGGCTACTCTTCGTTGCGGTGCGCAGGCTTCTCATTGCAGTGGCTTCTCTTGTTGCAGAGCGTGGGCTCTAGGTGCGCAGGCTTTAGTAGTTGTGGCTCACAGACTCAGTAGTTGTGGCTTGCAGGCTCTAGAGCGCAGGCTCAGTAGTTGTGGCGCACGGGCTTAGTTGCTCCGTGGCATGTGGGATCTTCCCGGACCAGGGCTCAAACCCGTGTCCCCTGCATTGGCAGGCAGATTCTTAACCACTGTGCCACCAAGGAAGTCCCTCTCCTTTTCTTTTTAGTGTAGCATAGCATTGGGTTTCCCTGGCTGCAATGTGAAGAGCAGGGTGCTGGGGAGGCATGGCCCTATCATTGCCCCCTTCTAAAGCTTTCAAGATGTGAGGATCATAGCAAGGGCTTCTGGATCCAGGATGCTGTTGCGGCCCCAAACACATGATATCTTTCTCTTAGTCTCTGTCACCCCCTGCCCCCCTACACATACACACGCATGCACAATGACAGTGGTGTCTGTGTCACTCATGCCAGTGGGTTGGCACCAGAGGAGCCACAGCCAGGAGGAGCCATTGTAGCTGTTGTGAGGACAGATTCTCTCCGTAAAGACGTGTCAACTGGTCGTCAGTCATAGTCACTTCTAAAAGTCTTCTCTTGCTAATTCCTAGAATGCTTTAGCCTCTGACTTAGGAAATAGCCTAACTTTGACCCTCTCCTCAGGTAATACCTTTTTCTTCTCACCCGGGGTTTGATGGTAGTGCCCGGGCATTTCCCTGTAAAGGAGATTTTTGACACCTGCACTATTTCCTTGGCACTGCCCCGGCACCCTGTGAGACTCTGACCAGCTGTGCATGTCTGTCGGCAAAGATAGTGAGTGGTCCTCAAATTGCTCAGTGAGTTGGGCCTGAGCAGAGAGTGCAGCCCTCACCCTGAGCAGACTTCCACCCTCCTCTTCAGTCCTGGAGCTCCTACCCACCTGGGGGGTCAGGAGCTTCTCAGATCCTCAGGCTGCCATGGGCAGTTGTGGCTGCCATGACATGTGGGTGTCCCCAGGGCTGTGCAAGCTGGGGGTGGTCGGAGGCCCTGAGGCCTGTGCCCAGAGCTGGGCAGCCTCTGTTCTGGAGCCTCTTCTGCTTGATGCTGCAGCCTTCATCCTCTCGGTTCTGGGTGTCCTCTTGGGCAGGTTGGCTCTCCAATGGCCTGGGTCAACCAGAGGCAAGGGGGGCTTAGCTCAGTCTAGGTCGGCCGGTTGGCAGGTCTGTGGCAGGGAAGGCACGTTTAGTAGTGCCAAGCTTGCTCACTGGCTGAAAGGTGATGTTATCCTTCCTTCTCAGCCTGTCCCTTGGCAACTCCTCAAGGGGGTGTGTTGGGCCAGAGAAAGGGAGCAGCTTTCAAGCATAGGCAGGGCTGCTTCTGGTCCAGCCAGGTGCCTTCTGTCCCAAACAAGCTGAATCAAGGCCTTGCTGCTGGCCGTGGCTTACCCACGTATCCCTTCTTTGTCCTGAACATGTGGTCGCACCTCCAAGGCACTGAAGACATAGGCCTTGCTGGAGGTATTAGAAGATTTGATAGGGGGCGAGACGGGGAGAGGGTTCTGGGGGGCTGAGGCACCCTTTACCCACTGCTCTCCTGCCTGCCCCAGCCAGGCCGACTTCCACTGGGTATCCCTGGGCAGTTGTCTGGCCTCCCTGAGCCTGCATTTCCCAGTCTGAGTAGTGGTAACTACTTGTTTAGCTCAATGAAGTGACAAGTAACATGTGCAAACATGCTTGGTCAATGGTGCTGGGCTTTTCCCATGTTGGGAGAAATTGGAGACAGGCTGTTTAAGATGTGGGAGGGGCAGGCACTCACCATGGTTATAAGGAGTAGAAGAATCTCACCCCTGTCCCGGGGCTGGTCCTGCCACACCAGAACTTGGCTGTTCCCCACTCCCTGCCTTGGAAGATGCTCGGCAACAGGTCCTCTGTGGTAGCTGATGCAGGAGGAGCTCCAGGCGCATGTGGACCTTAGTCAGGCTGTCCAGTGGAGTGTGTTCCTGACTGTGGGTCTCAGTTGTGACCCCCAAGCATTGTGCCACTAACTAGAGGAGTAGATCGCCAAGGTGGAGAGGGCTCTTTTATGGGGTCACACTGCCTCGGCTGCAGGCCCCTCTGATGCCCCCTTGGAGCCCCTTTTCCTGCCATCAGAGCAGAGCTCAGGCCTCAGAGCCTGCCTGGGCAGCAGGGGGGCTCATGGCAGTTCTTCTCTCAGGCTGTGCAGTATGACAACCACTACACCAACACCAAGTACTGCTTGTGCCAGATGCTACGAGAACAGCTGGAGTCGCCCCAGGGGAGGTTGCTCCATGCCGCCCAGTCTTCCCAGGAAATTTGGTGAGAGGGGCAATGGGCTGTTCATCTGTCCTTGCAGACATTACCCAGACTTGACCCTGAGCCCTAAGCTGACTCTACGAGGGGACCCAGGACACAGCTTCTGGAGGTGGATGTGCTGGAGTGGGGAGGTGGTACAGCTTTGCCTCACAGAAGGGGGTACTTTCAAATCTTTAGAACTTGCCATCCCTGGACTGATCTCAGCAGCAGAATTTCGGGAACTAGTGCACTAGTAGGATGGAGGAAGGTGAGGGCTGGGCTTGGGAATCCCTGGGGAGGAAGGGGCTTTCCTGGTAACAGATCTGTCACATGCCAGGCCACCAAGATCCAATGGTTAGGAGAGTTGGGGTTGTAGAATGGAGCCCCTGGCCTGAGCCGGCACCCACACCCCATCCCTTTGCAGTCTGAGAGGCCACCCCTTGATCCTCTAGATCTGGTAGAGCTACAGCTCAGGTGGTTGACATTTGGGGCCCCTCACAACCTGGTCTAGTGCCTGTTCCCACAGCTCCCTGTCTGCCTGTGCTTGTACAGGGTCTCCTGCCTGAATGCTGTCTCCCCCGCACATTAGCTCTCTATACTCTCCTTCCTCCAGAGAAGCCTTTCTGGACTAGGCTTGCCCTCAGGCAGCCATCTTCATGAATGTCCTCCAGCCCTTAAGATGCTTCCTAGAGGGAAGAGCCTTGCCAGAACCTTCCTCCTCACCCTGGGCTTGTGGTATTCATTCTGTCCCTAGCCCATGTAGCTTAACCAGCTCGACCCAAGTATCTTGTGAACTCAAGAGGATAACTCTCAAGAGTATCACTTTGTAGCTCTGGCTGGTACCTCAGTTTAGGCTTGGCCTATGTGTGGTCAGGCCTCCGTGTCTTCCTCCCACGGGCCTGCATGAGGACAAGGCTGTGCATACCCCCAGCGCTTGGTCAGTATAGCTCAACTCACTCACTGCTGGCTAGGGACACCTGCCTGTGTGTTCCTCCTCAGAAGAGAGGCTGCAGGTGGCCTTTGGAATCTACTCCACCCAGCCCAGCCTGCCCTCCAGTGCTCATGCTCAGGGACCTGCATTCATTCTCCATCTGTCAGTTCAGGCTGATCACAGGGGTGTGTAGAAAGCACCTTCTGATGGCTAGGCCCTGGTGGTGGTTGGGTATATGTGGGGGGCATTTCTCAGTCGTGGGGCCCTGGGCTCCTGCAGTAGTTTCCTGAATGCTGGCTCCACTAAGGGGCTTCCCCTACTCTGCTTGTCCCTTCATAGTGAGGCCTTTGGCCTTGGTGCCTTCTATGAGGAGACCACACGAGAGCTGGATGCCCGGCGGGCCAAACTCTTGGCCAGGAGCCCGGAGGAGGTGGAGGAGCCAGCTGAAGATACCTCTGGTATCATTAAGATGGCTGTCAAGTTTGACCGGTAGGTCTCCAGCTCGGCCTCAGCTTGGGCCAGGGCCAGTGTCCTCAGGTCTGACTGGGCCAGCAAGCTGGCTGCCGTCCATGGTTAATGCCAAGCTTAGGGACCACACATCTCCTTGGTTTGGATGCTTGTTCTCAGTTTTCAGCAACCCAAAGAAGGCACTTTGGAGAAGACAGTCGCTGAAAGCCCAGGCAGTGCTGTCAGGGTTGCGCATGCTTTCCCAAGGGTGACTAAACTATACCTTTTTCCTGACCCACCCCTTCCCACAACTCAGGCTGGGGAGACTTGTCCCCTCTGTTCCTCAAAGTCTGTGTTTTCTCCTTGGCCCTCAGGAATTAGCTGCCTGCAGGGAGCTCCAGAATAGCAGCAGGACCTGAACCCTCACCTGGCTAAGCAGCCTACCCTCACTGCCCCTCGCTAGCCCTGTGGTGCCCTCTCTAGGCAGAAATAGCCTCAGGCCAATTATTGCCTCAGACTGTGACTCAGCTTTGAATGGGGCCCTCATCCTTGTCTCTGTGATCTGGAATCTGAACCTTTCTGGGGTCCCCAGGGCCAGACCAGGAGTTAGTCTTGTCTGGCAGAGTCTTGGGAGGAGGGATGTAGGCACAGCTGTTGGGCAGTCATATCCAGGGAGAGCTCCTGGTGGGAAGCTAGAACATGGCCTGACTCTGAAACTGGAGTCCACTGTGCCCAAGGCAGCAGCGGATCACCCTGACACTTGGTGGACATAATCAGGGTGGGCCCTGAGCTAGATCCTGAGACCACTGTATGGCCGCCTGTGTCCCCACTCCCACCCACTCCCTCCTGATATTGTCTTGAGAGGCAAATTGTACCTTCCTTCTTGGCTGTTGAAGGCTGTTTTCCAGGCTGGAGCTCAGAGTGCTGGAGTTCACTTCCCATTCCAATTCCCCAAACAACTGAAGCCCATCTTCCCTTTAGGTAGAATTGAGGCCCCAAGCCACTGGTGGGACAGAAATGGGAGCTCAAGGGAATAGGTGCAGGAGTCCGAAGGCAGGAGTTTGCTGTCTCAGTTCCTGCAGCTCCTACCGGGAACTGAGTAGGGCCCCTGCTGAGGAATGGAGTTCTCATGGTAGGTGGGCCCTGACACCTTTCCCTCCTTCCCTAGGAGAGCATACTCACCCCAGATCACCCCCAAGATGTGCCTGCTGGAGTGGTGCCGGAGGGAGAAGTTGGCACAGCCTGTGTATGAAACGGTGAGTTCCTGCCTGTGGCCTGCCCTGCATCCAGCCCACAGCACTCCCACAGCTAGTGCCACCACCCCCAGTCCACCCACGGCTCGTACATGCACTCCAGACTGCTTGGCTGGAGCCTGGCTTTGCCTTCTTTGCCTTCTAGCTCCTTCCCTTTGACAGTGGACCTGTTGTCTAGTTCTGGTCACTTTCATAAAACTGAACTAGAGGCCTAAGTAAGAGGCTGCTTCAGCCAGTCCCTTCCAGTGGCATTGCTTAGGCAGGAGAGACTTCTCTGGAGAGGGCCAATTGGCTTAGGAAGCATGCTCAAACCTAAAAGTTAGACTGACATGTTTTTGGACCAGGCCTCAGCCAATGGGGCACAGAATTGGGCCCCATGTCTGGGGCCCCTCAGGGGAAACTTTGAGATGGTCTTGCTTCACTTTCTTTGGTCCCCATGGCCTGTTTAGGTTGCCTAGTCTCTTTTGGACTGGCCTTCTGACCTCCAAGCTTGTATCTTCTGGGCCTTGGGTTCCCTTCTGCCAGAGTGACTTTTCCAAAACGAATTTGCTTCTGTCCCCCTTGCTCACGTCCTCATCAGCTCCTCAGCACCTTTGGGATCAAGCCCTACTACCTCAGCCCAGAGCATGAGACCCCCATGTGTCTTTCTGCTTCAGGTCACATCCACTCAGCTCTCTGTCCGCCACATCACCTGGTCGCTCTGCCAGGTGTACCTTCTTTGCCCCAGTCCTTGTCCCCTCTCACCGCTTTGCCATCTGGTGAACTCCTTCTCATTTTGGGGGACCTGGCCCACCCAGATGTCAGTAGGAGGAAGCTCCATAGTCACATGCAGCTAAGGGCTCTGACAGACCTTTGCTTAGGTCCATGACAGAACTCCTGACACACTGGGATGTCACTGACTGTTTGTGTATCTACATTTCTTCCCTGGAAGATGCACTAGGCACTTCTGCTGGGGAGGAGCATGTGATACAGGTAGCCTTCATTTGATTTAGGTGGGAAGTACTTCCCTCCAGGGCTTGGCCCTCTTGCTCTCATGCAGCCATCCCTGTTTCCTTCTCTCTCTCTGTACCAGGTTCAACGGCCCCTGGATCGCCTCTTCTGTTCTGTTGTCACTGTTGCTGAACAAAAGTACCAGTCCACCTTGTGGTGAGTTTCCTTATCAGTGGGCATGAGGCTTGCAACAGGGCCTGATCCTCGCATTGGCCTGGGAGGGTTAGGGGGATGGTGTACCTGGGCAGTGGCATCCCTGGGTGATGACCCCTTCCCTAGTTTTGTCAGAATCTCTGCCAAGGGCGTGTAGAGTCAGGCCTCCCAGACTCTAGTCCTGTAACCAGTCTGCCTGTCTCCCTGCCTTATTGCCCCATGCCTCATCTGCCTAGGGACAAGTCCAAGAAACTGGCGGAGCAGGCTGCAGCCATCGTCTGTCTGCGGAGCCAGGGCCTCCCTGAGGGTCGGCTGCGTGAGGAGGGTCCCTCCTTGCACAAGCGCAAGCGGGAGGCCCCTGACCAAGACACTGGGGACCCCAGAGCTCAGGAGCCAGTCCTGCCTGGGGAGCTGTGCAAGAAGCCCTTTTTAGCCTTGGCAAGTGGTAAAGAGAGCCCCCTGGAAGGCTGGTGACTCCCGTCCCTACCCTGGTCAGCCCCTCCCTGGGCCTGGCCCTAGGATGGCTATGGGTGCAGAGCATCAGCCAGGTGCCACTGGACAATTTGCTGCCAGTGCTGACAGGAATTACGAGGTTCTGGCCTGGGCCAGCAGCCTGGAGCACAGGCCAAGGGATCCCCAGAGTGCCCATCTCCTTTGGTGGGTCTGAGTAGCAGAGCCAAGTTCCCAGTGACCTCAGTATTTTCTTTGAAAACAGGAGCTTTTCAGGTGGCACCTCCCCAACCTGACATTGGTACAGTGCAATAAAGACCCTTCACCCTTACCCATGGCTGGTTGCTTCAGCCTGGCACCTTTACACATGGACAGATGTCCTGGCATAATTATTCTGCTTCTACCCTCTGTGCAGAGCTGGGGCTTTCTAAAACATTTCTCCTACCCATCCTTACGAGTCTAGATGGAGGTGGTGGGTTGGTTATCACCTTTAATGCTCACTGGACTTGAGTTGAGCCAGGAAAGTCCAAGAAGCCCATTCTCCTGATGGTAAACCTGAGGTACTGGCCGTCAGTTGGCTTTCCTGATGAGAGGTGATATGGAGTCTGGGGGAACGATTAGGGTATCTGGTGCGCTAGTAAGGGACCAGCTCAGGTGAGGCGGGGTGCTGGGTCTGACCCCAGCTAGAGCTCAGACCTGTGAGGTGTCTGCTCTGAGCAGAGGACACTGGAGACTGCTGATGGCAGCAATTTGGGGCCCTTGTGATTGCCCGCCCATGCCACTGCCCACCCCCCCTTCCCCCCCCACCATCCCGTTCGGGCCGGAAGGAAGTGGCAGATTCTCTTTAATTTCCTTCTGGCAGTGAGAAGCAAACAAACAGCTACCACATCTTATGGGGCCTCCCCCCACCGCCACCGCCCACTTACTGGGAGGGGCGTTCTGACCAAAGGTCCCTGCCCAGCACCGCCTCTGCTTCCTCAGCTGTAAACATGCTGCTTTTCCTCCCCTTTTCAAAGCTCTGTGAGGAGGGGCGGATTCCCCTCTGGGTCAAGGCCTTGTTTCTCCCATCTACTCAGGGTCAGGCCCCTGTGCCAGTCAGTACCTCCAGCCCTGATGACCTGAATCAGGGGTTGGGCAGGTAAGGCCCCTGTCTCAGTCCCGGAGCAGCCCCTCCATGCACCCATACTTGCTCTTCTGTTTGCAGATAAGGATACCAATACCAGTGGCCTCCCAGAGCCCATCACTCTTTGACCTTGGGCAAGTCACTTCTAGTTCTTGCTGGGCCCAAGGGCCCTTCTCTGAGTGGGATCAGCTGTTCTCTTCCTGCTCGAGGCTGGCTGGAGGATAGTCTCGCCCTATGATAGCGGCACTGTGCAGCTAATGGGGTCACTCCATACCGAGGCTGCCCTAACTAACTTCCCAGACCAGTGCTTCCAGAGAAGGAGCCCCACCCAGGAGAGAGACTGAGGCTTGGTTCAGTCTCAGCCATCAAACTTTAGGCACAATTTATTTGATTTTTCTTACAAAAAACTGTTTCAGTCAAAATGCCCCCTTTGCCTTTCCTCATACCCCAACTGGAACAGGACAGACAGAGTGGCCCCAGTGGACCCCTCAGGCATCCTGAGCTAGTCAGAACTTGTGGGAGGACCCTGTGTGGGCCAGGT
Source organism: Pseudorca crassidens (assembly GCF_039906515.1). NCBI lineage: Eukaryota > Metazoa > Chordata > Mammalia > Artiodactyla > Delphinidae > Pseudorca > Pseudorca crassidens. The sequence continues at coordinate 44,284,217 of NC_090315.1, forward strand.
ACCAAGTCTTAAGATCCACTTCCCTGTTGGGGTTGGGCTCTGTCCTCAGACCTCTTCTCCCACCAGTGTGGTTTCCCTGGGCAAGCCCCTTCTCTGGAGGGGTCACGTTCATTTCTGGGCTATGGGGAAGGAAAGGCAGGGGTAGAGGTCAGTCGCTAAGATAGAGTTTAGAGTGTGGGGACTTTGAAGGCCCAGGAAAAGTAGTGGGGAAAGGGTTAGTCACAGGGGAGCAGGTGGGGAGGGGCTAGTGTGTGTTCCTTGACTGAGGACATCTGGCAAAATCCTGGCTGAATATGTTGGCCCTCAAATGGTCTCGCTTTAGCACACCTCAGTGATGCCTGCCCTGGTCTCAGAGAGACCTGCCTAAGAGCTGGGACCAACTGGGAGGGCCCAGTCAGGTCTGAAAGCTCCACCCACTGTTCTCATCATGCCCACGTTAAACTCAGGCCACTTAGATGCCCAAACCCCTCTCTGGTCTGGTAACCACCATACTTATCCATCCATTCCAGCCACCCTGATTGAGGACTTCCTCCTAGCTCATCATATTTTGGGGACACATGGTTTTCATATGAGCACAAGAGGGAGGGACAAGGCTGGAGAGGGTGGCAGGTCTTCCGAAGGCCACAGCAAGCAGACTGGACTTGGTGCAAAGATGGGTGGGTCATCTCTTGCCCCTGCAGTCCTGCATACTCAGTCCTTCCAGGTGTCACTCCTGCTCAGAACTCCTCCATGGCTCTCTGTTGCCCCCTGGATCAAGTCCAAACTCCTCAGCCTAGCGCTTGAGGACAAAGTGCTGACCCTGTCTTCTCAGCACCATGTGCTGACTTCAGCAACTAACTTTCTTCGATTGTAGTTGGCTGGTCATATCGCCTCTGCCCAGATTGAGAACTGCTCAAGGGCACTCCTTGTGTCCCCTCTGGCCAGCCTGGGCATGGGGGTAGGGAGCAGGCACAGAGGAAAAATCAAACAAGAGCTTGTGTTGGGGGGATGTGTGCCATGGAGAGGAGGATCTTTTCTAAACTCTGACTTTCCTCCAAGGCTCCTATTTGCCCTAATGTGGAACAAGGGGAGCTGGACTGAGCTAAGCTGTACCATTCCATGGCTCAGGAGGCCACAGGAGAGCCTTCAGCGATGAGAATTCAGGGCCAGGCCTGTGGCAGCTGATGAAAGGGATGGTTTTCCTCAGTCTCGAGCCTGGCTGGCATGCACACAGGAGGGAGAGGGGACCCACACAGTCCTTGTCTACCAGCCTGGCCAAGTCTGGGGTTCTATCTGTTGCATTGGGTCCCTGGGCCTCCTGGTTTCACAGGGCTCTCAGAAGGCTGGAGGTGAGTCAGATGGCCTCCTGCCACCTAAGAGAGCTTTGGAGCTGACCTGACGAGGGGCTTATGGGGGAGGTCCTGGACCTGGCTAAGGAAAAGGGGTGGAGAGAGTTTGTATACTGATGTCTGTGTATTGATTCGTCACAGCCTGCAGAGCTCCCAGACACTGCTGCCTTTCTTACAAAGGTGGTAACACTCTTCCTGCAGTTGGTGCCCACCCCCTGCCTCAGCCCTCATCACTCCAGGTTAGGATTCTCAGTTTCCTCCAGAGCAGAAACCTTCCCCAAGACATGAGCCCTTTTAAGTGTTCTCCAGGTGCATGGTAGCTGGGAACACAGATGCATCGCTAAGCATTTGATGAATGGGTGAATTTTTCAAGCCACCTATAGCTTCTCTGGTCCCCTCCCAGTGGTGGGGCTGATGGGCCCATGATCTCCCTCTTGCCTTCCCCCCTGGCCTGGCTGGCTGAGCCCCTGGTTCAGGTAAAGTCATGTGTTGAGGGCAGAGGGGTTAGATGAAGGTCCATTTTCTCCATCCAGATGATATCCTGGGAGGTATTGTGGGGGGGTGGTAGGGGGCACACATCCCAAAACTGCATCGTTTTATGAGGAGGAGAGGTGAGCTGGCTAAGCTTCTGGGGCCTTTTACTATACTAAGGGTCATGTTACGTGTAGTACTAATTGGCAGACCAACCATCTGCCTGGGGCCGAAAGCTGTAAAGTTAGTGTGGAGTTTGGGCTCTAAATTCCACGCTTAGGCCCTCAAGGTTGGATATCCTTTGAAGGCAGGACTGCTTATTGGAAGGCTATTTCACCCACTTAATACCATTTGCTCCCTCTCCTTGACTACTGTTATCTCCTTCTGCCTCTAACCTTCCCCTCCCCCACTCCAATCCAGAGATTCAGAATTCTGAACATGGAAGTCTCCTGCTGGAAACCCTTTTGTGGCTCCCTCCTGCACTCAGGATAAAGTTCAGATACCTTGCAGTGGCTTGCAGTACCCTGCTCCTTCATCTGGCTTTACCTTTGGCTTCTGTTCACTGCGTGTACTCTCTGGTCTCCAAGTCTTTGGAAATCTGTTCTCTGCCTGGAACCATCTTTCTCACTTCTTGCCCATCTCTCCAATTCTTACTTAGCCTTGTGGACACCTGCAGCCTGGGAGATTATAAGCCTTCTCTGAGCTCTTGGCACAGCCCTAATCTCTTTGCACAGTGATTATAGATTTGCTTGCCTCCTCTCCCTGATGCCTGAAGGGAGATTAATTTATCTCTGCCTCCCCAGGTCCAGCACAGGTATGGGTACAGAGCACAGGGCAGGAAAAGTTTTCTGACCTCAGGGGTGAACCAGTCCAAGATAAACGTGTCAACGGCTCTGTACGTTCCCTGTCCTCCTGACCCTAGGCCTAGTTGGGCTTTCCCTAGGGCTCCCTGGTACCTCAGGTTGTCAGTCCACATATTGAGACATCTCTGGAGGGTGCTCCACCTTGCCCTCTTCCAGCGGCTTTTGTGGACAGCGTGGGATGTGCCTGGGCTCTTGCACCTGCACCCAAGTTTCTGAGACATAGCAACTTGGTTCCTCTGGCAACACACTTATAGGGATGCTGTGCCCTTCGCAGCCTAGAGCTAGGGGAGTTGGTCACCGCCACCTCTTCCAGCTCTCCGTCCACCCTGTGCCTTGGAGGAGCCCTAAGTAAACAAGCCAGGCTCAGCGTCCCTGGGCCCAGCCTCCACCCCAGGGCCCAGGAGGAGGCACCTTGGGTAGTCTCCAGGCAAGACGGGCCCGCTGGGGAGGGGCAGAGAGTGAAACTGTTCTGACGCAGTGTCATTTCCTCCCCCCTAACAACCACTCAGTTTGTGTAACACAATCCCTCCCGCTTTAACCGATGTGCGCCGCGATGCAGAGGTCACAGAGCCCGTTGAATGGTGCGAGTTCACGACGGGGTTTTCCCGTTCAGTCGGCCTGACTTATAGCACGGACAGACCCTGCCCCGGAGGCTTTGCCGAGGCCTCGAATGCGCCGGCTGTCCTCGAAGGAGCAGCTGCCAGGCCGACTGACAGCGAGCAGACAAAGGCTCAGCCAGCAAAGCGCGGGCCCCGCCCCGCAAGGGTGGGTCTGCAGCGACTGGTAGCTCAGACTTGGGCCTCGTTGCGCAACCCAGGTTTCCTCCGGCTCCGCCCCACCTTAGCTGGAAGCCCGACCCAGTCCCAGCCTTCTCGAGACTCCGCCATTAAGGCTGGGGTAAAGGGATGAGGGAGTGAGTGATGTCCACGTAACCCTCCGGGGCGCTTTTACCTTCCCCAAACCCAGGCAGGAATAACACTGCAGCCGCGTGTCACCGCACCCTTAACCCCAAGGCTCTTGGCGCCCCTTCCCCAACGTCGGGCCTGCCTAATAAGGCAAGGGATCTCTGGCCGGTGGTGGGCCCCTCAATATAATTAGAGGGCTATCGACCTCACACCCTGGTACCGGGTCCTGGCTTAGGAGTTGATGCAAACTACAACTCCCAAGAGGTAGTAGGGCTATCTGGCTCTCCATATTCACGTGACTTCCTTCTCCTGGAGAGGGAGTCACGCGGTAGGCCGGTGAGGGGGCGGGGCCATCGGGCTCGTCCGCGGTGCCAGTGGCCTATGGGCGGCCGGGTCAGATGGGCGCGCGGTAGGGGGCGGGACCGGCCTCGCGGCACGGCGCGGGAGCGCGCCGGTAGCGGCCGCTGTAGGGGGGCGGGGAATATCGTCTAAGGCGACCGTGGCAGCTTGGGCATCGACGACTGGCAGTGGTGGCGGCTCCTGGTGCGGTTCGGCGCGCGGCCAGTTTTAGAGTTCGGAACGGAACGCTCGACGTCGCGGTCCCCGCCCGGAAAGTTTGCTGCGGAGCTGCAACCTCCTGGCCGGCGCGGCCCGGCATGAAGCGGCGCTGAGGAGCCGCCGCCGCCGCCGCCGCCTGAGGAGGAGCCGCAGCACCCTGGGCCACGCCGATGACTACTGCAAACTGTGGCGCCCACGACGAGCTCGACTTTAAACTCGTCTTTGGCGAGGACGGGGCGCCGCCACCGCCGCCCCCGGTCTCGCGGCCTGCAGGTGGGTGCCGGGCGGGGCGGGAACGAGGAGCGTCAGCTCTTCTCGCTCGCAAGAGCTCGCCCCCTCCCTGCCTGGTCCCTTGGTTGTCCCGGGTCTGGTAACATCGTGTGTGTGTGTGTGGGGGGGTGAGTGTCTGGTAACATCGTGTGTGTGTGTGTGTGTATGTGTGTATGTGTGGTGATGTCTGGTAACATCGTGTGTGTGTGTGGGTGAGTGGTAACGTGTGTATATGTGTGTGTGGGGGGGTGAGTGAAGAGCGGATTTAAACCGCTGAGGAGGCGTGTGGGTCGCAGCGACGTGGAAGTGGCCGCGGGCTAGGCTGGAAGCAAACTAGTGGGGAACTGGACTCCGGGACGCCTGTGGCCAGTGGACGCCGGGGTTTGGAGGCCGAGGGTCGGGGTCGCTGCCCAGGTGGCCTCTGGTTTGCTGCTTTGCCAGCGTGGTGCGGAGGAAATGTCCCTGTGAAGTGTAAGCAGGTTTGGTTTTTCATCTATTCTAGGTTTTAAAAGCAATCTTCATTTGAAAGATGCGCATTCTGAAAGTGCAGGAGCTCTCTAAAATTCGTGCACATGTCTGTTTAAACCTACTCTGCTAGGAGAGTTACGCTGTAGTGTTAACTTCCACTTGTGCATGTTAATGGCCCACATTTAATTCGAAGTGTAACTATAACGGGACTTTTCCGAAAACTGGGTTTCTTTTTTTTGAGCTAAGTCTTTCGGAAGATATTTAAAAGTGGGGTGCCGTGTTTGTAATTTTCCTAGAAAGTTCTGGAAGTCAGTTTTTAAGAAAAAGCTCACCTCGGAAGATGTTTTAAAGGAGATCATGAGTTGGGTTTTAAAGGAGAGCGTGAAAAGCTGGGCACCATAATGTTTGGAGGTCAGACCAATCAGGAAATAGGAACAGGATGGTTGGGGACTCTCCTGTGACCTGGTTTGGAATACTGTGGTTCATTAAGTTCAGTTTCCTTATTACTTATGCAGGTGAACTTCAAAAGGGAGATGGATAAGACTAATCCCCTTTTATTTTTTCCGGTGTTAGGTGAATTACTTTATGTTCATATTGATGTTCAATAGACTGTTCTGTAGGGTTGCACTGAAAAACATATCTGAACGTATGGCATAAGAATTCTCTGGGAAATATTTGTATTGTATTATGAGCCCTATTAGTCTTTATATGTTAGATGTCTTTCTCAACATAGTAAATAATTTACAGTAGTTATTTGTTGGCTGCGTTTTTTTCAATTCCACTGACATCATTTGAGCACCTATTATGCTCAAGGTAGTGTTAGGTAGTGTTATGATGGATGCAGAAAGAACTGAGGCACCTCAAGGAGCTTGGGAAATGGAATGGGGGGCACATAACCCAAATAACTGTGCTACTAGGCTGACTGAATGGTGGTGCAGCTTATAATAGAGGTAGAAACGGGGGGAAAGTGGCATTGGTAGAGAAGGTTGCATTGAATTGTACTTAAATTATGGGGATTCAACAAAATAAAATCTTGTTTGAATGAGTATTTTCATTATAAAGAAGATAAACAGTTGATGATGTCAGCAAACCTTTATTGGGCACAAACTTGATTAGAGCACATTAAATACCAAATATATGATCAATAAAGATGTTAACCAAACATATGAGTAATAAAGAATTATCATCAAGTAGGAGTTGTATGTACGTCCAAAACATTAAATAACATTTAAATGCTATGAATACAGCTATTTAAGGAATGATTTTTGCCATAAAATCCGTAAAAAAAACATTTTGATATTAAATGGGTCTAGAGGAGTTAAGGTTTGAAACTTGATTTACAACTGATTTTCCCAAAGTTAAACTTGAGCAGTTTTATTTGTGACAAAAAGTCCACTTTAAAGCAGTCTGTTTTTTTTTTTTAACATCTTTATTGGAGTATAATTGCTTTACAGTGGTGTGTTAGTTTCTGCTGTATAACAAAGTGAATCAGCTATACATATACATACATCTTCATATCTCCTCTAGTAGCTGTTTTTTGTAAATTAAAAAAAATTAGGTTGAAATACACATGACATAAACCATTTTTAATTGAATGATTCAGTGGCATTTAGTGCATTCCCAGTGTTGTGCAGTCACCACATCTAATTTCAACACATTTTCATCACCCCAAAAGGAAACCCCAAACCCACTAAGCAGTTGCTCCTCATTCTCCCTTTTCCCCTTCAGGTCCCTGGCAGCCGAATCTCTAATCTGGGATCTGTCTCTATGGATTTACCTATTCTGGATATTTCATGTAAATGGAATCATACATATGTGACCTTTTGTGTCTGGCTTCTTTCACTTAGCATAGTGTTTTTGTGGTTCATCCATGCTGTAGAACATCGCAGTACGTCATTCTTTTTTTTTTTTTTTTTTCGGTACGCGGGCATCTCACCGTTGTGGCCTCTTCCGTTGTGGAGCACAGGCTGCGGACGCGCAGACTCAGCAGCCATGGCTCACGGGCCCAGCCGTTCCGCGGCATGTGGGATCTTCCCGGACCGGGGCACGAACCCGTGTCCCCTGCATCGGCAGGCGGACTCTCAACCACTGCGCCACCAGGGAAGCCCCGTCATTCTTTTTTAATGACGGAATCACGTTCTATTGTATATATACTCCAATTTGTTTATTCATCCATAAATGGACAGGACATGAGCTGTTTCTACCTTTAGGCTATTGTAAATAGTGCTGCTATGAATACCTAGCAGCTAATTTTTAAATTCTATTGAAAAGGATGTGCTATTCAAAACTAAGGTTTCAAAGTTATTTGTCCACAAGATTAATTTCATTTTTTAAATAAATCCATTTCTTTTTTAAAAAATTTATTGTTTTATTTTTGGCAGGCTTCTCATTGCGGTAGCTTCTGTTGTGGAGCACGGGCTGTAGGTGCATGGGCTTCGGTAGTTGTGGCCACTCGGGCTCAGTAGTTGTGGCTCGTGGGCTCTAGAGCGCAGGCTCAGTAGTTGTGGCGCACTGGCTTAGTTGCTCCGCCGCTTGTGGGATCTTCTGGGACCAGGGATCAAACCTGTGTCCCCTGCATTGGCAGGCGGATTCTCAGCCACTGTGCCACCAGGGAAGTCCCTGATTTCATTTTACTATGCATAATTATGAGTGTGTAGTTTGAAGGAACTCAGTGGATTAACTGACCTACATTTAGGATGGTAAGATGAAGTAAAGCGGGCCATGAGAGTAAAATTGCTTACTAGGATTCAGATCAGTATTGGGTCATATCAGTGAGTTTACTTGTTTCTGAATTCTCTTCCTCACTGAAGCAGAACATTCCATAAGGGCATTGATAATGTCTGTATCTTGTTCATAGATGCCTAGCACAGTGCGTTTAACATAGTAGGCAACCAGTATTTGTTCAGTTAATGAAAAAGTACCACTTAAGTTTTGAGTCAGTCCTTAACGGTTTTTTTGTTGTTTTTTGGTGGTAGGGGAAGTTTATGAGACTTGTTTCAGTTCTTTGACTTTTATTGGTCAATTCCGTAAGACAGCAGATCTTGGTAATTTTGGGCTGCAGGTTTTCCTTCTCTCTCAAGGCTTAAGAGTACTTGTATCACATCAAAATTTCCATACAGAAGGTTTTTGAAAAATATTTGGAGGTGGGGGTGATAGTGGGTGGAGACTGAGAACAAGCCAAGGGGCTGAATTTAGTGAATATCCTAAGCAAGCTTGTTAAAGTACAAATTAGATGATTTGACACTTGATAAGTTCAATATGTTGTGACTTTTTTTTTTTTTTTTTTGTGGTACGCGGGTCTCTCGCTGTTGTGGCCTCTCCCGTTGCGGAGCACAGGCTCCGGACACGCAGGCTCAGCGGCCATGGCTCACGGGCCCAGCCACTCCACGGCCACTAGGGAGGAAGCCCTGTTGTGACTTTTTTTTAACATCTTTATTGCAGTATAATTGCTTTACAGTGGTGTGTTAGTTTCTGCTGTATAACAAAGTGAATGAGCTATACATAAACATACATCGCCAGTAACTGACTTTTTAAGTTTATCGCTTACCAAGGTGTTTTGAGATTTTTCCATTAAAGAAAGTTTAAGATCCTAGTCTTTAGCTTTTTTTTTTAAAAAGGACAGTGTTAACTTTGATTTTTTTCCAGTTAATAATGAATCAAAATACTATATTTACATTTCTTTTACTTAATACCTAGTTTCAAAATGAAGAGCTACCTCAATAGGAAATAGAATATAAAATTGGTAAGTGTTAATGTATTTCATTAATATTATTTGCCATTATATTTTGCCATTATAAAGGGCAGTTTCTGGTGCTCTATTTTAGTGTATTGATTGTATATCTCTAATTTAGTTTGATGTTGTAATAATCTTTATGTTTCAAATTCAAAGTTTCATTCTCAGAGTTTGTTCATTACTAGACATTGACTTTTTTGTCCTGAATGAGAGTCACTGGGAGGAGGGTGTGCTATGTCTTATCTCCTGCTGCTTTTTGAAAGGGGAGAAATATCTTAGATACAATATGTATTTTTGTAAGAAAGTTACTTTATGATAAGTGTAGTTTTATCAGATACCAGTTTAGTATACACCTTTTTCACATAAAGTTGAGGAAAAAAATTTAAAATAAAAATTTAAAAAATGAAGTTGAGGAACTTTTTCTAGATCATTGTCCTAATCTTTAATCTGTAGTGTTCTACTTTGTTTAGTGCTTGGACATCTGATTCTGTTCTTCATAATTTACTGTCTTTTAGATAATTTCATTTTCTCATTTTTTGGTTTTTATTGATAATTTATACTCAGTGGTTTTGTTTTATCTTGTTTTAAATGAGCTAATATATTTAAAGCTCTTAGCACAGTCCTTGGCCCAGTGGTACTCATTAAGTGATGGTGGTTAACATTTTTTTAAAAGCACACAAAAACTGACGATAGATTATTTTTTATTTCCTCCTATTTCCTAGACCTTTTTCCTATACTAAACTAAAACATTTAGAGAGTAGGGGCAGATGAGAGATTCTGTCTTTTAAACCTTTCTTAGATGAGTTGGAATATTTGTCTTAGATATTTTTATTTTTTCCTCTTAATTCTATTTTCAATGTTACCTTCTTTCTCATATCTTACTAAACATAAGTACTGAAGGTCACTTGCTTTTAATTACGTTTTTCTACTTTCTTGAATTAAGTTGTTACTAAGTATGGTGTGAAGGATGGTTAATTTGCTAACCATACTAAGTATAATTGGCTATTTAAATCAGTATGAAAAAAGAGAAGTTGCTTGTATGGTTTCCTGTAGAAATTAATGGTGTGTTTGCACGGCGCATTAGATACTTAAAGGAAGATTTGATTACTGCTGAACCTTACTTTCACACCATAGGTCAGCTTTTTTTTAAGACTCGAATGCAGTGAGAATATATAAGTGATTGAGTCAGTGATAAACATTTCACCATTTCACTTGGAAGAATAATATAATATTCTGTTTCCTTGACACTTTTCCTGATAGGGGTAGAGGATGCTCCTAAGGGTATTAGCAGAATTTTGTGATGGAGATTAGTGAATAAATGTGTTTTAGTGAGTATGGGGAAAAATTGAGGAAAAAATTTCAATGTCATATTGTTTTGTTAAAACTTTATCATTGTAAGAACATTGCTATACCTGTGCTTTCTTAGATTTTCCCATTTGCCAATACAGAAGGGATATTTTGGCATATATTCTAAACTATTAGCAGAGGTAATACTGTAGTTTTATTAGATGATATGAAAATTAAAAGTTGGCATTATGTACGTTGCTAAGAAATTGTGGGGGTCTAGTAAGGCCTGAATCTTAAGTATTTAAGGGCATTTGAGATATTAACTTAAGGTATATTGTAGAATCAACTTCTTCTTATGACTTGCCTTTCTGTGGCAACCAGTAAACCTCACCTAAAATTACTGTATTTTTATTGAAGTATATCCCAAACTCTGCTTTTGTGTCTTGCTCTGTATTTATTTTTTCAATGAAGTGTGATCATGAGGACATTTTTGGTTAGAAATTGTGGAGTTTGTTGTTCTTCAGAAAAAGTAATAAATAAAATACTAATATATAAAATGGAATATTTTAAGAGAAGATAATGAGTTGTGTTATTGATTGTGAAGTTTAACGCCCTTTACTTTCCTTCTTAGTATTGAGTAGTTGGTGATTCAATATGGTGATGTTTTATTTTAAGTAAGAGGTGGGGTTGAGAAAGCCAGAATATATTGAAGTCAATTGCATTACTCCTGAGAGTTAGGAAACCTGAGTAGGTTGAGCCTCATTTGATAGTAAGCAGTAGTTTGACTGCTCACAGCAGTAACATAAATAAGGGAGGTGTTGTCTAAAGCTGTCCTGGTGGGTCAGGGGAGTAGACACAGCAGACTTGGCAGTAAGCCTGGCTTCTAAAACAAAATCCAAGTCATCAAATTTGCCCAGGCATGCCATATGAGGTTCAAGTAACAGTGGAATTTAAGAGGAGTGAGTTTGTTCGGGGAGGCTTAGGAGAGTCACAAGCAGTAGCAAGCTTTTTTAACAGCCATAATTTTAGCTCAAACATAGCATGAGTCTGCATATATTTCAGCATTTCTGGTAATGTTTATATAATTATATTGCATGACTCTCACCTGTTTGCCTGAATTCGGTAAACTTGAGAAGAGAGGAAAAATTAGACCTGTAATATTTAAACAGGATGTTGTATGAATTGTCTGTGAATTGATAGCTGACATTTAATCGTTGGGACATTTCTAGTTAACATATTGGTATTCCTGTGTGTAAGGGAAATACATCTTTATGAAAGCCTGAAAGTCTCAGGTACACTGGAGAAGTAACTTGAAGGCTTCATTTTCCTACAAAATGTACAGTTTCCATATGTCTTATGTTTCAGAAGCAGGTGAGATTTTGAATATTTTAAAATATGTTTTCAGTGTCTTAAAATTTTTATATTTCTTAATTTTATATTAAATTTTCATCAGCTTTGCTGTTTAATTAGAAAATAGGTAGGATTATGTGAGCTTTGAAATTATAACTTTTTTCAATAATGTTGATTTATATCACATGTAAAAATATTTCGAAAAACATTTTTTTCCATCATTGGCCAGAACACTTTAATGGACAGTTTGTGAGTTTCATTTATTTATTTATTTTAAATTTATTTATTTATTTATTTATTTTTGGCTCTGTTGGGTCTTCGTTGCTGCGTGCGGGCTTTTCTCTAGTTGCAGAGAGCGGGGGCTACTCTTCGTTGTGGTGCGCGGGCTTCTCACTGCAGTGGCTTCTCTTGTTGTGGAGCGCAGGCTCTAGGCGCGCGGGCTTCAGTAGTTGTGGCACGTGGGCTCAGTAGTTGTGGCTCGCAGGCTCTAGAGTGCAGGCTCAGTAGTTGTGGTGCACGGGCTCAGTCGCTCCGTGGCATGTGGGATCCTCCCGGACCAGGGCTCGAACCTGCGTCCCCTGCATTGGCAGGCAGATTCTTAACCACTGCACCACCAGGGAAGTCCTGTGAGTTATATTTAAATGTAAGTATTTTTCAGTATTACTTTAAAATAAAGAAGACTTAAATAAAAATGGCATTCAGAAATTGTTGAAGCTAGATGATAGGTGTATGGGAATGCATTATAGTATTCTCTGTACTTTTGTGTATGTTTTTAAATTTCCATAATAAAAAGTTTAAAAATGACATTAAAAAAACTACTCAAGCTCTTTAATGTTCTAGATTAGGATAGAAAAAATAAGCACTTAAAAAAAACAGCATTGTGAAGTTAATGGAATTTGCTGTTGCATGTGATTTTTTAGAAAACTGGTTTAACAAATAAAAATAAAAACTAGTTGTGGTATGTCTGATTTACAAAACTCGTTTCTCCCTTTGGGTAGAATTAGTAGTGAGATGTTAGTAGTGTACATAAATAGGAAGTAAACTGATCTTGTGATGTGTTTTTGAGTAGGTATTTTTTAGTTTTTAAAATATTTTCTAAGTAACTATATGGGATCAGATAAATTCACTTATTGTTTAATGATTTAAGGGCTTAAAATTTTAAAAAATTGTAATGTTTGAAAAAAGTTTTTAATGTTTGATCATGTTGCTTGTATCTATCAGTCTAATGTTTATTTATTTTATTTTTTAAAATTAATTAATTTATTTATTTTTGGCTGTGTTGGGTCTTTGTTGCTGCACGTGGACTTTCTCTAGTTGCGGGGAGCTGGGGCTACTCTTCGTTGCGGTGCGCGGGCTTCTCATTGCGGTGACTTCTTTTGTTGTGGAGCACGGGCTCTAGGGCACGCAGGCTTCACTAGTTGTGGCACACGGGCTTAGTTGCTCCGCGGCATGTGGGATCCTCCCGGACCAGGGCTCGAACCCGTGTCCCCCACGTTGGCAGGAGGATTCTTAACCACTGCGCCACCAGGGAAGTCCCCTAATGTTTATTAAGTATTGTCAGTCTCTTAAACTTTTAAATTTATGATGAAATGAAACTAGAGAACTCAATCTTAATTTTAAGATTAGATTTTTAATCTTACTGTATAATTAGTAGAGATTAATTCACAAAAATATCACATATATAAATCCTTTTGATTTGTAAACATTTCAGAGCAAAGAAGATCTGAAATTTATATCTTACATTTTGTGAATCATATTGAATACTAAAGGAATACAAGTTTTAACCTTGTCCTTTATATAAGGAAAGTCTTTGGGGAAAATATAGAAAGTTCTATCTAAATGTTACTTTTTAATTTTTTTATTGCTGTATAAGCATTTTAAGGAAACTTGATATTTCCTCTGCCATCAACACTTCCTTAGAGTTTTTACTTCCTTTTAGTAAAAGTTGTTCAATAAAGAATGGCATTCAGGGGCTTCCCTGGTGGCGCAGTGGTTGAGAGTCCGCTTGCCGATGCAGGGGACGCGGGTTCGTGCCCCGGCCCGGGAAGATCCCACATGCCGTGGAGCGGCTGGGCCCGTGAGCCATGGCCGCTGAGCCTGCGCGTCCGGAGCCTGTGCTCCGCAACGGGAGAGGCCACAACAGTGAGAGGCCCGCGTACCGCAAAAACAAAACAAAACAAAACAAAACAAAAAAAAAAGAATGGCATTCAGAAATTATTGAAGGTAGATGATAAATGTATGGGGACTCATTATACTATACTCTCTACTTTGTTTTCTTTTTAAAATATTTATTCATTTATTTATTTGTTTGCACCAGGTCTTAGTTGTGGCAGGTGGGCTTCTTAGTTGCGGCTCGAAGGCTCCTTAGTTGTAGCATGCAAACTCTTAGTTGAGGCATGCATGTGGGATCTAGTTCCCTGACCAGGGATCAAACCCAGTCCCTCTGCATTGGGAACGTGGAGGCTTATCCCCTGCGCCACCAGGGAAGTTCCTCTTTATGTTTGAAAATTTCTGTAATGCAGAGTTTTGAAATCTTTAGACCATGATGCAGAGTAAGAAATACATTTTATGTTTTGAGCCAGCACACACATACATGTTTATACACAGAAAACTGAGATAGAAGTTTCAGTAAAGTAGCATTTACCTTTACTCTGGCATTACCCTCACATTTTCTTTTTCATTATTTTAAAACATTGTTGGTCATGTCTTACTAATAGATCACTACCTTCAGTTTGAAAACCAGAGCTCTAGGAGATGGTTTCATAGTTCTGATTATATTAAAACTATTAGGTCATTGACAAGTTCTTGTTAGTCAAGCCATATTTCCCATGTCTGTAGTTCTTTAATACATTTTTTTAAAATTAGTTTTTATTGTGGTTGTCGAGGCAGGGAGGGAGAGGGATGGACTGGGAATTTGGGCTTGATAGACGCAAACTTACATTTAGACTGGATAAGCAACAAGATCCTACTGTATAGCACAGGGAACTATATCCAATCTCCTGGGATAAACCATAATGGAAAAGAATGTTATAAAAAGAATGTATATACGTATGTAAAACTGAGTCACTTTGCTGTAAGATTGGCACAACATTGTAAATCAACTATACTTCAGTTAAAAAATTATTTTTTATTGAATTAGCTTATTGCTGTCTTTTAATTAATTAATTAATTAATGCCTGCATTGGGTCTTCGTTGCTGCATGTGGGCTTTTTCTAGTTGCAGTGAGCGGGGGCTGCTCTTCATTGCAGTGGCTTCTCTTGTTGCGGAGCAGGGGCTTTAGGCGTGCGGGCTTCAGTAGTTGTGGCTCGGAGGCTGTAGAGCTCAGGCTCAGTAGTTGTGGTGCACGGGCTTAGTTGCTCCGTGGCATGTGGGATCTTGACCAGGGCTCCAACCCTTGTCCCCTGCATTGGCAGGCGGATTCTTAACCACTGCACCACCAGGGAAGCCCCTATTGCTGTCTTTTTATTGGATTAGTTGGTTGATAAATTATGCCACTTCCTGAAAATGAGTCATATCTTCCCCTTTCTCTGCTCTATGGCGAAAATCAAGTCTTGGTCACCTCCTGTTTGGATTTGTGTAGTTTTTTCTTCATACTTTATAACCCCCCAAATAAGTTTTGTAAGTCACAGCTAAGATCATCTTTGATTCCTGCTCCCTTGTGTCTGTAACCTGCCTCCTCTTCACTCGTTTTCCTCATTGTGCTTTACCTTTTTTTTTTTGGGCTGCGTTGGGTCTTCATTGCTGCACGCAGGCTTTCTCTAGTTGCAGGGAGCGGGGGCGGCTACTCTTTGTTGCAGTGCACAGGCTTCTCATTGCGGTGGCTTCTCTTGTTGCGGAGCATGGGCTCTAGGCGTGTGGGCTTCAGTAGTTGCAGCACGCAGGCTCAGTAGTTGTGGGTCGCGGGCTTAGTTCCTTCATGGCATGTGGGGTCTTCCCGGACCAGGGTTTGAACCCATGTCCCCTGCATTGGCAGGAAAATTCTTATCCACTGCACCAACAGGGAAGTCCCCTGTGCTTTACCTTTTTTATATCCCTTACTCTGTACATTAGTATCAAGTTCATCATCTTTAGTTTTATTTATCTCTTTTCAGTCCTAACATGAAATCTTTCCTTCTACCCTTTTGTTTGAACTGCCTCTGCCGTCCACATATTATTTCATAGTCTTTTTCTTTTGTGAGGCAATTTAGAAACATTATTTTGAGGTAGTACTGAACTAGATCTGGGTTCTAAATTCATATCTGTTGCTAGTTGAGTGACACTGCTTAAAAAGCACAGAATAGGGCTTCCCTGGTGGCGCAGTGGTTGAGAGTTCGCCTGCCGATGCGGGAGACACGGGTTCGTGCCCCGGTCTGGGAAGATCCCACATGCTGCGGAGTGGCTGGGTCCGTGAGCCATGGCCGCTGAGCCTGTGCATCCGGAGCCTGTGCTCCGCAATGGGAGAGGCCACAACAGTGAGAGGCCCGCGTACCGCAAAAAAAAAAAAAAAAAAAGCGCAGAATAATTTCAGGCTAATTTAATTCTTTCATTTTATAAGAGAGGAAATTGAGGTTCAGGATGGTTTGCCCAGGGTCATTTAACTAGTTAGTTACAAAACAGAGACCCAGGATCTCTGGCTTCTAGTCTTTGTTCTTCTCTAGTAAATTGCTTAATTTCTGCTTGAAAATCCTAGAGTTGTTTTTGCACAGCCTATAATTTTTTTTTTTTTTTTTTGCGGTACACGGATCTCTCACTGTTGTGGCCTCTCCTGTTGCGGAGCGCACGCTCCAGACGCACAGGCTCAGCGGCCATGGCTCACAGGCCCAGCCGCTCCACGGCATGTGGGATCTTTCCGGACCGGGGCACGAACTCGTGTCCCCTGCATCGGCAGGCGGACTCTCAATCACTGTGCCACCAGGGAAGCCCCACAGTGTATAATTTTGATCATGTTTGTAACTGTTCCTTTTTTGTGTGTTGTTAGGTAAATATTTAATCCAATATTATTGACTACCTATTTAAGTGCAAGTTATTCTTATATACATTATTTCTAAGTCTCGTGATAACCTGAAGAGGAAGGTACTGTTTCCATTTTACCTGAGGAAGCAGAAATGACGGTAGATTTGACCATCTAGAAAGTAGAAGGGTTGGGATTTGAACCCAGGTTTTCTGACTTGGGCTCTTGCTACTATTCCTCTTGCCTCTCTCCTCCCAGGAAGAGTTTAAGTACAGAAATAGTTTTTCGTTTGGTAAAACCAAGATTCATGGTGAAGCACATGGACTCAAACATGTCTGAGCCAGGGTTTACAAATTACACATGTGTTCCTGTGACTAGATTTTCTGCTTTTGGCTCAGAATGGCCGCTTGAGGGATGCTTCTTACTCCCACCTGCTCTAGACATTTTTAAATGGTAGCAGTGGGACTTGCCTGGTGGCACAGTGGTTAAGAATCCGCCTGCCAGTGCAGGGGACACGGTTCTGTCCCTGGTCGGGAAGATCCCACGTGCCGTGGAGCAGCTAAGCCTGTGCACCACAACTACTGAGCCTGCACTCTAGAGCCTGCGAGCCACAACTACTGAGCCCACGTGCTGCAACTACTAAAGCCTGTGCGCCTAGAGCCCGTGCTCTGCAACAGGAGAAGCCACTGCAGTGAGAAGCCTGCGCACCGCAATGAAGGGTAGCCCCCGCTCACCACAACTAGAGAAAGCCCGCACGCAGCAACAAAGACCCAATGCAGCCAAAGATAAACAAATTAATTAATTAATTAAAAGAAAAACTTACTGTGTCAGTATTATTATGTATGAATATGATTCAGTTTATTGGAGTGGATGTATATTAAATACAGCAGTGATACAGGTACAGAGAAGGCTCTCTGAGAGCGTAAATGACAGAGTTTAACTTTGAAAGGTCACAGAAGAGGTTACAATTGACCTGAATCCAGTAGAGTGATTTGCCTTAGGTAGATAGGGTAGGAAATACATTTCAGGCCCATTAATGACCACTCCCAAAAACACAAGTTAGCATGGTCCTTTCATTTTGGAAGGTTGAAGATCAGGCTATAATATCCAGATGTGGCTGGAGAAGGAGAGCCTGTTATGCTGTATTAAGGAGTTTGGATTTTAGATTGAAGACGGGGAGCTGTCAGAGGATTCCAAGCTGGGCAGGAATGTCAGATTTGTGCTCTGCTACACTGTGGATAATGGATTGAGTAAGGTAGGAATGGAGGCAAGAGCAGTGTTGTTTCTGAGCAATGATAATGGGCAGAGGAGTGGAGATGGCAAGTTGGGAATGACGCTGAGATAGATTTAGGGGAAAGAAATCAAAAGGTCTGGTATCAATTGACTAAGGAGAGGAAGGAGACTAGGATTATTTCTGTTTTTTTAATTTTGGTCAACTGTGATAGGAGAAACAGATTTGGAGGTGGGAAGGGGGAAAGATGATTCATTTTAATAAAATATACCAGGTACTATGAAAAGTCTGGGAGGCTTGTATGCTGTTTTACCAAAGAGTGATAAAGTATGGAGAAGAGACTAGACAAAGTAAAAAGGGGGTTTGGACTTCTGGTGGGGTGTAAGTTGTGGGTAGGTGACTAGGAAATGTGTGATAAATAAGGGTTGTTTTGTAAGATTTGTTATGCAGATAGGAGTAGTTCTCTTCCTGGTATGGGAGAGAGGAACACCTTTATAAAGGGAAATTTATGCCCAGCTTTTGGGCAGAAAGGGAGAGGGCGGAGAGTTCTTCCTGTTTGCTGTTTTTCAATTGACTTCAACTCAAATAATCCTTATGCCAAAGTTGCATATTTTGGAGTAGCATATTCTGATCCCCTTCAATAATAAACTATTTGTTTAAAGTGTACAGTTTGGCAAGTTTTGACACATGTATATCTATGGACATTTCATCACATTAAAGGTAGTGAACATATCAATCACCCTGAAAGTTTCCATGTGTCCTTTGTCATCATTCCCACCCACACACTTTTCCCCTTTTCCCAGACAACCACTGAAATCACTGTAGAAAAAATATAAATGGAATCATGAAGTATATAGTTTCTTTGTCTAATTTCTTTCGACATTGTAATTTTGAGATTCATCCATGTTAATGAGCCTATCAATAGGTCATTCATTTTTTTTTAAAAAAATTATTTATTTATTTGTTTGCGTTGGGTCTTACTTGGGGCACACGGGATCTTCGTTGTGGCATGCAGGATCCTTTTTTTTTTTTTTTTTTGGTTGTGGCATGCAGAATCTTTAGTTGAGACATGTGGGATCTAGTTCCCTGACCAGGGATCGAACCCTGGGCCCCCTGCATTGGGAGCGTGGAGTCTTAGCCACTGGATCACCAGGGAGGTCCCAGGTCATTCATTCTTATTGGAGAGTAGTTTCCATTGTATGCATATCCCACACTTTGTTTATCCATTCACCTCTTGATGGACTTGGATTGTTTTGGCTTACAAATAAAGCTGCTGTGAACATCATGTATAAGTCTTTGTGTGGGCACATTTTTCCTTTATCCTTGGACCTATGGTTGGATCATGTGGTAGGTATGTTTAACTTTTTGAGAGACTGATAAACTGTTTTCCAAAGTGGATATATCATTTCACATTCCTTACTAGCAGTGAAAATGTACATTTCCACATTTTCACCTATGTTTTGGTGTGGTCAGTCTTTTTAATTTTAGTCATTCTAATAGGTGTGTAGTAGTATCTCCTTGTGGTTTTATTTTATACTTCCCTAATGACTAATGCTGTTGAACATCTTTTTATGTACTTTTTTGCCATCTGTATGTCTTTTTTGGTGAAGTGTCTGTTTAAGTCTTTTGCCTATTGAAAAAAGCTTTTCATATTGAAATAATTGTAGATTTACAGAATGTTGCAAAAAATACAGAAAGGGAGTTTCTGGGTATCCTTTACTCAGTTTCTCCCAATGATAAACTCTTGCATAACTATAGTATAATATCAAGACCAGGAAAATGACATTGCTACAATCCACCAAACTTATTCACTTGTCACCATTTTTACATGCACTCTCTGTGTGTATGTGTAGTTCTGGACAATTTAAAAAATTTTTTTAAATTAATTTTTATTGGAGTATCATTGATTCACAATGTTGTGTTAGTTTCTGCTGTACAGCAAATTGAATCAGTTATACATATACATATATCCACTCTTTTTAGATTCTTTTCCCATGTAAGTTCTGTGCAATTTTATCACATGTGTAGGTTCGTGTATCCACTGCCACAATCAAGATGCAGAACTATTCATTACCACAAAGTTCCATCTCATTAATCCCTTTATAGCCGCCCTACTTCCCTCCCACCTCCCTACCCCAGTCTCTAATTCCTGGTAACCACTAATCTGTTCTCTATCTCTATAATTTTATTTTAAAAAAATGTTATATAAATTGAGTCATATATTGTACTATTTAACCTTTTGAGATTGGCTTTTCCACTCAGTATAATTCCTTGGTGATCCTTCCAAGTTGTTATGTATATTAAATTTGTTCCTTTTAATTACTGAGTAGTATTCCATGATACAGATGTATTACAATTTGTTTAACCTTTTACTCATTGAAGGACATTTGGTTATTTCCTGTTATTGGCTGTTATGAATAAAGTTACTGTGAACATTTGTGTGTAGATTTCTGTGTGGATATAAGTTTTCATTTCTCTTGTATAGATGACTAAAAGTGCAGTTGCCGCCCAACCTGCAATATGTGAGTTAAGTTTTATAAGGAATTGCCACACTTTCACATTCCCACCTGTAGTGCACAGGTTACCCAGTTTCTCCGCATCTTAGGCAGCATTTGGTATTATCAGCATTTCTTATTTTAGCCATTCTGATGTGTGTGTAGCGATATCTCATTATGGTTTTAATTGATATTCCCCTAATGACTAACACTATTAAGCATCTTTTTTTATCATCTGTGTATCATTTTTGGTCAAGCATCTGTTGAAGTCTTTGCATCTTTAAAAATTTTTTTATTGTTGAGTGTTGAGCAATGTTTACTTTTTTTAGACACAAGTCCTTTATCAGATATATGCTTTGCAAAGAGTTTCTCTTAATCTGTGGCTTGTCTTTTCAATAACAGTGTCTTTTGCACAGGTTTTTAGTTTTGATGAAGTTGATTTATCAATTTGTTCTTTTATGGATTGTGCTTTTGGTTACAGCTGAGAAATCTTTGCCTAACCTGTATAACAAAAAAGAAGCAGACTCATAGAGAACAAACTAGTGGTTACCAGTGGGGAGAGGGAAAGGAAGAGGGGCAATAAAGAGGTAGAGGATTAAGAGGTACAAACTACTAAATAGAAAAACAGCTGCAAGTATATATTGTACAACATGGGGAGTATAGCTAACATTTTATAATAACTATAAATGAAGTATATAAACTTTCAAAAAATAAAATAAACTGCAAAAAAAAAAAAGAGAAATCTGCTTAACCTTAGTTCACAGAGATTTTCACCAAGGTTTTCTTTTGGAGTTTTATAGTTTTGGGTATTGTATTTAGGTCTGTGTTCTATTTTGAGTTAATTTTTTGTGTGTATGGTGTGAAGTATGGACCCAAGTTCATTGTTTTTACATATGGATATCCAGTTCTTCCAGCCCCATTTGTTGAAAAAGCTATCCTTTTCCACTGCATTACCTTTGCACATTTTTCAAAAATCAGTTGATGGTGTGAGTTTATT
Source organism: Pseudorca crassidens (assembly GCF_039906515.1). Classification (NCBI taxonomy): domain Eukaryota; kingdom Metazoa; phylum Chordata; class Mammalia; order Artiodactyla; family Delphinidae; genus Pseudorca; species Pseudorca crassidens. The sequence continues at coordinate 44,305,103 of NC_090315.1, forward strand.
TTTTGGCTGTGTTCTATGTTGAGTTGTGTGTCTGTTCTTTACAGATACTGCACTGTCATTTCTGTACCTTTATAGTAACTCTTGAAATCAGATAGTGTCATTTTTCCAACTTTGTTCTTTTCCAGATTGTTTTGGCTATTCTAAACCTTTTGCCTTTCCATATAAATTTTAGAATCTGCCAAACTGTTTTCCAGACTAGCTGCACCATTTTCTATTCCTATCAGCAGTGTACAAGAATTCCAGTTTCTCCACATCCTTGCTAATACTTGTTATTTTTCTATTGTGGTCTCTCACTGTGGTTTTGATTTGCATTTCTGTAACGACTAACAATGTTGAACATCTTCATGTGCTTACTGGCTATTTTTACATCTTCTTTGCTGAAATGTGTATGCAAGTCCTAAAAATACTTCCATTTTTAAATTGAGTTGTTTGTCTTTTTGTTGTTGAGTTTTAAGAGTTCTTTATATATTCTGGTATTCTGGATACTGTTTGAGATTATATCATATGCTTGTAGCAGTACATTCTTTTCACATGGTGTGCATTCCATCCTAGAATCCCCCATACCCCTCGTTGATTTTTTATTTATTTTATTTAATTTAATTTATTATTATTATTATTATTTTTGCGGTACGTGGGCCTCTCACCGCTGTGGCCTCTCCCGCCGCGGAGCGCGCAGGCTCAGTGGCCATGGCCCACGGGCCCAGCTGGCCCGCGGCATGTGGGATCTTCCCGGACCGGGGCACGAACCCGTGTCCCCTGCATCGGCAGGCGGACTCTCAACCACTGCGCCACCAGGGAAGCCCTATTTATTTTATTTTTAAAGATTTTTTTTGATGTGGACCATTTTTAAAGTCTTTTTTGAATTTTGTTACAATACTGGTTCTGTTCTATGCTTTGGTTTTTCGGCCGCAAGGCATGTGAGATCTTAGCTCCCCGACCAGGGATTAAACCCTCACCCCCTGCATTGGAAGGCGAAGTCTTAACCACTGGACCGCCAGGGAAGTCCCCCTGGTTGATTTTTTTAAAGTTCATAGGTTAAAGTTTCATTCTTTGTGATGTATAGTTCTTTGGGCTTTGGCAAATGCATAGACTTATTTATTCCTTAGCCTAATACCATATAGAACAGTTTCATTATTTTAAAAATTCACCCACTTCCTCTTACCTTTATGTCTGGTTTCTTTCACTTTGCAAAATGCATTTAAGATTCATCTGTGTCATTGTATGAATAAATATCTAGTTCCTTTTTATCACTATAAAGTATTCCACTGTATGGATGTATCACAGTTTGTCCATTTACCTGTTGAAAGATATTTTGGTTCCTCTTGATATTTGGCAATTATGAATAAATCTTCTGTGAAGAGTCACATACAGGTTTTTGTGTGAACATAAGTTTTTAATTCACTTGGTCTTCTCATATTATCGTTTTGGTTTCATTAATTTTTCTCTATTCTCTGTTTTCTGCTTTCATCTTCATTATTGCCTTTCAAACAGAGAATTTTAAGAAAGAGGAGTGTTTAATACCTGCTTTTTCAAGGCAATTGATGCAGGTGCAGTGTATCTGAAGCCAGATACACTGGAAAGTGAAGAAGTGGAGACAGTGACAGTACACTACTGTTTCTAAAAATTTAGTTTTTAGAGCAAGTTCTCTCAACTTTGGCATTATTGACATTATTTGTTTGTTTGTTTATTTATATATTTATTTATTTATTTGGTTGTGGCAGGTGGGCTCCTCAGTTGTGGCACGTAGGCTCCTCAGTTTCAGCATGTGAACTCCTAGCTGTGGCATGCGTGTGGGATCTAGTTCCCTGACCAGGGATTGAACCCTGGCCCCCTGCATTGGGAGCACAGAGTCCTAACCACTGCACCACCAGGGAAGTCCTATTATAGACATTTTGAACTAGATAATTCTTTGTTTTGAAGGGAGCTGAGGGAATTCCCTGGCTGTCCAGTGGTTGGGACTTGCCCTTCCACTGCAGGGGACATGTGTTCGATGTCTGGTTGGGGAACTAAGATCCTGCAAGCCACGCAGTGTGGCCAAAAAAAAAGGGGGTAAGATGTTTAGCAGCATTAGCATCCCTGGCCCCTACTCGCCACATGTCAGTTGTATCCCTCTGGCTGTGACAATCGAAAATGCTTCTAGACATTGTCAAATGTTCCCCGTGGGGCAAAATTGTCCCCTATTGAGAAACCAGTGTTTTAGAGGAAGGAGGAGGGCAAGACCCTAAAGAACTCAAATCTCAGGGAAGCTTTTTAAAGGAAGTGAGAGATTGAAGGAAGTAGCCAGTGACAGAAGGAGAGAAGGGGAAGGTTGAAGTTATGAAAGAGAAGATAGCTGATGGAATTCGGGGCTGGAAATTAGATCATAGGTGGAGAGAATAGCTTTATATCTGAGATGAGTCACTTTTCTTACGAAAAAGGAAGAAATGAAAAGGATAAAGGTAGAATTTGTATAGATACATGTATTTTTGAGGCATAGGAGATACTGGCTCTTTGTCAAGTAGGGTCAGGATCCCTTGCTAAATGGGGTGTCACTATGGAGACGATGACTGAAGAGATTAGACGTTTGGGATATGGAAAATAAGAGAGGGAGCTGAGCAGAAAAAAGCAAAAACGTTACTGAGTGGCCTTCAGGGCTCAGCTCAGTAGGCAGTTTGAAGATTTGTGTTTCTACCAGTCTGGATGGTTGTTATCTTCTTCTCCCTACCCCCACAGCAATATTTGAGTGTTCAGGTGTAATAACAGGAGACAGATGATTGCATTGATTCTGGGCTGAAATTTGCTGTATGGAAGGAAGGTCAAAGAGTGGATGGAAATGAGCTACCAGGAAGAAGGCAGCTGAAGTGATGGAATTTGAGATACAGACTAGATAAGGAAGGAAGTAAAGCCAGGAGGTGAAAGATTGTTTGAAAGAAAAGGGAGGGGTTCAGAGACTGTACATCTAGATGAGGTAATGCAGTGGGTATAATGGAATAAGAGAAGACAGTGATGAATAGTTAGGGCTAGTGTTCAGAGATGGAATTTGAGTTTTAAGATTACAGATGTTAAATGGGCTCTGGCAATGTCAAAGTCCAAGTTAGGTTCCTGGGAGTTGGATATTAAAGTAAGGTGAGGGGTGAAGGGCAAGGATGTTGAAGACACCTATGATCAAGTAGACATGGAGTGTTGAGGAAGCCTGTGTCAGATGCCAGTGACCTAAAGGCCATTAGATACTGGTAATAACAGGTGGAAGGTGATTTAGCTGGGTGGTGTGGGCCTTCCAAAAACTGGTAAGAAATGTTCCAAAAGCTGGGAGAGGTGTGTAGGAATAGTTGAAAGAGTGTTGACTCTATCTTTTGGGCCCAGAATATGAATTTGAGAGTTGGTGGGTGGGCAGCCATACATTACAATGACTACTAGAGAAGCAGTGTCCTTAAGGGAACCAACTTTAAATTTGAGAGATAGGGATGGGAGGGAGTCTTCTGTTAAGAGATCGAGAGCAGAGAGGAGTCGGGTAGAAGGTGTCATCCTTATTTGTAGCCTGAAGCCCAGGGGAAAAGTGAAGAGTAATAAGGGATTAAGAGAAGAAACAAGATGTAAAAGAGAATACTGGGTTAGGGATTATATTACATGACATTTCTTTCTAGACACCGTGGTTCTTGTACACTCATGGAAGACATAAGGATTAGTATTCATATCACTGTAGTAAAGGAATTACTGGTGTGGTTTATTAGAGGACTACTTTTAAAATCCTCATATTACGCTTTTATTATTATTTGATAATAAACTGTGAGTCTTTTTGTTTGTTTTTTGCCTGTGTCACGTGGCTTGTGGGATCTTAGTTCCCTGACCAGGGATTGAACCTGAGCCCTTGGCAGTGAAAGCATGTAGTCCTAACCACTGGACCATCAGAGAATTCCCTGCTGTTAGTTTTTTAAGTAGTGGAACTTTATCATTGAGTTAAAAATTATAGTCAATAGTAATATGCAGATTATTGAGACCAAGATTTGTTTCTGTTCTGTTAAATGTTATATATAATAAGTCTAACATTTATTTGATATCTGTTCCAGATATGATAATAGGTGTTGATATAGATTATCTAGAATCCTCACAACAACTTTCAGTGTAGATATTATCCTCAATTTACAGATGAGGTAATTGAAACTCAGATTAATTAACTTAATGAAGGTAAGGCAGCTAGTAAGTGGTATATTTGACTCCAAAGACAGTGTTCTCCATTGTATTTTTCTCCTTTGATTTCCCGCCCCCCAGGCTTATTGAGTTAGTCCATGCTATCTCCTAAATATGATACACAACCCAATTTTCATCTAATGTGGTCTTACTGTGTTCTGTATTTGTGTTGGAATCATCATAAGAACATTTCGTTGTTTTCTCTCTTCTTTTAAGGGATTTTTCCCCAGCTTCTCATGGTCATTTGAATTTTGTCTTCTGTAGTACCTGCCATTATGTATAATTAATACAGATGGTATAATATTGGGAAACATGAATATATATTTGATATCTTTATATTGTTTATTCATAAGTAACTTGAAAAGGATAAGTTCTAAATGCTGATATCCATGTCTCTGTTTTCAAAACAATTTATCTACCTAATTGCTACCATGATTTCTTGCCCTATTCATGAGAATGTCACATGGGATGGGCTCAAAGGCTTATTATTATAATCTAGGTAGATTTAATTTTCTCTTGTTTTCTCCTTGTAGGACACTATAATGGCTATCTTAGGAGAAAATTGTTCTCGCTTTTTTTTTTTTAAATTATTTATTTTTGGCTGCTTTGGGTCTTCGTTGCTGTGTGTCGGCTTTCTCTAGTTGCAGCGAGCAGGGGCTACTTTCGTTGCGGTTCACAGGCTTCTCATTGCAGTGGCTTCTCTTGTTGCGGAGCTCGGGCTCTAGGCGCATGGGCTTCAGTAGTTGTGGCTCGTGGGCTCTAGAGCGCAGCCTCAGTAGTTGTGGCACATGGGCTTAGTTGCTCCGCAGCATGTGGGATCTTCCCAGACCAGGGCTCGAACCCGTGTCCCCTGCATTGGCAGGTGGATTCTTAACCACTGTGCCACCAGGGAAGTCCCTTGGCAATTTTTTTTTTTTTTTTGGACAAAATCAGACTAGTACATATTCTATAGATGACTAAATTTAAATAAATGACCTTATTTATTTTTTCCAGCGTGTGGATGTTAAGCTATGATTGCAGCCCCATTTCTATGCTATTGACTTTTTCCCTGTAATCAAGCATAGTAATGCTAAGTAAATGATACTTCTGTTTTTTTTTTCCCCTTGTGAGAGTTCCTTTGGTCAACTGTTCCTTATTATTATTTTTCAGTAATGATAGAACCTAAAGACAGTGGAGGCCCTTGCTTTTAAAAACTCTTCTCAGGAAGTATTTTCTTTCTGCTTTGGTGGGATACAGTGGAATTGAGTACCTGTTTGAAATTCCACATTCATTCTAGCATTCAGTGTACTAGCTTCTTAATATGTTCTTGAACGAAGTGGATTTCCTCTGCTTAATGAATTTGGGGTATAAATTAGTTCACTTTCTCTTGCTGCTGCTTTTTCTTTAAAAAAATATTTACTTATTTGGCTGTGCTGGGTCTTATTTGCGGCATGCAGCATGCGGCATGTGGGATCTTTTTAGTTGCAGCATGCGTCTCTTAGTTGCAGCATGCGGGATCTAGTTCCCTGACCAGAGATTGAACCCGGGCCCTCTGCATTGGGAGTGTGGAGTCTTGACCGCTGGACCACCAGGGAAGTCCCTCTCTTGCTACTTTATTGCATTATTTTTTCTACTCTAGCTGTGCTAATATAATTTCATTTTACACAGAATTTTGCTTTTTTATTACTCATTTTTTTGTAATGTTTTAATTTTTCTTTCCGAGTTACTGAATCATTTTGAATTTAGCCAATAGCTGTTAACTCTCATTTTTCTTACAAAGTACTATTTTTTTTTTTTTTTTTTAGTTATTACAAGTATTGTCAAAGTTATACATGCCTTTGTTTAAAGAATCAAATTGTTCAGTAAAGCTTATTCTGGAAAAAGTAGTTCCTTGACCCTGCCTCTACCTCACCTTGCTGCTTCCCCTTCTTCCCCTGTCTTGCATACGTATTACATGTCCTCCTTTTGCTTGGTTACTTCACACTCATTTTGGTGGAGTATTTACTCCAGTAGCTTATGGAAAGTAATGGGAGGTAAATATTTGAGACCGTACATATTTTTAAATGTCTTTATTCTCTCCTCACACTTAATTATGGCTGGTTTTAGAAATCTAGATTAGATATATTTTTTTTCTCAAATTTTTGAAGGTATTGCTCTCCATTTTCTTCAGCTTCCAGAGTTGTTTTTGAGAAGTCTGATGACATTCTAATTCTCAATCCTTCATGTGTAACCTGTTTCTCTCTTCCCAGTCTTTTAGGTTTTTCTCTTTGTCTTTTGTATTCTGAAATTTCATGGTGATGTGTATGGATCTGTTTTCACCCATTGTGCTGGACTTTCAGTGATCCTTTATTCCTCTTCATTTTCTTCTCTCTTCTTTTGGAACTTAAAGTTTCAAATGTGGGACTTCCTGGACAAATTCTTATATTCTCTCTCATTTCCTTTGTCTCTTTGCTGAACTCTTTGGAGGAGGTTCTTCAACTTGATCTTTCTTTTCTTTTAAATTTATTTATTTTTTAAATTTTTGTCTGCATTGGGTCTTCATTGCTGCACGCGGGCTTTCTCTAGTCATGGCGAGCGGGGGCTACTCTTCATTGCAGTGCATGGGCTTCTCATTGTGGTGGCTTCTCTTGATTACAGGCTCTAGGCACGTGGGCTTCAGTAGTTGTGGCACACTGTTATTTTTAATTTCTACGGGCTCTTATCTTTTTAAGTCAGCACATGTTCTTGTTTCTGGGTTGCAATATCTTCTTTTTTTCTCTGAGGTTATTGAGGATAGGTTTTGCTTTTATTGTTGAGGTTTCCATCTTATTGCATAGTCTTTTTCCTCCACCTTTCTTTTCTTCTCTTTTTGCCTCTGTCTTTAATGTTGAAGCTTTTCTCGGATCTTTAATGATCTTTGGTTATCTGTTTATTTTTTAAAACGGGGCGCAAAAATCTTAATGGCAATTCTGTGATCACAAGTGGCACTTGCTAACTGCAGGCCTCATTGTAGGAGTTGTACTAGGTTAACTGTGATGTCAGTCTATTGTCTGCAGAGTATAAGTCCATTATTAAACTGTGACAAGGGAGGGAAAAGTGCTGGGGGTTTCAATATACAAGTTTTAGAGAGACTTTTAGTTCATCAGTCTGTTTTCAGTATGGTTACCCTGGCTCTCAGTTAACCTGTTTTACCTATTCAGAAAATCTCTAGTCTTCTGCCTAGAGGGACAGTCATCCAGCAATGCAGAGTTAGGAGGTGTGGGAAATTGGGGAGGTGGTTAGTGACTCACTAAATAAACAAACTTTGTGCCAGTCTTGTTTTCAGCTTTGCCTTCACCTCTACTTCCAAAAATACCTGGTAGTGCATTTCCTGAGTGTTTGGAGTTCTTTGGAAATAAGTTTTCTTTTCACTGTTGGCTTAAGTTTTAGCTTTTTCAGGTGCTAAATTAGTTACCATGTGTCCTGCATTCCAGCTTCTAGAAGTTCTGTTGCCATGGTTTCATCTGCTGTTCTTTTTGTTCTTGTGAGTTTACATTCTTAAAAAAAAAAAATTCTTTTACTATCCTTTAGTGGAGTTTCAGTAGGGAATGGGTAAATGTGTGTTTTCAGTTCTCTGTGTGGAAGTTCTTTCAGTTTGTTTTTGTTTTTTATTGAGGTGAAATTTACATAACACACTTAACCATTTTAAAGAATACAGTTAAAGTGGTGTTTAGTTTATTTACAGTATTGTGCAACTGTCAGCTCTCTCTAGTTTCAAAACTTTTTCATCACCTCTTTAAAATACCTGATATGGGGCTTCCCTGGTGGCGCAGTGGTTGAGAGTCCGCCTGCCGATGCAGGGGACGTGGGTTCGTGCCCCGGTCCGGGAAGATCCCACATGCCGCGGAGCGGCTAGGCCCGTGAGCCATGGCCGCTGAGCCTGCGCGTCCGGTCCGGAGCCTGTGCTCCACAACGGGAGAGGCCACAACAGTGAGAGGCCCGCGTACTACCAAAAAAAAAAAAAAAAAATACCTGATATGCATTAAGTAATCACTCCCCATTTCCTCCTCCCCCTCCATCCTCAGTAACCTCTAATCTGCTTTTGCCTATTCTAGAAATATCATATAAAAGACATCATACAGTATGTGACCTTTTTTGTCTGGCTTCTTTTCCTTAGCATAATGTTTTCCAGGTTCATCTAGGTTGTAGCATCTGTTAATACTTCGCTTTTTTTATGGTTGAACAGTATTCCATTGTATGTATGCACCATAATTTGCTGCCCTATTCATTCATTGATGATCATTTTTATTGTTTCTACCTTATGGCTATTATGAGTAATGTTGCTGTAAATATTTGTGTCAAAGCTTCTTTGAAGACATATATTTGCATTCTCTTGGGTATATACCTAGAGGTAGAATTGCTGGGTCCTGTGGTAATTTTATGTTTAACTTTTTAAGGCAATGTCAAATTGTTTTCCTTAGCATCTGCACCATTTTACTTGGCCACAACCATTATAAGGATTCCTGTTTTTCCACATCCTCACCAACACAACACTTGTTATTTTCTACGGGTTTTTTGTTTGTTTTTTCTTTCCTTTTCTTTTTGTTTATTTTTGTTTTAAAATTGAAGCCATTCTAGTGGGTCTGAAGTGGTATCATTGTGGTTTTGATTTGCATTTTCTTAATGACCAATGATGTTGAACGTATTTTCATGTGCTTGTTGGCAATTTATGTATCTTCTTTGGAGAAATGTCTATTCAAGTCCTTTGCCCATTTTTAAAAAATTAATTAATTTATTTTTATTTTCGGCTGTGTTGGGTCTTCGTTGCTGTGTGTGGGCTTTCTCTAGTTGTGGCAAGGAGGGGCTACTCTTCATTGTGGTGTGTGGGCTTCTTATTGCAGTGGCTTCTCTTGTTGTGGAGCATGGGCTCTAGGTGCGCGGGCTTCAGTAGTTGTGGCATGCAGGCTCAGTAGTTGTGGCTCTCGGGCTCTATAGAGCAGGCTTAGTAGTTTTGGCACACGGGCTTAGTTGCTCTGTGGCATATGTGATCTTCCTGGACCAGGGATCGAACCTGTTGGCAGGCGGATTCTTACCCACTGAGCCTCCAGGGAAGTCCATATTGCTGGTATCTTTTTTTTTTTAAATTTTAATTTAATTTTATTTATTTTTTTATACAGCAGGTTCTTATTAGTCATCAATTTAATACACATCAGTGTATACATGTCAATCCCAATCGCCCAATTCATCACACCAACATCCGTACCCCACCGCGGCTTTCCCCCCTTGGTGTACATACATTTGTTCTCTACATCTGTGTCTCAACGTCGGCCCTGCAAACTGGTTCATCTTTTCAACCATTTTTCTGGGTTCCACATACATTCGTTAATATACGATATTTGTTTTTCTCATTCTGACTTACTTCACTCTGTATGACAGTCTCTAGATCCATCCATGTCTCAACAAATGACCCAATTTCATTCCTTTTTATGGCTGAGTAATATACCATCGTATATATATACCACAACTTATTTATCCATTTGTCTGTTGATGGGCATTTACATTGCTTCCATGACCTGGCTATTGTAAATAGTGCTGCAGTGAACATTGGGGTGCATGCGTCTTTTTGAATTATGGTTTTCTCTGGGTATATGCCCAGTAGTGGGATTGCTAGATCATATGGTAATTCTATTTTTAGTTTTTTAAGGAACCTCCATACTCTTCTCCATAGTGGCTGTATCAATTTACATTCCCACCAACAGTGCAAGAGGGTTCCCTTTTCTCCACACCCTCTCCAGCATTTGTTGTTTGTAGATTTTCTGATGATGCCCATTCTAACTGGTGTGAGGTGATACCTCATTGTAGTTTTGATTTGCATTTCTCTAATAATTAGTGATGTTGAGCAGCTTTTCATGTGCTTCTTGGCCATCTGTATGTCTTCTTTGGAGAAATGTCTATTTAGGTCTTCTGCCCATTTTTGGACTGGGTTATTTGTTTCTTTAACATTGAGCTGCATGAGCTCTTCATATATTTTGGAGATGAATCCGTTGTCCATTGACTTGTTTGCAAATATTTTCTCCCATTCTGAGGGTTGTCTTTTCGTCTTGTTTATGGTTTCCTTTGCTGTGCAAAAGCTTTTAAGTTTCATTAGGTCCCATTTGTTTATTTTTGTTTTTGTTTCCATTACTCTAGGAGGTGGATCAAAAAAGATCTTGCTGTGATTTATGTCAGAGAGTGTTGTTCCTATGTTTTCCTCTAAGAGTTTTATAGTGTCTGGTCTTACGTTTAGGTCTCGAATCCATATTGAGTTTATTTTTGTGTGTGGTGTTAGGGAGTGTTCTAATTTCATTCTTTTACATGTAGCTGTCCAGTTTTCCCAGCACCACTTATTGAAGAGACTGTCTTTTCTCTATTGTATATCCTTGCCTCCTTTGTCATAGATTAGTTGACCGTAGGTGTGTGGGTTTATCTCTGGGCTTTCTATCTTGTTCCATTAATCTGTGTTTCTGTTTTTGTGCCAGCACCCTATTGTCTTGATTACTGTAACTTTGTAGTATAGTCTGAAGTCAGGGAGTCTGATTCCTCCCCGTCCGTGTTTTTCCCCTCAATACTGCTTTGGCTATTTGGGGTCTTTTGTGTCTCCATACAAATTTTAAGATTTTTTGTTCTAGTTCCGTAAAAAATGCCATTGGTAATTTGATAGGGATTGCATTGAATCTGTAGATTGCTTTGGGTAGTATAGTCATTTTCACAATATTGATTCTTCCAATCCAAGAACATGGTATATCTCTCCATCTGTTGGTATCATCTTTAATTTCTTTCATAAGTGTCTTATAGTTTTCTGCATACAGGTCTTTTGTCTCCCTAGGTAGGTTTATTTCTAAGTATTTTATTCTTTTTGTTGCAGTGGTAAATGGGAGTGTTTCCTTAATTTCTCTTTCAAATTTTTCATCATTAGTGTATAGGAATGCAAGAGATTTCTGTGCATTAATTTTGTATCCTGAAACTTTACCGAATTCATTGATTAGCTCTAGTAGTTTTCTGGTGGCATCTTTAGGATTCTGTATGTATAGTATCATGTCATCTGCAAACAGTGACAGTTTTACTTCTTCTTTTCCAATCTGTATTCCTTTTATTTCTTTTTCTTCTCTGATTGCCATGGCTAGGACTTCCAAAACTATGTTGAATAATAGTGGTGAGAGTGGACATCCTTGTCTTGTTCCTGATTTTAGAGGAAGTGCTTTCAGTTTTTCACCATTGAGAATGATGTTTGCTGTGGGTTTGTCGTATATGACCTTTATTATGTTGAGGTAGGTGCCCTCTTTGCCTGCTTTCTGGAGAGTTTTTATCATAAATGGGTGTTGAATTTTGTCAAAAGATTTTTCTGCATCTATTGAGATGATCATATGGTTTTTATTCTTCAGTTTGTTAATATGGTGTATCGCATTGATTGCTTAACGTATATTGAAGAATCCTTGCATGCCTGGGATGAATCCCACTTGATCATGGTGTATAATCCTTTTAATGTGTTGTTGGATTCTGTTTGCTAGTATTTTGTTGAGGATTTTTGCATCTATATTCATCAGTGATATTGGTCTATAATTTTCTTTTTTTGTAGTATCTTTGTCTGGTTTTGATAGCAGGGTGATGGTGGCCTCATAGAATGAGTTTGCGAGTGTTCCTTCCACTGCAGTTCTTTGGAAGAGTTTGAGAAGGATGAGTGTTAGCTCTTTTCTAAATGTTTGATGGAATTCATCTGTGAGTCCATCTGGTCCTGGACTTTTGTTTGTTGGAAGATTTTTCATCACAGTTTCAATTTCATTACTTGTGATTTGTTTGTTCATATTTTCTATTTCTTCCTGGTTCAGTCTTGGAAGGTTATACCTTTCTAAATATTTGTCTATTTCTTCCAGGTTGTCCATTTTATTGGCATAGAGTTGCTTGTAGTAGTCTCTTAGGATGCTTTGTATTTCTGCAGTGTCCGTTGTAACTTCTCCTTTTTCATTTCTAATTTTATTGATTTGAGTCCTCTCCCTCTTTTTCTTGATGATTCTGGCTAATGGTTTATCGATTTTGTTTATCTACACAAAGAACCAGCTTTTCGTTTTATTGATGTTTGCTATTGTTTTCTTTGTTTCTATTTCATTTATTTCTGCTCTGATCTTTATGATTTCTTTCCTTGTGCTAACTTTGGGTTTTGTTTGTTCTTTCTCTAGTTCTTTTAGGTGTAAAGTTAGATTGTTTATTTGAGATTTTTCTTGCTTCTTTAGGTAGGTTTGTATAACTATAAACTTCCCTCTTAGAACTGCTTTTGCTGCATCCCATAGGTTTTGGATCATCGTGTTTTCATTGTAATTTGTCTCTAGGTATTTTTTGATTTCCTCTTTGATTTCTTCAGTGATCTCTTGGTTATTTAGTAACATATTGTTTAGCCTCCATGTGTTTGTGTTTTTTACGTTTTTTTCCCTGTAATTCATTTCTAATCTCATAGCGTTGTGGTCAGGAAAGATGCTTGATATGATTTCAATTTTCTTAAATTTACTGAGGCTTGATTTGTGACCCAAGATGTGATCTATCCTGGAGCATGTTCCGTGTGCACTTGAGAAAGAAGTGTAATCTGCTGTTTCTGGATGGAATGTCCTATAAATATCAATGAAATCTATGTGGTCTATTGTGTCATTTAAAGCTTCTGTTTCCTTATTTATTTTCATGTTGGATGATCTGTCCATTGGTGTAAGTGAGGTGTTAAAGTGTTACTGTCGATTTCGTCTTTTTTTTTTTTTGCTGTATGCGGGCCTCTCGCTGTTGTGGCCTCTCCCATTGCGGACCACAGGCTCTGGACGCGCAGGCTCAGCGGCCATGGCTCACAGGCCCAGCCGCTCCGCAGCATGTGGGGTCTTCCCGGACCGGGGCACAAACCCGTGTCCCCTGCATCGGCAGGCGGACTCTCAACCACTGTGCCACCAGGGAAGCCCCGATTTCCTCTTTTATAGCTTTTAGCAGTTGCCTTGTGTATTGAGGTGCTCCTATGTTGGGTGCATATATATTTGTAATTGTTATATCTTCTTGGATTAATCCCTTGATCATTATGTGGTGTCCTTCCTTGTCTCTTGTAACATTCTTTATTTTAAAGTCTATTTTATCTGATATGAGTATTGCTACTCCGGCTTTCTTTTGATTTCCATTTGCATGGAATATCTTTTTCCATCCCCTCACTTTCAGTCTGAATGTGTCCCTAGGTCTGAAGTGGGTCTCTTGTAGACAGCATATAGATGGGTCTTGTTTTTGTATCCATTCAGCAAACCTGTGTCTTTTGGTTGGAGCATTTAATCTATTCACGTTTAAGGTAATTATCGATATGCATGGTCCTATGACCATTTTCTTAATTATTTTGGGGTTTTTTTGTAGGTCCTTTTCTTCTCTTGTGTTTCCCACCTAGAGAAGTTCCTTTAGCATTAGTTGTAGAGCTGTTTTGGTGGTGCTGAATTCTGTTATCTTTTGCTTGTCTGTAAAGCTTTTGATTTCTCCATCAAATCTGAATGCGATCCTTGCTGGGTAGAGTAATCTTGGTTGTAGGTTCTTCCCTTGCATCACTTTAAGTATAACATGTCATTCCCTTCTGGCTTATAGAGTTTCTGCTGAGAAATCAGCTGTTAACCTTATGGGAGTTCCCTTATGTTATTTGTCGTTTCTCCCTTGCTGCTTTCAATAAATATTTCTTTGTCTTTAATTTTTGCCAATTTGATTACTGTGTGTCTTGGCGTGTTTCTCCTTGTGTTTATCCTGTATGAGACTCTCTGTGCTTCCTGGACTTGGTTGGCTATTTCCTTTCCCATGTTAGGGAAGTTTTCCACTATAATCTCTTCAAATATTTTCTCTGGTCCTTTCTCTCTTCTCCTTCTGGGACCCCTATAATGCGAATGTTGTTGCATTTAATGTTGTCCCAGAGGTCTTTTAGGCTGTCTTCGTTTCTTTTCATTCTTTTTTCTTTATTCTGTTCTGCAGCAGTGAATTCCACCATTCTGTCTTCCAGGTCACTTATCCGTTCTTCTGCCTAAGTTATTCTGCTATTGATTCCTTCTAGTGTAGTTTTCATTTCAGTTATTGTATTGTTCATCTCTGTTTGTTTGTTCTTTAATTCTTCTAGGTCTTTGTTAAACATTTCTTGCATCTTCTCGATCTTTGCCTCCATTCTTGTTCCGAGGTTCTGGATCATCTTCACTATCATTATTCTGAAATCTTTTTCTGGAAGGTTGCCTATCTCCACTTCATTTAGTTGTTTTTCTCGGGTTGTATCTTGTTCCTTCATCTGGTACATAGCCCTCTGCCTTTTCATCTTGTCTATCTTTCTGTGAATGTGGTTTTTGTTCCACAGGCTGCAGGATTGTAGTTCTTCTTGCTTCTGCTGTCTGCCCTCTGGTGGATGAGGCTATCTAAGAGGCTTGTGCAAGTTTACTGATGGGAGGGACTGTGGTGGTTAGAGCTGGGTGTTGCTCTGGTGGGCAGAGCTCAGTAAAACTTTAATCTGCTTGACTGCTGACGGGTGGGGCTGGTTTTCCTCCCTGTTGGTTGTTTGGCCTGAGGCAACCCAACACTGGAGCCTACCTGGGCTCTTTGGTGGGACTAATGACAGACTCTGGGAGGGCTCATGCTAAGGAGTACTTCCCAGAACTTCTGCTTCCAGTGTCCTTTCCCCACGGTGAGCCACAGCCACCCCCCCCCGCCTCTGCAGGAGACCCTCCAACACTAGCAGGTAGGTTTGGTTCAGTCTCCCCTGGGGTCACGTCTCCTTCCCCTGAGTCCTGATGCACACACTACTTAGTGTGTGCCCTCCAAGAGTGGAGTCTCTGTTTTCTCCAGTCCTGTCGAAGTCCTGCAGTCAAATCCCACTAGGCTTCAAAGTCTGATTCTCTAGGAATTCCTCCTCCCGCTGCCGGACCCCCAGGTTGGGAAGCCTGACGTGGGGCTCAGAACCTTCACTCCAGTGGTATAAATGTTCTCCAGTCTGTGAGTCACCCACCCAGCAGTTATGGGTTTGATTTTACTGTGATTGCACCCCTCCTACCATCTCATTGTGGCTTCTCCTTTGTCTTTGGATTTGGGATATCTTTTATGGTGAGTTCCAGTGTCTTCCTGTCGATGATTGTCCAGCAGCTAGTTGTGATTCTGGTGTTCTCATGAGAGGGAGTGAGAGCATGTCCTTCTACTCCGCCATCTTGGCTCCTCCTCCAGTAGTATCTTTTTTTTTTTTTTTTTTCAGTAGTATCTTTTGAAGCACAAAAGTTTTTAATTTTTATGAAGTCCATTCCATCTAGTTTTTCTTTTGTTGCTCATACTTTTAGTGTCAAATTTAAGAATACATGTCAAATCTGAGGTCATGAAAGTATACACCTATATTTTCTTCTAAAAGTTTTATGGGTCTAGCTCTTATATTTAGGTCATTGATCCATTTTGAGTTAATTTTTGTGTATGATGTGAGGTGGGGTTAAACTTCATTCTTTTGTATGTGGTTATTCAGTTGTCCCAGCACCATTTGTTGAAGGGACTGTTCTTTCTGCATTGAGTTGTCTTAGCACCCTTGTCACAAATCAGTTGGCCAGATGCTCAACACACTAATTATTAGAGAAATGCAAATCAAAACTACAGTGAGGTATCACCTCACACTGGTTAGAATGGCCATCATCAAAAAGTCTACAAATAATAAATGCTGGAGAGGGTGTGGAAAAAAGGGAACCCTCCTACACTGTTGGTGGGAAAGTAAATTGGTGCAGCCACTATGGAGAACAGTATGGAGGTTCCTTAAAAAATTAAAAATAGAGTTACCATATGATCTAGCAATCTCACTCCTGGGCATATATACAGAAAAGACGAAAACTCTAATTCAAAAAGATACATGCACTGCAGTGTTCATAGTAACTCTATTTACAGTAGCCAAGACATGGAAGCAACATAAATGTCCATCGACAGATGAGTGGATAAAGAAGATGTGGTGTGTATACATGTGTGTGTGTATATATATATATGTACATGTATACACACACACATATACAATGGAATGGTACTCAGCTATAAAAAAGAATGAAATAATGCTATTTGCAGCAACATGGATGGACCTAGAGATTATCATATTAAGTGAAGTAGTAAGACAGAAAGACAAGTATCATATGATATCACTTATAATAAAATGATAAAAATCAACTTATTTACAAAACAGAAATAGACTCAGGCATAGAAAACAAGTGTATGGTTACTAAAGGGGAAAAGCGTGGAGAGGGATAAATTAGGAGTTTGGGATTAACAGATAGACACTACTATGTAAAAAAATCGATAAACAACAAGAACCTACTATATAGAACAGGGAACTATATTCAATATCTTGTAATAACCTATAATGGAAAAAAATCTGAAAAAGAATAGATATATATAAGTATAACTGAATCATTTTGCTGTACACCTGAAACTAACAACATTTTGAATCAACTATACTTCAGTTTTAAAAAAAGGAAAAAAAATCAGTTGGCCATACATTATGCTAAGTGAAATACGTCAGACAGAGAAAGACAAATGCTATATGATGTCACTTACATGTGGAATCTAAAAAATATTGGGTTGGCCAAAAAGTTCTTTTGGGTTTTCTGTAAGATGTTATGGAACCACCCGAACGAATTTTTTGCGCAACCCAATACAACAAACTAGTGAATATAACAACAAAGAAGCAAACTCTCAGATATAGAGAACAGGCTAGTGGTTACCAGTGGGCAGGGGTGGGGGCAGTATAGGAATGGAGGAGTGGGAGGTTAAAAGTATTGGGTGTAAGATAAGCTACAAGAATGTATTATACAATATGAGGAATATAGCCAATATTTTGTAATAACTGTAAATGGACTGTAACCTTTAAAAATGGTATTAAAAAAAATCAATTGTCCGTAGATGTTTTGGGTTTATTTCTGGACTCTCAATTCTGTTTGTTCCATTAGTTTATATGTTTTTCCTTGTGCCAGTACCACACTGTTCTGATTACTGTCGTTTCGTAGTAAGTTTTGAATTGTGAAGTATGAGTCCTCCTGCTTCGTTTTTCACTTTCAATATTATTTTGGCTGTTCTAGGCCCCTTTCAGTTATGTATAAATTTGAGGATTGGTCTTTGCATTTATGCAGAAAAAGCTACTGAAATTTTGGTAGAGATTGTATTGACTCTGTATATTGCTTTGTGGAGTATTGCAGTGTTAACAATATTAAAGTCTTCCAATTCATGAACAAGGGAAGTCTCTTACCATTTATTTAGGTTTTCTTTAATTTCTTTCAGCAAAATTTTGTAGTTTTTAGTGTGCAAGTATTTTTGGTTAAATTTATTCCTAAGTATTATATTCTCTTGGAGGCTATTGTAAATAGAGTTTTCTTAGTTTCCTTTTTCGATTGTTCATTGCAGCATATAGAAGCACAACTGAATTTCATGTGTTAATCTTCTATCCTGCAACTTTCCTGAATTTGTTTATTAGCTCTAGTTGCGTTTTGTGGATTCTGTGAGATTTTCTATATATAGAATCATGTCATCAGCAAACAGAGATAGTTTTACCTCTTCCTTTCCGAATTGGATGCTATTTCTTTTTTTTTTTTTTTTTCTTTGCGGTACGCGGGCCTCTTACTGTTGTGGCCTCTCCCGTTGCGGAGCACAGGCTCTGGACACGCAGGCTCAGCGGCCATGGCTCACGGGCCCAGCCGCTCCGCGGCATGTGGGATCTTTCCGGCCCTGGGCACGAACCCATGTCCCCTGCATCGGCAGGCAGACTCTCAACCACTGCGCCACCAGGGAAGCCCCTTTCTATTTCTTTTTATTGCCTAATTGCTGGCTAGGAGTTTCCAGTATAATGTTGAATAGCAGTGGTGAAAGCAGGCGTCTTTGTCTTGTTCCTGATTTGAGGGGGGAAAGCCTTCTGTTTTTCATCATTAAGTATGATGTTAGCTGTGGGTTTTTCATAAACACCCTTGATCATTTTAAGGACTTCCCTTCTTTTCCTAGTTTGCTGAGTTTTCTTTTTTTTTTCATCATGATAGGGTATTGAATTCTGTCAAATACCTTTTCTGTGTTAATTCAGATGATTGTGTGGTTTTTTCTTTCATTTTGGTAATGTGGTAATTGATTTTTGTATGTTGACCCACCCTTACATTCCTGGGATAAGTTCCATTTGGTCCTTATAATGTGGTATTAGATTTGGTTAGTATTTTGTTGAGAATTTTTGCATCTGTATTTATAAGAGGTATTGGCTTGTAGTTTTCTTGTGGTATTTTTGTCTTGTTCTGGTATCAGGGTAAAACTGGGCTTGTAGAATGTTAGGAAGTGTTCTCTACTCTTCTGTTTTTTGGAAGAGTTTGAGAAGGATTGCTGTTAATTCTTATCTAAATGTTTGGTAGAAGCCATGTTGTCCTGGACTTCTTTTGTTGGGAGATTTTTTGGCTACTCATTCAATCTCTTTACTTGATATAGGTCTCTTGAGATTTTCTGTTTCTTCTGAGTCATTATTGGTAATTTTTGTGTTTGTAAGAATTTGCCCATTTCTTGTAGATTGTCTAAGTTGGTGGTATGCAGTTGTTCATAGTATTCTCGTACATATTTCTACCAATACCAGTTATAACACATCCTAACAGAGTACACTTAGATTGTACTAAACTATTTTCTCAACTTTGAAAATATTCTTGCCTGAAGTTGTTCCATGCAAACTATTCATAGAAGGCTAATTTTTCAGTTTAAACTCTGCATTGAGTCTTCAAGTAAATAATAAGTAAAATCAGTAACATTTGGTTACACAGCAGGAGCCAAGGAGAACCTTGAAACCTTTTGTTTTGTAATTGCCTCTTGATGTTGCTACCAGTGTCCTCAATTTTTCAACCAACCATCCTTGCTGATAGTCTTTACTAGTTTATTTATTGATTGATTGATTGATTGGTTGGTACGCGGGCCTCTCACTGTTGTGGCCTCTCCCGTTGCGGAGCACGGACTCTGGACGCGCAGGCTCAGCCGCCATGGCTCACGGGCCCAGCTGCTCCACGGCATGTGGGATCTTCCTGGACCGGAGCACGAACCCGTGTCCCCTGCATCGGCAGGCAGACTCTCTACCACTGCGCCACCAGGGAAGCCCTTTACTGGTTTATTTTCTCTGAAGTTTCTTCAGTTGCTGCAGTCAGACACAATTTAAGTAAATTACCATTAGTAAGTGGCTTTCTTTGCTTGCCTAACAGACGAGCCATTCAGAAACTTTCTTTGGTTGCAGCCTCATTTTTATTTTTTCTTCTTCTGAAGAAATCCTGCTGTGATAAGGTATTCTGTTTTTTCTCATTTTTTCTCTTGTTTTCCTGTTAGTTGGGAGTATTGTGATGAATGCTTACTGGTAATGCTGATGTATAAGGTATTCTTATAGCACAGCCATAATGTTATTGCACAATAAACATAATTCTTTGCCATCTAATTTGATAAGAAGATAACTCACACTCTACTGTGCCTTAAAAGCATGGCATTCAATTTGAAGTCCACTTTTCTCTTTCCTGTTTTTTTTTTTCTTTCCTGTTTTTTAGTGATAGGTATGTACCAGTAAGTTTTAAAAAATGTTGCAATACATCAATAT
The DNA here is from genome assembly GCF_039906515.1 of Pseudorca crassidens. NCBI lineage: Eukaryota > Metazoa > Chordata > Mammalia > Artiodactyla > Delphinidae > Pseudorca > Pseudorca crassidens. Next base: position 44,324,823 of record NC_090315.1, read on the forward strand.
GCTTTGCACTCAGAATGCACATAGAACTGTGTCACTGCAGTTCGTTAGTGCACCAAGTAACAGTGGGAAGCATTATCTCTCACAGCTACTCAGCTCTACTTTTGTTCCATGAAAGTAACCATAGGTTGTATATAAATGAATGAGCATGGCTATATTCCAATAAAACTTCATTTGTGGACACCAGAATTTGAATTTCACATTATTTTGTGTCATTAAACAGTACTATTTTGATTTTTTCCAACCATTTTAAAACCATTCTTAGGTTGTAGCCTGTGCAGAAACAGGTGGTAGGCCAGGTTTGGCCTGTGGGCTAAATTTTACCAACCCCTGCTTTACAGTTTAAGCAAATACATTTGTAGGCAACCTGTGTTGCCCAGATTACTGCATGCTTGCCTGGGGCCCCCTGGTGGCTGAAGGGGGCAAATATGTCTCGATATGGTCAAATTACTGAAGCACCATGAATTTGAGAATTCTAGAGTTGGAAATCTAGATGTAGGACTGTTTATCATAGTGAGATTGTAGTAGCTGCTCATATCATTTCCAGAGCTTGGACTGTGGTGACATTTAGGAAAAAGATAAAACAGCACTCCCCCAAATTTTGCATGCAAATCTCTGCAATGCTTTAAGACATCATTCTGATATAGAATGTTTCTTCATCTACAGTTTACTTGGGGGAAGGGTGTGGATTTCAGCATTATTCAACACAAAATAGCATTGGTACAATAATTACATTTTAATGAAACTATATCTTCCAAGGGTGACTTTCTTCCCTTCTCCCCCACCCTTTTCCCCCCCTCAAAGGGTTGAAGTTTAATACATTGATAATTTTTGCTACTTTATCAAGTACATTTCTTTTTTTTTTTTTTTTTTTTTTGCGGTACGCGGAGCTCTCATTGTTGTGGCCTCTCCGGTTGCGGAGCACAGGCTCCGGATGCACAGGCTCAGCTGCCATGGCTCACGGGCCTAGCCGCTCCGCGGCACGTGGGATCTTCCCGGACCGAGGCACGAATCCGTGTCCCCTGCATCTGCAGGCGGACTGTCAACCACTGTGCCACCAGGGAAGCCCATCAGATACATTTCTTTTTTTAAAAAATGAATTAATTAATTTTGGGCTGCGTTGGGTCTTCATTTCTGCGTGCGGGCTTTTCTCTAGTTGCAGCGAGTGGGGGCTATCCTTCGTTGCAGCGCATGGGCTTCTCATTGCGGTGGCTTCTCCTGTTGTGGAGCACGGGCCCTAGGTGCGCGGGCTTCAGTAGTTGTGGGCTCAGTAGTTGTGGTTCGCAGGCTCTAGAACTCAGGCTCAGTAGTTGTGGTGCACTGGCTTAGTTGCTCTGCGACATGTGGGATATTCCCGGAGCAGGGCTCAAACCCGTGTCCCCTGCGTTGGCAGGCAGAGTCTTAACCCCTGCACCACCAGGGAAGTTCCTATCAAGTACATTTCTAAGTAAATTGGATTTTTTTTTTTAACTACAGAAGTATGGTGGTGAATAATTCAGTGACAGTTTGTATAGTTGGGTGCTGCTGTCTTGCTTTGAACCAAGGTGCCAGCAGTTTTTTATATTTTTGTTTTTTTAATTTTAGTAAACTATACATAGCATAAAATCTACCATCTTAACCATTTATAAGTGTATAGTTTAGTGGAATTAAGTATAGTCCCATTTTTGTGCACCTGCAGGCATGAGTTTTTTAATCTGCCATTTTAAACTTTTTTTATATATATAAATTTTTTTTATTTTTTATTTATTTATTTTTGGCTGTGTTGAGTCTTCGTTGCTGTGCACGGGCTTTCTCTAGTTGTGGCGAGCAGGAGTTACTCTTCATTGCAGTGCGCGGGCTTCTCATTGCAGTGGCTTCTCTTGTTGCAGGGCACAGGCTCTATGTGCACGGGCTTCAGTAGTTGTAGCATGTGGGCTTCAGTAGTTGTGGTTCACAGGCTCTAGAGCACAGGGTCAGTAGTTGTGGCACACGGGCTTAGTTGCTCCGTGGCATGTGGGATCTTCTCGGAGCAGGGCTCGAACCCGTGTCCCCTGCATTGGCAGGCGGATTCTTAACCACTGCGCCACCAGGGAAGTCCCCATTTTAAACTCTTGATCCAAAAAATGAAACCCTCCTGTTCTGGTCAATCCCAGATTTGCTATATATTTCTGAATGAAATTATTCTCAAATATAATAGAGATCATGCATTTCCTTTTTAAAACTTTGATGGTTTATATTATCCTTAGAATAAAATTTAAACTCCTTACTATGATCCTTCTAGGTTTTTGCTTCTTTCAGTTTTCCCCCTTCAGTTGTTAACTGTTGCCATAGTTGGCCTTTTGCTTCCTCAAAGAAGCCAAGGTCTTATGTGACTCAGTGTTTGCTTATACTTTCCCCCTGTGTTGGAGCTCTTATACTCATGCCTCTCCACCCCCACCTCCCTTTTCTTTGCTTGCTGGTTCCTATGCTACCTTCTCAGAAAGGCCATCCCTGTACTCTCTTTAAAATAGGTTCCTTCTTTAGTCTCTTTCCCACCACTTAGTAATACTTATAATTTTTAATTTTTGTTGTTGTCGATCTCCTCTGAGACTGTACACTCCATGAGGGCAAGGACCATGCATGTCTTATTTATACCTAGCATCTAGAACAATTCCTAGAAAATACTAATCACATTATAAATAGTTGAATGAATGAACACTTTCTTCACTTGGGTTCTGGTATGCCACACTTTTGGTTCTTCCATTTCACTGACTGTCTCTTCTCCTTTCTTATCCATTCTTTTTTGTCTCGCTGTCGCTAAAGTTTGGAATCCTCTATGCCTCAGTTGCCTGCTTTCTTCTTTTTTTTAATAGATCTTTATTGGAGTATAATTGCTTCACAATACTGTATTAGTTCCTGTTGTACACCAAAGTGAATCAGCTATATGCATACATATATCCCCTCCCTCTTGAGCGTCCCTCCCATCCTCCCTATCCCATCCCTCTAGGTCATCGCAAAGCACCCAGCTGATCTCCCTGTGGCCTGCTTTCTTCTATATCTATCTCTGTCTAAGCTCACTCCCTAGTCATCTCTTGTGGTCTTATGGCTTCAAATATTATCTATGCATTCATAAGACTCCCAAGTTTACATGGCCAGGCTGAGACTTTTTTTTTTTTTTTAGGCCGTGCCATGCGGCATGCAGGATCTTAGCTCCCAGCCAGGGATCGAACCTGTGCCTCCTGCATTGGGAGTGTGGAGTTTTAACCACTGGACTGCCGGGGAAGTCCCCAGGCTGAGACCTTTTTTTTTTTTTTTTTTGCGGTACGCGGGCCTCTTACTGTTGTGGCCTCTCCCGTTGCAGAGCACAGGCTCCGGATGCGCAGGCTCAGCGGTCATGGCTCACGGGCCCAGCTGCTCTGCGGCATGTGGGATCTTCCCGGACCGGGGCACGAACCCATGTCCCCTGCTTCAGCAGGCGGACTCTCAACCACTGCGCCACCAGGGAAGCCCAGGCTGAGATTTTTTAATGTAACTATGTACTTGATATCTCTACTTGGAAAGTTTATTGGAATCTCACATTTAATATGTACAAAGTGAAGTTTTTTTATTTCATATCTCTCAACTCTTTCTCATTTTCTCCTTCATTTCAGTAATTAGAAGTACTGTTCTTGTAATAGTTCAGGCCCAAAACCTTGGTGTCATCTTTGAGTCCCCTCTTTCTCCCATTTAATTCATCAACGAGTTCTGACAGCTCTACCATAATTAGAAAAAAACTCACTTCTTAATGTTTCCTCTGCTTTTACAACCCACCATCTCCTGGGTCCTTATGCTCCATTATTTGGCACCTGGCTTATAACAAGTCTCTTAAATGTATATCAGATTATATATATATATATATATCAAATCATGACACTGCTTTGCTTACTACCCTCCAGTGGTTTCTCATCTCGTAATAAAAACCAGTCATTCTACTGGTTTATGAGGCCTTACTTGAGTAGCCAGTGGCCCCACCCCCCACCAAGCCCTTATCATTTTATCTCCTCACTCTATTCCTACTGGCCTTCTTGCTTTTTCTCATAAACTCCAAAAATACTCCGTTCTCAGGCCTTTTGCACTCACTATTTCCTATACCCACAATATTCTTCCCCTAGATCTCTGTATAGCTCATTCCTCATATCCTTTTGGTATCTCCTCAAACATTGGAGAAAGAGCCCTTTTCTGACCTATCTAAATTAACTTCCCCTTTTCCCTACTCCATTCTCCTTACTTTATTTTATTTTTCCTTATAGCAAATATCACCACCTGACATTTTACTAGAATATAAGTTCTAAGAGGATGGGGACTTTACTCATATGTAAAGCTTACTCATGTTTTCAATGTCTACAACATGCCTGCTATATAGTAGCTACTCAAAAAATATTTATTAAATGAATGATCACATTGCTTGTGGTTTTAGGGCAAAATACACATATATGGTTGAAAAGTGAATAGGACAAAGTTAGCACCTGCGAAATGGCAAAATGGGAATACAGAAAGAAACTGGTTAATGACTTTGTTGAACTGAAGAAATAACACCTACACTGGGGATGTTCTACCTTTGGACCTGGTGTTATTGTTGGATGAAAAATACTGCCCCTCCCCCTCAGCTACTTTGAGTTCAGTTTTCTGTTCCTTGCAGCCTACAAACATATTTCATACAGAACCATTTTAGTCCTAAATTACACTAAATTTTAAAATAACATCTTGGTTGAAGAAACTGTCTTATGTCCCTCCAATGTTGCAAATTAAAACAAGTCTTCTGAAACAAATGTCTCTTATGTAGTAGGAGTGCTAAAAATGTGTGTGCCCTGTCATCTAGTAACTCTGCCCTTAATTTATCTTTGAAGACTACTTCAAAAGAAGATAAAAAGCTATAGGTATAGAGATGTTCAATGCTACATTATTTATAAGAGTAAAAAGTAGGAAATAACTATGATCATTGACTTGACATTTTATATGGCCTTGAAAATTGTTTAGAAACTTTATAAAGCCCAATATAATATGAAAAAATTGAAAGACCAAGTTGTATGTTAAATAGGCAAAACAAATCTAGACTGTTAGAAGTCAATATAGTGTTTACTTTTTTGGGAGAGGTAATAACTTGGAAGGGAGCCAAAGGGGGACTTCTGAGATGTTCTTTTTTTTTTTTGAAGTATAGTTGATTTACAGTGTTGTATTAGTTTCTGGTGTACAGCAAAGGGGTTCAGATATGTATGTGTGTGTGTGTGTGTATATATATATATTCTTTTTCAGATTCTTTTCCATTATAGTTTATTACAGGATATTGACTATAACTTCCTGTGCCATACAGTAGGACCTTGTTGTTTATCTTTTTATATAGTAGTTTGTATCTGCTAATCCCAAACTCCTAATTTATCCCTCCTCCTGTGTTCTTTTTTTTAAAGGGAGCTATTACAGGGTGTGTATGTTTGTGACAGCTTACCCAAACTATATACTTACGATATGTGTACTTTTGTGTATGTACCTTATCCTTTAATAAAAGGTTTTTAAAAAACCCAAAACTGTTATGGTCACAACTGTATAAAATATATACCCATGTAGACCAGGACATACATGAAAATGTTAAATGTGAGGTGATAGCACTTGTTTACAATTTCTTTGATGATTTTCTTATAGTCAGATAAGAAACAAATTTTTTAACTTTTAAAAAATACTTTTAATTGTGAAAAATATACATATATGTTCATTATATATTTATTACAGCTTTATTGAGATATAATTTACATACCATACAATTCACCCATTTAGAGTTTATAATTTAGTGGTTTTTAGTTTATTTACAGAATAGTGCAACCATTACCACAGTCACTGTTACAACATTTTCATCACCCCAGAAAGAAACCCAATACCCATTAGCAGTCACTCCCCATTTTCCCCCAGACCTCTTCATTTTGTTGTTTATTTTTTAAATAAATTTATTTATTTATGTATTTTTGGCTGTGTTGGGTCTTCTTTGCTGCCCACGGGCTTTCTACTCTTCACTGTGGTGCATGGGCTTCTCATTGCGATGGCTTCTCTTGTTGCGGAGCACGGGCTCTAGGCGTGCGGGCTTCAGTAGTTGCAGTACGCAGGCTTGGTAGTTGTGGCTCACAGGCTTGGTTGCTCCATGGCATGTGGGATCTTCCCGGACCAGGGCTCGAACCTGTGTCCCCTGCACTGACAGACAGATTCTTAACCACTGTGCCACCAGTGAAGTCCTTGTTGTTTATTTTTAATAGCTTTTCCCTTCAGCTTTTTTTTCCTTTTTTTTCAATAAATTTATTCATTTGTTTTTATTTTTGGCTGTCTTGGGGTCTTCGTTGCTGCGCGTGGGCTTTCTCTAGTTGCAGCGAGCGGGAGCTACTCTTCGTTGCAGTACGCGGGCTTCTCATTGCGGTGGTTTCTCTTGTGGAGCACGGGCTCCAGGCAGGCGGGCTTCAGTAGTTGCGGCATGCGGGCTCAGTAGTTGTGGCTCGTGGGCTCTCTAGAGCGCAGGCTCAGTAGCTGTGGCGCACAGGCTTAGTTGCTCCGCGGCATGTGGGAATTTCCCGGACCAGGGCTTGAACCCGTGTCCCCTGCATTGGCAGGCGGATTCCACTGCGCCACCAGGGAAGCCCCCTTCAGCTTTTTATCTAAGTCACAGATGGGTTTTCTTCTTTGGAGTTCTGATTTCCTTCTTCTCTTGATTCAGTAAGTGGGTTGAGAGAGTGGAGTGAGTGGTATACTTAGAAAGGTGTTTCAATTTATTAGGAAATATTTCAGAATTAAAAAAAATAAGGTATGTATTGGGTTCTTGCTAAATATTAGTCATTGTGTTAGGTTGCTTGCCTTAAAATGGTCCCATGCATTTCGGGTCATACTCTACTCACAGCCTTCCAGTTTTACAGAAAAAAGTGCCTCAGAAAACTGAGGTTCAGGCAGGTTAAGTAACTTGTCCATGTTCACACAGTGGTGGGAAGGCAGAGCCAGGGTTTAAACCTAGGGGGTTTTGTTTTGTTGTTTTAATATATGTAAAAACTCTTTACTGAGTATGTTCACTAAGCACAGAACATCTTAAAAGCTCTCAAATCTAGGACTTATGGAGGTAGTTAAATTGTAGGATGCTGGCTAATGATGACACCAAGAGTCTAAAGACATGTGTTTGTTATTTTCCACTGGTACTTATGTAATTAAATAATGTGATCTACTTGAGTACTTTTGAGGAGAGGCTACAGATTTGTGCTTCTCTTTGTTGTATCTATGAACAGTTTTGTCTTTGGTTTCCCAGTGATGATCTCTGGAAAAAGTGAAGATGTTCAACCAACACCTTGTATGAGGGGTTAGTACTACTTCTGCCTCTGTGAAAATGGAAAATAATCGCACCTCCCTAAAAGTGAAGTTGCAAAAATACCCTTATTGCTGCAGGTGCTCTCAGTAGGTAATTTGGCAGGACTTGTTTAGTGTTAAATACTCTAGCAAGGGGTACATTTTAAAAGTTCTGCCTTTATGAGGATTACTTTAACGATTAATCAATAGTTAAAAGCCCTGTTGAGTTATTTTCTAGTTGAGGTGAAGGATCCAGTGGGGTCATGTGTCTTTTGTAACCTGGTTTGCCATGACCAAAGATATGAATTCTTGATGGTGTGACTGTGAACGGAAGAACTCGTTCTGTTCATCATAAACATTTCTTGAATTTTATTGCAAGGAAACTGAGGCCTTGGAGAGGTTAAAATATGTGACTAAGCTCACAACTAATGGCAGAGGTAGGCTAGTGTCTAGATCTCCTGAATATCAGTCTGTAATACTTTGCATTAATAAACTAGTGTGTATAATTATAATTAAAAACCTTTCAAAGACTCTGCTTTATCCTTTACTCCATTTTAACCTGCAGACCCCAGAGGAGGCTGAATTTATATGATCATATCATTACATAATTCTGTGAGTATTTTTTAGAATTATGGATATGATTATTTCTTTTATAAAAGCATTTATTGTTTTCAGATTCTTATTTTAGAAAATACGGAAATACAGAAAAAGAGAAAAAATTAAATATGTGATAATTATGTATATCTGCAGAAATAATCAGATGCATTAAAACACACACACACATACACCACTCTTCAGTGGAGCTAATGTACATTTTATGTCCCACTTTCTTCCTCTCAAGATTATTATTATTTACGTTCTCATCTAGTAATTTATACATCTAAGATTTCTAATTTCTTGTTTTGTTAATTTTTTTCTTTTTTGCTCCCCCCAACCCCCATAGATCTTGAGCCAGATGATTGTGCATCCATTTACATCTTTAATGTAGATCCACCTCCATCTACTTTAAACTCACCACTTTGCTTACCACATCATGGATTACCGTCTCACTCTTCTGTTTTGTCATCATCGTTTCAGCTCCAAGGTCACAAAAACTATGAAGGAACTTGTGAAATTCCTGAATCTAAATACAGCCCATTAGGTGGTCCCAAACCCTTTGAGTGCCCAAGTATTCAAATTACATCCATCTCTCCTAACTGTCATCAAGAAATTGATACTCATGAAGATGACCTACACATAAATGACCCAGAAAGGGAATATTTGGAAAGGCCTTCTAGAGATCATCTCTATCTTCCTCTTGAGCCATCCTACCGGGAGTCTTCCCTTAGTCCTAGTCCTGCCAGCAGCATCTCTTCTAGGAGCTGGTTCTCAGATGCGTCTTCTTGTGAATCTCTTTCACATATTTATGATGATGTGGATTCGGAGTTGAATGAAGCTGCTGCCCGATTTACTCTCGGATCCCCTCTGACTTCTCCTGGTGGCTCCCCAGGAGGCTGCCCTGGAGAAGAGTCCTGGAATCAACAGTATGGACTTGGACACTCCTTGTCACCTAGGCAATCTCCTTGCCACTCTCCTAGATCTAGTGTCACTGATGAGAATTGGCTGAGCCCCAGGCCAGCCTCAGGACCCTCATCAAGGCCTACTTCCCCTTGTGGGAAACGGCGGCACTCTAGTGCTGAGGTTTGTTATGCTGGGTCCCTTTCGCCTCATCACTCACCTGTTCCTTCTCCTGGTCACTCCCCCAGGGGAAGTGTAACAGAAGATACCTGGCTCAATGCTTCTGTCCAGGGTGGATCAGGCCTTGGCCCTGCACTTTTTCCATTTCAGTACTGTGTAGAGACTGATATTCCTCTGAAAACAAGGAAGACTTCTGAAGATCAAGCTACCGTACTACCAGGAAAATTAGAGCTCTGTTCAGATGACCAAGGGAATCTTTCACCATCCCGGGAAACTTCAATAGATGATGGCCTTGGATCTCAGTATCCTTTAAAGAAAGATTCATCTGGTGACCAATTTCTTTCAGTTCCTTCACCCTTTACCTGGAGCAAACCAAAGCCTGGCCACACCCCTATATTTCGGTGAGTTGATGGAAATAGATGATGGTCATTTTTCATGTTTATGTGTTATTGGTGGCATGTAACTACATTATCTATATAGAATTATTTGACCGTTTTTCTTCCTCCTTTTTTTTCTTCAATTTCTTGCAGACAAAGTCCACATTTATTTTCCTTTTAGTCTTAAAAGTGTCTTTAGATAGGCTAAAGTTATAATTTTCAAAGTGTATAATGAATTGCAGATAATAGCAAATTAATTACATTTAAGAATCCCTAGAAGGAATTTTCTTATCCACAAAAGCTTCTTGTAAAAGATTGATTATAGTATAAATTAAATTACTAATAAAACCACTTGGGGGGCTTCCCTGGTGGCGCAGTGGTTGGGAGTCCGCCTGCCGATGCAGGGGACACGGGTTCGTGCCCCGGTCCGGGAGGATCCCACATGCCGCGGAGTGGCTGGCCCCATGAGCCATGGCCGCTGAGCCTGCGCGTCCGGAGCCTGTGCTCCGCCGCGGGAGAGGCCACAGCAGTGAGAGGCCCACGTACCGCAAAAAAAAAAAAACCACTTGGGAATAGGCTTTTTATATTTTTAAGAACTCAATATACAAGTGAAATTTGCTTTTTATATTTGTAGCAAGTGGTTTTTCCCATAATTTTTTTTTGTCTTTTTACTTCATAAGTTTGTGATTTTTTTGTTGTTGTAGAGGAATTTTTAAATTTTATATATTCAGGTTTGTCTTTTCCTTCACGGCTTTTGGATTTTATGTTATATTTGAAAGCCTACCCCACTCTAAAGTAACTACAAATAAAAAAATCTAACTCTCACGAGTTTCTAACAAAATTTTTATGTATAATTTTTATAATATATGTACATAACATGTAGTATTTGTATTTATAAATTTTATATATATATATATATATATATAAAATTTTTTTTTTTTTTGAATCGTGAGTCCGGCTAAGGACTGGAGTGAAGACTATTGTAATGACTTTATTTTCTAAGTGGCTTATCAGTTACCACAATGCCATTTATAGAATCAATCTAGTCTATAATTGATTAGAAAAGACAACTTACCATGTATTAAATCCCCACATGGAGTTGGGTCTGTTTACTTTTTTTAAAAATGTTTTTTTGTTGGTATGAATGTTTATTTCTGGATCTAGATCTTTAGAAAAATATAATGTGGAATTATGGTATTGAAGATTCCTTTGAGCCCATCACTTTGCATCTGAAAATTATCTTAATCTTTTTAGGGGTTTGCTTGAACAAGTGCAGAAACTCGCTGAGAGTTGATGAAGTTGAGTTGTTGCTTCAGACTAATAAAAATTAATACCTTTGATCTTCAGAGTAGCTGGTAAAGCTAGGCTGAGGACATTCAAGGAAGTAATGAAATGATTTAGGAATTTACTGTAGGCATGATAGCATTTCAAAGGTAGAAGAGACCTTTAAAGTCCCATTTCACCAATCATTAAGAAGATATTACTTTCTAATACAAATCATTCTAGGTTTGGGTCCATTAATATTTGACCTGTGGACGTAGAAGTTGTTTCTTTTCTAATGCCATATTTTCAATGCTAATATATCTAAATGAACCTCTCCCCTTTAAGCTGTTTAAATTTTGATTGTTTTTGTAATTATATACACATATTTGAGAAAGTTACAGTTTATGAAATGTTAGAATTTATCCTTTTAAAAAATATATATACGAAACTAAAAAGTAGATAAAATTGATTTTATTCTTCAGGTTAAAGAATTATTTCTTAAACACCCACCATATCCAGTGTTATAACTTATTAAGTGATGTTTTCTTTTTTTATTTTATTTTTTGAATACTTTGCTTCAATGATCATGGGAAGAAATGTTGGTGCAAGTAATTTGAATCATTGCTTGACAATACTAGCGTGGTGAAATGCATCTTTGTGTGTTTTGTTTATAGCACGTCTTCATTACCTCCACTAGACTGGCCTTTACCAACTCATTTTGGACAATATGAACTGAAAATAGAAGTGCAACCTAAAACTCATCATCGAGCCCATTATGAAACTGAAGGTAGCCGAGGAGCAGTGAAAGCATCTACTGGGGGACATCCTGTTGTGAAGGTATGAGATTTTGGGGATGTTTCTGCAGATACCATACATCTGTTAATGATATGGTCTATTCAGTCAGGTACTGCTGAGCCCGAAGAGAGAAAATTTTCAAACCTAGAAAGCTTACATTGAGGTTTTGTGTCCTTGTTGATAGCACTTCCGCATTGAGGTGTTTTTTTTTTTTGCTAGGCTAAAAGATATTCTTCCTGGACTGACTCTCCAGCTGGTGAAACTCAGGGGAAAGATTATAATGGTCAAATAGTTGTTTTTCTGATCTAAAAAAAAATTGTATTATGTTTATAAGTACAATACATGCTTGTTTAAAGTCCAAATAATACAGAAAAGTAGAAAGAATAAAGCAATAAAATACCTAAAATCTAACCCCCTCAGAAATAAGCAGTTGTTAACATTTGATTAACATTCCAGATAATTCTCTGTGTGTATGTTTAGTGGAAGACTAGATGGATGACTAGAAAAATGCATGGACTTTTTTTAAGGATAAGATTATGTTGAACATCTTTGTAATTAATTTTTATTTGAATTTATTAGAAAATAAAACTAAAGTGAAATTATTATAATTATATAATATTCGAGTGTATAAAATATAATATGTAAGTTTTGACTCATAAGAATTGAATATTGGGCTTCCCTGGTGGCGCAGTGGTTGAGAGTCTGCCTGCCAATGCAGGGGACACGGGTTCGAGCCCTGGTCTGGGAAGATCCCACATGCTGCGGAGCAACTAGGCCCGTGAGCCACAACTACTGAGCCTGCGCGTCTGGAGCCTGTGCTCCGCAACAAGAGAGGCCGCGATAGTGAGAGGCCCGCGCACTGCGATGAAGAGTGGCCCCCGCTCGCCGCAACTAGAGAAAGCCCTCGCACAGAAACGAAGACCCAACACAGCCAAAAATAAATAAATAAATAAAATTTTTTTTTTAAAAAGAATTGAATATTAACCTTAATTTTACTTGAATGAAACATTTAAAAAATGAAACAGAAATAAAACTATATGGGGGCTTCCCTGGTGGCTCAGTGGTTGAGAGTCCGCCTGCCGATGCAGGGGACACGGGTTCGTGCCCCGGTCCGGGAAGATCCCACATGCCGTGGAGCGGCTAGGCCCGTGAGCCATGGCCGCTGAGCCTGTGCGTCCGGAGCCTGTGCTCAGCAACAGGAGAGGCCACAACAGTGAGAGGCCTACGTACACTACCCTCTACCTCCTGAATTTTGATGCTTATATTATTCTTCCTTACAGATCTATAGACATCTCCCTGCCTCATGTCCCACCACTCCTGTTATTTAGCTTAGTCCTATATGTGTTGATAGTTGGATTCAGTGATTACTACTAATTCTTTTTTTTTTATTTTTTTTATTTTTTTTATTTTTTCATTTTTTTGCAGTACGTGGGCCTCTCACTGTTGTGGCCTCTCCCGTTGCGGAGCGCAGGCTCCGGACACGCAGGCTCAGCGGCCATGGCCCACGGGCCCAGCCGCTCCGCAGCATGTGGGATCCTCCCGGACCGGGGCACGAACCTGTGTCTCCTGCATCGGCAGGCGGACTCTCAACCACTGCGCCACCAGGGAAGCCCACTACTAATTCTTTTTTATTTTTTCTTTTTCAAGTGTTTTTGTTTGTTTAAGGAGGGCTTTGGATTCTATATTCCTTGCATTCTTTCATGATTGAGAATGTTTATTTGTTGCCTTTATATACTCAAACATCAGAATGGCTATGTATAATAATCTTTTTTTTTTTTTTTTTTTGCGGTACGCGGGCCTCTCACTGTTGTGGCCTCTCCTGTTGCGGAGCACAGGCTCCGGACGCGCAGGCCCAGCAGCCATGGCCCACGGGCCCAGCCGCTCCACGGCATGTGGGATCCTCCCGGACCGGGGCACGAACCCGTGTCCCCTGCATCGGCAGGCGGACTCTCAACCACTGCGCCACCAGGGAAGCCTGGGTTTTCTCTTCTCTAGTTGTGACGCTCAGACTGCAGGGCGCTTCGGCTCTGTAGTTGTAGTGCGCGGGTTCCAGAGCTCGTGGGCCCTGTAGTTTGCTGCACATGGGCTGTAGTTGAGGCGCGCGAGCTCAGTAGTTGTGGTACGCGGGCTTAGTTGCCCCACGACATGTGGAATCTTAGTTCCCTGACCAGGAATCGAACCAGGGTACCCTGCATTGTAAGGTGGATTCTTTACCCCTGGACCACCAGGGAAGCCCGCCCCCCACCCCACCTTTGTTTATAAATGGCTGCACCGAGCAGCTTGTGAAGTCTTAGTTCCCGGACCAGGGATTGAACCCAGGCTCTGGCAGTGAAAGCGCAGAGTCCTAACCACTGGGACTGCCAGGGAATTCCCCATTTCTTGTATCTTTGCCTTTTGAAAGAAGTTATTTACAAGTGCTTAAATGAACAAAATCTTTTGGGAGTACAAGTGATTTGTTTCCACAGTATTCCTTTAATTAAAAACTGATTCCCTGCCAAAAAAAAATCGCGGCTGGGACGGGGGAATTCCCTGGCAGTCTGGTGGTTAGGACTCGGGTCCTTCCACTGCCAGGGCTCCCTGCTTAAAGGGAGACTAACACTTTGAATATTATCAGTGTTTTATATTCTCCTTGTGAGTGACTTATTTTTTTTTTCTAACTTGTTTCTTTAGAAATTATATCATTCATTATACTTGAAATTACTTAACCAGAGTATGTCTGGAGGTTGATGTTTCTTTTTCAGTCTTCCCCACTACGTATGATGCTCCCTTTCAAATTGAGATTCTTCCTTCCTGCAAGAAAAATTTTCTACATTATGTATCTATATATTTCCTGTTCTATATGTTTTGTCTTTACTTCAGAGGCTCCAGTTACTATTCACATGTTGACTTCTTTGTCAGTCCTCCATATCTATGTTCTTTTCTCGGGATACTTTAATGTATTTTTTTTTTTTTTAGTAAACCTATTTATTTATTTATCTATCTATCTATTTATTTATTTATTTATGGCTGCATTGGGTCTTCGTTGCTGCCTGTGGGCTTTCTCTAGTTGCGGCACGTGGGGGATGCTCTTCGTTGCGGTGCGCAGGCTTCTTATTGCGGTGGCTTCTCTTGTGGAGCACGGGCTCTATGCATGCGGGCTTCTGTAGTTGTGGCTTGCGGGCTCTAGAACACAGGCTCAGTAGTTGCGGCCCACGGGCTTAGTTGCTCCGCGGCATGTGGAATCTTCCCAGACCAGGGCTCGAACCCGTGTCCCCTGCATTAGCAGGCGGATTCTTTTTTTGTTTTTTGCGGTGCGCGGGCCTTTCACTGTTGTGGCCTCTCCCGTTGCGAGCACAGACTCCGGATGCGCAGGATCAGTGGCCATGGCTCACGGGCCCAGCCGCTCTGCGGCATGTGGGATCTTCCCAGACCGGGGCACGAACCCGTGTCCCCTGCATCGGCAGGCGGACTCTCAACCATTGCGCCACCAGGGAAGCCCGGCAGGTGGATTCTTAACCACTGCGCCACCAGGGAAGCCCCCTGCGACTGTGTTTTGTGTTTTGAATTTTAAATTGGTTCCTTGGCTCCACTTACCACTCATTTGATATTTTATCATTATATTTGGTCTCATGATTTATTGAATTTATATTCTTGAATCTTTTAGTGTGGAGCATTCACCAGCAGTCAATTTCTGTGTTCTGTTTCCTGTGTGTGTGTGTTGAGGGGAGGTTTTGTTTTCATTTTTATTGTATTTTCAACTGTCTTTTGCATAATTTCCTACTTTTTTCCTTAAATAAAAACAAAAACAAACCATGTATATTATGGTTGCCTAATTGCCTTGTCTTTTCCTCCCATTTTGTTTGAGAGCTTTGGTCTATAGCCTGAGGCGATTGGGGTAAAGAGGTAGAGAATTAGTTTAGGATAGGCCTTGTTGGGTTTGGCTCAAGAAAGTGAACAATATCATGTATGTGGCCCACTCCCAGTATGTTAGTATGTATCATATTTTCATGAGCTTTGCTTGTTCCTCTTGTACAACACAGAGTTCTGGAAGATGAAAGCACTTCTGACCTTTTTTGCCTCTGCCAAAGGCTCTGGAGCAGAATGCAGGATCTTTTCTTCGTGAGGCAGAGTTTTTCCTTGACTTGCCTCAGAGTTGCCTACTTAGAACTTTGATCTACTTTGCTACAAATTAGTTAGCATTCTCTGCTATTTTATTTTCCCACTTCATTACTTTTATTCCATTAATTTACTCTTTAATTTTATTTGCTCACTTTTCCTATTACCGTTCCTGGTGAGTGAAGGTATGGATTGGTTAGCAGCTCTGCCATACTGCATCAGAGTCTTCTGTTTCACAGTCCTCACCACCCCCTTGCCCTTTTGAAGTTTATAGCTCAAAGTTGTTCTTTATTTGGTTATTACTGGTAGATTTTTGGCTGTTTCCTACCCCCCACACATATACATTTTGTTTATTTTGTTAGGTATTAGGGGAAGAAGATTGTGATACTACTTCATTTCATTGTCTTTATCCAGAAGTTCTTTTTCTTTTTCTAATATCAAGAGGAAAATAAGCATTATATGATGAGAGCAGGTCATGCCAAATTGAAAAAGAAACATTCCTGATTGTACATACTCTACCACACTTGCAGAGCTGTATGCTTTGTATGGAACACTCTATTTGTGCATGCCCACTTCTGAGACCACATTTTTTCCACCAGCAGAGGTGGCCCCTCTCCAGGAACTAAGAAGAATATTTGTAAGATTTCTACACTATTCTGAGAATTTTTTTTTTATTTAATTTTATTTTTTTTAAACAGCAGGTCCTTGTTAGTCATCAGTTTTATACACATCAGTGTATACATGTCAATCCCAATCGCCCAATTCATTCACCACCACCACCACCACCCCACCATCACTTCCCCCCTTGGTGTCCATACGTTTGTTCTCTACATCTGTGTCTCAATTTCTGCCCTGCAAACTGGTTCATCTGTACCATTTTTCTAGGTTCCACATATATGCGTTAATATACAATATTTGTTTTTCTCATTCTGACTTACTTCACTCTGTATGAGAGTCTCTAGATCCATCCACGTCTCAACAAATGACCCAATTTCGTTCCTTTTTATGGCTGAGTAATATTCCATTGTATATATGTACCACATCTGCTTTATCCATTCGTCCGTTGATGGGCATTTAGGTTGCTTCCATGTCCTAGCTATTGTAAATAGTGCTGCAATGAACATTGGGGTGCATGCGTCTTTTTGAATTATGGTTTTCTCTGGGTATATGCCCAGTAGTGGGATTGCTGGGTCATATGGTAATTCTATTTTTAGTTTTTTAAGGAACCTCCATACTCTTCTCCATAGTGGCTGTATCAATTTACATTCCCACCAACAGTGCGAGAGGGTTCCCTTTTCTCCACACCCTCTCCAGCATTTGTTGTTTGTAGATTTTCTGATGATGCCCATTCTAACTGGTGTGAGGTGATACCTCATTGTAGTTTTGATTTGCATTTCTCTAATAATTAGTGATGTTGAGCAGCATTTCATGTGCTTCTTGGCCATCTGTATGTCTTCTTTGGAGAAATGTCTATTTAGGTCTTCTGCCCATTTTTGGATTGGGTTGTTTGTTTTTTTAATATTGAGCTGCATGAGCTATTTATATATTTTGGAAATTAATTCTTTGTCCGTTGATTCATTTTCAAATATTTTCTCCCATTCTGAGGGTTGTCTTGTTTATGGTTTCCTTTGCTGTGCAAAAGCTTTGAAGTTTCATTAAGTCCCATTTGCTTATTTTTGTTTTTATTTCCATTACTCTAAGAGGTGGATCAAAAAAGACCTTGCTGTGATTTATATCAAAGAGTGTTGTTCCTGTGTTTTCCTCTAGGAGTTTTATAGTGTCCGGTCTTACATTTAGGTCTCAAATCCATATTGAGTTTATTTTTGTGTGTGGTGTTAGGCAGTGTTCTAATTTCAGTCTTTTACATGTAGCTGTCCAGTTTTCCCAGCACCACTTATTGAAGAGACTGTCTTTTCTCTATTGTATATCCTTGCCTCCTTTGTCATAGATTAGTTGACCATAGGTGCGTGGGTTTATCTCTGGGCTTTCTATCTTGTTCCATTGATCTGTGTTTCTGTTTTTTTTTTGCTGTACATGGGCCTCTCACTGTTGTGGCCTCTCCCGTTGCAGAGCACAGGCTCCGGACGCGCAGGCTCGGCGGCCATGGCTCACGGGCCCAGCCGCTCTGCGGCATGTGGGATCTTCCCGTACCGGGGCACGAACCCGTGTCCCCTGCATCGGCAGGCGGACTCTCAACCACTGCGCCACCAGGGAAGCCCTGTGTTTCTGTTTTTGTGCCAGCACCCTATTGTCTTCATTACTGTAGCTTTGTAGTATAGTCTGAAGTCAGGGAGTCTTATTCCTCCCACTCTGTCTTTTTCCATCAAGACTGCTTTGTCTATTCGGGGTCTTTGTGTTTCCATACAAATTTTAAGATTTTTTGTTCTAGTTCCGTAAAAAATGCCATTGGTAATTTGATAGGGATTGCATTGAATCTGTAGATTGCTTTGGGTAGTATAGTCATTTTCACAATATTGATTCTTCCAATCCAAGAATATGGTATATCTCTCCATCTGTTGGTATCATCTTTAATTTCTTTCATCAGTTTCTTATAGTTTTCTGCATACAGGTCTTTTGTCTCCCTAGGTAGGTTTATTCCTAGGTATTTTATTCTTTTTGTTGCAGTGGTAAATGGGAGTGTTTCCTTAATTTCTCTTTCAAATTTTTCATCATTAGTGTATAGGAATGCAAGAGATTTCTGTGCATTAATTTTGTATCCTGCAACTTTACCGAATTCATTGATTAGCTCTAGTAGTTTTCTGGTAGCATCTTTAGGATTCTGTATGTATAGTATCATGTCATCTGCCAACAGTGACAGTTTTACTTCTTCTTTTCCAATCTGTATTCCTTTTATTTCTTTTTCTTCTCTGATTGCTGTGGCTAGAACTTCCAAAACTGTGCTGAATAATAGTGGTGAGAGTGGACATCCTTGTCTTGTTCCTGATCTTAGAGGAAGTGCTTTCAGTTTTTTACCATTGAGAATGATGTTTGCTGTGGGTTTGTCATATATGACCTTTATTATGTTGAGGTAGGTTCCCTCTTTGCCTGCTTTCTGGAGAGTTTTTATCATAAATGGGTGTTGAATTTTGTCAAAAGCTTTTTTCTGCATCTATTGAGATGATCATATCGTTTTTATTCTTCAGTTTGTTAATATGGTGTATCGCATTGATTGCTTAACGTATATCGAAGAATCCTTGCATGCCTGGGATAAATCCCACTTGATCATGGTGTATGATCCTTTTAATGTGTTGTTGGATTCTGTTTGCTAGTATTTTGTTGAGGATTTTTGCATCTATATTCATCAGTAATACTGGTCTGTAATTTTCTTTTTTTGTAGTATCTTTGTCTGGTTTTGATAGCAGGGTGATGGTGGCCTCATAGAATGAGTTTGGGGTGTTCCTTCCTCTGCAATTCTTTGGAAGAGTTTGAGAAGGATGAGTGTTAGCTCTTCTCTAAATGTTTGATAGAATTCACCTGTGAGTCCATCTGGTCCTGGACTTTTGTTTGTTGGAAGATTTTTCATCACAGTTTCAATTTCATTACTTGTGATTGGTCTGTTCATATTTTCTATTTCTTCCTGGTTCAGTCTTGGAAGGTTATACCTTTCTAAGAATTTGTCTATTTCTTCCAGGTTGTCCATTTTATTGGCATAGAGTTGCTTCTAGTAGTCTCTTAGGATGCTTTGTATTTCTGCAGTGTCTGTTGTAACTTCTCCTTTTTCTTATCTAATTTTATTGATTTGAGTCCTTTCCCTCTTTTTCTTGATGAGTCTGGCTAATGGTGTATCAATTTTGTTTATCTTCTCAAAGAACCAGCTTTTCATTTTATTGATATTTGCTATTGTTTTCTTTGTTTCTATTTCATTTATTTCTGCTCTGATCTTTATGATTTCTTTCCTTGTGCTAACTTTGGGTTTTGTTTGTTCTTCTTTCTCCAGTTCCTGTAGGTGTAAGGTTAGATTGTTTATTTGAGATTTTTCTTGTTTCTTGAGGTAGGTTTGTATAGCTATAAACTTCCCTCTTAGAACTGCTTTTGCTGCATCCCATAGGTTTTGGATCATCGTGTTTTCATTGTCATTTGTCTCTAGGTATTTTTTGATTTCCTCTTGATTTCTTCAGTGATCTCTTGGTTATTTAGTAACGTATTGTTTAGCCTCCATGTGTTTGTGTTTTTTTACGTTTTTTTCCCTGTAATTCATTTCTAATCTCATAGCGTTGTGGTCAGAAAAGATGCTTGATATGATTTCAATTTTCTTAAATTTACTGAGGCTTGATTTGTGACCCAAGATGTGATCTATCCTGGAGAATGTTCTGTGCACACTTGAGAAGAAAGTGTAATCTGCTGTTTTTGGATGGAATGTCCTATAAGTATCAATGAAATCTATGTGGTCTATTGTGTCATTTAAAGCTTCTGTTTCTTTATTTATTTTCATTTTGTATGATCTGTCCATTGGTGTAAGTGAGGTGTTAAAGTCTGCCACTATTATTGTGTTACTGTCGATTTCCTCTTTTATAGCTTTTAGCAGTTGCCTTATGTATTGAGGTGGTCCTGTGTTGAGTGCATTATAAATTGTTATATCTTCTTGGATTGATCCCTTCATCATTATGTAGTGTCCTTCGTTGTCTCTTGCAACATTCTTTATTTTAAAGTCTATTTTATCTGATATGAGTATTGCTACTCCGGCTTTCTTTTGATTTCCATTTGCATGGAATATCTTTTTCCATCCCCTCACTTTCAGTCTGAATGTGTCCCTAGGTCTGAAGTGGGTCTCTTGTAGACAGCATATAGATGGGTCTTGTTTTTGTATCCATTCAGCAAGCCTGTGTCTTTTGGTTGGAGCATTTAATCCATTCACGTTGAAGGTAATTATCGATATGTATGTTCCTATGACCATTTCCTTAATTGTTTTGGGTTTGTTTTTGTAGGTCCTTTTCTTCTCTTGTGTTTCCCACTTAGAGAAGTTCCTTCACCATTAGTTGTAGAGCTGTTTTGGTGGTGCTGAATTCTGTTATCTTTTGCTTGTCTGTAAAGCTTTTGATTTCTCCATCACATCTGAATGAGATCCTTGCCGGGTAGAGTAATCTTGGTTGTAGGTTCTTCCCTTTCATCACTTTAAGTATATCATGCCATTCCCTTCTGGCTTGTAGAGTTTCTGCTGAGAAATCAGCTGTTAACCTTATGGGAGTTTCCTTATATGTTATTTGTCATTTTTCCCTTGCTGCTTTCAATAATTTTTCTTTGTCTTTAATTTTTGCCAAATTGATTACTATGTGTCTCGGCGTGTTTCTCCTTGGGTTTATCCTGTATGAGACCCTCTGTGCTTCCTGAACTTGGTTGGCTATTTCCTTTCCCATGTTAGGGAAGTTTTTGACTATAATCTCTTCAGATATTTTCTCTGGTCCTTTCTCTTTCTGTCCTCCTCTGGGACCCCTGTAATGCAAATGTTGCATTTAATGTTGTCCCAGAGGTCTCTTAGGCTGTCTTCATTTTTTTTCATTCTTTTCTTTATTCTGTTCCACAGTAATGAATTCCACCATTCCGTCTTCCAGGTCACTTATCCATTCTTCTGCCTCAGTTATTCTGCTATTGATTCCTTCTAGTGTAGTTTTCATTTCAGTTATTGTATTGTTCATCTCTGTTTGTTTGTTCTTTAATTCTTCTAGGTCTTTGTTAAACATTTCTTGCATCTTCTCAATCTTTGCCTCCATTCTTTTTCCGAGGTCCTGGATCATCTTCACTATCATTATTCTGAAATCTTTTTCTGGAAGGTTGCCTATCTCTACTTCATTTAGTTGTTTTTCTGGGGTTTTATCTTGTTCCGTCATCTGGTACATAGCCCTCTGCCTTTTCATCTTGTCTATCTTTCTGTGAATGTGGTTTTTGTTCCACAGGCTGCAGGATTGTAGTTCTTCTTGCTTCTGCTGTCTGCCCTCTGGTGGATGAGGCTATCTAAGCGGCTTGTGTAAGTTTCTTGATGGTAGGGACTGGATGTTCTGAGAATTTTTTAATATTCAGAAAGAGAAAGAGGATGACACCAATTGCCATTCCAGACCAATCTGACCATTACACATAAGAGTGGTGTGCTTGGTTCTCAAGCCTGGGAAAAATGCGTTGATTTTTTTCTGTATGTGCAGACTTTTAAAAAATGTTTTACTGCTGTATGGGAATGCATCATTAAAGTACACAAATATTAACATGTATAGCTCAATGAATTTTTCATACACACACAGACACACGCACACACATACTCACACACACGTAAAACTACAAACAGGTTAAGGTATAGAATGTTTTAAGCACCCTAGAAGACTCCCTTGTGCCCTTCCCAGTTTATATCTTCCAACCAAAGGTAACTGTGCTTCTGACCATTTATTATCGTTGATTAGTTTTTTTATTCATGAGTTGCTAATAAATGGACTCATACGAAGTGTTCTGTTTTCTGTCTAGCTTCATTTAACACATGAGCGTGAAATTCATCCAGTTTGGGTTTTTTTGTAGTTTGAAAAAAATTGCTGTATAATATTCCATCGTATGAATTTACTACAATTTCTTTATCTGTCGTTCTGTTCATTGACACTTGGTTTGTATCCAGTTTTCAAATATCACGAGTAAAGCCGCTGTATGCTTTTTTTTACACATATCTTTTGATGGACGAAGCATTCACATGTTTTTGGTATATGTTTATATGTCTCAGAGTGGAATTGCTGGTTTTTCAAAGGAGCTGTACCAGTTTTTACTCCTGACCAGCCATATATGAAAGTTCCAGTTACTCTACATCCTCACCAATAATACCAGCACTTGGTTCTTGTCTTTTAATTTTAACCATTCTGACAGGGATGTGGAGGTATCACACTGGTTTTAAATTGTTGTTTCTTTCTTTTTTTTTTTTTTAAATTGTTGTTTCTTGATAACCAGTGACGTTGAACATCTTTTCATATGTTTATCAGACATTTGGCTGTCCTTTTTGTGAAGTCTCTGTTCACATCTCTTGACCAATTTTTAAATTGTCTCTTTTTCTTACTGATTTGTAGGAGTTTTTAATATTTGGATATAAGTCCTTTGTCAGATATGTGTATGGCAAATGACATTTCTTTTCCTAGTCTGTTGCTTGCTTTTTCACTTTCTTAATTGTGTCTTTTGATAAATGGAAGTTTTTAATTTTAATGAAGTCCAAATTATCAGTCTTGTTTTCCATGGAAAGTGCTTTCATACCTTTTCAAGAATCTTTGCTTGCTCCAAGGTTATGAAGATAGTTTCCTGTGTTTTATTCTGGAAGCTTTATTACTTTACCTTTTACATATAGGTCTGTGATCTATCTCAAATTAATTTTTGTATATGAATTAAAGGTGAAGATTAAGATACATTTTGTTTTCTTATGGATAGAAGTTGATCCAGTACCATTATTGAAAAGCCCATCATTTTTCTACTCTACGACATTGGTGCCTTTGTCATAAATCAGGTGACCAGCCATATATCTGTGGCTCTCTTCCCTAACTCTTCATTCTGTGCCATTGGACTATTTGTTCTGTCTTAGTACCATTACTACATTGCATTAATTATAATTTCTTTATAGTAAATCTTGATATTTGATAGTGTGGGTCTTTTTTTAGGATTGTATTGGTTATTCTAGGTCCTTTGCATTTCTGTATGAATTTTAGAGTCAGCTTGTCAATCTCTACCCACCACACCCCCAAAATTAAAAAAAAAAAACAAACCTGCTGGGATTTTGATTAAGATTACCCAATGGTTAGTACTTAGTGCTTTCACTGCAGAGGGCCTGGGTTCAGTCCCTGGTCAAGGAACTAAGATCCCACGAGCCTCACGGCGGTGGCCCAAAAAAAAAAAAAAAGATTACCTAAGAGTTTTATAGTTAAAATCATACATTTAGGTCTTTTCTCCATTTGAGTTAATTTTTGTATATGGTGTTAGGTAAGGGTCCAGCTTTATTCTTTTGCATGTAGTTATCCAGTTTTCTCAGCATCATTTGTTGAAAAGACTCTCCTGTCCTCATTGAATAGTCTTAACATTGTTGTTAAATATCATCCCTGGCAGTCCAGTGGTTAGGACTTGGCACTTGCACTGCCAGGGCCCAGGTTCAATCCCTGATCAGGGAACTAAGATCCCTGTGTGGTACAGTCAAAAAGAAAAGAAAACAAAACAAAAACCTTTGACCATATGTGCAAGCGTTTATTTCTAGGCTCTCTATTCTGTCCCATTGGTCTCTGTGTCTGTCTTTGTACTAGTTCCACACTGTTTTGATTGCGGTAGCTTTGTAGTAAGCTTTGAAATTTGAAAGCGTGTGTCTTCAGTTTTGTTCTTTGTTTTTGAAGATTGTCTTGGCTATTCAGCGTCCCTTGAGATTCCATATGACTTTTAGGATGGATTTTTCTGTTCTGCAAAAAATGTCTTTGAGATTTTTATGCAGACTGCATTGAATCTGTAGATTGCTTTAGGTAGTATTGACATGTTAACAATAATAAATCTTCCAATAAATGAACATGGGATGTTTTTCCATTTATTCATGTCTTCTTTAATTTTTTTCAGCAATGTTGTATAGTTTTCATTGTGTAAAACTTTAACCTCTTTGATTGAGTTAATTCCTAGGTATTTTATTCTTCTTGATGCTATTGTAAATGGAATTGTTTTCATAATTTCCTTTTCAGGTTGTTCACTGTTTGTGTATAGAAATGCAACTTATTTTCATGTGTTGACTTTGTGTCCTGCTACTTTGTTGAATTCATTTATTATCTCTAGCAGTTTTTGTTTTTGTTCTGGTAGAATCATTAGGGTTTCCTTTGTTTTTTAAATTAATTAATTAATTAATTTTTAGCTGTGTTGGGTCTTCGTTGCTGTGCACGGGCTTTCTCTAGTTGTGGTGAGCGGGGGCTACTCTTCGTCGTGGTGCGCGGGCTTCTCATTGTTGTGGCTTTCTCTTGTTGTGGAGCATGGGCTCTGGTGCACAGACTTCAGTAGTTGTGGCACGTGGGCTCAGTAGTTGTGGCTTGGGGGCTCTAGAGCTCAGGCTCAGTAGTTGTGGCGCACAGGCTTAGTTGCTCCACAGCATGTGGGATCTTCCCGGGCCAGGGCTCGAACCTGTGTCCCTTACATTGGTAGGCAGATTTTTAACCACTGTGCCACCAGGGAAGCCCAGGGTTTTCGATATATAAGATTATATCATCTAAGAACAGATAATTTTGCTTCTTCCTTTCCAATTTAGATACCTTTTATTTCTTTTTCTTGCCTAATTGCTCTGGCTAGAACTTCCAGTACTGTGTTGAAAAGAAGTGATGAAAGCAAGCATCATTACTTGTTCCTGATCATAGAGGAAAAACTTTGTCTTTTACCTTTGAGTATGATGTTTACTGTGGGGCTTCCTTCCTCCCTCCCTCCCTCCCTCCCTCCCTCCCTCCCTCCCTCCCTCCCTTCCTCCTTTCCTCCCTCCCTCCCTCCTTCACCAGGTCTTAGTTGTGGCACGTGGGGTCTTCATTGCCACATGTTTTTAGTTGTGGCATGTGGACTTCTTAGTTGTGCATGCGAACTCTTAGTTGCGGCATGCATGTGGGATCTAATTCCTCGACCAGAGATTGAACCCGAGCCCCCTGCATTGGGAGCATGGAGTCTTACCCACTGGACCACCAGGGAAGTCCCAAATGGGTTTTTCATATATGGCTTTTATTATTTTGAGATATGTTCCTTCTATTCCTACCTTATTGAGCGTTTTTATCATGAAAGGGTATTGAATTTTGCCGAATGCCTTTTCTGAACCAGTTGAGATAATCATGTGATTTTTTTTTCCCTTCATTCTGTTAATGTGGTTTATTACATTGATTGATATTCATGTGTTGAACCATTCTTGCATTCTGGGAATAAATCCCACTTGGTCATGGTGTATAATTCTTCAAATATGCTGCAGAATTTGGTTTGCCAGTATTTTGTTGAGGATTTTTCATCAGTGCTCATAAGGGATATTGGTCTGTAGTTTTCTTGTATTGTCTTCGTCTGGCTTTGGTATCAGGGTAATGCTGACTCCATGGAATGAGTTAGGAAGTGTTCCCTCCTCTTCAATTTATTTGAATGTTTGAAGAAGATCGGTATTAGTTCTTATTTAAATGTTCGGTTGAATTCACTGGGTCCAGGGCTTTGCTTTGTCAGGAAATTTTTTTTTTTTTTTGGCTGTATTGGGTCTTCGTTTCTGCGCGCAGGCTTTCTTTAGTTGCAGCGAGTGGGGGCTACTCTTTGGTGTGGTGCGTGGGCTTCTCATTGTGGTGGCTTCCCTTGTTGCGGAGCACAGGCTCTAGGCACCAGGGCTCAGTAGTTGTGGCACACAGGCTTAGTTGCTCCGAAGCATGTGGGATCCTCCCGGACCAGGGCTCAAACCCATGTCCCCGTATTGGCAGGCGTATTCTTAACCACTGTGCCACGACGGAAGCCCCTGTGAGGAGATTTCTAATTACCGGTTCCATCTTCTTACTAGTTAAAGGAATATTCAGATTGTCTGTTTCTTTGTGGTTTAGTTTTAAGGGTTTGTGTTTCTAGGAATTTGTCCACTTCATGTAGGTTATCCAGTTTGCTGGTATACAGTTGTTCATAGTACTCTCTTATAATCCTTTCTTTAAAATAATTAATTAATTTTATTTTTTTGGCTGCGTTGGGTCTTCGTTGTGCATGGGCTTTCTCTAGTTGCAGTGAGCGTGGGCTTCTCATTGCAGTGGCTTCTCTTGTTTCAGAGCACGGGCTCTAGGTGCACGGGCTTCAGTAGTTGGGCTTGCGGGCTCTAGAGCTCAGGCTTAGTAGTTGTGGTGCACAGGCTTAATTGCTCTGTGGCACATGGGATCCTCCCAGACCAGGGCTGGAACCTGTGTCCCCTGCATTGGCAGGCAGATTCTTAACCACTGCGCCACCAGGGAAGCCCTAATCCTTTTTATTTCTGTAGAATTGATAGTGTTGTTTCTAATTTTAGTAATTCAAGTATTTTCTCCTTTTTTCTTAGTCTGTTGAGCTAAAAGTTTGTCAATTTTGATCTTTTTAAAGAACCAACTTTTGGTTTCATTGATTTTTCTCTATTTTTCTGTTTCCTGTTTCATTTACCTCTGCTCTAATCTTTATTACTTTCTTCTGCTGGCTTTAGGTTTAGTTTGTTCTTTTTCTAGTTCCTTAAGTTGTAAAGTTTTGTTCACAACTAGAAACCAGATTCTCCCCCTTCCACAGGGCTTGCTCTTTTTTGTTTTTGTCTTTTTGATTGTCGTAAGCTGGTTTTTTTTTTTTGTTGTTGTTGTTGTTGTTTTTTGCCAGGGATCAGCCTGAGGTATAAACTTAAGGTCTTCTCTGGTCTTTTTTGAGCCTTTCCCTGGGCATGGGTGATTATTTTCTAATTTTCCCCAGATATTCAGTTGTTTTTTAAATATCCTAGTCTTTAATGTGTGGCTTTTAGAAGGGGAAAAAGAAAAATGAGGTGCGGGTGTCACTACTTTAAATCCCCTGGGGGACTTGCCTTGTGGCGCAGTGGTTAAGAATCCACCTGCCAGTGCAGGGGACACGGGTTCAATCCCTGGTCTGGGGTGATCCCACATGCTGCGGAGCAACTAAGCCCATGTGCCACAACTCCTGAAGCCCATGTGCCTAGAGCCCATGCTCCACAACAAGAGAAGCCACTGCAATGAGAAACCCACGCACCACAACAAAGAGTAGCCCCTGCTCACCAGAACCAGAGAAAGCCCGTGTGCAGCAATGAGGACCAAACGCAGCCAAAAATAAATTAAAAAATAAATTAAAAAAAAAAAACTGAACCATACAGCCAGTGTCTACTTCTTCCTTGTATTTTCTGTAATCTGATGAATTTATAGATGGAGAGTACAAAGTAGAAACTGAATGTCCTTTTATTATCAAATTGGGCTGATAGATGAAAAATATATATAATCTTATTTCTTTTTATAGTTCATGGTTAGGGACTGTAGAATTATAGAGCACTGTTAAGAAACTTCTTCCAACTTCCTAGGGGGTTTTTTGGGTTTTACATACTCCACAATGTTTTTGTGTGGTGGGGGTAAAAAATTTCTGTAGTGCCTTAAGAATATACAAGCACAATAGAGAAATAGATGCAGTTTAAATTATTTTTAATTTTTTTAAACATCTTTATTGGAGTATAATTGCTTTACAATGGTGTGTTAGTTTCTGCTGTATAACAAAGTGAATCAGCTATACATATACATATATCCCCATATCCCCTCCGTCTTGCATCTCCCTCCCACACTCCCTATCCCACCCATCTAGGTGGTCACAAAGCACCGAGCTGATCCCCCTGTGCTATGCAGCTGCTTCCCACTAGCTATCTGTTTTACATTTGGTAGTGTGTATATATATCCATGCCACTCTCTCACTTCGTCCCAGCTTACCCTTCCCCCTCCCCATGTCCTCAAGTCCAAGTCCATTCTCTACGTCTGTGGCTTTATATATACCTGACCTGCCCCTAGGTTCTTCAGAACCTTTTTTTTTTTTTTTTTTTAGATTCCATATATATATGTTAGCATACGGTATTTGTTTTTCTCTTTCTGACTTACTTCACTCTGTATGACAGACTCTAGGTCCATCCACCTCACTACAAATAACTCAGTTTCGTTTATTTTTATGGCTGAGTAATATTCCATTGTATATATGTGCCACATCTTCTTTATCCATTCATCTGTCGATGGACACTTAAGTTGCTTCCATGTCCTGGCTTTTGTAAATAGAGTGATGCAGTTTAATTTAAAATGAAACTAACTTGTTTACTTGTCAGGAAATTAATCTTTAATAAAGTTAACATAGTGTAAATGAGTACTTAATCAGATTATTTTTCTTATCCAAATTAGGAAAATTGTTTAATTAAAGTCAATAACTTTTATTGGAGTTCTCTAATGAAAATACACATTTTCAGTCCTAGGATTCAAAGAGACTTTTGCAGGTCTTAACTTTCTGAATTTTGTTTTAGATGGTTTAACATAGTATAGAGTCTCCATATCTTTTAGAATAATGTTTAGGTTGTAGAACAAATAATTTTAAAAGAATTTAGTTTAATATTGACATTTATCCAAAAAATGCTAGACACCAACATGCTCTTAAATTGCCTAATCTAGTGACATTTTGCATATTTGTTCTGTTGCTAATTGCAAAAATTGATTTTTTTTGTAGTTCTTTGTAGTTTACAAAATGTTTTCTCAGAGTTTATATTTAATATTTGCTAAAGTTTTTTGAAAAGGGCAAGGCAAGTACATTGTACAGATGATTTAAGATTACACTTAATGTAATTGGTAGAGATCTTAAACCCAGGTCTTTTGACTCTGCTGTTCCACTTTTATTGTACCATGTTGCCTCTTATAGTTATCTTATAATTTCATGTGCTTTTCATTTTATAAAGTACTTTCACATTATCTCTTTTAATTCTCTGAATAAGCTTTTTTAGAAATCCTGGTGTTTGATTTCAAGACAAGTGCTGTTTCTACAACGTTTGGAGCTTCTAATAAAAATCTTGGACCTTGTTTACCATTATATTAGTTCAAGCTCTTTTAGATTAATTGTGGTAGGCTAACTACTATGACTAATAATCTCTAGTTCTTGTTGGTTTGTGACAGAAAAGTTTATTTTCTTTTGTATTGTCACTCTTGAATACAAGGTCTGTCTATTTTTTGATACAATCATGTTCAGCACACAGCCTCCATGGTCCCTGGGAAAAGGGAAGAAAGTATAGGAAAGGCACATAAGATACATGAACCTGGAAATTATTACCAATTATTACTACTCACTGTCCAGGAGTAATCACTTGCAAATGAGTGGCCCTACTCATTTGCAAGAGGACTAGGAAAGGTATACTATACAGTTCTATACGTAAATCTTTGGTGGTCAGCTTGTCTTCTCGTCCACATTTGCTATACGGTGTTGGTCTTTAAGTACATTTAGGAGTCAATACTAGTAGCTCAATGACTGGTATGGGCTCTACAGTCATACTGCTTGGGTTTGAATCCTGAGCTGTACTGTATCTTTGGCCAAGCAGTTTAACTTTTCTAGACCTTTTATTGAATCATTCATTGCTTAGTTTATTCATTCACCTATCCTTTCACTCATTCAGTAAATATTTTTTGATTGCTCACTACATCATAGGCAATATTGTAGATGCTGGGAATCCAGAGATAAATAAAAGACAGAAAAGGTCCCTGCCCTTATGGGCACAGAGACAATAGCAGAGACAATAAGCAAATAAACAAAATAATATTAGAATGTATTAAGGGCTATATTGGAAATTAGAATATGATGTGATAGAGGTTAATTATGGAGGGAACTACCTCCAATTCCTTTTTTGTAGAATGAGAATAATATCACCTACCTAAGAGCTGATGTGGGGATGAAATGAAACATTGCATGTAAAGAACATAGTAAATGTTCAGTAAATATTATTTGCTATTATTACTTAGGCTTCTTTTAGCAGCTTGATCAATGTTCTGTGAACCCTGATGGAGAAAATGCAGCAGAATAAGATATCTACATTGGCATCTTAGAATTCATCTGGGTTGATTGCTGTCATTTTAAAGAGCTGTGTTTGCATTCCACTGGCCAGTGTTGTATCAAAATGAAAAGAGAAAGAGCACTTAAGCACAAGTTCTAGAAATCTTTCTGATACTCCCCAAAGGAGGATTTCAGATGTTCTCAATATAATTACATGGTGAGAGCCAAGAAGTTTCTGAAGTATATATTTCTTGAAATTTTAAAAACTCAAACTATGAAGCTGTTGAAAAATACCACCTACTTTCTAGCCAACTAATAAACTAACTTTTTCTTTTATTCAAAGTAAATAATCTTATTCATTAATATGGTCTGCAAATATGTAATACACTCAGGGTAGTTTGTTACTGTAGCTGGGGATTCAAGAGGGGGAGTGGAATCAGACATGTTTCCTACTCTCATGAAATTTCTAGTTCAGTGAAGTTTGCAAACAAGATAATAACAAAAGTATGATAAAGCCTTAATGGGGGAAATTCAGATCTCTCTGAGAGCAAATAGGGACCTAAAACCCAGATGAAGGGGTTGAATCAGGCACTGCTATTTGAGTGAAGTTCCTAGCTAATTAATAAACATTAGCCAGGGAAAAGCTAAATACTAAGGAAGTGAAAGTATTAAGCAGAGGAAAGGGTTTAGAGCTACACTGTCCAATTCAGCAGTTACTAACCACATTTAAATTTAAAGCAACTAAAATTAAAAATTCAGTTCTTCACTTGCATTAACAACACTTCAAGGCTTGGTAGCCAATGTGGGTAATGGTTACGTTGCCTTTGTTTTTTGTTTTTTTTTGCGGTACGCGGGCCTCTCACTGTTGTGGCCTCTCCCGTTGCGGAGCACAGGCTCCAGACGCGCAGGCTCAGCGGCCACGGCTCACGGGCCCAGACGCTCCGCAGCATTGTGGGATCTTCCCGGACCGGGGCACGAACTTGTGTCCCCTGCATCGGCAGGCAGACTCTCAACCACTGTGCCACCAGGGAAGCCCTACATTGCCTTTTGAACAAATGATGCTAGCAATTGGACATCCATAGACAAGAAAATAAACCTTAACCTAAACTTCACACCTTACACAACAATTGATATGACATGGATCATGGGTTTTTTTTTACAATGCAGATATAGAATATTTTCATCATTTCAGAGAGTTCTGTTGAGCAGTGCTGATTTAGAAGGCTCTGAGACCAAAGGAAATACGGCATGTTAATGAATTACAAGAAATATACAACAGTAGAATTTGATTTCATTTGTCCAAAAAGTATTAGTATTTTAGGAATTATCAGAAACATTTTATTCTCATTTTTCAAAATGTGAAAATCATTTGAAATTACATCAATTTTTAATTTAGCATAGGTAATGGCAACTGTATTTAAATAAAAAATATACTGTTTATAGACCAAGATGAATATTCTTTAAGAGCTTTTACATTGTCTTTTTTTTTTTTTTTTTTTTGCTTTACACGGGCCTCTCGCTGTTGTGGCCTGTCCCGTTGCGAAGCACAGGCTCTGGACGCGCAGGCTCAGCGGCCATGGCTCACGGGCCTAGCCGCTCCACAGCATGTGGGATCTTCCTGGACCGGGGTACGAACCTGTGTCCCCTGCATCGGCAGGTGGGCTCTCAACCACTGCGCCACCAGGGAAGCCCTACATTGTCTTTTTAACGAATGGTGCTGTAGCAGTTGGACATCTTTAAGCAAATAAAACCACCTTAACCTAAACCTCACATCTTATACAAAAATTAATTCAAAATGGATTGTGAAATTAAATGTGAATTGTAAAACCATAAAACTTTTAGAAGAAAGCATAGGAGAAAATCTTCAGGACCTCAAGCTATGAGAAAAGTTCTCGGGCATGATACCAAAAGCATGATACTAGAAGAAAAAATAGATAAATTGGACTTCATCAAAATTAAAAACTTTAGCCCTGTGAAAGATCCTATTAAGAGGACGGAGGACTTCCCTGGTGGTCCAGTGGTTGGGACTCCACACTCCCAGTGCAGGGGGTACTGGTTCAATCCCAGGTTGAGGAACTAAGATTCCACATGCTGCACAGCATGGCAAAAAAAATATAAAAGGATGGCAAAGACAGGCTAAGACAGGAAGAAAACATTTGCAAACCACATATCTGACAAAGATCTTGTATCTAGAATATGTAAAGAACTTTGAAAACTCAACAGTAAAAAAGCAATTCAGGGGGCTTCCCTGGTGGCGCAGTGGTTGGGAATCCGCCTGCCAGTGCAGGGGACGCGGGTTTGAGCCCTGGTCCAGGAAGATCCCACATGCCGCAGAGCAACTGGGCTCGTGACCCATAACTACTGAGCCTGTGCTCTAGAGCAACTAGAGAAGCCACCACAATGAGAAGCCTTCGCACGGCAACGAAGAGTAGCCCCCTCTCTCCGCAACTAGAGAAAGCCCGTGCACAGCAACAAAGACCCAGTGCAGCCAAAAATAAATAAATAAATAAAATAAAATTTTAAAAAAAGCAATTCAGTTATAAATGGGCACAAGACATGAACAGACATTTTGCCAAGGAGGAGATAAGATGGCAAATAAGCATGTGAAAAGATTTTCCACATTATTAGCCATTAGAAAAATGCAAATTAAAACCACAATGAGATATCACTATATGCCTTATAGAACAGTTAAATAAAAAAATAGTGATAGGGCTTCCCTGGTGGCGCAGTGGTTGAGAGTCCGCCTGCCGATGCAGGGGACACGGATTCGTGCCCCGGTCCGGGAAGATCCCACATGACGTGGAGCGGCTGGGCCCGTGAGCCGTGGCCACTGAGCCTGTGTGTCGGAGCCTGTGCTCCGCAATGGGAGAGGCCACAACAGTGAGAGGCCCACGTACAGGAAAAAAAAAATAGTGATAATACTAAATGCTGGCAAGGATGCCAAGAAACTTTATCGCACCTAAACTGCTGTTACGAATGTAAAATGGTACAACCACTCCACAAGATAGTTTGTCAGGTTCTTAAAAAACTAAACTTGCATTTACCACATGACCCAGGAATCACATTTGGCATTTATTGCAGAAAAATAAAAACTTGTTCACACAATAACCTTTAAGGTTCATAGTGGTGTCATTTTTCTTAGTCAAAAATTAGAAACAAGCCAAATGGAAGAAGAGTTAAACAAACTGGTATATCCATACAATGCACTAGCTACCATTCAGCAATAAAAAGGAACAAACTGTTGATACACACAAGTTCTAAGGTTCTCCATGGAACTATGTTGAGTGGGAAAAAAGGCAATCTCAAATGGTTACATACTGTGATTCCATTTATATATATAACATTCTCAAAATGGCAGGGCTACAGAGATGACACTAGATTAGCGGTTGCCAGGGAACAGGAACTGGTTGAAGACTGTGAATGTAAATGGGTAGCACAAGAGAGTTCCTTTGTGGTAATGGAAGAGTTCTGGATCATGACTGTTATGGTGGTTACTTGAATCTACATATGGGATAAAATTGCATAAAATTACATACATACTTTGTTATACAGTGATAAGTTTTATGAAGGAATAAATATTTTGAGTCTTATCCCAAAAGTTACTGAAAGTTAAAATGGAGATTGTAGTATTTTTTTCCATAACTAGACTTTGTATTTCATTATATGCCAAGATTCATTTCCAGGTGATGATTTTTTGTATGATGTTGTTACATGTATATTTTCAGTTTGAAGCAATTTATGGAAATTTAATTTTGTATTTTTATTATCTCTACATTGTGTTGTCATGTGTCTAATATATTCAGGTCCGCTCCCTCCAAGTAATGTAGCAGAACTGATAATAGAACTCCTCTTATTGAAGCTGCTTTAGTCTGTCGTATACCTTCAGGCTTTAACCCTCCAGCTTTAGTTAAATTAAGCAGGCACAGACCTTTGCTATGGAAACGTACAGAAACATAACAAACAACTTAGCTTACTTTCTTCTACAAAGCAGAAGGTGACCTGAAGAGAAGTATCCTGATACTAGATGAAAGATTTTAGAGAATAGTGTTAACAGTAGCAACAATTTGTTGCCTATAACATTGGCAGCAAATGGGATGGGATGGAATGATAGTCTAATTAATTTATTTGATGTTCTTTTAAAATCCTTGAGTTGCAAGGGAGAAGCCCTATTTTTCTTATGCTGTAGTATATATGCTTGGAGCAGATGTTGGCTGAAATACGTGTTATGAAATACATTCTCTTTGAAATCTTATCTGCCTGATTACCTTCCCCCATCACTGGCTCATTTTACTATCAAAGTATAAAGGACAGGTGGCTTATGTCTTTGCCAAGCTGGTATTAATATGAGTCATCTAATATGACTGGGATACTTTGGAATATAGTACTTACTGGTATGTTATGTGATATTTGGGTAACTTAATAGATAGCAATAAAATTTTTAGTTTGTATTTTCTATCTTAGATTTTACTACTTCATTTTAAACAGCTACTTTAGTGGTTATAATTCTTATTTAAATAATTCTGTTGACTAACCTCGTGTTATTTTGTTCCACCAAATTGTACTCTCTCATTCCAAAATTCATTCATTCAGCAGTGATTAAATGCCCATAACGTGGTAGGTACTATACTAGGCTCTGGAGATAACAAGAATGACACTGTCCCCCTCACAGTACTTTGAGGCAAGTGGTAAAGTTGTTGGTACTTCTTCCTCCACTACAAGAACAGTTGGTTCCATAGAATAATTTGTTCAATGTAGGATTAAACATGAAAGAGCAACAATAAGTATAGCAGAAAGGATGATTAGCCATGAGTTCGGAGTAGTTCCTTAATCTTTCTTAGCTTCAGATTCTTCATCTATAAACTGGAAAAAATGGCATGTACTCCACAAGAGTTTTAGAATTACATAAACTAATTTAGTTAAAGTATATCACCACTCTCTACTGTTACTTTTTCACCTCTGTGTCCAAATTTGTATGACTCTCATTCTACATTATCACTTACCCCATCTGCCTCCATACAAACCAAAAGGGAAAAGTGACTGAACCATATTTGTGTGCATATGCATACATACGCCCACACTGTTACTATTTCTTCTTTAGTTATTGATTTATTTAGGCTTTATTTTTTTTTTACTGTAATCATGTTGGCATTTCATTTTTTATGGAATATTTTCCATTCAATTCAAGCTTTAACATTTATTAACTTGTTTATACCAAAATATGTAAAAAGAAATCACAACTGAAATATTGATAGATTTCTTAAATACACAAATAGTTAAATATTTACAGAAAACTGCAATTTCCAGTTAAATATACTAGGTTAAACACATGTGTTTACCTTCATTAGACATTAAACATTTACAACTCAAGCTTGTTGGTTGGAGAGAAAGAACCAATAATTAAGCACAAATCATTTTATACTAAAGAACCTTGGAAAGGCTCAGGGGATTGAGGCACTGGTGTCTCTGAAAGTGGGATGTGAGGTGAGGCCGAAAACATATTGTTGAAGGTCTACAAAAGAAGCAGTTAAACTTCCCAGATTTTTCTCCCTTATATGGTATAATGAAGTGATAACCACTGGCTTACCTTGGGAGAATTCTGGAGATTTATTCTTTAGAGGGAATGAAATAGAAGTTCTAGGTTCTAGAATAACTGAAAGCAGGGCTTGAGGATCTGTACAGAAAATGGGATGGGGATGAAAGGGGAGGCATAATGAAAGTCTGTGTACTGAATAGGGAGAGCTTTGACTCCTCTTAACTCCCAAAACGCTTGCAGTGGGTTTATGTTCCCTAGACAGGAGACTGGAGGATTCATTTTAGGCAAACTGATACCAGTGTGCCTCTTGACTTGCAAATCTTCTAAGGCTAGTGGTTCTCAACCCTATCAGACCCAACCCCACTCTTTTAAAATTTTAAACAAATATTTTATAATACTTTATTTACCTGAAATGGAAATTCAAGGACAATATAATCAGCCTACACATATAATTTTAGAAATACCAATATAATGCTTTTATTATTAAGAGGAAACAAATTTAGAAAACGGTTATAAACAAATTATAACAAAAAGTTATATTTCAAAATGAAAAGGCTTGGTAATGACTATAGAGAAAACAATGAAATAATTAGATACTTGTACCTACAGCATCACTATATCACACTTGCACATAGGCAAGTGTGTTGATCAGCAACCTAAATTCCACAAGTGAGTGGCATTACTAGCAATGACATGATTTTCTGAAATGATCAACTCTTGCTAAAGTTTACCTCGGGAATTCCCTGGTGGTCCAGTGGTTAAGACTCTGTGCTTGCAGTGCAGGAGGTGCGGGTGCGATCCCTGGTCGGGGAGCTAAGATTCCACGTGCCGCGCAGCGCAGCCAAAATAAATAAATAAATAAAGTTTACCTCAGTTTACATGGCAGTTGCATTCATGAAAAATTCATATGTGTTAAAACTGCGATTTGGGTGGTATTTATATATACTAAGGAGTTGGGTTCCAAGTTCGTAAACGTTTCTGTATACACGAATATATATGATGGGACGTTCTGAAGTTCTGTGCAACATAGGCTAGTTCCTCTCTTTGAAAAACAATGATTATCTCGTGCATTGATAGAAGTTTGAATTTCTGGCCCCTTTCCATTAAATACCTATATGCACCTCACTCATCATGTTGCCATACTCATTCATTTATAAATTGACTGAGCCTGTTTTGGGGCAACAATGGCAGAGTAGTTAAGATAGAGAGTATACTGGCACTCTCATCATTTTACGCTGCTGCTCAGGGAGCTACAAATCACAGTGATGCAGTTAAAACTCAGTAGTGTTTAAAGTGCTATGAGTGCTGAAACTTTTACAGTGCATACTCATGTCATCATGATGTCATCATTCTACTCATCATGTCAAAACAAACAGAAAGAGGATTTCAGTCATCCTTTTAAAGCACAGTAGACTGTATTTTGTTATTGTGCAATAACGCTATGGCTGGGCTAAAAGAATGTATGTATTATATGGCCTCACATTTCCATCTAGATGTCTCACTGTTACCTTGAATACCACATGACTAACATTGAAAACATTATCTTCTTCCAAACCTGTTCTAAATCAGTGACTTCTTCATTTCTTTATTTGCTAGTGATACCATCATTCTCTTGAGTACTGAAGCTCAGAACTTCTGATTTCTTTGTTCCCTTCTCTTTATTATTCTATACGTAGCCAGTTACAAAAAATCTCTTTAGGATCTCACGAGAAAGACTTATTGCATTAATCCTCCTTCATTTCTATTTATGTTCTCACTTCTACCCTTGTTTAAACTTTGAGTACACATGATTTTAGTGCTTCAGCCTCTTAGCTGGTTTCCATGATTTCGTCTTTTCTCTCCTTCACAGGACCTTAATTGCTTTTTATCATGTGCTTCCCTATATTATTATTATTAATAAATTTCTGCCTTTTAAGGTCTTCACTAATTCCTTAAAATTTAATACATGCCACTTTGTTCTTTTTTTTTATTGTCACCTATATAATACTGGCTGAAGCAGTGACATTTGGTATAGATATTTCCATAATGGATCCTCAATAAAAAGAAGGAGGGGTGGAGTGGTGAACAAGACAAAGTTTCTGTATTTTGGGAACTTATGTGGTAATAAGGAAAACAGATATAAACAAATGTATAAAATACTTTTTTAAAATTAATTAATTAGTTTATTTATTTATTTTTGGCTCCATTGGGTCTTCACTGCTGCCTACAGGCTTTCTCTAGTTGTGGAGAACGGGGGCTACTGTTCGTTGCGGCGCGCGGGCTTCTCATTGCGGTGGCTTCTCTTGTTGTGGAGCACGGGCTCTAGGCGTGCGGGCTTCAGTAGTGGCATGCAGGCTCAGTAGTTGTGGCTCGCGGGCTGTAGAATGCAGACTGAGTAGTTGTGGCACACAGGCTTAGTTGCTCCGCGGCATGTGGGATCTTCCCGGACCAGGGCTCAAACCCGTGTCCCATGCATTGGCAGGCGGATTCTTAACCACTGTGCCACCAGGGAAGTCCCTAAAATACTTTTGATAGTGATAAATGCTATGAAAAATAATAAAACAGGATAAAGGGATAGAAATGTGATGTTTTAGATAGGGTGGTTTTCTCTGAGAAGTTGACCTTTGAGTGTAGAGCTGAAGGAGTGAGGTAATATGAAGATCAGAGGGAAGAATATTCCAGAGGGACAAAATATTAAGTGTGAAGGCCCTGAGGTTAGGAATGAGCTTGAGTGGTTCATGCAATAAGGCCAAGGTGGCCAGAGCAGACTGTGGAAGGGAGAGAGTAGGAGAAGGTAAGGCAACAAGTTAGCCAGGGCCCAGATCACACAGGACTTGTAAATCATCATAGGGCATTTGAATTTAGTTCTGAGTATGGAAGGAAGCCATTAGAGAGTTCTGAGCAGGGGTGTAAAGTTATCTGGTTAATATTACAAGGTTGTTCTGACTCTTGGACAGAGAATAGGCTATCAGGGAGCAAGAGTAAGAACAGGGAGAGCAGTTATAAGACTATTGCAATGGTCCAGGCTTTATTTGCTTCTCTGTAAAGGCACAGGGCTGAAAATCATCCTGGGTAAATTATTTTATCTGATAATAGGCAAAAGACTTCATGTCCTTTCCTGGGTAGAGGAGGATAATCAATAAATTATGATGTTGCTTGGTTACAAACTCCACCGTAAAGCCAGGGATGAGCAAGCAGGAGGGAGTAAAGCAGTCACCTGAAGGACAACATAATCAAATAAAACTCCTACATATTTGAAACTCTGACTAGATTCCATACTTAGAATCTGGATGCAAACTAATAACTAACATTTGTTAGGTACATGCCAGACACTGTACTAGGCACTCTATATTTGCTATCATGTGTCAGGATACTTTACAAAACCATAGTGCAGAAACAGAAGAGAATTTCTTTTAAGGTTATTAGGTACCTCATAAAATCTCAGGTTTGGAAGCTATGTGGCCTAGAACAGTGTACAGCCACCCTACCCAGTTTTGCTCTAGTGAAAACATCACTGACACTGTGACTCACAACCCCAGCTTGTAGGGACAGTGCTTAGGACTGGGTGGGCATCAGAAACTCCACCACTACTGTCTTGAAGAGCTGGGCACTCCACTGTGCTTACCAAAAAATTGACTTTAGGCAGTCTATGTTATCATATCGCTCCCTTGCTGGTTCAATGGAATAAAACAGCCATAGAGCACATCTTCCTCCCAGAGGCATTTGGGGCCAAAAGTAGGAGTGGGGATTGCTGAGCAAGGTCTGTCTGAAATTTGTAAGATCTCCACCAAGTGCACGTAAGCCACCATCTCAAAGCAGAGGAATCTGACTAAAACTGCAGTAAAGCTGATACAGCTTAAGAACTGTGACCTGACCAAAGAAAAAAAAAAAATAGCATGCCTCTTTCTGAAGGTAAATACTTGCTACTTCAGTTCCTAGAGTTGTTCTATACAAAATGGCTAGTATATGTTAAACTATACATACACACACAAGAAAGTGTGAACCACAGCTAAGAGAAAACACTCAATAGAAGCTGGCCCAAAGATGGCCTAAATCTAACTCTGTGTCTGGGTTGGAGTTATCAGAGACTTTAACATAACAATGATGAAAATGCTAAATTATCTAGTAGAAAAGGTGGGCTAAATATGTGAAGAGATGAAGGAATTTCAATAGAGACATGGAAAAAATTTTTTTTAATCAAAAGGATAACGATAAGGACAAAGACACAAGAAGAGAAAACTACAGACTAATATCCGTAAAGAATATAAGCACAAAAATCCTCAACAAAAAACTAGCAAACCAAATCCAACAGCACATTAAAAGGATTATACAGCATGACCAAGTGGGATTTACCTCAGAAATGCAGGTAATTCAACATATGAAAATCAATTGTTGTAATATGCCATACTAATAGAATGAAGGCATAAAAACCACATGATCATCTCAATTGACACAGAAAAGGCATTTGACAAAATTTAACAGCATATCATTAAAAAAAAAAAAACAGCAAACTAAGAAAAGTGGGAAAGTCCTTAACATGATCAAGGTCATTTATTAAAAGCCCACAGCTAATAACATCATACTTAATGGTAAAAGACTGAAAGCTTTTCCCCTAAGATCAGGAGCAAGACAAGGATGCTTGCTTTCGCCACTGCTATTCAACATTTGTGCTGGAAGTTCTAGCCAGAGCTGTTAGGCAATAAAAAGAAATAAAAGACATCCAAATTGGAAAGGAAGAGGTAAAGTTATCTCTATTAACAGATGACATGCTCACATACTTTAAAAATCCCAAATAATCCCCAAGAAAGCTGCTAGAGCTAATAAATGAGTTTACGAAATTTCAGGGTAGGAGATCAACACATACTTACCGATTGTGTTTCTGTGTATCAGTGATCAACAACCGTAAGAGGACATTAAGAAAGCAGTTTTCATTTACAATAGCATCTAAAAGTATTAAATACTTAGGAATTAATTTAACCAAGGAGGTATAAGGACTTGTATGCTGAAAACTGTAAAATATTTCTGAAAGAAATAAAACTAAATGGAAATATATAAAGTGAAAATAAAATCCAAATATACATGAAACAAAAATAAATAGAAAGACATTCCATGTTCATGGAGAGGAGACTTAATTAACATTGTTAAGATATCAATACTGTCCAAAGCAGTCTACAGATTTAATGCAATACTTACCCAAATTCCAACAACCGTTTTTGCAGAATGGAAAAGCATATCCTCAGATTCATAATGGGGACTTCCCTGGTGGCGCAGTGGTTAAGAATCTGCCTACCAATGTAGGGAGCAGGGTTTGAGCCCTGGTCCAGGGAGATCTCACGTGCTGCAGAGCAACTAATCCCATGTGCCACAACTACTGAGCCCATGTGCCACAACTACTGAAGCCTGCACGCCTAGAGCCCATGCTCTGCAACAAGAGAAGCCACTGCAATGAGAAGCCTGCACATCACAACAAAGAGTAGCTGCTGCTCGCCACAACTAGAGAAAGCCCGTGCACAGCAACGGAGACCCAACGCAACCATGAGTAAATAAATAAATAAATAACTTTATTTAAAAAAAAATTCATATGGAATTGCAAGGGGCTTCAAATAGCTGAAACAATCCTGAAAAAGAAGAGTAAAGTTGGAGGACCCCCTTTCCCTGACTTGTAACATACTACAAAGCTACAGTATTTTAAACAGTATGATACTGGCATAAAGACAGACCAATGAAATAGAATAGAAAGCCCAGAAATAAGCCCTAACATATATGATCAATTCATTTTTGATAGGGTTCCAAAACCATTCAGTAGGAGAAATGACAGTCTTTTCAACAATTGGTGTTGGGAAAATTAGATATCCCCATGCAAAATAATGTAGTTGGATCCTTACCTTACATTATATACAAAAATTAACTAAATATGGATCAAAGACCTAAAACTATAAAATTCTTAGAAGAAAACATGAGAAAAACCTTCTCAACATTGGATTTGGTAATGGTTTCTTAAGTATGACACCTAAAGCACAGGCAACAAAACAAACAAAATAAATTAGATCCATCAAAATTTTAAAACTTTTGTGCATCAAAGGACACAACCAAGAAAGTGAAAAGACAGCCTGCAGAATGGGAGATAATATTTGCAAATCACATAACTGCAAGGGATTAATATTCAGAATATATAAAGAACTTGTACAACTCAGCATCAAAACTAATATAAATGCACACCCATATGTACTCCCAAAGAATGTTGACTTTTTTTGTTTAAGCAGGCACTTAACTTGGTTGGAGTCAACCTGTAAAACCTGTCTCCCTGTGGTTGGTGGTAGCTTATAATCTCATTTCAGTTATTTTAGCCTTAGGCTGCTTGGATCTATCCTGTTCTTGAATGGTTTACAGGTCAGCCAAAGGATTGGGCGGAGTCTATATATATATAAAATTTGAAGCTCCTCCTCTCTGGCTGTCTCTTTTCTGGGATTTGCCTCTTTCTTTCCAGAGGTTGTGACAGACTGTCTGTCCTTGGTTCTTCAAGCCCTTCAGACTGTAGA
This sequence comes from Pseudorca crassidens, assembly GCF_039906515.1. Taxonomy (NCBI): domain Eukaryota; kingdom Metazoa; phylum Chordata; class Mammalia; order Artiodactyla; family Delphinidae; genus Pseudorca; species Pseudorca crassidens. The sequence continues at coordinate 44,366,855 of NC_090315.1, forward strand.
TTTCTTTGGTAGTTTTAGTCTCACTGTAAGGCATGGACTGTGGCTTTTCCTCAGGTTAAAAGCCTTAAAAACAGGAAACACACCTTTTGTTATTCTCTTCTTACATGTGTCAGTTTGTTTCCAGTATCTGCTTACTTTGGTGTTCTGTCCGTCCTTTCAAGGTGGGTCCAATGGGTGCTACTCAGCCATCAGACTGGACATAGGAGTCTCCCTAAGTGCTTTAGGCTCTGTTTCTTTTAACTGCCTCTTTTCTTGTGGTCGCTGTTTTTACCTCCAGCACCTCCTGGTCATCACCCTTATTAATCCTGTGTAGCCATCTTAACCTCAGCAGTAGTGAAGGGTACCAAAGAAAGTCAAGTAGCCTAGCTTGTTAAGCCAGTTGAAATATTAACTTGGAAACATGCAATAGGATTTTTCAGATCCTTTCTGCTAAAAGTGTCTCTGATTTTAGCAGCCCGTTAGAGGACCTTCCCACATACCTTGATCTTTAAGTCTGGTCTGGATGGTTAATGTTGCCTGGAGCACAGAATCAACATTTCTTTTGTATTCTCCACAGCACTCTACCAAGGCTTTTCAAAATTTAGGTTGATCTAGATTTTAATCCAGAAAAACTCCTTCATCCCTTTGTAATATATTGCAGCATTTTATAACTCTTAAAATATTTCTGTGATTTAGAGGGCTATTCATTTATTACTTGTTTTTATTACTATCTTTTTTGAAATAACATTTTATGTATCAGTAGTATATGATATAAATATAATAGACTTAACATTGTAAGCATATTGTAAAATGCATGGATAATGAATTGTATTTTTCTGTGTTTGCTCTTCCAAATTAGCTCCTGGGCTATAGTGAAAAGCCGATAAATCTACAGATGTTTATTGGAACAGCAGATGATCGATATTTACGGCCTCATGCATTTTACCAGGTGCATCGGATCACTGGGAAGACAGTTGCTACTGCAAGCCAAGAGATAATAATTGCCAGCACAAAGGTTCTGGAAATTCCACTTCTTCCTGAAAACAATATGTCAGCCAGGTATCTTGAAACATATCCCAAAATGGACTGTTCTTTCTTTTTCTAAAATAACTTTGAAGAAAAGTATATTTATTTTTATAGTACAAAAATAAGTCATTGTTCTAAATTAACTGAATAACATTATGTAAATAATTATAGTATATTTGCTAAGGTTGGTACCACATTTCCATAAAGAAAATTCAATTCAGCAAAAGTTTATGACCATGTAGTACCAGCCAAGCATCATGCTAGGTGATAGAGACAAAAGTATATGGACTTTTTTTCAAGTAGCTCACAGTCTAATAGGGTAGACAATAAGTAAACAATTGCAGTAAAATTATGATTGTTAAGTTTCCTTGAGGAAAACTTCAACTCTACTTCCAGGTGTCCCATTTCACCCGTTTCCAAATAAAATGAGGTGGCCAGCTTCTGAATGAGAATGCAGTAGAGTTTTGTTCACGTGGATTAGTTAGGAATATATATAGTATCTGTAACAGAAACCTGAAATGCAGTGGCTTAAACAGCTAGAAGTTTAATTTTTTATTCCGTAAAATAAATATACACATAGGCATCTTAGGGCTAGCACAGTGGTTCCATAAGTCATTGGGGCCCCAAGCTCCTTCTGTTTTTTCTTCTCTGCTATTATTAGCATGTGGTTTCCATCCACAAGATTGCCTCATGATCCACAATAGCTACTGGAGCTCTAGCCATCATAACTGTAATCCTGGAAGGAATAGGAAGAACGGGTAAGAGGAAGGGTAAGAGAGAACTTCCATCTGAGTCAGACCTCTTTACAGAGCTTTTCCCAGAAACTTATCCAACACCTTTACTACATCTCATTGATCATCCTTGTATATAAGGAAGACCTGGGTATGTTTTTTTTTACCTCAGTGCATTGCCACCGCTAACAAGATGGGGGTCTGTTACTAAGAAAAACAGAAAAAAAGAATATTTAGTAGGCAACTGTTATTCTGCCACAACCAGGTATGTGAAACTTACAGTGAAGTTTGTTAGAGAAATTGGTTCAAATTATAATATAGGTCTTTCTTGAGATGGCAATGATATCTGTCCCAGGTTATTACAAGAATAGTCCTATTAAAATCAGATTTCAGTCTCGAGTTCTTCTCTTTTAAATTTATATTTAAATAACATTTTAGGTAAACTGAATATACCCCTGAGGACATAGTAACTTATAACATAATTGTACTATTATAAAATAAGAATTGCCTCTTATCTACTTATCTCCAGAAAAGACAAGTTAATATTAATTTAAATAAAACCTTAACTTTGCCTGCTTTGTTCAAAGGAACAGTACTCGAGAACTCAACTCCACTAAGTCATTACACGGGCTACAATAGAGTTTTTTCATGGCAGAGGTAGACAGCTAGTTGATAATCTCTACTCTTAAATTTCTGTGTTCTGTAATAATTAAAAAAAGAACTTTGGATTCTCAGCCAATCCTTTGTTCAGGTACTTGAGCAAAACACTTAAGAAAAAATTGAAAAAAAAAAAAAGAAAGAAAAACATTGACTCCAGACATCCTATTTGACCAATCTTCAAATAAGGTGAGGTAGCCAGCCTCTAAATGAGGATGCAAGAAGGCTTCCTCTCTTTTACTCTAGGATCTTACTTTTTTTTTTTTTTGGCCTCGCCATGTGGCTTGTGGGATTTTAGTTCCCTGACCAGGGATTAAACCTGGGCCCTCGGCAGTGAAAGCACAGAGTCCTAACCACTGGACCACCAGGGAATTCCCTAGGATCGTACTTTTTCATCTAGCATCAAAAGCAATATGAATATACTATTATTCAGCTGCAGAGGGGAATTTGAAACTCAACTTTGAACTATCTTTTTCTAAGAACTCATAAAATTGATTCTTAGGTGACAGTTTGCAGACCATGTTTCCATTGATTCCTCTGGATAGTTCAAGCAGTAGACTTGAATCAAGTAAATAGAAATCGCCAGAAGCTTATAACTTAATGGACTGTTAAAAAGATTTTATCTCTTAAGTTGGTCATTATTACACACACACACACACACACACACAGTCTTTTCAGGTTAAAGGAGAAAAGTTGGTATTTGATGACACAGTAGATTTTGTTTTACCAGACAAGGAGAGACCTACAAAAGCTTTATCATCTTTACTTTTTTAAAAAAATATTTATTTATTTGGCTGCGCAGGGTCTTAGTTGTGGCACGCGGGATCTTTGTTGTGGCATGTGCGGCATGCAAACTCTTCGTTGAGGCAGTGGGACTCTTGGTTGTGGCATGTGGGATCTAGTTCCCTGACCAGGGATCAAACCTGGGCCCCCTGCATTGGGAGTGTGGAGTCTTAACCACTGGACCACAAGGGAAGTCCCTATCATCTTTACTTTTTGCCTCAGCTTCCCAAAAGTTCATGATCAAGCTCAATTATAGTAATTATAGTAGTTCATATAACCCTAGATTTGGGATATATTTATCTCCTCTTTCTTCTATTCAAAAATATTTTCTGTTTCTTTCTTCTTGACCTTATTTGTATTTATGTTGTAAAATGCCTCATATCCTTTTTAAAAATAATGTATAAATCAATAAATTAAAGAAAACAGAGTACGTGAGTTTCTAAGACATTCTGTCAAGAACTTGGGAAAGCCCTACCTACAGAATAGTGTGAACAAATCAGAGCAGTAGGATCTGAATGTATCTTCCTCCTCCTTTTCACATGGAACAGAGGTGGTAGTCAAGATTCATGTTCCCTTCTCCAGCCAGAGCTGGCATATACTGCCTGCCTGGATCAGACCAGAAAGAACAAAGCTGTAAAAATACCATTATTACTAGTAGCAAGCAGCTTAGCCCCCTTACCCCACCCTGCTCTGCCATACACACACCTGAAGCTTCTCTGGCTCTCTGTCCACTCTGAACTGTTAGATTGGGGAACAGGAATTCTATAGGAACCAAGGTTTGTGACAACAACATTCTGTGTGTCCAAGAAAGGGTTGAGTAAGGAGCAACTAGGAAGTTACCCAAATCTAAGAAACCTTTTCTAAGCACCTTAGATAACAGGGCAGCTAATGCTGAATGAGCCTGTTTTATCCAGGAACTAATTACTAGGATAAACTGTAGTGACTGAATGTAATATAGTTTCAGGTAGTGGTAGATTTAAAAATTGCGAATGATAAGACTGTTGTTCAAAATAATTTATGCACAAGTGAGTTGTAGGTATGTATTAAAAGGCTCTAGTGGGGACTTCCCTGGTGGTCCACGCTAGAAGCGTATGACTCCACGCTTCCACTGCAAGGGGCATGGGTTCAATCCCCGGTCAGGGAACTAGGATCTTGCATGCCACGTGGCATGGCCAAAAAAAAAGAAAAAGGCTCTCTTGTTTAAGGTGGGGAAAGATTGGTAGAAAGATTGGTAGAAACTCTTCCTTGAGCTTTACTGGTTCTTGATAACCTAGCTTTGTAACATATATTATCCTTCAAAGTGACTTCTGTAGCCTCTGGGCAGTGAGTATTAGAGTTGGAACATTAGAGCATTAGAGTGGGTAGATAAAGTAAGAGGATGGATAATAAGGAATGCCATAAGAGAGAGTAAACTTTAACTAGAATGTTTGATTGTTCGTTACCTCTTGCTTTATTCTTCTAATATGTAAATAACAAAGATATGTTATAGGTACTGGTGTTTCCTACCATGATTGTGTGTTAAGCAGCTATACTTAGTAATAAATTTTGAAGATAATGCAATTTTAGACCTTAAATGCCAAAACTTTAATCTTATATGTGCATTTCTTAGAAATGTAAGCCTGGGAATTTCCTGGTGTTCCAGTGGTTAGGACTCTGTGCTTTCACTGCCGAGGGCGCAGGTTCAATCCCTGGTTGGGGAACTAAGATCCTGCAAGCCTCGAATGTGCCCCCCCACAAAAAAAAAAAAAAGAAAGAAAGAAATGAAAGCCTGATAGATTGTTTTTATTAATAAATGTATCATATAAAAGTTTAAATGTCATTAATGACTTATTTGTAGTCCTATAAGTTAATCTTTTCTGGCCTAGTTATATTTATAGAATTAGAGTCTTTTACCTTATATTTCACTCATCTAGTTCTGTAACACAAACTGCCCCCCAAATTTAGTGGCTTAAAGTAGTAACTCTATTGTTTTTCATGCTTCTTTTGGTTGGTTGGACTCAGCTGATCCACTCATGTGGTGTTGGCTGGGATCACTCATGCCCCTGAATTCGGCTGGGAGCTCAGCTGGGGTAGCTCAAGTAGAGGATTATATGGGCTTTTCTCTCCAGCATGCTAGTTGGACATTTTCATGGTGGCTCAGGGCTCCAAGAGAACAAAATTGGAAGTTACAGAGCTTCTTAAGTGCTAGGCTTGTAACTTACACAGCATCACTTGGCCACATTCTGTTTGTCAAGGCAAGTCATAAGGCTCACTCTCAAGGAGAGGGGACATAGTTACTCCACCTCTTAATTGGAGAAGTGGCATGTGAATACAAGAATGGGAGGAATTATTGTCAGCCCTCTTTACAGACAATATGCCACACTTAGGATTACATTTTTGTCCTACAAAAACATTTTTAATCCTAAAATTTAAATGGCAGAAAATAGCAATCGTATCTTTCTTTTTTGACCTGATTTTAGATAGTGATAGTTCTTCCTGGCAAATTAACAATAACTGTTTGCTGAGTTGTTTAGAACCACTAATTTCTAGTAAGCAAATAAAATTTGTATATTTTTTTCCCTAGTATTGACTGTGCAGGTATTTTGAAACTCCGCAATTCAGATATAGAACTTCGAAAAGGAGAAACTGATATTGGCAGAAAGAATACTAGAGTACGACTTGTGTTTCGTGTACACATCCCACAGCCCAATGGAAAAGTCCTTTCTCTGCAGACAGCTTCTATACCTGTTGAATGCTGTAAGTGAGCCTGTGATATTTTAAAGTTTTGTTTATAATAGGTTATTTTCTGTTTTGTTTATAATGTAATGTTTGGATCAACAGTAAACTGAGGGGGCTTCCCTGGCGGCACAGTGGTTAAGAATCCACCTGCCAATGCAGGGGACATGGGTTCGAGCCCTGGTCTGGGAAGATCCCACATGCTGCGGAGTGACTAAGCCCGCTTGCCACTACTACTGAGCCTGCACTCTACAGCCTGCGAGCCACAACTACTGAGCCCGTGTGCCACAACTACTGAAGCCGCACGCCTAGAGCCCATGCTCCGCAACGAGAAGTCACTGCAATGAGAAGCCCGCGCACCCCAGTGAAGAGTGGCCCCCGCTCGCCACAACTAGAGAAAGCCCGTGCGCAACAAAGACCCAACGCAGCCAAAACTAAATGATAATAAATAAAATTAATATTTTTAAAAAAATGTTTCCAAAAAAAAGTAAACTGAGGGCTTCCCTGGTGGCGCAGTGGTTAAGAATCCACCTGCCAATGCAAGGGACACAGGTTCGAGCCCTGGTCCGGGAAGATCCCACATGCCGTGGAGCAACTAAGCCCGTGTGCCACAACTACTGAATCCGCGCATCTAAAGCCCGTGCTCCGCAACAAGAGAAGCCACTGCAACCAAGAGTAGCCCCCGCTCGCTGCAACTGGAGAAAGCCTGCATGCAGCAACAAAGACACAACGCAGCCAAAAATGAAAATAAATAAAATTTTTTAAAAAGTAAACTGAAGCCCAGGGTCTGGATAGCTGGTGTGATTTTCTTATATGGAAATAAGCTACGTGTTTAGGTGGAGGAGTACTGATCTTGGAGTTAGAAAGTGGCTTCTCATTATAATTTGACCCTAGGTAGCCTGTGTGGCTATAGACATTCTCTTGACCATAGTTTTCTTACTCATAAATGAGGAAGATGGGCTTGATGACACCTGAGGACCAAATTATGAAGCTATGATTCTGACATTAAGTGTCATTGATACTTGGTCATCTTTGTTTCATTAAAATGTTGGAAGATGCCTGTCTCTGCAAGCTGACACTTCAGCTGAATAGGGACTTACAGGATTTTGGTTTTTGTTTTTTTTACCATAAATTTATGTACAACACCAGGTTGAGAAAGTGAATGCTTTTTCCCTGGTTTTTCAGAGCCAAGAAATGAGAAAAGGCCTAGAACCTGATATCTACTCAAGCCCTTGAGAACTGTGGACCTCTGGCAGGTTAGCTGATAGGACTGAAATACTGAGATTGCAATTTAGATTTTTAGAGCACAGACTTAGAAGTGTTCTAATTCCATGTCTTAATTTTGTGTAGGAGGAAACTGAGGCACAAGTATCTGAAGTGCTCCTCCCAGGTTATTTGCTTGTTGGTGTGACAGAGCTGTGGCTAGAACACAGGTTTTCTTAGTACTCTTTTGATTATGTTATATCATTTTATTTCTGTTAACCACATGCATTCTTAATTTGGGATCATACCTACTGTATTACTTTTCTATTTCCAGTCGACTGTGGGAATCACTGAGCAAATCCATGGTAATAGAATCACTGTAGAAGTAATTTTTGTATTAATTTTTAATAGATAATACAGGTACATGGTACAGAATTCAAAAAGAGTAAAAGAGTATAGAGTGAAAAGTAAATTTTCAAGTCAGCTAGTTCCCTTTCTTAGAAACAGCTATCATTGCCACAATCTTTGTTACCCTGCCAGACAAATGCCCATTTAAGCACATATTTCTCTAATTTTTAGCAACATAATTTAAATAATTTAAGTTCATAGAGTAGTTTGAGTTTTTGAGATGAATTTACTCTAAAATTATTCTGTTTTCTCTTTTAGTTTATTAAATTATTGTGTGATTATTGTTGAGAGTATAGAAAATGCAAAATGGTACAAAGACTAGCATTAAAATCTTTTTTGTAATATCACTTCTCTGAGATAGTCACTATTAACCTTTTTTTGGATTTTTTCCTTTTTTTTTTTTGGTCTGTGTGTGTGTGCACATGTGCACGCACACAATATTTGGTAGTTATAGTGGGAGTTTTCTCATATAGTTAAATATTCTTCAAAAATGCTTTTGGCACATGCATAATATTTTATTATGGCTATGCCACTTGGTGAACACATTTTTGCTGTTACTTTGAATGAACTTGTGATAGCTAGTTTCCACTATAAATATCTAAAACTTGAATTAGTCTTACTCTGTAGGCTAGTCAGTGCTTGTTTTTATGCCCCTTCTTTGTGAGCCGTTTAGAACATAAGTAAGGACATAAGTGTTTTCTGAGATCTAGATTTGTGCTTGGTATTTTCTAAGTTGTAGCTCATCCTAAATCCCAGACCCATCTCCTATGAAACATTCTCTTTGAATAGGGCTGGGATCCTAATTCATATACCTTTTGTGTCTTAGTATTAAATAGTTGGAAGAGAGGGAATTCCCTGGTGGTCCAGTGGTATAGAATCCGCCTTGCAATGCAGGGGACGGGGGTTCAATCCCTGGTCAGGGAACCAAGATTCCACATGCCGCAGGGCAACTAAACCTGTGTGCCACAACTACTGAGCCTGCACACCTCAACTAGAGCCCGCGTGCCACAAACTACAGAGCCCACGCTCCTTGGAGCCCATGTGCCACAACTAGAGAAGAGAAAACCCACACACCACAACTAGAGAGAAGCCTGCGCATGGCAACGAAAGATCCTGCATGCCACAACTAAGACCCAACACAGCTAAAAGTAAATAAAATAAATAAATCTTCAAAAAAATAAATAGTTGGAAGAGGCATAGTCAGGGACTGCATGCTTCATAAAGGCAGTCAAGTTGTTTAAATTTCTTTAAAATGTTGTTCTGGCCAAACAAAACACAGCTGACCCTCAAAGCCACCAATTTTCCACCCAAGTAGTAGGACTAAAAATAGACCTGTTTCCAAAATGTGAAGAAGAAAGTGTAATCCACCCTTTTTGTTTGTCTTAATCCAGAGAGAAACCTAGTTATTGAGGCATTTGGCAGGAATAAACCCTTGGAGAACCTAAGCAGTCAAAAGAAGTATAATGTATAGCTTGAAACTCAAGCATTTTTTAAAAAGGAAAGAAAAGCCAGAAGTAGGATCTCCAGAAAATACAGCAACTTGAAATCAGTAGATATTAGAAAAAGGCAGCAACAAGGAAAAGTTAATAGTTTACATAATGACTTGTAGGCTTTAAGAAAAATTATGTTCCCATACCCTGGGAAGGAAGAGTATAGTGCACTAAGAAGTATTTATGTTCATTTTTCAAAATTCTGTATTGAAATGTGTACTTCATGTATACTTCAGTTATTTAGAAGATGTCCAAAATGTAATCCTGATGCCTCACTGATGATCTAGTTATTTTCTTGATGAAAGAGCTGCTTGGTGTTTGTCCTTTAGAAACTTGTCTTCTTTTAATTGTATGCAATATAATTATGCATCTTCGGATTTAATTTGCTTTTTATAATTATATTAAATTTATCAATTTTAACAGACAAGTTGTGGGGAAGAAATGTAATAAGACAAGCTAAAAAGAGAAAAGTGGATGAGGTGAATGTGTTGGAGTCAATATAAGTTGTAGGCATTAATTAATTTCTCTTTATTAGTTTCTCTATAGTTGTAGTCTAAGAAAATTATTTAAAATCACATGACTCTAATAAATCTATTTTGTTTTCTAAATAGCATAGCTATTTTAGTGGATATTGTTACCACTGCCTTGCATTTTAAAAATCCAGAGTTGCTTCTTTTATAGCTAGACTTTGTCATTTACATATGAAAGAATGTAAACTAATATTTTGTTTCTTCTCAACTCTTAAAAAAAAAAAACAGCCCAGCGGTCTGCTCAAGAACTTCCTCATATTGAGAAGTACAGTATCAACAGTTGTTCTGTAAATGGAGGTCATGAAATGATTGTTACTGGATCTAATTTTCTTCCAGAATCCAAAATCATCTTTCTTGAAAAAGGACAAGGTAAATAATATAAGATCTGAGTTGACTCAGACATAGAAAACAAACTTATGGTTACCAAACGGGATAGGAGGTGGGGAAGGATAAATAGGAGTTTGGGATAAGCAGATACAAGCTACTATATATACTGTATAAACAACACGGTCCTAATGTAGAGCACAGGGAACTATATTCAATATCTTGTAATAAACTATAATGGAAAAGAATCCGAAAAAGAATAAATAAATATATATATATACACACAACTGAATCACTTTGCTGTACACCAGAAACTAACATAACGTTATAAATCAACTATACTTCAATAAATAAATAAATGGATAGATAGATAAATAAGATTTGAGTTGATTGAACTCAGACTAAGGGGCAAAAGGTTAAAGTGAATTATTCAGATGTTTCACTGACATTAACCACAAAATAGTTTTCTTAAAGCTATAGGCATCATTTACACAGATTTTACTGTAAACCAAACATTTATTAAATTTTCACATGAATATTAAGTTCTCATTAAGGATGTCTCAAAAGTAAAAGAGGGCTTCCCTGGTGGCGCAGTGGTTGAGAGGCCGCTTGCCGACGCAGGGGACACGGGTCCGTACCTCGGTTCGGGAGGATCCCACATGCTGTGGAGCGGCTTCGCCCGTGGGCCGTGGCCAATGGGCCTGGCGTCAGGAGCCTGTGCTCTGCAGTGGGAGAGGCCACAACAGTGACAAGCCCACGTACCGCAAAAAAAAAAAAACAGAAAACAAAAACAAAAGTAAAAGAATCCCCCAATATTTCTTCAAGAGAATTGAAAATATAAGTCACACAGAAATTTGGACACAAATGCTTTTAGCAGCATTAATCATAATAGCCAAAAAATGTAAACATCTCAAATACTTATCAACTGATAAATGGATAATCAAAATGTGATATATTCATACAATGGGATATTATTTAGCCATAAAAAAGAATAAAGTACTGATTAATGCTGCAACATGGATGACCCTTAAAAACATTTTGCTAGGGACTTTGCTGGTGGTCCAGTGGTTAAGACTCCACACTCCCAATGCAGGGGACCCAAGTTTGATCCCTGGTTAGGGAACTGGATCCCGCATGCTGCAACTAAGAGCCTGCATGCCACAACTAAAAGATCCTGCATGCCTCAACTGAATATCCCACGTTGAGGCACGCTGCAACAAAGATCCCATGTGCTGCAACTATGACCTGGTGCAGCCAAATAAATAAATCAATAAATTTTTTTTAACTTATTAAAATTAATTTAAAAAATAAAAACATGAAAAATCTCAAACAACCTAACTTTACACCTCAAGGAACTAGAAGAAGTACAAATGAAGCCCAAAGTTAGTAGAAGGAAGGAAATAACAAAAATTACGGCAAAAATAAGTGAAAGAGACTAAAAAGACAATAGAAAATATAAGTGAAACTAGGAGAGGGTTCTTTGAAAAGAGAAACAAAGTTGACAGACTTCTAGCTAGACTCACCAAGAAAAAAAAGAGAGGACTCACGTAAAATCAGAAATGAAAGAGGAAATATTACAGCTGATACCACAGAAATACAAAGGGTCATAAGAGACCACTGTGAACAATCATATGCCAAAAAATTGGACAGCTTAGAAAAAAATGGATAGATTCCTAGAAACATACAACCTACCAAAGACTGAATCATGATGAAATAGAATATCTGAGCAGACCAAATACTAGTAGGGCGATTGAATCAGTAATCAAAACCTCCCAACAAACAAAAGTCCAGGATCAGACAGCTTCACTGATGAATTCTACCAAACATTCAAAGAAGAACTAATACCAAGCCTTCTAAATTTTTCCAAAAAAACAGGAGAGGAGGGAACTATCCAAACTCATTTTTTGAGGCCAGCATTACCTTGATATCAAAACCATTACAGGCCAATATACCTGATGAACATAGATGCAAAAATCTTCAACAAAATATTAGCAAGCCAAATTCAACAGTACTTTAACAGGATCATATACCATCATCAAGTAGGATTTATTCCAGAGATAGACGGATGGTTTAACATTCACAAATCAGTCAGTGTGATACACCACATTATCATGATTAAAAAAAGCATTTGAGAAAATTCATCATCCATTTATGATTAAAAAACTGTTGGGGGCTTCCCTGGTGGCGCAGTGGTTGGGAGTCCGCCTGCCGACGCGGGGGATGCGGGTTCGTGCCCTGGTCTGGGAGGATCCCACATGCCGCGGAGCGGCTGGGCCCGTGAGCCATGGCTGCTGAGCCTGCACGTCCGGAGCCAACGGGAGAGGCCACAACAGTGAGAGGCCCGTGTACTGAAAAAAAAAAAAAGAAAACTGTTGGGCTTCCTTGGTGGCGCAGTGGTTGAGAATCCGCCTGCCAATGCAGGGGACACGGGTTCAATCCCTGGTCCGGGAAGATCCCACATGCCGCGGAGCAACTAAGCCTTCATGCTGCAACTACTGAAGCCCACGAACCTAGAGCCCATGCTCCGCAACAAGAGAAGCCACCACAGTGAGAAGACAGTGCACCTCAACGAAGAGTAGCCCCTGCTCACCTCAACTAGAGAAAGTCCACGTGCAGCAACGAAGACCCAACACACCAAAAATAAATAAATAAAATAAATAAATGTATTAAAAAAAAAAAACCTTAAAAAGCTGTCAACAAAAAGGTTGTAGAAGGCATGTACCTTAACATAATAGAGGCCATATGTGACCAGCCCATAGCTAATATCTTAATGGTGAAAAGCTGAAAGCTTTTCCTCTTAAGATCAGGAAGACAAGGATGCCCACTCTTGCCACTTTTATTCAACATAGTATAGGAAGTTCTAGCCAGAAAAGTTAGGCAAGAAAAAGAAATAAAAGGTATTCCAATTGGAAAGGAAGAAGTAAAACTGTCACTGTTTGCAGATGATGTGGTATTATATATAGGAAGCCATAAATCTCTGTCAAAAAAACTGTTAAAACTAATAAATTCAGTTAAGTTGCAGGATATAAAACAAATATACAAAAATATGTTGTATTTCTATATAATAATGTACTATCAGGAAGAGAAATTAAGAAAATATCATTTACAATTGCATCAAAAAGAATAAAATACCTAGGAATAAATTTAACCAAGAAGGTGAAAGACCTATGTATCAGAAACTACAAGATGTTAATGAAAGAAATTGAAGAAGACACAAATAAATGGAAAGATATTCTGTGCTCATGGATTAGAAGAATTAATATTGTGAAAATGTCCATATTACCCAAAGCAATCTACAGATTCAGTGCAATCCCTATCAAAGTTCCAATGGAATTTTTCATAGAAATAGAACAATCCTAAAATTTCTGTGGAACTGTAGAAGACCCCAAATAGCCAGAGTAATCTGGAGAAAGAAGAGCAAAGCTGGAGACATCACACTCCCTGATTTCAAACTATATTACAAAGCTATAGTAATTAAATTAGTATGGTATTGGCATCAAAACAGACATATAGATCAATGGAACAGAATAGAGAGCCCAGAAATAAACCTACATGTATATGGTCAATTAATATAAAACAAAGGAGCCAAGAATACACGATGGGGAAAGAACAAGTTTCTTCAATAAGTGGTATTGGGAAAATTAGCCACATGCAAAAGAATGAAAGTGGGCCACTCTCTTAAACCATACACAAAAATTAACTCAAAATGGATTGAAGGCTTGAATGTAAAACCTGAAACCGTAAAACTAGAAAAATGCATAGGTGGTAAGCCATAGCGTAGGTCTTGACATGATTTTTTGAGTCTGACACCAAAAGCAAAAGCATCAAAAGCAAAAATAAACAAGAGGGACTACATCAAACTAAAAAGCGTCTGCACAACAAAGGAAACCATCAACAAAATGAAAAGGCAACCTACTGAATGAGAGAAAATATTTACAAGTCATATATCTGATAAGGGGCTACTATCCAAAGCATATAAAGAGCTCATATAGCTCAATAGCAAAAAAGCAAGCAATCCCAATTAAGAAATGGGCAGAAGATCCCAATAGACATTTTTTTCCAAAGAAGATCACAGATGGGCATCAGATATGAAAAGACGCTCTACATTGTTAATCATCAGTGAAATGCAAGTCAAAACCATAGAGAGATACCACCTCCCACCTCTTAGAATGGCTGTTATTAAAAAGACTAGAAAAAAACAAGTGTTGGCAAGGATGTGGAGAAAAGGGAATCGTTGCATACTGTTTGTGGGAATGTAAACTGGTGCAATCACTACAAAAAAATATTTTGGAGGTTCCTCAAAAAATTAAAAGTAGAACTACCATATGATCTAGTGGTACACTTCTGGGTATTTATCTGAAAAAAACAGAAACACTTAACTTGGAAAAAACATATACACCCCTGTGTTCATTGCAGCAGTATTTACAGTAGCCAAGGCTAGGTTAAGGACCCTGACCTCTGTGCTCTTAGTACATCCAGAATGCACCTTTATTAGTTATTGTAACCACCACATTTCATTATAATGAACTGTTTATATTTACCTTTCATCCACAAACTGAAGGCAGGGTATCCTATCTCCATTATCTCAGCAACCCAAAGTGCTTGGCATGTTGGGACCCAGCAGATGATTGCTGAACTGAGCTGTAGTTCTGAGCATTTGTCTGTAGTATTTCTTGTGCACAAGGGTAGCTCTTAGCTATATTGGACTGGAAGGTGATAGTCACAATCTAGACAGCGTTTCATTGAGTCTTCTGATATTTTCACAGACCAGATGAAGTCATGCTAGCTGTGAAGATACTTGTATGGGTTAGTCACTGGGTAAATGCCCATGACATAAAAAGAATGCTGGAGTGAGAGCTCTAGTAGCAGGTGGGGCTTTCCCCAGGTAAATAATTCACTTGGGATGAAGAGACAGAAAATGTGCTGGCCAGATCTTTAGGTGACACAAATCTGGAAAGCCTAGGAAATAGTTCATAAGACCATCAGTATCTAAGAAGATCTTGACGAGCCAAGCAATCCTAGAAAATGAAGTCTAGTAGGGGGAAATTAACGTAACAAGGGTTGGGGGTTAAAAAAAAAAGCCAGCTGCATAAATACACAGTGTGGGAACTTGAGCTTGGCAGTAGGAAATGTGGCAGACAGAGGGACACTGCTGGCCACACACTAAGTATATGAGTCAGCATGGTGTAGCTGCTCCAGAAAACTTTTATTAACAGAGACACAGCATCGCCACAGAATTTGGCAAGAGCCTCAGTCACACTCTATAATTTCTGGATCATTTCTCACCTTTTCTACTCAGTCCTGAGCCTGGTGCATTTGGAGGGAGACGGTCACACTGGAGGAAAATTCAAAGAAGAGTAACCAGGAAGGCTAAAATATTGTTTAAGGGATAAATGCAGAACTGGGGGTACTAGCCAGCAGAAAAGGAGACACAGGCAAACAGAGCTGCTTTTAAACATCTGAAGTATTGTCTCACAGAAATGCTCAAGATTTTGGGGTGATGGCTATAAGGAATAGTGCTTAGACCAGGGTTGGATACTAGTAGGAGACAGATGTCGTCTATCATGAAGATAGATGCAATTTTCTAGCAGCAGTTACTATTCCAAAGATGAAATGGGTTACTTGGTTAGGGAGTGAGTTTCCCATTACTTAAGGCATACAAGCAGAAGTTGACCACCACTTGATAGAGGTGTTTTCAGAAGATTTTCAAACATCACTTAGTAGAATAAACTCTCCGGGCCCTGTGAACTTGGGCAGCCCAAGATCTTTCTCCACATTTTTTCCCCATGGGTACACATTTTATTTTCATAATGGAAGTCAGCGAGATAAAGATTCCTTTTGCCAATAAATTTGTGATACTAAATACATTAGATTTTGTATGCTTTTTGACTTGAATTCCTTTTAACTGTAAATTGTTTCTGTCAATAGATGGACGACCTCAGTGGGAAGTAGAAGGGAAAATAATCAAAGAAAAATGTCAAGGGGTAAGAAGTTTACTTCTTTAGAAATATGTAAGAAACTTAATGAGAAAATTGGATAATGCTGCTTTATGGTATAGATGAGGAATCTTACCTGTTGAGTAATGGAAAAGTAAATTAGAATTTTTAGAAGTTTGGATGTGAGATAGATACTTTCCTGGTACTAAAATTAAAGTTTAAGAAAGATAAACAGTTGGGTGTCTTTCTTCCCCAATTTTGTGTATAGGAAAGGAGAAATTAGAAATGAAAGATTATTAGAAGGTTCTTATACTGAAGTTACTGATTTATTTCTCTGAATTCAGTGAAGAGATCAAACAAATTCAGTGAAGAACTTATACAGTGGGCAAAAAATAGGAGGAGGACAAGCCCTCGGGGGGTTGTGTATTTAATACACTACTTCCAACTCCTTCACATTAAGCCTTCCAGGAATCAGCACTGAAAGTTGTGGTCCCTTCATCCTGGTTGGAATGAAGACAGAATTTTTTCTGGGCTAGATAGTACCACTTCCTACAGTGCTCTCCAAAGACCTAGAGAAGTTAGATTAAGGATTGCAGTTGAGGACTTCCCTGGTGGTCCAGTGGTTAAGACTCTACGCTGCCAATGCAGGGGGAGTGGGTTCAGTCGCTGGTCGGGGAACTGAGATCCCTACATGCTGTGCGGCGCGGCCGAAAGATTAAAAAAAAAGGATTGCAGTTGATTTGGGGCTAAAAGTTTTCACCCTGCATATGTAAAATTATTCTTAATATAGATGCAGATTTTGTGTATTGCCAGTTTAGAACATTTTGAATATAAAGTTTAAGATAAGGGAGTTCCCTGGTGGTCTAGTGATTAGGATTCGGTGCTTTCCCTGCCATGGACCAGGCTCAATCCCTGGTTGGGGAACTGAGATATCCTGCAAGCTGCACAGTGAGGCCCCCCCCCAAAAAAAAAATTTAAGATAAGAAATCTAAACTGTAACACAACTTGGGAACTATTAAACTTGATTAAAAATGAGAACAGACTTCCACTTAAGATGTATAGTAATACATAATATTTATTACAGCAAAATATCTGGCTGTATAATATGTAAGACTTTTGATTTCTGCTACAACTAGAAACCCAAGTGGGTGAGTGAAAAGCAATTTCTCCCTTAATGGTTTACTTGAAAGAGCTTTTCTCTGTTAAGACTGAAGTATCCATAGAGTAAATCTCCAGATGACTTATATACCAGTTTATTCGCATAACGAGCCTGAATAGTTAAGACTCATGAGACGTGCTGAGTTTAGCAGGTGCATTTCATTTTTAGTTCTGAGTGTAACACAATCTTGCTTTCCATGCTCCTTAGGCTCACATTGTCCTTGAAGTTCCTCCATATCATAACCCAGCAGTTACAGCTGCAGTGCAGGTGCACTTTTATCTTTGCAATGGCAAGAGGAAAAAAAGCCAGTCTCAACGTTTTACTTACACACCAGGTACGAGGAGTTGTTGTGATGGTTTACTATAGAGCTTTCTTTCATAATGAATAAAAAGTTATTCAATGAATCCTGTATTAGAGTGTTTAAAGGTAGGGTCCTTATAATCAATAAAAATCCCAATGCATGCTTAATCTGTAAAGTTTGTATTGACTTTAAATATTAGATCTGATAGAAATTGTTATTTTGTAGTCACTTACTATAAGGAAATTAAAAGATTGTATTAATAGATTTGAAGTCTGTTTTTCAGGAGTTATCAAAAATCACCAGGACTGTTGGAATAGTAGGTGTTTATGAATATGTGTGAACTTCCCTTGTGCCCTTCCAGTGCCCTTAGCACTGCAGAAAGGCAGTGTGCCTGTTTCATAGTGTCTTCATCTCAACCATTCCCAATCAAAACGGAAAATGTCTCATTAAATTTTCATTTGGCAAGCAGCAACTGTAGCATATATTGACTTTGTGGGAATATAACATTGATGGCAGAATTCCTGATTTTATAGAGACACCATAACAAAGGAGGCTTTCACACCTTTTTCTGCAGCAGTTCTAGTGCTGTAATTTTCCAGATCTGGATTGTGACACATGAATATTATATGCAGTAATTCACGCTGATGTTTACATACTTAGAGAACAGACATTTATAGAGGTCTTCTCTGTGTTAGGTGCTGCATTTGTCACCAGAACATATAATGATAAAAAAATCATAGTGAACCTTATTCTTCAAAACTTGTTGTAAAAACTTTTAAATGGTTTATAGTAAATGAAAAGAACAAACACATGAATTTGAGAGGGTATTGGTTATTAGTCATTCATTTGTCATCATATTCTTTAAAGCCTGGCTGTATTTCATTTAGAGCCTCTGAAGGCCACTTATATTCCAGAATCTGAAAATTATTATTACTTGATCTTGTTAATATATTACTTGGTAATAAAATATTTCAGATAATTTTCAAATAGAATATAAACCTTTGAAAACAAAAGATTTTGATTAGCCATTTCATTTACTCATTAATTCAATAAGTGTTTAAGGGTGCACACTAGTTGGGTAAAACCTCTCTTAGCTTCTCTCATGGAGCTTATAATCTAGTGGAACAAATAGAAGCTAATAAACCTCTAAATAAATAAATTACTTACAAATTTGTAATTAGAAACAGAGATAAGGAATGTTAAGGAAAGGGAAACAGTGCTGTGGGTGAAAATAACAGAGGGACCCTTGTCTAGGCTAACTGGTTGTGAAAAGACTTCTATGAGGAGTTGAGAACTGGAAAGTAATAGTAATAGTTTATAATTATGTAACATTTACTCTGTTTTAGTACTGTTCTAAGACCTTTCTGTATTCATTTAATCCTCTTAATAAACCTATGCGGGGCTTCCCTGGTGGCGCAGTGGTTGAGAGTCCGCCTGCCGATGCAGGGGACGCGGGTTCGTGCCCCGGTCCGGGAAGATCCCACATGCCGCAGAGCAGCTGGGCCCGTGAGCCATGGCCGCTGAGCCTGCGCATCCGGAGCTTGTGCTCCACAACGGGAGAGGCCACAACAGTGAGAGGCCCGCGTACCGCAAAAAAACAAACAAAAAAAACAAACCTATGGGATAGGTTATTGTCTTATTTTACAAATGAGGAGACTGAGTGGCTAAGTAATGTGCCCAAGGTCTCCTAGAGCCAAACATCATACATAGGCAGTCTGGTTCCAGAGTCTGGGCTCATAACGTATCCTAGACTACATCTGTTTATTCATTTATTTAGTAAACATATAAAGCATTTAGTGTGTGCTGGGTGCTATTCTCAGCAGTTTATACATAGTAACTCATTTATCCTCCCATAACCCTATAAGGTAGGTAGTGTTGCCCTTCCCATTTGGCAAGTGAGTGAACTGAGATCACACAGCTAATAAAGGCAGAGGTGAGATTTTAATCCAGGCAGTGTGGCTGTACAGTCTATATTGTTAATTATTGTTAGATAAAGTGTGGGAGAACATTCCACATAAAGGCAGTAGCATATGCAAAGGCCTTATGGTTGGTTGGATCATAGAGTATTAAAAGAGTTGTAAGAAGTGAGTTTTAATAGGGAGGTGACGTGATCAGATTTGTAATTCAAAAATAATTTTTCCCATATTTCTTCTGTCACTTTAAAAGATGTCATTGACCAGTTTAGTCTTTTCTCAACTTACTAACTGTGGAGGGTGAGATTTATATGGGAGAGGCCCAAGAAGGTTAAAAAGGTGATTCAGACAGCTAGAGTATTTTGAGTATACAGAGGAGAGAGCATCAGTGATGATAAAGAATATCAGGTTTCTGGGAAGGTTGGGAGAGGATAGGATTTAAAATATGCAAGTTGGAATGGACCTTAAATGGGAGAAGGAACAAGAGGGAAGGTAAAGGAGATGAACAAGATGGATATACATTAGGAAGGTTTACAGATTTAGTAATGGAGAGTTCAGGGAGTTTCCATATGATAGCTTCAATTTTGTTTCTGTAAAGAATGACCTGAAGTCTCCTATTGTGAGCAGAGAGAGGGGAATGTCGGTGATTTGGCAGTTTAACAGTGTGGAGAAGTTTGAAAAAGTTGTTTTAAAGAGGGAAAAGTAAGTTACCACAGACATGTAATAGGATTCTAGGCATGATCAAAGGGCACCTTTGATGTTGATATTGGTTAATTTATGGATACTAATTAGCTCTGCTATGTAACTTTCTTAAGCAGCACTCAGATTCTTCAGGGCAGGTGGTAAAATATGGATAGTAGAGCTCTTCCAGGGTGAGAGTTACTAAAGACAACAGGGTCCAAGAATGTTAGAAAATTCTTTTGAGATAAGGAACTATAGAATCTAACTTGAATAAGAAAGGAGAGAGCTTCTAGAATTGGGGTAAAAAAACAATAGGGTCAGCATGTTAGAGGTGTTGATTACTACCGTCATAGTGGTGGTAATAGGCAAACAGAAAGGAGCAAATATAATGCCTTTACATTATCAGCTCTTGAATTGAGAGGACAATATAAAGGCAGAGTCCTAGAGGGCATTACATGTAAGAATGGAAATCAATGGGACTCCAGAGTGCAGGGAGATATTGGATTGGACTGGAGCTGTCATAACTGGCTTTATGGTTGACAGAATACAAATCAGGTGGCACACACTAATGAAGGAAGAGTGGACACACAGGAGTGTTTGGACAGTCCTTATTCTGGTTGATTACTGCCTTTTGTCTGTAACATTTGGCTTTTTTCACTTTTTTTCTGAAGTGAAATTTTGAATAAAGTTTTTACAAAGGCAAATACATAACTGAAGTTTTTTAAAAGACAAGTTGAAAAAATTTTTTTAAAACATCCATATTCTCTTCCACTGTCATCTCCTTTTAGATCCTTTTGATCCATATATAGATACATCCTTTTAAAAATAGAAATGGGGGCTTCCCTGGTGGCGCAGTGGTTGAGAGTCCGCCTGCCGACGCAGGGGACACGGGTTCGTGCCCCAGTACGGGAGGATCCCACATGCTGTGGAGTGGCTGGGCCTGTGAGCCATGGCTGCTGAGCCTGCGCATCTGGAGCCTGTGCTCCGCAACGGGAGAGGCCACAACAGTGAGAGGCCTGTGTACCGCAAAAAAAAAAAAAAAGAAAAAGAAAAATAGAAATGGGACCATGCTATATTATATATACTAATTTTGTAACCTGAACATTTTTATTTTTCCTTATCAGCAGATAGAATTTAACAGAATTTTGATAACTTTTTAGTATTCTACTGTATGACCCTTTGTTATTTTAGAATTATTGTGTTTGTCTTTTTAATTTTATGAATTCTTTATATTAGAGATTTTAGCCATTTGTTTATGTTGGGGCAATAATTCCTTTTTAAATTTTATAAAAGTTTTAGATATTTGTAAGTTGCATGTTTTTTATTAAAGGATTTGTTAATTTGTTTCCTTTTTGGCAACCCCCTAGCAATAGGGATCTGACCAATATCAATATCCAATGGAGGAATAATCATTAGCTGCAAGTGGCTGATTTAAAAATTTTTTTTTTTAAATTAGGGATTGTGTTTAGTATTATTTGTCCCACAATCCATTTACTTTGTAGAATGAAGACAGCGGCATATGTGTATGATTCACAAATTACCCTTACCACAGATGGTAATAGAGCACACAGCCCTTCCTTAGTGGTGCTGTCTGAACTTCTGCCCAGCTTCTAGCTTCAGAACTTCCAATGTGGGAGACTCTACCCCCACCCTAGAGGAAATGTGTCTCCCTCTGAAGCCCAGCAGAAGTTATTTGTACTTGGGGGTACCATCTGAGCTCTGGTTTTTGGCATCATGGGGATTTTTCAGAGCAGCATTAGAGCCAAACTCTTATGTATAATATTTTGCCTGTGGAAGGGTATATTCTGTGTTCCAAATAGTTGACTGGACAAACTGACTTTTGTATTGTGGTCGTTTTGATTGGGAGAAAAAGCATGCCTTACAGTCAGGAGATCAGATCTCAGCTCTGCCACAGACTGTGCCTACTGATTAACCTCTATAAAATGAGGGTATAATACTAAAGCAGTGGTTTTCATATTGCTTAGGTTGTTTATTCTTCAAATAAAATCTTATGCAAAAAGCCAGTATATGAAAAAGGATGAAAGCCAGCTTGGGTGCTCTCTTTGCACTGGAAAAGGAAATCCAGAGCTCTTTCTCTTTACATCCTGTTCTTCTACATCCACCACTTCAAGAAGAGTGTGAGGCTTCTCATGGTTTGAAAACCACTAGACCAGTTGATTTTTTTTTTTTTTCCTGGATGCCTCTGTTCATCAACATTCTAAGTTTGAGAATTAGCATGTATAATACAAAAGGTAGAGTTACTCTGTTTCTAAAACTCATCTCATTGTAGGTATTATAAGATCTGTTTAACTGTATTTCCCTCCAAACAAGAATAAATTACCATAGACCAGCAGTGAGGTCTTCTTATGGTTTGGTCAGATTGGAGTCTGAATCTCTTATAGACAAAAAGAGTGATACTTGATTTGGCAGAATGGAAATGCATTCGATTTAGTAGAGCAGAATTCTCAATCTGGCTACCCAGATGTCAGTCAGGAACATAGAAATAAGGATTGGATCATGCAAAAAAGATGGATGTTATGCTGTAGTTTTCAGTCCCTCTGTCTCCTTTTTAGTGCATGATAACCAACCACTTATGTAACCAAGGGCCCCACCTGTTCCATTGAGGATTAAGGGATGAGAGTAGGCTTTCTTGGATATTCTCCTTCCTTATGTAGAAATATGACTCTGGATATAGGATTCACTGTAGTTTTCTTAAGACCAGAGTAGGAGCTGAAGTAGAAGACAAAAAAATCCCGTAGTCCAAGGACAAAGTTCTATTGCTGCCAAAGTCAGAAGAAAAGTAAGTGCATCAAGACATTAGGGGGAAAAAAAAAGAAACGAAAAAAAAAAGACATTAGAGAGGTCAGGAGCCAATAGACATGGTGAACCATACTTCAAATACCTGAGCAAGAATCAGAAACTGGATGGAGGTCTGGGTCAAGAACATGAGCATTGTGGCAGAAGCAACAAGATTGGTGATATACCTTTCTCTCAGTCCTTAGGGTTGTTGTCTCATTGTTAAAGGTGGGCTCACCAGTTGCCAGATTTAGAGGCTAAAGCAGATGGATAATGAACCTATCCTGTTCTTCTAGGAAGCCAGAGCAAAGTGCAGAACTCAAATGCACCCCAAACAACTGCTCCATTAATTACCTCTTCTACAGTAAAATATACCATCAGAGCTATCTTAATTCTTACCTTCATTTTCTCAGATTGAGACCATGCTTATGTGAAGAGACTTGTACTTGGCAAAGGTTTAATAAATGGACAGATGAGATTTGACCTTGCTTTGGGTCTCATTATTTTCCTTTGACATAAAATGGAGTTTCTTATATTTTGTGAAGATCATGAAAATTTTAATTATGTTAATTTTTAGTACAAACTTGGAAGGAACAATGAGATGTGAATTTAGGAAAATTATTTTTAAATGTATTATAGCACTTCAATAGGAGGCTAAAGTAGATAATTTTTAGAAAAATGGACTGAAGTGCTTGCCAAGAGAAACAATGACATCAGTTGTTTTGACACACAGTAAATTAACAGCTCTTTTCTGTTTTGATATGCATATTAAATAAAATAAGCAAAATGCGTTGATTCCTACTTTAAGCAGTCCTTTCATCAAGTAGACTCAAACTAATTCATGGATCTGCTACTTTTCTAATGTCATAAAGGATGATGATTGGTATTTGTAACCTCTGCTTGCTTGGTGGAATGGTGAAGTAGAATTTCCGTTGGTAATACAGTATACTGCAGTGAATAAAAGCATGGACTTTGGAGGCAGAAAAACCTGTGTTCAAGTCCTTATGATACCACTTAGCTGCTGTGAGATCTTAGTGTCTTTAATCTCCTCTTCAGTATACTTACTCATCTATAAGGCAGGGATAATAATAATCCCTACCTCATAATGATCTTGGGGTTTTTAAAAAATTATTTATTTTTAAATAAGTAATATATATACATGGTGGAAAACATTCAAAAGGCCCCAAAACTTAGACAGTAAAAAGTAAATCTTCCTCATGCTCCTATCCCCTATTCACCTAGTTTCCCTTCCCAGCAATAAACACAACAGTTATCAGTTTCTTGTGCATCTTTCCAGAGATATCCACACATATATAAGCAAAAACATGTGTACATGTGTATATGCGTGTGTATATATACATACACAATATTTTTCGCGAATTGTGACATATACACATGTTCTGCAATTGACTTTTTTTTTTTACTTAACAACGTGTCTTAGAGATCTTTCCAATATCACTTCATAGAGATCTATGCAGTATTGGTTTTTTTCTTTTTTTTTAACTTGAATACTTTTGAAGCAAGAACCACTCCGTGTTGTCTTCTATTTACTGGTTTCACATATTTTATATTATCTGTCTTCCCTGAAGGCATTTGAGTTTTCAACCCCTGGCTTGTGTGTGCACTACAGTTGTGTAGCCTAGAATGAAGGCCTTTCATAATTATTTTATGTATTATGTAATAACATTTGCATTAATAACTTTCTTTTCAGTTTTGATGAAGCAAGAACACAGAGAAGAGATTGATTTGTCTTCAGTTCCATCATTGCCTCATCCTGTCCAGACCCAGAGGCCTTCTTCAGATACAGGACACCTACATGACAGTGTACTGTCTGCACAGAGAAGCTTGGTTTGTCCCATCCAGCTAACATATGCATCCATGGTAACCTCAACCCATCTGCCACAGTTGCAGTGTAGGGATGAGAGTGCTGGTAAAGAACAGCATATGATACCTTCTTCAGTTGTGCACCAGCCTTTTCAAGTCGCACCAACACCTCCTGTAGGGTCTTCCTATCAGCCTATGCAAACTAATGTCGTATTCAATGGACCAACTTGTCTTCCTGTTAATGCTGCCTCTAGTCAAGAATTTGATCCAGTTTTGTTTCAGCAGGATGCAGCTCTTCCTAATTTAATAAATCTTGGCTGTCAGCCACCATCATCCATACCTTTTCATTCTTCAAATTCAGGCTCAACAGGACATCTCTTAGCCCACACACCTCATTCTGTGCAGACCTTGCCTCATCTGCAGTCAATGGGATACTGTTGTTCAAACACAGGACAAAGATCTCTTTCTTCTCCAGTGGCCGATCAGGTTACAGGTCAGCCTTCCCCTCAGTTACAACCCATTACGTATGGTCCTGCACATTCAGGGACTGCTACAACAGCTTCCCAAGCAACCTCTCATCCCTTGGCCAGTTCACCACTTTCTGGGCCACCATCTCCTCAGCTACAGCCTATGCCTTACCAGTCTCCTAGCTCAGGAACTGCCTCATCACAGTCTCTAGCCACCAGAATGCATTCTGGACAGCACTCAACTCAAGCACAAAGTACAGGCCAGGGAGGTCTTTCTGCACCTTCGTCCTTATTATGTCACAGTTTGTGCGATCCAGCTTCATTTCCACCTGATGAGGCAACTGTGAACATTAAACCTGAACCTGAAGAGCAGGAACCTAACTTTTCTACAATTGGTCTTCAGGACATCACTTTAGATGATGGTAAGTTCATCTTTATGCTTTGAAGCAGTGAAGATCCAGGAACTTCCTTCCCTTAAGAGTCATGAAAAAGTTACCGTGGATTGTTTATTGGCATATGGTTGGGCTTTTTTTTTTTTTTCTTTTTTTGGAAAACGAATTGCGGATGGGGTTTGAATCCAGAGGGACCCTCAAAGTGTTAAGGAACCTCGCTTATAGAACCCAGTTATAACACCGCGGATACCAGAAAAGAAAAGGCAAAATATGGAACGCTTCACGAATTTGCGTGTCATCCTTGCGCAGGGGCCATGCTAATCTTCTCTGTATCGTTCCAATTTTAGTATATGTGCTGCCGAAGCGAGCACTGGTTGGGCTTTTTAATAAGTTGTTTTTACTAGAAATATGTTGATATATGACTCGGAAGATAGACATGAACATATATGCTTTAAAGTCTATTTTACCACTTATATCTGTTGGGAAGGGTGAGACCTTGAGTAATAACCTACCACCTATTTGTGATGGAACTGAAGATGTGAGCTTTTATTGAGCATTTTTCCTTTCAGAACATACAGTGAGGTCACAGTGTCTAGAGAATGGAATTCATAAGTGTTAATTCATTAAACCTTTGCAAGGCACAGAGTTAAATGCTAGGAATACTAGAAAGGTATGAAGATAGAGTTCTTGTCCTTGAGGAGACTCACACAAGTAAAGAACCTGCTTCTCTGTGGCCCTGCCAGCTTGCTGAGTCAGATAGTGGTGATGGTACAAGACCGGACTGGTTTGCTGCTGCTGGTACAGCTGTTGGCACCATGATAAAAAGAAGCTATTTATGTAAATGTAGCAAGTTGGTATGTAGACCTCTGTTTTTATGAAATCATAAATTGGACAGCAAACTCTGGAAATTAATTATTTTAATAATTGAAAATTCCCCCAAGGTAGGATTTTCAGGTAATAATTTTAGAGTTTATTCTTGGCTTTGTCATTTATATGGTAGTGAAATTTTGTCGAAATAGGAATTCAGTGAAAGCTACCTGTGTAAGTGTTGTACAATATGAAAAATTTGAAACATGGACACAGAATTTTAATTCTCTCTCTGATTCTGTATTAATCTGTAGAAAAGTAACTCTAGGTCAGCCATCTCCTTTATACATCTGGAGAGACTATTTACTACTTAGTTGCAAAGCTGGTTTTAAATTCCAAACATAAGGGAAAAGGAAGGTATATAAAATGATAAAATGTGGGAGCCCCCACCCTAGCCCCGACCTGGCACCAGGGCTTTACTGTCAGATGAGTATATGAGGATACAATGATGCAGTAGGTCTTAGTCACTTACAACCAAGATATAAAAGAAGCACATTGGGAGATCAGCAAAGAGATGTGAAAGATTCTATTAGAAGGATTCAGAGAGACTTCCTTGAGGAGATGACTTTTAAGCCAGTCTTGGAGGATGAATATATTTTTCAGTAAATAAGGATCAATCACTTCTTATCCTTTTGGCTAAGAACAAGTGTAGTATCAGTAAATGAGAATCAAAGGGAAAACCAGACAACAGAAGCAGAAACATAGAGCTATGTCTGGGAAAGCATGATTTTCTGTGGCTGGAGGGCAGATGGCATAGTGGAAGACGGCTTTCAAAGCCACAAGGGGATATGCCAGGTCATTTGTGTATAGACAGAAGGTATAGCTGTAAACAAGCAAAACCCACAATTTGCATAGCATTGTTATCTAATTTAACTCTTACTGATTCTCTAGATAGCTATATTTAGAGAATCAGACTTTCTGAAGATCACATAACTGGTAAGTAGCAGAGCTGAGACTGGAGGCAGGTCTTTTCAGTCTAGTCTTTTTCTTGCAGTACTACAGCTGCCCCCCAGCAACAGCAGGCCGTGGTGGTTAGAACACAGCACTAAAGGGGATCCCCCAAGCTTTTTTAATTCCTAGAGAATAGTGGAACATTCTCTAGGAATGCATGTGCAGAATTTCACTGCACGAATATATGTTCACAACAGCATCTGATCTGTCACACTTGTATTGCTTTCAAGGTTTGTGTTTAGAATTTTAATCCCTGAAACAAAGGGTGAGACCTGGAGTGTGATAACCTACCACTTCAGTGATGCCACTGAAAACACAAGATTTATTAAGCAGGTCTCATAGCTGCTGGGTATTCCAGCTCATTTTCTTTCCAAATGAAGACTGTTTTTCTAAAAAGAGACCAGAGCTGGAACCTGCTCTTTCTAATTTACCACAGATTGAGTGATTTTGCGGGGGACAGCAAATTGGAAAGAAAGGCTTTATGGAATTTTTATTTATTTCATCTTTCGAATGTGTCAAGATTCTTTTGAATATGTGAAGATATGTTGCAGAAACAGAGAATCTGGAAAAATGAGGTCTATGAGGGCAAATATAAAAGCAATTTCATTTTTGTTCCATTCACAATTAAGCAAAGTTCCCCACAGAGGACAAGGACTGGCTAATGAATTCCCTTATTGCCACCTATCAGGAGACTTGATAGAAGCTCAGTGGTGGCACTTCCCTGGTGGTCCAGTGGTTAAGACTCTGCGCTTCCAATGCAGAGGGCGTGGATTTAATCCCTGGTCAGGGAACTAGGATCCTGCATGCTGTGCGGTGCAGCCACAAAAAAGCTTAAAAAAAAAAAAGAAGCTCAGTGGTGCTAGCAGTAATTAAAGAGGGGGTGGGAGAACTAAAATACACTCCTGGGCACCTCAGATTATTGGATGTATAATTTTTGCAATTTACATTTTGATGCTGTCAAATATCAAATGAATTTTTGATGTTTGCCAACTGACTCATTGATTATGTTATTTGGATTTGCCCTTTTTTTGGGGATTTGCCTTTGAAGGTAAACTAGAGGCTTAGAAAATCCTACAGTTCTGCAGAGTTTTAATATAAATTCTTTAAAAAAACAATAATAACATATTTCATAGGCCTTGAACTCCCCAGTACTTGGAACTCTGTAGTACTTGAATGGCCCCTTTCTGATAAGCTTTAAAAGTAAGCCATAAAACACGCCAAAAAGGATTAGAAATACTTAAAGTGAACTTTGCAGTTAGCTTGAGCTCAGGTTTAATTTTAACTTTTGTATATTGTGCTAAGCATTAAGTACAAAGTAATTTCTACTCCGCAACTAGAGGACACAAGTAATTTCTTTAAATTTGTGTTATACTAGTTAAATATACTTATCATCTAATCCTAATAACTTTCATTAATCCTATTTGTTTTATATTTATTTACCCCTTTTTTATCAAATTAAAGATTAAGACAAATAAAATATCCTTTTTATTTTTGAAATTTTTAATTAAGATGGAGTCTGTCAAGAATCATTCAGGTATTACTTGACTGTTACTTTTAGAAATACGGACATTAACACCTTAATTTTTTATTATAAATTCAGTGACATTTAATAGAGAAGATATTAGTGCACCTCAGCTCAGAAATTCAAGACTTGTAGAACTAAAAATACTGTAATACAGCTCCCCCATTTTATAGATAAAGAATCTGAGTTTTACAGAGCTTAAGATATTCATCCAGGGTAACACTGATTTAATAGCAGAGTAAAGACTAAAACCCAAGTCTCCTGGTTCCTAATTCAGTACTCTAAGAGCTTTTTCAGTATCTGCAATCATGTTTTTCATCAGTCTGTGGTTTGAGACTGTGGATGTAGAGCAAGCAGAATAGATGAAAGAAAGTGCTGTTTTCTTAGCAGAGCCTTGGTTTGTGAGAGGGGCCAGGGCAATCTTAAAATTCTAGATTCTCAGTATAGATGAAGTTTTAAAGGCTCTCTGCTCCATCCTCGTCTTTCACACTGGAATTCATACTCTGGTATCCCTAGTGATATTATATTCCTGTTGGTCTCTTCATCTCCAGATTCTTTGGAACATCTCAGGGCCTTTTAAGTTCCAGCTGCCCTTGTTTTATGTGGGCTCTGATGCCTCTGGAATAATGCAGAACAAATCTAATCATTGTTCTGTAATAATCCTTCACATCTGTGAAATCTTGATCTCTTTCCCAAGTCTTAAAAACACTCCAGCAATTTCATCCTTCCCGCAGCCTCACTAACATGGTAGTTCCCTTCTGTTTGAACCCTGGTGTTTAGTTCCTTTTCGCAGGGCGTATCCAGAAGGGAACACTCTAGCCAGCTCAAAGTGGATTGGGACCGTCACCTTCCTTGTTCGGAAGACTTTATTTATCAGTTTGGTGTTAGGTCAGGGGATTTTCTTAGCTCCATCTTGCTGTTAATTTAGTGAGTCATAAGTGCTAGTCATTAGTCATAACTAAATCACATCCATTCTGTATCCCCACCCCCCACCTCTCCACTGTGGATTTTTACATATGTTTTTGGAACCCAGGACTAAACTTTGCAGTTTAGTTTGTTCAGAAACTGAATCCTTGTTCAGTTTCATTGAGGTGATTTTGACCCCTCATGTCAATCTTCCAAACTCAGAAGAGTCCCAGAAGCATTTCTCGTTTTCAGAGTAATGCGGCTCCCTCCTCAGGGGGATTATTCCTTGGGGTAGTAGCAGCAGCAGAATACTGACCTTTACCAATTGATGTTCTCTTTCAAGCAGTCCCCTTGGAAGGCTGTAATATATACTTACTCAACCAATTAGAGTATTGTTCAAAATTCTTTTGCTACTTTCATTTTTCTTTGCTACCTAAGTGTACCATTGCCCCTGCTTGGAAAGCATGTGCTACTCTGTAAAATTATCAGTGAGTGTTTACTCAGATGTTAAAGTTTGTGTGCCTGGAGCTGTAATTTTTCCTAAACACTTCTGTGCATTATGGTGTGTATGTCCCAGATTTGGACCAAGTGATATACATTAAAACAGTACAAAAATATAGAAATTGTCACAGCTGTGTTTTGAGCATTTTAATTAAGATTATAGTATTGTTAAACTAGACTGTCTTAGACTTTTAAATACAGGCCCATTTAATTTGTGATTGAGCTGAATCCAGTAAGAACTTTCCATTAGAGTCCCTCAATTCCCCCTTGTCCTCCTTCTTTCACAGACTAACAGAACCGTAGCTACAGCTCTTCAGCAGAGAAGAGGGTACATGTTAAATATAGCCTGACCTGCTGCTGTGGTGAAAACTGACACTGCCACTTGCAGGCTCTGTGCAGTAACATGCTGATCCTGAATGTAGGGCAATTGCTAATTTGACTGTAAACAGGGACTCTAGACCTGACCTCTGCTGCTGCAGTTCTATATAGGTGACAAGCAGATGAACCTCCTTTCCAGTTGCAAGGAAATGATAAATACAAGATTCAGGTGATTAACTTGGATGGGAAAATCAGGAGACTGGTATGGAGGAGCAGAAGGGTAAATATTATTGTCAGTGTGCTAGCCCACCTGTTGGATGCTCCTTTAATGGTGTTTATTGTATTTAAATAAATAAAACAAAAGAAAGCCATGCATAGCCAATGATGAGACTGGGTCCCAAACGAGGTGTTGAATCACTTAGGGGCTCAGTAGTGAAGGGAGGTAGATAATACTGAACTTTCTCTTTCAACTAGGACTCTGGGTAACTCATGAATACTCTTCTGGGAGGCATACATGTACCATCCAGCCTCAAACATATTTATGATGGATAATTCCAGAGGCAAAAAGTCCCACAAATAATACCCATGTAGGCTTTGGATCATGGCTTATGCAGAATGGATCATGATGGGGATTCAGGACCTTAGACACAACCACTCTTGGACATATAATAAGAAAATTTAATTTTTAGACCCAGTGAAGCAAGAGCAAGCATTTGAGAAGACCTTTTATTTCTCATGTCAGGTGTGTCTGTGTTATCTTACATGGCACAAATTAGTTATATTGTATATGAACAAAATTTTTTCCTTGAATCAACTTGACACTAAAATTTATACATAAACTGGGAAAAATCCAAGAGAGGTTACCAGTAAATAGCCAGCATATCACAGCATATCAGAAGTCTTCAAAATAAATTCACTTCAAAAAGTGTATTTAAAAATAATTAATGAATTAATTTTCTGTCTCACATGTATTGCATATATATTTTGCCAGTTCGTTTGTTTACCAGTTTTTAAAATAGTGTTTTGGTCTATAGAAATGTAAAATATTTAGGTGGTCCAACCTAATATATCTTTTCTTTTTGATTTCTGTTTTTTTGTTTGTTTTTATTTTTGGCTGCATTGGGTCTTCATTGCTGCGCGAGGGCTTTTCTCTAGTTGCAGTGAGTGGGAGCTACTCTTCGTTGTGGTGCGCGGGCTTCTCATTGTGGTGGCTTCTCTTGTTGTGGAGCACGGGCTGTAGGCACATGGGCTTCAGTAGTTGTGGCACATGGGCTCAGTAGTTGTGGCTCATGGGCTCTAGAGCGCAGGCGCAGTAGTTGTGGCGCACGGCCTCAGTTGCTCCACAGCATTTCTTTTTGATCTGTGCTTTGGGAATCTTGTTTAGAAAGGCTTATCTCACCCCAGTGTTATACAAAGTTCCCACTTATATTTTCCTCTAGGACTTGAATGATCTTACTGTTAATATTTAAATTTTTTATTTAACCTAGACTTTATTGGAGTATAAGACACTGAGTTGTAAGGTATTGAGGGTGGGATCTAAATTTAGTTTTTAAATACTTCACTGGTTGCCCCAACACTATTTATAGTATGTATTTCATTGATTCTATTGGGCACTTTTTATTTCAGACATGTTAACATCTTTGAAACCTGGATGTATGTGATAAATGTTTTACAATCTAAAAATAATAATAATGAATTATGGTTACTGTTTCTTGATAATAAAACTTTTTTTTTGAACACTGTGGTAGGCACTTTGCTAGTAGCTCATTAGTTCTTCCCAACAATCTGTAAAAAGTGAATTATTAACCTTATTTTCAGAGATGTGGCTGAGAGAGTTTAAGCACAGTGTTATATGACCACAGACACTGGGACTGGCATTTGAATCCAGGTCTGTCTGAAATTTAGATTGTCTTGCACGTGTTTAGTGGCTTCTGAAATAACTATCGTTGATTACTTTATATAATCTCACTTCTATAAACACAATAAACATAGTAACTTTCTGATGTCTGTCAAGTGTAAGATACAAAGCCAGTGTCTAAAGATGTATTCTGTTTTAAAATTCTTATCCTGTTTCTGAGTTCCTTTGGAAATGACCCATTCACAGGGACAAAAATATTTTATTTACTTATTTTTTATTTATTTATTTTTTTGGCTGTGTTGGGTCTTTGTTGCTGCGTGAGGGCTTCCTCTAGTTGGGGCGAGAAGGGGATACTCTTCGTTGTGGTGCGCGGGCTTCTCATTGCAGTGGCTTCTCTTGTTGTAGAGCACGAGCTCTAGGCTCGTGAGCTTCAGTAGTTGTGGCACACAGGCTCAGTAGTTGTGGCACACGGGCTTAGCTGCTCTGCGGTGTGTGGGATCTTCCTGGAGCAGAGATCGAACCTGTGTCCCCTGCATTGGCAGGCAGATTCTTAACTGCTGTGCCACCAGGGAAGTCTGTACAATTTTAAATACAGTAAATAAACCTCATTGATGAGGTAACATTTGATCAAAAACTTGAAGATGAGACGAAAAAACCTTGAAGATGAGGAAATTACCAATGTAGATACCTGGGGGAAGAGTATTCTAGGCCAAAGGGACAAGCAGAGGAAAGACCCTAAGGTAAGAGCATGTCTGGCTTATTGAGGAATGGCAACGAGGCCAGTGTGGCTGGAATATGAGGTATCTAGAGGGAAAGTAGTAGGAGATGTGGTCAAGGAGGTAATGGGGAGCCAAACGTGTAGGGCAACAGTTCTCAAACTTTTTGGTCTCAGGACTCCTTTTTTTTTTTTTTTTAATTGAAGTATAGTTGATTTACAGTGTTGTGCAAATCTCTGCTGTACAGCAAAGTGACTCAGTTATACACACATAAACATTCTTTTTTATATGCTTTTCCATTATGGTTTATCACAGGATATTGAATATAGTTCCTTGTGCTATACATTAGGACCTTGTTGTTTATCCATTCTAAACATAATAGTTTGCATCTACCAAACCCAAACTCCCAGTCCATCCCTCTCCTTCCCCCCGCCCCCCTTGGCAAACACAAGTCTGTTTTCTATGTCTATGAGTCAGTTTCTGTTTTGTGGATAAGTTCATTTGTGCCATATTTTATATTCCACATGTAAGTGATATCATGTGATATTTCTCTTTCTCTGACTTACTTCACTTAGTATGATACTCTCTAGTTGCACCCATGTTGCTGCAAATGGCATTATTTCATTCTTTTTTATGTCTGAGTTGTATTCCATTGTATATATGTACCACATCTTCTTTATCCATTCATCTGTCAGTGGACATTTAGGTTATTTCCATGTTTTGGCTATTGTGAACAGTGCTGCTATGAACATAGGGGTGCACGTATCTTTTTGAATTATAGTTTTGTCTGGGTATATTCCCAGGAGTGGGATTGCTGGATCATATGGTAATTCTATTTTTAGTTTTCTGAGGAATCTTCATACTGTTTTCCATAGTGGCTGTACCAACTTACATTCCCACCAACAGTGTAGTTCCCTTTTCTCCATACCCTCTCCAGCATTTATTTGTAGACTTTTTAATGAGGGCCATTCTGACCAGTGTGAGGTGGTACCTCATTGTAGTTTTGATTTGCATCTCTCCAATAATTAGTGATGTTGAGCATCTGTTAGCATGCCCATGTGTTTTCTGCCCTTTTTTTTTTTGTGGTACGCGGGCCTCTCACTGTTGTGGCCTCTCCCGCTGCGGAGCACAGGCTCCGGACGCGCAGGCTCAGCAGCCATGGCTCACGGGCCCAGCCGCTCCGCGGCATGTGGGATCTTCCTGGACCGGGGCACGGCACGAACCCATGTCCCCTGCATCGGCAGGTGGACTCTCAACCACTGCGCCACCAGGGAGGCCCCTGCCCATTTTTTGATTGGGTTGTTTGGTTTTTTGTTGTTGAGTTGTATGAGCTGTTTATATGTTTTGGAAATTAAGCCCTTGTCTGTCATATCATTTGCAAATGTTTTCTCCCATTCCGTAGGTTGTCTTTTCGTTGTTTTTTTTTTTTAATGGTTTCCTCAGCTGTGCAAAAGCTTGTAAGTTTGA
This sequence comes from Pseudorca crassidens, assembly GCF_039906515.1. Classification (NCBI taxonomy): domain Eukaryota; kingdom Metazoa; phylum Chordata; class Mammalia; order Artiodactyla; family Delphinidae; genus Pseudorca; species Pseudorca crassidens. The sequence goes on from NC_090315.1 coordinate 44,401,276, forward strand.
TTAAGTCCCATTTGTTTATTTTTGTTTTTATTTCTATTGCCTTGTGAGACTGACCTAAGAAAACATTGGTATTATGTCAGAGAATGTTTTTCCTATGCTCTCTTCTAGGAGTTTTATGGTGTCATGTCTCATGTTTAAGTCTTTAAGCCATTTTGAGTTTATTTTTGTACATGGTGTGAGGGTGTGTAAATCAACTTCATTGATTTACATGCAGTTGTCCAACTTTCCCAGCACCACTTGCTGAAGAGACTTTCTCAGGACTCCTTTATAATCTTAAAAATTTTTGAGGATCCCCAAGAACTTTTATTTAGGTGGTTTGTATGTATCAGTTTTTATTTGTATTAGAAGTTAAAACTGAGAACTTTTGAAAACAAGAATACACAGACATGGGCTTCCCTGGTGGTGCAGTGGTTGAGAGTACGCCTGCCGATGCAGGGGACGCGGGTTCGTGCCCCGGTCTGGGAAGATCCCACATGCTGCGGAGCGGCTGGGCCCGTGAGCCATGGTCGCTGAGCCTGCGCGTCCGGAGCCTGTGCTCCGCAATGGGAGGGGCCACAACAGTGAGAGGCCCGCGTACCAAAAAAAAAAGAATACACAGACACTTTCCATCACCCATCACAGCAATGAAGTCGTCACATACAATTTGTTTCCGAGTGGAAAACTCCACTGTAAACTCAGGAGAGAATGATAATGAAAAAGGCAAAAAAATTTGGTATTATTATAAGAAGAATTTTGACCTCGAAGACTCCCTTAAAAGTCCTCAGGGAACCCCACATGTCCTTGATCACACTTTTAAGAACTCTTACATAGGGTCTTGTAGGCCTTTGTTGTAGAGTTTTGAACAGAAGAGTCATCATGATCTGATACAGGTTTTTTTTTTTTTTTAATTTATTTATTTTTGGCTTTATTGGGTCTTCATTGCGGGCGCGGGCCTTCTCTAGTTGTGGCGAGGAGTGGCTACTCTTCATTGCGGTGCATGGGCTTCTCATTGTGGTGGCGTCTCTTGTAGAGCACAGGCTCTAGGCACATGGGCTTCAGTAGTTGTGGCACACGGGCTTAGTTGCTCCATGGCATGTGGGATCTCCCCGGACCAGGGCTCGAACCCATGTCCCCTGCACTGTCAGGTGGATTCTTTTTTTTTTAAGAATTACTGTTGTTTTTTTGGGCTACATTAGGTTTTCGTTGCTGCATGCAGGCTTTCTTTAGTTGCATCGAGTAGGGGCTACTCTTCGTTGCGGTGCGCGGGCTTCTCATTGTGGTGGCTTCTCTTGTTGTGGAGCATGGGCTCTAGGTGCATGGGCTTCAGTAGTTGTGGCATGTGGGCTCAGTAGTTGTGCAACGAGGGCTCTAGAGTGCAGGCTCAGTAGTTGTGGCGCATGGGCTCAATTGCTCCGCAGCATGTAGGATCTTCCCAGATCAGGGTTTGAACCCATGTTCCCTGCATTGGCAGGCGGATTCTTAACCACTGCGAGGCAGGCTGATTCTTAACCACTGCGCTATCAGGGAAGCCCCTGATACAGGTTTTAACAGGGTCACTCTGGCTGCTGGGTAGAGAGGCAAGGGCAGAAACAGGGAGACCAGTTAAGTTGCTATTATAGTAATCCAGGCCAGAAATGATGGTTTGGACTAAGAGATGGACTGATTTTTGATGTATTTTAAAGGTAGAGCCAGTAGCATTTCCTGACAGATTCCATGTGAGATGTGAGAGAAAGAAGTTAAAGATGACACCAATGGGGTTTTGCCTGAGCAACTGAAAAGATGGCGTTGCTGTCAGGTAAGATGGGGAAGGCTCTGGATGGAGCAGGTTTTGGAGAAAGATCTGGTGTTCAATTTTGGATGTGTTTTGTTTATGGTATCTGTTGAACATTCAAGTAGAGATATAAAGTAGTCAGTTGGCTGAAGTCTAGAGTTTGGAAGTGAGTTATAGACTGAAGATATAAATTTGAGGGTTGTTGGCATGCAGGAGGTAGTTAAAGCCACCAGACTAGATGAGGTCATTAAGTGATAATTTAATTGTCCTGCCTTTATCAATTTAGGTAATAATAATTGTATTTCTATAAAATGTTGCAGAGTGCCTACACTTATATTTCAGGAGACTTTGAATAAATAAGTAAACAAATTCACAAGCAAATAAACAGATTTACAAGGGTTAAACAACTTCCCTTAGGTCACCAATCTAGTAAGTGACGACACTACGATTCCAAAGCTTTTCTTTTCTAATACCCACCAGATCATTGTCTGTTTGTATAAACCAGAAAAGCCTATATATCGATAAGGTGGCTAAAGTAAGCAGCTTGGTCAAGAGGCAGCTTGGACGAGTGGGGAAATTTTGCTCATCTTCCCACAGACATATTTCATAATTTATAAATATTTAATTTTTCAAAACTTTTTAATAAAAGGAACAGATTCTGGGACTTCCCTAGTGGTCCAGTGGGTAAAACTCCATGCTCCCAATGCAGGGGGCTCGGGTTCAATCCCTGATCGGGGAACTAGATCCTGCATGCATGCTGCAACTAAGTGTCTGCATGACACAACTAAGGCCCAGCGCAGCCTAAATAAATAAATAATAAATAAAAAATTTTTAAAAAGGAACAGATTCCATATCCCAGATTTATAAATTTTAAGAGGGATTTACAGAAGTCCTCCAGGTGTTGCTTTTTTTTTTTTTTTTTTTTTGCGGTACGCGGGCCTCTCACTGCTGTGGCCTCTCCCGTTGCGGAGCACAGGCTCCGGACGCGCAGGCTCAGCGGCCATGGCTCATGGGCCCAGCCGCTCCGCAGCATGTGGGATCTTCCCGGACCGGGGCACGAAACCGTGTCCCCTGCATCGGCAGGCAGACTCCCAACCACTGCGCCACCAGGGAAGCCCCAGGTGTTGCTTTGAGTCAATGGTTCGATCTGTGAAAACCTCATTCAGTCATTTCATACAATGTTCTCCTATGAGAAAACGCACAGTTTTTTTCCTTAATACTTATTTTATTTATTTATTTATGCCGTGCCGGGTGTTAGTTGCGGCACACGAGATCTTTTAGTTGTGGCATGTGGATGCTTAGTTGCAACATGTGGGCTTCTTTAGTTGTGGCATATGGACTCTTAGTTGCAGCATGCGGGCTCTTCGTTGCGGCAGGCATGCAGGATCTAGTTCCCCAACCAGGGATTGATCCTAGGCACACTGCATTGGGAGTGTGGAGCCTTACCCACTGGACCACCAGGGAAGTCCCACACAGTTTGTTTTTGAAATTTTTAAAATTCGGTAGAATATACATAACATAAAATTTACCATTTTAACCATTTTAAGTGTATGGTTCAGTGACATTAAGTACACTCACAGTAGTGTGTAGCCATCACCACTGTGTATTTCAACCACTTTTTCATCACCCTAAACAGTAACTCTATACACATTAAGCAATAACTCCCCATTCTCTCCCTACAACCCAGCCCGTGGTAACCTTTATTCTGCTTTCCATTTCCATAACTTTCCCTACTCAAGATACCTCATATAAGTGGAATACAACATTTGCCCTTTTGTGTCTGGCTTATTTCACTTAGCATGATGTTTCCAAGGTTCAGCCATGTTGTAAGCATAGATCAGAATTTCATTCCTTTTTATGGCTGAATAATATTCCATTGTATGTATATGCCATATTTTGTTTGTCCATTCATCTGTTGAAAGACATTTGGTTTGTTTTCACCGTTTGGCTGTTTTGAATAGTGATGCTTTGAATATTGGAGTATAGGTATCTGAGTCTCTATTTTCAGTTCTGTTGGGTATTCTAGGAGTGGAATTGCTGGACCAAATGGAATTCTTTTTTCAGCTTTTTGAGGAACTGCCAAACTAATATTTTTCCCACAGTGGCTGCACCATTTTACATTTACAGTGCATGAGGGTTCCTGTGTCTCCACATCCTTGCCAACACTTATGTTTATTTAAAAAAAAAAAAGCCATCCTAAATAGGTGTAAAGTGGTGTCATTGTGGTTTTATTTTGCATTTCCCTAATGACTAATGATTTTGGGTATCTTTTCATGAGCTTATTGGTCATTTGTTTATTTTTTCTGGAGAAATGTCTAGTCAAATATTTTGCCCATTATTTTGGTTGAGTTTGGTTTTCTGGTTGAGATGTAGGAGTTCTTTGTATTTTTTGAATATTAAATCCTTATCAAATAAGTTATTTGCATATATTTTCTCCCATTCTATGGATTGTCTTTTCACTCTCTTGATAGGATCCTTTGATGTTTTTAATTTTGATGAAGTCCAGTTTATCAATTTTTTCTTTTGTTGCCTGTGCTTTTAGTGTCATACTTAAGAAATTGTTGCCCAATTTAAGGTCATGAAGACTTGCCCTATGTTTTCTTCTTCTAAGAGTTTTATAATTTTAGCTCTTATGTTTAGGTCTTTGATCCATTTTGAGTTAACTTTGTATATGGTATGGAGGATGAGTCCAGCTTCCATTCTTTTTTTGCATGTCCAATAGAACCCTTGCTTGAAAGTGAAAATGAATTGACTGTATATTGTCATGGTTTGTTTCTGGGTTATTTTTCTTTTAAATTTTTTTTTTTTTTTTTTTTTTGCGGTACGCGGGCCTCTCACTGTCGCGGCCTCTCCCGTTGCAGAGCGCAGGCTCCGGATGCGCAGGCCCAGCGGCCATGGCCCACGGGCCCAGCCACTCCGTGGCATGTGGGATCCTCCCGGACTGGGGCACGAACCCGTGTCCCCTGCATCAGCAGGAGGACTCTCAACCACTGCGCCACCAGGGAAGCCCTCTTTTAAATTTTTATTGGAGTATAGTTGATTCACGGTGTTGTGTTAGTTTCTGCTGTACAGAAGAGTGAATCAGTTATACATATATCCACTCTTTTTAGATTCTTTAAAAATACGGAATGCTTCATGAATTTGTGTGTCATACTTGCACAGGGGCCATGCTAATCTTCTCTGTACCATTCCAGTTTTAGTATATGTGCTGCTGAAGTGAGCATTTTCTGGGCTATTTTATTCCTTTGGTCTGTATGTCTGTCCTTATGCCTGTATCACACTGTTTTGATTACTGTAGCTTTGTAGTAAGTTGTGAAATCAGGAAGTGTGTCTTCCATCTTTGTTCTTTTTCAAGACTGTTTTGGCTTTTCAGGGTCCTTGGAGATTGCATATGAATTTCAGGATGGGTTTTTCTGTTTCTGCAAAAACGCTATTGGGATTTTGATAGGGATTGCATTGAATCTCTACATTGCTTTGGGTAGTATTATCATCTTAACAATATGAAGTCTTGAACATGGGATGTTTTCCCATTTATTTAGATCTTCTGTTTCCTTCAGCAGCGTGTAGCTTTCAGTATACGAATCTTACACCTCCTTGGTTAATTTTTAAGTATTTTGTTCTTTTTAATAGTATTGTAAATGGACTTGATTTATAAATTTCCTTTTTAGATTGTTCGTTAAAAGTGTATAGAATACAACTAAATTTTGTGTGTTGATTTTATATCCTGTAATTTATTAGTGCTAACATTTTTTTGTATATTGATTCTTCAGAGCTTTCTATGTATTGGATCATGTCATTTGTGAACAGAGGTCATTTTACCTCTTTCTTTTATTTCTGTAGCCTAATCTCTCTGGCTGGAACTTCCAGTACTGTGTTGAATAGAAGTGGCAAAAGTGAACATCCTTGTCATGTTCTTGCTCTTAGACGGAAAGCTTTCAGTCTTTAACCATTGAGTATGATGTTATCTGTGGGTTTTTCATATATGGTCTTTAACATGTTAAGGAAATTTCTTTCTATTCCTAGTTTATTGGGTGTTTTTATCTTGAAAGAGTATTGAAATTTGTCAAATACTTCTGAATTAATTGAGATGATCATATGTGTTTTTTTCCCTTCATTCTAGTAATGTATACTATATTACATTCATTGATTTTTCGTATGTTGGACTATTCTTGCATTCTGGGAATAAATCTCACTTGGTCATGATGTATAATCGTTTTAGTATGCTGCTGAACTCAGTTTGCTAGTACTTTTGTTAAGGATTTTTGCATCTATATTCACAGGAGATGTTCTGTAGTTTTCTTTTCTTGTAGTGTCTTTGTCTGGCGTTGATATCAGGGTAATGCTGGCCCTAGAATGAGAGAGGAAATGTTCCCTTCTCTGTAATCTTTTGGAAGAGTTTAAGGGTTAGTGTTAATTCTTTAAATGTCTGGTGAAAGTTTTTGTGATAGGAAGAGAAATCAGGTATTTTTTGGAGCTGTCAACAGTGTTTCAAGGAACTAGAAAAATGTCTCGAGGACTGCAAGTTTCCATAAGCACAATCTGAAACTACCACTGTATCACACAACTCACAAAAGCCCCCAGCATCTGTTGGCCTGGACTTCTTTCTTCTAATTTATGTGCTGATTTACATGGACTCACATGTTCTACACTTTAGAATCTGTTTTGAAGGACTCAGTTGTGAAGATTGGGCATCCTCAGAAGGCAGACTTTTGACAATATATCTGGAGTCTTTAAAATACTTCATACACACTGTAATCCTTAAGTCACCCCTGAAAGCTAGGTGAGTGATCTCAAATTTAGTAATAAAGAAGCTTAAGGCAGAAAAATTTTGCCTATTCACAAAGGATTTCTGGTTTTTGTGTTTTGTTTTGACCCCTTTAGTGAGGCTGCATTTTGAACAGATTGGCTCCTCCTCTGTTTTCCCTCTTTTTTTTTTTTTTTTTTTTTTTTTTTTGCGGTACGCGGGCCTCTCACTGTTGTGGCCTCTCCCGTTGCTGAGCACAGGCTCCGGACGCGCAGGCTCAGTGGCCATGGCTCACGGGCCCAGGCGCTCCGCCGCATGTGGGATCCTCCCGGACCGGGGCACGAACCTGTGTCCCCTGCATCGGCAGGCGGACTCTCAACCACTACGCCACCAGGGAAGCCCTGTTTTCCCTCTTTTATCTGCCTAAGAGGAGGGTATTAATTAGTTCACAGAGACTACAGTTTCTTCTCTTCCAAGATAAAATAATCATTCTTCTAGAATCTAATAAAAGGTTAGGTCCTTTTATTTGAATTCGTACAGCAAAGGCCAAAAATAATTCCTTATAGGTCACAGGAGGAGGTTTTGCCTCATTGTATTTTGGACTCTTTAACTGGGCATCTGTGTGTGTCAGCGATTATCACAAAACTGGTAATAGTGACTCTTCTTGAGTACAGTGACTTTCAACATTTTTGACAGCTTCTAACAATAAGAAGTAAGTTTTATAGCATGATCTATTACATAACAAACAAACACAAAAAACATACACACCTAACATGAAAGGCTCACAAGCCAATCCTTAACCTTTATTTAAAAAAATGTAGCTTATCTTCTATTTTGTTCTATTTATTTTTTTAAATACTGATTTCAGCTTGCTGAATTGATTTCATAGCCTGCTAATGGATGTGAACTTCAGTTTAAAAAATATTCCTCCATGACCCACAAATTTACCTATGCGTATAGTGTTCTGGGCTCGTACCCTTAGACATTTTGATTCTGTGCTCTGAAGTAGAGCCCAGGAGTTTATTTTTTTTATTAAGTGCCCAGATAACTGTGATGTAGCCACAGACATGTATTTGGGAACCACTGATAGATCTAATCTAATAAAAACTAGTTTATTTAAAACTAAATCTGTCCTTTAAAATCACTGAAAACCACCATTGTAACTTTTTAAAATAACTGCCCTTTTAAATTTAGAAAATAAATCAGCGTTACCTAAACTCTCTGGACTTCAATATTTATATTATCTAATAAAATGCGGGGAGCCATTTTATGCAGTGATTGACAGATAAAGGACAACTAAATTCCTCTTAATTATAGAAAAAAACAAGCTGGGCATGTAGTAGATTGTTACCCTCTGGTTTGTTCCATTCAGTAGTGATGTTGTCTTCTTTGACACAGACCAGTTTATGTCTGACTTGGAACACCAGCCATCAGGTTCAGCAGAGAAATGGCCTAACCACAGTGAGCTCTCATGTCCACCTCCTTTCTGGAGAATCTAGAGGGTGAGTGTTGATTGAAATGTGTCACTGTTTTTCTGCCCAAGTCTGATATTTGCATGCAGTGGCCAGATTTGCATGTGCTGCAGAGGAGGGGGTATACATGGGCATCTTCTTGGTAGGGGCCCACTCATTATCTCTGGAACTAAACTTTGACTGTAAGAGTGCTTTTTAAATTTAACTACACTCAGGCTCTCACACTTATAATTTTAGTCTGGGATTGAATAAAAGTCAAGTGTTGATTGGATTTATTGAACCAAAGCAGAGGGAGTCCTGTCTATATGAATTCTGTGGCTTGGATGCGGAGTAAATTTGGTTGCTGATAAGGTGTGTAAGCCTACTCATTTCTGGTCAGGTGCTCTAAGTTTTGATGTGAGGCAGTATGGAATGGAAATAAAGCAGGAAATGTTAGCCATTTGCCAGAGGCAACCTGGATCGTTTACCCTTGAGCCTGTCCTTTAGGCCCATGTTTGCACGCTGGTAGTTCATCTGGGGCTCCATTTGGAAGGAGTCAGTGCTTGTGAGGAGGGGGCTGGGCCTCAGGCCTCTGTGCCTCAGCAAGCAACCATACCACTCCCTCTCCCTCACACAGCTTCTTTCTTCAAAGACTCTCAAAGCCACTTGAGAAAGTCTGTGGTAGAAATTATAAACATACAGATTGTAGTTCTCAAAATGCCATTTGAATTTCATTTTAATGAATTTGGATTTGGAAGGGGACTTAGAAATCATGTCTACTACCCAAATCTTTATATTTAGGATACTAAAGCTTCCTGATAAGGCACCAAAACCCTGGCTTCTCCCAGAAGCTGGGCCAGCCTACCCTGGTCTCACATCATTGGCCACTAAATATCTACATATCTATAAAACTCTCAGGAGAGTTATAGAAGGATTTAAATGAATTTCCTTGTATCATAGTTGAGAAGATCAGTTGAAAAAAGATTAAATTGCCCTAGTCACATCACGGCTGAACCAAAATTAAAGCTTATTTCTTCCAGTGTTTACCCCACTGCCCTTCTTGTGTATGAAGCAACAATTTGGTCACTAGTGATCTTGGTAAGAAATGTTTCTGTGGAGTGAAGGGACCAATGGATGACTAAGGAATGAACAGGAGGTAAGAATAGAGAAACAGCAGGCAGTGTAGATAACTCCTTTAAGATGTTAAACAATGAAAGAAAGAAATTAGATATAGAGGGCCATGTGGGGTCTAGGGTTTTTATTTGTTTGCTCACTTGCTTGTTTGAGATAGAGACTTACCCATATTTAAGCAATGATGAAAAGAATCCAGGAGGAGAGGGTTGGTGAGTAGATTGATTAAAGAGAAGAGTACAGGAAATTTGTGGGGCAAGATCTTGAAGAGGCAAGCATGTGGGATTCGTAGCATAGGTGTGGAATGAGTCATGTGGGTTTACAGCTCTGGAGCTCAGGTTTGGGCCCTGGAGACAACAGATGTGGGAGTCAACAGTACAGTATATAGAAATGGACAAGATTACTCAGAGAAAATGTACAAAATGTAAAAAAATAAGGAAAAGGACAGTCTTCTGATAGGCCTAAAATTCAGAATTCCACATCCGTTTTTTAAAATTTATTTATTTTGGGTTGTGTTGGGTCTTTGTTGCCGTGCGCAGGCTTTCTCTAGTTGCGGTGAGCGCGAGCTACTCTTCGTTGCAGTGTGCAGGCTTCTCATTGCGGTGGCTTCTCCTGTTGCAGAGCTCGGTTCTAGGCGCGCGGGCTTCAGTAGTTGTGGCTCGCGGGCTCTAGAGCGCTGGCTCAATAGTTGTGTTTCACAGGCTTAGTTGCTCCGCGGCATGTGGGATCTTCCTGGACCAGGGCTCAAACCCATGCCCCCTGCATTGGCAGGCGGATTCTTAACCACTGCGCCTCCAGGGAAGTCCCCAGAATCTCACCTCTTAACCTAAGTTGAAAATAAGTTTTTTGTTTTTGGGTTTTTTTTCCCCCCACATTTCAGTTTTTACTGATACAAAAACATACGTGCTGATACTTGAATATACTTTCAAGTAACTGTGTACTGTTTACTCAGCTGGAGACTTAATGTTTGTAGAATGTTTTGAGTTACAACTTTTTCTAGAGGAAAGATCTGTATGACACTTAGTATAGTATCACATATATAAGAGGTTTCTTAGAAAGAAAGGATCCTTAATAACAGGACTGATCTCCCCCTCAGTCAGTTGTGGAAAAAAGTGTCATAATTTCCCTTTAGTAGTATTAAATCTAATGTTAAAAGTGAAGGGTATCTTCTGATCATTGTGCATGTAATTTTCAATCTGTCCTATGGTTGGAAGCTATCTGGAGTTCGGTGTAAAACTTAAAATAACTTAGGGAATTCCCTGGCGGTCCAGTGGTTAGGACTTGGTGCTTTCACTGCTGGGGCCCGGGTTCAATCCCTGGTCAGGGAACTAAGATCCTGCAAACCGCACAACGCAGCCAAAAAATAGAATAGAATAGAATGGAATGGAATGGAATGGAATAGAATAGAATAAAATAACTTAGTTAAAAACTTGTTATGATAGAGCTCAAGCTGGTTATCTTGGTTCTTGCTTAAAATGCTTGAATATTCTTTCTGTCTTACCTTTATGGTGGTGAGTTTTATTTTTGTTAATAATGTAAGCTAGGTTATTATAACATAGATCCCAAAATACAGTGGCTTAACTACACTGGAATTTTCTCTCACACCTTACGGTAATTCAGAGATCAGGATTCCTGTTTCATTTAGTTCCTCTACCTCTTTAGGTATTGTCAAAGCAGAGTCACCACGTTGACTGAGTCTTAGCCCAAAGCAAGGAGTATGAAAAGGAGGGGAAGAGGTTACTGAGCAAGTGATGAGGAAGATGCACACATCACTTTTACTCACACTTAATTAGAGAAAGCAAGTTACATGGTCATACCTTGCTACAGAAGGGAAGCCAGGAAATGTGTAGTCTGTAGCTGAGTGGCCCCATGACGAGTTAAACTCAATTACTAGAGAAGACTGAATTAGGACATTTAGCAGTCTACCATAGGTACCTTCTACGTTTTCAGGAACTTTCTTCTGTCTTCAGCTCGAAAAGGCAAATTAATCAGATTTTGATAAATGCAAATTAATTCTTCAGCTCATTCTATAAATAGGTGAATTCAGTATTTTATGTATTTCATTTAGATGGTATTCTTATAACTTATCTAATAACCTAAAAGTAAATCTTAGGGAAACTGTGCTTATAGAGTAATAAACCATAAAGTTATACTAGTTTCTCATACATTTAAAATAATTTCTATTCCTTTACTTCCAAATTTCTCTTATTTCTTCATTTCAAGTGAAATTCAGAAAATGATTATACTTATATATGGCCTTCATTTTATAAAAAATAATATCTCCATAAAATTGTTCACCCAGAGAATGAATTATACCTTTAATCTTGGGGTGTAAGGAAAGGAAGAAAAGATGAATTTGCTAAACTTTGATGAATGTCCATTGCAGCTTTAAAATGAAATAGTATACATAAATGGAGACTGATTATACCAAAAAATACTTTACAAAAGTGATCAACGTGCTCAGATGCTAGTTATGAAGGCCCTTTGAACTTTTGTGTGTTTGACAATGTGCATCCGCCTATTCCAAAGGCAGTGCCCTGGGTTACCCTGCCCCTCCACCTGGTGGTGAGATTTCATACCCTACCATGCTTGCCAGCTCTAACTCTGAATCCGTAAGCATTGGAAATAGCTCTAAATAAGAGGCCGTTACTCAAACACCTCATTCTTGTGTGTACAGATAGCATTACAGTGGACTGTTAATTTGAACATCTCTTGGATTAAAAAAGAAATTTGTTTTTTCTTACAGCAGATATTGCTGATGGCTCTGACTACTTCTGTTGTGGCAAGCCAGGTGTTGGGGTAATGGGAGTCAAGGACGGTAGCTGCCACAAGTAGGCCAAATGCTGTGACCTACATAACCTGTTACCACGGGTGTTGAGGGCTGTTGACCCTTGTTCTAGGCTTTTAATTCACTTTACTCTTTATAGGGGGGAAGTGATAAAATTGTACAGTAGGGGCATAAACAACTCCTTATGTTTTTACCTTAAATTCGTGAAAAAAAAATAAAGCCAACTCACATGCTTTGTGGAGTAGGACTTAAATAAATCAATAAATTCATGCATACATACATTCAAAAGGAAGTGAAAATTGCAAGCACTAATTTTTTAAAGAAATTAGTACTGGGCTTCCCTGGTGGCGCCGTGGTTGAGAGTCTGCCTGCCGATGCAGGGGACACAAGTTCGTGCCCCGGTCCGGGAGGATCCCACATGCCGCGGAGCGGCTGGGCCCGTGAGCCATGGTCGCTGAGCCTGCGTGTCTGGAGCTTGTGCTCCGCAACGGGAGAGGCCACAACAGTGAGAGGCCCGCGTACCGCAAAAAAAAGAAATTAGTACTGTATTTATCAAGATTGCTAATGATTTACATGTAAATTACATTATAGATTTGCTTACCAGTAATAATTTTAATTTGCTCAAGTTGACAAAGTTTGGCCAGTCACATTAGAAGGCTATCTTAGGAACCCAGAGGTGGGAGCCAGAGCCCAGAGCCCCCAGGCTAAGTGTGAAGTGAGGGGGCAAAGGAGAGCAGTGGGCTTGGATACCACACTGTGCTCAAGTTATTGCTAAAGGATGGTGAAGGGACTGCTTTGTTACAGTTCTGACTCCCTGGCCTAAAATTCGTATTCAGTAGCTATTATTTGAGCATAATTTTTGTTGTTGTTTTGCCAAGTCCCATATTACATTAAAGATTCAATTGGCACATAATTTTAATCAGCACTCAATATTTACCAAGCACTAAGGAGTCAATGGAGAACAAGATAGACAAGTTCCTTGCCCTTTTGGAACTTAAATCTACTCTCTGATTATTATATGTTAAAGTATATTTGAATATAGTCGGCTTGAGTGCTTCTTTGTGGAAAATCTTCTTAGCTTTATCCTAGTCTTAAAATCCTGAACTGTCAGGAACCTTGCAGGTTGGTTTAACTAAGTGAGGTTACGCACACTAGGCAAAAGAACAGCAGAACTTTGGTAAGGGGGAACAGAGATAACATACCTTCGATCAGGCTTTTGCTATAAAGGTCACCACCCGACTTCTTCAGAAAATGATGTGTTTATCCTTATCATCAAAGTGTACTTGGTCAGTGAGTGGATAGTGTTTGTTATAGACCCTCATCCTCAAGAAAATGTAAGCATTGACTTCCTCATAAAGACACAGGAAAAAAATATATCACATGGTTTTCGATGATGATAAAGCACCATTTTTAATCATCTTGTTTTAAAACTTGAACAATGAGACAAGATTTGAAAAAGGTGTGTTTAATGGCAGCCTGGAACATCTCTGAAGTTACCGTCTTTGGAAGGAATAAGCGACAGGAAAGATGACTTGAATGTGAGCTGGGTACTTGATTCTATATTTGGCTTTTTGCCACTGCTGCTGTGAGACCTGTTTAAAATAGACACTGCCAAAATCAAAATCAGATGCCTTGTGTTAGTCTTAATAACATTCTCTGGTCCCTTTCCAACCCCACCACCTAATGAACTTTCAGGGTACTATTCCAAATAGCTTCCAAGTAATTGTACTGGATTATGATCCATTTATTCAGTCATTAGAAATTGATGTTTCCTCGGTAGTAAAGTCCTTGTCCTTCAGGAGTTCACAGGCTATTCAAGAGACAGGTAATACTGATGCCTACTGATAATCTAATGCGATGAGTAGTGTTAGAGGCCATGCACAGAGATCACGGGCCATCCTTGTGCTCTTTCTTAGCAGGAGACTACCCCATAGACCCACACATAGAATCTACACTGAAAACACTGCTCCCTTGTTATGACAGAGGTGCCAAAGGCTGCCTTGTCTATTTATGTCCCTTTATTTACTATATAAGAGGTTTTTTAAAAATCTCCATTATACTTATGAGGAAACTGAAGAGAAAATGTATTGTTATGCAGAGTATCCCCATAAGTTTTCATTTACATAGAAACTATCTCAGTGAGTTATTTCTAGCAGTCAGGAGTCAGTTTAGATTAATTCTATCCTTCTTTGCAAACCATCATGAATGGTCAATAAATCCTAGCCTGGAAAATTTACTTGAAAAGCATCCTCTATCTGACAAAGACCTTCATAAGTCTGTACCAATGACCTTCAAAAATTGATCTCAATTAGTGATTATTAGAGCTAGCCAACACTGCTTAATCTTCATCCTTTTGTAGTTAGATTCCTTTAGCTTCTACTCCTACTTCTTTGCCTCACTTTTTAAAAAAAATTTTTTTTTTTTTTTTTTTTGCGGTACGCGGGCCTCTCACTGCTGCGGCCTCTCCCGTTGCGGAGCACAGGCTCCGGACGCGCAGGCCCAGCGGCCATGGCTCACGGGCCCAGCCGCTCCGCGGCACGCGGGATCCTCCTGGACCAGGGCACGAACCCGCGCCCCCTGTATCGGCAGGCGGACTCCCAACCACTGCGCCACCAGGGAAGCCCAAGCCAAATTTTTATCCTTCACTTCTTTGCCCTTCTGAGTACTGCCACTTGAAAATTGGTCTGATGACAAATCACAGACTTCTACAGTTAAAGAGACCTTATTAGTTTAACACCATCATTGTATAGCTAAGGAAATGGGAGTCTTAGATATATGAAGTTATTTGTCCAAGGACACACATGGAATTAGTGGTAGAGCCTGTATTCAAGCTAAACCTAATTTCCAGGCCATTCCTTTGCTTACATATTTGCTCTCCCAGGTCCTATTTTCTTATCAGATCACAAGGCTACTCCCACTTTTTCTTCAGCCTTTTGCTCCTCAGTGGAACTATGAAACTGCTCCCATACTTCCAGGTCTCTAGTAAGAAGGTACATACATCTCTTCTTGCTCTGACCATTGAGTGTAGTCCCTTACCCATAGGATTTTTCCATTTGGATGTTCTAATTTCCAAATCCAATTCCAGACCTAACCTACCACCTTCCTCCTCTATATTCCTCCTCAGCTTATTTCCAGTAGTGACAGTACTATTCTTCCTAGACTTAAAACGTTGGTGGTAGTGGCGAATCAATCCTTTCCTCTTTCCCTCTTCTTACCATCACCACACTCACTGTGAGCACCACATTTGTCCAGGTCCTTTGCATTATCTTTGTCTAAATGATTTCCACGCTCTTCTAATCTTTTGGCCTTCAAGAAGTTGAACAGGTGTTTTGAAACTGATTCTACCATTTACTAAGAAAATTGTGTGAACTGGCAAAGCCTCTGTTAACTGATATGTAAAGTGGGGTAATAGTGATCTTAAAATAATGTGAAGATTTAACTGAAATAAGATATAAATTTCGATTGTAAAGTTAACCCATGGATACCCAATAAATATTTGTGGAGCGAATGTTAGTTCCGTTCTCCTTATAGCCATGATGAGTATATGAGTTTGCAGAATTTTTTTCTTAACTACCTAAACAATAAAAAGATTAGATGGGGGGCTTCCCTGGTGGCGCAGTGGTTGAGATTCTGCCTGCCAGTTCAGGGGACACGGGTTCGAGCCCTGGTCCAGGAAGATCCCACATGCCGCGGAGCAACTGGGCCCGTGAGCTACAGCTACTGAGCCTGCGCGTCTGGAGCCTGTGCTCCGCGACAAGAGAGGCCGCGACGGTGAGAGGCCCGCACACCGCGATGAAGAGTGGCCCCCGCTCGCCGCAACTAGAGAAAGCCCTCGCACAGAAGTGAAGACCCAACACAGCCCAAAAAATTAACTAATTAATTTAAAAAAAAAAAGATTAGATGTTAATATTTGAAGATTTTTTTAAAGGGGTTTGAAGCCATTTCTTTTCTTTTTTTTAAATTTATTTATTTATTTTTGGCTGCGCTGGGTCTTCGTTGCTGCACAGGCTTTATCTAGTTGTGGCGAGTGGGGGCTACTCTTTGTTGCGGTGGACAGGCTTCTCACTGTGGTGGCTTCTCTTGTTGCGGAGCATAGGCTCTAGGCACGTGGGCTTCAGTAGTTGTGGCACACAGGCTCAGTAGTTGTGGCACGTGGGCTCTAGAGTGTAGGCTCAGTAGTTGTGGGACACAGGCTTAGTTGCTCCGCGGCGTGTGGGATCTTCCCGGACCAGGGCCCGAACCTGTGTCCCCTGCATTGGCATGCAGATTCTTAACCACTGTGCCACCAGGGAAGTCCTCTTTTCCTTTTTTTAATCTTTTCTTTTTTTCTTTTTTTTGGCTGCGTTGGGTCTCCGTTGCTGCACGTGTGCTTTCTCTCTAGTTACGGCAAGTGGGGGCTACTCTTTGTTGCAGTGCATGGGCTTCTCATTGTGGTGGCTTCTTTTGTTGCGGAGCACAGGCTTTAGGCACGCGGGCTTCAGTAGTTGTGGCACATGGGCTCTGTAGTTGTGGCTCGCGGGCTCTAGAGCGCAGGCTCAGTCGTTGTGGCACACAGGCTTAGTTGCTCCGCGGCATGTGGGATCTTCCCGGACCAGGACTTGAACCTGTGTCCCCTGCATTGGCAGGCGGATTCTTAACAGCTGCAGCACCAGAGAAGTCCTTGAAGATTTCTTAAACAATCATTAGTGTCTCCTTTGGTCTATGATCACTTCAAATGCTAATTATAGAGATTTTTTTTTTGTCTTGGTCTATTTTTGTTTATAACAGCTGTATTGAGATATAATTCATTACTATAAAATTCATCCTTGAAAATACACAGTTCATTGGTTTTTTAATATATTCATAGAGTTGTGCAATCATCATCAGTATCTAATTTTTACACATTTTCATTACTCCAGATAGAAACCCCATACCCCTGAGCAGTCACTCCCCATTCCTTCCTTCCCATTACTCCTGGCAACCATCTATTTATTTTCTGTCAGTTCTGGCCATTTTATATAAATGGAATCAAACAATATATGATGTTTTGTGTTTGGCTTCTTTCACTTAGCATGTTTTCAAGGTTCATCCATGTTGTAGCATGTATTAGAACTTCATTCTTTTTTTAAGACTGAATAATATTTCATTTTGTGGAATAGACCACATTTTGTTTATTCATTCATTAATGGTAGACGTTTGGGTTATTTCCACTTTGGAGCTATTATGAATAATGCTGGTATGAACATTTGAGTACAAGTTTTTATATGGATGTATGTTTTCAGTTCTCTTGAGTATATGCCTAGGAGTGGAATTAGAATAGAATCTTTAGTTGATAAAGCAAAGAATTTTCATTTCAAAGCAAAGAGTTCTCATGGTGAGAGAACTAAAGTTTCTTATTTGGGGTGTTCCCGTCTATTTTGGTTCCTTAAGATTAAAACTCTTTGCACTGGACCTCACAGAAGACTGTGGTGCTTCCTGAGGTGCTTGGCACATCATAGAAACCAACAAAATCAAGAGCCTGTTCTGAAAGGATCAGAAATAATACAAATGCCCCCACATGATAAAGGATGTTTGCATTAGCATAGGGTAACAAAATAACCCCCAAATCTCAGTGGTTTACTCTCATCAAAGCACTTATTTTCATTTACTTTATATACAGGTGCAGTGCAGGAATCAGAAAGGGAAAACCCTCCTAAAAGGATGAAATTAAGGAAAAGTTAGATTAAGGTGAACACATTTCAAAAGTATCCTATTCTCTGCTAGAGCAAGAGCCTTTAGAGTGAGGGTAAGAACGTTTACCATTTCCTTCAGCCATTCCCCTTCCCAAACAAAATTGAACTGAAAGGTAGGGGGGGGGGGTCTGGAACAACTTTTGGAGTGATGTTGCCATCCAGTTCAAGAGCAGACTTCAAGCACTGCCTTTATCTTTATAGAAAGCAATGGAAAGGGAAAAAATGTCTTTGAAATAGTGCTTGGCATTGAGCATCATATGGTCAGTCACACAGAGGTCACTAATCACTCTTCCCTTTCTTGTTTTTCAGTGAACGAGGTAATTGGGAGAGACATGTCCCAGATTTCTGTTTCCCAAGGAACAGGGGCGAGCAGGCAGGCTCCCCTCCCAGGTCCTGATTCCCTGGATTTAGGAAGATCCGACGGGCTCTAACAGCGTTCACTGCAGCCTTGTGTCCACCATCATGTACTTCTCAGCATGTTTCTCTCTTTGGACCTTGGGCTTCCAACTCTGCAACCTTCAGGATGGAGCCAGGAGTTGGGATCACCATATGTGGGGAAAGCAGCATTCCTCCAACTCAGGCCTTGTGTAGATTTTGTAAAAGAACAGGAGCAGCACAGGCTGTCTGATCTTTGGGGAAATGAGCTTTGCTTTTTATATTTAAATAGGATACTTTTATATGATGGGTGCTTTGAGTGTGAATGCAGCAGGCTCTCCATTTCAGAGGTGCTGCTTTTGCAGGCGATCTGGTTGCTTAGCTAGGATTGGTGATTTGTACTGCTTTATTGTCATTTGAAGGACTCTTTAGCTTTGATGATATTTTTAAAGTAGAAACTTTTGATAAAACCTTCCAGAGGCAAACATTAAAAAAAAATTATTCCCCCAAGCCCACACCTATGCCTCGGAAACTCAGCATGTGTCCTGAAGCCTTTCATAGATTCATAGGAAGTAAAGCCAAATGTAGCTCATACCTCTTTATAAAAGTAAACTGTTAGATAAAATGACACCATTCCAATCATTGAAGTGTTGGAATATAAAATGACATTCCAGAGCATAGCATTTTTGTAACTTTCTAGGTAATCTTCCTGTAATCTCTCCATGCTGTCTCCATGTTGAAATTGCTTTTTTTCCTCAGGGCCTTGGGTAAGATAACTACATGTAAGGGAACTTTGAAAGGTGGGGTTTCTTAGCTTGGTAGCTTTAATTTCCTGCCATCCTACATACAGGTAGACTGTGGAGTACTCTTCCCTTTTGTGTCCTCTGGTCCCAGACCTTTTCCAAGTGGAAGCATCTGCATTTGGCTGCCACAGTCTTGTGATGATTTGTTTAGGCAAATTTGCTGCTTCTAGCTTCTCTAGAGGCCAGGCTGTGTCAGAAGCTAAGTACAAATGAGCTATGCTTCAAGACAGGAGCAGAGAACATTCAGGATTCCAGATGGGACGCATTTAAGATTTAAACTGGCATGGAAGGCTTTTCCCTCATTCTGTTTACAGCCTAAAATGATTCTGGCCTACCCTCCCATCTGCATGGCCTAAAAAACAGCCTTTTTCTAAAAGGCTTTGAGGCAATTCCAAAACTGAGATAGCATTCTAAACCTGACCCTCCACACCAAAGATGTCCTGGTGGTGCTGCTGGTAAGGCTGGTGCCCAAGGCGGGGCCAGCAAGAAACTCCAGCCTGCTGTCTACCAAAGGAGGTGCCCGACTTGGGTGCTCTTTTCACACCTTGCCCTTACCCCTCCCCTTAATGGGATTAGTTTCCTGTTCCAAGGCTTGGGCCTATTTCAACACCCCTGAAGTTTGCAGTATGTTTTCAAATGAAATGTACTTTTATTCAGGAAGCAAATTTTCTGAGTGCCTACATGTGAGACAGTGTGCTGGGCTGGTCAAAGGCTTGATGCTATTATTGCAGGGGATTGTGGGTCCTAGATGCCAGGACTGTCTACTGAGGCCAAGTGAGGCCTGGGTGGAGGGAGCCAGCTCATTGCCTACCACCTCTAGTCAACCAGTTAGGAGCTATTGACCCAGGATGAGGAAGTAAGGTCCTTTTTTTTTTTTTTTTTCTTTAATCCATGATGTTTTAGATATCTCCCTAAAATTAGTTAGAAAAAAATGCTTGTACTTCAGCAAATCACTCTAGTCCTTCTTGGAGCCTGGTGTTGTCACATTTTCTTTGAAAGTGAGTTTTGTGTCACAGTGTGGATAGTGAGATTTGCTTCAGGGCCTGTGGTTGGAAGCCCAGAGTTTCCTTTGGAGGGTTTGCGGTGGCTGGCCGCCTTTAGATGAAGTTCCAGAGAGTTGGCCAGACTTGCCTCCACCCTCTTGTCCCTGGTGTAGCTGCCTCACATGGGGTTCTTGCAAGAGCTTCCCTTGCAAGACCCTTTGGGGGTTGCTCTGCTGCCCTCAAGAATAAAAGCCTCTATGATACAGAGTTGCTATGCACCAAATTTTGATGCCTTTTAAATACCTTGATGCCTGTAGCACTAGAAATGCTCTTTCCTATTTAAAATAAAAATTAAATTTTAAAATAGAGCTTTGTATACTATGTAAGCAGTTTTGTATCAGCTTTGTAAAAGCTTTGGTGTAAAAGACAGTATTTTTTGGTTTTGTAGATAAATACCTTAATTTTTGTGCAACATAGTGGTGTTACAGCACACATCCATTGGACTATGCAAATTGATTTCTAGTAACAGCACTGAGCAACTGGGCATGTGCTAGGACCCACCCCTTCCCCCTCCAACCCATGCTATATCTTGGGTTGAGGAATGGGATGAGCAGCCTTCTGCTTACTGGAGATGCACAGAGAAACGTGGCTGAAAACAGCTAGGAACAGATGTTTTTGGGTTCAAGTGTGGTGCTGCTGCCCGGGGTGCAACCCACCCCTGCCCAGGGTTAGCCACTATCAATCACCAGAGCTCTGCTGAGTCTGGCTGTAAAGCCCTGTTTTTGATAATCAGAACAGATGGTCATCTGTAAGGTTCAGATGGGTTCAAGTTGAAACCTTGTATTTTATAAAATGGATGATGTTCAATTAAGGAACTGATTCTCAGTTATGTTTACAGCACTTGACATTGTGTTTTCTTGTACATTTTGTATTTTAAAACCTTTTATAGGAGTACAGTGCTCCTTACACAAATACAAAGGGAAGAAGAGCCAGCAATTCAGGCTCCTCAGTTACAGTGCTGAAATAATAAACGGTGACAGGTCAACAGTCTCCTTGAAATCTGCCTGAGTGTTCCTCTGCATAGGGCTGGTGTGGAGCCCCTCACTCTGTGCCAAAGTGAAGGGCACTTTGGCTTTTAAAAAGTCCACTTGGTTGGGAACCTTTGTTTATTTTACGGAGGAGAGGGTAGAGTTCCAAATTCCTTCCGAAGCTTCAGTTCAGCACCCTCTAATGGGTGCAAAGGACATTCCAAGGTGTCTGCTGAGTTCAGGACAACTGACCTGCCCAAGGTGTGCATGAAAAGTAGGCAGAAGTCCCTTTAAAAGTCAAGCCTGAGTTTTTGTGTGAGGGCCTCCTGCCCCCTATTGTCCTCTGAGGATATTGCAATGCAGTCCATCAAAACAAGCCTGTGATTTTTGCCATCTGCCATCTATTCTTTGTGTCAAGCTAGAGGGGGGCTAGCATCCTTAGGTGGGACCACCCCTGGTGCAATGTGACCACGGAGGTCAGTATCCTGGGGACTGGGGCCAGCGCTCTCTGCCCCCCTGCCCCCCACCAGAAGGGACAGGGGAAGGTAGAACATTGGGATCTTTACTCAGAAGTCCCCTGGAGTCATACGCTGAAGGCACCAGGGTTTACATTTTTTAAAAAGAAAGCAAGCCTGCTATGGACATCAGCCCTATGGAATCTGTAGGCATGGACCATAGCCAAAACAGAACAAAGGCTCTCTGCTACTTAAGAGGCCCAGATCAGACCACTGGGAGCAGGGTGGTGACATTCCACCCCCAGCCCTGCATTCAGGGTCCAGCCATCATCTTTGGGATGAACACGCAGAGTAATAAGTAGCGGGGATGGAGCTGGGGCTTGAGCTCCTCTGGGGGCTTTCTGAGAATTTTGACAAGCCAGAAAGAAGCTACCAACCAGGTTGAGGGCGCTGGTTCTCTGGATGCAGGAGAGTCCTGTTAGCTGAGGACATCAGCCAGCTCTTACCTCCTGGCTCCCTCACCTACAAACACACCCATTCTTTGGGGGCCTGTAGCACAGTGCGAGGTGGGTCACCAACAGGCATCAGACTGGTGTAGTCATCAGGGGCTAGCTGCAGAAGTGACAGATTATTTAGGAAGGGAGCTCCAGGCTCAGCCAGGTTCCCAAGCCCTCCAGCCACACCTCACCTGGTAGGCCTGGAAGATGCTGAGCAGATCCTTCATACCAGCTGTGTATGGGACACCCTGCATACGGACCAGGGCTCCTGGCTGGGACAACACTGAGGTGGGAGCAGAGGCCAGGGCAGCAGGGGGCGTGGTGAGGTAGCCCACAGTGGTGGGGGAGACTGGGGGGCTAGGGTAGGAAAGGCAGGGATTTAGTAGTGCAGTGCCACCTGTGGCCTAGACCAAGACCTACCTGCCTCTTCCCTTGCCTCTGCCTTGTGTTTGGTTCATTTCCTCCTCCCTAATACCCCTGTCTCTACAGAGTCGTCTCTGTTCTAGTTTGTAGATGGCATCAGGCAGCCCACATCTGTCACTCCCTTGTCGTCTCAGAGTAAAGTCGAAGTTCCGGCAGACCTTGAGTTATTTGGCCCAGGAAGGGGATCATGATCCTCCCCCAAACCAGGACAAGGGGGCAAGACAGTGAAGTAATCTTAGCAGCAGGGTACCTGGGGTAGTAAGCTGTGTAGTTCATGTAGAGTTGAGTGGCTGGCCCTGGGTAGTAGGCAACCGGGGTGGGGGCAGCGGGCACCCTGGCGGCTGGGAGCAGTGCTGAAGAGGGATACAGAGCTGCTGTCTCAGTGGGAATGAGTGTTGGGGTGGCCTGGAAGGTGGCGTAGGTGGGCGGTGAGAGGCCTAGAGGCAGAAGTAGAGAGCGTATCTGCAGGGAGCCCAGCACTGCCCTGGGTGGGGCAGCCAGAAGGGAGTCCCCACCGTAGAAAGTGAGGGTTATAACATCCTGGCCCCCACATGCCTCCTTCTTCCCCAGCCCCCTGGGACACTCACAGGGCAGCTTGCAGGGTGGAGGGGACATGCCACTGCGGCCCAAGGTGCCCCCCATTAGGACATGGCTCATCTCCTCTGTGGAGCAGGGGACCACCTCCACATAGCGTTCCTTCATTGCTTTCTTATGGCAACGCTGAGCAGCAGCTAGGGCCCGCTCTGCTGATGTCATCTGGATGAAGGCATCACCCGACGGCCGGCCCTGTGCACACCATCTTGTAAGCAGTCTGTCGTGTATAAAAATGCCTTCCTCCCAATCACACACCCCTCTGTAACTAAGTGTGCTCCCCCACTGGACGCAGCTTTACCTGCTGGTTGAGTACCATGTGCACACCATGGGGCCGAATGTCAGCCGCTGCCTCCCCCAGAAAGCTTAGGATGTCTTCGATGGTGGCTGTGTAGGGCAGGCCTCGAAGGCGTACACAGTCTCTCCCGGTCCCAGCTGCCAGTGGGAAGGGGATAGGCAGCAGTGGAGCAGTCAGTGTGGGAAGGAGTGGGCTGGAGGCATAGCGGTTCAGGACCTAGTAAGGAAGGAAGCAGCAGGCTGGTTATGCCAAGTAGGGCAGGGCCAAGGAGGGCATGGAAGGGACACCCTGGAGAAGCACACGGGGGTAGGGGGAGCCCTGGGTGGCTCACCTGCTGCACCTCGGCTGCAGTGCTCCGGAAGAGTTCAATGTATCGCTTACCCAGCGTGCCCTTATGCCTGCGTAATGCAGCCTGTGCCAGCTCCTCACAGGCGAAGAGGGCAAAGGCATCACCAGTGGGCCGGCCGTCAGGGTGGCGCACAAAGAGCAGCCCATCGGCACCCCCAGTCACTGGGCACTCTGGCCCCAGGAAGCCTAGCACATCTGCTGGCCCAGCCGAGAAGGGCAGTCCCCGCAGCCGCAGGATCACTTGGTCTTCCCGTGACAGGAAACGAGCCACCTCTAGTGAAGTGCCTTGGTGGGGGGCGTGGGAGTCACCTACTGACTTCATTTGTGCCCTTCCAAATACCCACCCACACCTAGCACACATGGGAGCAGAAAGGCAAGGGGCGTCAGGGAAGCAGGACATGGATCAAGAACCAGGGGGATCTAGATGCTGTTGGGAGCACACTCACCCCCTGCGATCTTTACAAACTCCTCTCCTGTTGCTTTATATACCTGTGGGAACAGCCCATGAGTTTCATGCTTGCCTGGCCTCAGCTCTGCCCTGCTCCGCTCCCAAGCCCAGAGCCCCACCTCAATATAGCGGACACCCATGTGGTGCTTGTGTCTCTGCAGTGCTAGGTCCCGCTGCTCGCTGTCCACAAAACGGATGAGGGCCTCACCATTTCTGCGGCCCTGGGCATTGAGGCACAGTGCTACACCACCCCTGTGGAGCCAGTGCTGCGTTAGTGCCTCCTGGGTAGGCCTGCCCTCCTGGGTCCACCCGTGCTGCTGTACCCACCTGGCAATATTAAGCCCTGTGAAGAATCTAGCCACGTCCTGGTCTGACGACTGCCAGGGCAGGCCACGAGCCCGAACCACAGTCTCGCTGTCCACCACGTCGGCCTTGCTGCTGTGGGGCGGGGCTCAGTCAGAGCTGTCCAGCTGGTGTCACCCCCAACCCTGCCCCCTCACTCACCAAGGCCCTGTCTCATATTTCTGCTTTACCACTTCGGGCTTCGAAAACAGTTGACCTGAGAGGAGATGGCATGGGGGTCAGCAGGGTCTGGTGGAGGGGGGTCTCCCCACCAAGCGCTGCAAAAAGAGGACAGTTGAGGGGGATGAGGAGGTAACAAAGGGGCTTTCACCTTGTGGTCTCTCAGAGGTGAAAAATGGGGAGGGGAACTTGGAGGAAGTAATAGGCAGGCAGTCACCCAGCCCTGAGAACAGGTGAAAGGTGGTGAGAGGAACCTTACCGCTGGGTCCATCAAGCAGGTGGAGGATGACAGCTACCATTGTCTTCACTTCCCACACCCCAAAATCGTCCTCTGTGGCATCCGTCTCCAGCCCCAAGTCTATGAGCAGAGAACTCACAGTGAGGAAATCCCAGCATGAGAGGGCAACTAGCATGTCCCACCGAGGTTCAAGTCCCCTACACAGACACATGCAGAATCCTGGCAAACACATTTGTTTTGGCCCAGCTCATGGATCCTCTTAAAGATCCCCAGCCCAGACATATGTAGACATATGCCCACATTCCAAATGTGCACAGGCACAGAGACATGCAGTCAGGGACTCAGCAGGTAATGTAAACTTGCATGTGTTCATTCAACCCACCAGCATGCACATACTCAGAGACATTCAGCCTACAGCCGCCCCTCCACCGTAATCCTGCTAGGTCACAGATACCCTGTGCCATGGTGGCCACAGTGAGGTCCCTGGCAGGGTGGGTGCTCGGGTGCTGCACGTGGAACTCTCTGCGGAGGTCGTAGAAGGAGAAGAAGGTGTCGGGGAGCGCCAGGTTCTGGGGGCACATGGGAATGGGGATGAATGGGGGAAACTGAGCTGCCCTGCCCACCCCCGTGACAAGAGGGGTCCTAGGAACCCTACCCCCTGTTGTGCCCTCAGTGGTGGCATACCTTCCTGGAGGCCTCAGGGTGCAGGACCTGTCGCAGCAGCTGCTGCCCATCAGTGCAGAGCGTGTAGGGGCCCCCGCCCAGCAAAGCCACATCCCCGCTCACCAGCTGTGAGAACTAGGAATAGGGAGCGGAGAGAGACAGAGGGACTCACAGCTAGGCGGGCAGGGGGAGGGAGGGCGCAGGCTTGCAAAGCTGGTTCAGCCAGATGTTCAGCCCTACCCTGCCTGGGGAGGAGGTGGCTATGCCTGTTGGGCCTGGCTCTGTGTCCTCCTTCTCCCCCAGTCCACTGTCACCTTCTCCAGGCCAAATGGGAGCAGTCACATATCACCCAAGCCCCCATCACACACACTCCAGGAGTCTGGAATGGGGCCAGAGCAAACACCTGGTGGAGTAGGACAAGCCAGGTGGGAAAGGGCGGGGCAAAGCAGGTTAAACCTGTCCCTGACCAGGCACCACCCTCAGGTGGGGGAGGCCCAGTCCTGCCTGAGGCCCGGCCTGCTCATGGTCAATGGCAGCCCCGCCCCTAGGTCTGACCAACTGAGGGGCAGAGAAACTCCAAGGACAGAACTGACAGAGCTCCACACCTGGACGCCAGGGGCAGCATGAGCTTTGACCCAGATCTTATCGACCGGCTGGCACTGAGTTGTTTGCTCATAGAGGGGGCGGAAAGCTGCCTTGCCCCTCCCCCATCCTCTATCCCTGCTGGAGAACTGGTACAAGCACAAACCACAGGCCCAAGAACCTCTTCTAACCCCAGCTTTACAATCTGTGCCTGTTTCCTCATCAGGAACCACCAGAGTTGTTGGACGATGAAAGAACTTGTGCTAGTAAAGCACTTTCACTCATTCCACTCAAGAGTCAGGCACAGGGTGAGCCCAGTAATGAAGATAAGAAAAACAGCAAAGGGAACCGACTCCCACTTCAGCCAGGGCCGGGAGGCACCCCAGGCCTTTGCACTCAGGAGGCAGGTAGTCTCCAGGCGGGGTCCGGACAGCGCCCACGCCTGGCCAGCCGGCCGAGACAGGCCTGGACGAGCAGCTTACACCTGGCGGCGCCTGCCTCCTGGGCAGAAACCGCCCTACGCCCCTGCTCCAGCGTCTTCCTGGCGGATGGGTGGGCCGAGGACGCAGGCAGCAGGGACCGTGACCTATGGCCAAGTCTGGGCCCCTCGGCCCTTTCAGCTTCCGGCTGCTGTTCTGAGACCTGGCCGGGCAGGTCCCCAGAGGCGTCTCAGTCTAGCTCTCCCGCAGGCCGGGGACTCTGGGAGGGGTCTCGCAGCCTCCATCTCCACCCCCTCAGTAGGAGTGGACCACTGGAAAGTCTGAAAAGACGCCCCCTAGGAATGGCCGGCACACGCGGACACACGCACACACGGGAGTCGCTGAAAGTTTCAAACAACAGGAACCCGTCCTACCGCCCCGGCCAGTTGGTTGTGGTGCGCCAGGCCTCGCCTCCTGCCGCCTCTACCGCCGAGAAATGTCCCTGCAGCCCGGCCGGGCCTCCATTCACCCCGGCCCCAGCGCTCACCTGCTGCAGCACCTTGTCCAGCGGCTCGGCCCGCGCCAGGCTGTCGGCGCTCAGGCCGCTCGCCTCGCGGCACTGCGGGCTTAGCGCGGCCGCCTCGGCGCGTACCAGCGATTTATGCAATGTCCCCACCTGCGAGCGGCGGGGAAAACCGATCAGCCGCTGCGCCCCTCGGATCCTGAAGCTCCCTGGAGATCCCACCGCCCTCTTTCCACCCTACCTGGCGGCTCCGCGGCTCCACCACTTGCCAGACTAGGAGGATTAAGTCAGTCTCGTCGGAGCCCAGGTCCTGCCCCAGCGCACCCGCCGTGGCCCCGAACAGTACTACCAGGGGTCCAGGCCCGGGACGGGGGTCGGCAGCGGAGTCTGCGGCGGGGTTCGGGCCTGAGGGCGGTGGCTGGGGTGGCGGCGGAGTCATGGCCGCAGAGGGAGAGTGTGCTCGACCAGACAGACACACGCGGACCGACGAAGCGCACACACTCACCGACCGACGGCAGACGCGTTTCGGCTTAGGCGGGACACCGTGTGTTATGGGCGGCACCTGCGGCCCGGCTGCCGCAGTGGGCGCTGCTGAGACCCGCCCAAGGCGCCCCGCGGGGCGGGGCGGCTACCGGCCCCCGCCCTCTCTGGGCGAGTTACCTGTCGGCCCCGCCGGCCACGTGACCGAGGGCGGCCCCCGGGAACCATGGGGGAGGGCCGCTAGACTCTAGCCCTACACGCGCACACTCACAAGGCTGGCCTGGGCTCGCGCTCCCCCAGCGGGCCCTGCCTGACTTCTGCGGCGACCCCCCTCCCTCTCCGCTCCCCCACCGGGCCTCCGCCAAGGAAAGAGTAAAACCAGGGGCCTTTTTTAGTCCGTAAGGGTCCTTTGGACTTGTGAAAATCACCAGGAGGCAGCCTGGAGGCTGTGGGGGTCACGACGGCGGGTCTGGAGGGGTAAAAGAAGTCACCCAAGGTGAAAGGGGCCGGTAAGAGTTATCAGGTATCACCCAAAGGCTTGTAGGGGGGTCGCCAGAGGTCGACTGGTGTGGGGGGAGGGTGGCAGGAAGCACAAGAGATCATTAAACCCATTTGAGTATTCACCAGAGGTCAGTGGAAAGGGTTTGTGCACACAAGTGCGAAGGCTGGGCCTCAGCCTGGCTCCAGGAAGTGCCCGCGGTGCCAAAGAGCGGTCGGAGGTGCGCAGGCCTCGGTGCTGGGGAAGGAAGAAGCGCGTCTCCCCCATCCCCGGCCCCAGCTCCCGAGAGCGGCTCCCCGGCGCTGAGCCGGATGGTCCCGGCAAGGAGCCTCACCCCTACCGCACGTGAGGCCTGCCGCCTCTTTTCGCCCTTCCCCCTTGACAACAGGCCTGTTGCCTGGAGATGTGAGCGTGCTGGCCGGTGGGGGCTAGAGGCAAAAGTGCAATGTGCCTAAGGGAGCCGCAAATTCTCCATCTCTTCTTCGGACAGCCCTTCGTGGAGGGCTCCCAGCACACTTTCGCCCTGTCGGGCTTGGTGAAGCTCCTTTACGGCGAGTTTCCAGGCCGCCCCGGATTTTCCCGAATTCTCCCGTTTATGTGACTGAGAAACTGAAGAAGAATCCGGCGGGAAGAAGGGGCTCCAGCCCGGCAGGAGCAGACACAGAGGGTTGCCAAGCCCGAGACGGAACTGGGGCGGGAGCCGCACCTCACGCTTTCGGACAAGCTGGGCGCTACGTTCGGACCTTCAGACAACTGAGAGCGAAAGAACCCGGCGTAGAGGAAGCGCCTCCGAGGCCTTGCCCACTAATTCAAACTGCACCGCGTCCCCATTTGGCGGATAAACAGACTGAGGGCGTCCGGGACACGGCGGCTGGAAGGGAGAGGTAAGTAGACTGGGTTTCCAGCGGTTTCGAGCGACCAGCCCTTCCCCTTGTGGTGTAGGCGAATGACCACGCTCCGCTGTCCTTGGTAAGACCGCCACCCTACTGCCAACCCGCTTGACCCCACCCCCGGAGGCGCTAAGCCAATCAGGCCCGGGGGGAGGAGGAAATGCGCTCTTCGGGTACCACCCTCCTCTAGATAAGCTTGGAATGTCAAATATTTGTTCGGTGGGCGGGGCGCAACTGCGAGTTAAGGCCCCTCCCCCACCCAGCCAGGAGCTCGCGTGCGCCAGGCTAAATCGGGCCTTCCTCCCGGCCACGCCCTTGCAGCTAATTGCACTTCACCCCAACAGCACCCCAGCCTCTCCTAAAACTTCCCTGGCGTGCATTGCCCCTTGTCAGGCTCCAGGCTGGGCTCTGCTCCAAGACGACAGAGCCCCGGGCCATCCCGGCGCTACCTGATCTAAATCTCACCCTTCCTGGTCCCCCCATCCATTCAACCTTCAGACCTTCGCGCTGGGCCCCTCCATATTCTTCCTTCAGCGCGGGTCTCAAAGCCGGGTTCCCGGGGAAGCCTCCCCCTCGAGGTGCCGTCCTGAGCGCATTCCCATTGGAGAGGCATTCATGCGTGTACAGGTCCCTGCGGGGTAGTAACCCCAAGCGTGGGGCGGCTCCCCCAAAACTCCCGTGCACCTGTCCAACCGCCTCCACCTACATGACAATTCCCGATGTTTGGACTCTTGAAAAACTAAATTCGTTAAAACAACCTTAGGCCCCCTGCTTTGCTGAGCTCCCTTACTCATCTTCAGATGGGTCCTCCCAGATCACACCATTAATACTAAACAACCCGCACTCCTGTCCCCCAGCCGGCTCTCGTCTCCTTTCTGCCAGCACTAAACTAGCTACTAACAAGATAAATCGTTTATTGTCTCCCTACCCCACCATCCACCCACCCGCGAGAATATCAGATCCTGGAGGAAAGGCTCAACCCCAGAGCCTATCACTGGGCCTGCCAGGCACATAGTAGTAGCTCAAGAATGAATGAATGGTTGACTAAGCTCTCTTCCCGTATCCACAGGGCCTTTCACTAGAGTCTCGTCTGTGCCCTTTCCTCCCCTCCCAACACACCCTTGCCCTAGTTAACCTCTGCCCTCCCTCCAAATTTTCCTCTCTCAAGGCACATCCCTCCTTAGCAGGGGTCCCCACTGTAGTTTGAGATTTTTGTATTTCACTGATAAATGTCCCCCAGCCCCACACCGCTACTAGCTAGTGTTCACGAATCACGAATGAATGAATCGGAGATACGGTACGCGGGAGGAATCAGCGAGGCTCCAACGGCAAACCGTACTCTGGGTACCTGGGAAAAAGGAACTTGGTCCATCGAGCCTGCCCGCAAGCTAGCGGAATCCCATCCTCACTTCAGCCCTTGGAAGCCTGCTACTAAGGCAGCCGGCGCTCCAGCCGAAGGTACGTGAAAGTCTGGGCAGATACAGGGTGGAGTTCCTCACCAGGGGAGTGTGGCTCTTCTCGTGGACTTCCAGGGCGTGTAGGAATGGTGTAAAACCCCCTCCTTGTTCCCTCCTGGGAAATATTCCGCTATCGAAGAGGATTCGACACTGGGTGCTTGCTTGGCGATCCACACTCGCCGGCCCAGGCCCATCCCCACCCTCGCGGTCAGCGGCCCCCAGCTGGGCCAGCTGCGACCCTTCCTTACTTCCCAGGCCTCCAGAGTAGCAAGCGCACTAGGTTCCCCTGGGGTTCGCATCTCCACGCCTTTGCCACCGAATAGCCTCTGAGTACCCACCAGAGGGCGCACTGACTCTGTAGACGGAGCCAGGTGTTGCGGGGCAGGGAGGAGGAGCTGGCACTGGAAGGCTCGACCGGAGGACGCCCCAGGTGAAAGGGGAAGCCCTTGACACCGCCCCCCAGGCCACTTAGCTCCCGCTTGAGAGTCTTCGAGGCTCCTGGCTCTCTGGACATAGGCCAGGATTTTAAGCTTGGTCTTCAGGGCCCTCAAACGGCTCTGTTCCACTTTCACCCACCACTGTGCTCTACACTGCTGTGATTCTTCTGGTCTACAGACTGCTGCACATGCTAAGCTCCCTGCCTGGAGCACCCACCTACCTCATCATCCCTTTGTTTTCCTGGCACACTCCTACTTATCCATCAAGACCCATCTCTAATAATTCTTCTTCCAGGCAGCCTTCCTTGATGCCTAGACCAGGTTAGAGGCCCTGTTCTGGGCCCCTTGCCCCAGGGTTCTGTCATTATTGGGTCAGTGTTGGCCTCTCATGACTCTAGGGAGGCTCTGGCAGCAGAGGAATAGGAGGCTGCTGAGCTGTGAGCTTTAGGGAGAATCATTTGCCTCCAAATAGACTTAGCTGTGGCTACCACACCAGCTTAGAAGCCCTGGTGTTGATTGGGTTGCCCCAAGCCCAGCCACCCACCTGGTTCAGGTAGGGAAGCTTGGAGCTGGGGCGAGGGAGGGGTGGTTGCAGAGGGCCCAGTTACAGAGGAGGGCAGAGGCTGCTGGCTGGATTCTCACCTGAGGAAGATACCACAACTGGCCTGGCTCCTCAGTCCCACCTCTAGCCTTTGCTCAGAATGTTCTGCTCTACAGGAACACTCTCCCTCTTTCCCAGAATTCACATCCAACCTGTGGACCTCTCAGTCCCTTATCTTCTTCTCTAGGTCTGACAGGCACCAGGATCCTATCTTGGAAAGGGAGAGGGTTATAGAGAAGGGGGTTCATCACTCATTGATTCAACATATATTGAGCACCTGCTGTGTGCCAGGGATTATGCAGGTGGTAACCGAGGAGGACAAATGAGGGGCTTGCTCTTCCAGCAATTATATTCTAATGGGAGCTAGGCAGGAGCTGCTTCAAAGCCAGTGATCATGTCTGGGCTGAGACCTAAATCAGTTGGGTCCCCAAAAGTGGAGTCTGCAAAGTGGTCCCAGTGCAACAAGTGCAGAAGTCCTGAGGGAGAATGAGGATATCCTGTTCTAGGCAGCAAGGAAGCCATTGAGGCTGGAGATGAGAGAGTTGGGGAAGAGGGAGAGTAGAAGTTGGGGGAAACCAGAATACCCGCCAGGGTCCTCACTCACTGTGAGTGAGGTGCATATGATGCATGCAATGAGAGGGTCATAAATGGGGTTAGGTGGACAGTGATGGGGCCTGATTTAATGTTTAATGCCACAGGAATAAGGGCATAAGTTAGGACATCAGTAAGGAGGCTAGTATGGAGATGAGGGTAATGTGGCTTTGGGATGGTAGAGCTGGCAAAACTTGGTGACCACCTAGTTGTGCGTCTGAGACTCAAGGAGGTATCTTTAGTCCAGGATGACCCGGGGTCTGCAGCCCAGGGGATCATGTGAATGATGGGGTCATGGTGAAAATGAGGGAACCTCACCCTCTGACCCCTCTCCATAGTGCCAGCACTGGTTATTACTGACCAGACCTTGGCACCCCCTGCCCCAATGGCCATGGTCCTATCATCTTCAGGGCCTATGGGAGTGGGGCAACAGGGAACTGCTCCCAAGAACAGGGCCACCCTTTGAGAAGCCCATGGGCATCTGAGGCTGCAAGGCTGACAAGACATTCAGACTGTGGCCAGAGTCCAAGGCAGCCCAGGCTGTCCCGATCCGTACCCTACCCCCACTTAACCCGTGGCTCTGGACTCCTGCCTGTCCTAGCCCTGGCAGAAGGGTCTCTATTGTCTCTCATACTGGGCCTGCACCAGATTGGTCCTCAGCAGCCCCTCTGCTGGGGCCTGGGATGGAGGTGAGGGAGGCAGGGGTTTTGAAAGGGGGTCACTGGGCCAGGGTCTGAGGTGGGAGATAGTTGGACCTTAAGAGAGGAGGGTATTCCAACCACGAATGTGTTTCACTAAAAGAATATAGGAGGGGCAGGCCAAGATGGTGAGTAGATTCATTGAGGGTCACTGCAGAGAGGCTGGAAAGGGTCAGCCGTTGACCAAGAGGAAGAAAGGAAGGAAGAGAGAGAGGGAAGGAGGGAGGAAGGAAGAGAAGGAGGGAGGGAGGAAGGAAGGGGCAGGATAGAGGTCTTGGGACCAGCCAGGGATGACCAGGGTATTGACTGGCTCTCAGGAGGGGGTGTGTGAAGGATCAAGACCTCCAGTCTCCAAACATGCTGGTCACCCTATTCCAGAGTGACACATGGTACCAGAATATTACTGGTTGTCAAATCTTTGCCCACTCTATCCACCCCGATTCCATGCACAGAGAGTCTGTGCCCTGTCTGGATCCCCGGTTTGCGTGGGGTGGGAGTGGTAGGGGGACATGAGGTCCCAACACCCCTTCCGGTCTTCAGGGGAACTAACCGATGGGCTGGCGCAGGTTTGAGGCTCAAGCCCTCTCTTAACCCGGCGAGCAAACTGTTTAGTCGGCGGGTGTGTGTGTGCGCGCGCGCGCGCGCGCGCGGGGCGGTGGGTGATACTACACTCCAGACCCTGAAACAGGCGGACTGAACTCTCACTGGGAAGCGAAACACGCTGACCTGGCCCCTTCCCGGGCAGACAGCAGGTGGCCCCTGGGCCAGTGTAGCTTGAACCCAGATGCCCTCGGGGCAGGGTACAAAGAACCGACTTGGGAGTTGCCCAAAGGTCCTGGTCAGTCTCCTCAGGCTCAAGAACAGCCTGGGACTCACCTCTCCCCTTCTTCCTCTTGCTTTGACCCGGGTAGTTCAGTAGCGGCGAGCATTGGACCCTGAATTCCCATTCAGCCCGGCGCATTCTAGATCCCTCGTCAAGGAGGCGCCAGGAATCGGGGATGTGAGGGCTGCGCTGCGTGGACTCAGGGTACCGAGGGCTGGGCTGGGTACCCAGCAGACGCGAGCTGGGTCTGATCAGCTGAGAGCGTGCGCGAAAGCCAGGCTGAGCCTCGGTACATCGATGCGCTCGGCGTGCAGCGCGGTTAAGGGAGTTGGCCAGGGATGAGTAGGGGCTGGGCGGCGAACTCCGACTGGGAAGGAGAGTTCCTATTGGCAGGCCGTTTGCAGGAGGCGGGTCCTGATTGGTCCGGCCTCTGTGAAGGCTGCGAGCGGCGGGGTTAAGCGCGTCGCCGCTGCCAGGGCCTAGGCGCGAGACCCCAGAGCTGAATCCGCGCCTCGGACCTGGAGCTGCGGTTACTGCCATGGGCCTCCGCCTCTGCCCTTACCGCGCCGCCCTGCTCCCGAGCGGCCTCCTGTTACTCCTTATGCTCACAGATCTGGCACTCCCGGCTGGACGTCCGCCACCGGTGGTGCTGGGTGAGGCGCGCGTCCAGTCGTGGGTCCGTTCGCTCGTGCGTCCGGCTGGATGGGGTGCGGGCGGGGCTGTCTGCATCTGCTCTAAGCACTGGGTGAGGGAGCGTATGATTGTCTTGTCATCTGGGTCGGCCCGTCCATTTCCTGCTATGCTGGGCGCGGTTGTGGTCAAACTCTTGTCACCTTACCCTATAGAATATGGGGGTAAGTGGGAGGGTTACCACCCGTTTGCGCATCGGTACGCCTGTTCATCTCATTCCCAAGCCTCGCCTCATCCCCATTTTTTAGCTGGAAAGACCGAGGCTCTTTGGCCCCACTCCTGAGGGCCGGTAGGAGGTAGGGTGGCTTCGGAGTTGGCCCTCAGGGGCCTCAGCGTTGACTTGGGCTTGGCTTGGACGCTGTCTCCCTCCACCCTTCCAGCCCGACACGTTTCAGAGGGCATTACTGAAAGGGAGCTCTTTGGGGAAGGATTGCTCTCCTAACCTGCCACCAGGGCTCTCCCCTAACTTATCAAATATGTGGCATTGGGCCTGAGGGAGGAGGCCCAAGGGAATCTGAGGATGGCTATAGACAGAGGGAGGGGTTGAGACAATGGCTATGAACAGATGTCATACTGTACCCTTACTCCTGCCAGACCTACTTGGACTCCGTACGCTATGTTGGGGCTAGGCAACCTCCCCTGCCTACCTCCTCCTTGCTGCTGGCCCAGGCAACTGTCCAGGAGCCAGTAGTATTTCCTTGTGGTGGGTGTGGCAGGGATGAGACCTCTCTGTCTTGGGGTCTTTGGGTGCCTCATTCAGGCCATCACTCCCACGAAGAGCTAGTGTGTTGGTGGCCATCCAGGGCTCCTAAAAGCAGAGGCATGCCGAGGTATACATTACATACTGAGTCTGCTGCAGCATGACCCCCATGCTCTTTCTGCTGGGAGTATTTTAATGGGGATGATGCAGATCACAGAAGGGTAGGGTTAGCAGGTTGTGTGATCCCAGGGGTCCTCCACCAGGAGCTCTGGGCCAGGAAATGCTCCCAGGGAATGCTGGACCCAGGTTCACCATGGAGTTTGGGCAGATTTGGCCTTGCCTTCCCTAAGCGTGCAGGATGATTCCCAGAGGTGAGGTCTGTGCTGGGCAGGCACAGAGAATCCACTGACCCAGTCAGGAAAGGTTTCCTGGAGTACGCAGCTGGAGCTGAGTCCAGGAGAGAGTTCCAGGCAGAGGGAACTACGTATCAGAGGGAGGGAGCTAAGCAGTCCAGGCTCTCTGGAATGGAGTGGGGGAAGGAGTAGATGGTGCAGGGCTCGTGACTGGTTGGGTCATCTGGACTTTGTCTTGGGAGCCTGCAGGGAGCCTTGTGTGGACCTAAGGAGTACTGAGTATGAAGGGTGTGGGATTGGGAAGTGTGTGGTCTCTGACCAGACTGGTCCTAGGCCTTTTCACCTGTATTGGTGCTAAATGTACTCATTAATTCATTCAGTTCTTAGTTATCCTAGATCACAGCAGAGGAGCCTCGGGTTGTACCTAGAGGCACTGAGCAACTGGAATCGTAACCTGCCCAGCTTCTCAGAGAATGAGGCTATTGGCATTAATCCTGGGAATCCCCATGGTGGACAGCAGACAAGCTGTTCCTGGACACAGAGCAGGGACCTAACCTTGGCCATCAGAGGATCAGCATCCAAGGGTGACCAGTCTCTGTGGGTGGGACTCAAATTAGTGGTAGAGGAAGCAGAGGCCAGAGAAGGGATACTGAAGGCCCTGGGTGGGGGAAGGGACTATAGCAAGCTATTTCCACCTCTCCCAGTCTCAGTTTCATTATCTGTAAAGTAGGCATAATAAGGATATTCTTCCCAGTGTTACTTGAGGTGAAAGGCATGTGGATGGCTCTTATCTAGTTCTAGGCACAGAGGGACCCAGGAAGTTACCATTGGTATTTTTAGAGGCCACACAGCCTGGCCAGGCAAAGGGTATCCAGGCAAAGCAGATCAGATGACTTCCTCTTTCAGCTATTTCCTCTCTGGTGGAAACAGTGACCAAGGTTTCTTCACTGCCCTGTCTAGTCCACAAGCATCTCATCTAGAGGCTGTCATGCTGGGGACTCCCCACTTCTGCACCACATCATGAAGGGAGGTGAATGCAGGTGCCACACCTCCCTCCCATGGCTGCACTGAGGACACAGTGGGATGGTGCACAAGGAGAGCTTGTCCTCTGCAGGGCTGTGTTCACAGCTGGAGGCCAGCGAATGCCCCAGAGAGCCAAACACTGGATCCTAAATGGGGTTTGGAAGGTGTCAAGAGAATGGCATGCGGGAGGAGGCGAGGCCTGAAAAGTCACTGGGAGTCAATGGACTGTGAAGAGCCTTGAATGTTAGGCACTGAAGCAAGGGGGGAGCGGGGGATGGGTTTGAGTGTCACAAGGGCCCCAGGCCTCTGTATAGACTGAATAAGTAGAGTGAAGTCATCCTTGGAGCCTGGTCACACCCACCCCCATTGGGCTGTAGCTGGAATGGTATGTTGCTTCAAGAGAGTTATTTCCAACACAAGTGTGCTAAGATGCTAGGGCCCTCCAGGTGAGGTGCACTCTGGAACCTTTAGAAGGGTTTAGCATCTGGGCTCTGGCCTTTAGCAAGCCCTGAGGACCTCAGTAGGCTGGCAGGTGCCTGCTTCTCTCAACTGTTTCTGTTCATTGCCCCCCTCCAGAGCCTATCCTGGAGTGCCTTCTTTGGATTTATTTTTGGCTGGTTAAGTGGCCCAGTGCTCTGTCCTGTTTCCCAATCCTTCTTTCAGAGTATACAAGACCCTGCCTATGAAGCCGAAACCACCGTCTGTACCCCGACACTGAATTAAATCTCGGAGACAGAGTTTTGGGTGAAGTAGAAAGGAATAGCTTTATTGCTTTGCCAGGCAAAGGGGGCCACAGCAGGCTAATGCCCTCAAAACTGTGTGTCCCAACTTGGAGAGGGTAGTGAGAAGTTTGATAGTAATGGTTCAAGAGGGTGTGGTCAGCTCATGGAAATTCTTCTGATCGGTTGGTGGTGAGGTGAGTGGGAGTCAACATCATCAACCTTCTGGTTCCAGCGTGTCTGGGGTCTGCAGCATACCGGTGGGGGTTTCAGTATCTGCAAAACAGCTCAAAGATATTGTTGTGTGTGTGTATCCCTTGATGGGGAACCAGGACCTTGCCCCAAGGCTGCACTATGGTTTCTCTATGACTGTTTCTCCTTTGTCTTGCATCCCCTCCCTTCCCTAATTAACAACTGCATGAATCTGCCAGTTGGAACTCAGGAAAGGTCATGGAGGCTGAATGAAGCCTATTTCCTGTAATCAGAGAAATGGGGAACACAGAAAGGCTTTTGTGCCTAGGAGCCCCACAGATATCACCTACTCTGCAGCCTGGGATAGCCGTGGGTAGAAGGCCTTTGGGTTTCCAGCCTGCCAGGCCCAGGGTCTCATTCATGCTCTATGTCCCCCTTCAGTGCCCGGTGATTTGGGCAACCAGCTGGAGGCAAAGCTGGACAAGCCGACAGTCGTGCACTACCTCTGCTCCAAGAGGACAGACAGCTACTTCACACTCTGGCTGAACCTGGAACTGCTGCTGCCTGTCATCATTGACTGCTGGATTGACAATATCAGGTGGGGGCTGGGGCACAGGTGGGGCGCTGCTCGCTGACCCGGTCTAGAGACGCCTCCAGAGCCCATTTCTATCTCACCTGCGCCTCAAGAGATCTCAGGCTCAGCGTCACTGACCTCTCTCCCTTCCCATTTCCTCTGTCTGGTCCACGCCACCTTGGCACTCTCCCAGACAGAACTTTCTTCCCTTTCCTGCTGCTCCTGTCCCTACCCTCTCCAGTGCCTCAGGCCCTATTTGTGGTTTCTATGCTCCAGCCCCTATTCACAGCCTCGCCTTGGCCCCCACCCTTTCCCTTGCCTCTGACTTGGCCACACCTGCCCCTTCCAGCTGCTTGGGGATTCCTTTCCACTTGCTGTTCTTTCAGCCTGGAATCACCCTTTACTCCCTTTGCCTGATAAACTCCCTCCCATTCACTCTTTAAAACCCAAGCCTGCTTTCTTTGTGAAGTCTCCCTGCCAATCCCCAGAGCTCTTTTTGTTTCTGTGTTAGTTTTTTATAAATTTATTTATTTAATTTTTGGCTGCGTTGCTCGCGTGGGGTCTTTGTTGCTGCGCGTGAGCTTTCTCTAGTTGTGGCGAGCGGTGCGTGGGCTTCTCATAGCGGTGGCTTCTCTTGTTGCGGAGCACAGGCTCTAGGCACATGGGCTTCAGTAGTTGTGGCACATGGGCTCAGTAGTTGTGGCTTGCGGGCTCTAGAGCACAGGCTCAGTAGTTGTGGCACACGGTCTTAGTTGCTCCACGGCATGTGGGGTCTTCCTGGCCCAGGGCTTGAACCCGTGTCCCCTGCATTGGCAGGCGGATTCTTAACCACTTTGCCACCAGGGAAGTCCATGTCCAGAGCTCTTAACCTCCCCTTCCCCCTGGCCACATGCCTGCTCCTCTAACCTGCATTCCCTGCCTGCCAAACATTGTTTCCTAGGATATTTCTTCCATAATAAGATAATCATGTAATGAGACTTACTGCTTATTGAATGCAAACACTATACATTTTACATACTTTCTTTTATTGAGTCTTACAGCAATCCAGTGAAACAAGTGCTGTTTTTAGACCTGTTTTACAGATGAGGAAATCTGGAAGCTCAAAGAGGTTACAAAATTGCTTAGGGTCACTTAGCTAATAAGTGACAAACTAGAATTTGAACCCATAGTTGTGTGCCTCTGAACTAAGGTTCCCGCCCACCCTGAGCTCCCTGAAGGCAGGGACTGTGTCTCTTTTATCTTTAAAGCTGTAGGACCAGAAACACAATTGTTTTTCAATAAATATTTGAGCTGAATGGAGTCTTTCAAATTAAGATTGTTTTTTCCCCTGGAGACACACTAGCTGGTTCTAGCTGGTTCTCTGGGCACCCTGCCTTTCCCTGTTGTTTATGACCCCTGCTTTGTTGACTCTTTCCTCCTCCTTGTGCGATCAGGGTTATTTCTGGGATGTTGATCCGCATTTCTATTTTTGTGCAGAAGCATGGTCTCAGGTATTGCCAGTTGGAGGTACAGGCTGATACTGAGAGGGGCTTATCTACTTTTGTTGGGCTCTGACCTCTTTAGACTTGCATCCAGCACAGAGTACTTTGGCTTTCTAGAACTTTGCTGAGTGGCCATTGGGATGATCTACAGATTGCCCTGGAGAGAGTGGGTCCCCAGGACTTTGATTTGGGCCAGTGTTGGGTATCTTGTCAGCTTTCTGTGGCTGATCTTTAAGGGTGGGTGGGACTCAGGACCACTGGGGACTGCAGGTCTAGCCTGTGTTTTCTCAGGCACATTTGCCTCCTTAGTATCAAGGGAGGCCAGAGCAGGGTTCCTGGCCTGGCACAAGGCTTTCCTCCTGTCTTCCACCACCCTGTCCCCATCATGTCTCCAGGCCTTGCCCACCCACTCACACAGCAGCCACAGGTGCTCGGGGTTTCTCTGTCTGGTTCTGTTGTGTGTTGCATTCATCATCTCCTTTGCCCTGTGTTGTGTTATGGTGGGTGGCAGGAGCTGGATCCATGGAGATGGAGCAATGGGAGCCTGTGAAGTTAGGCTGCCTGCCTTTTGGGGTCAAGTGTGATGTTCATGGCGGAGCCAGGCCTGGCAGCCAGATCCCTCTCTAACCATATCTAAGACCTGCATTAGACAGTATGGGTGACATTGAGGAGAAGGGAATATTGCCTCACAGGGGTCCTGGAGTCAGTCTCTGGAGTGAGCCTTGGTGGGGTCCTCATTTGGATGTGGTTACTCTGATTTGTGCTTTACAAATTTGCTTTGTTACTTTTTGGTCTCCCCTATACATCTGACCAGACCTGAGGATGGGAAGGGAATGTGGCTCAGGACACAAGACAGTATTGGGACACACCAACTTAGGTGTCACCTCTGGGTCACTGGCTCAACATCCCCTCCTGGCAGGCTGGTCTACAACCGAACGTCCCGCACCACCCAGTTTCCTGATGGTGTGGATGTGCGTGTCCCTGGCTTTGGAAAGACCTTCTCACTGGAGTTCCTGGACCCCAGCAAAAGCAGTGTGGGTGTGTAGCCCTTCCTCATGGCCCCCAGGGAATGGGGATGGAGGTTCTGATGGACTCCGAGAGTGGGAGGAGCCCTGTTGGTTTGAGTGGGGGTAGCCTGTGAACCGTCTCTAATCAGTGTGGGCACAGAGCCCTATAGCACTCCTTTGGGGATCTCCCGGCTGTAGGTGTCACAGTCTCCTTGGCAGGTGTGGTGTGGGCAGCTGACAACGACTGTACTCTCTCTAATCCTGTGGATTTATGTCTATAGGTTCCTATTTCCACACCATGGTGGAGAGCCTTGTGGGCTGGGGCTACACACGAGGTGAGGACGTCCGGGGGGCCCCCTATGACTGGCGCCGAGCTCCAGGTAAGTGGTTGCTCTCATTTCCTCCCTGAGATCATGCGGGAGGGGGGTGGAGAGGAGGAGGTAACAGCCACCAAAGGCCCTGGGCCTTTCCCTTCTCCCGTGTCTCTGGCATCCAGCCCAGCCATCACAGGTCCTGTCCTTCCCCCACCCTCAGCCCAGGATTTCTGGGCCTCTGAGCCCTGGGGAGAGATAATGAGGCTGAGGAGGGGAAAAGGAGCTTCTTCTCCCTTCATGGAAATTGAGGGGAAACCAGACCCTCCCCACTTGGATTTTCACACGCTCCCCACCCACCTAGTCCTGGGTCTGGCCTGAGACACAGTCAGTGGTTCAGGCCCAAGGACCCTTCCTGCCTGACCCCCGCCTGGCTCTGGCCTGCAGATGAAAACGGGCCCTACTTCCTGGCCCTCCGCGAGATGATCGAGGAGATGTACCAGCTGTATGGGGGCCCCGTGGTGCTGGCTGCCCACAGTATGGGCAACATGTACACGCTCTACTTTCTGCAGCAGCAGCCACAGGCCTGGAAGGACAAGTATATCCATGCCTTTGTGGCACTGGGTCCGCCCTGGGGGGGCGTGGCCAAGACCCTGCGCGTCCTGGCCTCAGGTAAGACCCTGCCTGGCCCAGCATGGGGGGTGCTGGTATCAGATGGCACACTCTCTTTCCCTCTACAGTGGCCTCCTGGGCCACCCTCACGTCTCTTCTCTTGGGTCAGGACCCTTCCTTATCCAGAGTTGTATTCTTTTCCAAACATCTCTTTCTAAAAGAGAATATAACACTACTAAATTCACCTCTCCGGCTGATGACTCTTGTTATCTGTGTAGGTTTCTTACAACAGGTACACGGAGTGGCATAACCGTTGGTCATAGGGCACACGTGTACACACACACACACACACACACACACACACACACAGCTTGGTCCTGGCTGGCCTTACTTGGTTTGATCCAAAGTTCTCTGGAGGAGCCTTCTCCCTCTCTCTTAACCCCCATCCTCACTTCTTCATCCCCACCTTCACCCCAGAGAAGGAAGGCTGGGCTACAGTTTCCTGTTTGTGAGTTACACCTCCCTCTGTGGCAGCGGGGAGCCTCTGTGGGCAACACAGAGAGGAAGCAGGTGCAGATTTGTCTGGGCCTGCTTGCTTGGCAGTTGGGAAAACCACCTCCTTCCCTGTTCCTCCCCAGTCCACTTGCCTTTTCAGGACTGTTAGAACATACCAGCTGTAGCCCCAGGGCTTTCCTCCCTCTGCTAGGACTGGATGTGAGCCAGGGCTGTACCAAGCATCTGATGAGCTTTCTTCCTCAAGTGACTGCCACTGCCTGACCTGCTTATTGGTCACCTGATCGTTGTGATCAGTCCTCTCCCAGGCGTCACCCTGGATTAGCTGGACAGTGAATCCAATTATAGTGAGGACTCATCACAGCTACCTACTCTGTCCAGCCTGGACCTGAAAGGAGAGATGTGGGCCCTTCTGAGTTTGAGACAGGTTACCATGGTGGAGTTCAGGTACTGGCCCTTTCAGAGCTTCCCCATGAGTCCCCTTAGAGCGGTGGTCCCCAACCTTTTTGGCACCAGGGAATGGTTTCATGGAAGACAATTTTTCCACGGAGGGGGCGGGGGGCTTGGGAGGGGTGATGGTTCAGGCGGTGATGCGAGTGATGGGAAGCGGTGGGTAAATCGTCACTCTCTAGCCCACTGCTCACCTCCTGCTGTGTAGCCCAGTTCCTAACAGGCCGCAGACTGGTAATGGTCCGCGGCCCGGGGGTTGGGGACCCCTGCCTTAGTTAGAGCTTTGCCTCAGATTCTGGGAGACTGCTGTCAGGCTCTGGCAGTCTGGGGAGTGGGGGTGGGACAGGACGGGTGGTAGTCGTGGACCCTTAGCTAGGGGTTCCCTTTCCTGAGGGCTCCTAGAGCCAGGCCCCAGCAGGCAGAGCTGAAGGCCTGCAGTCAGTGGTGGGGTGATGGGTGGCTGTGGGTCCTGAGCAGGGTAGAGGCCCCTGTTCCCAAGTTCCAGCTCATCCTCTGGCGATCTCACTGGCTGGTGGATGCGTTTGTGCTGTTGGCATTCCTATGTAAGAAAGACTCTCACTTTGTCTGCAGCCTCCCCTCCTGCCCTGTCTCCTGCAGGCCTGGCTGCCCAGGTCAGTGCCAGGCAGGTAGGTGGGATGAGACCAGGGCTGGCTGGATGTAGGTCTGAGCCTAGGAAGGGGAAAAATGTTTACATAGCTCAATGTAATAAAAGATTAAGAGGACTGTGACTGTGTCTTTGGGCTGCCCACCTGCTGATTCACCTGTGACAAGGTCAGTACCCACAGGCCGGGTGATAAGTGCTCTGGGGAAGGTATTGTTTTTACCATGAATCACCCTGTGGGTGTGAGCTGCCTAAATCCCTGGTGACAAAATGCAAAAGGAAAGAAACAAATCTTGGTCATGTGCTTCCTAGATAGAGCAAAAATACAGGGAAATAGGGGAGTTGTCACCTCGTTAACAGCATAGAGATGCCAGAGTGCTGGCCAGGCCCGGGCTGGGGGCTGGCAGGGGCCCTGGCGGTGAGCATGCTGCCCAGCTGGCTTGCATTCCCGAGCACAGACTGACTGGAGTCCTCTATCCGCAGGAGACAACAACCGGATCCCGGTCATTGGGCCCCTGAAGATCCGGGAGCAGCAGCGGTCTGCCGTCTCCACCAGCTGGCTGCTGCCCTACA
The DNA here is from genome assembly GCF_039906515.1 of Pseudorca crassidens. Taxonomy (NCBI): domain Eukaryota; kingdom Metazoa; phylum Chordata; class Mammalia; order Artiodactyla; family Delphinidae; genus Pseudorca; species Pseudorca crassidens. The sequence continues at coordinate 44,444,343 of NC_090315.1, forward strand.
ACTATACCTGGTCACCCAAAAAGGTCTTCGTGCACACACCCACAGCCAACTACACGCTGCAGGACTATCGCCGCTTCTTCCAGGACATCGGCTTCGAAGACGGCTGGCTTATGCGGCAGGACACGGAGGGGCTGGTTGAAGCCATGGTACCACCTGGCGTGCGACTGCACTGCCTCTACGGCACTGGTGTCCCTACGCCAGACTCCTTCTACTATGAAAGCTTCCCGGACCGTGACCCGAAAATCTGCTTTGGTGATGGTGACGGCACTGTGAACTTGCAGAGCGCCCTGCAGTGCCAGGCCTGGCGTGGCCACCAGGAGCAAGAAGTGTCATTGCAGGCACTGCCGGGCACCGAGCACATCGCGATGCTGGCCAACGCCACTACCCTGGCCTATCTGAAACGCGTGCTCCTCGGGCCCTGATTCCTATGCTGGGCAGGGCTCTGGGATGGCCTGGCCACCACTGCTTCTCCTGGCCTGTGGGGCAACCATGGCCCATGAGTTGAGCAGTTTGTGACTGATCATCTAAGGCCCTGGATCTTGGGTTGTGAAGTGGGGAAATGCTGGGTTTTTTATCCTTCCTCTCTGGGAATGAGGAAGGAAGACATAGTCTGAAGTTACTTGAGGGACCCTTGGAAAGAATGCTGCTGATGGTGGAATTGTGACCTCAGGACTGGCTCCGCAGGTGGATTGGCTGGCACCTGACCCCAATCCCCAGTGCTGGGGCCTTGTGTTCCTCCTACCCCTGTGGCCTTTTCACACTTGCCCACCAGGGCCTGGCTCCTCAGCTTTCTTGTGAGGGATGTTACTGAACTGTGGTCCCTAGGTTGGGCTCCTGGTCCCTAGGGTGTACCTTCTCACACATTGGCCACAAGTCAGCCTGCTACTGGCCACGGGTGGCTGGAGCTGCTGTCTGTGTGGCCTACCTGCTCACACAGCCTGACTGTGGCTTTCTGGGGGCAGCCCGGTTCCCCCTGCAGGCAGGAGTGGGTTGTTACGCTCTCCATGGTTCCCAGGCCCTGGGGCATTCACTCCTACCTCCCTTACTTCTTAAGAACAGCCTAGCTCAGGGCTGGGCAGCAGATGGACCCCCAGTTCTCGGGGCTGTGTCCCAGGAGCCCTGATCTCCTTGGTTGGGCTGTTGCCCACAGTATTGATGCTGCCTCCCTTTGCCCTGGGGCTGTGGTTCAAGAATGAGAGCAGAGCCTGGTGCCATGCCCTTTAGGTACTTATGAGGAAAGAGGACTCAAGGAAGCAGCCAAGGCCAATCAGAGCCACCCTGAGCTGCCCTCTTGCTGACCCTCCACCACATTGCCACCCTGCCCAGGATCTCTCTAGCGTTCACGTGGGCTGGCACAGGACTGAGAGGAGGTAGGACTCTTGCCCACTCTGCCCAGCACCCATCCCCACCAGGCAGCTCAGTGGTGTTTAGTCAGCAGGGACTTGCCCAGAAACTTGAGTGGGCCCCTGAGAGAGCCAGGTGCCTTAGGGGCCCCCTAGGGGTTTTCTTCCTGCTCCAGAGGTGCTGCATGGATCTCCCTGTGATAGCAGGGATGGAGGATGTGGATCTGCCTTGGTGGTCTCCAAGTGGGCAGTGCCTAAAGGCCAAGACTTGGGTCTAGCCTCTGGGGTGGAGCCCCAAAGCCACAGTCAGGCTGGACTGTGCTTCGCTCCTACAAGGTTTCTGTGAAGCAGAATTTTCTCTGTTGCATTCATAGCCAGCATCTGTCTCTCCCTTTGTTCCTGAGTGGTGGGCCCCACATGGGGCTCTGAGCAGGCTGTACCTCGATTCTGGCAATAAAAGTATTCTGGATGCTGTAAAGTGCCCTGGCCTAGCCTCTGCTCTGAGCATGAGAGGAAGGAGTCAGTGGAAGGGTGAGGGGACTAGCGAGGCAGGTAATCAGAGGCTGGACCTTGACCTTTCTGGGGCCTTGATGGGTTCTCTCAGCACCAAAGCATGGCTCCTGTGCACCTCTTTGGGTTTTATCCTCCTTCCCCCTCTCCTGGGATCTAGTTCCCCTCCTAGGACTGAGAAGCAGGACCTGAAACATTCCTGTTGGAATGGAGCTCCTGCCCACCACCCAACTCTGCCGCTCCTATGTGGTCAACAGGCCCCAAATGTCACCCCACAGCTGGGAGCCAAGGACAATCCTGACGGTCGCGCTGTCTGGACTCTGCTTCCCATCCTTCTGTCCTCCCACAGCTTGCAGGTCTCAGCATCCTTTGAATTTTTTTTAGGATGCTACCCTTCTACTTTGTTTCATCAGTTCATCTGCCCGCCATCTGTCCCTCTTTGGGAACAGAGTGAGACTGAGGAGGGAGGGAGAGAGACCAAGATGGGCAGAGATAGGGACTGAAAGACTGGGGACCAAATGGAGATGGATAAGGACAGAGGAACAAAGAGTCTGAGACAGGAAAACGCGTGTAAGGATGGAGACTAGGCCAGAAGTCTGTGGTGCAGAGCCCAGAGCTGTGGGCCAGTGGGGGTGGTGGAAGCTCCAGTTCCTGCCTCCTCCACAGAAGCCTGGCCAGCCGGGGTTTTAGGTGTCAATACACCGTGGGCCGCTAGAGGGTGCTCTGAATCTTCTCACTACACCAGTTATTGGCCAGACCTGGAAAAATGGGTGGCCCAGAGGGTTAGGATGACTAGGAATACATAGGTCCAGCCGCATCGCTGGCCTTGGTAAAAAGGATGACAACGTGAAAGGGAGTAAACCCTTACCCCCAGATCCTGCCCAGCCTCTTAGTGCCCTGACACATACCCACTCATGGCCTTGCCTCTCACCCTCTCACCCCTGATCTGTTTCAACCGAACTTCTACCCTCAGTTTCACAGCTGTAGAGACAGGGTATGGAGTCAGAGCAGGCTTCAGGACCAGCAGACTGGGGTTCAAATCTGAGCTCTACCACTTCTAGCCAAGTAGCTTGGGGAGTCTCCTGACCTCCCTAAGCTTCGGTTTGCTCATCTTAAAAATGGGGATGGGGACTTCCCTGGCGCAGTGGTTGAGAGTCTGCCTGCTGATGCAGGGGACACGGGTTCGTGCCCTGGTCTGGGAAGATCCCACATGCCGCGAAGCGGCTGGGCCCGTGAGCCATGGCCGCTGAGCCCGCGCGTCCGGAGCCTGTGCTCCGCAACGGGAGAGGCCACAACAGTGAGAGGCCCACGTACAGCAAAAAAACAAAACAAAACAATGTACATACCTTCATTAAAAAATACTTTAGTGGACTTCCCTGGTGGCATGGTGGTTAAGAATCTTCCTGCCAATGCAGGAGACACAGGTTCGAGCCCTGGTCCAGGAAGATCCCACATGCCGCGGAGCAACTAAGCCCGTGCGCCACAACTACTGAGCCTGTGCTCTAGAGCCCATGTGCCACAACTGCTGAAGCCCGCGTGCCTGGAGCCCGTGCTCCGCAACAAAAGAAGCCACCGCAATAAGCCCGCACAGCACAACGAAAAGTAGCCCCCGCTCGCCACAACTAGAGAAAGCCCGTGCACAACAACGAAGACCCAACACAGCCAAAAATAAAACAAAACAAAACAAAACTTTAGTGCAAAAAAATGCTAACCATCATCTGACAAAACAGCATTGCCACAAACCTTCTATTTATAAAAGATGCAACATCTGCGAATCACAATAAGGCGCAGAGCAATAAGGCATGTTATGCCTGTACTCTCATTCACACTTAGGGAAAGTATTCCAAGCAGAGAGCACAAGGAGGGCAGCACCAGTGAACGCTCTTCAAGGATCATCACCTCAGGTCTATAGGTAGGAGTATGGAAGCGTTTTTAGGCAGAGGAGATACGAAGTCATTCCAATCTGTATTTTAGGAGCACCTCTTACCCTGTGGGGATGGGTTAGAGAGAGCAGGATAGGGATTGGGAGGCTATTATGGCTGGGGAGAAGAAAACCATGAGATGCAGGGCCTGGGGGAGCAGGAGGAGGAAGGGTTCAGGGTGCTGCACATTTCCTGCTGGGTCACTACGTGGTGGGGAGCAGGGTTTTGTGTGTAGGCAGTCTGGAACCAGAGGATGTGTAGTTGTGAACATGTGTCTGGGGGGAAATGACTGCATAGCCCAGAAGAGAATCATGGCTTGAGGTGTGGACAGGAAGCTAAGGGGTAGGGCTCAGCTTTCCATGAGATCAGGAGGCCCTAGACGGAGCCCCAGAGCTACCAGAGGAAAAGGAGCCCTAGAAGGAGATGGAGGAGGAGCAACCACAGGGAGAGGAAGAGGACAGGAGGGTGCAGCTCCAAGAGGGGTCAGGCAGGATGAGGACTGAAAACTGTCCTCAAGCCTGGGCCCCAGGTAGGCCTGGGGTTGGCTCTGGAAGCTCAGCGGTGTCCATGTGTCTGCAGGGACCTTAAAGGATGCACGGTGGTCGGAGCTGTGACTCGGAGGACGAATCCTGGGTCTGTCTCCCTAGGGTCTCCAGGCGGAGGGTTGGCTGTGAACGGGGTATGGAGGCTGTTTAGAGCTCCTCGTGTGAGCTGTATGGGGTCCCCCGGGAGTGCGGCCCAGGCCAAAAGCCACAGAGGAACCGGGTGTGGGGCACTTAGAGGTTCCCGCGGGAGCGTCCCCGTATTGAGTCCCTCGGAGGCCCCGAGAGACTCCAGGGTCGCGGAGCAGCCTATCAGTCGGCTAGTGGGGCTGGGCCCGGGTCGCGGCCCGCCGGGGGCTGGGACCTCACCTGCAGACCCCTGAGCGCGGCCGGCGGAATTCCAGAGGCCACGGCGGCCCCCTGGGGCCCGGAAGCGCCGCCGCCCGCGAGCCCCGCGCGGAGCCAGGCGCCCTGTCCCGACGCGGCGCGCGCTGTCGCGATCCGGCGGCGGATGACGTGGCGGGGGCGGGGCCTGAGCGGTCGCGGCGGGGGCGGTGGCAGCGCGACCGAGCATCCCGGAGGCGCCGGGCCACCACGAGGTAACGGGCCGCGGGCGGGCGCGCCGAGGGAGCCGGGCCGTGGGAGCAGGGCCGCGGGAGCCGGGCTGGGGCCGCGTTCTGCTGGGGCCGAACTCTCTGCGCCGCCGCTGCATGCGGGATGCGGTTCCCGTAACCCAGCACGGGGCAGGCGGGCCGCGGGCACGTGAGAGACGCTGCGAGTGAGCGCGTGCCCGAGGGGTACGCCGTGCGTGTGAGCGGGACCTTGAGCGTGAGGGGGACTCCAGGAGTGTAAGACTGAGCGTGTGAGGAGGACGCCGTGTGTGTGTGTCTGTGTGTGTGTGTGTGTCAGTCTGAGGGTGACCCTGAGTGTGCGAGACGCAGTGTGAGGGTGACGCTGTTAGTGTGACGGAGACTCGGTGTGTGTGTGAGAGAGACCCTAGTGTGGAGGTGACTCCATGAGTGTGAGAGGGACTGAGAGAGGGAGATTGTGAGAGACTGAGTGTGAGAGAGACCGCGGTCAGAGTGGCCCTGAGTGCGACCCTGTGAACGTGAAAGAGACCGTGTGAGATACTCCAGTGTGAGTCTGGTGCTGAGAAAGAACTTGTGCTGCGTCGGAGAGACTCAGAAAATGAGTAAAGGCCCAGGGGACGAGCCTGAGGATGTGAGCACCTGAGCAGAGCTTCCTGGGGCCGCGGGGAGACTGGCCTGTTGGAGGGAGGACGGTGTGTGCTCCTGCTTCTATGGCTCTTCTTAGTGTCTTCACATCCTGTCATCTTGTTTGATCATCTCATGTCGTAAATGGAAGGCGATATTTGTGAAACATTAAGAGAATTCTTCACAGAGCACTGAGTGAACAGTTTGGGCACCACTTGTGTTATAGCCAGTGATAAGCAAGAATCAATATTTAATTTAACATTTGTTTTTGAGTACCTCTTGTGTGCACTGGACTGTGTGCTTGGTAAAAAGAATTCAGTCTCTGCCCTTGATGGGGAAGAAAAAGCACTACCAGGCTAGCAGAATGCGCAGCCATCTGGTGCTTATCTCTGAGAGCTGCTCCCTGATTTTGAAGATCTGGGAGGAGCAGACTTTTGAAAGCCTGTGAGAGCTTCCTGAAATCATTTTCAACTCTCTGTTCTTGTTGGGAGGCCCTTGAGGAAACGGCCCAGGCTGCCTACATTGCTGAGGTCCCACTGCGTGCTAATGGCTTTTGCTTCCCAACTTTGGTCTCAGATTGTCATTAAAAGTTCTTATATTTGATTTTCCTTTCCTGACAAATTTGTGGGAAACCACAGGCCTGATATTCTCCTGTCTGCCTCCTTCCCTTTCTGACTGTGGACATATTTTTATTACAAACCAAAAATAATAGGAGTTATATGACTGATCTCTCTGGCATTTCTTGGTACACAGGAAATTTCCTGACTTCTGTCCTTTGTCCTTCCTGCTGTAGCCTCCAGAATATGTGGATACATTACTACAAAAGTGATGCAGGTGGTGCTCATGGGACCTGGGACAGAGGGAACAGCAGTTGTCTAGACATGCATGACTTGAAAGGACCAGGCTGGTTCTCAGACACGTGTTCAGTTACACCCCACTGTGGGTGTGATGGAACTTCTAAGACTTCATTTTCTTCTTCGTACCTGACCATTTACGATGAGGTGGCTTATGAAAGTGTGATGTTTGCTTATTTCCTCACAGGTGGATATTATTGCTCTGTTCTTCGTTAATTTTCTTGGATCTTTGCAAGTTGTAAACCGTTTTAGTTAGTTATTTGAGTACAATGCTAGTAAAGAGAATGGCTCACACATAATTAACAGTTATGTAACACTATAATTATTATATAAATAACTTATATATTTATTATATCTCTTTCTAAAGAGTAATTTTGGTGGTTTATATTTAAAGATACTTGCAATGAGGAAGTAAAAATAGGAAACCAAAGCCATGGAAAAGACTAGATATCAGGTACTGTTGAAAAGTGAGGGTATCTGTTCACTGTGATTGGGAGCTGAATTTGATATTGAGTTTCCTGGTGTCCTAAGTGAAAAGACAAATGTAAAGAGTCACATAATTTAAGTTTAAGCATAAAAAGAGTAATACATTTTCATTGTAGAAATTTTGTAAAACTCAAAGTATAAAAAAGAAAAAGTCTTCTGTGTTTTCACCACATTTAAGATTTTGGTGTCTTTCTCAACAGCGTTTTTTTTTTTTTTTTTCATAGTCATCAATTATAAAAGTTTTAGAATACAGCTTGTAAAATATTCTTTGTTTGAACTTTGAAAGAGACAATTTTTCTCCCTGAAAATTGCATATGATAGTTTCATGGTTAAATTTTCATGAGGAAATTTTAGTGGTCTAGTGAATTCCTTTATTATCTGCTGCACAGGAGCTTGGAAAATATGATGAAAACCTGTTAAAAGCTGTGTTATGTCCTTACAAGTGGGGTTTAACACTAGTTTCTCAAGGCAGAAAATTACTTATAGGGTGTATGGAATTGTTTAATGAACACTGTCTTCAACAATGAGTTTAGAGACTTTTGTTTTGTTTTGTTTGCCATGCCGAGGGGCTTGCGGGATCTTAGTTCCCCAACCATGGATCGAACCTGGGCCCCCTGCAGTGGAAGCACAGATCCTAACCACTGGACGGCCAGGGAATTCCCAAGAGACTGTGTTTTCGAGAGAGGGAGACTAGACACACACATGCAGGGACACAAGGATATGTGTGGAGAAAGAAGTCAGCCAGGATGTTGAGGAAAATGGTGGGAGGAGAAGGGTGTTAGAGGCAAAGGACTCAGTATGAGCAAAGATGTGTTTTTCTGATGGGCTCTGGAAACCCTGGACTACTCCAGGTTCTGGAAACTGTAAGTAATTCAGTGTGGCTGGACCATGGGAGGGACCATATGCAGCAGGGGGTCTAGTGATAAGGCCCTGATAAGAAGGTTGGAATTGATCCTAAAGACCTCGGGCAGCACCTGAGGAAGGGTTTCTAACTGTGCTCTGATAGCAACCAACTCAGTAGATAGTAAGGTTGGTATTCTGTTGTGAAACTTGAGGAGCCAAAGCAGTTTTTCCCTGTTGGAAGGCTGTCTCCCACCCCTGATCTGCCCCCATCTCCTGCATGGAGGTAAGCCCTATTGCAGGTGCCTTTCTTTGTTTGTTTTTCCCCTCAGAATTCACATAATTTTAGACAAGAACTGTGTTGGGACATTCCATTTTCAGGTGTTCTAGATCCTTGCTGATTTTATGTTTACTTGTTCTGTTGGTGACTGAGAGAGGTGTATTGAAGTCTCCAACTATAATCGTGGATGTCTGTTTTTCCTTTCAGATCTATCACTTTTTGCTTCATGTATTTTGAAGCTATGCTGTTGGGGGAAATACACGTTTAGAATTTTCTTCTTGCTGAATTGACCTCTTTATCATTATATAATGTTCTCTTTTATCCCTAGCAATACTTCTTATTCTGAAGTCTCGTCGGATGTTAATATAGTTACTCCCCTTTGTTTTTCTTTTGTTTTTTGCGGTACGCGGGCCTCTCACTGTTGTGGCCTCTCCCGTTGCGGAGCCCAGGCTCCGGACGCGCAGACTCAGCGGCCATGGCTCACGGGCGCAGCCGCTCCGCGCTCCGCCCGGGATCCGCCCGGACCGGGGCGCGAACCCGTGTCCCCTGCATTGGCAGGCGGACTCTCAACCACTGCGCCACCAGGGAAGCCCTCCCCCTTGGTTCTGATTAGTGTTTACATGTTTTTTCACCATCTTTTTACCTGTAACTTATGTCTTTATAGTTCAAGTGGGTTTCCTGTAGACTGCATATTGGGTTTTGCATTTTTATCTAACCCAACAATGTCTGTCTTATAATTGGTGTGTTTAGATCATTTACATTTCATGTTATTATTGATATGGTTGGATTAAAATCTTCCACCTTGCTAGTTGTTTTCTGTTTTCTACTTATTTCATGTGTTCTTTGCTTCTTTTTTCTTCTTTTCTCTACCTACTTTTGGATTGAGTATTTTTTATGATCTGTTTTATCTCCACTGTTGGCTTATTATTTATACCGTTTTTAACTTTCTGGTGTTTGCCCTAGTTTCACAATGTACATCTTTAATTAATCACAGTCTACCTTTAAATAATATTACATCAGTTTTCACATATAATATTATATAAGAATCTTACAGTAGTATAACTCCCAGTTCTTCTTTCTTATCTTTGTGCTATTGTTTTCATACACTTTACTTTTACCTATGCAATATATTAACGCTGCATTGCTACTATTTTTGCTTTAGGCAGTTAGTTATATTCTAAGGCATTTAATAGAATCAAAAAAGTATATTTTTTAATATTTACTTCAGACCATTTGATATTGTCCTACAACTCTTAGATGCTCTGTTCTGGATTTTTTCACATTTTGACTTGTATGGTTTTCATTTCTCTGCTGAAATTCCACATATGTTCCTGCATGCTGACCAAATTTTCCATTAGAGCCTTTAATGTATCAATCATAGTTATTTTATTTATTTATTTATTTTTAAATTTATTTTATTGAAGTACAGCTGATTTACAATGTTGTATTAATTTCTGCTGTACAGCAAAGTGATTCACATATAAATGTATATATGTATATTCTTTTTTTTATAAATTTATTTATATTTGGCTGCATTGGGTCTTTGTCGCTGCGTGCGGGCTTTCTCTAGCTGTGGCGAGCGGGGGCTACTCTTCACTGTGGTGCGTGGACTTCTCATTGCAGTGGCTTCTCTTGTTGCGGAGCACAGGCTCTATGCACACAGGCTTCAGTAGTTGTGGCACACGGGCTCAGTAGTTGCAGCTCGTGGGCTATAGAGCGTAGGTTCAGTAGTTGTGGCGCACAGGCTTAGTTGCTCCGCAGCATGTGGGATCTTTTACAACCAGGGCTCGAACCCTCGTCCCCTGCATTGGCAGGCGGATTCTTAACCATTGCACCACCAGGGAAGTCCCAGTCACAGTTAGTTTAAATTCCCTGTCTGATAGTTCCAATATCTGGATCATCTCTAAGTCTTGTCCTATTGATTAATTTGCCTCTTGATAGTGGGTTGTTTTTATTGCTTTTTTTATGTTGCTTGTGATTTGTTATTGATTGTCAGATGTAATATGTGGAAAAGTAGAGATTGAGGTACATAGTCTTTATTCTGGGAAATGGGTACAACGTCTTCTTTTGCTAGCCTGTTAATGTGGGAGTTTGAGTCAGTTAGGAGGTGAGTTGGGTTTGAGTTTTGTTGTTGCTATGATTACCTTAGGTGCACCAGTGGCTCCAAATTCCTCTGGTGTTTCCTTGCCCTGAGGGTGCATTTTTCTGTGTTTATGCTCCACCCTCAGCATTAGGTCTTCTTTGTACACCTGTGCCTCAGCACACAGTGTACCACAGCCTTGTTGCTGGGTGCTTGCTAACCTGGTGGTGGGGAGTAGAGCGGTTCTCTGTTGTCTTGGTTCAGCCTCAGCCTTAGGCAGGCCCTATTTCCCTGGGTCGGGGGGGTGGGATCTTTCTGGGTGAGCCTGCCATGTCTAATTGTCTGGACCAGAATTTCCTGCTCCTCCCTCAGGCAGAGAGGATTGTTTTATTTTTTCTTTCACCCTGTCCCAGCTGCCTTGGGAATGACAGTTTCCCCATTCCCCAGGTGATTAAGATTTTTAGAGAAGGGAGCAGGTGGACCTTCATATTTTTCCCAGAGCAGTGACTGCTTTCCTTCTCCAGGCCAGCACTTCTGAGAGGCTTTCTCTGGCCTAGTAATTCTTGTGAGCACCCACTGAGGTCTCACTGGAGAAAACCCTCTAAGTGTCTACGGCTCTTGCTAACCCAAACTTGACCTTTAGTAATTCATTAAAAATTGTTCCCGAATTGAATTCTTCTTTCCTGCCTGTATGGTGGTTCCATTGTTCTCCCTCCGCCACAGGTAAGCCAGAACTTGCATCTCTCTGGGAGGTATCTGTTTTTTCCTAAATCTCAGTCTGGTTGGTTGGCCTGTAACCTCAGCTCTCTAATGATTTCAAGAAAAGTTACAATTCTGTAGATTATCTGCCTTTTTCTTGTCATTGGAGTCGGAGTGATGCTTTTCCCAGATTTCTACATCTTAAGTGAAAGTTAGAAGTCAAGGCAGTTACATTTCATCCTATTTTTAAATTTTCCAGTGAAGTGAGTTTACCTTTTTCCCTCCCTGTGATATTGTGATTATTTATTTGGTCTTTGTCCACTGTTCCTGTCCCACAGCTCTTATAATTTCCTAATAAGAGCCACAGAGGCATCTTTTGTTATAACATTTGTTTTGTTCCCAGTTCCTGAAATAGCTCCAGATCAGTAAAGGTTAAACGGATGTCTTTTGTTATTCATATAACCAGCCCCCTTCAACACACCTGAGTTTGTTAATGAGGTGATTTTTTTTGAAAGCATCTAGATCCTCTAAGGATGGGGGTTGCTTGTCGCGGGAACCAACCCTGTGATTAGAGGGTTTGGAAGTTTTAGTCCAGGTCCGACCTCCTGGGAGGGGAGAGGGTCCGGAGATTGAATCAATCACCAGTGGTCAGTGATTTGATCAGTTATGCCTTTGTAATGAAGCCTCCATAAAGAACCCAAAAGGACAGGTTTTGGAGAGCTTCCCGTGCCTCTTCTCCATACCTTGCATCTCTTCCTTCTGGCTGTTCCTGAGTTATATCCTTTATAATGAACTGGTAATCTAGTAAGTAAACTGTTTTCCTGAGTTCTGTGGGCAGCTCTAGCAAATTAATTGAACCCGAGGAGGGGATAGTGGGAACCTCCGATTCATAGCCAGTTGGTCAGAAGCACAGGAAAAACCTGGACTTGCGATTTGGCATCTTAAGTTGGGTGGGGAGGGCTGTTTTGTAAGATTGAGCCCTTAACCTGAGGAATCTGTTGCTATTTCCAGGTAGGTGGTGTTAGAATTGATTAAATTGTAGCAGACACCAGATCTGCTGGATGTTGCAGAATTGTTTGATAGAAAACTCACAGTCTGGTATCAGAAGTCCAAATAGAATACCTGGTAACCTCCTCCCCCTCTCCACCAGCTGGGGTCTGATGAATAGGGGGAGGCTGGAGTGACCACTGGGGCCAGGTTTCTCTGCTTGCCTCCATGTTGGGTTGAGTGGGCAACCCAAGTCTCTGTGCACTGACTTTTTTGTTTTTTAAAGGAATGTAAGGTGCGGTGGGGGGGGAGAACACTTTCCCTCTACCCATTTTAGGTTCCTTGGCTGGGGAGTTGTAAATTAAACTGGCAAAAGACAGATTAACAAGAGAAAAACAATCAAGTTTATTAACGTGCATAGAGCATACACATGGAAGCACTCACTGATGAAGAGCCTGCACCTGACTCTTTTTTTTTTTTTTAATTTATTTTTGGCTGCGTTGGGTCTTTGTTGCTGAGCGCGGGCTTTCTCTAGTTGCAACGAGCAGGGGCTACTCTTTGTTGCGTTGCGTGGGCTTCTCATTGCGGTGGCTTCTCTTGTTGCGGGGCACGGGCTCTAGGTGCGCGGGCTTCAGTAGTTGTGGTACATGGGCTCAGTAGTTGTGACTTGTGGGCTCTAGAGCGCAGGCTCAGTAGTTGTGGTGCACGGGCTTAGTTGCTCCGCGGCATGTGGGATCTTCCAGGACCAGGGCTCGAATCCGTGTCCCCTGCATTGGCAGGTGGATTCTTAACCAGTGCGCCACTAGGGAAGTCCCTGCACCTGACTCTATGTGAGACAGGCTCTTCAGGTGTTTCCTAGTTTTGTTTTCATGCATATCTGAGCTCACCTGACAGACACATGAAAACAGATATTTTCCCACGTGCCTGCATAGAGTCACCTTCATGGCTTGGTGCCAGGAGGAAAGGAAAAGTGGTGCTGCCTTAAAGCCAGGCCTCATAATAAGCAGAAGGAGGCTGGCTCAACTCCGCTGGGAGTGGGGGAAGGCTTATTAATGGCCCCAGAGGAGCTTTTTCACTTGGGCTCAGGTCTAGACTCTGGAGGGGTACTGGGACAGGTAAGGCAGGAGTTTTGAGTGGGGCCTGTGGAGATTGGAGTTTTCCCTGAGAACTACTCAGTCTTGAGTGGCTGTGGTTCACTTGCTCTGAGCTCCATGAGGCAAGATTCCAGCACATCCGTTGTTGTTGACTAGATGAGAAGGTTCTGGGAAGATGACGTACTGATCCCATTCTTATTCCTGGAAGTTATCTCTGTGACCTTAAAGGACTGACTCCTGGGAGGGAATCAAGTGGCTTACCAGATTCCTTTCTCCAGAAGATGCAGTAGGAGTTGGGGATCTGAATTCCCAATTCCTAGGGCACAGAAATTGAGGAAGAGAGAAGGTCCTGCTGAGTGCAGGGTCAGGAAGGTGCTTGTCTTCCTCCGACAGATTCTGGGTCCTTCATAGATAGGTTGGTGTGGGATCCAGCTTCCTTGAGGTTTCTGGATTGGCCCAATGCTGATCCAAAAGAAGCAGTGTGCATGTATGTACGTGTGCACACCATCTCCCTACAGGATGCCTTCCAATGCCAGATCTGTGGATAAGAGGAGACTTATAGCTTTGTTTTGGTGTCAAGATTACTGGGTCCTGTTTTGGGGGAATCTCTTTGCAGCCCCAGGTGGTAGTGAGAGGCAGGCTGAGGAGGAAAGCAAATAAGCCAATAGCAGATGAGTCCCACATTAGGGTGCCCTCTGAATGTTCTTTCTTCATCTGGTCTTATTATGTTATCCCTCTCTTTTAGGCACTTTAGAAGAAGAAAGGTGTTGAATGAGGAAGCAGCAACGTGGGAAGTGAGGTGGGTGTTAATGGACAAAGCAACACAAGGGTGTGTATTTTCATGGATGTTCTCTCCTTGGTCTAGTCTCTGCAATAGCGATATGCCCTTGTCTTAGCATCTTCCTAGCCCTTCCCACCACCTGTTCATGTTCTTTGCTGGCCTGAGAGTAGCTACAGACCTCTCCACATGTGGCTGGACACTGCAGAAGTCCCTGTTTATGTTTGGGTGGAGGTGAGTGAGTATGGAAACTGAGAGGCCTATCAGGCTGGCTAGTGCTGTGAACCTAGTGCTGGGACTCTGGCAAGTTTGTAGGTTTTAAGTTGGTAAGAACAGAGCAAAACCTACACCTCAGGGAGAATCCATGCTATGGATAAACCTAATGCCAGCCTACCCTGGGCATCAAGACTCTTGTTAGAAGTCACCCTCATGTCGTGTCTGAGCCCTGTTGGTGTCTTTCCTGGGAGCAGTGGAGGTCAGCCTGCCTCCATTTCTCTGTATCCTGTGGTGGGAACTCAGACAGGCTCATTGTATTTAGGTCTGTGTATGAGTCATGCTGTCCCTACACAAGAGGTAGGCAGGGAAATCTGCCTGCCTTGCAGGTCTGAACTAGAGCCTTATCAGCCACTACCCTAGACTGACATACTTATATTCTTTGCCAGGCCATAGTAAACACAGTTGTGAAGGAACTATTTGCCATGGAAGCCAGGGAGCTGGAGAGCCCCACACCCACATACCATCTCATTCCTGAGGCCAGCCGGCCCAGGGAGGAAGAAGATGTCAGCATGCTGCCTCAGCGGTCCACAGAAACTATGCAGCTAAAGAAGGAGATCTCTCTGCTGAATGGGGTCAGCCTGGTGGTGGGCAACATGATCGGCTCAGGAATCTTTGTCTCACCCAAGGGCGTGCTGGTCTACACTGCCTCCTATGGGTTGTCGCTGATCATATGGGCCATTGGTGGGCTTTTCTCCGTTGTGGGTGCCCTTTGCTATGCAGAACTGGGGACCACCATCACCAAGTCGGGGGCCAGCTACGCTTATATTCTAGAGGCCTTTGGGGGCTTCATTGCCTTTATCCGCCTCTGGGCCTCCCTGCTAATTGTTGAGCCCACCAGTCAGGCCATTATCGCTATCACCTTTGCCAACTACATCATCCAGCCCTCCTTTCCCACCTGCGAGCCCCCGTACCTGGCCTGCCGTCTCCTCGCTGCAGCCTGCATGTGTAAGTCTGAGGGCTTAGCGGGGGAGTATGCGTGGGGCTGTGGGTTATTTTTATAATGCTAATGGTAATTTATATTTGAAGAGCATAATTTGCTTTTCTTTTTCTGTGGGGAAGAGAGGCATCTTACCTTTTTGAAGAAGCAATTTCACCAAAGTCATTTGTTCCTGAGATAAGTAAGGGTAAAGGATGGGGATGGGGAGAGTCTGAATCTGTTTGTGGCTTCTGGTGCCTCACTTTCCTTCTTCGGTGTCCCTGAGTTCTGTTCCCCAGTCTATGTGACAGGTTGGTGCATGTCTTATATTTGTCTTATTTTGATTGGTGTCAACATCACTAGTTGTAACTTAACCCAGGAAAAACCCTCAGTGCTGAGGCGTTTATTCTGCTGCTCCAAAAAAAAAAAAAGTTATTTTGCTTCCCAGCTTTTAATCTTAGACCAGTTTAAAGCCATCAGTGAGGAAATGAGCTTCTCTAGACTGTGGGGGTCCCAAGGCTTTATGTCCTACAGGCTCACAGTAGGACCACTCCTTCCTGCCACTGCCACTCTTCACAGGCCGATCTAAGCAGCAGGCACCACACCAAAATGGCTGTTTCCCACTGGTGTTTCAGATTTCTTTATGCTGACTTTGTAAACAGGCTCTGCCTGCGGCCAGCGAGGAAGGTGGCTTCTACCCTGTATTTGGTTTCTGAGGGCAGAACCTGAGATCCCAGTGGATCTCTCTTTATTTTCCTTTTTTTCTTATGAGGTTGTAAGGAGGAATTCTGTGTGAAAACACTGGAAGGGAGAGAAGATTATTGTGAACTTAGTCTAGTAAAGCTAGTGTTTTAGCTGAGAAGTGGCCCAGAATTCCCTGTGTTCCTTAGCACTGTGCTGCCAGAGGCACTTAATTATACTCTGTTCTTTCCATATCTTTGCTTGCAAAGCGTTGGCAGTATGTGTAGTTTATCCACAGTGTTAAAAATAGACTGACAGTACCTTGGACTTAGCCGTAAAGGATTGTACAGTATGCTGTGACTCCTGACTTTAAGGAATTTATTAAAGACAGATGTTAAAAGGGAACTCTTCCACAGATACCCCTGGGAGGAGAGAAAGTGGGAACTCAGCGGTATATGTGATAGGGTTTCACCAGGGGAACTCTAGCCTAAGCTCTCCAAAAAAGGGAATAATTTTCTGATTATAAAACATGTTTGTTCAGGAGAAATTTAAATTAGCCTCAAATCACCTATAATCTACCGCCAAGACATGAGTACTTTTATTTTTTTTAATATTTATTTATTTATTTTGGCCGCGTCATGCAGCGACTGAACCCGCGCCCCCTGCATTGGGAGCGCAGAGTCTTAACCGCTGGACTGTCAGGGAAGTCCCCAGACAGGAGTACTTTTTTTTTTTTAATAAATTTATTTTATTTTTATTTTTGGCTGCGTTGGGTCTTCGTTGCGGTGCGCGGGCTTCTCATTGCAGTGACTTCTCTTATTGCGGAGCACGGCGCGCGGGCTTTGGTAGTTGTGGTGCACAGGCTTAGTTGCTCCGCGGCATGTGGGATCTGCCAGGGCCAGGGCTCGAACCCGTGTCCCCTGCATTGGCAGGTGGATTCTTAACCACTGAGCCACCAGTGAAACTCAGGAGTACTTTTAAAAAAAAATAAATTTATTTATTTATTTGTTTTTGGCTGCGTTGGGTCTTTGTTGTTATGCGTGGGCTTTTCTCTAGTTGCGGAGACGGGGTGGGGGTGGGGGGGCTACTCCTCGTTGTGGTGCGCAGTCTTCTTATTGCAGTGGCTTCTCTTTGTTGCGAGCCCGGGTTGTAGGCACACGGGCTTCGGTAGTTGTGGCTCGCAGGCTATAGAGCACAGGCTTAGTAGCACGGGCTTAGTTGCTCGTGGCGTGTGGGATCTTCCCGGACCAGGGCTCGAACCTGTGTACCCTGCATTGGCAGGCGTGTTCTTAACCCTTGCGCCACCAGGAAGCCTGACGTATGGGTACTTTTAATAGTTCAGTTACGTCTTCATTTCTTTCTGTTATAGAATTGGAATCATACTTTGCATATAACTTGATATTCTGCTTTTTAAACTTAGTATATCCTGGATTTCCCCCCTTTTTGTGAAATGTTCTTCAAAAGAAACATTTTTTAAAAATAAATTTATTTATTTTATTTATTTATTTTTGGCTGTGTTGGGTCTTCATTGTGGCACTTCATTGTGGCATTGTGGCATTCTTAGCCACTGCTCCACCAGGGAAGTCCCAAAAGAAACATTTTTTAAAGTTATATATATATATATATATATATATCTTCTTTTTTATTAAAAGGTGATGCATAGACCCTACAGAGAATTAGAAAAATGCAAAAAAAGAAAGTTAAAATCACCCATGATTTTACCTCCCAGAGAACTATTGTTACTATTTGTGTGAAATACCTTCTGCTATTTTTTTTTCTGCTTATCCATCATTTTAAAAAAGTACCCTTGATATAATACTCTTTGTGGTTTGTATACTGCATTTAAAAAAATTTAATATTTAATCCCTTTCACCAAATATTCTTAGAAAACATGGTTTGGGACACACAAGTAGTTTCCAGGCAGTGTAATATAGTGGTTAAGATCATAGCCTCCCTTGGGAGTTCCCTGGTGGCCTAGTGGTTAGGATTCCAAAAAAGAGGACTTCCCTGGCGGTCCAGTGGTTAAGACTCTGAGCTTCCACTGCAGGGGATGTGGGTTCAATCCCTGGTTGGGGAACTAGGATCCCGTATGCCTCTCGGCATGGCCAGTGGGTGGGGGGAGGGGGAAGATCATAGGCTCCCATGCCAGGCTGGGTTTGATTCCAGCTTTACCATTGAGTAGCTATTGACCTTGGAGGAGATAGTTAACTGGTGCCTTAATTTTCTCATTTTGTAAAATGGGAATAGTGATTGTACTGTGAACTGAAAAAAACATGCACAACCTAAAAGTTGAGAATTATTTTTATTCTGCAGACAAAACTGAGGACTTAAGCCTGGGGCACAGCATCTCAGATAGCTCTGAGACACTGCTGCAAAGAGGTAAGGGAGGGGCCGGGATATATAGGAGTTTTTGCAACAAAGACCAGGTAGTTGGAACATTAAAAGATTACTGTTTTTTGTTTGTTTTTGGTTTTTCGCTGCCAAAAAAATGGGATCGAACCCATGCCCCCTGCAGTGGAAGCTTGGAGTCTTACCCACTGGACCGCCAGGGAAGTCCCAAAAGATTACTGTTAATTAAAGAAAACCAGATATCTCATTAAGGAATTTAGCTCTTTTCTATGTATGGAAAAATGCAAAAGTCAGGGCTCGTTGAAATCACTCCTTTGATATGTAGCTCAGCTATCTGGGGGCAGTGTCCTGTGGTTTCTCAACCTAAGTCTCTTCAGGGTGCACTGTCGGGGGTGGCTGCAGTTAGTGGGTGGCTGACTGCTAGGTGGCAGGCATCTGTTTCTATCCTGAGTTCCCTTAGGGCTCTCCGGGGAGCAGCTGTTTTGTGATGGCTTGATGGCTGCAACATTCTTTGTTTACTGATATGACAGGCAACATTTTTTTTTCATTTCATTGATAGTACCTATCTGAAAAGATTGTTGTGAGGAATAAGTGAATCAATACAAATAAAGTACAATACTTCTCTCTGACTGGCATACAGTAAATGCCCTATAATATCATTATTAAAAATAATGCTGCTGTGTAGAAATCATTTTCAGAGTTTCTTCATATTTTATTAGGATAAAATTATAAAAGAGAAATCCCTGTGTCTAAAGAATTAAACTGTTTTAAGTTTCTTCGTGTTTTACCCAGTTGCTTTCTAGAAGATTTCGTGAATTTGTACTCTTTTCTGAGCACCTGTGAG
This sequence comes from Pseudorca crassidens, assembly GCF_039906515.1. Classification (NCBI taxonomy): domain Eukaryota; kingdom Metazoa; phylum Chordata; class Mammalia; order Artiodactyla; family Delphinidae; genus Pseudorca; species Pseudorca crassidens. The sequence continues at coordinate 44,463,038 of NC_090315.1, forward strand.
TGCCTGTGCATTGGTCCCTTGATGGCCTTAGGATGAATTCCAAGAGTTACCAAATCAAAGGGCACCTCTGTACATAATTTTTCACATAAAGAAGATTTTTGTTTGTTAAATCTTTTTTCTTTTATGATTTTTCCCATTGTTTTTTCTTAGGAAGCCCATCCCCACACTAGGAACTGATCTTTTGATTGGAGGAGAGACCTCACCTCTTAGAAATGCAAAGTTATGGTATCATATAACTTCTTTCATTCAAATGTACTTTTACACAGATTACTCAGTATTTGCATTACCAAAAACCCCTATTCCAGAAACCAAGGTATTTCCATAAAGCGGGCCTGAGGGCGGGAAACTTGTCAGAGCTGGTGCCAAGTCATTAAAACCTTGTCCCATCCTAACAGATTAGGGTTTAGGGCTCAGTTTACTCCTCTTCTTGGAAATTAGGGTGTAGAATCAGGCTGATGTATCATCCAGCTAAGCTGGGGTGTCCTGGAGGGAGCCTCCTTGGACAGAGGTGGCACTGAGAGCAGCCTGGTCTCAAGAGACCTAAATTGGAAGAAAACAACTATGTCATAATTAGGGGAAAAAACAAAGATCTGCACTGAATGCTGGGTGAGGCTTGGGTAGGAGAATTACGTTAGTCTTGAAACTGAGACATGAGAGGGGTCCAGGTTAGTTGGGAGACTGCTTAAAGAAGTTATATCCATGCTAAGCTAGACAATTAAAATTCCATCCTAGAAGAAAGGGCCTAGGCAGTCTCCATATAACTAACTCTAGGGCAGAGCTGCAAGCTGTTGGCCCACGGGCCACCCTTGGCCCACAGATATATTGGGCCTGCACAGTGTTCTAAATAATTTTGAATTACTTGCCAACATTTAAAAATCAGGACTTGCCCTTTCTCTTGAAAAATCAAAAGTTCTGGCAAACTTGGACCCATATTCCAGCCTCACACAATCAGCTGCATTTGAGTAGTGGTTACTCCTTTAAATGGAGCATATATTCTCCCATTGACTGCAGTCCCCCACTCCCTCTTGTTTTATGTCCAGACATTCTTGCCTTTGCTCATTTATATTACCTTCTCGGGCCCTGAAGGCATTGCTATTTCAGATCCTGGCTTCCAGCAGCCCTCCACTCCAGTCCCAGGTTATACATGGCAGGGAGATACATCCAAGCAGCTTTTATTTTTTTGGATTTCAGATTGTCTTAGGTACTCACTATGTCAGAACAGTGGTTCTCAACTGGAGATGAGTTACCCCCCCAGGAGACATTTGGCAAGGTTTGGAGACATTTTTGGTTGTTGCAACTGCTGGGAAGGGGTGTTGCTGGCATCCAGTGGGTACAGGTCCGGAGTGCTGCTGAACATCCTATAATGCACAAGACAGCCCCGCATGACAGACTTATCTGGCCCAAAATGTCAATTGTGCTGAAATTGAGAAACTGTCATTCTGCTATTATGTATTCTGGGATCTTGGACTCTTCTGTGGTGGGTGGGGCCTCAGGCTGCCCGCTGAACTCCGTATGCTTAGGGGCTCTTATTCACTTATGGGACTGTAGGGGAAAATGGCACTTCTTGAGGTCCATAGGTCCTTTCTCTGACCAGGTGACCAGCAGTATTCTCAGTAGCCCAGGTGCCCAGCATTGTAGGAGTACTTGATTTGTCTGCAGAAGTGTGTGTTTCTGGCTTAGGTCTTGGTGCATTTATCCCTGTGGGATTCTGTCTGTTATGTAACCTCAAATACATCATTGGAGAGTATTTGCCATGAACTGACGTGGAAGTCAGTTCAGCACTGACACAGTGGCATCAGCAGAGGTGTGCTCACAGCTGAGACTCCATTGTCCCTGAGGATTTGTTTGGTAAGGCTGACAGGGAAGGGAAGAGGAGGGGAAGGAAGAAGGAAAGGGAGACTGTCAAGGGTGAGACTGCAGTGAGGAAACACTGTGTGATGTATGAATGGCTTCCTATTGCCTCTTGCTGTCTTGGACTCATGCCTGGGCAGGGTTCTAAGTAGGAAGGATACTCTCCTCTATTTTGGTCAGCTGTTGCTATGGATAGACAGCTTTTATGTTCTGACAGTGGCAGGCCTGAGGAGGACTGGCCTTGACCACAGTTGCTCAAAAACCCTGGATTCTAACCCTATGTATAGGTTGAATGTTTTGATAATAAGATTAAATATGTATACTTGTGTAATTGAAAACAAGGAAGCTTTTAAAAAAGACATGTACATTATGTATTCATACACATGCCAAGAGGTAGCTTCTGATTCCAGGATCTCCACTTGGAAGGGTTTACCTCTCCTAGACTGTTGTAGAACATTTCTCTCCTAAGAGAATTGTAGATGTTTTTTTCCCCTTCTTTTTCTTTTCCCACTTTGTCGTCGTTGTTAAGGATTGCACTCCTCTGTCCTTGAAGGCCTATTTGTGGGAGGAATTGGAATGTTCCTTTTCCTCCCAGTGCTTGTAGGAGAAGGGAGCTGCGACAGTCAGCATAACTGGAACTACGGCTTCAGATGCCAGGCCATCTCCTCATCAGAAGGAGAGTATGAGAGTTGCAGTTTTGTCTGTGGGCACATGTATTACTCAGGATTAGTCTGGGTTTCAAACAACTGAAAACCAAAAGGAGCATGGCTCAAGCATGTTGAAATTTATTTCTCACATGTTAGAAGTAGGCAGCGTGGGGCTAGTAGGATGACTTCATAATTCTTCAGGTTCCTTCCTTCTGTTTTACTGCTCTGCCATCCTCAGCATGTGACTTCTGGCTGGTGGTCCAGGATGGCTACTCAAGCTCCAGTCATGTCTGCCTTGTAGCTGACAGGAAGGACAAAGAAAGACACCTCTCACCCTTCAAAGATACTCCTATAAGGTTTTACTTATGCAACACTTTGCTTATATCCCTGGGTTAAGAACTTAGTTACTTGGCCATACCGGCCTGCAAAAGAGGCTGGGAAATGTCATCATTATTTTGGGCAGCCAGACTCCAGCTAAAATTTCTATTACTAAGGAAAGATGGAAGAACAGATATTAGAAGATATGTAGCCATCTTTGCCACAGAGAGACTTTGGGGATTTATTTCTGCTTAGGGATTGGATCTGGATCTGCTGTTTGAGTATTTCTCAGCAACAAGTCCCTAGAGAGCCTGGAAGACCCTGACATGGGTCCCACACTCATTGGTGCAGGCATGCAGCAAGGAAATGAGATTGGAGGAAGAGGGAAGGCGTGCATGTTTTAATTGTGGTAGTTGAGTCTGAGTGCCTGGCCTCCAGGCTCAGCCTGGCTGTCTTGTATTTGAGCTCTGGTGTAGTCCTTGCTGCTAGATGGGAATGGGAGTTCTGGGAGGCGGGTGGGGGGTGGGGTGGGGAGGTGGGGGATCAGATGGTGAAATTTTGTTTCTTAATTAGAATCAGGAAAACATTCGAGGGAGTTGGCTTCTGCTTGGTAGACTGTTCTCGGAGCTCTCTGTTCTCTGGCAGGGCTGAGAGTCCAGTGAAGCAAGCAGGGCTCCTGGGGCCAGCATTTAAGGATGCACTCACTCTCAGGTTTGCCAGGTTGCCCCCCGACAGTGAGTGCCTACTTAAATTTTGTGCCCTGGGCTCCTTACTCACCTACTCTACTCCTGGTCCTGCTCCCTGGCTACATAGTGTTGTTGTTGTTGTTTTATAAATTTATTTTATTTATTTATTCATTTTTGGCTGCATTGGGTCTTTGTTGCTGCGCGTGGGCTTTTCTCTAGTTGAGGCCAGCGGGCTTCTCATTGCACGTGCTCTCTTGCTGCAGAGCACGGGCCTTAGGTGCGTGGACTTCAGTAGTTGTGACTCGTGGGCTCTAGAGCGCAGGCTCAGTAGTTGTGGTGCACGGGCTTAGTTGCTCGGCGGCATGTGGGATCTTCCCGGACCAGGGCTTGAACCCGTGTCCCCTGCATCGGCAGGCAGATTCTTAACCACTGCACCACCAGGGAAGTCCTACAGAGTGTTTTAAATTAAGTACTTTTACTGAGAAAGAAGTGTATGTGCATGGTAAGTCAGTCAAACTATATAAAATGGTATATAGTGGAAAAGTCTCCTCCCTCTCAGAGCTTTAGTCTTCCTCCCTGAGGCAGCTGCTGTGACCAGGCTTTTGTGTATCCTTCCATCCGGTCTTTGAGAAGGGGCTCTGCAGGGGCTTCCATTGAGGTGCTGCCTTCACTCATTGAATTCCCACTGTGTGCAGAGAGGCCCAAGCCATGGGGGCAGTTTGTACCCGGATGGAGGGAAGGAAAAGGAGCAGAACCCAGAGGAGGGAGTGCCTGTCAGTGGGCTGAGGAGTGTGTCAGCTTCTCTCCCCATTTTGCAGCCACATTTCAGTGCTACAAACCAGAAGCACAGCAAGCACAGCTAGGACATTGTGAGACAGCCTCTTTCTCCGTGTGTATGTCCATCTTTCTGTTTCTATTCCTTTTGTCTCCATCTCTTTGTCTCTGCCTCCTTGTCTTTGTCTCTTGTCTGTCTTGCCTCTGCCTCTGTCTTCTGTATGTTTCTGTGTTTTTCCTCGTCAACCTTTTTTTTTTTAACATCTTTATTGGAGTATAATTGCTGTACAATCATGTGTTAGTTTCTGCTGTATAACAAAGTGAATCAGCTATACATATACATATACCCCATATCCCCTCCCTCTTGCGTCTCCCTCCCACCCTCCCTATCCCACCCCTCTAGGTGGTCACAAAGCACCGAGCTGATCTCCCTGTGCTATGCGGCTGCTTCCCACTAGCTATCTGTTTTACATTTGGTAGTGTATATATGCCCATGCCACTCTCTCACTTCGTCCCAGCTTACCCTTCCCCCTCCCCAGGTCCTCAAGTCCATTCTCTACATCTTTGTCTTTATTCCTGTCCTGCCCCTAGGTTCTTCAGAACCTTTTTTTTTTTAGGTTCCATATATATGTGTTAGCATACAGTATTTGTTTTTCTCCTTCATCAATCTTTTTCTCACAAGCTGCACAGCTTCTTACAAGCTGCTCTCACTTCTGCTCGTTTTTGTAGTCCTGCTTCCTTCCTCTGCTTTCTTGTGGCTTTTCTTCCTCTATTACAGGGGCTCGTAGGTGATTTTGACTTGCTGTGGCCCCTGACTTCGCTGCTGTTAGATAGGTTCAGTTTCTTGGTATCCTGACTCCATATTCTTGGGAGAGAGAATCAAATAGGCCTAGCTTGGGTCCGTTGTTGGACTCTATCAGCCGTGATAGGGAAGGGGGAGCAGTTCCCAAGAAGGGGCCTGGCAGGTACTTCAAAATATGCTTACTGTATTGCACAGAGGCCTGTGGATTACTGGTGGCTATTTATTAGGTAATCCTCATGTTAGCTGATCTAGGCTTAGCTTCACACAGCGAACTCTGATTAGCAGGGCAGGTCCCCGGGAAGACCTGCCAGCAGTGTGCATTCCTTTGGTCTTATCCCTTCCCCCTTGGCCATTATTTACTCCCCACCGCCTCGTTTCTCCCCCACCCCCCGCCCCCATGCACCCTATATGACTGACTAGTAAGCACCCGTGTCATTTGCCAAAGTACTGAATGAAAGCTCTTAAAGTGCCATGGAGGCTGTTCAGCCACTCATGCTTATATCCACAGGCTGGCCCTAGGCTCTCCTCTCCATTTGAGTGGAGGAATGTCCAACTTTCTGAAAACTGCCTTGCTCCAGGGGATTGGCAGTTAAGCGAAAGTCATCACCATCTTGATTCCAACCACGGTTGATCAGTTCCCATCTTTGCTTGGCAGTAAGCTTAAGAAAACAGTATGCTTTTGTATCCCCCTAAGAATTTGTGATCTCCTTGGGGAAGTACCACCCAGATGCCTGAGGGAGAGAGAGGAACCTTCTTGAGACATATGTCCATATGACCACAGCACAAGGTACTAAACTGTGTGTTAAGTGAGAATGTTGTAGGGTTCAGGGAGAGAGAGCTCAGGGAGGAGATGGCTGATATATTTTAGCAAGGTTTTACAGAGGAAGTGGGGACTGAGCTAGACCTTGAAAGTGGGAGTTGCTATTGCCTATGGCAGGAGGAGGAGGGGAGGACATTTCTCTCATGTGTATATCCGGCATCAGTAAGGAGAGAGTCGGACTGAAGGAGAAAGTGCAACATGGGTAGAAGTAGGTAGACGTGGACTGGAGGATGAGCCCCCAAATTTTGTAATAACATTTGAGGTTCTCGTAAAAGTTCTATTTTTGGAGGCTAGAGGTGTCACTGTGGAGCCCCTTGGATACTGATATTCTCCATGGATCAGAGCAGTCCCTATTTAGCCGGGGTAAGGTGGTGGGACCTCTAACACAGGACCCAGGTATCACTGAGGTACGTGAGGAGCTGGAACGGAAAGCCAGCAGTGCTGACGCGAGCCCACTTTTCCATGGGCCTATCCGAGAACTGGGAGGTTTGGATAGGAATGGGCGTGGGGGAGATGGGGGGGGGGGGTCTATGTAAGCTTGGGAATGGTAGTTAGCCTCTGTCAACCTCAGTTTCCTCATCTGTAAAATGAGAATAGGAATGTCTGTTTCGTGGTTGTGAGAATTAATTGAGAGGATGTATGTGAAATTGTCAGGCACATGATAGCCTTTTAAAAAAATAATTACATGCAAAACATTGTCTCCCTAACTGCTAGGTGACCTGCCACCTGCATTTAAATTGACCTTATTTGTTGTTGGGCCTCTCTTGTCCCCATTCTCTAATGTGGCCATGGAGAGGTCTTGTGCCCCAGGTGGTTTGAAACTTTGGGAATCTGAGTGGGGAAGAATGGGTGAAGTTCACCATTCCTGGGCCTGGGGGGAATTTCCAAAAATGGTTCGGGCTGTCAGAATGCATGAATATGTGGTAGTGCATGCCTTTGTATCATTACTTGTCAACATTGATGGGATGTTTTCCTCTCAGCTGGGGCAGATGGGAGATGTCCCCCATTTGCCTGTTCTGGTTCTGACCGGTCCGTCGGCCCCTTTGCCTTAGGCAGACAGGATAGAAATGATGTGCTTTGTAAAGAGAGGTTGGGCGTCGGTGCCCTCAGCTCAAGCCTGCCACTGACTTTATGGTTTTCTTCCTAGGTCTGCTGACGTTTGTGAACTGTGCCTACGTCAAGTGGGGCACACGTGTGCAGGACACATTCACTTACGCCAAGGTCCTGGCACTCATTGCCATCATTGTCATGGGCCTTGTTAAACTGTGCCAGGGTAAGAAGGGCCCCAGGTCAGAAGGAGGGTGGGTGACTCCGGGAGTTCCCCTGGATTCCCTGAGGAGGATGTGGGGACTCCGTTAGCTTTACTGCTCAGCTCTTTCTGTATATGTGCTAGACTGTGTCAGTGAGAACAGGAAATCTGTTCTTGGGCTTCTTGGGCCAGGCTGGTTTGGTCTAGTGGACGTGAGTTAGCCCCTCCCTCGGGGCTGCTTTCCCTCTGTGGTGGTGGGGAGCATTGCAAGAAGCCAGCCGAAGGCCTAGGAGCTTTTGAAACTTGGGTTGTAATTGGGTCATAAAAGTAATCAGTGGAGATAGAGTGAGCCCTGCTCTGGCTCCTGCTTTTGGTCTGTGACCGCCAGTCAGTGGGGAGGAGGGCTTGGCCCTCCTTGAGAGGGGTGGGAAGTGTGTGGGTGGCAGGGAGATGGGGTCTGGAAATGAGTGGTTATTTTGCAGCCTTTACTTTTCATCTGGACTTGCTCTTATTTAGCATTTCCTCCCAAAGTCAGCTCTCAGCAAAATATTAAAATATTGTGAAGTTGGCACTGACTTTCCTGCCTGTTGGCCTTAGAGAGCTTTTCATTCCCAGATCAGAGTAGGCTGACAGGGAGGGTAACAGGCCTCCCAATATTCCCTGACCCCTTAGAGAAGTCCTGAGGTGCCCTTGGCCAAGGGTGTCTCAATTATTAGACAACACAGTTCTCTGGGTCATCTGTCTCTAAACTTGGCTGTGTTTACAATCCCCTGAGGAGCTGAGACTCCAACCTCAGACCTATCGGATCAAACTCTGGTTGGCTTGGAGTTCAAAAAAATGTGTTTTGGGGAATTCCCTGGTGGCCTAGTGGTTAGGATTCTGGCTTTCACTGCCGAGGGCCCAGGTTCAATCCCTGGTCAGGGAACTAATATCCCACAAGCCGCGTGGCGCGGCCAAAAAACAAAACAAAACTAAAAAAGAAAAAAGTGTGTTTTTAAGAAGCGCCCTGGGTGAATCTTAGGCAGCTGGTCCAGTATCTGTGTGCCTGTGTGCCAAGTTAGTACAGCCAGCCATCTGGATGTTCCTAGAGTCTCTGAAACATCTTGGGGTCTAATTGGGTAGTTGAGTAATTCTCCCTCCAGGATCTGTGCCCTAGGGAACAGCTACTGTGTGTGATGAGTGGCACCCCTGGGGTTCGGGAGTCTCTACTTACCCCCTCTTTGTTGCACACCCAGCCCTTTTTGCCACATTGGGGGATGGGTCTAGGCTTTCTGCAGTGGGTGACAGCAGGCTTCCTTAGAAGTCTGGGTCTTATTAAAAACCTCCAATGTGTCTAGAAGGTCTGTCTCCTGGACAGCTGGGTGCTGTTCCCTTGGCTTGCAAGTCTGCAGTCTCTGGAGGCCTCCAAGGAGGATGACAGATGTCTAGGCAGCCTCTCCAAAGGTGGAGGTGGCCCAGGCCTACCCCAGGCCCAGTGAGAAATAAGATCCCAGTTCCTTCGAAGCCTGTGATTTCCTGCCGCACACAACCATAGCCACTGCGAGTAGAGTTCTCTCCATGAGACTGAGAAACCCATTTGACCAAGTTGTGGAACTGTCTGGGCCATGAGAGGTAGTTCCACAGGAAGATCTAATTGTTAATGAAAAATGACTCCTTTATGTGAAACAGGGTTCTTTCTAAAAATAAGAACTGTGGCCTACCCTGTGGTCTCCCGCAGGAAATGGAAATTCACTAGGGCTTTGGAAAAGGTGTTATCAGGTCAGAAGGCAGCCAGGAATGCCTTTGTTTTTCTGAGATTGTCTCCTTCTACTAAAGGAAAATGAACTATTCAGAGGGAGTGGGTGGGGTGTGGGGAGCTGGTGGTGGTGGTTCTTTTGGTATTAAATTGTTTTTGTTTTTTGTTTTCTTCTCCCTGCCCTCTTGCTTTTCCCTTCTTTTCTTGACCCTCCTCCTCTCTCCTTTTCTTGCCTCTCCCCTTCCTCTTTCTTGCTGCCCCTCCCCCTCCCCCTCCTTCCTCTTCTCCTTACACCTGCCATCTCTCCTGTCCTTCTCCTTCTTCCTCTTTCTCCTCTCTGTACCCCCCGCTGCCCCCCCCACCTCCGCCTTTGCCCCCACAGGACACTCTGAGCACTTTCAGGATGCCTTTAAGGGTTCCTCCTGGGACTTGGGAGACCTCTCTCTCGCCCTGTACTCTGCCCTCTTCTCTTACTCAGGTTGGGACACCCTTAATTTTGTAACAGAAGAAATCAAAAACCCAGAAAGGTAAAGGTGGGATCTCACTCTCCCCAACTTGGCTGGAACTCCTGCTGATAGTGGGCACGCTTGCCATCTTCCCTCCCCTCCTCCCTCTGTCTCTCATCCCTTCTTCCTGTTCCCCCTTCACCAGCTGTGAGGGATTAGGGGCGAGGACGGGAGTGAGTGAAGGTGGGAAACCCCTGGCTCCTTGGCCTCATATTCACACTGGAGGATCCCCAGGGTCCTTCCTGGAGGAGAGGTCCTTCAGTGGGCAGCAGCTAACCCAGCTGGGGCTGAGATGTTAAGACCTTGCACTCTGGTGCTGACACTGAAGCCTGGGGAGCCAGAAGCTTATTCTGGGCAGCCGGGTTCCCAGCCTGGCCTCCAGTCCCTACAGGACAGTGCTCCTCCTTCAGTGGGACCCAGTGGTCCCACTGGGGTGAGGATCAAATATTGATCATGAGCCATCTTCACAGGGAAGGCTGTCTCTCTCTCTCTCTCTCTCTCTCTCTCTCTCTCTCTCTCTCTCAGGAGAAAGAGCCCGGGGCGTGGGGCGCATACTTCCCTTAGGCTACATGGGGAAGAGGAGTCAGCCTCAAAGATCCAGAGGCCAGGGAATTCCTGGGTAACTTTGACCCCCAAGGAGAGGTTGGTTCCAGGTAGTCCTATTTCTGTTGTCCTGACAGAAATTTGCCCCTGGCCATTGGGATTTCTATGCCGATTGTGACACTCATCTACATCCTGACCAACGTGGCCTATTACACAGTGCTGAGCATTTCAGATGTCCTTGGCAGTGATGCCGTGGCTGTGGTGAGTCTCTTGGGATCCCCATTTGCTCGTCATCTCATAGTACTGAATGGCTGGATCTTTGTTTCTGCTGCCACTCCAGCTCTGCAGGGCCAGGTGGTGGGTCTGTGCCAGAGGGCGGGCTGCTCAGCAGTGATGGCATTTGTCCTGAGAGATGCAGGAGGCTGTGGAAACCCTGTCGTGTGCTGAGTGCCCCTTCTGTGCTCTGTCCCCAGACATTTGCTGACCAGACATTTGGCTTGTTTAGCTGGACCATTCCCATTGCTGTTGCCCTGTCCTGCTTTGGGGGCCTCAACGCATCTATCTTTGCTTCATCAAGGTACTGTGTTTCTGCTTCACCGATAACAGACCAGTATTTAATTCTCTGAGGCTCTAGGTGAATCCATCGGAGCCCTTCTTTCCCTTATCCCTCTCTCGGACATGCAGGGTGTGTATGTGTGTGTATGCATGTGTGGCCATGATCGTATAGTGGTTAGTACTCTGTGTTGTGTATGCATGTGTGCATGCGTGTCCTTGCCTTTGTACAACACTTGTGTGCTGGTTGCTTACATTTCCATGTGAGATGAGGACAGATTGGTAAGAGGTAGAGGGGAAGAAGGCAGTAGCTTGGAGGAGGGATCCTGTTGGGGACAAGACTCTAGGCTCCTGCAGATTATGCTGCAGGCCCAGGATTCATTCTTGTAATAAATGATTATTGAGCACTTGCTGTATACTGGGTACTGGTACAGGATGACTCTGCCCCTCACATCACAGAAAACACTGCGGCCGACGGGTAGGCTCCAGCTCTTTTCTGTGCACAGAGACTTACCTGTAAGAGCACTGTCCTTCCAGTTGTTTCATAGAGAGGACCAGTTCTGCCTTTTCAGGCTATTCTGCTACCTGGTCTCAGGGTTCCGGCACGTCCCCTCTTCTTCAGCACTTCACTTCATCACTTGGCCCTTCTCCTTGGTAGATGTTCATTTGGAGGCAGCTGTGCACAAGCTTCTCTCATCTTCACTTAGAGAAATCACAAAACAGTTTCTCATCTCCCCTCTTCCTTATTGGACATACTTCTAAAGGAAATGGTTTGCATTTTGACTGTCATTCATCTTTCTACCCATAGGTAGGCTTCTACTACCTTAAAAATGTTCTTGTCAAGGGTGCCAGTGACTTCCTTCTTGGCCTGCTTTCAGTTCTTATCCTACTGGACCCCTGAAGCAAGTGATATTTACCACCCTTCTTCCTCTGAAACTATTCCCATGGCTTCTGTGACCCTCTGATATCTAAGAGGAAGTCTGCTTTCTTGATTTCTCTTCCACTCACCCTATAAATGTTGCTGTCTCCAGGGCCAGGAGTGTAATAGGCATTCAATAAATATTTGCCACATGAACAGATAGGAGAATGAATTAATGAAAGAGATAGTTTTGTCCTATTCATTCTTCTTACTAATTTTGACACCCCAGTCCATGTACTTGGGGCCTCTGTAGGGCAACCAGAGTAATAAAGAGATCAAGGCCTTGTAAAAGAATATGGTGTCAGGGGTTCCCTGGTGGCCTAGTGGTTAGTATTCTGGGCTTTCACTGCCGTTGCCCACTCAAAGATGATGTTTCCCATAGCCTCACCCTTATTGAGGCCCAGGACATCCCAACTGACTCTGCCAATTGTCCCAAAATATTTAGGTAGTTGGTATATTCTAGCCTCACTCAGCTATCTTGTGGCATTGACAGGATGAGGGAGAGGGTGAGGGTAGGGAACTCAGAGTAAGAATCTGGACCTGCACATGAAGTGAACTGCAGTAATGTCGAGGTAATGCACAACCATTTCTGCCTGTGTTACCTTCTTCACTTTCTCTTTATTACCCATGCAGCTGTCTTTGGCTTTGTACTAGACACCTTTGCCTCACCTTCACATCCTCTCCAGCATTCCCTCTGCATATTTCTCCTCTACTTTAGTACGGATATTAGCCTTGTGAGCCAACTTCAACATCGTGCCCTATGACATCCTTCCAGATGATACCATCAACTCCTGTGGCTCCACCTGGATGGCCCATAAGTATCTCAAACTTCACAGGCACCCCACGTATGCTTTGTCTCCAACTGTGAGGTTGTGGTCCGTCATTCCTCCTTTCTTGGCCTCTTGGCCTCTTTTTGTTTTTGTCGGGGATGATGCACCACACAGCTCGTGGGATCTTAGTTCCCCAACCAGGGATCGGACCTGGGCCCTCAGCAGTGAAAGCGCAGAGTCCTGACTACTGGACTGCCAGAGAATTCCCAGCCTCTCGGCCTCTTGATTTTTTCCCTTGGAGTCCACCCTCATCTCCCAGCTCAAGCGTGTGGGCACACACAGAAGACCAGCAGATTTGTCCTCTGCCAGGGTGTCCACCCTCATTCAGACCTCTTCTATTATGGGACCTTGTCACAGATGTCTGGCCATCCCCCCATACCTTAGCCTCTCCCTGCTTTAGTTGGCCTCAGTGATATTACCAGAGTCTCTGTGTCAAATCCGGTCAGGCTGTTACTTCAGAGCCACAGCTGGTTCTTGGTGTGTGTTCAGACTCCACAGCATGGCCTCATAAGCAGGTTTTTCCCAGCACTCTCGTCACACACCTTATCCTGGGACTACAGGCATTCTAGCACCCACCTTCAAAGAGGCTATACTCTTTTATGTCTCTAAGCCTCTTTTGCCTTTGCCCATGCTGTGTTTCCACCCAACGCTCACCTTCTGGAAAACCCCAACTCTTCTTCCCAGTCCAGATGTGATCATCTCTTGTGAAGCATTTTGTTCCCCAGCCCACCCCCAACCCTGGTGCTGTGTGCTCCATGATGCTGCTGACTACCTGGATGGCGTTTCATTTCTCTGCTGCTCTGTTTCCCAGTCAGTAGGGCTCATTATGCGCAGAGAGAAAGCTTGGGTTGTCTCTTTGAGCCCCAGGCTCTCCCTGACTTTTCATATACCAGGAGCTCAGGGAAGGTACATGGAGGGCAGACCATCAGAAGTCTGGCTGCCCTTCTTTAAAAAGCCATTATGTTGTGTAGGAAATGTGTGGGGTGGCAGAGTGGGGTACCCTGGTGGGGTGCCAATGGGTGGGGTGCCAATGGGTGATGCCAGTGGGTGATGGCAGGGTGAGGTATCCATTGGGTGATGGTGGGTTGCATAGCTGAGGGGCTGGGGGTGTCAGTGGGTAACAGTGGGTTTGAGCATTCATGGGTAATGGTGGAGACATCTGTGGGTAAAATGGGGGTAGGTTGGGTTGGTCATGCATAGAGAACATGGGAGGTTCCTGAGAGACTGCCCCCTGCTTTCTTCTGAAGCTGAGCCTGGTTTGTCTGAGTGAGGAGTGTGGCTGCATGGCTGAGTATAGAGATCCTCCTGACACATTTTTTTGTCCTTCCAGGTTGTTTTTTGTGGGCTCCCGTGAGGGCCACCTCCCGGACCTTCTCTCCATGATCCACGTTGAGCGTTTTACACCCATCCCTGCTTTATTGTTCAATGTAAGCTGTGCTGGGGAGTGTGGGGATTGGACGTTATCTGTGTGGTACTCCTGCCAACTTCATGAGAAGACTGTTTGAGGGGAGGTGTACTAGCTTCTTGGGATACTTCCTGAGCCTCTCAGTGTTTCTTCCTTTTTCTTACAATTTTTTAAAAATATAAAAGTAAAACATAGTTATATTAGGGAAGGCAAATACTACAAAAGAATGTAAAAGTGAATTAGTAAGATTTATCTATTTTTGTCAGTGGCTTCCTTTTTTCCTCCTCCTTCTAGCTCCTCTTTTTTTTTTTTTTTTTTTTAAATCATATTTAGAAAAGCCAGGCAAGTTTGTACACTAGCTACCTAGGGGCCTCTGTTCATATCATAGGCATCATAGATTTATATATAGCAGATAGCATTAAAGTGTTTTATTTCAACAAAATTAGTAAATTATTAAGTATTCTGACAGATTCTGACAGATGGAAGGAGTCCTGAAGGACTGTCATTTTCTAATTTGCACTAAGGTATTATTAGGTGTAAAAGCTAACAGGGACCCTGAGGAAGGCCTTACTCCAAGATTTGAAAAATAGTTCATTTCCTTGTCATTTAGTTCTTTCCTTTATGGTTTCATTACTTAATGTTTTGGATTCATCTGGAATTTATATTTTGGTGAATGGAGTGAGGTAGGCAGGCATTCACTTAATTTTTTTCTCAAATGGCTAGCCAACTGTACAAATATCATTTATTGAACAATTCACTTTTCCGCATTTTTCAAATTTTTATCATATAAAAATAGCTAATTTTTAGAGTGCTTCTTATGTGCCAAGTACCGTGATTTGCCCCTTAAATGTACAATCATCTCAACTCATCTTTCCTCATCCTTGCATCGGCACCAAGCTTCCTTATTTAGCTTTATACTGAATATTTGAGAACTAAAGAGGGGCTGAGGGTACTTCTTCAGTTCCCCTCTCCCCCCTGGAATTTTCATCGCAATTCTCACCTGTTTATTTGTCTTGAAGAACTTTTGTATCATTTTATCAAAATAACAAAATATCCTCTCAATATATTGATTGGGATAGCACTGAATTTATAAATTTAGGGCAATCTGACATTGTGTCTTGTAAATTAATCACCTTCCACCCCACTTTTCTCCTCTTAATATAGGGTCTCCTTTCTCTCTCTAGAATGGGCTCTTCTTGTTTTAAATCCTTTGTTGATAATTTGGGTGAAAAGACAGGTAGGGGGAACTCCATATTCTTGAAGTTAAAGCAAATCTATTTTATTTATTTATTTATTTATTTATTTATTTATTTATTTTTTGTGGTACAAGGGCCTCTCACTGTTGTCGCCTCTCTCATTGCGGAGCACAGGCTCCGGACGCGCAGGCTCAGGGGCCATGGCTCAGGGGCCCAGCCGCTCTGTGGTATGTGGGATCTTCCCAGGCCGGGGCACGAACCCGTGTCCCCTGCATCGGCAGGCGAACTCTCAACTACTGCGCCACCAGGGAAGCCCTATTTTATTTATTTTTAAATTTTATTTTATTTTTTTTTATACAGCAGATTCTTATTAGTCATCAGTTTTATCCACATCAGTGTATACATGTCAATCCAAATCTCCCAATTCATCCCTCCCACCCACCCCCAGCCCCTGCCACTTTCCCCCCCTTGGTGTCCATACGTTTGTTCTCTACATCTGTGTCTCTGTTTCTGCCCTGCAAACCAGTTCATCTGTACCATTTTTCTAGGTTCCACATATATGTGTTAATATATGATATTTGTTTTTCTCTTTCTGACTTACTTCACTCTGTATGACAGTCTCTAGATCCATCCATGTCTCTACAAATGACCCAATTTCATTCCTTTTTATGGCTGAGTAATATTCCATTGTATCTATGTACCACATCTTCTTTATCCATTTGTCTGTCAATGGACATTTAGGTTGCTTCCATAAATAGTGCTGCAGTGAACATTGGGGTGCATGTGTCTTTTTGAATTATGGTTTTCTCTGGGTATATGCCCAGTAGTGGGATTGCTAGATCATATGGCAATTCTATTTTTAGTTTTTTAAGGAACCTCCATACTCTTCTCCATAGTGGCTGTATCAATTTACATTCCCACCAACAGTGCGAGAGGGTTCCCTTTTCTCCACACCCTCTCCAGCATTTGTTGTTTGTAGATTTTCTGATGATGCCCATTCTAACTGGTGTGAGGTGATACCTCATTGTAGTTTTGATTTGCATTTCTCTAATAATTAGTGATGTTGAGCAGCTTTTCATGTGCTTCTTGGCCATCTGTATGTCTTCTTTGGAGAAATGTCTATTTAGGTCTTCTGCCCATTTTTGGATTGGGTTGTTTGTTTTTTTAATATTGAGCTGCATGAGCTGTTTATGTATTTTGGAGATTAATCCTTTGTCCGTTGATTCGTTTGCAAATATTTTCTCCCATTCTGAGTGTTGTCTTTTTGTCTTGTTTGTAGTTTCCTTTGCTTTGCAAAAGCTTTTAAGTTTCATTAGGTCCCATTTGTTTATTTTTGTTTTTATTTACATTACTCTAGGAAGTGGATCAAAAAAGATCTTGCTGTGATTTATGTCAAAGAGTGTTGTTCCTATGTTTTCCTCTAAGAGTTTTATAGTGTCTGGTCTTACATTGAGGTCTCTAATCTATTTTGAGTTTATTTTTGTGTATGGTGTTAGGGAGTGTTCTAATTTCATTCTTTTACATGTAGCTGTCCAGTTTTCCCAGTACCACTTTTTTTTTTTTTTTTTTTGCGGTACGAGGGCCTCTCACTGTTGTGGCCTCTCCCGTTGCGGAGTACAGGCTACGGACGCGCAGGCTCAGCGGCCGTGGCTCACCGGCCCAGCCGCTCCACGGCATGTGGGATCCTCCCGGACTGGGGCACGAACCCGTGTCTCCTTCATCGGCAGGCGGACTCTCAACCACTGTGCCACCAGGGAAGCCCTCCCAGTACCACTTATTGAAGAGACTGTCTTTTCTCCATTGTATATCCTTGCCTCCTTTGTCATAGATTAGTTGACCATAGGTGCGTGGGTTTATCTCTGGGCTTTCTATCCTGTTCCATTGATCTATATTTCTGGTTTTGTGCCAGTACTATATTGTCTTGATTACTATAGCTTTGTAGTATAGTCTGAAGTCAGGGAGTCTTATTCCTCCAGCTCCGTTTTTTTCCCTCAAGACTGCTTTGGCTGTTAAAGCAAATCTAACTTTGTCCCAGGACTCTAGTCCCTGACTCCTGTCTTCCAGAACTCTTTTGTTCCAGAGGACAAATCCTGTCATACTTCTTCCCAGGGGGATGGTTCCATTTTGCTAATCTGCATTTCTAAGGCTCCAGGACAGTGAGATAGTTCTGAAGACATTTCCTCCACTTGTATGCCAGGTAGTTGGGACCCATGTATAACAGTCTCCAGAGGGCACAGTGTGATTCATGTTGAGGTTGGTGCATTGCAGTGAGGAGGGCCTCACTGTCTGCCATCAGAAGGGGAACTGAGTCTGGCTTGTTACTGAAGTGCTTGCAAAAAGAAGGGAGGCATTGAGTGCAGGAAGGGCCCCCAAATGAAGAAGGAGAGAAGGCCATTGTGAAGAATGGACCTATCTGATGCCAAGGGATCACTGAAAAGACCTGGAGGTAATCTGGTGAAGCTAAGTCAGCAGTCAGCAGATCTGGTGCTGACTGCTTGACGGTGGAGTCTCCTGGGTGGCTTGGTGGTGACAGTGCCCACTTCTCCCCAACCTCTCTCCCTCCAGTGCACCATGACACTCATCTACCTCACTGTGGAGGATGTCTTCCTGCTCATCAACTACTTCAGCTTCAGCTACTGGTTCTTTGTGGGCCTGTCTGTCGCTGGACAGCTCTACCTTCGCTGGAAGGAGCCCGAGCGGCCCCGGCCTCTCAAGGTCAGTGGCTCTAGGCTAGGAGGGGTGGGCCATCTCCCCAAGGTGACTTCTTCCCCATACCCCATTCTCCTGTTCCCCCATCCTACTTTATCTAATATCTCACCTCCCTTCATTTCAGCTGAGCCTGTTTTTTCCCATCGTGTTCTGCGTATGCTCCTTGTTTCTGGTGGTTGTGCCCCTCTTCAGTGACACCATCAATTCCCTCATTGGCATCGGGATTACCCTCTCTGGGGTCCCCATCTACTTCCTGGGTGTTTATCTGCCAGAGTCCCGGAGACCACTCTTTATTCGGAATGTCCTTGGTGAGCTTCTCTTTGCCTATCACACATTGGCCTTGTGCGTGTGTGTATACAAAGACGCATGCACAGGTGGGTGTGGTGGCTAACAGCTTCCACATACTAGTGATATGCTGGAAGCCTGGCCGCCCCTTTTGGTCTTGACATGATCACTTTAATTCCAACTTTAGATTCGTATTTTGGGGTTAAAACACTCCCTCCTGAAAGTTCAGTCCATATAGCAAGACAAGGAGTCATGCATCAGACTCTCTGGTGGGGCATGGGATGGAGGTCAGTGAGGCTTGCTGGGGGTGAGCTTGGTACAGGGTACCCAGGGAACAGTTGAGAAGGGAACCACATGCTTTTTTTTTTTTTTTTTTGGGAACCACATGCTTTCAATCAGCCTGTGGTGTTCAGACTGGGGCTGTGGCTAAATGTCAGTTTGCTAAATTCTATTCTCTATTTTCATTTAGCTGCTATCACCAAAGTCACCCAGAAGCTTTGCTTTTGCGTCCTGACTGAGCTAGATGTAGCTGAAGAGAGACAGGTTGAGAGGAAAACTGAGTAGAGGCCAGAGGTGATATCCCCTGAGGCCTGGAAGGCTGCTACCTGTGGCCACAGCCACCGAAGTCCAGATGACAAGACTGTGTGGACCCAACTCTCTTATACTCAAGGAGGGCTGTTGGCCCACATTATGTAAGGGGGCTCAGGGCTGATGGCCTGCTCAGGTGGTCACTCTCATCGGTAAGCTATGGGTCTCAGGGTCTGGGGCCAGCCCGAAGGTGGGGACTTCAGAGGGTGGTGGTGGCAGAAGGCTCGGGGAATAGGGGAATGGTTGCTTAGTTTTGTTCCTGGTGAGTAGGTGCAACCCTTGCAAACACTTACTTGGTGAGCTGCATTGGGGGAAGAGGGAGTGCTAGGTTAATAGCTGTGGCTGGTGGTTTCCGAATTTATTTGAGGTTTGAACCAGGAGTTTCTACAAAGGGGCTGCTCTATGGGAAGTTTTCCTCCGACCAGGTCCAAGCATCTGACATTAGAGGCCTGAAATGCTACCTTTCTTCCTCTGGCTCAAAATCCTTCCCTGGTGAAAGAGTTGTATTCTATTATTTATTGATATTATTTAATCCAGGACACCAGTTCTAGCAAAGCATTGGTGTTCATTAATCTACAGGATGCAGTAGGCTGATTGTGTTTAAAAATTCAAAGTATCCCAAAGCAAGTCCCTCTGACCTTAGAGGTGTCTATGTGGTGGTGGTGGGTCAGACTCTGACCACAGATTGTTCTGCTCGGTTTTAGCACAGTCTTCTGTTGAGTCTTACCTGCAGAGGTGAACTTTAAAGATTTTTTACTCATGTACCAGTTACACTTCAGTATACAGAAGTATACACATGTTACAAGCACCTGGCTCAAGTTCCACAAGGACGGGTGAACAAATTCATGAGTCAGAGGTCTGGTAATATTGCTATTTTGAAAGATAATCCTTTATTTTACTTGAGACCTTAGGTCTTTGTTCTAGTTGACAAAAAGCAAATCCCTGGGTTTCTGGTATGAACTCTAAAAGGGGAGAAACTGTCCTAGGATTCAGGTGAATCACTTGAATTCTTTTAGCTGTCAATGGTTTAGAGAACATCTCCTGGACCCAAACTGACAAGTAGCTTGCTCTGTAAGGGCCGGTATGAGGGGCTGCTGTGCAGGCCCATGCAAGCCCATCTTGGTGCTAGAAGTGGTCATTTTTCTGAAAACCTCACACCAGGCTGCATCCTCCTCCTCTTCTGTCCCTGACACCAGGCTTGTTTTACAACTGAGCCACCTTGGTGTGGATCATCGGGATAATGCACTCATCTCCTGCCTGCCTCCCCTTGCCTGAGGTCTGGTGGGGCTGCAGTCTCGGGAAGAGCTTGGTACTTTGGAGACTTCTATTTTCTCTGTGGAGATCAGTGAAGACTCTGGAAATAAAGCTGCTTCAACCTCCATCAGCAGATTCATGATCGGAAGCAACCAATTCTGGTGCTCAGGCTGTGCTTTAGCACCCAGGTCTGGCCAAAGGGGTAGGTTTGCCCTAATGGATGTTCCTTCATGGGCCACATGGCTGCACTGGATTGGACAATTGTCCTGTGATGCTTCTAGACACTGTCATCCTGGACCCAGAAGAACCTGCTGGCTTGGTATGCCCCATGGGCTTCTTGTCCTTAGGTTTTGAAATTGGTCAATGATAAAGACGGGAACTATGAGGCAATCTATCTTTCTGACCATTCTTCTCCACCAAACCGGCCCCAGTTGCAGACGAGGGACTAACCTTGGTCACACTTGCTCAATAAAGGCAATTTAGGTGAGCATGCTCACAGCTGCCTTTGGTTCAGGGCATGCATGCATCTGTGAGAACATGGGAGTACATTCCTACTGTCATGGGTTGGGGATTTGCCTGACAACAGGGAGTCTTGTGCAAAGGCTGACTTGCCCAGACTGTGTAAACATGACTCCTGTCTGACCCAATCTGGCACCTATCCCAGGGATCCTCTGGAGCTAATTCTTCAAGCAGACTACACTTGTCTTTGAAGGATCCCTGACCCAGGCTTTAGTTTTCTCTATTGAAGTAAATGACCAGCTGATCTCGGGAACTTGTTGCCTCCCAGTGGCTCCAGGGGGAAGCAAGGCCCTCACACTCCAGGTGCCCTAGTACTTGCTTAGTGAGCCGTCACCCTCCTCTCATTACTGGATGGTGACCGCATTCTTCCCCTCTGTGCTGGATACAGACTTCTCCCAGGAAGCCTTCTGAGGGAGGGATGCCAGAGACTCCTTACAGCACTCAAGCTTCCTAGTGGAATTAATTTCTGCAAGGTCTTTGTTGTTTATCTCCTTCAATCCTTTTCCTGGTGTGCTAATCCCTTTTGCAGTGGGTACAGTGTGTGAAGCTGTCAGCCCTTTAATGTTAGCAAACTGTAAATGAGTACAGAAACAGCAGTGAGCACATTATAATGGCAGAGTGGTTTTCAATCCTTTGTTTCTATGCTTACAGGAGACTGAGATGACTAGTATTAGATCTGTAAGTTGCTGCCTGTTATTGCAGCACTGAATTGCACCTTAGTGGATAGTTAGGTTGGGAAACCAAGTCTGTTTGTTGGTTTTATAACTGCAATAGTAGGGCCCGAGTATACACACACATGGAAATTAATCACTTTGGGGGGTTTAACAACTTGTAGATAAGAAGATAAAGATGTACAAAAAATAGAAAGTGAAATGGGTGCAGGTAGGATAGAAAAGTAGAGATGCTTATGGAATCTTAGAATTGGCAGGAAGAAGACATTTCCTTGTGTAATTTATCTTCCCATGTGATAATAAGTCTGTGCCACAGGGCAAGAGGGCACACCTTGAATCAAAGTTTCTGTATACTGTTTCCCTAGACCTGTGCAGTCCAGTATGGTAGCTACTAGCTACATGTAGCTAGTTAAGTTAAATAAAATTTAAAAATTCAGTTGCACTAATCACATTTCAAGTGCTCAACAGCCATATGTGGCTAATGGCTACTATTGCACAGTGCAGATATAGAACCTATTCGTCACTGCAGAATAAATGCTAACTCAGTCAGAGTTAAGGCATTTGTGGTTTGGAAAGGAATAGGGAAAGAGAGTGTGCTTACAAGAGATACCAATTTTGGTAAAAAAAAATTGGTCCTGTTGACTGTAGTTTGTTTTTGGTGAGTGCTGTGTCTAGTTAAACATTTCTCAATGGAAAGCCAAGTTTAGGATGTGCTTTGCTTTTCCTCACTTGCCTTAAGTTCTTAGTGTCTGAAACTTCTCACCAACCCCTCCCCCTTTTTGGTGGGGGGGTAAAGGGATCAGGGAGTATGGTGGGAAAGCATGTAAGATAGTCAGATTTAAAAACGTTTTAAAGGAATTACTTGCTCTCTTGTTCAAAGTTAGTTTTTATTAAAGAGATTCATACATACCCTGTTCCTTGGCACCACTGCCAGAGGAAACTAGCAATCTTTACAGCCATTATCAGAGTCAGGAAGCAGGGAGCTCTTAGCTTTTAACTAAAACCTCTCATGGCTCAGGCAGATTCTACTTTCTTTCCTAATGGCCATTACTATCCAGTCTGTGCCACTACAAGGGACCCACTGCAGCCCTTCTAGACTCTCTCTATCAAAAGAAACAGCCTTTTACTGGAGGCAGGTGGCCTGGGAAAGCCCAGTCTTAGTGCTGACAAAACGGGAGACTCTCTTCCCCTTAATTGGCTTTGGCGTAGGAGGAGAATGGGAATGCAGGTAAAATGTCTGGGCCAGGAAGCTTCACTTTCACAGCATCTCCCCCGCCCCCAGACTCTAAGGTCAGTTTTGATTGAGACGAAGGGGGGCCCTACAGATAGTAGAAAAGACGGACTCCCTTAGTGCAAGTTTTCACCATGGTGGAATGGTGCTGTTGGATATGCTTTTTCCTTCCACGTGTTAAGCTAGGAAACCCAAGAGGATGTTAACTAGTGTGGCTGACACTGCAGTCACAGAACCCTCAGGGGCTTGTGGTAGAACCTCATGGATATCACAGGATCATTAGTCTGAATCCAGGTCATGGGGGCTGTCATAGCCAAATTCCTTCTGCACATCCAAAGGGTATTTGCTCCACATCTGTGGTCCTCTGTTGTCTCCTTCTTCTTCACTGAGGCTGTTGTAATCATCAGAGACTAGAATGAGATAACAGGAATGGGCTCTAATTGTATGGTTTTCTAAATGACCACAAAAGCCACTTCCCTTCTCAAAAAAGTCTGTTTTGTTTCCTATTATAAAATACTTGCTCAATAAAGAGAACATAGAACAATTTTTAAAAAAGCAATAAACTTCTTACCATGTAAATCAAGTCCTTTAACATTGGAGTGCTTTGTCGTTTTCCCCTCAGTATTTTTTTGTTGTTGTTATAATAGTTGTAGTCATATTGCAAATATAATTTTGTTCCTTGCCACTTCCCCAATAGAATATCCCATAGCTTGATTAACTGTTCCTCTATCATCAAACACCAAGAAAGTCAAAGAACTGTGGTACCAAAGCATCCTTCCTTCCTCTTCCCCCAAGTACCATGTCTGTGTTGTTGCACAGGTAAATGCAACAGTTCTTTGGTTTGTGAAAACCCTGGGCCCACTCCTACTGGCAGACCTCTCCAGCACTCTATTCAAAGTAGGAGGGAAGGGGACCATTGCTAGGCAATGAAAGAACTAAGGATCTGAACCCAGGCCTAACTGACATTATACCTCCAGCAGCCCCCCTGGGAACACTGGTCCTTGCATGTCCTACAGCTCCACCAGCTTGTGGTCAAGCTGGTGGAGCTCAAAGGGCAGAGAAGGAAAACCAGCTAAGATACACCTGTCAACCTTGCTCACACCTCAGTCCCAGATCCCATCAGTCCCTCCCCAACCAGGGCTGCTACCACCTACCTCTGGAATCTTCATCTCCGTTACTGTTCTCCTCCTCTGGGTACTCATTGCGCCAATTATTCTCACTGTTCTCATCATCTTCATCTTCATAAATGTCCTCTGGTTGTTGGTCATCATTCACCTGCACATCTCAAAATAAACATGAGTATAAGTCAAAACCTCTAAAGTTATGCTCTGGGGGAAGCTATCAGCAGACCAACTTGGAGAGATGTCATTTAAGGGTGATGTGTGAAAAAGAGAAAACATAGGTGTTAGTTTGCTAGAGGCTGTAGTAACCTTAGGCTATGAGAGGGAGACGGTAGCCCTACTCTACTCAGAGTCCAGCTCCAGGAACCACATTTCCCGGTTGGATGATCTGAACTCTACCAGAAGGGAACGCAGCAGGGTGCGGAGGAGAGACAGCTCTGAGCAGGTGATGGCAGTGATCTTCAAACTGCTGAAGGCCAGCCAGGTAGGAGAGGGATTATATGGATTACAGGTGATGCCAAAGGTTAGAGCCAAAACCCAAGTGTGAAATGCAGAAAGGAGGGGGGCTATGCAGTAGTCCAAGGTGGGTACCAAGGTGTGAGACTAGTTATAGTGCAGGTGTGGGATAGGGTGCTTCTCTCATAATAAGAGGATGAGAGGTAGACCTTAACTTTTCTCATTAATAATTTTAGAATTTAATAACGTCAGGATGTTAGCTTTCTTAATCCAACGTTTTTCACCCTTTAAGATACAATTAAAAAAAAAAAAAGCTTTTGTTTCCATAGGTCTCTTACACAAAATGGCTAAGTATTTCCATATAGCCTATGCACATTCTCTCATATACTTTATTCTTTTAGATTTTTACTTACTTATTTTTTAAATTAATTTTTATTGGAGTATAGTTGCTTTACTCCTCTCACATACTTTAAATCATCTCTAGATTACCTGTAATACCTAATACAATGCAAATACTATGTAAATAGTTGCCAATGTGCAGCAAATTCAAATTTTGCCTTTTGTAACTTTCTGGAATTTCCCCCACCGGAATATTTTTGATCTGTGGTTGGTTGAATTTGGGGATGCAGAGCCCACGGAACCTGCAAATTACACAGGGCCAACTGCATAAACAAGACTATGTTGCAAACCTTGTAAGAGACTCATTAAGAGCAAAAATTATCAATGTAGACTGTCTTTCCCAAAATTCCTGCACTAAACCCAGGTTTCTAAAAGGCATTTAGCATAAATTTTTCCTTTTAAGCAAGGATAAGAAGAACTAAGAACAATGGCAATCAGGAGTAGAACCTAGGGAGGCAAAGCATGTGACTAGAAAATGAACTGAGGCTGCCTCATGGGCCCCCTTACCAACTCCCACTCTTGGCTATAGGGCTGCACAGAGAGGATGTTCTCAATCCATCCTGGAGTGGCCATGTCCAAATAGTAAATGTCATACACATAGTTGTCCTTCTGTTCCTCCTGGTACCCAACTCTTGGTCCATCTTCAGATAAAGTCAACCGCTCACGGATCAACTCTACAGAATTGCAGAGGATCACATCTGGGTCAGATGTCTGTAAAGAGAACAGCAGATGATACATGCATAACTTAAAACATGGATGTCCCAAGAGGAGGAACCTAAGACCTCGGTGAAGGAAGCCTCCCTGCAGTTCTCTATGTTGAATTCAAGATTCTTATCCCCATGGCCTACTAGTCTCTTCTCAGTTTAGTACTTTTTTTAAGATAGAAGCTTCCTGCTCTTTTGTGCTTGGCTGACATAAGAGCACATGGGAAGACGCCTGAGGAAGGGGAGAGCCAGCAGAGCTGGCTAGTCTTGCCCCCAGGCTCTGCTTCTACAGGTCTTCTCTGAGCTCCTTTGGTATGATGTTCTCCCCTTGGAGATCCACAGGCCGACAGCAGCACCGCTATGGTTGACCCCCAAATGGGTCTGCATTTTGTGCGGCCTCCTATAGGGGCCTAAGGGCGATTCCTGGACCCTGGTGACTACCACCAGCCATCACCCACCACTTGGCTTGCTCACCCTGACATCCTGCTTTTAATCACAAATGAGGAGTGGCCTCCCCTATAATCCTTTTTCTGTATTTTTTTTTTTTTTTTGCGGTATGCGGGCCTCTCACTGTTGTGGCCTCTCCTGTTGCGGAACACAGGCTCTGGACGCACAGGCTCAGCGGCCATGGCTCACGGGCCCAGCCGCTCCGCGGCATGTGGGACCCTCCTGGACCGGGGCACGAACCCGAGTCCCCTGCATTGGCAGGCGGACTCTCAACCACTGCGCCACCAGGGAAGCCCTATAATCCTTTTTCTGATAGTTTGAGATGGATTGTCCCAGAATAGAACTTGCCCAGGTAAGATGTGCTCCAGTGGCAAGAGGCTGTGTTGTCTAGGGTAGCACAGGTCACTTTGGAAACCATAGGGACATACTGCCAGTCACTCTCGACAGGTTCATCACCAGAAGCTCTGCAGCTCAAACCAGACACTATACAGGGGGAAGAGGGGGGTGTCCCATGGCCAGGGCAGATAAAGGGAGACCAATGTTCTCATCATTTACAGGCTACAGGGAATTCTTTCTTGCTCCAAAGTCAAAAGGAACTAGAGATGTCAGTTTTTGTGCAGACTCTTGACCAACCTCAAAGCTGCTCACAAGAAAACTTCTGGTTCCAACTCACAAGCCCCCAGCCTTCAGTTCAACAAATTATGCAGCCGTTAAAATATTTACAAAAACTAGCAATACAGGGACTTCCCTGGTGGCGCAGCGGTTAAGAATCCGCCTGCCGACGTAAGGGACATGGGTTCGAGCCCTGGTCTGGGAAGATCCCACATGCCGCGGAGCAACTAAGCCCGTGCGCCACAACTACTGAGCCTGCATTCTAGAGCCTGCGAGCCACAACTACTGAAGCCCGCACGCCTAGAGCTCCACAATAAGAGAAGGCACCGCAATGAGAAGCCTGTGCACCACAAGGAAGAGTAGCCACCGCTCGCTGCAACTAGAGAAAGCCCGTGTGCAGCAACGAAGACCCAACGCAGCCAAAAACAAAAAAAATCTCTTTAGATTTTTGGATGGCTTTAGAATCCAAACAATAAAAATAGTTTTAAAATACTAGGCTCCAATCTATTTTTAGGATGCCTGATATTACTGTAAAGCCCTGTTGTTTTCCCAAAGGCTTGCATCAATTTTAAGCACAACAGTCGTACAATTTTAATCACAGCCTTGCCAGCAGAGCTACCGGCAACCCTTTTCCTGATAGTCTAGTAGGCATAAAACCTCAAGTTTGCTTTCAGTTTAAATTTATGTTCTTTAATAATTATTCTGCACAAACATTTTTGATGTGTTTACAGTTTGTATTGCATTGTTGGGAAAATCTGTGTTTATATCCTTCCTAATTTATCTACTAGGTCTTCTTATATGATTTAATGAGCTATTTAATTGACTTGATTCCACTGAACATTGGTTTGCTTTTAAAAATGTGTAACTCATGATGCAGTGTGGAATTAGTTTTGGTAAAAGAGGTGGCTATGGACATCATGCCCAAATTGTTATCCACGTATACTAGGAATGTGATTAAATATCTTTTGCTTGATATATTTTGAATAAAAATTTCATTTTAAAAAAATAAATTTATTTTTGGCTGTGTTGGGTCTTCGTTGCTGCGTGCAGGCTTTCTCTAGTTGCGGCGAGTGGGGGCTACTCTTTGTTGGGGTGTGCGGGCTTCTCATTGTGGTGGCTTCTCTTGTTGCAGAGCACAGGCTCTAGGTGCGCAAGCTTCAGTAGTTGCAGCACACGGGCTCAGTCGTTGTGGCGCACAGGCTTAGTTGCTCCGCGGCATTTGGGATCTTCCCGGACCAGGGTTTGAACCTGTGTCCCCAGCATTGAGCACTGGCAGGTGGATTCTTAACCACTGTGCCACCAGGGAAGCCCAAGATTTCATTTTTTAAACTTCAGAAACTTAAAAGGAGATCTGAAAAATGTTTATCAAGAGGGGGCATACCTTAGATTGAGAATTTTCTATTTCTTTGGTCTTACTGCATGTAGTTGACTTTGCTTTCTGTTTTTTTTTTTTGTGTGTGTGGTACGCGGGCCTCTCACTGTTGTGGCCTCTCCCGTTGCGGAGCACAGGCTCCGGACGCACAGGCTCAGCGGCCATGGCTCACGGGCCCAGCCGCTCCGCGACATGTGGGATCTTCCCGGACCGGGGCACAAACCCGTGTCCCCTGCATCAGCAGGCGGACTCTCAACCACTTCGCCACCAGGGAAGCCCGTGACTTTGCTTTTTGGAAGTGAGGTACAAAACTAACTTAGAAAATGTAATTAGTAGAAAGTAACACTGGGGGCTTCCCTGGTGGCACAGTGGCTGAGAATCCACCTGCCAATGCAGGGGAGAGGGGTTCAATCCCTGGTCCAGGAAGATCCCACATGCCGCGGAACAATTAAGCCCGTGCACCACAACTACTGAGCCTGAGCTCTAGACCCCGCGAGCCACAACTACTGAAGCCTGCGCGCCTAGAGCCCGTGCTCTGCAACAAGAGAAGCCACTGCAACGAGAAGCCCGCACACCGCAACGAAGAATAGACCCCACTCGCCTCAACTAGAGAAAGCCCATGCACAGCAACGAAGACCCAACAGAGCCAAAGATAAACTTAAAAAAAAAAAAAAGTTAACACTGAATTAAATGTGAGAAGACTTGCATTCTAATCCAAAATCTGCCTCAAGCTTGGTATGCTACCCAGGCCTGGTCCTTTAACCTCCCTTTGATGAGTTTTCCCATCTGCTTTAGGATTCTTTACCTTGGTCAGAATCCTCCAGTGATTCCCCACCTCTGGGTGAAAGGCAGTGTATCCTTGCAACTACCTAGTTGAAAGGGTTTAGCCGGTATCCTCTCCCCAAATTCCTTACTATCTTCTTCCATCCCCCTGGGCTCCATGCACAATGACCTTGCAAACACCAGACAAATTCAGCTTCAGGGTCTTTGCACTTAGAGCTCCTCAGTGTGGAATCCCTCTGCCCAAGATATCCGCAGTGCCTTGCCATTCAAGTCTTTACTCAAAAGTCATTTTCTCAGTGAAAATGACACTGAAATGGGAGCACGCTCCCCCCGCCCCCAATAGCCCATTTCACCATCTAACATTGAATTTGTTTGATGTTTCTCTCCTCTACCTGAATGTTAGGTCCTCACTGCTGTTATCCACAGAACCTAAGAACCATGCCTGGCACATAGTGGGCGCTGAGTAAATACTTGTTGAATGGATAATCTAACCTGTAAAACATGTCCATCAAGCTGGATGGATCATCCATCTCTAAAGTGAAGCCATGTGTACCCTCCTTAACTGTGTGCTAACTTTGCGTACTCTCTGTCCCGAGAAGCCCAGAGCTCGACTCCCGGCGTGTACTCACTTTGCAGGAGATCGCGGCGGCCTCTGGGTCTCCTTCCTCGTGGACCAGGTCCAACAGCTGGAAGCCTGCGTCCTCGGCGGCTTCTGGGCTTCCCGGCGCGTCCTCGGACCCCAAGCCGCCCGAAGGAATTCCCGAGGATCGGCGGCTAGAGACTACCCTGTAGCGGCCGTTCTGCCGGATCTCCCGAGCCGACGCACGGAGATGACGGCGGATACGCTGCTGGCTGCCCTGGGACGGGCGCAGGGCGGCTCGCACAAGCGGCTGTACTGGCTCCTCCTGCGGGGAGTGGAGAGGGGGAAAAAGCGGGGGTGTGGGGCGGCATAAGCAGGGGTTCGTGAAAGGGTTAGGGAAAATGATGCGCCCCAGCTGCGGCCTAAGATCCCTTTCACACTGGCTCCCTACCGGCCCTATACCTGGGAGCGCACGGTGGCCACCAACTGGAAGACATTATTTTCTGCTGCTCTCTCCAGATCCTCCGGAGGCGTCTTTTGGGCTCCCGACTCAACTGCGCTGGAGCAGAGGCGTTTACAGGCAAGGACAAGTGCCTCAGCGGGTTCCGCACTGCGTTTCCGCTTCACGCGGAGGACCGCTGTCATACCGGCCTCCATAGCAGCTATCGTGGAGCACTATGGGAATGCGCGGGGTGCGACGGAAGAGCTTTCCAGTTCTGCTTCCGGGCCCCACCCACGGCCCGCTCAGCGGGCCTAAGGAAGTCCCGCCTTTGAACGCCTGCCGCGGCAAGATGGCGGTGGCGGCGGAAGTGAGTGGAGAGGTTCTCACGGCCGGTGAGGCGCCGGGCTGGTTGGGAAGGTGGGGTCGCGGTTGACGGGTCGGGTGCAGCCAGCATCCTGTGCTCAGCACAAGGCTTCGGCGGAGGAATGTGGCATGGTCGTACTCGGACACTGGGGTACGCATCTCTTCGGGACGCTGGAGGAACTTTCTAGAATCCGTATGGGGCTGCTCAGAGCTCCCGGGCCGGCGGTAGTGCGGAGTTGTAGGCGGTCCCTGGCTCTGCCATCCAGTCGGGTCATTGCTTCTAGCTGGGCCTGTGACTGAGCCACTCCGCCGGGACCTGGATCATAGTACTTGGTGCCTCCCTTCAGCAATAGAGACCCGCGTCGCAATCCTAACGGAGATTCAGCCATCGCGCCCCGACTGGGCCACGGTTCCCTGGCTCACTGGTATTTCCCAGTCACAGTATTCTCAGTAGTTGGAAATCTCGGTAGTTGGAAACCAGTCTACCACACACTGGCCAGAGCGGCCCTGTAAAAGCGTACATCCAACGTAGATATTCTTTTGCTTAAAACCCTTGAGTGGCTTCCAGTGCATTTAGAACAAAATCCAAACACCTTTCCGCAGCCGACATTGCAGAAGCCCACCCCTAGTCGCCCATCATTTCTTCTGCTCAGAGTGCTTCAGTCACTCAGGCTTTTGTCACTCTGCACCTGGTTCTTTACATCTTAGGACCTTTTCTTGGAAAAGTTGGGGTAAGGATTCCTGAAATATGAGCATTGCACTTTCACAGCTTTTAACCTGGGTTATTCTGTAGGCCTCCACTTAGATGCTCTTTTCCTCAGAGAGTCTTTCCATAACTTTGTTATTCTCTTTCATAGCGTCCTGTATATTTCCTTTCTTGCCCTCAGGTAGTCTTTAATTGTATATTTATATTTACTCTCTTTCCCCCATTAGGGTCTGTAAATTCCTGGAGGACAAGGATCTCTTCTGTATTGTTTGTGATAGTTCTCTAGTCCTAATACAGTGCCTGGCATACAGAAGGTGCCTAGTAAATTTTGAATAAATGAACCAGACAGGCGTCTGCTCTGAAATCTGACTAGTAAAGCAATTAGGGCTTGGCATGGTGATTTCCATTAACCCTGTGAGTTCCCAGCTCTTGTAGAATGAGGAGGAGGTTAGAGTATCCTGAATCTGGAGTATGGGCTCCTTCTTGGAGAGGACAAGTCCTAATAATACGAAGAGATTCATCCATAGAAGATGTTTAGTGTTCACCCAGAGAGGTTACAGGACATGGTTCCTGTCCTCAAGCATTTATTTAGACTTATTTGAAACCAGTGACTTCTCTACAGATCTGAAAAGACACTGTGGTCCTAGTTACAGCCTCTGCAACATCATAGGTGAAAAGGGAATTCTATAAATTACAGTTCTTTACTATACTCTTAACCTTTAAGTGACTTTATGGTTGATTCCACGTGGACCACAGGATAAGGGTTTCAGGACTCTTCACAACATGGACCCCACCAACATGTTTGACCGCTTGTTCAGTGAAACTTCAGCTAAATGGATTAGTTCACTGTGTATGATTGTCTAAGCCTTTCTAATCTGGTGAAGTGCTTTCTCCCTCTTCTCACCCACCTAAATCCTACCCATCTTTTAAACTTTTGTCTACTACAGCATTTGTTGGACACGGTTATCTAAAGCATATTACAAATTACGGTAGTTCTAGATACTCTGTCTTTTAATAATAAGTATTAGCAGAGATGTGCAGAGCTGATTGTTGCAGCGCTTTTCAAACTGTAGGATGCAACCCTTTGGTGAGTTATTAAATCAATTTAGTGGATCGTGACCAGCATTAAAAATAAAAATTACATACAGTGGACTATATCAGAGGGTTTTGCCTACAGGAAGACTAGGTATTGTTTCGTGAAACTTTACGTGTGTGTGTATGTTGTGTCTCAGGGTAAAGCATATTTCTTACTGGGGTTGTCAGAAAGCTTGAGAGCCACTAAATTAGAGATTAGACATGCTGAAGTAGAGTTAGAGGTAGAGTTTTACTGAAGGACAAATTGACTACTTTGAGCCAGTCCAGTGACTGCCTGAGTCTTTTCAGAAAAGATTGTTCTCCATCCTCTAGTATAAGAATTCAGTGTTTACTTAGTTTAGATAACTTCAAAAGAACGTAACTCTTGGCAGTAAAATGCCTTAGGAATGTTTAGGGTCCTGTGGAGTAGGCATTCTTTCTAAGGTTTCCTGATGATGGATCAGTGTTTATCAAGAAATGAAGGGGAGTGTGGAACACTTGCTGTTTTCTGAATGGTAAGAGGGAGGGCACTATGAGAGGCCATATCTGCTGAGAAGTACTTTCAGACTTTGAGCTTTGGTGTTTATCTCTCAGAAATAGATACCTTTGGAGAAACAGACCATATAAGATATGCATCTGGTGACATTTATTTGAAGCCTTTGTTTTTTTTTCAGACGGAGAAAGGTTTTTAAAAATTGTTTTTAAAATTGAATATGGAGTGGATAAGTAAATTGTTTTTAAAATTGAATATGGAGTGGATAAGTAATCATAAAAAATAGTGAGGCATAAAGAATGACAATATCATGGACACCTGTATTCCCACCACCCGGGTTTTTTAATTTTTATTTTTTTTTTAAAAATTTATTTACTTTGGCTGTGTTGGATCTTCGTTGCTCCGTGCGGGCTTTCTGTAGTTGTGGCGAGCAGGGGCTACTCTTCGTTGTGGTGCGCGGGCTTCTCATTGCAGTGGCTTCTCTTGCTGCAGAGCACTGGCTCTAGGCGCGCGGGCTTCGGTAGTTGTGGCACACAGGCTTAGTTGTTCCGCGGCATGTGGGATCTTCCCGGACCAGGGCTTGAACCCGTGTCCCCTGCATTGGCAGGCGGATTCTTAACCACTGCGCCACCAGGGAAGCCCCCACCACCCAGTTTTAGAAAAATAACAATACTGTTACTTTTGAAGTCCCTTGTGTGGCCCTCGTTGATTCCATCCTTTTCCCCTCCCTCTTAGAGGTAACCACTATCCTCATTCCTGCCATGCTTTTTAGTGTGATCCCTGAAGAATATATTGTTCTATGTTGAATAGTTATAAATTTCATATGAATGGAATCATTTGTATTCTGTGATTTGCTTCTTTTTTGGCTCAATGTTATATTCCTGGGATTAGCCATGTTTGCATATAGCTCTGATTTATTTGTTCAGGTGAGGTTTCTTTGTTGGTTTGAATTGCTTTTTCTTTGTATTTTTCCTTAAACTAAGTGTTTACCTTTCTGAGGCAGTATTGGTGACACTCCTTTACCACCACCCCGATCGATCTCTTTGTGTTCTCCTTTCCTTCTAGCCCTTTCCTTTGCATTATTTCTCTTCTTACCTGCCTTCACCTGAGGCTGTACTCAGATGCACCTGTAAGGGTTATTTGACCCTATTGGAATCGTTGAGGACTGCTGAAGTTCCCAGATAGCTTTCTGAGTTTTTGTCTTAATAGTATTTGATGTTATATGCTGAATATAAAACCAAGTAACTCTGCTGGAAAGATTAAAATGCTGATTAACATATTTTCAGTGGCTCTGACATTTTTGTCTATTTCTTGGTTTCTTTTTTTTTTCTCCTCTACATTTTTGGGCATTACAATTTGAAGAGATTTCTGACGATCAGACCTGTCTACAAGCAGCTGGCAAGGCTGCCTTTCTATGCTAAAACTGAGGAGCTAATTGGCACCATGAAAGTCTTCTGTGGGCGGGCCAACCCAACCACGGGATCTGTGGAGTGGCTGGAGGAGGATGAGCATTATGATTACCACCAGGAGATCGCAAGGTAACAAGGGTTTTTCCACAGTTGGCTGCAGCTGGGTGGGGCCCTTGATCTCAAAGCAGATGCCTTGGAATCTAGTCTGAGTGGGGAATAGGCTGTCACCCAGTGCTTCTGATCAGGGCAGGTGTTGATCACCAGCACGTCTGCTCAGCTAGGTAGGTTTGTGTGGGAGTTAGGCAAAGTTATGCCTGTGTGGAGAGTCAGACATTTTGTGGCAGCTGTACCAGAGTCCCCGAGGATCTGTCTTGTGGACCAAAGAGGACTCAAAGTTCAGTAGTAGTAGACGAGTTTATGAAGTTTAATTATTTACTTGCGTCACTGAAATGGTGGCACATTTATCATATAGTTAAATTCTCTTTAATGGAAAAAGTGGGAAAAAATGAGGTTTTTTTTTTCCTTTGGAGGGATGTTTAAAAGTATGTAAGTGAGTTACTGTTGTTTAGCAATCATTAAGTGCATATAACACCGTGCTAAGGCTGTGAATATCAAAATGACAAAGATAAGGTTCTCATCCTCAAAGAACATGCAGTTTTGTGGAATAGACAGACATATAAAAAACTATGACACCATGAGATAAAAGTCAGTGGAAATGGGCACAAAAGTACATGGAATCAGCAAGAACCAACTGGGCTGGGAGGGCGATATTTGAATGATTTCCCAAATCTAAAGAGAGGGAGATTGCTTTCTGAGCAGCAGGGATTATGTGCAAACTTCCAGATGAGCTAGTTTGAGGAATGGCTAGCAAGTCATTGTGGCTGGAGTGTGGTGCAAAATTAGGGCTATAGTGAGAGAGGATGCTGAAAAGGTAGGCAGGGGTCATGTTGTAATTGGTGGTAGCAAAATGCAGGAAGAGGAACCTGATTGTATAAGTTCTAGTTTAGCCACTCCTTAAGCTACTTGACTTCTTAACGTCAAGTAGCTTGACGTTAGCCAAGCTACTAAACTTCTCTGAGGATCAATGTAGTAATATATGCCTCATATACAGTATAACAGTATATACCTCAGTATAACAATATGTATATCTCATCATATAATACCCTTTTCTTAGGGTTATTTGATGAGTGAATGAAGTACAATGTCTGGTACAGAGTAAGGGCTCAAACACATTACTTTCTTTCTAAATATTTTGGACGTTATTTTCTGAGTGATTGAGGTGTTAAATGGGGAAGAAAAAAGATTAGGTTGCATTTTGGAACATTAACCTGAGAGCAGTGTGGAAAGTGGGTTGGAGGGTGTGAAAACCATATGGGCATTTGGGTGGATATTGCAACCCCAAGGCTGAGACAGTGGAGGTGGAGAGAGGAGGAAAAAGCTTTGAGAGAGCTTGAGTTTCGTAACTCATTGGATGCAGTGATGGAAGGAGAGAGAGAAAATGAAGTAAGCACCAAGATTTCTGGTTAGAGTGACTAGGTAGATGGAACTCTTGTTGCTTGAGAAGAACACAGGAGGAATGGGTGTTGTTGGGGTGATGAAGATTAGGTATCTGGCTTTGGACATCCAGATGGAAATGCCACTGGGCAGATAAATATGGGTCTGGAGACAGTTTGCAGTTGTTAGAGTTGAAACTGGAAGAGATTGCAGGGTTTCAGAGATTGTGTAGAATGTGAAAGGTAGAGGACTAGAGAAGGAATCCTGGAATAGCTGACGAGGCAAGACAACCAGGAGGGCATGGCCAGAGAGTAGAAAGGAAGAGAACGTTTCAGGAAGAGGGAGTGTCCAGCAGGGTCAGAGAAATCCTGGATGTTAATGACGTGAGGTGAGTGAGCTGGTGGTGCTTAGGAAGAGTGATGTCAGTGGAGTCAGGGGAGTGAGTGGGTGGTGAGGCAGGGAAGATGGGGGAGTGAAAATGCCCCTTAAAAGGTGGAGAGGGGCTTCCCTGGTGGCGCAGTGGTTGAGAGTCCGCCTGCCGATGCAGGGGACGCGGGTTCGTGCCCCGGTCCGGGAAGATCCCACATGCCGCGGAGCGGCTGGGCCCGTGAGCCACAGCTGCTGAGCCTGCACGTCCGGAGCCTATGCTCTGCAACGGAAGAGGCCACAGCAGTGAGAGGCCCGCGTACCGCAAAAAAAAAAAAAAAAAAAAAAGGTGGAGAAAAGTAGAAAGGACCAGATTTCAACTAAACACTCGCAGGTGAGTTCAAATGTTAAAAACCTTGGTATGCCATTAAAAAAAAAAGAAGCCTTTGCATTTGGTGCAGTGTTCCTCAAAATGTAGAGTATGAAATACCTGTGTCACAGTTACCTGGAGCACCAGTTCAAGTGCAGATTTCCAGACTTCAGCTCCATCTTCTAGATCAGAAGCTCTTTGTGTGTATTGTGGGAATCTGCATGTAAAATAAGCTCTTCATTAATTCTGATGTTGACCCAAAGCTGGAGGTCCTCTGTTTAATGAGAGTGCCTTAACTCTCACCTGGAATTCTCAGAAAGCATCTTTGGGCTGAGCCTGTTGAGTTCTGGGGGCTTATCCTGACCCTGCCAGAGATTTTTCAAGTTTTTGAATTACTACAATAGAAAATATGGATAAGCAGCTCTCCTCCCTGTAGTTTGGTGAATGCTTCTTCGTTGTCCCTGATGACAACCAAGGGAAAGTGCCAGGCATGATACCCTTCACATATACAGCAGGCATATACTTTCCCTTTCCCCGATTCCTCTCCCCAGTGTTACATCTGTGATCATCCCAATGTACAAATGTATGCAAGATTATGTAAAGTATTGGACACATCTGAGTTGTTCCTGAGAAAAAATCGTATGATGTACAACATGATCAGTATGCTAGGACTATGGAATTACTGTGACAGGCCTAACTATCAGCATTTTTAGTCTGAGATTCTTTACTGAAAATAAACATCTGTCTC
This sequence comes from Pseudorca crassidens, assembly GCF_039906515.1. NCBI lineage: Eukaryota > Metazoa > Chordata > Mammalia > Artiodactyla > Delphinidae > Pseudorca > Pseudorca crassidens. The sequence goes on from NC_090315.1 coordinate 44,499,067, forward strand.
TGAGATTTTTTTCTGCAGTACAGGAGAATGACAGCTTATAGCTCTATTAAAATAGTTTAAAATGGGCCTGGATATTTGTTCCATCTGATAAAAGAATATATTTATATATGTAAATATTCTCATATGTTGATGTTTATCATTATTAGCAGAAGTTTCTGACCTGTCTTTTTATTCTTTTAGGTCATCCTATGCTGATATGCTGCATGACAAAGACAGGGTAAGTATAGAAGGAAACTGTTACCTTTATGTGGTGTTTGAAACCTTCCATTACAAGAAGGTTAAAAACTTCCCCCAGAGGCATGATGTTAGAATGATGCAGAGAGGCAGTACGGTGTAGTGGTTGGGAAATCAGGAAGCTGGGTCCTACTTCCTGCTCTGTTATTGACTTGAGCGTGACCTTGGAGAAAACATGGGACCTCTGCAGACCTCATTTATTAGAATTTACAGTGAGTGGGCCATACTAACTGATTTCCATGATCTCTAGATAAAAATACTTTGATTACACAGTTTTACCTCGTATAGTCAGTTTGTAATTTTAAAATAAAATCTCTAGAGGTCACTGCAGACTGTATTTTGTAAAGCATATTTGGCTTTCACTGCAGAATTACATTTCAGCTTTTGTCCTTTGTTTCATCTGAGTTTTCTTTGTCTGTTTGAGTAAATGTTAACAGTTCTGGTCTTATGATGGCTAGCAACCCAGGATTTCCTTGTCTACCAGAGTGCTTGACTAGTCAGCCTCATCCAGATGGTTCAGAAATTGGGAGGCTTGAAGGAGAAGGATGCAGGGCCACACTTAAAAACTGAGCAGTGCACTGCAGAAAGATCAGGGAACATGGCAGGGCTCGTCATGAGGCTGTGTGGTGTCTCCTTGACCCAGCCCTGGTTAACTGCTCAGCTTGCCTACTTCTTGGTAACACTATGACAGAAGGACCTCCTTCAGCACCATTAGTGTGTAGGCTCCATGGGAGGGGCTAGGTGCCTCTCTAATTTTCGTCAAATATTTGAGTGCCTTTGCTGAGCTGTTGGGGAATTACAGAATGTGGAACAAATATTGTTCCCAGCTTTTGACTAATCCTTTCTAGTTTAATGGTCTTCTTGGACTCGTGGGCCTGTGAGCCTCTCTGATTTTAGTGTCATCTCCAGTGAGGGTCCTTTTTGACCCAGCTTCCAGGGGATTTGGGCAAATGGCATCGTCATCCATCTGGTCAGCCAAGCCAGATGGCGCCCTTTTCCTTATCTGAGCCTGTAGTTGGTTGGTCATCAAATCCTATGGTTCTTTCAACCCCATTGCCTGCTCAGCCGTCATTTACTGGCGTTGGTCCCTCTTCTCCTTCCTCTATACAGCAGCCCAAGGGGTCTTTCTGAAATGCCCATCTGACCATGTTACTCCTCTGTTTAAAACCCTTCAGTGGCCTGTCCCTGCTTTTGAGGTAAAATTCAACCTCCTTGGTGGAACATTCCTGACTCTTCATTATTTACCTCTAACTTCTGTTCTCCCCTCCCCGGTTCTGCACATGAGGAAATGGAGTCAGAAGTTGCTGGTTAGTGGCAGAGTCAATAAAAACATATTTCTCTATGCTTTTGCATGGTGCCTCACATTTTGTTGTTTTATTTTATTTTTTTTTAGTAAGGTTTTATTTATTTATTATTTATTTATTTTTTTGGCTGCGTTGGGTCTTCGTTACTGCGTGCGAGCTTTCTCTACTTGCAGTGAGTGGGGGCTACTCTTTGTTGTGGTGTGCGGGCTTCTTATTGCAGTGGCTTTTCTTATTGTGGAGCACGGGCTCTAGGCGTGCAGGCTCAGTAGTTGTGACATGCAGGCTCGGTAGTTGTGGCTCACAGGCTCTATAGCACAGGCTCAGTAGTTGTGGCGCACGGGTTAGTTGCCCCGTGGCATGTGGGATCTTCCTGGACCAGGACTAGAACCCATGTCCCCTGCATTAACACGCAGATTCCTAACCACTGTGCCACCAGGGGAGTCCTGTTGTTGTTTTAAAACACTTCCATTATCCCATAAAATTATTTCCTGTTTGTTTGTAATCAGTCCTGGTACCCAACTCCCTGGTTGCCCCTGCCTGCCAGGCAACCACTGATAGGTTTTCTGTCTCTATAGTTTTGCCTTTTCTAGAAATTTCATCTAAATGGAATGATATGATATATAGTCTTACGTGTCTTTGTCCCTTCATTCATCATTTGAGGGTCATTCATGTTGAATGTGTCAATATCCATTACTTTTTTTTTTTTTGGCCATGTTATGTAGCATGTGGGATCTTAGTTCCCCGATTGAACCCATGCCCCCTGCATTGGGAGCACAGAGTATTAACCATTGGACCTCCAGGGAAGTCCCAATATCCATTCCTTTTTATTGCTGAGTAATACTCCATTATATGGATATACCATGTTTTATCCGTTTACCAATTAACAGACATTTGGATTGTTTCCAGTTTTTGTGTATTTTGAATAGTTTTGTTGTGAACGTTCACATATAAGTCTTTGTGTGGACATGTTTTCATTTCTTTCAGAAAATGTATAAGAGGGACTTCCCTGGTGGTGCAGTGGTTAAGAGTCTGCCTACCAGTGCAGGGGACACGGGTTTGAGCCCTGGTCTGGGAAGATCCCACATGCCGCGGAGCAGCTAAGCCCGTGCGCCACAACTACTGAGCCTGCGCTCTAGAGCCCACGTGCCACAACTACTGAGCCCAAGTGCCGCAACTACTGAAGCCCGTGCGCCTAGAGCCCGTGCTCCGTGACAAGAGAAACCACCGTAGTGAGAAGCCCGTGAACCGCAACAAAGAGTAGCCCCCGCTCGCCGTGACTAGAGAAAGAGCACGCACAGTGACGAAGACCCAAGGCAGCCAAAAATAAATAAATAAATTTTAAAAAAAAACAACTACAAAGTTAAATAATGTACACTTAACATATAGACCCAGCAGTTCTACTTTTTTTTTTTTTTTTTTTTTTGCGGTACGCGGGCCTCTCACTGTTGTGGCCTCTCCTGTTGCGGAGCACAGGCTCCGGACGCGCAGGCTCAGCGGCCGTGGCTCACGGGCCCAGCCGCTCCGCGGCATGTGGGATCTTCCTGGACCGGGGCATGAACCCGTGTCTTCTGCATCGTCAGGCGGACTCTCAACCACTGCGCCACCAGGGAAGCCCTCTTATACATTTTTAAAATTTTTATTTATTTATTTATTTTTGGCTACCTTGGGTCTTCGTTGCTGCACGCGGGCTTTCTCTAGTTGTGGTGAGTGGGAGCTACTCTTCGTTGCGGTGCACGAGCTCTGGGTGCATGGGCTCAGTAGTTGTGGCACATGGGCTCTAGAGCGCAGGCTCAGTAGTTGTGGCGCATGGGCTTAGCTGCTCCGCAGCATGTGGGATCTTCCCGGACCAGGGCTCGAACTCGTGTCCCCTGCATTGGCAGACAGACTCTTAACCACTGTGCCACCAGGGAAGTCCCTATCTTTGTAGTTTTAATTTCCATTTTTTCTAATGGCTAATGATGTCAAACATCGTTTCATGTGCTTATTTGCTATCCGAATACCTTTTGGTGTGGTCTAGGGTTTTGAACATTAGGTAGGACTCTTGATAGATACTACCAATTGCCTTTTAAGAGGGCTCCAATAGTAGCTTTAAAGTTGGATAATTAATTTTATTTATTTTATATACAGCAGGTTCTTATTAGTTATCTATTTTATACATATTAGTGTATACATGTCAATCCCCGTCTCCCAATTCATCCCCACACCCAGCCCCCCGCCGCTTGCCCCTCTTGGTGTCCATATGTTTGTTCTCTACATCTGTGTCTCTGTTTCTGCCCTGCAAACCGGTTCATCTGCACCATTTTTCTAGATTCAAAGTTGGATAATTAAAAAGTGATAGCTAGGGCTTCCCTGGTGGTGCCGTGGTTGAGAGTCCGCCTGCCGATGCAGGGGACACGGGTTCATGCCCCGGTCCGGGAGGATCCCGCGTGCTGCCGAGCGGCTGGGCCCGTGAGCTGTGGCCGCTGGGCCTGCGCGTCCGGAGCCTGTGCTCCGCAACGGGAGAGGCTGCAGCAGTGAGAGGTCCGCGTACAGCAAAAAAAAAAAAAAAAAAAAAGTGATAGCTAATTTAATGAGTGTTATTAATTTGGAACATATGCAGGCCCTGGTTTACTGTTGAGGGTGCTGCTAATTAGGGTTCTCAGGTGATCAGCTCACTGAAACTCCCAGGCCAGTTCCCAGTCCCACTCTCTTTCTTGTTACCCCACAGGTACAGCTACACAAAGAAAACTGTGCCCTCCTGCTTTTTGGGGATATAGTGTATTTGATGTTCATTTTCCTAGTTCAACAATTCTAACAATTGCCATCCTGATTTTTTTAACTTTTTTTTCCTTTCATCGTGGTAAAAAGCACATAACATAAAATGACATACTGATTTTATCCAAAGCATAAATGCAGTTACTTTAGGAGTCAAATATTTCCGTGAGGCTTATTGTGAAAAATAGCAGTCCCAGGGCTTCCCTGGTGGTGCAGTGGTTAAGAATCCGCCTGCCAATGCAGGGGACACAGGTTTGTGCCCTGGTCCGGGGAAGATCCCACATGCCGCGGAGCAACTAAGCCTGTGCGCCACAACTGCTGAGCCCATGTGCAACAACTACTGGAGCCTGTGCGCCTAGAGCCTGTGCTCCACAGCAAGAGAAGCTACCACAATGAGAAGCCCGCGCTCTGCAACGAAGAGTAGCCCCCGCTTGCTGCAATTAGAGAAAGCCTGCGTGCAGCAGGAAAGACCCAGCAGAGCCAAAAAATAAATAAATAAAAAATAAATAATTTCTAATAAATAAATAAATAAAATAAAATTGGGTAGACAGAATACACACACACATACAAAAACATGCTGTTTAAAAAAAAAAGAAAAAAAGGGACTTCCCTGCTGGCGCAGTGGTTAAGAACTCGCCTGCCAATGCAGGGGACACAGGTTCGAGCCCTGGTCCGGGAAGATCTCACATACCGCGGAGCAGCTAAGACCATGAGCTACAACTACTGAGCCTGCACTCTAGAGCCCACGAGCCACAACTACTAAAGCCCGTGCGTCTAGAGCTCGTGCTCCACAACAAGAGAAGCCACTGCAATGATAAGCCCGGGCACTACAACGAAGAGTAGCCCCTGCTCACTGCAACTAGAGAAAGCCCACGCTCAGCAACAAAGACCCAACGCAGCCAAAGATAAATAAATAAATAAATATATTTATTAAAAAGTAAATAAAGAAGCAGTACCCTGGTGTATCATCCCCCAGACAGTACCTTTTAATAGTTACCTTCAGAGGCAACCTCATTTCTTTTCTTTGAGCTGTTTTATGTTTACTTCCAGATCTAAATAACTATTATCTATTGACTTTCCACTGTGAGAGCTGAGAGTTTGGTATTCTTTCAGCTCCTCCTTCCCACTCGTTCTCTGTTTGTCCCGATGTAGTTATAATTTTTGCTAAATTGATATTCAGTGTTTCAGTAGGCAAGTCACTTAAATTCTTTGTGCCTCTGTTTTCTCATCTGTAAAATAGGGATAACGATAATACCTCCTTTTGAAGGGTTGTGATGAGGTAAACACATAAATGTTCATGTTAGTTAAGATTGTATGTTGACTTTATTAGGCATGTGTAAACACTGTTCACAGTTGAGCTATGCGATATACTTTGATTGCTTTTTCTTTCTTGAATAACTTTATTAATAATTATCTTATTTTTGCTTTGTTTTCTTTTTTTTCTTTACTTTTTGGCCACGCCTTGCTGCTTGCAGGATCTTAAGTTCCCCGACTAGGGATCGAACCCGTGCCCTCGGCAGTAAAAGCGTGGAGTCCTAACCACTGAACTGCCAGGGAATTCCCTTGCTTTGTTTTCTATGTACTCATCCTTTTATGCCCAAACTTTCTCCCAGTAGTATAATTTTCCTTTCTGAAGGAAAGGTCAAAACAATCAGCTATTCTGTCAGTTTCATCTTCTTGGAGATTGTCTCTGGGATCATTTTGCCCTGCTCCAGTCTGGACTGGGTGCCTTCTAGACCTGCTGTGTATCTGTCGTCCTGGGATTCTTGTTTATTGTCTGTAGACTTCCTTCATTCCTCTTTTTTTATTGGGTCTTCCATTTCCTGCATCCCATGTATTCCTCTTTGGTTCCCTCCCTCTTTGGTGAAGCTCATCCTTCCTCACTTTCCTGTGAGAGGGTTTGTGGGAAGTAAGGTTTTTGAGACTTGGCTTGTCCAAAAACTTCTGTATTCTATCCTCACACTTAAGGCTGGATTCTAGTTTGGAAATCACTTCAGAATTTTGACATTATCACTCCATTTTCTTTTTAAGTCTAGTACTATTTTAAAGGCTTTGATATTTTAAACTCTAGTACTATTCGTATTCTTTAAAAGAACCTTTTTGTTATAACATAGACACACAAAACAGTATAAAATGTATATGTATAGTTTAAAGAAGAATAATAAAACAAATGCTCATAGACTCACTACTCAGCTTAGGAAATGGAACATTACCATTACTTGGAATTCCTTATGTGTTCCTTGATTGCATTTGTTTTCCTCCTTTCAGAAGTTTCCACTGTCTTGAATTTTGTATCAGTTACTCTCTTGCTTTTCTTTATAGTTTTACCACCTACTACATGTCCTTAAAATATAAATTCTTAGTTTTGCCTGTTTTGAACTTTATACAATGGAGTCATAATGTGTTTATTCTTTGTGACTTGTCTTTTTGCTCAGCATTGTTTTTGAGATTCATCCATTTTGCATGTAGCTGTAAGTTCATTCATTTTCACTGCTATACAGATTCCATTGTGTAAATACATCACTACTTACCCATTCTTCTGCTGATAGGCTTTGGCGTTGTTTCCAGCTTCCTTCTATTGTAAGTAGTGCTACCTGGAACATTCCAGTAACTGTACTCTGGTGCATATGCTTATTTTTCTCTAGGGTGTGTATACCTGGGAATGGAATTGCTGGCCATCAGCCATCAGGTGTGTCTAGCTCTATGGGTAATGTCAGATTCTTTTCCAAACTAATAGTGCCAGTTTACATTCTCATGTCTTGTGTATTAACCAATTTTTACATCTTTGACAATCTGGTTGGATTGAACTAGTCTCTCACTATAGTTTTAATTTGCATTCCCCTGATCACTGCTGAATGTGAGCTTTTTTCATTTTTCATTGGCTATTCATGTTTCCTCTTTTATGACGTAGTAATTTGTAGGAATTCTTTATATATTCTGGGTACTAACCATTTGTCAGTTACATGTATTGCTGGTCTCTTAGTTTGTGGGGTTTTTTCCACAATACAAGTTCTTAAATTTAATGTCAAATTTATCTTATATTTTCTTTATTGACTGGTGCTTTTTGTCTCATATTTAAGAAATTCTTCCTTTTGCCAAGGGTTTAAAAGCTATTGCTGATAATACTGAATTTCAATTTTTTTTTTTTAATAAATTTATTTATTTATTTATTTTTGGCTGCATTGGGTCTTCGTTGCTGTGTGTGGGCTTTCTCTAGTTGCAGCGAGCGGGGGCCACTCCCTGTTGCGGTGCACAGGCTTCTCATTATGGTGGCCTCTCTCACCGTGGAGCATGGGCTCTAGGCACGCGGGCTTCAGCAGTTATGGCTCACAGGCTCTAGAGCGCAGTCTCAGTAGCTGTGGCGCACGGGCTTAGCTGCTCCACGGCATGTGGGATCTTCCCAGAACAGGGATTGAACCTGTGTCCCCTGCATTGGCAGGCGGATTCCCAACCACTGTGCCACCAGGGAAGCCCTCAATTGTTTTTTATTTACTGATTTGGAATCCTGTAATCTTTCTCAGTTCTCTTAATTCTAATAATTATTTGTAGGTGTTTTGGGTTTTCTTCACACTCGTCTCATATGTGATTAATAATAATTTTCTTTCTTTCTATCTAGATCTTATTTCATTTTTTCTTGCTGTAATGTGTTGGATAGAATCTCCAATATAATGTTCACTTCATCTGATTTTGGGTGAATTTATTTGCTAAAGATTGTTTTTAATATCCTTTAATCTCTTTTGTTTATTTACTTATTCGGTTGCATTGGGTCTTTGTTGCTGCACGTGGGCTTTCTGCAGTTGCGGCAAGTCGGGGCTACTCTTCATTGCGGTGCGTGGGCTTCTCATTGCGGTGGCTTCTCTTGTTGTGGAGCATGGGCTCTAGGCACGTGGGCTTCAGTAGTTGTGGCACATGGGCTTAGTTGCTCTGTGGCATGTGGGATCTTCCCGAACCAGGGATCAAACCCATGTCCCTGCATTGGCAGGCAGATTCTTAACCACTGCGTCACCAGGGAAGTACCCTCCTGGTGGACTCTTTAATCTCTGCAGCATATATACTGATATCACCACCTCATCACCCGCTCTTCATTCCCAGTTTTTGGCTACTTGTACTTCTTTTTCTTCCTTTACCATTTTTTTCCGTTTCTTTTTTGGACTGGTCTTACCAGAGGTTCTTCAAGTTTTTAATCTTTTGAAATAACTAAATTTTATCTTCATTGATTTCTGTTTTATATTTGTTTCCTAATTCATTGATTATTGTTCTTTATTATTTTTATTCATCTACTCATTTGGAGTTTATTTTGCAGCCCTGTTTCTAATTTTTTAGGTGGATGCCTGTCTCATCTTTTGTCTTTTTTTAATGCATTTCTCTCCAAATATTGCTCTTGCCATCCCATGAGTTTTGATATATAGTTTTAAAAAAATTACTCAATTCTAGATTTTTTTTTTAATGCAGACCAAGCGCAGACCTCAGGCCCAGCAGAAATCTGCATTCTTTTTGTTTGTTTGGTTTTGTTTTTTGGCCTTGCCATGCAGTTTGTGGAATCTCAGTTCCCTGACCAGGGATTGAACCTGGGCCATGGCAGTGAAAGCCCAGAATCTTTACCACTAGGACACCAGGGAACTCCCTAGATATTTTCTAATTCCCTTTTGCTTTAGTCTTTTACCTGTGAGTTTAAAATTTCTTAGGGTTCAAAAATCTTTTTTCTTTAGTTACATTTTTTTTTTTTTTTTGCGGTATGCGGGCCTCTCACTGCTGTGGCCTCTCCTGCTGCGGAGCACAGACTCCGGATGCGCAGGCCCAGCGGCCATGGCTCACGGGCCCAGCTGCTCTGCGGCATGTGGGATCCTCCTGGACCGGGGCATGAACCCGCGTCCCCTGCATCAGCAGGCGGACTCTCAACCACTGTGCCACCAGGGAAGCCCTTGAGTTACATTTTTGTTATTGAAATTTCTAACTTGATTGTACTGTGATCAGAGAATATTGCCCTTTTGGTACCAGTCCTGTATCAAAATATCAAAATATAGTCCTGTATTAGTTCATTTTCTACTGCATAACAAATTATCCCCAAACTTAATGGCTTAAAGAGTTATCTCACTTTTTTTTAATTAATTAATTTATTTTATTTCTGGCTGCTTTGTGTCTTTGTTGCTGTGCGTGGGCTTTCTCTAGTTGCGGCGAGCAGGGGCTACTCTTCATTGCGGTGCATGGGCTTCTTATTGTGGTGGCTTGTCTTGTTGAGCACGGGCTCTAGGCATGCAGGCTTCAGTAGTTGTGGCATGCAGGCTCAATAGTTGTGACTCTTGGGCTCTAGAGCGCAGGCTCAGTAGTTTTGGCACAGTGGGCTTAGTTGCTTCATGGCATGTGGGATCTTCCCGGACCAGGGCTCGAACCTGTGCCCCCTGCATTGGCAGGCAGATTCTTAACCACTGTGCCACCAGGGAAGTCCGTGTCTCACAGTTTTTGTGGGTCAGAAATCTGGACTCAGCTTAGCTTGAGTTCCCTGCCTCTGGGTCTCTTATAGGCTGTGATCAAGGTGTCAGCTGGTAGGGGAGTCATCTTAAGGCTCAACTCAGGTGAATCCACTTCTAGGTGTTGGCCTCTTTTTCTTCTTTAATATTTATGTATGTATGTATGTATGTATGGCTGCGTCAGGTCTTAGTTGCGGCATGTGGGATCTTCGTTGTGGCACGTGGGCTTCTCTCTAGTTGTGGCCCGTGTGCTCAGTAGTTGCAGTGCATGGGCTTAGTTGCCCCTCAGCATGTGGGATCTTAGTTCCCTGACCAGGAACCCATGTCCCCTGCATTGGAAGGTGGATTCTTAACCACTGGACCACCAGGGAAGTCCATGTTTGGCCTCTTAATATTGCTTACTGACTTGGCAAGGTCATCAGTGCATTTAAACAGATTTACATATATTTACCCCATCATTTTTAGTTATTTTCAACAGAAGGGTCAGGGTACTTAATCGGCCAAACTGTTATAGAGAAAAAAATGTGTCTGCTTAAGCTACTAAGGACCTGAACTAAAAATGAAGAAATGATTTTGTGAGAGGAAAATATTTTTTAGCCCAGGAAGCTGTATGAATTAGAGTCCAGTGAGGAGACCAAAAGCAATGTTATATATTTCAACAGAGGGAATTTAATAGAGGGAATTGGTTACACAGGTGTGGGAGGGCTGGGAGGCACCAGGGTAGCCTAGTGATAGTAATTGCAGAAAGCAGTCCCCTTTCCTAGGGCTGGGGACACAAAGGGAGAAGACTGGGGTTTCCAGAACCTAGATGTGTGGAGGAGAGTTCCTGTGAGGCTAGTGCTCAGATCTCTGAGAGGAATTTCTGCTTGAGTGCTGCTGCTAGCTCTGAAGGACCCAAGGAGAGCCCTTATGTGGGAAGGAACAAGCTTTCTCCTACCTTCCAGTCACCCTCTAGTTCCCCTGTTGTCCAGTCCTAACAGCTGGAAAGAGGAAAATGTAGTTTGCAGAGCCCTAGCCCCAGCATGTCTAAGCAGAGTATAGAAGAGTGGATGTGACGGGGAGAGACCATCGCTTAATTTAAGAGGTTGCCCCAGTGCCCCTGGAGCCTCAGGAGGCCTGCCCAACTCAGCCAGTGTAAGTCACAGAGGTTATAGGGTCATGACTTACACTGCTGCTGCCAACCATGACTTCAGAACTTCGCAAAGCACTTATTTATAAAACTGGTATGAAATAACAACTGTTTCTCCCTTTTTCTTAGAATATGAAATATTACCAAGGTATCCGGGCTGCTGTGAGCAGGGTGAAGGACAAAGGACAGACGGCCTTGGTTCTTGACATTGGCACTGGCACAGGACTCTTGTCAATGATGGCTGTCACGGCTGGTGCTGACTTCTGCTATGCCATTGAGGTGAGGCACACTCTTCACATGTGTGTCCTGTGTCCTACGTGGGAAGTCCTTTGTGTCCCTTGCACTCTGCCCATCTGTTTGTTCACAGACAGACATCCATGCCAAGCACAGGGTCAGGTTTGGAGAACACAGAGATGAATCAGACACAGTTCCTTTCTCCAGGAGCTCATTTTCTTCCCTGAAAACAGTGGTTGTCAGCCTTGGCTGCATGTCAGAATCACTGAGGAAATTTAAAAAAGCTAATGTCTAGTCAGTCGTTGTCATGTCCTCCCCCCACCTACCCATTTTTTTTTTTTTAAATCAGGGGTGATATTATTATTATTATTTATTTATTTATTTATTTATTTATTTATGGCTGTGTTGGGTCTTTGTTTCTGTGCGAGGGCTTTCTCTAGTTGTGGCAAGCGGGGGCCACTCTTCATCGCGGTGCGCGGGCCTCTCACTATCGCGGCCTCTCTGGTTGCGGAGCACAGGCTCCAGACGCGCAGGCTCAGTAATTGTGGCTCACGGGCCCAGTTGCTCCGCGGCATGTGGGATCTTCCCAGACCAGGGTGCGAACCCGCGTCCCCTGCATTGGCAGGCAGACTCCCAACCACTGCACCACCAGGGAAGCCCCCCATTTTAATTATTATTCTGGGATATGGCCTGGGCATTGGGATTTTTGAATGTGCACCAAAGTTGAGATTACCTTAAAGGTCCCCACAGAGCCAGCCATCTTACTACATTTACCAATAGTTCCGCAGTCTGCCATTTCTTTCCTTTAATAAAACATTAAACATATATTATTTTTCTGATAATGTAAATAATACATATCCTTATACGAGATTTGGTAAATATAAAATAAAAATAGTGTGTTAACTCAAAGTTAACCATTGTTAAAATTTTGGTGTATTTTCTTCCAAGCTTTTGGGAAAGGGGTCATGTATTTAAGCACTTTGCCCTACAAAATTTGGTTCATATGGTGATTAAGTTGCAGATAACAAAGTCCCAAAATAACAGTGGCTTAAACAGATAGAAGTTTTTTGCTTTCTCACATGAAGTGTAGAGGTCAGCATTCTGGGTGTTCTACCCAGACTCCTTCCAGCTCCCCCGCCACTGCTTGTTTACAGGGTGGCCCTCATGCTTATGGTCTAGAAAGGTAGGCATTTTAGGCTGAGGGAGTACCGTGGTGTGTTTGGGGAAGTGTCATCCAGAGTTGTGGCAGAGGGTTGTCATGGTAGAAAAACACAGAAAGGTGGATTATAGCTAGACTCCGGAAGACCTGAGTGTCTCAATAAAGACTTTTAACTCTAATATCTTGAGTTAGGTGTTCTTAACTTGAGGTAAGAATAATGGGCTTCAGGTCTCCATAAAAGTCCTGAGAGGGGTGTGTGCACGGGTGCGTGCAATTCTGTACACTTGCCTCAGGATTTCATTAAATTGATTAAGAGCCATTTCTTTGCCTTTGTGGGAGTCTTTGAGCTGATAAAAAGAAATCAGTGTAGGCTCAAATAGATTTTTCTTTTTTTTTAATTTTCTTCCAGAAACATTTTAATAAAAATTGGCTATTTCCAAGAAACGCCCACTGCATGCCCACCAATAAAAGGGAACCATAACAAAATAGAAAATTTACCATATGGCTGTGATTTAAATAAAAAAACCTAGTGCACACTCAAGCACACCAGCAAAGTCAAATATTAAAGTTACATTCTTTGTTATGGGCTATGACTAGGATTCTGAAGAGACACTGAAATAAAACTTAATACAAATGCTGAACTATTCAGGTCAAAGAACCTCTACAGAAGCATCTGACCTCAAAGGCATTCCAGTTTGAGACTCAATTTCAGAGTGAGGCATAACAAATGAACACAAGACATACAGCATGAAAGGAGGGATTCTGTAATTCCCAACATACTCTGAACCTGATAGAACAAATCTACGGTTTTTTTTTTTTTTTTTTTTTGCGGTACGCGGGCCTCTCACTGTTGTGGCCTCTCCCGTTGTGGAGCACAGGCTCCGGAAGCGCAGGCTCAGCGGCCATGGCTCACGGGCCCAGCCGCTCCGCGGCATGTGGGATCTTCCCGGACCAGGGCACGAACCCGTGTTCCCTGTATCGGCAGGCGGACTCTCAACCACTGCGCCACCAGGGAAGCCCTGGAGAGGAACATTTATTCGCTGTTCTTGAACCCTTTGATCCCTCTGAGGCCTCTGCAGTGGAATTGAATTTGAGATTGAGGCTTAGACTCTGGACGAGGCTGTGAAGCTGGTACTTTAACAGCATGAGGTGGTATCCCAGTAACTGGAATAGCTCCACTGGGTGGAAGGTTCTTGCTGGTCACAGATGTCCAAGAAAAGGTTCTCAAGTCCTTCTGCACTGTCTGGGCTATGTCTGCAGGCGCTGGAGAAGAACTCTTCTGAGCATCCTCAGGAGCAGTTTCTTCCAATACTGGCTCAGACTTTTCCTCTTGGACTTCAGACACAGGTTCTTGCTCCGGTTCTGGTTCAGGATCAGGCTCTGGTTCAGCAACAGGTTCTTCTAAATGTTCTTCTAAGTCATTGCTGACAGTTTGATCATAGAAAGTTCCAGAATCATCAGGTACCACCTCAGGTGTCTGCTGTCTTTCTTCAGGTTCCTCTACTTCTTCAGATTCTTCCTCAGGCTCAGGGACAAAGCCACCAAAGACCTCATCTTGGTATCTGAAGATATCATTGTGAACATAGAACTTATTTTCAGTAGAGCTCTCAGGAGCAAGGACAAAGGTCTGCATGAATCTCCTTAAAGCCTGGGTGTTATTAGAGAGCAAGCCCATCACCTGGACCACCACACGGTCATTCAGAGTGGCATGAGCATCAACATGACGGATCTTAGAGTGGCAATTGGTGAAGTTTTGTGACTTCACTTTCCTATGGATTTCTTTCTGTCCCTAGACTGCATCTGCTGGCTTTCCATTTGAATCCAATCCCGCATGGACATAAGAAGAGTTCTTTCCATAAAATCTGTGTAACATGTCTGGGGCCTGGTTCAGCAGTGTGTAATACTGTCTCACAAATTCCCGCCTGACCAGCGGGGGACTAGGCTTCTCCATAACCATTGCTTTGGTCGATTCAGCCTGCACGGCTGAGCGGGAGAGGAGCAAGCTCTGCTCCACAGCACGGCAAAAAACAAAAAACTCAACTAGATTTTATTATCTTTGTAAATGAAGAAACTAAGACCCATAGAGTTTAAAGATGTAAGTCCCACAGTTAATAAGTAGGAGAGCTAGACCTGGAGCTTGGTCTTTTTAGTTCCTAATATGGTGCTGACTCCACATTGGTAGCTTTGATGGCAGGGTGTGCATGTATGTGAGAGTTAGTTTTCTAGTGTGGGTGTCTGGGGTGGAGGCAGGGATGCCATTGACTGGTAAGAGGAACTCAGAGGAAGATAACTTACTTTGCAGGAAAGACAATGCATTTCATTTTGGACGTGTTGAGTATGAGAGAGACAGGTCTTGTGGCAGGAGCCAGTATATGTGGACTGCTAATTAAAAATATAGGGTGAGAACATACTTTTCGATAGAATTGGTAGGACTGTACTCTTAGGTTTTTCCATATTTTTACATCACTTACCTGGATTTCTAATTCTCTTGCTACTCTCGCCTGTGACTCTCAGACCTCTTCCATTTGATTCTTGACATCTTATGGTGGCCTCCCAGTTTTTGTTTTAGTGACTACCTGTTTGATCCTCTGTTCTTGTCTGTGGATTGCCCTGTGGTTTCAGCTCTGCCTGAGCTGCATGGCAACAGGAAAGACAGGTGCAGAAGAAAGAGTGAGAGAGAACCTGCTGGTCCCTATAGACGGAAGTCTGAACCTTGAGAGAGTTGCATATATAGTGGATTTGGGACTCACTTGCTAAAGATGTGACAGGTGAAGCTGGCAGTGTAGGAGGCTGTCCATGGAGAGAGAGTACACTGAAAAGAGCAGACCTTGGAACACACCTATGTTCAGGGGGCTGAGGGAAGAAGAGTGGCCATAAAGTCAAGTTCAGACAGACACGAAGAGACCCTAGAGGGTAGGGGCAGACTGCATAGAAATCGTGAGAAAGAGGGAGTGGTCAGTCGGTGTGGATGTTATAGAGCAGCACTGTCCGACAGAACTTTGTGATGTTGAAAATCTTCTATGGCTCTACTGGCCAGTATGCTGGTCCCTAGCCACATGTGGCTGCTGAGCACTTGAAATGTGACTAGTAGGCCTGAGGAACTGAATTTTGGAATTTTATTCAGTTTTCATTTACATTTAAATAGCTACATATGGCTACTGTATTAGCGCAGGTGTAGAAATTGAGCAGGATGAGGACTGAGAAGGCTGTGGGTTGGCAGCTAGGAGGTTATTGGTGACCCCCCTTTAGGTGATATTTTCAGGAGAGTAAGGTTGAGGAATGGATGGAATATAAGAAATCACAGACATTGACTGTAGGCTTCTCTTTTAGTACATTTGAAAAGGAAGGAATATTTAGGGAAGGTGCATTGGTTACAGTGATTTCTGTGGCAAATGCCTTGAAAACAAAGCATGGTCCTGGCTTCCTCTCTTTCTTTCTCCTTTTTAAGGGCAAAAAGAACTTTCTAGGCATCTCTAGCAGACTTCTCTTTAGGTATCATTGGCCAGAATAAGCTTAAATGCCATTTAACTTACCTCATTGACCTTAGACCAGACAGATGCACCACTTGAAAGAAGGTCAGTTCCCCAAACTGATTTGAGGGCCAGGAGAGGACACAGAATGATGTTGGGAAGTCAGCTTCAGGGTTCATTCCAGATAGTGTTTGGGGTGAGTTCTTGAGTTCTTGGTGGCTGAGGAGGAGGCTGTGAATGACAGAGCCTGAAGGGTCAGTGGAAGAGATGAATGATAAGTCAAGAGGCAGGAGGGCTGAGAGGATGGTGTGAGCTTGTGATACTTCTGGGGTGGAGGTAAACTGATAGGTGAGAACTGAGGGTTTGAGGCCCTCAAACTATGAATACATCAAAACCATCAAGCCAGAGCCTAGAAATAATTTGAAACAGATTGTGAAGATTTTTTTTTTCCTAGCTGAGCACATATGCATTCTTTATAGAAGAATATAGCATTTCCCTTTTGACTATAATAAAAGAAATACGTGATCACGGCAGAAAATATGGGTGATGCAGAAAAGGTCTTAGAAAAAAATGGAAATCTTGTCATCGTGACCAGGCACTTTATCATTTTCAAAAATTTCCTTTCTCTGTGTGTGGCCCCATGTGCATCTGTATGTTTTATGCAGTGACGTGGTTGGAGCTGTGCAATCTAAGTTGGGCAGGCTGGAAAGTAAGAGTTGGAGAAACTTATGTTTAGGGACATGTGAAGGGTTCAGGGAAGACTTCTGTTGGGGGGGATTTGTGCTGCCCTGGAAAGTTGGGTTTGCTTGCAGGTGGGAGTAGGGCAGGGAAAGCTCAGGCTTGCCTCCTGCACAATGAGGACATCCGCGTGGCTGTAGCGTTGGTTGTGTGTGTATATGTGTGTATCGGGTGGAGGGTGTGGGAGGGGAGTAAGGCTGGGTAAAGTAAGGTGGTCCACATTTTGGAGGGCCTCAAATACCGTAAGAAAATATAGGCTGTGTTCTGCTAGCAGTAGGGATTTGAGACAGTTTTGAGCAGGAGAGTAACCTGCTGCTCACACTTAACATCTACTACAGTTACAGTCTCACTTTCCTCTAGAGAGCGCATACACTTCCTGTCCCAGTTCACAGATCATGGTTTTGTGAGGCAAGTCCCCTTCCTGGTTCCCTCTAGCATAGCACTGGCACCTGCCATCCTTACTAGGTAGTGCAGCCTCCTTGGGAGCCCCCTGCATCCCTCCTGTGCCTGGCATGTAATGGGAAGGCCCAGCTGCAAGTTAAACCCAGCGGAATTTCATCCTTTTGTATTCATTTCCAAGACACACATTTGGAGAAGTATTTAAGTTACATAGATGAAGTCTTGTTTATTTATCAACTGAACCCAAATCAGCCCAATGAAGTATTTTGCCTGTATCAAATGGTAACAAAGGTACATTTTGTGTATTCAGGAAGAAATTCTGTAGTGTAGGCCTCTTTTAGTACAAGTCATAGGACCAGAATCAAGGCATATCTTGGGTTTTAGGATGTTATTTAATTTATTGCTCATTTTTACTTGGGTTTTGTCTCTAATTTTTAGGTTTTCAAACCTATGGCTGATGCTGCTGTAAAGATTGTGGAGAAAAATGGCTTCAGTGATAAGATTAAGATTATCAACAAGCATTCCACTGAGGTGACCATAGGGCCAGGTAAGATCAACACATCCTGTGGCAAAAGCTTTACTTGCTCTTGTAGGAGAGAGGAAAAGGTTTATTCCAGTTTGTGGAATAGATGTACCCAGGTAATCACAGAGACTGGGGCCTCTCCATGTGCTGATCTGAAGATAAGCACTTTGCTTTTCTGTTAGTTTATTTCTCTACTAGTTAAAACAAATCAGGAATGAGTAAACCAGAGCTAATCAAGTATAAGAGTGGTGATGCAAACAAATGAAACCTTTTGCTTAAGCAAGTTGGAATTCAAAATTTATCTGAATTTTGAGTTTTATCAGATAGAAGTAAAACTAAGTTGATAGTAGAAAGAGGTTTGCTTAGTTCCGATATCCTGTCTCAGTATCCAGTGTGAGAGATTTGCCTGTGTAGCTCGGTCTCTCCAGGTTTTCAGAATATTTTTTATAGTTTAGGAATTTGAATCAGACTTCTAACATTTCACATGCCACTGATACTGGAAGAGCACAGTGGACAAGAAGCTTCTAGGGGGACTTCCCTGGTGGTACAGTGGTTAAGAATCCACCTGCCAATGCAGCGGACACAGGTTCAAGCCCTGATCCAGGAAGATCCCACATGCCACGGAGCAACTAAACCCGTGCGCAACAACTACTGAGCCTGCGCTCTAGACCCCGCGAACCACAACTACTGAGCCCGTGAGCCACAGTTACTGAGCCTGTGTGCAACAACTATTGAAGCCTGTGCACCTAGAGCCCGTGCTCCGCAACAAGTGAAGCCACTGCAATGAGAAGCCTGTGCACCGCAACGAAGAATAGCCCCCGCTTGCCACAACTAGAGAAAGCCCACAACTAGAGAAAGCCTGTGTGCTTTCTCCTATTGAGAAAGCTCCCCTAGCTCCCCCTATTGAGAACCCTTGTTCTAAGCAAGCTTTAGCCATACTAGTACAGTGTGACCTTTCTGGGGTCTCTGCTGAATGCCTGGGCACTGGCTAATCAGAACTAGGATGTTTCTTAGTCCTCTGAGCTCTGGCAGTTGTTCAGCTTATAGCTACATGGTCATCCTTTGCCCAGCCTTCTAGAGACTTAGCCTGTGTGTGTGTGAATATAGTCAGCAAGAGACATGAGGGGAACCCTCTGCAGATTTCTGAAGCCCTTTTTCTGTGTAACTTCCTGTCCGGCTCTCTCCCTGAAGTGTAGCCTCCTCCACTCCCTTGAACTCTTTGCTGTCTCCTTATTCAGCAGGACACTTTGCTTGGCTTCTCACTCTGTGTACCGAGTACCATGGTCTGGAAAGTGCCTGCTGGCTGGAAGCCAGGGCAGTAGTAGGGGTCACTTTGTTTCCCATTGTTCAACATCTAAAACCACTTGTTTCATATGTTTTGCAAGGTTTTCTAGTTGATTATGGTGGTGGATAAGTCTGATCCCAGTTACTCCATTTTGGCCCGAGATCTTGAGAGAGCGGAGACTCACCTGCCGAGCAGCCTTTGCCGTGTCACTCACTCTGTGCTCTGCCCTGTGCCTCCTCCAGGCTGTGTGTTGTTCACGCCAGCCCCCTCTTATGTTTCTTAATATTTTTCTATGTAGTGCTTATGACTGCAATAATGAAGTAATTATGTAATTATGTATTTAATGTCTGTATCCCCACACAGCTGAAGCATCCTGAGCTCATGGACTGTGTAGTCTTATTAATATTAATTCCATTCCATAACTTGGCACAGGGCCTGGCACATAAAAGAATTCAGTCATATTTGTTTAGTGAGTAGATTGTCAGCTTTGCTTGGTCCTTAACCCCTTGTAAGTGGGACTTTGTTTCTACTTCTTCAACTTGACAAGTGGCTTCCTCACTGCCCGGGCTGATGGTCTTTTCCCTGCTTTACAAACACTGCAGCTTTGGTACTTCTGCCATTGAGTCCTTCTGAAAACTCTCCCTTCCCAGGCCTCAGTGACATCTCCCAGTCTTGGTTGTCCTTTGCAGCTTCCTTTTTGCTCCCAAATGCATATTTCCAAGCTTCTGTTCTGAGCCCTTTTAAAAAATGGCGTCTGAGTTTGTTGCCTATTCCCCAGAGATGGATTACATGCTGAGACGTGTAGCAGCCAACTTGGGGTGGCACTTATTCATTCATCCAGTCATTTGGTGAAGACTTCTGAGGCACCTGGGGTAACTGCCCCTCCTCTGGCTCCCCCTGCACCCTCTGTACCCTTATACATTAGTACTCAACAGGCTCTCAAAAAGTATTTGTTGAAATTCATTAGATCATAAAGCTTTATTTTTGAAGAAGATTTGGGCAATAAATCATTTTAAGTTACATAATTGGCTTAAAAATTATTCAGAAGGTAGAATTGGTAGGGCTTGGTGATTGATTAGATGTAGGGTGACAAAAAGGGAGGAATCAAGAATTTAGCTAACATTTGCTGACTGTTACTGGGTGCTCAGCATTGTTCTAGGCGCTGGGGTGCAGTGGTGAACAGGCCAGTCAGGGTTCCTGTTCTGGAGCTGGTCAGTGATGCCCAGGTTTCAGGACTGTGTGACTGGTGATGCTGTTCATTGAGAAGAAATGTTGGACAGAGAAGCAGGTGTGTGCAAGTGGGGTGGTTGGCTTAGTATGGGACAGTGTATTTCAGTTGGAGTTTGGCATGGTATCAGAGAGGATGGGCAGTGACCCAGGAGGGTGGTCTCTGTGCCAGGAGACAGAAGTTTCTTCTCAGCCTCCTTTCACGTTGTGCTGCCATTGAGGACACGTGTACTTCATAGGAACTGGATAGGTTTTACCTTTGTTATTTGAAACACCACCAGGTGAAGCAGATCTTGTAACCTACCACTCTTTTACAGATGAGGTGACTTATGGTCAGGACTGAGGGTTCAGGGCTAGAAAGTGGGATCCAGGCCCAGCCCTCTATGACTCAAGGCTCAAGCTCCCTCTACTGCGTCCTTCTTTGAACCTCTTAATGCTGCTCTTTTCTCACTTCATCTGTGATACTTGTCTTCTGTGTAGGGAAGATGAGTGGGCTTTGTCAAATTGTAATTCATGAGCCATTAGGAGTGTTTACAGTTAATTCTCCATGATGAATACCCCTTCCAAAGTCAGTTTTATCTGGGCTCATTAAAAATTGTAATTGTAGAAGTAATATTACTTTACATTATATTATAGAGGTTTAAAAAATAGAGTTAACAGAAAGACCTTCCATAATCCTACTGTCCTTAAAAAACTGTTATTTGGGGGATTGTTTGGTAGCAAGAAACTAACTTAATTAAGGGGGATTTAGTGTAAGGAACTGGGGTTTCTGAATCCTGGATCTCAGTTGTATCATTGCGTATCAGTGGAATCAGCCTCTCTCTTGCTTTAGTTTTCTCCCCCTCTCTGCAGCCTAGAAATATCTGAAGTACCAGCATTCAGTTTTGCCTTTCAAATAATTTTTGCTAATTTAATAGTTAATAGTTTAATTGTTTGTATCTCTCTAATTGCTAATAAGAATGAAAATTTTTTCATGTATTTGATTGATTTGCTTTCTGTTTTGAATTGTCTATTTGTATTTTTGCCTGGTTTTCTTCTTGGGTGTTTGTAGTTTTCTTATCAGTTTTACAAGTCCCTTGCATTATTAAACATACAGAAAAATTGATAGAGTAGTATGGTGAACACCCATGTTCTCTTAACCAGGACTTAGGAGTCACTCGTTAGCATTTTGATGTATACGTGTTATGTCAATGTGGATTTTATTTTATTTTATTTTTTCTGAACCGTTGAAAAGTCAGTTGCAGACATGATGACACTTCTAAATACTTCAGCATATGTATGTGCTTTCAATTTTAGTGACCTATTAACCTTTTATCTTTTACATATTTGCTGTTAATATTTGTTCCAATCTGTTGCTTGCTTCTGACTCTTTCCTTTTGTTTCTCAGATGGTGACATGCCATGCCGTGCCAACATCCTGATCACGGAGCTGTTTGACACGGAACTGATTGGGGAGGGAGCACTGCCCTCCTATGAACACGCACACAGGCATCTCGTGCAGGTAGGGGACTGAGGGCCTCCTTCGGGCAAATTGCTGTGATCTCAGTTGACTCACACAGCTCTCATTGACATACCACGCTCTACATAGCCTGAGCCCTCAGTGCCTCTCTGTACACCTTAGGGCAACCTTTGATTCCTACGAGATTCTGACTGTCCTCAATTATGACTCTGTGCCTCTTGAATGCCACGTCTTAGTAGATTAGAGTCAAAAGACTAGAAACTATCTTCAAATTGAATTCAGCAAACATTCTTTTAATGTCACCTGTGTGTAAGGTGTTCTAGCATCCAGGGAGAAGTATAAGCCATTCTTCTTGCTTCTATATCCACACTAGTCAGCAGTGGTAAGGACTTGATGGGCCAGATGGAGAGGTAGGCAGAAGCACCACTGACATTTGGTTTAGGGCTGGTGGAAAAGGTCAAGGCTCAGGAAGGAGATGAGGGCATATGTGGAGAGGGTGGAATTTGGAAAGGCACTGAGGAAAAGGAGAGATGTCCCAGGTGGAGGACCTGTTTGGTAGGTCAGTGGGAACACCAGCCTAAGGTGCTTGTAAGCTAATGTGGAGAATGGGGTGGAGGATAGAAGACCTTGAATGCCAGGCTGTTCCAGATGAAGGAGTTTGGGTGGTGATAATCTTTGGCAGGTTTTTGTTTTTTTAATAAATTTGTTTGTTTGTTTTTGGCTGTGTTGGGTCTTCGTTGCAGTGCACAGGCTTTTCTCTAGTTGCGGTGAGTGGGGGCTACTTTTCGTTGTGGTGCTCAGGCTTCTCATTGCGGCGGCTTCTCTTGTTGTGGAGCATGGGCTCTAGGCACGCAGGCTTCAGTAGTTGTGGCACACAGGCTCAGTAGTTGGGGCTTGCGGGCTCTTGAGCACAGGCTCAGTAGCTGTGGCCACAGGCTTAGCTGCTCCGCAGCATTTGGGATCTTCCCAGGCCAGGGCTTGAACCCGTGTCCCCTGCATTGGCAGGCAGATGCTTAACCACTGCACCACCAGGGAAGCCCCGACAGTTGTTTTGAGAAGGGAGAGATATGCTGAAAATTTTAGCTCAGAGATGTTGGTCTTGCTTTTTTATGAACATAAACTGGGAGGTGGAGACTCAGAGGCAAAGGCCGGCTGGGGAGGTGTTAGTGTTTGCTGCTTCTGCTGGCACCTGCCATGTGGGCACTGTTCACATGAGCCCGTAACTGTCTTGGCCCGGTATTCTTTTGAGGGGTACTTAGTACCCCTGGAGTGAGGAAGGGGGCTCCTTCCAAGGCATTTGGGGCCCGCGTCCACATTACTCATGAGGTCAGCATGTGATGGTGATCGTCCTCCAGCTCCCCATCCTGCGTGAGATGTCTTGTCTCCAAAATGCAAAATTCTTCCTAGTAACTTTGGTAGAAATTATTTCTATTTCTCCACATTAAAACCATCAATTAGATGAATCCCTGAAATAGAGAACAAGGATATTCAGAATTATGTTAATGTTGTTCAGTTTGTCTTTCTCTAATTCATCTAGTAATTAAAAGGTGCACAGGCAGCCGTCCTCAGCTTCCTCTCCCAGCTGGCCCGTAGCAGCCAGGTGTGCACTGTCCACTCTAATCACTATCCCCATCTGCCGAGCTTGAGTCTCAGCTTGAAGGAGCTATGGCGGCACACAGTCTCCATTACCCTGTCCCTTTTCCTGCCACATTGGAGGTCATGGAACTGGGGTGCTGGAGTGTCTGACAGATAGTCCATGTGGTATTGCAGTGACCCAGGAATTGATCTCAGAAGACACATTTATTGGTGCCTTCATTTTGCAGAGCCTTTTCTGAGTACCAAGAATATGAGGGTGAGCTCCTGGGGAGGCAGGTAGGTGGGCAGGTGGTCACAGTACAGTTTGAGGTCCACGCTGATGGTGGTCGGTGGGGTGAGGTCCTGCCCCTCTGGTGGGAGAAGGCGGGGAGGTTGGGGAAGATGAAGCATGAGCTGAGTCAGTCTTGAGAGTGAGCAGGGTTTGGCCTGGCAGCTGGGGGGAGTCGCGGCAGAGGAGGTCAGCCTGCACAAAGATGTGAAGATGAGTCAGATTATGGGTGTGTGGGAGGCAGGGTAAGAGAGAAGGCTGAAGGGCTGGGCAGGGCCTGACCAAGAAGGGCCCCTGTGCTCCAGAAGGCAATGTGGTAGCTCAGAAGGATTTTAAGCAGAGGATCAGTGTCAGATTTATGCAGGCAGGCATGTGGAGAGCAGCTGGGGTGCAACACTAGGGACAGGAAGACTAGTTAGAAGGTGGCTGGAGTTGTTCAGGTGCTGAGCTGAGGTAGGCCTTAGTCAAGGCCATAGCAGTGGAGCCCAGAGAGGTAGACTTGGGGAGGGGGAAGGTGGTCAAGGACTTCTGTTACTTAGATGTGGAGGCATTGAGGATGATGCCAGGGTTTGAGGTGTAGGTGACTGGCTTGGATGGTGGTGCTCCCTGTTGACTGGGAGGAGGACCAGGCCTGGGAAGGTGGGGGAGAGGTGAAGGTGACTTGTTTGGTTTAGACAGACTTTGAGCTGAGGGTCAGCCAAGTAGAGAGGACCAGGAGGCATTTGGGTACATGTATTTGGTAAATGAAGATGGAGTGGTTGAGGTCAAATGGGAGAGTACATGGTGGGAGAAAAAGATGGTCCAGACCAGGTCTCTGGGGAATTCTCTCTGTAAGGGACGGGCAGGGGAAGCACAGCTTTGTGAAGGAAACAGAGAGGGAGAGCAGTGCTTCTCATCCAGAGCTGTGTCTGGAGACAGTTTTGATGTCACAACTGAGAGGTGGTGCTACTGTCATGTTGTGGGTAGAGGCCAGGGATGTTACCAAACATCCTACAATGCACAGAGCAGCCCCCACAGTAAAGGATCACCTGATCCAAAAGGTCACTAGTGATGAGGTAGACAAACCCTGTGCTTGTGCTTTCTGTGCAGTAGCAGCTGTGAGTGTTCTCTTCATGGCTGGGCCCCTAGTGCCTGGCAGGTAGAGGGTGTTGGATGAATGAGGCAGGAGGGAAATCGGATGAGGGACTGCAGCCAAAGCCAAGTGAGGAGTGTGGTCGGCAGTGCCAGGTGAGGCCAGGAGGTCAGGTCAGTTGAGGATGGCCACTTGTCCAATTAAGATAGAATTCACATACCACAGAATTCTTCACCCTTTAAAGTTTCCAATTCAGTGGCTCTTAGTACATTCACAAAGTGTGTGGCAATCACCACTTTGTAATTCCTGTTTGTCTGATTTTCTCTTTTATTATTTAAAAAAATGGAAAACCAAAAGTGTAATTTTCATTCAATAAATATCATTTGATCCTTAGGCAGTTTTGTTGCAGAAAGTAAAGTCCATGATTTTAGAATGATGGTAGCAATTCATCAACCAAGTAATCAGTTTTCACACAGTTTCAATAATTGCAGCAATTTCCTTGAACTGTCTAGAAATTCTGAAACTGTGGAATTGTCATTTCGAAGGACTTGTTCTTTACTTGGCCTGAATGATCTGCCACTTTGAGCATCACTGCAACATAAGGATACTTAAGTGATCTGCAGCTGTCTGAGCTCACAGCCATACCCACCTTCCACGGAAAATCTATGAGCTAGTTGGTGACCTTGACCTTAGCATCCAGCTGTGGCTCACTACACCCCTCCATAGCAGCGCCCTGGAATCCCACCACCCACTCAGGTGGAAGCTCCTGGGGCAAGGTTTATTTTTGAAATATTCAAGAGTGTCAGGTAGCTAGGAACTTACCTGACATAAGTCGTCTTAGGCATAATGTGTATTCTTTCTGAAGTCTGGTTTCTTCTGTTCCCAAGGGCATTGGCTGAAAACAGTTCACTGTCCTAATAGTGATAAGGCATTAGATGTTACTAATCTATAATACTATACTAATAATACTATACTAATACTATACTAATATTTATATATTTGTATATGTATTATATATATAAATGTAATATGTAATATTATATATAATGTAATATATATATTATTATATATAATATACTAATATAAATATTAGTATATTTATACTATACTAATATTTATAATATAAATATTAGTATATTTATACTATACTAATACTATACTAATATTTATAATTACTATACTAATATTTATTCCCTAATATTAGGGAATAAATCTCTTTTGCTCAATGGGAATTACTGTGGGTCAACGTAACTGGTTATTTTTTTGTTCTTTTGTTTTACTTTTTTAATATAAACTTAGAAAAATTGTGAGGCAGTGCCTCACAGAGCAACCGTCTACGCACAGCTGGTGGAGTCCAGGAGGATGTGGTCATGGAACAAGCTGTTTCCCATCCGTGTTCAGACCAGCCTTGGAGAGCAAGTCATTGTCCCCCCCTTGGAACTGGAGAGGTGTCCTGGCGCGCCCTCTGTCTATGACATTCAGCTGAACCAGGTGTCTCCCACTGACTTCACTGTCCTCAGCAACGTGCTGCCTATGTTCAGGTACCAAGGAGCCACCCAGGGTCATGGCGTTTGGAGACACTTGGTGAATTGCGGTCTTTGGCAGTTCTTTTTGAGTTCATTTTGACATCAGGAGTCCATTGCAAACAAGTCTCATTGCTGGTGAGGTCACCATAAATGCTTAAAGATGGAGTGTGTGAGCTTAAAATATGCTTCAGTTCCTGAATATTCTTCCACAGTGTGGACTTCAGCAAGCAAGTCAGTAGCTCAACAGCCTCCCATAGCAGGCAGTTTGAACCTCTGGCATCTGGCCAAGCTCAGGTGGTTCTCTCCTGGTGGGATATTGAAATGGACCCTGAGGGGAAGATCAAGTGCACCACGGCCCCCTTCTGGGCACACTCGGATCCAGAGGAACTCCAGGTAAGAGGCGGGAGCTGAGCACGTTTTCGTGGAAATCAGGAAACTTGTCCACTTTTGGTCCTGGGAAAGGAGCATGTTGAATCTTAGATTCCTAAGAATTTAGAGATAGAAGGGACTATGTTAGAATCAATGTCAAAGAAGAGTTTAAAAGAAAAAAAGGCAAGGCTAGCTGTAGTAAGATATAAGATAGACCTTTCAGGCCAAGTTCATGGTCAACACCAGTGGTCACAGTGAGCCATAGGGCAGCTTTGGTGTGCTGGCTCTCCCCTCGTCCTGGTACAGCCACTCTTAGACCTGCCCACCGAGTAATCCAGGGGTCCTCAGATTAGTTTGTGATAGAGAACTACAGCCTGTCTACAGCCGCATTTTCTGTGACCTCAAAATCTACCTTCTTCAGCTCAATGGAAAGTGGGGAGGATGTGAACTACAGAAAAGGAAATACATATTATATTCCTTTTTCTTTAAAAATATTTTTCTTAATTTTATTTATTTATTTATTTATTTTTCAGCTGCGTTGGGTCTTCGTTGCTGCGCACGGGCTTTCTCTAGTTGAGGCGAGCAGGGGCTACTGTTTATTGCAGTGCACTGGCTTCTCACTGCAGTGGCTTCTCTTGTTGCAGAGCACGGGCTCTAGGTGCGCGGGCTTCAGTAGTTGTGGCTCTCAGGCTCTAGGGCGCGGGCTCAGTAGCTGTGGCGCATGGGCTTGGTTGCTCCATGGCACTTGGGATCTTCCCGGACCAGGACTCGAACCCGTGTCCCCTGCATTGGCAGGTGGATTCTTAACCACTGTGCCATCAGGGAAGTCCAAGAACCATGCAGATTTAAACAGTGAAATACTGTTTTTCGTGTATTAGTGAATAAAGTTCAGAGTTTGCATGCTGTTGGTGGAGCCGTGGGGCAGTGCAGGAGGGTGATCACCAGAGCGTTGTGGAGTGCAGCAAGGCCCACAGTCGGTCAGGATGGGACATGACGCCCCTTCTAGGCATTTAGGCTCTGGATGGAGCTGCATACGTGTAGAATGATGTGTGTGCCAGGATACTCACTGTAGCCCTGATTAAATAGAAAAGACTGGAACAACCTAGAGGCCACCAGCAGGGACTGGCCAAGTCCATTTTCCTGCATCCACGCAGAGGGTGAGGTGGCTGTCTCTGCACTGATGTGGAACAGTCTCAAGGACAGATCAAGTGAAACAACGAGAGGCACAGAACAGTGTGTGCTGTGCCAGCGTTGGCGTTATTAAAAATAAGAATATATGTGTTTATCAGCCTTTATGTGTGGTGCATGTATGCAAGGATATCTTGGGAAGAATTCACAGAAATTGGTAAAAATGGTTGCTTCTGGGAAGGGAGCTGGAGGTTAGGGGTGGAAAGGAAACTTATTTTTCATTCCATGACCCTTTTATATCTTTTGAGTTTTCTCTCATGTGCATGTATTATCTACCCCTCTGTACACAAACACAAGGGAAGAAAGTGGGAAAGATGCTTCAGGACCAAGGAATCAAATGTTCCCTCCACCTGGGAGGCCTTGGGCACTGTCCTCTGTGTGTTCTGACTTCCTGTTCCCACTTGCTGGGCACTGGCTTGGCTTTGATTGCTCAGCTGCTGGTTCTGGGTGTATACATGGTGACTTCAGGGAAGGCCTTAGCATCTCATCCTGCTCCCTGAGTTACTGCTTAGGCCAAAGGGTCATGACTGCTGTGCGATTTCGGTCAGTCCTCCTGGGCCCTTGAGCTGCCCCGGCTCCACTCTGCATAGCCTCAGTCCTCCGTAGGCTGAGAGCGTGTGTGGGGTGTGGGGTGTGGGGTGTGTGTGTGTGGTGTGTGATCTGTGTGTGTGGGGGGCGTGTGTGGTGTGTGTGTGGTGGGGTGTGGTGTGGGGGGGAGGTCAGAATTCTCCAACAGAATTGAGGTTGGCACTGGGCTGCTTTCTTCCTCTCTAGGAGTGTGGTAATTGCAAAATTAGCATAAGAATTTCATTAAAATGTAAATACTTCTCATTTGTATATCTTCAAAGTGCTTCTATGTGTATTTTCTCCTTGAATCCTCATATAAGACATGCTGGGTAACCACACAAAGCCGGGCCGATGAGGGGAGCAGGGCCTCAGGTGTAGGCAGCCTTGGTGGGTGCTTGTCCCCAGGTGTCCTGACTGTGGGGCTTGTGTCCTTCCTCTACCAGTGGTGACTTTTGGACTGTTTCGAATTTGAAGAGCTGCTAATGAATCTCCCTCATGACTTCATTAAACTGCTTTTGATCAGCCTCAGACAGTGGATTCTGGCTATCATAGCTCTTTAGCATTAGGACCTGGGAGGCTGGTGTGTGGGAGGGACATGGTGACAGGGAAGCACTGTGGGAGACTGGGAGGGGTCAGGGAGGCACAGTAAAGAATGAATAACAGGTTTTAGAGATCTTTTTTCCTCCTTGTTAGTGTTTATTTTTTCCAGAATGTATCTGGTTAGATTTTAATTTTCTAGCTTTTACATTCAAATAGACATCTTAGATAGATGGGAATGTTATTCACCTGTCTTTAAGTTCAAGATCAGGTAGGATAGAATGTGTTGACTGAAAAAAAAAAACAACACAGTGTGAGAGTTGTGACTTAACTTTATTTGAAGTCAGATGAGGACTGTAGCCTGGGAGACAGCCTCTCAGCTCTGAGGAGCTACTCTGAAGAGGTGTGGGTGGGGGCAGGAGGTCAGTATAGGTATGATTTTAGTGGAGGGGAGATACTTGCAATCAAGTACACATTTTGGCAGAAGGTTCCTGCTAGTCACGAACACACACACACACACACACACACACACACACACACACACACACACACACACACACACACACACACACACGGCAGAGGCTGGAGTCCCCTCCCCTGAGCCCACCTTGAAGACCACTGCCCTAGGCCACATTCTATCCTTCTGAAGCCAGCAGTGTTCCAGCAAGATTTTGAACCTTTAGCCTCTCTGACTTGAGGATTTTCTTCTTTATCTCTTTGGCCGTAGTAGCTATCTATAGTCCACACAGTGGTTTCCCTGCAAATTGATTTTTGAATTGGGTTTTGGCCCCCAGATTAGATGCATTGCTCTTGTTGCAGCTTGGTGATAGCTGATTCTCTTCCTGTTTCAGTGGCGGGACCACTGGATGCAGTGTGTGTACTTCCTGCCAGAAGAGGAGCCTGTTGTCCAGGGCTCAGCCCTCTGCCTGGTAGCCCACCATGACGACTACTGTGTGTGGTACAGCCTCCAGAGGACCAGGTGTGCCCCAAGCCTCATTGGGTGGGACATTAGGCTTGTGACACTGTGCCTTTATCTAAATTCCCTGTACAGACCCTGTAGAGGTTTGAGTGGGCACATTTGTATCTGAACAGAATAAGAGCAAAAGTTTGTGACTGGGTATTTCAGTGCCTGTTTGTGTGTACTCTGAAGAGGCTGCCCCAGTGGCAGGACCCCCATTTGGAGCAGATATATATGAGAAGCCTTGAATTGGAGGGCCCTCCGACCTCTAACGCCCACTCCACAGCCAGTGCCTAGACTCATGCCCCCTAGAGGACCATGCGTGTGTCCCCTCTCCATCTCGATTTCCCTGGGGCAGGTCCCTGTGCCGTGCCTTCATACTCACTGGTGCCTAGCAGGTCATCACCCTGTGTCTGTTCATTTCCTGGCCCAGCCCCGAAAAGGATGGGAGAGCCCACCCAGCACGCCCTGTGTGTGACTGCCAGGCTCACCTGCTCTGGAACCGGCCTCGGTTTGGAGAGATCAATGATCAGAACAGAACTGATCAATACGTCCAGGCCCTGAGGACGGTAAGTGTCCAGCCCCTTAGGTGGTTGTAGGCCAGGAGAGGTTTGTCCCATGGACCCAATCGAGCTCATTGCTCACTTATGATTAGCTGGTTTTGTTTTCTGTGCTCCCTTCTCTGTCCATGAGTGGCTTCAGCCGGCTCCTTCTGGGCGGGCATTTGGGCAGAGGCCAGGGAGCTTGTTTCTGGACTACCTGAGGGCTTGTTCTCTGCTCTTCTATGGGAGCCTCTCCCTGGCCCCTGCCTTACCTCTGGACACTTTGCCTTTATGGTCACCAGCAATTCCTTTGCGTGATCCTTGTGGATTCAGCCACCCCATTATTCCTCTCATCTCCTACTTCCTTTCTAAAATTTTCTAGAATGTAAATTTTGTCATGTAACTCTCCTGAAAGACCTTTGCTCCCTGCTACCTGTAGAAGGAGTGTCTCAGCCTGGGGACCACACACAAGGTTTGGACGGGGGTCTCTGGACCCCTTGGAGTCATATGCAGAAAAATATGTGTGCACGTATGCATATGCCTGCATTTTGGGGGGGAAGGAGGGTCCCAACCATCCTAAGTTTCTCTCAGAGGAGTCTCTTGACCCATAAAGGCATTCCTGCTTTGGGGAGTCATTTGACATGCGTACAGCTTTCTGTGCTGTGACCAGGTAGGGAAGAGGCCTGTGGTTGTGGATTGGGAGGTTGCCTCTGATAAACAGGGCAGCCCTTCAGCTGGGCCTTCTAGGATGGCTTGAGGACAGTCTTTCCTGATGGTGGGGAGAGGTGAGGGAGGTGGTTGTGTTGGAGTGGGGGGCTGGTTACCACCTGGGCCTGGGAGGCAGGTATGACTGGTGTTAGGGCATAGGAAGATCCAGCCGGGCTGTGTAGGGGATGGAGTGAGGAGGAAATCAAGATTGAGTAATCACAGAGTGAGTTAGGGGGTCAGATGGGAAATGTTCCTGTCAGTTTGTCAACAGGAATTTCTTGACATTGTAAGAAAATCTGTGCTGAGGTTGTTCTTTTCTGCAGGTGCTTAAGCCGGACAGTGTCTGCCTGTGCATCAGTGATGGCAGTCTGCTCTCCATACTGGCCCATCACCTTGGGGCAGAGCAGGTACTGGACATGTGCCTTCTACCAGGTTCCTGACGGCCGCCCTTGAGTTCGGGTGTCATGTGGTCTGGGTACATGGTTTTGTGACTAAAGCTCTTTCAAGTGCAGCTGCCACATATGTGGCAGGCGTGCTTGTGTTGGTGGCTAAGGGGTTGTTGCCTCGTGTGCGGGCAGGAGTCAGGCTATAGCTGTTGCCCCATCGCCACAGCTCCCGAGTCTGAGTCTGCCACCTCGCTAGGCTCAGCGCAGAATGTTGTACTGTCCCAGGGGGATAATGAGCACAGGTAGAGTTAGTTAGATGTTGTCTTCTGCCTTGGAGTTGCATTTTAATCTTTGTTTTCTTTCTCTGTTAAGTGCACCTCCTACAACTAATAGCATGGTATCCTCTTCAGGTATTTACGATAGAGAATTCAGCAGCTTCTCATAGACTGATGAAAAAAGTAAGTGATAATTGTTGTTACTGAAATAATGAGGGGACCTGTGGGGCCTGCCTTCCTGAGTCTGGGATTGATCGCTTTGAAGCAGTGCTGGTACCAAGGGAACTGGGAGAAGTAGGAGCTGCCAGTGAAGTTCTTGTGACCCCTGAGTCGAGAGCTGGCCTGGAAGTCTTCTGGGGCTGCCGTTGAATAGCAGTGAGCGTTTAGACTCTACTTTGTTTGTTGTGGCTGAAGATGTTTAGGCTTCTCTCCTCACTTCACATAAAATGAAAAAAACTAAAGTCTTTGTGGTGATAGAACTGAATTTGAGATTTGTTTCTGGGGCACCAGCGCCCACGGAGTCACTGCTCACAAACTGACCTGACTGGTTGGTTCTGTGACAGTGTTTCTCCTCCTGGCCTGTGATTCCCTCTCTGAGGGATAACCTACCTCCACCAGAACTACAAGCCTACAGCTAAGTCTTGCCAATGTGCCTGCAAGAGAAATTTCTTTTGCTCTTATGACATTTTGCTCCTGATCTCATCTGAGGTCTGTAGGCGGCCTTTGGATGGGAGAAGTTCTGCAAAGCAGCTGAAAGTGGTGCTCCAGAACTGTTTGGCCAGAGAACTGCACACAGATAAAGGAACTGAGATGTTCTTTTTCTGGACAAAAACAATAGTTTTGTTTTCTCTCTAAGATCTTCAAGGCTAACCACTTGGAAGATAAAATTAATATAATAGAGAAACGGCCTGAATTATTAACACCTGCAGACTTGGAGGGTAAAAAGGTAAGTAGTGAGTGCTCTGCGTTTGCTCTGGACAGCACGGCTCTGAGACAGCCTGACTGCCCCCTTCTCCGGACCTCACTGTGTGTCCCCCAGTCACTCACCAGCTAAGGACTCGCCGCTGTTGAGGGTGTGGTGAGGTTTGCAGAGATGCCTGCTGAGCAAATACTTGCACAGCTCTCAAGTGGCTCATGGCTGCTCCTTCAGCAACGGCAGACGAGCTCTGCTAAGAGCGACTTCGGCACATCGTGTCCCCTCCCTTTTCCCTTCACAGCACTGCTGTGCACGCTTCCGCCTCCCATCTGTTCCTCAGTCCCCCGTGTGCCTCCGAAACTGCTCCCGGCCCTCAGTAACCTTAGCTACTAGACACGGTCTCCTTGTCGCTTCATCGCGCTGGCCTCCTGCACCCTCACAACAGGGGCCTCTCCCTCCTCAACATACTTCTCTTTAGGCCCTTAAGAGGCTGCCTTTCCAGGGTTTCCTCTTCTCTTTCTGGCTGCTCCTTCTCAGTCCTTCATCGGTCTCTCTTCCTTCACTTGATCCTTCCCTGCAGGTGTCCTTGGTGCTCTCTTCTTGTCTGTCCTCTCCTCTTCCGTTGCATCTCCTCTCGAGACCATCACATCCCTTCCCAGGTGGGAATCGTGGGTGTCCAAGCCGGGTCTTCAAATCTCACATATCCCACAGGCCCTTCAAGCTGGAACCTGTCATCTTTCTTGCCAACATTTTTTTTAACCCCTTTATTGAGATATAATTGACATACCATAAAACTAACCCATTCCAAGTGTACAATTTGAAGATTTTTTAGTAAATATAGAGAATTATATAACTGTCACACTGTCTAGTTTTAGAACTTCCATCACCCAGCCCCTAGCCCCAGGCAGCCGCTGATGTGGTTTCTCTCTCTGTAACTTTGCCTTTTCTTGGCATTTCGTGTGAGTGGAATAATACAATATGTGGTCTTTTGTGTCGGGCTTATTTCACTGTTCATGGCTGAAAGGTTCATCCGTGTTGTAGAATGTGTCAGTATTTTGTTCCTTTTCAATGCTGAGTAGTGTTCCAGTGTATGACTGTGTGATATTTGGTTTACCCATTCACTTGTTGGTGGACATTTGGATTGTTTCCAGTTTTTGACTATTATGAATAATGCTACTGTGAGCATGGGTATGTTAAGTCTTTGTGAGGGTTTGTGTTTTCGGTTCCCTTAGATACCTAGGCTTGGAATTGCTGGGTTGTGTGATATTTTTGTTTAACTCTTTTTTTTTTTTTTTTTTTGCTGTGCCATATGGCTTGTGGGATATTAGTTCCCTGACCAGGGATTGAACCTGGGCCCTCAGCAGTGAAAGTGCCGAGTCCTAACCACTGGACCGCAGTGGAATTCACTGTTTAACTTTTAAATAAACTATTAAACTGTTATCCAAAGCGGGTATACCATTTTATATCCCAACCAGTAATGTATGAGGGTTCCAGTTTCTCCATATCTTTACCAACACTTCGTATTGTCTCTTTTTTTTTTTTTTTTTTTTGCGGTACGTGGGCCTCTCACTGTTGTGGCCTCTCCCGTTGTGGAGCACAGGCTCAGCGGCCATGGCTCACGGGCCTAGCTTCCCCGCGGCACGTGGGATCTTCCCGGACCGGGGCACGAACCCGTGTCCCCTGCATCAGCAGGCGGACTCTCAACCACTGCGCTACCAGGGAAGCCCTCTTTTTTTTTTTTTTTTTTTTTTTTAAGTATAGCCATTTTAGTGGGTGTGTGGTGATGTCTCGTAGTTTTGAGTTGTGTTTGCCTAATAATGTTGAACACCTTTTCATGTGCTTATAAGCTATTCTATATCTTGTTTAGTGAAATATCTATTTAAGCCTTTTGCCTGTTTTCCTCCCATGCCTTTTTTTTAAGAACAGCTTTCTTTCTGAGATATGGTTCATGCAGCAAGGAAATTTAAAGTGTACGGTTCAGTGATTTAGTATATTCATAAGATTATGCAGCCATCACCACAATCAATTTTAGAACATTTTCATCACCCAGAAAGAAACTCCTTGCCCATTAGCAGTCACTCCCTATTTATCCCCAGCCTCCCAGCCCTAGGCAGCCACTAGCCTGTTTTCCTTCTGTATGGATGTGCCAGTTCTGGACATTTCATATAAATGGAATCATGCTACGTATAGTCCTTTGTAGGTGGCTTCTTTCAGAGTTCATTCATGTTACAGCATATATCAATACTTCATTTATTTTTGCTGCTGAATAATACTCCACTGTATGGCTGTACCACATTTTATTTGTCCATACTGATGGACATTTATGTATCCATATTGATGGACAGTTTATGGACATTTGGGTGGTTTCTCCTTTTTGGCTACCATGAAGGATGCTGCTCTGATCATTCGTGTACAAGTTGCTCTTTCTTTCCCTTATAGTTGAGGATTAAAAAGATATTTAGGGAATTCCCTGGCGGTCCAATGGTTAGGACTCCACGCTTCCACTGCAGGGGGCATGAGTTCAGTCCCTGGTTGGGGAACTAAGATCCCACAAGCCGCACGGCACGGCCAAAAAAAAAAGAGAAAGAAAGAAAATTTAAATTCTGAAAGCCATTGATATGGTGCACTGGCTAGACTCCAGGTCACTGTTGAGTAGAAGTGGTGAGAGTGGGCATTCTTGCCTCAGTGTTGGGGGAGCAGGGAATACACAGGGCTAACCCCTTTCTGTTTTCGTTGTTTCCTTCTGCATCTCTGTCATCTCAACTAGGAACCCATGTGTCATCTTGGACTGGCCCTGTCCTTGATGCCTGTCTGCTTGGGCCCAGCCCTGGGTGGTCTGGCTCCTCAGCATCTGCTGTCTGGTTCTCCTCCCTTTGACACAGACTCCCCACTCCTTGCCTGGACTATAGCAGTGCTCGCCCAAGTCATGTCCTGTCCCCAGCTCCACCTGCAGGTAGCCTCCCTACTTCCTACATACTTTGGGGATCTTTCTTTTTTTTTTTTTTTTTGGCCACACTGTGTGGCTTGTGGGATCTCTCAGTTCCCCAGTCAGGGATTGAACGTGGGCCACAGCAGTGAAAGCCCAGAATCCTAACCACTAGGCCACCAGGGAACTCCTGAGGGATCTTTCTAAAGCACATTCCTTCTCATACTAAACCCTGATTAAAGCTTTTCGTGATCCCCTCTTGCCTCCAGGGCAGAGTCCAGTCCCCTTTATCTGTCATCAGCTGCCTTTGGTGACCTGGCTTCTCTCCACCTCTGTGGCCTCACCCTTTCTTTACCGTCCTACCCCACCTGCTCGTCTGACAAGCTCCCAAAAGGGCCTTTCTCTATTTCACACCCCTGCTTTTGCTTCTGCCCATCCCTCTGCCTGTAATCCCTACTCCTTTGCTTTTCTGTCTCCTGTTCATGCATTTATTCATCTAATCAGCAAACCTTCACTGACCATCTGCTCTGGGCCAGGTGCTGTGCTGGGAATACTGTGCTGCCACTTCTCTGTCCCTACTTCTGTGGTCTCCGAGCCTGGTGAAGGAGACAGACTAGCGCTGATAATAAATTGTCATGATAAGGCTTTGAGTAGGGTTTACAGGATGCCATCCTGGAAACTCTTCCCTATGCTCTTACCTCTAGAGTCTCTCCACGAGCCCCTTCCTTGCTTCTGTCAGAGCTTACTGCACTCTCTGAGGACGGCCCCCAGCCTTGTCTGCTGCCCCTTCCACTCTGCACTCCTGAGGGCAGGGCTCATGTCTGTTTCTCATCTTTGTATCCTCAAGGGCAGGTGCAGACCTTGATATGCTTGTTGACTGACTGACTGACCAAGTGGGTGAGTGAATGAATGAACGAATGTGCCTGTGAAACTTGTAACCTGTCCTTTACTCCTCAGCCGAATCCTTCTGACGCCCTGGTCCTGCTTCTTGCTCTGATTGCCAGGTTTCTCTCCTCCTGGGTGAGCCGTTCTTCACCACCAGCCTGCTTCCGTGGCACAACCTGTACTTCTGGTATGTACGGACTGCTGTGGACAGGCACCTGGCGCCTGGCGCTGTGGTGATGCCCCAGGCTGCCTCGCTGCACATGATGGTCGTGGAGTTCAGGGTAGGCCACCCAGAAGTTTTCGGGCGGAGGATGGGGGGAACCTTGTTTTCTTGTAAAGACTTTGGATGCAGATGGAGCACCTAGGGTCTTAATAGTTTGGGCCTCTGTTTTTCTGTGTCATCACACTGCAGGACTGAATAGAAGAGGCTTGCCTTTGTAAAAAATGAAGTAATTTGGCACATGAAATGGAAATGGCTGTGTGTTGTCATTTTACAATTATGGTTTATCAGAATAATTTTAAAATATAAATTAAGAGTTTCAGAAGATAAGCTGTTCAGCTTGCTCTGCTCTCATTAAGAGCTGAGGCTCCAATTCTGTTACCATACCTCACACACAGCCCGCGCCACACTGGGCCGAGAGGCCTGGCCCCCGCTTCCTGTTAATAAAGTGACTGTTCTGGCAAAAAAAAAAAGAGAGCTGAGGCTCCCGTTGTTAAAAGCATTTTGAGATGGGCGAGTCAGCTTCTTTATGCGAGAAAAATTGAAAACCTTCATTTTAATTTTCTCATCAAAGCAGAACCACAGTCACAAAGTCATTTTGGGAAAGGCATTTTTTATTAAAAGGATTTTGAAATGCTTTTAACCTGAAATGTAGCGTGAATGTCATTTGATATTTCTTTGATAAGAACGGCTTTATCCATTGGTAGCTTAGTGGTTCCATCACTTAATTTTCTGGGCATTTCTTTTGTGTTTTTTATTCACTTGATCAGATTCCATGTAAATTCTGGTTTTCATGGCCAAAGAGGGAATGTGGAGAATGACACTGTTCCTAGGCATATGTCCAAGAGACAGAGAATGCAACGTTGACTGGCCAGAGTGCACCTCTGGTCCCCTCCGGGGATCCTGTCCTCACGCTCTCTTTATAGGCGTAGAGCCTCGAGAACTGGTTGATAGAGCTCTTCCCAATGAACCGGTGTTCAGGATGGACAAGGAGGGAGAGACACTATCCTGGTAGCTCTGGCCGATTGTCCCTCATAGGAGAGGGCTTGGGATCATGGGGGGCTTTACAGGTTTGAGGAACCATCCTGGGTCTTTGGTGTCTCTGGGCCCATTCAACTGTGGGCATTTCTTCCACGCCTGCGGGAGCAGCAAGATGTGCCTCAGGTTTGGACCTGGGGCAGCCCCCCAGCCTGACCTCACTTACCCTTCCTGCTCTTGTCACCACACTTCCGTGTGCCTGGGTGGGCGTGGACATCTCTGTGCTGTCCCACAGAGCCCTTGGTGTGCCTGCCCACCTGCCCCCATTGGGTGAGTGCGGATGTTGGTGTGCCCTGGCTGGGTGGGTGTCAGTAAGGCTGTGCCTTCCTTACAGGACCTGTGGAGGATCCGGAGCCCCTGTGGTGACTGTGAAGGCTTCAATGTGCACATCATGGATGATATGATTAAGGTAGGCAGGGC
This sequence comes from Pseudorca crassidens, assembly GCF_039906515.1. Lineage (NCBI taxonomy): Eukaryota > Metazoa > Chordata > Mammalia > Artiodactyla > Delphinidae > Pseudorca > Pseudorca crassidens. Next base: position 44,536,846 of record NC_090315.1, read on the forward strand.
CACAGCTCCCACCCACAGTGTCCCACCCACCCACTCCACATGGCCACAGGCTTCTGATGGGGACGTGTGGCTTCCATGGAGGGACCTGGGTTGGGCAGTGCAGGCAGCACGCAGAGAGCTCCTCTGTTGGGGGCAGCGAGGGCAGGTGTATCCGTTCTACTTTGTTCACCATGAGCATGAACCTGAGAGCCATTGGGTCTCCAAGTCTGGCTGGTATTAGGCCATTCTAGCCCCTGGGCTGTAACCCCTGAATCAGAATTTTGGGTTGGGGCCTGTCCACCACCAGGCCACTGGAACCATTCCTGCCAGTGTCAGCAGCTTGTTCTCTTTTCGGACGGTCTCTCTAGAAGGCAATTTTGGCAACCTTCTGAGCCAGCTATTTTCATTTTGGGGACTCTATTCCAGGGGAAAGTGCTAGAGCATGGAGGGGGGTGGGATGTGCAAGGAAGGTCCTGCAGGGTTATTTGTACATCAGTAGGGGATCGAGTCAGCCACCAGGGTCTCCATCTCCCAGAACCCAGAGCAGTCATGAAAGTGCCAGCGATATTTGGCTCAGCCAGGATGGGTGTGAAGAGTCATGAGCCCCATTAGAAGGGCAGGGCAGGGAGCACCATCCCATTTTTATGTATTAAGAAAATTCACACGTGTAATAACTATAAATGGAAAGTAACCTTTAAAAATTGTGTACAATATTAATTTTTTTTTAATAATATAAATTTATTTATTTATTTTTGGCTGTGTTGGGTCTTCGTTGCTGCACACGGGCTTTCTCTAGTTGTGGCGAGCGGGGGCGACTCTTCGTTGCAGTGCACGGGCTTCTCGTTGCGGTCGCTTCTCTTATTGCGGAGCACAGGCTCTAGGCGCGTGGGCTTCAGTAGTTGTGGCATGTGGACTCAGTAGTTGTGGCTTGCGGGCTCTAGAGCGCGGGCTCTAGAGCGCAGGCTCAGTAGTTGTGGCGCACAGGCTTAGTTGCTCTGCGGCCTGTGGGATCTTCCCAGACCAGGGCTTGAACCCATGTCCCCTGCGTTGGCAGGCTGATTCTTAACCAGTGTGCCACCAGGGAAGTTGCCCCAATTTCTTTTTAATTAGAAAAAATTTGCACATGCAGAGAAAAAGGGGTGGAGCAGTGGACACCAAAATGTTAGTTGTGTGATTAGGAAGTGGTTAATATTTTCCTCATTTTGCTTATCTTTCTGTTTACAGTTTTTCTACAGTGATTGTGGATTACTTGTGTAAACATATTTTAAGTAAATAAATCCAGTGGACATTTTCAGTTTCCATCTTACCTGCCTCTTCACAGCATACCACTAACTGTTCGATTCTTCTAGAAACCACTGCACACCCGGGCTCCCCCTGGCCACTTCTCAGGCTCCTTCCTGGATTCCTCCCCTCTTCTCATCCCCTAATGTGTCCTGTGTTCTAGGTCTCCCCCAGGCCCCTGCCCAGACCCCCATAGCTGTCCCCATCTTCTCTCTTTGCTGGCCAGTGTCTGCATCTCTCCTGAGCTCAGACCAAATAGCTAAGAGCTGTGGATTCTCCACCGAGATGACTTCAAGCATTGTGACCTGATGCTTCCAGAATCCATCTTCTCTTTCCCCTCCCTGAGCCTGGCCCCTTCCAGTGCTCCTGTCCTAGACCTGCTGCCGCTTCATACCTGCCTGCTGGGCTCAGGGCCCCAGCAACCTCCCAGACAAGTCTTCACCTTCCCTTGCAGTTGGTTGTTGGGTTCCATAACCATCAGGTCCTTTGTGAGCCAGTTTTCTTCCCCCGCTGCTGCTGGTCTGGTCTGGGGCACTTTGATCTCTCGTTGTCTGACCATGCACCCTCCTGCCTCTCCCAGTCAGCCTTCCTCCGCAGGGAGCCCAGGTGAATCTGTAGATCCGAAGTCTGGCCCTGTCTGTCTCCTGCAGGAAAACCCTGTAAGGCTCCCTGAGCCCTTACTCCCACCCCAGCAGTCACCCCGCACTGTTCGGCCCGCTCTGCACTGCTCTTCACCCTTCCCCTGCTGGGCTTTGTCCACTCTCCTCTTTGCTGCCAACTTCTGTGTAACCTTCAAGAGGCAGCCTAGAGATCACCCGTCCGGGCAGCTCTCCTGCCCAGCCCTGTTCTCAGCTGGTCAGTGTCCCCCAGGCACTGTGTTCGCTTGTCTTCCAGTTGTCTCCATCTAGACTGGGAGCCTTGTATGGGGGTGATCTGGCAGCTGTAGTGCTCAGAAAGGGTCACTGAATGGGCAAGTGTCCAAATGACAGGTATTTTCATCAATAGACAGTTGGTCTTCAAGGTAGCTCGTGAGATGGGCAGTGTCATCCAGTTTTATATTTTATTTTATTTATTTTATTGTGTTTTACTTTATTTATTTTGGCTGGGTTGGGTCTTCGTTGCTGCGCGTGGGCTTTCTCTAGCTGCGGTGAGCGGAAGGCTACTCTTCGTTGCGGTGCGCGGGCTTCTCATTGCAGTGGCTTCTCTTGTTGTGGAGCATGCGCTCTAGGCATGCGGGTTTCAGTAGTTGTGGCTCGCGGGCTCAGTAGTTGTGGCTTGGTGGCTCTGGAGCGCAGGCTCAGTAGTTGTGGCACATGGGCTTAGTTGCTCTGCGGCATGTGGGGTCTTCCCGGACCAGGAATCGAACCCTGCATTGGCAGGCAGATTCTTAACCACTGCGCCACCAGGGAATTCCCAGTCATCCAGTTTTAAAAGGGAGATAATGAAGCTTAGAGTGACTTACTGAGGAAACGGCTTGTGAATGGTGGCAGGAACAGAAGCCAGCTGGTCTGGCTAGGCACCTGTGGTCTTTTGTGAGGACCCATTGCCCCACGTGACTATGGCAATTACCCTGAGGGACCAGGGCCATGGAGGTTAGGGGCCACTGGCATAGATAAACCCTGGAGCCGAGGACATGGCCTTGTTCCCTGGTCGCCCGGCTCTGTCTCTGCACACCCCTACCTCCTCTTCCCTTCTCAGCACGCCCTCGACTTCAGGGAGAGCAAGGAGGCCGAGCCCCACCCACTGTGGGAGTACCCGTGCCGCAGCCGCTCCGAGCCCCAGCAGATCCTGACCTTTGATTTTCGGCAGCCGGTCCCCCTGCAGCCTGTCTGTGCTGAGGGTGCCATCGAGCTGAAGAGGTGAGCGTGGTCTCCAAGGTGGGGGCAGTGGGGGAAGTGGCAGGGTTGTTTTCTCATAGTTATTGCCCAAGTGGCTAAGCACTTACTTTGGCCACTTTCATGTGGGTGGGATGGCTGTCCTTGTCTCAGCCTTGCCCCTCCTGAAGTGGCCCTGAGTGTATAGTGGGTCCCCACAGCTTCTGGGTGGGGAGGGCGAGCCAGAGTGGGCTCTCTCAGATCCTCCCACATCTGAGGCTCCCTTTGAGCTAAGCAGCATGGTACACACAGCTGCAGAGAAATGTGAATTTGGTTGCTATGGTTACCCAGTGGATCATATTCCTGAACTCTCCTGGGAATTAAAGCAGGTTAGGAATTGGTAGGGGCTGTCGTTGTGATGCACGGTCAGGCCCATCCAGCTCCAGCCCTAGCTCCCTTCATGGGGAGGGGCGGCTTCTTCCCAGAGGAAAAACTTTCTTCTAACTGGGTGGAGGCCGTGAGCCCAGAACCCCTTTGGGCTCCTGTGACAAGGGGGAGGCAGGACAGTTGCCCATCTGTGCCTGCCATCCAGAGTATCTGGGAGAGCTCTTCTAGACTTTGATGCCTGGACTCCTCTCTGAGCCTTCTGAGCCAAACCTTTCTGTGACCTCAGGCCGAGGAGGCTGGTCCGGCAGCAAGCTGGCCCTGCCCCAGGGTTACTCTTGAGTATTTGGCCAGGCTGTGGGGAGTGAGTGGGAGCTTTGGGTTGTGGCTCTTCTTGCTCAGCATTTTACTGAGTTGCCTTAGTCAGTTGGAGTGTTAGGAGCCTCCTCACTGGGCAGGATGGAAGTGGAAGAGACGAGAGGTTTCTGAAAAGCAGAGGGGAGCCATGACCATGCTTAGCCAGTCTCTCGTGCAGCTGTTTGTTTTTGGCCCAACGTTCCCACCCCCCATCCCACCCTCACCCCCAGGTCTGGGAGGAGCCACGGAGCCGTCCTGTGGATGGAATACCACCTGACCCCGGACAGCACGGTCAGCACCGGCCTCCTGAAGCCTGCGGAGGACAAGGTAGTGCTGTGTGCGCGGGTCCCAGAGTGGGCCGGCCCTGAGAGCAGGTGCCGCCGTGCCACCTGCCTGCGCTCCAGGTGTTCCTGGCAAGTTCAGCCAGATGATAACTCCTCAGTGGCCCCAGGTCACCCGGCCCTGAACAGCAGCTTCCCACCACGAGCTGCCTGGGCTGGAGGCTGGCCAGGAGGGTGCTGGGGTGTCAGAAGCCCTCACCGCCTTCTTGCTGCTTCCCCTGCAGGGGTACTGTTGCTGGAACCCCCACTGCAAGCAGGCTGTGTACTTCTTCAACACCACACTAGACCCCAGAGTGCCACCAGGTGGCCCCCAGACCATCACCTACACCGTGGAGTTCCACCCCCACACTGGAGATGTCACTGTGGATTTCACGCTCTCAGATGCCCTGGACCGTGGGTGCTGACCCTCACTCGTTGAGAAATAAAGTGGCTGAGGGTGCCAGGCTCTGAATGGTGTGGCTTTCTGTGAAGGAAGGTGAAGGCGCCTCTCCTTTCAGGGCCCGGCTCGGCCTCTGGGCTTGGAGGAGACCTCTTCCCTTTTTGTGTTTTTGCTCTGTGGCTCCTTGCTCCAGATATGGTGGGAAGCGGGGATGGCTTTGGAGCTGAGGAGGGGCCAAGGAGCCCACCCTGCAGTGGTTATGAAGTGCTCAGAAAGCTCCAAGGCTACAGCGTCCCTCCTACCCAACCAGGGAGCGGAGCCAGAGTTGACTGGGCTGGGCAGCTTGGGCTGCTCTTGGCTATGCAGTGCTGGGGTGGGCATGCTGCTCTCGTGGGAGCTGGCCTAGCCTGGCCTGCACTGGGGACCTTTGAGTCCCACCTGCCTGCTTCAGCTAGGAGGGGCTTCTGGGGGCAGAGTCGCAGACTTATGGCTGGGCCCCAGGCCTTGAAGACCCTGGCAGGGCCAGGCCAAAGACCGAGTTCAGACCCTTTCACTTGCTAAGTAGTGGCACCAGTCCACATTTGTAAGGGTCTGGCCTCCATGTGCAGCACCAGCAGGTGACCAAGACCAGCACCTAGACACCAGGCTGCTTTTCAGAGGATAGGGAGGAGGCTGTCCCAAAGCAGTTCCTCAGAGGCAGACCCAGGAAACCAGCCATCAGAAGGGAGCCAGGAGGTACGGCCCTTTCCCGTGTGCCCCTCTTTTAGCAGAAGGACCTCGTCCCCTAGAAGTCTGGGGCGGATGGGTATGAGTGCAGTCACCCCGACGTTGCCTTGCCAGAGAAGGTCAGAGAGCCCCAAGGAGGCCCTAGCCTTGTTTCTTCCCACACTCAAGGTGCCCTTCTGCTGTTTACTCCCAGTTCCAGAGGGAGTAAGAGAACCCAAGGGGCCTGATTTCCTGGTGGTTCAGGGCAGACTCAGGCTGTGCCCATCCTGTGGGGAGAGGCAGGAAAGGCAGGCCCCCCACAGTGGCCTCCCCACAGCCCCGCTTGGCCGCCTAGCCCCTTGGAGTCAGAGCAGGGCCCAGCCTAGCTTTTCACTTAAATGAGTGGAGAACACCAGCCTTGAGCCTCACAGTTTTATTTTTTCCTCATTATCCATCCTTTCAGCACCAGTAAAGGAAAAAAAAAACACCTCTCTTTTCAAAATATTTTATCAGGTGTAAAGATTGTTTTTCTTCTAGGGAAGAATCGTCTGGATATATATTTGATAATGTTCTTACCAAAACCTCAGGTGTGCTTACCATATAAAACCCCTAATGTCCCATGAGGATACAATACAGAAAAAAATACAGAAATTAAAAAAGTCTTTTTTTCTTTTTTAAAACAGTATTTCTAAATCTCAGCAAGTTAATACAATAGTTAAAAAGCATCAAGATTAATATCCATACTTAAAACTCAAGGTGGTCTGGACAAATGAAATGACCGTTTTCTTCCAAAGTTGACCCCTGCCTCCTGCCTTCTCTGGAGGAGGCTGGGCCCGGGGCAGGTGCAGGGCCTTGGGGATTTGGGTGACCCCTGGTCCATCCTTCCCAGGCCTAGATGCCACAGAAACATCTGAGATATTTCTTTTCTTTCTTTTTTAAAAATCGGAATGGAAAAGTCTGGCTTGTACATAGACCCGGGGGTGCACAGGCTTGATGAAACTCGTGGCTGGGTGATGGCGGCCTCAGTGCTGAGGCCCTGCCAGAGGGCAGTGCGAGGGGAGAGGGGAGCCAGGCCAGCTCTGCTCTGGACACTAGGCAGGCTGGGCAGAGGTGACCTTGTTAGGACAGCAAATGACTGAGGCACAGGGAGGTATGACTTGCCTAAGGCCGCCCTGTGAGTAGGGAGAGAAGCATGGCCCCCTGTGCCTTGGCTCCTCCCCAGCTGCCCTGGGAGGCAGGCGGCCCCTCTGAAGGATGAAAGCTGTGCTGGAGTCGCTCTGCTTCAGGAGCCCTGGCCCTGCTTCCGCTGCTGTCCTGGGTACACAGCTGACCCGCAGCCTAGGGGCCTCGGCTCAGGCCCAGACATCTAGGCATCACATCTGCCCCGTTGAGCTCCACCTGTGAGCAGATTCCTGGCTGCTCCTGGGATTGGAGACCTCTGATCCAGTGAAGCCTAGCCAGGGCCTCAAGAGCCACAGCCTTGGAGGAGGGGTGCAGCAGAGAGCCCAAGGAGGACTACACCCTAGACGGTGAGCAGCCCCTCCTGGCTTGACTTGGGGGGTGGGACTGGGGGCCTGGCCAGGGAAGTGCTCCAAGCAGTGAGGCCCTCAGCTCAGCTGCTGCCCCAGCCAGGGGCATTCAGACCAACCAGTGCCACTGTGAGTGTGGCTCTCAGGAGTGTCTTACTCCAGCGCAGGCCTGGCCTCTGGCCTTGGCCCCCTCTTGGTCCCTCTTGCAGCTCAGTGGGTGACAAGGCACAGCATCAGCTTATTGGCACCAGGAGGCTCCTGGCAGCATGGTCCTGGTGTGTCCCCAGCCTCGTTGGGCAGAACTGGCCTCGAGCCAGGCGGGCACATGGGTTGGGGCGCTGTGAAGAGGGGAGACCATTGGGAGTTGTCAGTAACAGCTCCCAGAGTCGAAGGGGCCTCGCACCTGGAAGCAGACAAAACCCTCCCTGCGTGACTCTGGGGGGCGTCCCCAGGTGAGTTTAAAAAGGCCAGTGGGCAGAGGCAGTGCTGCCGTGGGATGAGGAGCTGTGGGCTTCACCTGCAGGCTCTGCCATGCTGTGCGCGTGTGCCTGGGGCTGGCCCTGGTCACATGGTGGCAGAGTGGATGCCAGCCAGTATCACTCCCTGCCTGGGGCGAGCAGTGGCCATTGGCCTTGCCACCCCCGGCCTGCACGCTGGTGAGGGGACAGGCTGCTCTGTGCCTTGGCTTCCAGCCCCTTTGTCCAGGGCCCCCAGATCGGGTTGCTGTTGAGGATTGGCCTGGGAGGACAGAGCCGCAGCCCCACCCAGAGGCAGGTGGACGGTTCCTGAGCTCAGCCAGCACGTGGATGGGGACAGTCCCCAGGAAAAGATTGGTCCCAAACCAGAAGGGTGTCCGGAGGGGAGACAGGATCAGGCAGAAAGAGGATGTGTTGGTTTTGACAGAAGAGAAGCTACAAATCTATCATTTTCAAAACCAGAAGTTCCCCTCCCCCCTAATGCCGTGAGTTGCCCTTTTTCCTGTAAAAAAGTGATGCTCTTTCCTTGGATTCCCGTCTATGGCTCCATTGCCCAGATTGGAGTCTCCAAGGGAGGCTCCAGGCTCTGCTGTGCCTGTCTTAGGAAAAGCAGCATTCTCCCTCGTGGCTTGCAGACCCTTTAAAGTGAAGGGTTGTTTTTGTTCTTAACTTTTTTGATTTTCTTTAAAATGTAATCGCCCTTGAATGCAAGACCCTGGGGAAGAGCCCGGGCTCGCTGGTAACTGGACACAGCCCTCACGGTCCCTGCTCATGAGCTGTCCAGGCTGGAGGTGGCGAGCCGGCGGCCGTGTGTCCAGGAATGCTTCTTTGGCTGGTTCTGATTGTGTTTGGAGTTTGGCCTTGGGTGAGGCCCAAGTGAGGGGTCTGTGGCTACAGCGTGGCACATGGCATGCGGGCAGCGTGCATGCGAGGGTGCAGGCATGCGAGACAACATGGCAGCAGACAAAAATAATGAACCCTGGACGAAGCTTGAAAAGAGATACAAAGAGTACAGAAACCCGGTTCTCATACTAACCCACGGGTTACAAACTAGGTTGTGCTGTAGATTTGTAGAAAATAACAATTTGAAAGAATGGCACTGGTTGGGCAGCCAGGACTCCCAAGCCCGGCCTGACTCCTGTCCATGGCGAGTGCCCAGAGGTGCTGGGCAGCGCTGGTTCCAGCTCACCCAGGACTGGCTGCAGCTCTCCCAGGCCCCTGCCCGCCTCCCCCAGCACGGGTGGTGCTCGCTGAGGGGACATGGCCAGGGAGGGACTGCAGCTCAGAGGGCTGGCGGAGGCCCTGCTGCTCGTGATGACTTGGCCCATTTATGCCTCCTCCTCCCCCGCAGATACCATCAGTCGCATGGCCACCGGGAGGTGGTCTGTCAGGCCCGACAGCTGGGTGATGAAACTGAATTCTTCTACCTCCTGGGCGGGGGGAGGAGAAACATCCCAGTTAGACCCAAAGGGCATCCTGTAAAGGAGAGGCCTGGCCCAGACCTTCCTGAAGGCAGAGGGGTGGGAGGATCCATGGGCCCCAAAGGCCTCCTGGATGGGCACGTCCCATTTCCAGAGGAGAGCTCAGTGCTGCCAAGGGGTGCAGGGCTAGGGTCCCCTATGCCCAGCCCAGCCCAGCCCAGACTCACGGCCTTCCAGTCTGGGCACAGCCCCTCCTCCCCGTGCAGCATGTAGTCAATGCGCCTGCCGTTGCCCTTCAGCAGCTCTTTGCGTCCCTTCTGGCCTCCCCCAGGGCTCTTGCTGCTGGGGAAGGCGAGGTACTCGCGACGACCTTCCTCGCTCTCCAGGACCCTGCTCACACAGAAGGCACAGGAAGGCAAGGTGAGCCCCGCCCCCGCTGCGGTCCAGGTCCTGAGTGTGGAGCCGCGTTCTGCCCGCAAGTCAGACCAAACCCCTGCATTTAAGATCTGTCTTCCCTGTGAGCCCCAAAAGGGACTGGGATGGACAGAGACCGCACCTGAGTCTGAGTTCCTGACCGACCTGGGCCACTCCAGAATCTGCGTGGGAGCGTCCCATGTCCACCGTGGGCTGGCAGCACTCTCTTTCCCTTTCTGAACTAGAACGTTGGCACCACCCAGAGCCTGTGACCAAGCTGGGGACAGAACTGCCCAGCCCCTCTCCAGGATGGTTTCTGCTCTGAGCTAAGAGTGTCCTGTTTTGGGGAACTTGATCTTTGCAGTGAGCCTCAGGGACCTTCCTCTTCTGGAAGTCCCCAGGCCTCCCATGACTCTTGTTTCAGGTCAGCAGGGGGCCAGGGGAGCCAGGAGACAACCAGACCCCATCCCAGGACTGGACTGCTGTGTCGGTCAGTCCCTGAGTGGTTTTGCCATCAAGCCTCTGAGCCTCCACTGTCCCTCCTAACACAAGAATGATGACTGTGGCCCCAGAACACTTTGGGGACCAGGTGTGTGAAGAAAGGAATAAGGTAGGATGCAGCTGTCGCCCCATTTCTCAGTGGAAGGAAACTGATAGGGATGCATATGTGTTGGTCAAGGATCTACAGGGAGGGCAGGGCGCTCAGGTGGAATGTTACGCCCTGAGTCCGGGTCTTCTGACTCCTTGACTGCCATCTGCTTCCTGCCAGGTTTCCTCCAGAGCCTGAAAATCGGTGGTAAGGAGCCTTCAAGGAACACCCCATCTCAGAGGGCAGATGCAGGCCAATGTTGGGAGTGAGAGGTGCAGCCACTGAGAGACACTACACAGGCCTGCCTGCCCGGCTAACGCCTGGACAAATGGACAGGGCACCTGGACAGGCACAGCCAGCAAACATGGATTTCTGCAGGGTCTTTATCAGCCTTGAGATAAATAACACTAATGACATGCAGAACGTAGTCATATCTCAGAAATATAATCCATTACTGTCCTTTGCCTTTGATAATTAATTCCAGCATCAATGATCTAAGAGTTACTGATAGTCATTTTTAAATCATCATCTCATAAAAAGATAATTTTCTCGGCATAGGATGATGTTTCAAATTTAGTCTATAATTAATTGGCTCAAATTAGCTGCAAGGAGCCATTGCCGTGGCTCTGTGCAGTCTCAGGATGTGAATTATAAATTGGCTCTGCTGCTGGCCTCTCAGCTGTGCCCTTTTTGGAAGTCTCGGGTTCAAGAATGCAGTTTGGCTGGGATGGAACGGTCTCTACTTTGAAAAGGACAGGCTTGTCTTATCTCTGTTCGTGTTTTTATTTGCCTAATGGGTGGCTACCAGCTGCCGGGCTCCTGCAGCAGATGCCATCCCCAGGGCTCTTCGGCAGGGGTGTCTGCAGCGCTTGGCCTCGCCCTCGGAGATTCTGGTCCTTTTTCCTGTGCCCAAGGCAGGCTGGGGCTCAGGGCAGGCCAAGCTCTGGTAGAGTGGACCCGGACTCTGGGTGCTGGTGTAGGAAACACCACCTCGAGGCCCCAGGCCTACTCGGAGGCTTCTTCTTGGTAAGGATACCCCTGAGGCATGAGGTCCACCACAGCCTCCGCCCACCCCCAGCTTGCCTCCCTGAGGCTCTCACAGGCGTCTTCCCATGGGGCTGTGCGCTCTTGTCTGCCCGCAGAGCCCATCTCTCCACACCTGTTTCTGGGTTGGTGCTCATCCCAGACCTGAGAGCTGCCTGGATCTGCCTACCCTGCCTGATCACAGCAGCATGGGTGCTGGGTGCTTACTTTTGCAGATTGTCAGGGGTGCACACTTCCTCGTCGTAGAGACCGTCCTTGTCCAATAGGGTACCTGGGGACAAGGGGGTGAGAGTGGTCACTGCGGGCAGGGCCCAGCCAGCCTCAAGGAGGGCTGCCTCCCTGGGGCAGTAGGGTTAGGCCAGGGCTTCTGTGGGCTGGGCAGCTGAGTGCCCCCCCTCTCCCCAGCAGTGAGGTCTTGGGGGCAGGTCTCTCCGGGAAGCCCATGGGGTATCAGGCCTCGGCAGTGCCCCTCCCCTGCCCCAGTCCCCCTCCCCTCCCCCCCAGAGCCCGTGCCCAGCCCCAGCTCACCGATTGCCCATGGCTTCTCCTCCCCAGGCCCCAGGCGGCAGGGGTCCTTGTAACGTGTAAACAGGGAGTGCTGCTGCTCCAGCTTGTCGTCTGTGCAGGGAGGGAGGGAGTGCTGAGGAGCTCCTGGTGTCTGGCCTGTCCTGGAGGGCCACCTGCCCCTGGTTCCGGTCTGACCAGAGTCACCAGGTCCCTGTCCCTCAGGTAACTGCCTCTGGGTGGGGTTTGTGTCCCCAGACAGATGGATCTGTGGTTCATCTGTCACTGGGTTTCTGTGTCCTTGAGAATGCCCCCTTTAACAGCCCTCAGAATTGTGCCTGGTGGGACTTTCCTGGTGGTCCAGTGGTTAAGACTCCACGCTCCCAATGCAGGGGGCCCAAGTTCAATCCCGGATCAGGGAACTAGATCCTGCATGCCACAACTAAAAGCGCCCGTGTGCCACAACTAAAAAAAAGATCCTGCACGCGGCAACAAAGATCCCGCGTGCCGCAACTAAGACCCGGCACAGCCAAATAAATAAATGTTTAAAAAAAAAAAAGAATTGTGCCTGGTACAAAGTAAGAGCTGAATACAGACTTGGTGAGTATCATTAGCTAACCCCATTAGTCTGGGTTTCAGAGGCTCCCAGCCTTCCCTGCCAGAGGTTCATCTGTGGGGTATCTCTTTTTCTCCAGCGAGGTGGCCTCTGAGCTATTTAGGGAGATCAAGTCCTCTTATTCTAGGAATTCTTGGGGGCAGAGAAATCATAGTCTTGCCAAATGTCCCACCCCCATGCTCTGGAGGAGCAGGAAGTTACTTGAGCTGCCTGACCCCGGTCTTTGCAGCTGTGACTGGAACCCATGCCTCCCCGAGTGGCCGACCCTAATGGTGAGGAGCACGCCTCACCAGAGGAGCAGTTGTCAAAGTTAAAATCTCCGCAGACGACGTCAAACGCCACCAGCTCCTCGGGGTTGGCTGCGCTGGACGAGGAGGTAGATTTTCGGAAATCAGCCAGCCAGTCCTGAAGCATGTTCAGCTGCTCACACCGAATGTCACTGTCCTCTGTGCGGCAGAACCACAGAGAGATGATGAAGCTGCTGCCAGGCCCCAGCCAGGCCAATCCCAACACTCTGAGGGGACATTCCCCACCCGCTGAAGCTTGGGCCCCTGGACCCTACCTGGCAGGGCGTGCAGGTGTGTGCAGGAGATGTACCCGACAATTCTTTGGTCGTGAGGTGTATTTCCTACCTGCACCTGTAGGGGAGGAAGCAAGGTGTTGGTGATGAGGCCTATGAGTTATCACTTCTCTGAGCACAAGGGGACACTGGCGACTCCTGCCCCCAGCCAGGTCAAACTCTCAGAAGCCCAGCTCTGTCGACTCCTGGCTAGACTGGGGCCCTGGGAAGAACAGCACATGTCCTGCTTCTAGGAACTTCTGCTCCAGTGTGGGAGGCAGATGCATGAAGAAGTACCAGCCTGTGGCATGGTGAGTGCCACCGACAATTCAGGCACGGTTTTACAGGAGAGAGATGCAGAAATTGCTCCCCACACCCCTGCTGTCTCCTGGTGACCAGAAGGGCCACATGGATGACCCTGAAGTGCCAGCCCCTTGGTTCTTTGTCCACTCCTGCCTGGTGGCTCTTTCCTTCTCCCCTTGGTCACACCCTGGACCTGATCATGGCTTGGAGCCCATTCCTGTGAAGTCTGAATTAGGCTCCCCTCTGGGATGTGGTGCAGCCACAAAGCCCACCACCCTCATCCACTGTGAGATGCCTTGGACCTTGCCTTCGGCTCTGTCTTCCCAGTCTCTGCCTCTCTGGCTTCATGAGCAGTCATTTTAACTGCTTTTTGATTGTGGTCCCCTGTTAGTCCCCAGATCTGGGATGACAGCTGTGGCTGGTGTCTCCATGGCACCTATGTCATGGCTGGCCCCAGGCACCCCATGGCCTCCATCCTGAGCCCAGTCCTCCTTCCTCCACAGGGGCTTCTTCACGCTCTACTCTCCCCAACCTCGGTCCTTGCCTGCTGCTCACCTCCTTCACTGGAGACAGCGTACCTGGCAGGTGGAGTGGGGCCGAGGGCTCCTCCCTGACTCCCTGCCCAATTGCAGGTTACCCTGGCAGACTGTTTCCACGGGTTGGCATAATGAAAACGAGCAACTCAGTTGTACAGCACAGACAACTCGGCCCCCAGTGGTGAGCCTGGTGCAAGCCTGAGCCCTTGTCGGGCTGTGGTCGGGGAGGGGAGGGTTGGCAACCTAGCCTGCGGGTTCTCAGGCCCTCTGCTGGAGGCTGTGACAGGAGAGTCCCTCCTGGCGTGCTCCCCAGACCATTCTCGGGTGCCCTTCCCAGAGGCCTCTGGTTGAATCCACATCCTCTTCCTCTCTGGGCTTTCCTCCCATCTGAGCCTCAGCTGTCTTCCCCATATTTCACTAATCTATTCCAGACTGGGTTTCGTATGATGTTGAGACCCTGGACCTCGGGAAGTCTCCAGGGAGGGTGACTGTAGAGGCCAGTTCTTGGCTGAGGTGCATGCAGCAGCAGCGCGGGTGCCCCTGGCCTCTGCTGAGCATAGCTCTGCCCATCCTCCAGCTAACAGTGGCCTGGACTCATCACGGGCCCTCTGCTCTGAGAGCCTCGGGAGGCTTCCATCCTTCTTTCTGCTGCTGAAGTCAGGTTGGTATTATTCTCCTCCATGAGGTCTTTCTCGTCATCGAACACCCTTAGCTTTCTACAGCTCTTCATCCCCTTTCCCAGCCTGGATAGATGCACATCTTTCCTTTTCCAGTGCCCAGGCAGATGAATGTCTGGTTACTTGATAATGGGCCTGGATTTGGGGCTGTTTGTAAGCTCATATGTTCACCATTCACTTCTTGCCCATATTCCAGGCCCAGACCTTTGCCCAATGGTACCCCCACCCCTGGAATCCCTTGGAAATTACACACCATTGGTTCCCCCTGTTGCAAAAACACAACACAGCTTTAAAACCACAGTGCCCCCAGAGGCCACACGATGGTGCTGTCTGCATCCTCAGGCCAGGAGTCTGTTCTCTCCTCTATAATAATATTCACGCTGTGAGCACCATGCCTAGCCCTTCACGGATGCGGCTTTACTAGAGCCTTACAACAACTATGAGGATTATACTAAAATTACACCATCCGTGGCCGGGGTCATGAGGCTCTGGTGGCTGAGGCCGGTTCAAATCTGATGCTCAAATCTGACATTCTTGGCTCATGCCCATTCCTCCCCCTGCTCTACACTGCTTTCTGAGCTCCTGGTGACTGAGCCACGCTTTTCAACAACTGCCCATTTGAGGCTTTTAGTGCATAAGCCCCTCACTCGCTCAGCACTTCATGTCACCTGCCTGTGCTGAATCCTGGGTGGGGACGGAGACAAGTGCAGGGAGGCACCACTCGGCCCTGCTGCTGAGGAGAACCTGCCCGGAGGGAAGACACGCAGAACGAGGTATGTCAGCCCCCCGCCCTCTTCCTTCCATCAGTCCTGTGAGGTCCCCAAGATCCACTTTATTATGTGCTGGGACCTAACTGATTCCCGGGGCTTGAGTCCTCGGGAGCCTCAGAGGCTCGTGTTTCTCTTGCAAAAAACAATCACTCTGAGAGGTTGTGCCTTTAGTCCTGGTGGACAAAGACTGTCAATAGAGCAGGGCCCAGAATCAGGCTCTGTCACGCCTGAGGCAGAAGCCAGTCCATTCCCTCCCTCCTTTCTCCGGGCATCTCGGTAGCAGGAAAGCACACTTTCCTTGAGGATGAGGAGCTCTGCAGAGTAAATGGGAAGGCAGGGCTGGATGGGGAGCCCCGGGTGAAGGGAGCAGCCCGGCTAGCACATTTCCAGCCCCTGGGCCCTTCTGGGGCTGGCCTGGCTCCTGAAACCTCGCTTATTTCACTCTTCTACGTAGAGAAAGAGGCACACTCTCGCCAACAGAGATGAGCTGGGTCTGCTGTGCCGGGCACAACAGCTCTGCTCTCGAGTTCTGTCTGACGGGAGAGGCGGGCAGCAAGACATCTGGGGCCAGGGCTGAGGAACCCCCGAGGGAAAGCTGGCTTGTGCTGGACGCTGCTGAGGAGAGCTCCACTGAGGTGGGGCAGCCAAGACAAGGGGCATCGGCACATGGAGGCCCCTCAGGGTGCTGCTGGAGCAGAGCCCAGGGATGTTGGAGGGGCCCAGGTGAAGGCTGACTTCTCCCTGAGGCAGCAGGAAGAGGGTAAAAGGAGTCAGACTTGGGACATGAGGAGGACAGGTTAGAAATGGGAGGACAGCCCAAAACATCTGGGTGGATGCAGAGGAATGGTGGCCTGGGCAGTGATCTTGCAGCTGGAGATATGGGGTGGACCCAGAGGTATCTGGAAAGTGAAAGTGGGAGCCCGGGTAGATTGACTGGGCTCAGGGCAAGAGAGTCCTCAGCAAGTGCGGAAATGGAGGCTGTGGAGCCACTTCCCCGGGCAGGTGCCTGGGGCCGGCTGGCCATGGTGTAACAGCTTGGAAATGAAGAGGGCTGGCCAAGTGGGGCCACCTGCTCTGGGGGCTGCCAACCCCCAGCTCAGGCTGAGAGCTGGACAGAATGCAGCAGACATGGTGCTGCCAGATCTGCCAAGGTGGGGAGAGAAGTTGCAAACTGAATTTCATGTGAAATTGCTTGATTTTTAAATGTTGGCCAACACAAGAAATTTTTTAATGGTGTGGACCAAATTAAACACATCTGAAGACTAGTTTTAGATCCAGGAGGTAGAGGGCTCTTCAGCATTTAAAGGATGGGCAGGCGACAAGGAGCCTGGAAGGAACAGCCAGAGAGGTAGGAGGTGGGAGGGAAGCCCGTGTCGGAGGGGCTGTCCCAAGGAGACTTGTGACCCTGGTGGGCATGATAGTTGGGGTGCCAGGCTGAGGAAAGAGAGGAGGAGGGGGCATGTGGGCTGGGGGAAGGCTTGAAGGGGCCCTGGCCTTTGAGCGGTCTGTAGTAGAGCAGGCGGGAGGGAGAGGGTGCGTTCCCTCCCACCCACAAACTGACATGTCCCTTCCTTCCCCAGAAGGTCACTCCGGCTGCTGAGACAGAACACTGACAAATCATATGCCAAAATGGGGAGGTTGGTCTCCTGTAAGAGGAGTGCCTTCAATTTCAGCATCTCAGGAGAGCCAGGGACCACAGATCTGCGCCGGCTGAGCCACACAAGAGCCTGAGCGATGGGAGGGGAGTTCTGGGCGTTGGGGTGTGGCCCTGGCTCCCGCAGGCTCCATGTGGACCATCCGCCGGGCCCTCGCTCCTGGCAGGAGCTTGACTGACAGGTGGCACTTCCCTGGACAGGCTGAGCACAGTCAGAGCTGAGGCCTGGGCATGAGCGCCTCACCACGCTGGGCCTCCACAGTAGCCGCACCAGCCCCCTCCGTTCACGGAACCCCTTCTGGGAGAACTGAGAAGTCTTGAGGGGAATACAGAGAAGATCCGCACCTGAAGCAGCTGCTGCCTCTGGGGGCGGAAAGCCCCGTTCTGTAGCAGCTGGCCAAACGGTGCTTCGGAAAACTTTGGAAGCACCAAGAGCAGCTTTTGGACGGGGAGCAGAAAGTCAACACGCTGAGCGTGTCAGGCTCAGAGGAAGATAAATGCGTAATGACCAAATTACCGTGGTCTAAAAGCTCTCCCAATTGCATCCAAATTAGCAGAAATAATTATGATTCACTTTAATTAGTGACTGTGGAAGTGAAGCCTCGGGCTGGTGGGCAGAGGGCCTGGTGTGGCAGCTGCGTGACAGCCAGGAGGAAGAGGGCATGCTGGCCAGTGAGCCTGGTGGCCTGAGGCAGCGGGTGTGGTAACGCCCAGGGCCTGAGAGGCCTGCCTGCAAGCCTACCGCCATTTGTCTGCAATGATTCAGAGAAGGGGCTCCCTGCCTCCACCGCCTACCACCTTCACCACCGGCACCGTGGGAACCTCCCAGGCCTCGCCGCTCCCGTGCCGCTCCCCACCTTATGAGTAGGCTCTGCGTTGCCCCCGCTTTACAGATGGGGGAATGGTGGCTCAGAGATCTGAGGAACTTGCCTGAGATCACCCAGCCTGGAGCCTCGGCTCCTGTCCCTGCATTATTTCCCTTGTCTCTGAGCTGGGGGCCCCCCAGTTCCACTCCATGAAAGGTCTTGTCTGCCCCATGCCCTCCAAGAGAGCGAGGACCCTGGCTGCAGCCTGCCTCCCCCCATGGCTCTGGGCCCTGCTGGCTGAGGCCTCCTACCTTGAGATACAGAGCTCCCTTCGAGGCCAGGCTGTCGGAGGACCGCCCGTTGGGGTAACAGTGATAGGCCACGTCCATGATGGGGTAGCGGCTGGCAAAGAAGAGGCCGCTGTTGAGACACTTGAAGCTGCAGCAGCCATGGCAGCCGTAGACTCCGACATCATAGAGGATGTACTCGAAGTAGCCGTGCAGCTGGTCTTTCAACTTGGCGGCCGCCCGCTTGTCAAACACCTCCTGCAGGCATAGGAAGTCCAGGTTGGCAGGAAAGAAGGCTGAGACCTCGTGGTCAAAGGCCTCGTCCGGGTGGCGCCTCCTGCGCACGGCTGCCTTCTTCGCCACCGAGGACTTGTACGGGAGCTTGCTGTTGGCGCCCGGCTCCCCACCGCTGCCGTCAGCCCCGGCCCGCGCCTTCACCAGTGACTCCCTGGAGGCCGAGGGGCTGCCCAGGCTCCCCGAGTCCCCATCCCGCTGACTCTGGTTGGGCGTCTGGCCCCGTGGGCCCCCACCAGCCCCGTTCCTGGCCTGGCCCCCAGAAGGGGGGTCGACGGCTTCAGGGGGCCGGCCCCCCTCGTCGCCACTGATGCGCACGATGCAGGCGTCCTCAAGGCTGCCACCTTCAGCTGGGTCCCCGGAGGCCAGGCCATTGGCAGCCTCGTCGCTAGGGTGACGCCCACCGTATTCCACAGAGGCCGTCCTCTTAATGCTCCCAGGGACGGCCCGGGCCACGCCATCACTGCCCTGCGGTGACACCAGGCTGCTGAAGCTGGCCGCGCTGATGGAGGTGTTGGTGGGTGAGTCGATGTAGATTTTGATCTGGGGCCTACTGGCCCCATTGCGGATTCTCTGGCCGATTTCTTTGGCCCGGGCTTGGGTGTTGAAAACGTTGTTGAGCCTAGCCAGCGAGTCCGGGAGGAGGCAGAGGTTGGCAGTGGCGAAGCAGAAGCTTTTGCCAGGACCTGTACCCTTCCATTCACTGTGCAGGGCCGCCCCGCTGGCTGGGCCCTTGTCCTCCAGCCGGGAGTAGACGTAGGGCCGGCGGGCCGACTGCAGGGTGGACCAGAGGAGGAACCCAAGGAGCGCAAAGGGCAGCGAGGCGACCAGGAGGGCCAGGTAGACGGGCGTGAAGAGCACGGTGCAGAGCAGCTGGAGGTAGCACGGGTCATCTGCCCGCTGGCGCTTCTCGTAGGTGGTGGGTATGAAGGAGGCCAGGAGCCGGTCCGCCAGCCAGTAGCATGGGAAGATGAGGGCCCAGGACACGGCGTGCAGGGCGGACAGACAGCTGTTGGGAAAGGGGGTCGTGTACAAAACCATTGCAGCTCAGTGGGCGCCGCAGCCGGCCCTACTACATGATGTCCCTGGCGGTGCAGGCACTTTCCTGGGCGGGGCGGGCGAGTGGGGGGCGGCCGGAGGAGGGTCACGTGCTGGTGAGACACGACTGTGGATGGTCAGCGGCACATGTCGGCCAGCCAGTCATGGTTCCCCTCAGTGGGCCATGCTGGGCCACCAAAGGCTGCTGGAGAACCTGCAAGACAGAAAGTGAGGGGTCTTTTATTCATCTTTAGGGGGCCAGGTCGGATGCTGGGGTCGTTGCCCTGCTCACCCGACTCCTGCCTCCTCTGACATGAGCAGGACTGTTCTGAGGACCAGGCCGGAGCTGGCAGGCTCACGTGGGGCGTTTGGGACCAGGAGCGGGCCTGGCATGCTGCATTTGCCTGTGTGTTTGGCTCTCTTCAAGGAAACTGCCTGGTGACCTGACTGCCTCTAGCTGACCTTTTTTTTTTTTTTTGGCTGCACTGTGTGGCTTGTGGGATCTTAGTTCCTTGACCAGGGATCGAACCTGGGCCCCTGGCATTGGAAGCTCAGAGTCCTAACCACTGGACCACCAGAGAATTCCCTAGGTGACCATTTTGACTTTGTAAGCTAATTGCTTGGAAACTGGCCCAGGATTTGAGGAGCACAGTTTGTGGGCATGTAGGGCATGGCGGGTCCTAGAGGATGCCTGGGCCTGACACTGGCCTGGAGCAGCCTGAAGCCCGTCAGGAGCCAGGGGTGTGTTTAGAACAGGCGAGGGGTAAGCCTGAGAGGAGCCGCAGACACAGCCTCCTGTCACTGAGTGCCAAAAAGGGGCCAGGGGATCCTGGGGCAGAGGGCAGTGTGGCTGGCGGGGCCCCGGAGGGGAGAGTCCCTCCACAACCAGGCTCTCACTGTGCCCCAGCCTGCAGCATCAGACCGTCTCTGCCATCCCAGTCCTGCTGAGCCCCAGCAGAAAGTGCCTGACGAGGACCCAGGCACTGTGTGGGCCTTCCGAAGTTCTAGAATGATCAGAGTTACCCAGTTACAGGGGACCCTGATGGTCCCTGTGACCTTTGAAGAAGCTCCCTGGAGCTTTGAGGGTCTGGCCCAAGCTTCTCCCCTAAGCCCCCCCGCCACACAGCCCCAGGGCCCAGCTGAGGCTCACAGCTGCCAGAATGAGTCCACTCCGGGTCCCCACCCTAGCCTGTGCGGGAGCTGCCATGGGTCTCAGAGCAGGCCCAGGGCCCCCGCCGGGAGAGGCCGCAGGTGCATTCATTGTACTGAACGTAGAATCAATAAAGACAAGGGTCTGGACTATTTACCCAGCCTCCAGGGACCAAGGGTGATCATTCTGTGGTGCAGCTGGTATAAACATAACGCAGAGTTTTTACGACCAGATCAGCTGGGGGACTCATTTCCTGTTGATGTCTCACGGGCCCAGCCCTGCTTCTGCCATGGCACCTTGGGGGTCTGTGTCCACAGGGCCGTCTGTCCTGGCCCCACACCCTCTCTTCCTCCTGCCTTCCTGGTCACCTCAGCCGGGACCTGGGTGCCATCTGGACTCTGCCTTCCCTCAGTCCTCACATCCTATCAGTCCCTCCTGCCCACCCAAGCCCCCGTGGAGCCCCTGTGCTGGTCCAGGACTGCATCACATGTCACCCACTTTCCCGGCCTCTTCCCCATCAGGCCATCCTCCACACGATGGCTGGAGAGACTCTGTTTAATCTGATCACATCACAGACGCCTCAGCCCCACTGAGGCCTTGCTCAGCACTTATTGGGCGTTGCGTCTCCCCAGCCAGGCCCACCCATGTCTGCAGCCCCAGCCCTCTTTGTGTTCACCTCCCAGTCTCCGGATGTGGTTTCCTGTCCACGCCTTGCTATTTTCTCTGCCCCTCGTCTAGCTCACCCTTCTTCTTCTAAGACTCAGCTTAGAAATCACCTCCTCAGACAAGCCCTTTTGTCCCCCTTGCCAGGTGGCTTAGGTTCCTTCTCTGGGGGCTCCCGTCCCCCTTGGGCATGGCCTGATCTCTGCAATTCTAGATCATAAACGCTCATGGGGTGAGGCTACCTCCCTGCAGAACTGGGGGCTTCTTGGAAGAAGGAGCTGCACTGAGGGCGCTGGGGTTCCCCGGGCTGCACCAGCAGCGGGATCTCAGGAAATGGGTGAGTGAACCTTGATCGATCTGCCTCACGGTGTAAGGAGGGGGAGTTTCAGTCACCCAGTCGCACTACTGCAGCCACCATCTGATGTCGGGGTGTGGTGCTCAACCTGGAACAGAGCTTAATGTCGGAAGATGAACTTAAGCCGGTGGCTGTGTCTGGTTCTGAAGAATGTGTTTCACAAAGATTTTACTTTCTTCAGAGGAAATCACTTTGAAGCAAACACAGGAAGGTTACGTTTCGAAGCAGGTGTGTCTACTCAGACCACAGCCATCTGACCAGGAGCCCCTCACTCAGGTATGAGCAACAAGGCTCACTGGTGGTGAGGCCAGAGAGCCGGCCCCAGTATCTTCCCTGCCACATGCTGTCCTGGAGCCTCAGACTCAGCCAGTGGCCTTCACCACCTCCCCCATACCCAGCCCGAATCCTGGCCTCTGAGGGCCAGACCCCGGGTCGGGGATGTCCTAACCCTGATGGCTTTGGTCCTGTGATTGGCTCTTTCAAGGGCCCTGTGAACTCAGGCCAGACTGGTGGGCTCGGGCCCCAAGACCAATTTCATAATGACAGTGGCTGAAATTGGAGGACTTGCTGCAAGTGTGCTGACCCTCTGTGCCATGATCTCCTCTAACCCCACAGCAGAGCTGTGTCACCTCTGTGGCTCAGGGCTCACAGCTCAGGCTTGGAGGGGCTGGTGGCTACCCAGGGAGGCCACACCTGCCATCTGACATACTCACTTGTTCTTTCTTTAAATCCCAGCAGTTTCATTTGAGTTTAACCTGGAGTTGGGGTGACAGCCCCCTCGCACTCCCACGTAGCCTGATGGGTTTGCCTTCCCCTCTCCCACGGCATACCGAGTGTACACCTACAGGAGCCAGCTGGCTCCAGGCTGGCTGCAGCAAGAGCTGCAAGAGAGGATGCAGCCGCCTGAACCATCTGGGCCCCCAGGAAGAGCCTGCAGGTCCTGTCCCTGTGGGGTGGGGTGTCTGGAGCTGCCCCAGCTGCCAGGAGCACCTGCGGTTGGTACCAAGGTGTTCGGGGTTGGGGTCCAGGCCAGAATGGGGAGCCCTGGATGTCGCTCCAGTGTCAAAGAACAGACCCCCTCCCACGTCTCCCTCCCCTTTCCTCTTCTCTGTAGTCTGAGGTCATCAGCCCAGCCCAGCCAACGCCATCTTCCCCTGCCCCACCCAGCACCGTTCCCCTGTGCTCAGTCTCAGGCCACAGGCCCCAGACCCACAGTCTGCACCGCGGTCCGGAGGAGCTTCCGAAACAATCCGATTAGACTCTTTCTCCCTTTTGTGGTCTCATTGTTTCGGGGGACGAAGTCCAGTCTCCCAGTCTCTGTCTAGGGTCCTCTGTGTTCCTGCCCTCACTGGCCTCTTTCCCCACCCAGCCTCCACCTGGGCTCCTCCACCACCTCTGATGCCCACTGCTGTCTGACCTCCAGGCCCCTGCCGGGCTCTCTGCCTGAGACTCCTTTCCTGCCTTGTTTCCTATCAGCTTCTCCTTAACTCTTCAGGGCCCAGCTGATATGCCGCCTCCTGGCGGGGTGGGATGGGGGGGCAGGAGGGGTCTTCTTTGACCCACCCAGGGCTGCCTGTGACCCCCAAACCCTCTCCATGCTGTGCTGTCATCCTGGCAGGAACTGGAGTGGTTTAACATCTGGATCCCACAAACGGAACTCCATCAGGACTGTCTGGCTGAGCTCAGGGCGGGCCTGAGGAAGGAATGGGCCCTGCTGTGTCCAGGCTGAGAGGCTGGGAAGGTGGAGCGGGTGGGGCTGTCTGCCCTACAAGGAGCACTGTCACACTGTGTTAGGAGTCAGGCGTGGCCGAGCCCTGGCTGTGATGACAGCTCTGGAGAAAGGATTTGGGAGGAAAGGAGAGGGTCTGTTCTATTCACGCCTTGCTGCCCTCCAAGCAGAACTGGCCTGTGTTCCGTGGGGTGGCCATAGCTCCGTTATGGGTCAGAGGTAAATGCAGCCTCACTTCATAAAAGGCTTCCTGAGATAAATCCTTAAACCTTCGGTTGTGTGTGGCTCATCCCCAACACTGGCTGATCAGGGTTAGGATCTGCTGGGACAGGGCTATTGGTTGGTGGTGAGTGTCCCTCTTCAGCTGCCCTGGGTCCTCCTCACTTCTGCTGTGGCCCCCAGTGCCGAACCCTTTTCGGCAAGTTCCCTCCCCAGCCCTGACTGCAGTGGTAGGTGTGACTTTTCTGCCTTCCCTGGGCTGGTCGTAGGAATGTTTTTTGTCCCCATTCAGGCATCGATGGATTTGAGGGGGCTGGCAGCCCAGAGGGCCGATGGGCAGCGATGGCCATCACGGCGGTTCTCCGAGATGTGGTAGATCCGAGCACCTCAGTCCTTCCTGCCTGCCATCCTGGCCCTTCACGACTCTCCTAGGTCCCCTGTCCAGAACCCCTCCACCCGCCTCTCCTTCCACGGTGCCCTGGACATAAGGAGCCTCAGGTGCTGCCCACATGCCCTGCTGCCACGTGCAGTCCCTGCATCCACGCACAGAAGCTGCTGACACAGTTGACACAAAAGGGATTGCCACCAATGGAGCTGGTTTCTAAAGCTCTGTGGTTAATTATTTTGTCTCAGTGAAATGAAAGGAGGGTAAACAAACAACAATACATTAATTAGTCTGATCTACACTTTCTCCACGAAAGAGGAGAGCAAAGTTAAACATTGGAGGCTGGCAGCTTTTCAGAGAACCCGAGAGTCCTTGGAGGGCTGGCAGGGCAGGATGTGGTGCACAGGCACCCAGCCTGCGCCCCCAGTCCCAGCCCTTTCTCTCGTCTGGCCTGGCCCGGGTTCTGTCTCCCAGGGAGGAACACCTGCCTCTCCTCCCTGCCGCAGTTCTCTGCTTCCGTGTCCTGGGGTTGGCACCTTTCCCAAGCAAAGTCCACCATGGGCATTTCTGGTGGGGCTGACAGGTCTCTCAAAGGCCCTGTGTGCTGAGCGGTTGCCAGTCACCCCTGCAGGCAGGATTGCTCTCTCAGGTTCCTATTTTAAAGCCGACCATCACCCTCGGGCTTATCCCTATTGTGAATCCTGGTGTGTGGCTTCTAGGGTTGCTTGGGATGACCTCTGCCCCAATACCATCATTTCCAGAACTGGCCTGGAGTCCCAGACACCCTCAGGTCCTGGACTCAGGAGTGGGGGTCTACAGAGTGCCCAAGAGAGGGCTCCCAGGACTCAAACACTCTGTTCTAGAAGCAGAGACCACAGCCTCACTCCCTCACCCCCGGCTGCATTGCTCAATGCTCAGCATGGGCTCAAAGGTCAGGCTGACCTGAATGAAACCCTGGCACTGGAGTCAGGCTCACTGAACCTCTGTCTCATCATGGGAGTAACAATACCTGCCTCCCAGGACTATCATGAGGATTAAAGGGGGCCAGGCCACTAACATGGCTGGCCCTGTTTCCTTCCCTACCTCCCCCTCTCCTTGCAGGGCCTCCCTGACCACCCCTCCCCTGAGGCTGGCCCTGTGTGCCCTGTTTGTTCTCCCCGACCTGTAAACTCAGTGGAGTTTGCAGACAGGACCAGCTGGTTCTGTGTGCTGTTCTGGGGCAGCCTGAGCCTGCCTGCTGTATTTCTAGGCCCCGGACTGACCTGCAGAGCCCTCAGATTCTCAGAGATGCCTCCACACCTTAGGTCGGAGCCGCTGGCCTTCACTAACTTGTTCCTCTCCCTGCGGCGAGGACTGGACTGGGTCTGATTGCGACAAGGAGACCGGGCTGTGGAGCCAGGATGGACAGAGGAGCAGAGAGCTCCACAGTTTGCAGATGGGAGAGGACGAGGCGGCTGGTCAGGTCCTGGACAGCACCTGGGAGGTCACAGGCCCAGCCACTCCCAGACAGGCAATGCCTGGGCCATTGAGAGCAAGCAGCTCATACCGCAGTTGCTTCTGCAGGTTACTGATGATCTGTGGTGACCCGTCAACACGGAGACCCCTGTTTGCTAACCTGTGACCTGCGGCCACCACAGCATGAGAAATGGGGACTCGGACTGATCAAAGTCACTGTCCTCAGAGCTCTGGGGCTGGCTAATCTGCCCTCCCCTGGGGAGGGCATCCTCAGGAACAGGGCCTGGCCAGGCCTGGTCCTGTTTGAGTGAAGATGGCAGGGTAGAGAGATGGGTCCCCAACAACCCTTGTGGGCGAGCTGCAATGGACAGGATCTCTGCTACTGGATGCCAAATAACACTGGCACTGAGACGCCATCCCACTTCCATCTCCCTGGGAATTGGACCTGGCATGTGTGCTGATCCCCAAGATGAGCTGCACAGAGGCCCAAAGGGTCCTAGGGGTGCTGACTTTGAATTTAAATTTCTCCTGCAGCATGAAAGTGAGTAAGCCAGACCAGTTCTACTGGCGAAGGCAAGCCCTGGCCCCTCTGAGGAAGCCCACACCATCTTTTGGGATCTCTAAGCCTTACTTTGGGAACTTCTGGGAATCTGGATCAGGTGTTGCCCCATGTTGGGCTAGGATGGGCCCTGGCCCTCCCTCACACCACTTGCATCTGGTCCTCATGCCTGCTGAGCCCTCTCATCCCGGCAGCAGGGCTGGGAGTCCTGGAGCAGAGGGACCTCCTCTCATCGTCTTTGTTTCCAAAGGCTCACGTCTAGCAGGAGCTGAGCCAAGCCCCAGGTTTCCGCAGGAAAGGCGGAGAGGAGTGTTCCAATCCAATGACCAGAATGTGCTCGCATCCCCGGCAGCACTGAGATCAGGGCCGGCCCATTTCTGCCTGGATGCCGGCTGGGGAGGGGTTGGCATGGCAACATGAACTCTGAGCTGCTGAAACTTGGAGTCAACTCGTAGCTGGGAGGACAGAAAGAACGACGGAAGAGGATGCTTTCCCATGCGACGCAGGTGAGACAAATCCAGGCTAATCCCTGAAAGCCACATCCCAGAAGCAGAACCGGGGTACAGGGTCTGGTGTGAACACGTGCTGTAGCAACGACTCCCACCAACACAGCTGTACCAGGTAAATGTCTATTCACTCTTCCATGTCCAAAGCACCTGCCTCCCCTTCCTTGAAGCCCTCCCCAGCCTCCCTACCCCTCCCATCTCTCCCTCCCTTGCATATCCCCAACTGTCCCTCTAATCTGGTACTTGCCGCTTTGCACATAAGGCCCCACACCAGCCTGGGAGCTCCCAGTGGAGTCTCAAACACCAACACAGGCCCGAATCCTAGCCTGCTCCAGCGCTATGGATGTGGCAGACCTACATTGCTGCCCCACACCAATGCAAGGGGAGGGCCATGAGCTACACCAGGCCAGTCGGCATCCCAGCAGCCTCTTGACCCCACTGAATGGTCACACGACCCTAGCCCTTCCTGGATCCCTCGAGAAAGAGGCCTGCATTTTCTCTGAGATGGAAGCACTAAGAGCCTAAAGCTTCTGGAGCCCTCCTGGAGAGTGAATCCAGTTCAGAGGAAAACAGACCTTAGGTCTGGAAGGAGAGAGGTCAAGTCCTGGTGACATCTTTGAGCTCCAGTTTCCCTGTGCCTGAGGCCAAGGCAAGCCCCAGAGTTTCTAACTAACGAGTTGGCAAAGTACCTTTTTCTTTGCTCTAGACACTTTGAGCTGGGTTTCTGTCACTTGCCCCCAAAAGGATCCTGACTAATATATACCTGCTACTTGATTTTTCCAAAACTTAATTCTTATCAGTTCCCTTCCTGTGCAAACCTCCCTTGGTACCCCCTGGCTTGCCTACTGGGAAAAGGGGGTCTCCCTCCCGAGTCCTCGAAGGCCTGGTGAGACCTGGTGCCTGTGGTTTGTGCCCCATGAGCATCCCTTAGGAGACAGCAGTGCAGATATTATAAGCACAAACTCTGGTGTGAGAAGTGCAGGTTCAGGTCCTGCTTCTGATATTGGACAAGGTGCTTAACTGACTGTCTGAGCTGTAGTTTTCTCATCTGTTAAGCACACATAGTAACAATATCTCAGGGTAGTTAGCGAGGATGGATGGGCAGCACTTAGCATGGTGCCTGACACATCTCTAATACAGTCAGCCCTCTGAATCCACGGTTCCTCACTCCTCTGTATCCATGGATGCGGATCCCACAGATACGGAGGGCTGACTCGAAGGGACTTGAGCGTCTCTGGATTTTGGTATCTGGGGGAGGTCCTGGAACCAATCCCCTGTGGATACTGAAGGACGACTGTAATATTACTTTATTACTACTACTACTACTGTTAATTTCTTTGTTGCAAAGGCCCTCAAGATACAGCTGGAGCCTTTGAAGTTTCCTCCTCGTGTGCTTGGTTGCTTGACAAAAAGCGTGCCCTGCTATCCCAAATGAGGGGCGGGGATGGTGCAGGGGATGCCGGGCCTCCATCTCCAGACAGGACTGTCTATTGTGGGCTGCTTGTGCAAGCCCAAGTCACAGGCCTCTGCAGAAGCCAGATGCAGGCAGTGGGGCCATAAAATTTTCAAAACGAAATTTTCCATGGGAGCTATTAATGCGTCATGTGGTTTCTGAGAATAGGAACAGGCTGCAAGCAGCTCTGTGGCGCTCCTTCAATCAGTCAGCCTCGGCATTTCCATGTCAGAACTCAGAAAGCCCAGATAAAGGCAATTCCTGCGTGACCGGAAAGCAAATCTTAAGCCAAGTTGAAGTTATATGTGCTGGGGTGCCCCAACCAACCTAGTGTTTAGAGTTGCAAGACCTCTGGGTTCAGGACCTTGTGTAGCAGGGATGTGGGCCAGTTGCCTGGGAGTGTGGGCTCCATAATGGGGTGGGGCTGAGTTCAAAGATCTGGCCACCCTACCCTCTATGGTCTGCCATTCCAGAATCATCTGTTGGTGACTGAAATGGGGACTGTTAAGGAGAAGGCTGGATGGTGGCTGATACCTAAATCCACCCCTGCGCCATCCTGAGCGGCATCTTCTCTCATTCCTATGTACCCTTGTATTAGGTTCAGGAACCTGCCTGCAGCCAGATCTGTCTGCCTAGAGTCTGCTGAGGGCTGAAGCCCATAGGGCGCCTGCCAGTCCTTTGCCCTCACGACGGCTGAACCCAGGGTGGGGAGGTGCTGGGGGGTGAGGGCTTCCTGCATAATGAATATCAGGTCTGAGATGGCCCTGTTCACAGGGTCTGCTCCACTTGGCATTGACAGGGCAGCTCCAGGGCAGGACTGGAGCAGGCAGTTGTTGACCACTGGAGAGGTCACGTGCCAACAGCTGAGCATCTAGACGGGCCTGGGCCTCCTACTTCAAGAGCTCTGAGCCTGCCCAGGTGCTGAGGTTTGTGCCTGAGCCTCACCTTGCAAGTGGCCAGAAGCCGGGCATCCTGGAACTCCCTAGCAGGTCACGTCACCTGCCTCAGGTGAGCCCTGTGTTGTCTGCTGTGTGACCAGCTGAGTGCCAGCCCCCAACAAGTTCCCTGCTGGCCAGTGCCACTCAGGAGAGTCCTTCCTCAGGGACGGACACTAGGAGGAATCTCGCTTCTCTCAGGCTCCGCTGTTGAGGCTTTTGTCCCAGCAAAGTCCCTGCTTCACTGACATGAGAGCTGATGTTAATGGTCCCTGAGCCGAACAAGGCTTGGAACATACTTCACTTAAGAAGAAATGACAACATACTTTCTGTGGGAGTGGAACTTTAAATACAAGTCCACACAAATGGCAGGATTTATGCAGACTCAGTGTTCAGCTGGGTTTCAAATACAGCCTTTCCTCCTGGAATGGATTGGCTGGCAGAGCAGTGTGTAGGCATTTCAAGGCACCAGAGAACACAGATGAAGACAACAAACCTCCCTAAAACGGAATAGACTTGCTAAAATTCTTCTGAAAGGAATCATTTCACATTCAGCCTGAAGTTTTCTATGCAAAGAACATTTAACAAACTGAGTCCTAGAGGAGAATTTATGCAAAGATTAAAAAGCAAATCAGTGCGAATGAGTAAATAAAATCAGGCATCAGCATCTCACCAACCTTCCCTGTAGCTCTGGGCAGCTGGGCCCGAGGGCTGCATTTCTGAACCGAGACTGGATCTCACTCCCCACTGAGGGCTGAGGTCCTTGTCCTGGGCCCTTTCAGAGGCCTTGGACACCAGGCCACTGCTATCCTCAGGTCCTGCCTCTGCACATGGCACCACAGGAGCCCTTGGCTCTGAGAGAACCAGCCAGAAGACCTCCTGAGAGAAGATGGCCCAGCTCAGGCCAAACCATGGACTGCTTGCTTGGGGAGGCCTCCGACCTGCCTGCAGGGCTGTCCTGGGCCTGCTCCAGAAGGTATAACTGGGAGGGGATTGGGGGCTGCTGTCTGCTACCCTGGGGAGTGGGACTTAGAGCTACATAAGAATGTGCATAAGAATGTGAATTAGTCATTTGTCCACAGCAAAGACCAGTGGAGAAGACATCATGGGGATCTATAGCCCCCCAAGTTCCCTCTAATTGCTACCACCAAAACTGCTTCCAGGGGTCTTCTGAGGCTCTGGGTTCCAGTTAACCCCTGCCTCTCTGGTAGTGGTGCCCTGTCTATACCTGCTCTTAGCTGTTGAATCCTACACTTCTGAAAAGGGAGACAAGAACTCTTGGATGGAGACCACATGTCCCCAGATTGCTGGTGTAGACATTGCTAGTGTAGACAGTGACGTGTTTCCATTCAGGAGTGACTAACTTAAAAAGATATGCATGCTTTGCCTTTGTGAAGATCCGGGTTAGACTTTTCTTCCCTTTTTGCCCACATCTGCCTGCAAGCCTAGGACAGGCCTCTTACGTCGCTTCTTCTGGCCCCTAGAGCAGTGCGGGCCTACTTTCTAGGCATGAGGCAAGATTGCACCTCCTGGTCCCCTTGCAGTTGGGTGGTATCGTGTGACTAGCTCTGACCCACAAGCTGTGAGTGAAAGTGATGTGTGTCACTGCTGGGCCAGAGTACTTCACAGCAGGTATATGCGGTTGGTCCTGGGGGCCAAGCAGGGCCTGCAGGGGATGGGAGGAGGGAGCTTCGAGATGAAGCCAACAGCCTGGGGTGTCAGAGCCCAGAGGCCAGGCGTGGTCAGACGCTGCCAGGTCGTGCTGGCTGACTGGTGCCCGCCAGGCCTGGTGAGGGGCAGAGGCAGGGGCAGGGGCAGGGCAGCAGCTGTCGAGCTGGGAGGCTGGGGGTGCTCGGCATCCATTCCCTATGAGTCAGATGCTGCTCGGGGTATTTCACAGCAAGGGCCTAAGAATTTCTGGGGGCAGAGCCTTGCTTTCTAGGGGTGTATATTAGAGTGTGTGGGGGTCCTCCTAGAGGGTATGGAGACAGGAAAGTGGTGGGTGGTGGGTGAAACAAGCAGTGAGCAAGGGAGGGAGGTAAGATGGGGTGGCAGAGAGAGCTGAGAGTAGGCGCGAGGAAGGCAGTGTCACTCAGGAGTCCTGCCTGCCAGCCTGTGCCCTCGATGGCCACAGTGACCGCCAGATCCCAGATTACAGGCCGGGAGGAGACGCCGGGGGAGGAGCAGCTGTGGAAAATGGGCTTGAGAAGAGGCTCCAATGCATGCACTTACAGTTTACCCCTAGTTGGTTCTGTTTAACTTAAGTGCTTAGAATCCGGTTAGCATCCAACCCATACCACACAGACCTCAGAGTAGTGAGAGCCTGGTGTGTGCTGGCTGCACTCTGGAAGGACTGAGTGACCCCCTGGCTGTGACCCTCTGGCTGGCTTCGGGTCTGGGCAGCCACCCAGCTTGACGCTACCTGCACCACCCCCACTGCTAGACAGAAGGTGCACAGGGTATCTCACCGGGCTTTCCGGTAGAGATTTGGAAAGAACATTTCCAGAACAGAGGTCAGCACCAATGCGAAAACAGTCTATGCAGTTTCAACCAGATTTGCTTTAAGAAACAGGTCCAACAGGAGGCCTAAGCGGCTTGATCCTCATCTCTCCCTCAGCTCTCTTCCCCCTGGTCCTGGGCCACCATCCTTCTTGTTCCCTTCCTGCCCTTGGGACTGCTCTTTCTCCGAGCCCTTTGTTGTCCCCTCCTCCCTGGCCCACCCCTTAGGAGCTGGACCTTCCCCTGCCTCCTCTCTCTTCTCTTGGTTGATCTCTCATGGGTCACCTGTTCCCAGGTGATAGCCCAGGTGTCTCTCCTGACCTCTGACCCCATGAATTTAATTGACAGCTCTCTATCTTCCCCTAAAAGTTTATCATTTGTCTTCCTCTACTTCCCCAACACCAGCTCTGTCTCCTGAGTGGTCCTAGGCCCCTGGACCTCCTCCATACCCACCTCCTGTCACCCAGCCCACGGTTCTGCCTCCCTAACCCCTTGCATCCATTCCCATGGCTACGCCCAGTTCAGGCCTCACCCTCTCCCACCTAGATGCTGTGACAGCCATCACCTGGTCCCCCTGCAGCTGGCCTCCCTCCTCTGATCCACATGGCAGCTGGTGGCATCTTTCTAAACTACACATTAGGTCACATTGCTCCCCTGCTAAACTCTTCAGTGGCCCTTGCTGACCCCAGGAAGATGCACCTGGCAGAGAAGGACAGGAAAGGGGGGGCGAGGCCCTGCAGCCTGATTGCTTTGCATCCGCCTACTTCTGAAGTCCCGGGGACCCCGACCTGCGCAATTTCCCCCGAAGCCCTTCTAGCCCTCCATGCCTTTGCTGAGGCAGTTTCCTGCAGCCATCATCTGTGCGAAGGGATGAGGCCTCAGCAGAGGCGCTCAGGGTTTGGAAGTCACAGTGATGGTCTCTTCACCAAACCCCAGCCAGTCCCCTCCTCTGTGGCCCCAGGGATAACTAGAGACCTTTGGCCCGGCTCAACTGAGCCATTTCTCTCTTGACCTTGTTAGTTTCCATGCATTTATTGCATGTTTGCAGTCTGCACACCAGAAAGGTAACCAGCCTCCCATACTTTCAGATCTACCACACTAGACACAGAACTGAGAGAGCGAAGGCTTGAGCAATGTGGGCAAATTCCATACCTCAAAACAAAGGGAGGGAGGGCCTTATGTGTGTGGCCCTATAGGGTGTCTGCAGGACCAGGGACCCTGCCCGCGTGGTGACACCAGCAACTTTGGAGCTCATCCACCCACTTTGACCTCCAGTCCTGGGGAACTCAACTTCTTTTTTTCCCTTGCAGACACTCAGTACTTTATCCCATCACCTGTATGTGGGGCACAGAGTAGGCAGATAAGAGGAACCCCTGATGACTGATTGACAAGCGACAGCCCTGCCCCCTGCAGACCTGGAGTCCAGCCAGGGTGGCTTCAGCAATCCAGCTCATCTGGGGCCACCTGTGGCCCGCTCAGGACCTCAAACTCATTTCCTCCCTCCCTGCCACACTCTCTCCCTGTGAGGTGGGACTACGAGCCAGTCATGGCAGAGCCATGAGGGAGACTAGAAATGAGCCTCAGAAAAGCAGAACTAACAGTCCACTTCTTGGGACATCTGAGCAGTTGTTGCACAGAACACATCTCATAGAATGTGCTCTTGACACTGATGGTGCAGCTACACTGTACAATCACCCCAAGCAGATATTGTTGGCTCCATTTACAGATGAGAAAACTGAGACTCAGAAAAGTAAATGACAGTCCCCAAGAAGTGTAACCTGGTCATCAGACCCCAATTTCCCTTTCCTCTCTGCATTTCTCACCAAAGTTTAATACACATGATATGCAAAATATGCAAATGAGCGCTGTCCAGCACCAAGCCCTGCTACCTCCAGGACAAGTTCCCCACACTATCCCCCTTGTCTTGCTTGTTCTTCCCTCTCAGTTCCCACCAAACAAGATCCTCACCCTGTCTTTCCAGTCTCTGAAGCTTACATTTGTCACCCACCCCCACTGAGCCCTTAGTGAAGACCCTAATAAATTTCCTCCCTCCCTGTGGACTGCCGGCCTCATCCATCTCCTCTTTTGTTTTTCCATCCAGTCACCATCACCTTGGACCCCCAAATCTCCCTACTCCCAGCTTGGTGACCTCCCCAGAAACCGTGAAAACATCTAATTTACCAATATTTGGGAGGAAGCAGGTTCTTATAATGGTCTTGCTGTGCTGGCTCCTGGACTGAAGTTCCCAACTGTCAGGGGGTCAGAAAATGTGTTTCTGGTTTCCACTTTTATTGTAGTAGTTTGAATTATTTCTCTGGGATGGATTCGAGACTAGAATTATGAGGTAAACTTTAAAGCTTCTGATACATATTGCCAAACTGCTTTTCTCCAAGGTTGTTTGAGAGTGCCTGTTTCACAGCATCCTTTCCGTGAAATGCACTGGGTTTGAGCATTAAAAAAAATTTTTTTTAAATAGTTTAATGGGTAATGATATCTGATTACAATTTCCAGGATATTTAAATTGTATTCCTTCATTATTGTGAAGTGCTGCCTCAATCCTTTTCCTACTTACTGAAGGAGTTAGAATTTCCTCCATAGATTTGGGTGTGTCAGACATACCCCCTCTGCAGGCATTGAACCACGTGAGGGTCGGTCCAGAATGGGACCAAACTGCTTGCCCCAGATTGCTTACCCCAGAGCTGTGTTTTCAAACTTTTTATCCAAGCAGCAGAACCTTTTCTCAAACAATCTCACACAGCACCTCTTTATATAAAACATTAATAAGTAGCCTATGAGGGGAGGCCTGGAGCGCCCCCTCCCGTCCCCCTCCCCCTTCCAGAAGCTCTTCTCACCTGAGGAGGGGCCGCGGGGACCTTCTTGTCCTTCTGGCTGAAGAGGGAGCACTCCCTGCGTGAACTCAAGGACCTGAAAGTAGATGAGCGGTTCACAGAGGTGTCCGGACCTCCACAGTCACCGAGCAGCGCAGTACAAGTGACCCAGGTACAGAGACCGAGGGGCCGCACCTGCGCCGGAGGCACCGCCACACCCTCCACATCGCCAAGGAGAGGGTGTGGGCCCCGCTGTCCCCACGAAGTTCAGCCAGAGGGGGTGGGAGCTGAGGTTTGTGGGACAGACCTAGACAGGCCCGGGGGATAGGAGGGTTGACAGGTGCGGAGGACTCCGTGGGTGGGGGGCACGAGGCTTCCACGTGGACGGCTGGACCCTGGCCAGGCCGGCGATGTGCAGGTGAGTGGCAGGGGAGAGGCGAATTAGGAGCCCCGGCCGGGGGGGGGGTGGGGGGTAGGGGTTTGATCTGATAGGCGAAGCTAGAACAATCAGAGTTCTCCCCAGGAGCTTTGTGTAATCTCAGCCTCACAAAGACACCTGAGGGTGGGGGAGAACTGAACCCAGACCCGGAAAGAGGGACAGTGGCTACTGGGACGAGGGTGGGGCACAGGGAGGAAGTCGCTTGGCCGCAGATAAGGAGTAGACCGGCAGAGGAAAGGCTCAGCGGGGACGCTTCGTGAACCCAATGGGGTCTTCGGAGGGGGGCGTTTGAGAGGGCGCTCGTGTGAGCGGAGACCTTTGGACACGAAGCCACCGGCTCCTGGCATTCCTTGTTGACCCAGTCGTAGGATCAGCGGGCCCAGACACTCACTCCCTAGTAGGGGTTCTTAGGCCCGGCTGACTCTCTGGCCCCGCCCCACTCTTGTAGCCCCGCCCCTGCCTCAGGTGTTGGATCCACCCCGATTTTCTGGTCGCGCGGCCCCTGGGCCCTGGGCCTCAGGCACTACCTGGCCTCGACTCTCTCGGCCCCGCCTCCTGAAACCTGGCCCCGGGCAGCTCTCTGGCCACGCCCCCTGGCCTCGGGCAAAGTCCTGGCTCTTTAGTCCCTCCTTCCAGTCCCAAGTCACGCCCCCGAATTTGCAGCCGAATCCCTGGCTTTTGGCTCGGCCTCTTGGATTTCGGCCCAGGAAGTTCAGCCCGCACCCCGCGCAACCCTGCGCGGAGCTCGTTGGTTTTACACCTTTTCAAGCCAGTTCTGCTGCCCGGCCCAGAGCCCTCTTACCACCCTCACATCGCAGGCAAGGCAACCGTTACTCCCCAGGGCCCCTCTGGACCAGACCCTGTCCTGTATATACACTTATTTTGCAAATCACCCAAACTGTTTCAGAAAAATCTGAAATTGAGTCCCAAGCCCTCTGCCCTCAAGCCAAAGATGTTGCAGAGGAGCTGGAAGGAGTGTCTTCTCACTTGGGAAACAGTTGGGCCCTCCTGATTAGAAATCCATTAGAAAAGCTCCAGAACAAGGGTTCTAGTCAGCTGAAAGGTCTTGGGCAAGTCATTTAACTTCTGAGCCTCAGATGCCCCCTCCCCCGTAACACTGGGGTTCCCTACAGGATCTTGGATGGCTATGGCCAGGACCAAGTGAGCACAGGTACTGGATGTTACCAGATCAGAGCGGGAAGAAGGAGGCCTGAGCCCCTAGGTCCTCGCTCTACATGCTCTACACGAGGGGGCCCTTGTTTTTATGGGGACACCCTGGCTTATTTCCTCTGAGTTAAGCACTTGGCAGGCATCCCTCCCCACCCATGGCCTGGGGAGTCCAACCTGCCAAGACGTTGGAGGGTGTCCTGTCCCCTGTGCCTGGGACGCCTGCCTCCTCACCCTCAGTAAGCCGCCTTCACCCTGCCCCTAGACCACAGGCTGACAGACATATGAAAGTGGACACAAAGGAGCCATCCCAACCTTTGCAGCTCTCAGCTCCCACCACGCTCTCCCAGAGCAGTGAGGAGCTCACACCTCATCTCTCGATGAGAGATTTGCCAAGGAGGGTGTCTTTGTCCTCAGATATTCCCCTAACTATCGCCCGTAAGCTGCATAGCCTCTCTCCCCTCCCAAACTCTTCTGAAAAATCCCCTGTGTGTTTTTTCAAAATAAAATTAAATGACAGGAACTAACTATTTAGGGAGGGGTTCCTGAGGGGAAATGGAATCTCTGCAACCTTGAGATTACAGGACTTTTCCTCTTCTCAAAAGACAAGAAAAACATGTCAGATCATTGATATTCTGAGCCAGACCTTGTTTTGAAATACGCTCTCCTCTGTCCTTCAACAAACTACAGCCTCTCTCCCTCTTTGAAAATAAGACCACATCAAGTCAGGGATTAGAAATGGGAAAAATTCAATCAGAGCCTCCCTCTGCCAGTTATACATCTCAGTACACTCCCAGGCGAGCAGAATCAGCTCCCACTATAACCCAGCTCAGCATCATCATTCAAAACGCACCAGTAGGAAATGGTGAAACAGAAGGACCTTTCATCCCGAGTGAGCGAGGCCTGCAGCACTGCTCTCCTAGCTCTGGAAGCTGGCGGTGTCTGGGGCCAGTGGAGCTGGGGCCTGTTGCTTAAATAGGCAGTGGGAGGGGGTTAGGGCGGGCCTGGGGGGGTGGGCATGGAAAGTGGGCCATTTACCCAGCACAGAAAGGCAGTGTCCGCCGAGCCAGCAGTGGTCCTAAACACGCGCCTGCCTGCTTATCCACCATGAGCCTCAAGCCCACAGGCCCACAGACCACAGACCATCACCTGGGATGACCCCTGATGGACGTGCAGCTCCAAGTGAGACCACATGCCCAGACGCACAGAGCTTGGTCTGGGTTCCTGGATGCCTCTACCTGTCCTGAGACACAGCCTGGAGAGCAGAACCGGCTGTGGAGTTGGATGGACCTGCTCCCTAGACCAGTAAGTAGTGGCCTCAAGCAGGGCATCTCACCAAGCCTCAGTTTCTACTTTCTTGTAATGAGGATAATAACACTGACTTTATAGGTCCATAAATAACGTTTGCAAAGGGCCTAGCGCCTAGAAGGTTGGTTTGTTTAACCACATGATGATGCTGGAGTCAGGTTACCTTCAACAAAGTTCAAGCCCAGAGAGGTTTGGTAACATAAAGTCACACAGCCCTTCAGCTGAGTGTCAGGGTCAGACTTCATGCAGACCTGAGACTAAGTTGGGTTGGCAGAAGCCCCTTGAGGTGAGTGTGGGGAGCAACTGCTGGCCTTGGGGAAAGGTCTTGACTGAACTCTGGTGAAGCAGTTATCCCTAGAACCCCAGCACCAAGGTAAGGGAAGAGGCATGGCTGGACAGGCAAGCTGAGCTGGCTAGTCTGTGCATTTGGTTGGGACCTTAGTGGGGGATGCAGAAGTATCCTAGAATAACTACTAGGAATGGCTGGTGAGAGGAGTTTGTTTCTTTCTACTTGTACAGAGCAGGTCTTGTTTAGGAGCATAACTGATGTGTGGTTAGAATACACATGTGTGGTTAGAACTGCACGTTTTTTCCTGAGGTTTATCTTTACTCTCATGATGTCAGCTCTCTTGTCATTCTAATTTCAAAAGAACCTATCTCCCTTCATTTTGGCTTGCCAGATAATTTATCATTCAAAAATTGAACTAGCAAATATTTCTTTCTTTCCCTGAGAGTCAAACTTGAAAGGCACAGTGTGTATACTTTAGTTCTAGGCTGAGCTGTTTTTTCATCTCTGGAAACTTTTCTTGTATTATTTCTTTCCAGATGTTTTCCTCATCGTATGCCTCATCCCATCCATCTCTCTCTCTCCTATTTTTGGGCTGCAACCCCATTTCCCATTTTCCAGATCAGTTATTTGCACCTTTGTTTGTTTTCTGTGTCTCCATTTCTGGTTGGATGTTTTATTTTATCCTCAACATCACTGATTCCTTTGTTCTGTTGTTTCAGTTAGGCAAACTACTACATCCAGATGTTTTTCCATTCTTTTATAGTCATGGAATTACAGCCATTTGTTGTTGTTGTTGTTCTGTTCTGTTCCTGTTAGTAGTATTTTGGTCATTTATTTCTTTCAGCGTAGTTACTACGCAGTTCACCTTACTTGCTCCTGAGGCTTTGCAGATTCCATCATCTAAAAACAAATTAATTGACGTTCCTTGAGGGCCTACTGTGTTCAGACACTGCTGCTTAGTATCTAACACTGTGGCGCCTGCTTCCCTTCCAAGGTTAACTCAGGAGAATTCTGCAGTTAGAGCTGCTTTGAGGGAGATTCTGATTAACTGAGATTTATTCCATCTTGTTCTAAAAACAATTCAAGATGACTTAAACTGTGTTCTATGTACAATATAATACGACTTTTTTTTTAAGCAGTGAGAGAATTAGGGCTAAGGGAAAATAAAGGTGGAAAAAACACGAAGCAGCCAAGCAGAGATGGGAAGATGGAGTGAGTGAAGGGAGGGTCTTGATTCTGACTGTAGCCTCAAATGGGCACAGAGGAGATGTGCTTTATGACTGAAACCTGTCCGTTTAATTTTTGTTGGTGTTGACCCTTTGAGTTCTTATTTGAATGGCTGCAGCACAGAACGGGCCACATGGTACAGCTCACTCTGCAGGCCCCCAGGGTGGGAACCGCTTTTGTGTTTTGTTCCCAGTAGGGATGGCATTGAAAGGAAACAAGAGGTGAGATACACTCATGATGTGGATGTGTGGGTGGCTGCCTGTAAACACTGGAACAGTTGCCTCATGCTCGTCTTCCAAAAGTCAGTATTGATTGAGCAACTAATTAGCCGTGTATTTCCTGTGCTCTCAATCAGATTGTTTCCCTGTTTTGGGGTGGCAGGTGTCATCTGGGTGAGAAGAAGGCTTTCTGGGGGGCTCTCTCTTCCCATAGAACACCAGAGTGGCCTCATTTCACACGTCTCAGGAAAGTTTTCCGAGTGACAGATTGATTGGTGTATGGGTGGTTACCAAAAAAGATTCTATTTTATTAAGCTGTTTGTCTTGCAAAGTGAAATCGTTTTTTTTTTAAAAAAAAACTTTATCAAAATGTCATCGTCCCGGGGTTTAAGAACGTGCCCTCTGGCTTTGAGGGAAGATTTGCAGATCCTACGGGTAAAGAGCTGTCATGTCAGGGTCTCACTCAAGCCCTTGAGTGATGAGCTCAGTCGTGGCCGCCAGCCTGAGTCTCTCTTGCAGTGGGGTGGAGGGCACCCAGGGCCAGCTGGGCACCAAATGATGTTGCCAAATCTCACCCTGGTGCCTGAAATGCCTTTTTTTTTTAATACATCCAGGGAAAATAAAAATTGAGAGATTCATGCACATGAATGCTCATGTGTAGGTAATTTTGCTTTTCTGTTTGAGGAGGAAATAGAAAACATTCCACTTGCTCATTTTTTTTAGAGTAAAAACAAGGAAATATATTAAACAATTAAAAAGTATTTGGTTTCCTGGTGGGATGAATTGGGAGGTTGGGATTGACGTATATACACTAATACGTATAAGATAGGTAACTAATAAGAAGCTGCTGTATAAAAAAATAAACAAGATTCAAAAATTCAAAACAAAAAAGTATTTGGTTTCCTGTTGGTGGCACTTAAAGAAGAGAGAAAGAGAGGAGATTGAAAGCAGTGGAGGGAAGGCAGGAGTCAGAGTCCTGTCCCCAGGGACCACCCTGCCCTCTCTGCTCCAGCTCCCAGCCCCGGCAGCCCCGGCCCCTTCAGTCGGGTGGGCAGGCTTTGTCCTTGGCCTCTTCCTCACCCTCGACGTGTCCTGTCCAGAGCCAGTTCCTCCCAGCTCTGTGGTCCATTTCCAGTCCCTGCTGCCCCCCTTCTCTGGCTGTCATTTCCCCTCAGGCCTCCTCATTTCTTGCCCGCATGGTGGCACAGCCAGTAAGCCTGGGTGTGGCCCCTTCCATCATGCTCCGGGTCCAAGCCCGTGATCCCCACCACGAGCAGTCTGAGTTCATCCTGCCCTTGCCCAGCATCTCAGATCTCTCTCTGTGCACAGAACAAATCCCCCTACCTTGCCTGGCTTGGGGGCCCTTGGTGATGGGGCCCCCCCCCCTCAGCCTCACGTCTGCCTTTTTCTTCCTCCCAGTGATTCATTGTGATGGCCTCAACCTCTAGCTTTCCTCTTTCCTGGAACATGCCATGCTCTTTCACGCCTCCGTGCCTTTGCACATGCTGTCCCCTGTGTCTGGAACACCCTCCCCAGTCCATCTACATGGCACCCAGCCTCTAAGGCTCAGCTCTGCAGCTGTCAAGCCCCTCCCTTCAACTGCCCACCCACCGGGCTTTGTGCTAGCAGCCCAGAGCCCCCCGAGTGCAGAGCATGGAGCCCAGTCCCTGAGAGGCACTCAAGGAACCTTGGCTGAATTAATAAAATGGTTTCTAGCCAGACCAGAAAGTCAGTCACCAAAAGGTTCAGTTCCCTCTGTACATACCAGTTGGGACAGCAGGAGCTGTGAGAAAACTGCTCCTAATTGTTTGAACTAGTGCATCCATTAGGCTGCCTTATATAAAGGGAGATAGGCAAACATTTAGCCTTAAATGTTAAAAGACCTCTGTGAACTCATGTGTGTTGGTGGTAGCGCTTGCAGCTGGCTGAGATCACTACCATCATCATCATCATCATCAACCTTTTTGGGGGCACCCGCTGCGTGCCAGAAACTGCGCTAAGGATGTTGCATGCAGAACCTCTTGTTTAATTCTCTGAACAGCCTGGGAAGGTTGGGGTATTATTGTTCCCATACTCAGAGAGGGAAACTGAGGCTCGGGGAGGGTAAGTGACTTGTCTGAGTCACACGGCTAGAGAGTGGCAGAGCCCAGACTCTGGGGAAGGCTTATCGATGGCTCCCTCCTGGCTAGCGTTTTGACCCTCCAGGGCTGCCTAATGCTCAGGAGGCACCCACAGACCAGGGAGGAACACCCCAGGGGTCTGGGAAGGCTTGTAGCCACCACCCTCCCCCCTCTCTGCTGCCACCCTCCTGTCCCAGAGGGACTTGAGGTGGATGCTGCCACTATTTGTCCTTAGCACCAGAGTGTGGATTTGTCCAAGGGCTGTTGCTCTGGACAGAATGCTGGTGAGGCTTGGAAGGTATGAACCCGCAGGAACTGGGTAGAGCTATCGCTGTGGGGCTGGGCAGGTGCTGTGAGGACACGCTGGCCAAGCTCACTGTCTCTCACCTGGTCCTTCAGCCTGGCCCCCACCATCTGTTCTCACACAGAAGCCAAAGTGATCTTTCTGCGTGCAAACCTGAGTGCCTTCCAAGCTTAAAACTCTTTCATTGCCCCCAGAATAAAATCCATGCCCTGAGCCCACCACTGTGTCACGTCTCACTCTTTGCCAGTCTTCTCCTCCTCTGCTTGTCCCCTCATGCTGGAACCCCCCTGCCTTGGCTGGCTGGCTGCTCCTCAGCTTCAGGCCTCAGCGGAAAAGTCTTCCTCAGGGAAGCCTTCCTGATCTCCCCGGCGGTCAATATGACCTCCTGCAGGCCTCCTGCAGGCAGCACCCGGTGCTCCCAGCCCTGCCTCAGAGGTGAGCTCTGGAGGGGCTAGGGGCTGGGACCTGGCCACCTGCATACAGACAGAGCCATGGGGACTGACGACCAGGAGGGACAACATACCCCAAATGTGACCCTCCAGAGGAAGATGCCAAATCTGGTTCCAGGATGTTGGGGCTTCATACTGGGAGAGGGGCGGTCCAAGAGGCGGGCAGTGCCTGGAACGTGCGGGGCAGTGGCCACGTGGACCCCAAGCTGAAGCCACAGCTGTGGACGTCCGTTTTCAAGGAAGGCAGGTGGAGGGAAAAAAGGGGTCAAGGTCAGAACCTTGAGACGTATCCCATTTTTGGCTTGGTGAGGAAAGCGGAGCCAGAAAGAGCACTTGGGAGAAGGCGGAAGAAAGCAGAAAAAAAAAGTAGCTAAGATATAGCACTGTTTTTATTTAGGTCTCAGATAGTCTTACTTTTTTTCTGTTTCACTTAGAATAGCTGGAACAGGAGGGCCCTACGTGGCAGTCCCTGGGATGAGAAAAACGTGTGTCAAGGCGGCTGCCGAATCCCTCTCTATTTTTAGGTTCCTGACACTACCTCTTTGAGCCCCGAGGAGGCATCCTGGCCTGAGGTGGACCGAGCTGGCATCTCTGAGGCAGATGTGGCCAGCCCTCACCTCGTTCTCCAGAAACCACCAAAAAGTCAGGTATTCACTTCTCTTGACCAGAAATAAATGCATTAGACAAATGTTCTCAGGCAATCTTGAGGGATGTGAACACAAAATCACCCCATAAATTGTTTCCTTTCCTTGGTTCAAAGTTGGGTTTTTTTGTTCGCGTTAGTTACATTAAAATTGGACAGTAATTAATGTTCTTAAAATAGAATGTCTGTATTCCCAAGTTTAGAAAGAAAAACCACCTAAGAAAGGAAAACGTGGACGCATGTGAAATGCCATTCCATTGGCCACGGAGGCTTTCACGAGCCTCAGCAGGGAGCCCTGCCCAGTGGGGTTTATGGCAGAGCAGCCCGTGTCTGCCGTGGCTTTCCACCCTGTCTCCCCCCAACCCCTCCACCCGGCTCCAGGTCAAGGAAGCCTTTGACATCTATGGCCTGGAGCCCTGGGGGTTTGCCAACCTCTAATTACATTTCTTTTTTTAAATATTGATAAACAGTTCCTCTGTTGATTCAAACATTTTAAAACACTGAGCCTGTAGCTGTTGGCTCAGAAAAAAGAGAACAGATCCCCCAGGCCTCCTTGGGCCGAGGAGCTTCTCCCTGAGCTTCCTTGGGCTCTTGGCCTTTCATTCAAACACTGAAGGAAGAAAACTGTCCCTCTGTGTGTGGGTGGGGGGAGGTCACTTCAGGATTCAAAATCAGGCCTGGCTGGGCTGAAGGGTGAGGCCTGGCTTTGCCCAGGTGGGGACTTCTGGCCTCTCCTACTAGGTGGGCTCCTGCTCTGGGTTCAGGGTGGGGGTGCGGCGGGCAGTGGCGGCAGGTGAGGTGGG
This sequence comes from Pseudorca crassidens, assembly GCF_039906515.1. Classification (NCBI taxonomy): domain Eukaryota; kingdom Metazoa; phylum Chordata; class Mammalia; order Artiodactyla; family Delphinidae; genus Pseudorca; species Pseudorca crassidens. The sequence goes on from NC_090315.1 coordinate 44,579,306, forward strand.
AGGAGCTACCATCCGGCTGCCACTGCCCCGGGTCCTGATGCTCCACTGCACATCTGTTACCACCTCACTTCATTTTTGAGGACTGGTCCCTGGTCCTCACAGGCTTTGCATGTAAACAGGACAACAGTGGTGGCCTCCGCCTTCCTTCCCCCCAGCACAGCTGCTATGTGGGATGGAGGGGAGTGGGAGTGGAAGGGACCCCTTCTAGTCCCATGGGGTTCCAGAAGAGCTAAGTGCCATCCATTTCATTTGGGGACACCCACATACTAGGACCCTCCAGGCCCAGGCTCCCCCAGATGTAGCTGACTGCAATATGGGGGGAGGGTGGTGGTCCCCATTTCTCCTGGGTGACTCAGAGCCCAGTCAGCTGCTTCTTGCCCAGACCGCCAGGTTCCCTGTCTTCACTGATTAGAGGACTTGGCCAGCTGCCAGGTATCGACATTGCTTCTGTAGTGGCCACGTCCAGAGAAGAGTGCCTGGTGACAAACACGGTCACATCAGTGACACCCATGATACCCCGAAGCCCTCGGCTCTGTGGGGCTTACACTGAGTTCCTGACATCATCACACCTCCCCATTCTACACCATATCAGGGTGGCTACTGTTGTCGTTACCATTTTACAGATGAGGAAACTGAGGCCCAGAGAAGTAAAGCGTGCTGCCCAAGATCACAGTGGAGGAGCTGTGATTTGAACCCAGGTCCATGTGATTCTGAAACCAAAGCTCTTCTCAATCTATCCTGTCACAGAGCCTCCTGGTCTCATTTCTTGCCTTTGGCAAGTGGCCTCTGGAAGGGGCCACCCTCAAACAGAAGCATCAGGGGTGATGTGGTCCTGGGTCAAGGGCTTTATGGAGGTACTGGCAGCCATGGTGCTTCTTGTCCAGTCTTGCCCAGCTCTGCTTGGGTGTCCCCCTTAGTTGAGGGACCTGTTGGCGTGACCCATTTGGGCTGCAATTTTAAGAGGCAATTATGGATCATCTTGGTGACCATCGGGCCCTTCTGCTACATCCCAGGAAATGGACCTAACCCTGTTACAGGGTAAATCAGATATAATCAGCTTCTAATTCAATGTAGTGGCTCTGTCAACATTTATCAAGATATAGAAGCTGGTCCAGTGAGTTAGACAACAGTGATGGTTGGATTAGACTCAGACAAGAAGAACCAACCAGTATTTTCTGACAGCTTTAAGAAAAATTTAAGTGGAAGAGACAAACTTTTTCAGTACTATACATTATAGGTACACACAGTCATGTGTCCCAGACATAGATGGGGACAACTTTCAGACTGGCCACGTGCACCCCGGCAGCCTCATCCTGCCATGGTCACATCTTTCAAGTCCTGACAAAAGTACCTGGATACCTGGAACACTGCCCTGTTCAAAACCGAAGCTGGGAGGTCAACCAGTAATTGCGGCTGGCCCTTCCTTCCCCTTCTGTGCCTGAGGATCATAAAACTCTCAGCCACTGAGCTCACGGACATGGAAAACTTCTGACCAGCTCTGAGTGGGAGAGAATTTCTCTTCTAACTGGTGGTTTGGGAGTCACATAGGCCAAATAATAATCAGATTATTGGGGATTGTGATTGGATCTGTTACTTTCAGATTGGATTGACATTTTTGTCCCCGGTTCTTTCTCGACTGCCAGCCCAGCTGACCAACAGAGATCCCAGACCCTTCTCTGCAAATTCATGGAGGTGGTGGCCACTAAGAGCCAACAACGTTCCGCAGACTCCTACCCCAGCCTCCCTTCACTGCACGGGCCTGCCTTCCAGACCTCTCTGCAAAGCTCCAACACGCCCTCACGCACACCAGGGCCAGCTAATGACCTACCTCTGGTCCATCAAGTCCCTCTTTTGGACTGTTGCTTCTCCAGCTCCTCTCACAATTGGTAAGGTCTGACTCCTATAATAATCTCCTTATGCCATCATGCTTGCATGATTCTGCCTCCGACTGAGCCCTGAGCGATACAGCACCCTCAGTTTGTCTCCCCCATAAAATGGGGGTGATGTGAGATATACCAGCCCCGGGAAGGGGACTGCATCCATGTGCTAAGGGCTGTGAGCCTGGGATTGATCCTGGCAGTACATTTGTCATCATCTGAGGGTAAGCTTTAGGCCAGAATCATGACTCAGTCGGGCTTTTCGTCTTGGTACCAGCAGTGGGAGCCCCACACAGCAGGGTCCACATGAGGTCAGAAGACACGTTTATGCTGGTGGTGGAAGGCGTGGGGCGTTCTTCTAATGGTCTGATTGGTTGTACAGCCTGATGGGTACCGTGACTGAGGGTTTAAGGCAATGGCTGGTCAGAGCCTCTCCTGCTGGTATCTCAGTCCGGAACGTACCCCCAAGTTGGCACATCATTCCCCTGGGAAGCCAGTGTGTGCTGAGTTAGGAGGCTTCCAGGAAGATGCTGAGAAGGACAAGAATGGCTCATTGGGACTGAGGCCCACTCTGTTGACTTGCTGGTGAGGAGGCTTTGTTCCTGGATTGATGAGGAGCTAGTCTTGCCTCTTTTTTTTTTTTTTAAGACATTTATTTAGCTTTGCTCTTATTATTATTATTTTTAAAGTTTTTGGTTGCATTGGGTCTTAGTTGCTGCGTGTGGGCTTTCTCTAGTTTCAGCGAGCAGGAGCTACTCTTTTTTTTTTTGCGGTACGCAGGCCTCTCACTGTTGTGGCCTCTCCCATTGCGGAGCACAGGCTCTGGACGCGTAGGCTCAGCGGCCATGGCTCATGGGCCCAGCCGCTCCGTGGCATGTGGGATCTTCCCGGACCGGGGCACGAACCCGTCCCCTGCATCGGCAGGCGGACTCTCAACCACTGCGCCACCAGGGAAGCCCCCTTTTTTTAAAAAAAATTAATTAATTAATTTATTTATTTTTGACTCCATTGGGTCTTCATTGCTGCGCGCGGGCTTTCCCTAGTTGCGTTGAGCAGGGGCTACTTTTTGTTGCGGTGCACAGGCTTCTCATTGCGGTGGCTTCTCTTGTTGCAGAGCACGGGCTCTAGGCGCGTGGGCTTCAGTAGTTGTGCCTCGCATGCTCTAGAGCGCAGGCCCAGTAGTTGTGACGCACGGGCTTAGTTGCTCCGTGGCATGTGGAATCTTCCCGGACCAGGGATGGAACCCGTGTCCCCTGCATTGGCAGGCAGATTCTTAACCACTGCGCCACCAGGGAAACCCCTAATCATTACTCTTGATCATGGGATCTGTAACCATTTTGGAAGTGGATTTGGTGTGATTAAATTCTTTCCTGGCTTAATCCTTTATGGAAAATAAAAGTTTTAAATGAGGTGAATTAGGATGCATTTGCTGATGTTTGATCACCTGCAGGATAATTTACCCTGGCTCACTTCAACCCTGAGGCTTGGCCAGCACCCTGAGGGATACACCACTGGATCCTCCTACAACGGAGGAGAGAAGCTTCCCCTTTTTACAGAATGCCTGTGACTAAAGGCACCAAGGCCCTCGAGCAGCTGTCAGAAAGCCCGTGAGCTTTATACTGCAGGGAGCACCAGTCCTCCCGGTGAGGCTGTGGCGTGGCTGGGATGAGGGGCAGCATGACACCCCTGGCCTGCTTTCTGTGTTTTCTCCTGGAGTCCCCGTGACCACAGCTTAGCAAACGCAAGGGTGGGTGTGCAGTGCTGGTAGATGAGGAGGGTCTGGTGGGAAACCTTTAGTAGCAGGACTGCAGGATGAGTCAGGGTCCCTCAGGGAGCAGGAGGGGAGTCACCTGTGTCCCTGGCCCACCTGTCACTGAGGCTCCAGCCCCCAGAGACTGTTTGTGGCCCAGCCCAATGCAGAATCAGGGGTTATCACGACAGCCTGAAACACTATTTCTAAGAATAGAACATAGAAAAGAAAGCTTTCTGCCCAAATTGGAAACGAAAAGGCACTGGTACTTGGCGGGGCCACTCCAGTGACTTGGCACACTCTGTGGGAGACCTTGTTCTTGATGACACCAGAAGTGGGGCAGCCTCTGTAACCCTAGTCACATGTGTCCGGACTTGCCAGGCCCTGTGGGCCAGGCTGGGGTACACCCTGGCTCTTACCCAGACATCTGGTAACTCTTGGAAAATGGGATTTTCCTCTTCTGATAATTTGGTTTTTAACTTATTTATGGAATCTGTAGCTTTTGGTGGAGACCTATTTCTGAGGCACTATGAGTGGGGACAGTTGGGTTTCTTCCCCCAAGGCAGGTGTTTTGATGAAGGTTTGGGGTCACATCCTTGGGACTCATGGCTGCCCTGTAGCTTCTGTCCTACTGGCCAGGACTTCATGGTTTCCAAGACTCTGCTGGCTGCCTGGCCGGCCTTCATGAAAGGAGATGCACAGAATCATTCTGTCTGGGAGGCCTGATGTTCCTCTCCCATCACGAAGAGCCAAGCTACACGCAGAAGAAAATGGTGACTTGGAGTAAAACATGTTAGGCTGAAAGCCCTCTTCCTCTTTCAGAAATGTAAGTAAACATGGCCCGGGCCCTGGAGAGATGCCAGCTCAGCTGCAGGATGGCACACCTCAGGGGCTGCCCTTTCGCAGTAAAACCCTCGGTTCACGCCCCCTTCTCGCTGGGTACAGTTTGGAGGCTCATGTGGGCACATGCCCCTCACCCCTGAGAGTGGAAACCCAGAGACATCCCTCTGCCCTCAACTCAAGGCTTAACAACAGCTAACACAGGTGGAGCCCATTCTTTATGCTGGACACAGTGTCAAGGTGTTTACCCCACTCTGTACTCAACCCTGATCCCGTCCGAGAAGCCCTCAGCGGTCACAGCTTTTGCCCTTGGTCATCAGCAGGGCTGGGTTTTTGAGCCCCGTGGGTCTAATGCTGGAGCCTATGCTCTTAGCCGGCCTGCCATTTTTCCCACGGGGCCTGTCTGGTGATTCACTTCTTATTCTACACCCAGAGACAATGAGGCGTAAACCAGAATAAAAGGGGGCTATTATGATACCACTATTTTGCCCTTTATCTAAATTAGATAATGACTCACAGAGCTACTTGAAACAATATACATGTCAACCTCCTGAGCATTTAGTTATCACTTAGTGCCATTTGATGGTGCCTATGGTATAATTAACACCTTTGTCTAGAAATATGATATTTCTGTGAAATGGAAAAGTGAAAGAGAAAATAAATTTAACCTGGTCCTTCTCTTCCATACGGACAGGGCAACAGACCCATGGTGGTGGTCAGCTGGCATGGCTTAGGCTGGTGAGTGGACAAGCAATCATTCCCAGCTCTTTCCAGGCGGGATTGTGTCCTGGGAAGGGGGCAGCCTGTCGTCGAAGTAGCAGCAGGCCCAGCTGAGTGATGCTGCTGAGCCCCAGATAACTCAGTGCCCATTCATCAGCCTCAGCAGAATCGGGCATCTGCCACTGGCATCTCCAGATGTTTGCCTTTATCAGATGTCGATGCGGTTCAGTGTTTTCATTAAGGGCCTTGTTGAAAGCTCTAGCTGGTTGGGGACGCTTATTGTTCATTTTATTTGAGTTCCTTATCATGTTCAAAATGTTCCAGGCACCATTAGGAGACACAAAAGCCTCAGAAAACACAGTTGCAGGGGGCGGAAGCTCACTGTAGCCTGGAGGAGACACACCACCGACATTTACAAACATTTGCTGAACAGAATCAGCTGTTAGGAATGAAAGTCGCTCACAGCAGCACAACAGTGCATGGGGGGCAGGGAGGTGGAGACAGGATTTAATGTTTGCCTGAGGGCATCTTCTAAAATCAGATGGGTGTTCCAGCCTGTTTGTTCATTAATGTGGTCTTCTGATTGCTTCCCAGGGAGAATGGGGTGTGGGGGCCAGACATGAGGCAGAAGCTTGATCAGGAAAAGATTAAAGGGGACACACATCTTGACTTGAGGTGAACATTTGAGGTACAGGTCCAGGCACGTTATAATTATTGCTTAATCATAAATGTAGCTTGGTGAGATGCGTTGATTCACACACAGGTTGCTAAAGGCATTTAGGGAAAACAGAACGTAGGCAATGAGCACTGTCTCCATCAATTTGTAAAATTCACATCTGAGACAGCATCCTGGAAGGGCAGAGAACCCTGCTTATAGGCATAAATTAAAGCCATCTTCCTCAGAAAAAGATAATTTCAATGATCAATAACCTCTTGAAAGAATTCCTGGAGAGTATGCCTTTTTAAAAATTGACTTCATTTATTCTCCTCCTCTTATCAAAAAAAGGATTTTGGAGGCTTATAGCAAAAGATATGACAGTGAGGTTATTAAAATAGAAATGGGAAATTAAAACCCAGTCAGAAAAGAGAATACAAAATTTCTAACTACAATGACTAACCTTTCTTCTGTGATCAAGATCTAAATTTAGCCTCGAGCTTCTTGGAATCCAAGGTGAAAAGGGAAAACAATCAGTTATGTAGGTTCAGTTACATTTAGGACAAAGCGTGTCAATTCATGAGTATTTATTATTTGTGAATTTATAACAGCAAGAGAGGCAGAGGAAACTCCTAGGAAAATGGAGGAGAGATTTTTAAAATATTTAGAAAATATCGAAATTTTTTTGTGGATATCGAAATTCTTTTGTGAGAGCCAAAGCTTAGGCAACAGTGGCAGACACGTTCACTGAGATCTGGGTGGGTGAACCTGGGCTGGCTTTGTTGCGATCAGTTTATTGATGAATAAATCACAATTTGTGATTTGTTGAGCCAGCCAAGGCCATGACCAGGACCCAGGCATTTGGCGTGTCTGGCCCATCCTTGGGAAGAGGCCGTGTCCTATTTCTCTGTACCAGTGCCTGGTACATTTTGCACATAAATAACTCAACCATGGCTCTGTCTGCCCTGGGTTGAGAACGCCAGGAGGGCAAGAACACAGTCCCAGCACCCCGGGGTGTCTGCCAGCTCCTAGTAGCCATTCAGTTAGAGTTGTATGCTAATAGCTCACAAACTAAAGATGGGAGAAGCACCATAAAATGCCAAGCACTATTAGTGGAAGCAACTTAGTGGGAGCATTTTCATTACTCTCAACCGGCAATGATCAAATCTGCCGGTTTTCACTGTGGAGAACTCCTGGATTGGACCTGCCCAGGGGCAGGTGGGCAGTTATGATGTGTTGGATGAGTGGGTACAGTTGTGATGTTGGACTTCTTTTTATTTATTTATTTTAAATTTATTTATTTATTTTTGGCTGCATTGGGTCTTCATTGCCGCACATGGGCTTCCTCTAGTTGCGGCGAGTGGGGGCTACTCTTTGTTGTGGTGCACGGGCTTCTCTTGTTGCAGAGCATGGGCTCTAGAGTGCAGGCTCAGTAGTTGTGGCACACGGGCTTAGTTGCTCTGCATCATGTGGGATCTTCCCGGATTAGGGCTAGAACCCCTGTCCCCTGCACTGGCGGGTGGATTCTTAACCACTGCGCCACCGGGGAAGTCCTGGACTTCTTTTTAGAAGGCTCTGTCATGGCCCTTCTGATGGCGCACTCACTGCGGGGCTCTGCGGGCTGTGTCGGGTCTCATAGGGCCCTGCTAGTGGGTAGGTGGGGGAGGGACCCTCAGTGACAATGCTGACCTGTCTCTAGCTGTCCTCCCAGCAGGCTTTAGGGTGGGATTCGAGCAGGCACTGCATTTTACCAGCTGGTTTGCAGCTGCCTTTTATCCTCAGTGCAGATTCCTGTGCTTCTCTACAGAGCCTTTGTATTTCACGCTTTTCTTTGAAATGTCCCTAGAGGGCTCATTTTGGCCCTGCAGAGAATGCCTTTCTTGAGAGATGGAGCCCTGGGCTCAGGGGGGCAGGGTCTTGTGGAGGCTGCTGAGGTCGGGGAGGCTGGGGGGCCAGGCGGGGGGCAGTGCAGTGAGGGCAGAGCGCCGTGGCCTGGACATCAAGTCCCCAGGAGGGGGGATGCATTGCACACAAGACATCACGTGTGGCGGAGGCAGGCTGTGTGGGTCCCTCACGTCCTCCCACACTAGGTCTGTGTTGGGCGCAGTTGTGTCTGAAGTGAGGAGCTGGGAAGCAGCAGGAGCGCTAGTCTGGGCACGACGGCACGGGGGCTCTGCGTTAATCAGGTTCCCTCTCTGAGACTCAGTTTTCCACATCTCTGAAGTGAGGGTTGGAATAGTAGCTCAGTAACACCAGATCAGGGTGTCCGGAGGTAAAAGGCAACTCGAAGTCCCATCGCAGTGCCTGGCTCGGAGCACGTGCTCCTGCGGCTGTGATTCCTGGGCTGATTATCCTGCGCTGGAGGCTGAAGGAGCTCCGTCCCCCAAGCTCTCACTCCCTCGACGCAAGTTTTACACCCTCAGGAGAGGACGCTGAGCTTATCGCCCATCGGGCAAGCCTCACGGCCTGTCTGACCCCGTGTGAGAAGTGGAGATCTCTGATTGTTCCGCCTGTCCCCCGAGGGCTGCGAATCAAGTGCTGTCCCCAGAAGGTCCGCAGCCCAGAGCCGGACACACAAATGCCCCACGAGGGCCGGTGTTAGTATTAGACACTGTGGCTGCTCCATGGGTGTTAGGAAGCACAGGGCTCTGGGGTGGTGGTGGGGGGCAGATGCCCCTGGGGGAGGGAGAAGGGGAGGGCTGAGGGGCGGTCCTTGCTGTCCACACACTCGGATGGCCCCACCAACCTGAACATTGTTGGTGTTGTCACCCCAGACGCTGCTTTGAGGTTCAGGCACAGATGACGCATGAATTCCCCTCCCCAGCGGGTCTCACCACTGCCACCTCGGCCTCAGAGGCAGGACTGTCTTATATTTTTATACGCTAAATCTGGCATCCCTAAGCGAAGGGGTTAAGAATAAACAGTGGGTGGGCTAAAGGATTTAAATCAGCCTGACACTGGACACTCAAGACTCAAAACAGCTGTGCATGCACGAGCATTCCCAGCTACGAATCCTCACTTTGCTGCAGGGTTTGACTGAGAATCATTTTATCTGTTTCTCCATCACCATGGATGGAAATACTGGAATAGATCCTAATTTTTTTTGTTTGTTAATTCCAAAGTTTCCCAGACATGGAAAAGGACTTATAAGTCAGATGAAGGGCCCAAAAAGTACTTTAGGTAAAATAAACAGAACAGGGATACCAGCAGCATTAGTGGGCCCTGAGCCTATAGTGGACGGAGAGAATTTAGGCAGAGCAGACTCTTAATGGCAGGACCACAGCATCTGAAATATCAGGTGAGGAATCGCTCAGACTCTGCGGCAGATGCTGGTGAGTTCTGCCCAAGTAGGGAGCCCGCTGGCCATCGTTGGCTGCCACTGTGGGAGGGTGAGGGCTGCTGTCAGCATTAAGGTGTGAAGAGAGAGACCAGAACGAGAAGCCAGCAGGAGGAGACCATGTGGCTGAACTGGTTTAAGGTCTGAGTGCCCCCCTGGGCATGGTTGGGGGGGCAGCGGCCAGGCAGCGCTGGCCTGTGTGCCGCCCCTGGGTCAACCCAGTCCCCCTGCTCCCCCAGGCCTGTCCTCCTGCCAGGACCACCTCAGTGCAGTGATCAGAACCGGCAAACTCCTTGGGTACTTGTTACTGGGGCACTGCTGTGGGGTTGGAGTGAGGAGCTCCAGTTACGGGGGTCACGCTGCCTGGTTAGATAGGGGCCGAGAGCTGGGGTCTGAGGGCAAGGGCAGTTCCCTGACACCTTCCACCATCCTCTGCCAAAGTGACCACTATAGTTCAAGATGGCGGCCTGGGCTTGTGGGGCCCAGAGGAGCCCCTGTCCTGACTCCCTGCTTAGTCGCTCCCGCCTCCCCTGCAGTCATGGATGGAAGGGTGGGGAGTGAGGGGTTAGAGGGGAAGGGACGGGGGATGGACTGAGGCTGAGCTGATGGCCAGCTGGGCTGCCCACAGAATCAAGGTGGGGCAGGTGGAAGTGATGATGGATAAAGATCAAAGAAGATGAGGCCTGAGCACAGTAGTGGAGGAAGGTGCAGCCAACATGCAGAGCATCCTTATAAAACCAGTTGGGTCACTAAAGCAAGCCCCAAACTTTATCTCAGTTTTTGACTCTGTAAAATGGAGCTCCCTCCCTGCTTTGTCCTGGTGGCACCCAGGGGAAGTGGCTGTGATACCCTGGACACCCCAGGGCAGTGGGGTGGCCATCAAGAAGTGCTGAGGGTGGGAGTTGGGGGGTAGAAGTGGAAATGATAGACAAGAGGAATTCAGGAGTCTGATCATCATGTTTGGAGACAGGGTGGCTGGGAGGCCAGTGTGCCTTGAGCAGAAATGAGGGCATGGGGGAAGTATGTTTTGTAACGTGTTGAGTTTGAGAAGGCGGCTAGCAGCTGCAAATGTGGGCCTGGACCAGGGGAGCCAGAGGCGGGAGGCTGGTGAGGGTTAGTTTCATCAGGAAGTTTATGAGCAGCTAAGGGGCATTTGCTGAGCAGAGAAACAAGCCAAAGATAGTGCTGTGGGGAGAGTGGGCATCTAGAAGCAGCAAGGTGACAGGATGGAGGAGAGGAGGTGGGAGGACGCTGGTAAAGTACACTGCGTGGAGTTTAGGGCAGCAGAGGCAGTGTTGGATGAGACTGAGGCACCTTCCTGGAAAAGGACTAGGGAAGGGAGGGCATGAAGTGCAGATTACGAGGAATGAGTGGATGGTGAGGACATGGAAGAAAATTTTACTGACTGTCAAGGTCCCCCCCACCAACAACCTGTTAGGAACCATGAGTCCCCACTGGCCCAATGCCCAGTGCCAAGATACACTGCCATTCCTGGCTGCCCGACACAGCCCTTGGGAGTGGGCAGGGAGGAAGCCCGTGGCCAGGATGACAGCCCCCAAGTCCCACAAGTGACCAAACCGCCTTACACCAAACATATATAAAAGGTCAAGATCAGGACATTCAACAGATTTCCAGCCACGTCTACCTCCCCAAACATAGCTGTGAATCCAGAAGTAAACACAAAGCAGTAGAAATGGCTGCCACCGCCCCTCCACTACTGTTGGGCTTTGCTTTGTAAGGAGAGACCCCGAAGCCCTCACTCAGAGCCGACTTGCTTTTATTTAACACACAGTTCTGATCAACATTGTAACCTGGTTTCAATTTTTAAAAAAATCAAAATCAAGAGAAAAAAAGCACAAGGTAAATGGCTGTGCAAATCTCAAATGTGTGAGATCACTGCGGGGAGGGCTTGGCCTGGACAGGCTCTCGGTTCCCACAGAAGACTGATATTCTATGATTCCCACATTTTGTAAAGAGGATCCCTGAGTTATGAAGACATTGTGGAATAATATTCCATCTCCATTGCTTAAGAAGGTAGGGCAGTGTATGGTACATGTTAGGAAGTAGTGTTTTTAAAAGTTTAGGCTCTTGAGCAGGGAATGGAACCCGATTTACTGAGCACTTACTATGTATTCACCAACTTAAATACGTTTACCTCCTAACAATCCTGCAAGTAACTATTATCTTTACCATTTTATGGAAAAGAAAACAGACTTAGAAAGCTGAAGTGATTTGTCCCAGCCACACTGCGAATGCTTTTTCCACGTCACCCTCTGCTTCCTTACAGTGTCCTGGCAGTGTCCTGTGTGGAAAGCCTGCTCTCTGACAACAGGTGGACCTACTGGCCTGGAGCCCGGTGATGCCCTTGAGGGTAGTTCTGATGCTGGCACTGCCCCATCAGTTCACTGTGGAGCCCTAGGTTCCTGCCTCACCCTCCACAGCTTTGGCCACTCTGAGGTGTGGCAGCGGGGGAACCAGCCCTGCTCCTGCTTCTGAATCCAAGACGAAGCTCCCCTCTCCTCCTGGGTAGACCATGAGCAGTAAAGTCCTTGCAGCTGGAAGGCAAACAAATAGGTACGAGAGCCCCATCATGAGGGGTAGTTTTGTGAACCCCGTCCTCCAGGGAAAATCACTGCTGAAGGACTTTAATGCTGACCGGCTCTGTTTTTCATTCCCTAATCATTCAGAAAAATACATCCATTTCAGTTTATTCAAAACAGTGGAAAATCATTGAGGTTTTTCCTGTTTAAAGGTCAAACTGTAAAAAGATAAGTGGACTCAGAGAAATCCAGGCTAGTCATGAAAACGTGGCAGTGTATTAAAATCTAAAAAAGATTTAATCCTCCTTTGGAAACAGCTCATAATAATCCCCTCTCTACTCTCCCCTATGTGTGTTAAATTTCTGTTTTTAAGTCCAAGGACACGAAGCAAGTGACTTTGAATGGGTGGAGCATGGGCTATGCAGACTGGGGTCCTGGTTCAGAATCCCTGACCAGCTGCTCCACACCAAGTGTGAAGCGTGGAGCAAGTACCCTCACCCCCTGAACCTCAGTTCCCTCGCCTGTAAAATGGGGAGGATCTCTGGTCTCGGTGCTCTCCTACTGGCCTGGGGTGCTGCCTGGCAAGGTGTAGGCCTGTGGGCCTTTGAGAACCTTCCCACCAGCCCATCCATGCCTTCCACCTGAGAGGCGGACAGGTGTGGCCTGGCTTGGTCCACTGACAGATCCCCTGCTCCAGCCTCCTTCCCCGCCTCTGGCCCCAGGACATTCCCAGACTCTGCTAGGGCTCTGCCGCATGGACTTGGTGACCTGTGAAGGCCTTGCAGCTGGAAGATAAACGAGTATCTGCGAGATTCCCATCATGAGGACATTTTAAAGGGCACTAGGTAATTTAACTGCTTTTGTGAAGCTGAGCAAGTGATGGGGGAATGAGAGAGTATTTTGAAAACACAGCCTGGCTGTGAAAATCCTGGCTTTTCTCTTTGTTAAAAACTTGGAGAAAATCTTTAAGGGCATCTTTGGGAAGATAAGGAACAGCTGTGTCCCCTCTTTATCAAATCAAGGCTCCCTCTCTGCTCAGTTTTGTGCAGCTCTGCCTGTGGAGTAGGCTCAGCCTGGTCTCCCACACCAGCAGCCCGACTCATGGGGTCCGGGAGATACAGTCAGGTTTCCTGGTGGCAGTCCCTCTAAGACGTGGGAGGCTCCCACAAACGGGAGCTGGCTTTTGTTTCTTGATTTGTGTCCAAGTAGGAACAGAAGAAATGGCGTGGGTAAGAATCTGTAGGGGAAAGTGCCGGCTCTTGGCTCCAGCCAACAGGGGCGTGGCAGGAGATGAGGCTGGCAGCAGCCAGATCCCACAGACATCGGGTGGAGAGAGTGACGTGTCTCATTTGTGTCCTACAAAGGTCACACGGGCTGCGCTGTGGGAGGGGAAGGGCTCAGAGGCAGCAGGGCCCGGTTGCCTTGGTCACCTAGGGACATGGTGGCGGGGAAGCACAGATGATGAATCTGGAGAGCTGGTGGGCTGGTGTGACATGGAGGGCAAGGGACAGGTGGGCCTGGGAGGAGGCCTGGGCACTTGGGTAGATGTGAGGGCTCAGTATGAGATGTGGGGACTCATTATGAGATGGGAGGGATGGTATGCATGTGGGTGTCGGTGGTGAGTCAGAGTTGGGCAGGTAGAAACTGAGGTGCCTGAGCGACATCCAGGTGGACTGAGGTGCTGTAGGACATAAAAGTGCGCAGTTAGAGAGAAAGTCAAGCCAGAGGTAGAAAAGTGTATGAGGCCAGCACACGGGTGGCCGGTAACTGAAGCCAAAGAGCGGACGAGATCCCACAGGGAGAGTGTAGGGTGAGGCCCAGAGAGGGCCAGGACAAGCTCCAGGAATGACGGGCATTCGAGCTTCAGGAAACAGATTCCATGGAGAAGCCTAAGGAGTGGACAGAGGGGTGACAGGGAGAATGTGGAGTCAGGGGGACCCGGAGACAAGAGGCTACAGGGGTCAGGGCCATGGGGAGCGTTGCCTGAGAGACTGGACTCCTGGCTGGGTTAACCTGTGGGTGACAGAGGCATTTAGCCCAACCAGCAATGCCGAGGTTCATGCTGTGGTTTCAGCCAGCTCTGCAGATGGTCTGTTTTCCTGGATAGAAGGTTCAAAGTGGGCTTCTTGGGAGTTTCCAGGAGATCTGTCTGTGGAAACTTTATCCCACATCTTACATTTTCTCCCTGACAGGATCTTTTTAATTTAGATAAAAGTGAAACCAGGGCTACTGTGTTTATGTTATTTTAATCTTGACTTTAAAAATACTTACAGCAAACACTTATTTTAAACGTTAACATGAGGTTCTATTTTACTATCCTTTATGCTCTTCAAATGAAGTGCCTAATTTTAAAAGATCTACAAATTACATACATAATTTGTGGGCTCTTGGAGAGAGTCTACCTCTTCAGCTTTTTTTTCAGGTCACAAGAGACCTGTCTTAGACCATTAGGTATTTAATGTGACATGCTCTGCTTTGCAAAGTAAAAGAGAAAGGGCTGTTTTGGGCTTGGATACAGCAGCTTTGCCCCCAGATGTGTCCAACAGCTTGATTTAGTATTAAAGTTCTGAAGTGATTGGTGATCCATTAGCGTGGCTATTTAAAGAGTTCATTGAATTAGCTACAAGCCAACAACATCTGCGCTGAAGGGCAGCTAGGTGAGGCCAGGCAGAAAGAACCAAATGGAATCTGAATGGAGCTGTGGATTCTGCCTTCCATGAGGCTCTGAGAGCAGACCTCCAATAAGAAAAGTTACAGGTTGCTGTCACCTCTGCGTCTGGTGATCAGGCAGGTGCCAGTTGCTGCCTGCTGGGCCCCGGTCAGAGAGGACTCCTTGCTGTGAATGAAAACTGTCACGGGGCATGGCTCAGAGCTGGACCCTTTCCTTTTGCTGTGTCTCACTCCTCCCCTCCCGCATCTCTCCCTTGTCCCCTGCCAGCCCCTTCCCATCTCCCCATCCCTGGGGCCTCAGACCCTGAGCTGTCCCAGGTCTACACTCCCACCCCACTGTTCCCTCCCCAAGTCATTGCAGCCGCCCCAGCAGGACGTGCTCCCAATCCCTCCTGCAGCACGTCACCAACAAACTGCAAGTCTAAGACCATTGTCGTCTTCCCCTAAGCCTGGCAGTTTCCTCTTATAGGCGTCACCCAACTCGTCCCCTCACTCTGCCTCCTCCTTGTATGCCTAGCAAACAGTTTACCTTGGCAAGTTCACCAGGAAGCAGTAATACTGCTAAAGCCCGGCGCTTGGTGGATCTTTTATTTCTGAAGTTGTGTGTGTGTAGGTAGGTGTGCCTTCGGTGGGTGTTTAGCAGTTTCCAGGCTGAAGTTATTACTCCCCATGCTAACCAGAGCAGCCCTTAGGGCTTCAGCACTTGGTGTGTCAGAGCACAGGCAATGCTGTATTCCAGGGGCATCTTGGCTGGTCCAAGGGCCTGCTTTGTCCAAGTCCAGGCAGGAGGCCTGTGTCCTTGGAGGATGTGTCAGTCCCCCTAAGAGCTCCATGGCTGGAGAGCTCCCTACAGATTTCTGGGGCACTCAGTCACAAATACTGTACCCGGACTTCCCTGGCAGTCCAGTGGTTAAGACTCCACGTTCCCACTGCAGGAGGCATGGGGTTTGATCCCTGGTCGGGGTAAGATCCCACATGCTGCACAGCGCGGCCAAAGAGAAGAAAAAAAAAACCAAACAAACAAATGCCATACCCAAGGGCTCTTTGTAGTGGCTGCTGTGGTGTCTGCCTAGACCTTGTCTTCAGGGCTGGCACATCTATCCTCTAGATGCTGGGACTATCTCGCAGCTGCATCCCTTCCTGGAATTGCCCTTGGCAGAGGTGAACTGCCTCACTCAAGGTTAAGCCCTTTCCCAGAGGTTGGCCTGGGGAGGAATCACCAAGGCCAGGCCCCTTGGCCTCCGTTCGGGACAACTCTGAGGGGCCATCTCAGCTCCTGAGTTCCCTGCAGAACTGCTAAGGCCTCAGGTGTAACCACAGTCTGGCTCAGTTTCTTCCTCTTCCCAATCCTGCCTTCGTCACTTCCTTGCACTCACCGTCAAGTCTGCACACAACTCGGGGAAACCAAGCTAAGACAGCTGCCATGGCTGAGCTCAGAGAGAGGCAGGGCTGACCCAGCACCCCTCAACCCCCTCAAACTCCCAATCCAGAGCTATCCTGCCTGGCCATGCTGTGCCGGGGCTGCTGAGATGTTTCAATTGTTCTACTGTTACACTCAAGTCTTCCTAAGGGTTACTTGGGAGATATTTGTTTTTGGACTAGAACTTAGGAAAAATTGTGCTTCTTCGGGACCTTGGCCTGTGTTTGATTTGTGTTTATGCTACCTATACCCACAATTGGGGAAGAGCTCAGGCTTTCTTTGCTTTGGCTGCTAGGAAGCTTGGAGCTCAGTCCGTGTTGCAAGACACCCTGGTGCCTTCTGAGTTCCCTTAACACACCTTCCTCACTACTGTTATTTGTGTTGCTTTGCTGTATCACACAGCTCCCTCTGAGCTGCCTCAAAGTCTGTTTGGAACGAGATGAGGTATTAATGAGAAAACACATACATACAGTGTTAGGGCTGTGTTGTCAGACAGACCTGGCTGCTGGTTACCAGCTGGGACATTTGCCAAGTCACAATTTCTCTGAACTGTAGTTTCTTCAGCCAGGGAGTGGGCCTGATGCCTGCATCACAGGATTATTTTGAAGATACATACAGTAAACACATGGCTGATACACATCAAGTGCTCAATCAATGGAAGATGTTAATAACAATTTTTAAATGAAATTGTGTTGCTCTCATGAACCTGCCCTATCAGGTGGTCTGATCTCCCTCCTTCGTCCCTGTCACATGCTGCCTATTAGCCAAGAGGCATTTTGGGGCCCTTGGGTTTCACTTTCTCGTGGGAGAAGGACGGCCACCCAGGCATCCACGGCTCCCAGCAGACTGTGTGGACCAGCAGCAGGGGCAGTGGAGGTGTTCACGGATTGTTAATCCAGGCAGGTGGACACACAATTAAAACATTCATGATAGGGGCTTCCCTGGTAGCGCAGTGGTTGAGAGTCCGCCTTCCGATGCAAGGGACACGGGTTCGTGCCCCGGTACGGGAAGATCCCACGTGCCGCGGAGTGGCTGGGCCCGTGAGCCATGGCCGCTGAGCCTGCGCGTCCGGAGCCTGTGCTCCGCAACGGGCGAGGCCATAGCAGTGAGAGGCCTGTGTACCGCAAAAAAAAAAAAAAATTCATGATATAAACGAGCACATACTTGGCTGGAGAAAAACTGAAAGTAAAATTCTTAATGTAAACTGAGCCTTCAGAAAATGAAAAAAAGGTTGTAGATGAGAGATATGTGATGAGTAATTTAACCAAGATGATGTAAATCTAGGCCTTTGAATACTTTAAATATAACCATCTGATATAAAAAGAAGTGCACTAAATTTTTTAAAGCTGAGATCTTTCCTCGGGTGAGAGACTCACTTTCCTGCAGGGACATGTTCCCCAAAAGGCAAGTGGAAAAGGCAAAGAATAAATCCATGTCGGCATCACATCCCCCTCCAGCCAGCTTAGGAGGATCCCACGCATTTTGTAGTCTGTCCTAGCATCCCATATGTCACATGTCACCTTGCAAACCAGTTTGGAACCCGTATTAGAACAGAAAAGCCCATTTCAAGAGGGTGGTGGCTTAGGAAAATCTATCTTTTATTTGTTCCTAAAGTCAACAGGTACCTGGCTCTGTCCCCTCGTAAATGCCACACGGGCCTGAACCTTGGCCTGGAGCTCATCCAAAAATGGGTGTGAAACTGGAGTTGCTGGTTTTTCTTGGAGATGAGGGGTCTGGAGCAGGAATCATCTGTAGGCAGATCTAGAACAGGCCTCCTGGGTGCATCTCTTTGGGAGGACACGGGGATGGCATGAGGACACGATGCTGACAGGGGGGCTCAAGGGCAGGATGGAGAGGGGGTAAGCACAGAGGAGGCACTGGTTGGTCTATTTGTAGGAGTGGGCCTCAGGACAGGGGAGAGGAGCGAAGAAGTTGGGGGAGGCTAGGGCCCAGCAAGTACCTGGCTGGGAATTTACTCTTGGAGGGGCGAGGTGTACTAGACCACACCCCTGAGGCTGGCTTGGGAGGGGCCAGGTGAGTCTGGGAGGAAGCTTCACAGAGCCGCTATGGCCACCAGTGAGACAGGGAGAGGCTCGGGGTTGACAGCCCTGAGCCAGGGTCCCGCTGCTGGGCCAGCTGAAGTTCTGGGACATGGGTTGAGCACATGAACCGGCCTCAGGACTTCGTCAGGCCTCAGAAGCCTTCATTTCTGGTATCAACCAATGCAAGAGGGACAGTCGATGCCTGGGGGACCAGGGACCTCCTACTCTATCACCCACAGGCAGCCCCTTGTCTATCCCCTGTGGGGACAATGTTCCCCTCAGTGCATAGCCTGAGGAAGGAGGCGGGGCAGGGTTGCATTTTCAGTCTCTTTCAGCATCTATTGACTTTTCTCCTTAAAAACTGTTATCTACACATTTCCTTGCACCTCCAGAATTTTGACGAGTTGAGAAAATCCATGTACTTCACCTCCATCTCAATAACAATAAGTTTCTTCCCTTCCTATGTAAGATAGAGGGTCAGAGACGACCAGGGACCCTTCCCTCATGCTCCACATAGCGGATGCCTCAGGGTCCGGTTTCCAAGCACTGGCTCGTGCATTTACCCCGTGGGATGATGATGATGAAGTACTCAGCCTTATTCCTAACGTAAGTATAATGACAATAATGATAAAGGCAGCATCAGAGAGTCGGGGAGAGAACAGATTTTGGAGCCAGACTGCCTGGGCCCAAATCCCGGCTCCACCTCTCACTGAGTATGGGAAACTGGAGGTCACTTGACTTCTTTGTGCCAGGCTCCCTCATCTGTAAATTGGGACTCAGAGAAGCTAATTATGGGATGTGTTTAGATGGGTGCCTGGCACATGGTAGCATCCTTACCAGCTATTGCTATTATTATTATTATTTTATTGATATCATTGCTGTAGGCCAAGGCCTTTTCATGTACTGTGTCATTTGAATCTCACAATCCTATAAGGGAGAAGATATTATTATTATCACTCTTTACGGATGAGGAAACTGAGGCTCAGAGAGGTTGACGGACTTGCCCAAAGATACCCAGCCTGATATGGAGCCTGTCTAGCCCTTGCAAAGCTGTACAGCCTGCTTACCTGGGATGATAAGCGGCACTTCACCCTTATCCCTTTTATCCCTGCCCAGCCAGGTGGAAGGTTCTACCACCTCTACTTAATGCACGGAGATAACGGCTAGGTGAGCTAAGTGTCTCCCACACAGGCCTGCCTGCCCCAGCTGAGCTGCTTTTGGGCCAGCTGATCAGGACCGCTCTTCAAAATCACAATTTAACTGCTCCACTGCATCCATTGTTCTGTGCGTGGAGGCAACTGCCCCACAGGCCAGCCCACTTGGCGCCGCAGCAGTGATTAATAAGGATATTCTGTGTCCACGGGAGGCCTCTCATCCGGGGCCTCGGAGTACTTTGCAAGCATTAATTAAGCTTCATGGTTGTGGCTCAGGTACGTGGGGGCCCTGGATTCAGTTTACATGTCTTTAGCTGATGCAGAAAGAAACCAAATCACTCCCCCAGTAAGCCATGGCCTTCAGCCCGGCCAGGCCCCAATGGGCATTCCTCATCCCTGGAGTTTGGCCAAAATCATTTGCAGAGAAAAGACTTCCTACTTGTTCTTCCAGACTTCAGAATAATAAGCAGCACTCAGGAGCCATTTCACACTTGAGTTAGTTCCAGGCCAGCAGCTGCATGGCTGGGCCTTACCTGGTGCCCACCCACTGGCCCACCTAGGTTAAATAGCAGCTGATGTAGCTCACGGCCTGCACCTGCCAGTGTAGCAAAGCCTACTGTACCTGTATGTGGGCCTTTGGGGTCAGGCTGGTCCCTGCTACACCATCTGCACAGTATCCCCCATCCTCCATCCCTCATCTGCTTCGCCTCCATTCCCAGGTCTGCCCTCACACATCTGCCACTTGCTTGCTGCGGCTCTGATGTCCCAGAGCTTGCAGGGAGGTGGAAAGAGACCGCGTAACTCAGGGTAAAGAGCTTGGGCTTCCACCCAAGGATATGGGGGGACCACAAAAGGGAGGGTCATGGTCTGGGATGATGCTTCAGGGAGATGCGCGTGTGGGGTGCGGGATGGGGAGGCCTGAGGCAGTGGGGCCAGGAGGAGGCAAGGAGTCAGGGGAGCGCGGACGGGGCTCCTGCTGGCTGTGGTAGTGGGGTGAAGAGAAGGAGCCTGAGCGATGTTTAGAGGAGATTGACAGGACTTGCTGCCTACCTGGAGGCGGCGTGAGAGAGAAGGAGGAGCCCTAGACGACCCTCCCGGCTATCGGATCCACTCTGCTGGGCAGTTATGCCCTCTGGGTCCAGCACTGGGCCAGTAAACTTGTGACCGACTTGGCAATGTTAGTGCAGACGGGCTCTCCCAGCTTCCCCGGAGAAGCTCCGTCAGAGGGAATGACCAAACCCAAACCCCTCACTCTCCCCTTCTATCTCCCAGGAACCATCCTTTCTGGGTTGGCTGGGAATAAGGCCTGACACTGAGAGCTCAGCCTCCATTCCTGGGCCATGGATATGCCAGGCCACCACTGAGTTGACCCACGGGAGTCTGGGGGGTGGGCATTTGTTCCCCACTTGGCTGATGAAACCAAGGCTCAGGGGTTAAGTGACCTGCCTGCATGGGCTGAATGGTGGCCCCTGAAAGGTGTCCATGCCCTAATCCCTGAAACCTGTGAATATGTTACTTTATGTGGCAAAAGGAACTCTGCAGATGTGATTAAGTTAAGGATTTTCAGGTGGGGAGAGTGTTCTGCATTATCCAGGTGGGCCCAGTGTAATAATTACAACGGTCCTTATAAGAGGAGGCAAGAACGCCAAAGGTAGAAGGGGATTTGCCCATAGAAGCAGAAGCAACGTGCTTTAAAGAGGGAGGAAGGCGCTAAAAGCCAAGGAATACAGGCAGCCTCTAGAAGTTAGAAAAAAACAAGGAAATGGATTCTCCCCTAGAGCTTCCAGAAGGAACGCCAGACTGCTGACACTGATTTGAGCCCAGTGAAACTGATTTCGGGCTTCTGACTTCCAAAACTGTAAGCTAATAAATTCCTCAGCATCGTCCAACTACATCAGAAATTCTCAGTAGGAGGTATAATTTATTCTGGGCGAGAGAAGAGATTTGTCTTGATTCTGCCCAGGCCCTCACAAAATCAGAACCAACCTCTTTCCTCGTCCAGAACTGGGGAAGCCGCAGATGCGGGGTGCAGCCCTCGTTTAAGCTGTGACCTGAGCAAGACAGAGGGATAAGCCCCCTGGAAAGGGGCTGGAAGAATGTGGGAGGCAGAGGATAGGAAAGTGCTCGAAGAGGAAAACAAGAATTTCGCTGTTGTCACAAAAGTAGGAGCCCCAGCGGCCTGAGGGACCTGGTGAGGGGAGAAGGGGTGGGAAGGAATTCTGCCTCCTGCTGAGGGTTTCTGTTGTAGTTGGACAACGATGACGATCTGGGGAGAAAGGGGAGGGAACGTCCTCCTGAGGCACAGATCTGAGATGAATGCAGATTGCTTCTCCTCAGTTTAACCTCCAGGGAACAGAGGGTGCATCGCTGCATCCTGTGGGCGAATCTGCCATAGACAGGGAGGCGGAGCTGGGAGCACCTGGGCTGAGCCGCACCGAGGCTCTTTTTCAGCTTATTCTTCCTTTTTTTTTGGCCACGCTGCATGGCATGTGTGATCTTAGTTCCCCGACCAGGGATCAAACCCGTGTCCTCTGCATTTGAAGCGCAGAGTCTTAACCATTGGTCTGCCAGGGAAGTACCCCCTTTTTAGCTTAAAGTGTCAGATTTTCCTTGACAAGGAATAGTTTCTTTAACCATTGTACATATACACAGACCCGCCCTGGCTTACACGACTTTCCTTACGATCGTTCACATTCATACAGTCCTGGGGGGCTTTGTGTTCATTTTCAAGGTTATGAACTCACTGATCCTCCCAACCTGTGAGGCTGGAACTGGTATCGTCCCATTTTGCAGTTGAGCAAACTGAGGCTCAGAGAGGTGACATGGTTAGTTCAAGTTTGTTGTCAGAGGCAGGATTTTGACTGAGCTTTTCTGGCCTCCTTTATGACACAGAAGGGAGCTCAAATATCATCGTGTTCACCCCTGTTCTGTGACCGTGCTCAGCGAGGCTCCAGACTTTTCCTGACATACCACAGGGAGCTAACAGCAAACTGGGATGGGCCTTTGTACCTGGGGGTCTTATCCCTGCATGCTGACCTCTGCTTCAGGCCTGGACAAGGGGCCTTGGCCCACCCCACTGTTTACCTACTAACAAGTATTTCCTAAGCTTGGTGCTATTCCAGGCTCTGTGGGTAGCTCTGAGCATGGAGGAACAGGCTGACACAGGTGAAGCAAGTCATGGAGGCTGATGTGGGTGGCTGTGGAGCCCAGCAGTGCCTGAGTGGGGGCTGCCATTCAGCAGAGCAGCATTGGGAGGAGGGACCATCTGGAGGCCTCGGTAGGGGCTGGGCAGCCCACACTGGGGTAGACGTGGCCAAAAGCGTGAGGGTAAGAGGTCGAGGTGACCAGGGACTAGAGCTGGGGAGGTCTCCTGCTCAGGCAGGCCCTCCCTGCACAAAGCCAGAGGATCTGGTTCCATCTTCCTCAGGTGTTGCCTTCCTCACTAGCCCTTCCCTTTGCTTCATCATAGGAAACACCTGCAGAGCCCCAGCTGCGCCCTTCAGGGTTTCCGGTGTGGGTTTGAGGGGGTGGGGGGATGTTGGGCCAGCACGTACAGAAGTATGGCAGGTTGGTGCCCAGAGCCAGGGGGTGATCACAGCCATCCCTGTCCTGGCCATTGGGATGACTGTCTCTTCTGATTCCTCTCTTTGGCCAGGAGTACTGCCATGTCCTTACACCACTAGAGAGACCCTGTGTGTACATGACAGAATATAATTGTCCTACAGATGCTATCTCGGGCCTTTGAATGCTGAGCCTTCCCCCAGGGCATCAACCCTGTTCTACTGCCCACTTCACTCACCCCTCCACATGGTGTCATGGGGGCTGTAGGGGAGTAAGCATCTCTGGAGACCCTTGTGACTCCTGGGCACTTTGTGTAGAGCATTGGTGGTTTGTGACATCATGGAAGTTAGGTTGGACCTGAGTCCACCATGACGGGTAAAGTAACTTCACTTCTGAACCCCAGTTCTCTCATCTATAAGATGGTTGAGAGGAAGAAATGAGAAAATCCTTACAGAATGTTTTAGCACGGTGCCAGTCACCAGAATGCTCAATAGGTGCTGTGTGGTTCTCCTGCAAAGCTGTGGCCCTGATGACACTACTGTAAACCAGAAGAAATCCTTAAAGAAATAGTCCCCAAAAAAAGGTGCAGAAATCTCACAAGATGGTGTGGAAGAGAGGCCTGGGCCTCAACCAATGGAATGATGTCCATTATGGCACACCCCCCTCAATCATCCGACAATGTGTTTAGAAGGGCCAGAATCAGAACCTCTGGCTTCAGGCTCTTGGTTGTCAATTCTTAGCACGTGGAATATAAAGTTAACCTCATGGATGTCCCTAGAGGTGCCCCATGCAGTCAAGGCTGGAACTGATGAGGGAGAACGTCCCCTATTGGAAAGAAGTAGGTTGCTTGGGCAGGTAGCGTGGGCAGGAGCCCTGCATGGCAAGAGGGTCTCCTCCAGCCAGAAGGTTCATAAGACTCCATAAGTGTCAGTGGCTGGGCTTCCCCCAGTGGGGAGGGAAGGGACCCAGCTTCCTCATCTCTCCAAGAGAGTCTTTGGATCCTGGGGCAGGTGGCAGAAGCAGGAGGCAAACTCATGAGGACAAGGAGTGGCCCTTAGGGAGCCAGAGGCCTTAGGGCTCTTCTGGCCACTGGAGCAGATCTAGGCTGGGAAGAAGGAATAACAAAAACCAGGAGGCTAGGAGGACAGAGGCAGGAAGATGGAAGCCCCCTGGGAAGCAGCAAATAGTTAGCTTTTTGTATTGTTGGAGTTGTGAGAAGATGAGGTTGGGTGAACCTCTAGGCTAGGCCCAACCTCAGCTAGTGCTGAGTGGTGGGGGTTTGGAGAACAAGCAGCCCTGCTGAGAGAGGGCAAT
This sequence comes from Pseudorca crassidens, assembly GCF_039906515.1. Taxonomy (NCBI): domain Eukaryota; kingdom Metazoa; phylum Chordata; class Mammalia; order Artiodactyla; family Delphinidae; genus Pseudorca; species Pseudorca crassidens. The sequence goes on from NC_090315.1 coordinate 44,603,186, forward strand.
GTATTCAACCCAGAAGGAACAGCACCTGGGTCGGCCAGCCCTGCTCTGTTGTCTTACGCTGCAAAGAAGCCAATCACATGTGTTTCCTTGAGGTGGATGACATACCCTCAGCACAGAGCCTGGTATTCGGGGGTGCCCAGGGGAGCACTGAGGGAGTGGTTTGACCAAAAAAGGAGTGGGGAGCGGTCCATCTGATCATGGACCGGATTTTTTTCAAGGAAGATAAACTTCAGAGAGTAGAACAAAGGTAAAAATAAAATAGACTCTATTTTAGACTATCTTATCTATTACACTATTAATAATCCTGCCCCATTTTTGCAAAGTGCATAGCATGGTTCTAAACAGGATCTTTCTATGATCAGCCATCCAGTCAACATGTTTGCTGAGTGTCTACTAAGGTTTCATGCAGAACCAGCTTCCAGGGGTACCTTGATACAGGTACACCCACAACAAAATGAATGTTGATTCAATAACCTCATTTGGTCTCTGACAACCCCATTTACCATGGGGATGGGGCACTGGAAGAAAAAAAAAGAGTGGTGGGCTGGCTGGCCAAGGTCACACTGATAAGCAGTTCATGACGAGACCAAGAAGTTCCTCCAGGTCCCCCACGGCCACCTTGAGTTGACCCCCAGCAGCTCACTATGACTGTTGGGCTCTTACAGAAGTAAGGCTGATGGGAGTTTCCAGTGATAGCTACTGAATATCTGAAGGAGAGACAGGTTTCAGAAAACTGTGAAACAATGAAAAGCTCTTAACAATTGATTTAAAATCAATACGGTGAACAAATAGCACCTAACGTAGAAATATCCCCGAGAGACAGATCTCCACTCCTCGTGACTGTTCCTGTCACCCCGCACACTTCCCAGGCCTGGCTGTGTGCGTGCGTTTAAATCCACCAGACAGACTCAGGCCTCAGCCCTGTGCTGTTCGACACTTTATTAATAACAACAGTAACTACATTTATGGACTGCTTCTCTCTGCCAGGTGCTTTAAATGTGTTCATTTAATCCTCCCATCAATCTACTTAGGTTGATATGATTATTCCCATTTCATAGATACTGAGGGTAATTCAGCTCCCAAGTTTCAGAGGTTTAAACTCGGGTCTGTCTGATTCCAATACAGATGGTCTTCCTACTTCTCTGTGGTCATCAAACTTGCAGATGGCAGGGAAGAGCTGGGAAAAGTTGTGAAAGCATTCAGTGAAAGATTCAGGCCCCTAAAATATCTTGAGGGCCTGGGCAGCCCTGTCCAGTAGAACTTTCTGTGATGATGGAAATGTTCTGTATCTGGGCTATCCACTACGGTAGCCACTAGCCACACGTTGCTATAGGGAACTTGAAAAGTAGCTAGTGTGGCTGAGAAACTGAAGGTTTAATTTAAGTTAATTTAAATAGCTAGTGGCTACTGTGCTGGACTAAAGGTGTACCTAGGGCTGTGGGCAGAAACCAACAGGATGATGCTGGATCAGAATCTGTGCAGCTGTTGCATTTGGGTCATAGGAACAGGACAGGGAATTGAAAATGACTGGGGCCCAAGCTGATGCACTGTGAGCTCGGGCTTCAGTGGGTGAGGCCTCTGCAGGCACCTCTAGATGTGGGAGCTGAGACATTAAATCAGAGAAAGGAGGGAGGGAGGGAGTGGGCAGGCAGAAGGGAGAGGAGAGGCTTGGAAAGCAGAGGCAGGTACAAGATGGGTTCATCCGAGGACCCAGTCCCTTGTTCTCTGAGCTAAAGCCCCATAAATGTGAAGGAAAGAAGACTTCTCAATGTCAGCTAATGGCTCTGCCCCAAAGGGAAGCACCTTCCTGAAGTCCCTCTGCCGGGTGCCCTAGACTTCCTGTGAACTTGTGTCCACATCCTTTTCCTTTGCTTTGGAGCATCCAAGCAGCCTGTGTCTCATCCTGGGAGCTGGAAAATAAACATCACTGTGGAGACTTGGCTCCACTTACAGCGGCTAACGGCCTGTGATTTTCTAGCTCAAAGGCCCTTTGCTTCTGTGAGCGTCGCCTGAGAAGATTTGGCCATGGAAAAAGATATTAGGAAGCCGAGGGCAATAAACTGCCTCTGATCAGAAAGGCTCAGGACAGATCCCTGACGGGGGCATCAGAGGCAACACTCTGAACAGGACAGCCACATGGGCTGCCTCAGCCACTCTGCCTCTGGTTTGCAAACTGAATGTGCCCCTTAGCCCACTCTCACCGCACCCTGCAGATTTGGGGAGAGCAGGTGCAACAACAGATGGGCCTAGGCAACTTGCTCCAGAGAGGCATCCTTGCCTTGGGCTTTCAAGGGCTGGGATGGATTTACCCTTTGTCCTCATACTGCCTTGAGTCTGGACTAAAAAGGGCAGGAGGTTGATAGCAGAACTAGTCACAGGGAGAAAAGGGCCTTCCCAGGAAGTGATGCTGAGACTTGGGACCTCTAAATCCTTTTCTGTTCTGATTATGGAAGGAGAAGAAAGGGTGCACTTGGGTAGTTTGCAAGACCTCTCTGAGGTACCCACATCCTAGAGCCCTCCGTTTGCACCTGAGCCTGGAGTAGGGGCTGGAGAGGGTCAGGCAAGGATACAGGTGGCCACAGTGCTGTGTACAGATAGCCCAGAGGAGGCCATGATCAGTCAGGTTCTTGATCCTGGGAACTACAGTTATGTCAAAAATCCCAGTGGTCAGCGATGACTGTGGCCAGAGCATGTCAGCCTGCCCCAGCCTGGGGAGTCTCAGTGATATGACCAAACTGGCTGCCCCATGGGAGGTGATCCCTCTCTGATGGCTGCACATTAGATGCCACAGACAAAGCAGACATGGGTGAGGGTCTAGGTACTGCAGGGTTATGGATCTGGAGTTGGTCGTGGTGCACCAGGTACCCTGAGGGTAGGTTGTAAGGAAGCTGAGGGCTGCGTTACTGGTGATCTGGGCTCCAATGTGATAAAGCAAAGGACTGTCCGCTTTCCTGCTGGATATTGAGGCTCAGTCCAATCAATCTGCCTGCCAGACCCTGTGCTTTTGCTGTGAGGGTCAGTGTAATAGGGGCTGCCAGAGCCAGGTACCAATCAGAGCTGCATGTGGGCAGGTTAGTGCTCTGTGCTGCAGCACGGGGGTTCTGAAAAACTCAGCAAGCCTCTGTTTTCAGGGGCCAGGGAACTCTGCCCTGGCAACCTTGGTGCTGGGCTGGATTTCCTGGGAAGGCTCTGAGTGGGTTGGGGGCTACTGGGCCTCAAGGCTACAACATAGATTCCAGGAGAATGGTTGCTTCTGCTCTCAGCAAGAGCTTGGGTTAGGAGAAAGGAGCTTGGGGCACATGTGATGGGCCCTTCCTTCCTGGCCTGCAGTGTCGCGTGATCAATTGCAGCTCAGTTGGGGATGAGTGGGGCTGTGTAGCCCAAGGCTGACACAGGCCTGTCCTAGTTATCCTTGTGAGCAATGAGTCTCTACCAGCCCCTTGGGCTGTGCCCTTCCCTGTTCTTTTCCAAATAAAGAACTTGAGGACCAAGGGAGGAAACTCTTCCTGGAGCAAGCAGTGGGTCCCATCTTAAGGGAGTAAATTCTGGGTCTGCAGAGAGGAAAGGCACTTAAAGTAGGGCCAGGTCTCCAGTGTGAGTGTAAGAGGAGGCAACATGCAAGGTCAGCTTTGACTCGACAGCAGCAGAAGTTGCCCTCCCACCCTCCCTGCCAGCTCCCCCACCAACATAACACCCGCCTCCCGCCTGTCCCTTTTGCCTCTCTCCCTTTCTTTTTCTTCCCAGGGAACACACAGGAACATTTTCCAGAGAGAACACGTAAGCCTCAGCAAAGCCCATTACGGTGCCCCTCGGCGAATATTTGGGGTAGATACTGTCTACTCCCTCCCTAGTCCCGCCATTTACTGACAGCAGTGCCAGGGCCACGGGCTGTGATTCTGTGGCAAGAATCAATTTCATAGATGTCAATAAGCTAAGAGGAGGGTTAATTCAGACTCTGAGGCTGAGCGTGACAGCTATTTTGGGTCAAGTCTACATTTCATTCCTGAATGGACTGTGGCTTACCCATCCTTTCCCCGGTCCAGCTCCTCAGCTTTCATTTTGAGTTCATACACTGAGTTTGGCCACATGCCTTTGGAAGCCCTGGGCTAATTTCCAATCTTGGAGGCCTTTTCCCCTCACCCCCGCCACTGTTCATTGTGAAAACCAAACACCATAGAAGAGAATTTGGAAATACTTCATGTGGAATCGTGCCCCTCTCATAGCAACAAATTCTGTTAGGTTTTCTCCTTCGATCTGGGCCCATGTGTGTGATGGCTGGACCTGGACATTCTCTTTATGGTCTGTTTATTCAATTAATGTTAGGTGAGTCTCTATGGCCTTTAAGTCTTCGAGAGCATCATTTCCAATGGCTGCAGCATGTCGTGTCAAGTGGATAGACATGCATTATTTAATCATTTGTCTTCTGTGCCACTATTGCTGAAAGCCAGGTCACCTGACCTGATTTTGGCTCATAACACACATTTGGCAGTCCCAGTGCTGGGATGTGCAAAAGTGGGGCCAGATTTCAGATGCGTTTATTCATGAAACATGTATTAACTGTCAGTTAAAGGCAAGGAACCATGGCTTAGGGGAGAGGACAAGGTTTAGGGGAGTAAGAAAATGTGGCCCTAGATATCCAGTGGCTTGAGAGTCTGGTTGGGGCAAGGAGACAGACCCCCAGGTCTCACGTGATGAGGGGGGATGTTAGGGCTTCTGATCCCCAGGAACGTTATGATATGCCTGGTTCTGAGAAACTAGGTTCTCAAGTAATAGGACCTTATCTTTGAGACATTGGTGCATCCCCAATTATTTGTTACTGATGATAAACTAATAAAGTTCGGAACTAATTTACCGAAAAAACAAACAAGCAGAGATTCTGGGGGCTTTTCCTATCATCACTTCTATTTCAGTCACATGCCTTCTGATGTTTCTAGAGTAGGAAGAGAAAGGATGTGGAGGTAGAGCTGCACTTATGGGAACAGTGGGATGGGACTCCCATCCATCATGTTCATGGGCTGGGGCAGGCAGGCTAAAAACCACTGATAGAAGAAGAAGAATAACTGCTGTTTACTGAGCTCCTGCTTCAAGACAGACACTGTACTAGGCACTTTACATAAGGAAACGTGAGTCCCTTTATAACAGTGTTTTACAGTAGAGATGATTCTTTTCATGATTAAGAAGAGTTTGTGAATTAGAAAAGTTAAATGATTCACTAGAGGTGACTTCTCAGTATCTCTTCTCCAAAATCAGGTAGCTGCATAGTATTTCATGTAACCGTTTTTCTAAAAAGGGATCTCATGCATCTTTGCCTTTCAAAATAGAATGGTAACTGGATAGCAATCCAGACCTAGGAATGCAAGAGAAATTATATGGAATAATTTTAGAAAGTCTCTCTTAAGGTAATTTACTTTCCAGTGAGAGTATATACTTAGAGCTGAAATTGATAAGCATGTATATTTAGAATTAGTACTTAAGTTATTTTGGTCATTTTCAAAAGAAACTGTACCGTTAAATTAACATACCACATCAGTGGGCTAACAACCTGATCTCATCCTCACTCCTTTTGCTGGCAGATTAAAGACTAGGGTATTTAGAGACTTTCTACTCTGCCTGGAAAAGTCAGGAGTCCAGACCAGAAACCACTGACCAGCAAATCTCAGTGCTAGACCAGGATCTGTGCATTGAACTGGTGGCTAGATGTGTGTGGTGGGCGGAAGAGAATTTGAGGGACCTGGGGTGAGCACTCCAAGGGCCAGGGAAGCCTGGGCCTGGTTTTTTAAATTTGACTTTATTGTTTTTCTTGATTACTGCTACAACCATAATTCATAGTCCCATGAGTCAGAGCCATAGGTTTTGTTTTCAAATGGCCTAGAGAGGGCCTTGCTCAAGGTGATGATTTATTCTGATTCTTTCATGGGAACCTTCTTCTACATCTGACTGTGGATGATGAAATGCTCTCATGACCACCCCTTGGGGCATCGCTGCTTCACACTCAATCCCTGCGCCCGATCATCGTGTGTTCAGAGGGGCTTCAGTGACAGTTTCCTCTGAAGGCATGTCCACCATGCCTGCCCCCCATGTATGGGGTGACATCCAGTCTGCAGGCTGGTGTACACTCTTGAAACTTTGAGATGAGTTTGGAGCTAGGGATGAATTTGGGAGTCCTTGGCATATAGAGGGGAGCTACATCCCTCTACAAGAGTAGATGAGGTCAGCAGGGGTACGGGCACCTGGGGAAAGACTGGGATCTGTCTTGGGGCAACCACGCTTGAGCCGTCAGTAGACAGTGGAAGGGTTGAAAGGCACAGTAGAAGAGATGGGAGCTGAGTTGGGGAAACACAGTGCCCCAGGGCAAAGAAGCAGAGGGTTTCAAGGAGGGAGTGACCAGGAGGGCCTGTTGAAGCCAAGAGGCCCAGGCTGTGTGGAGCCTGCTGGGATTCCTCTTTGCTGCTTTTGTTTGTTAAATTTTACCCAAATCTTGGAAATTATAAATCCTATGCTGTGGGATGAGTCTTACCCTTTTTTTTTTCCAGTTGTTTTCACATGGTCATAGATTATTATATGATCATTAAAGAATATTTGGAAGAAAAAGTGGAAAGCAAAATTTTAAATACTTAATTTCCACCCTTTCTAAACACACCAAATGTTGACATTTTGGTATACTTTCTTTCAGTGGCTTTCAGTGGGTTTTCAGTGGTTTAGAGTTTTTTAAATTGCAATTATACTGTATTTATAAATTTGCACACAATTTAACATTTATACTATAAGCATCGATCTAGGATTGGTCTTTTAAAATATGGCAAACATCATTCAGAATGGTACAGAGTTCAGCACCCACCTTTTAATTCAATCGTCTTCATTATATTACTGCTTTCTGTTGTATATATTTTGGCTACTTAACGTCAGGTACTGAGAGTAGTGTGTAAATTTATGCCCACAGCTGTCTTCATCTTGTATTTTTAATGGTAACGGGTTTTGCCTCAAGTATTTTGATGCTAAAATACTGAGTGTACAAATGTTCAGAACACTTATGCTTTCACAAATGCTCCTATGAATATAAAATTACCCTTTTTATCCTGCTTGACGCTGCTTATTGCCTTATATTGTGCTTTGTCTGACAGAGCCACTCACGCTTTCTCTTTTGTTTGCATTTACCTAGTATAGCTTTGTCTACCCTGGAATCATTTTATTTTAGGTGAGTCTCTTGTATTAATTTAATCTGGGAACCTTTGTCTTCTAACAAGGGGATGGTAAATGCTTACGTTTATTGTCCTAATCATTTCGGGTGGCCTCTTGTCATCTTGTTTTGTGTTTTCTGCATTTCCTTTCTTTTGAGCCATAACTGGTGATTTCTTTTACCTTCTGCAGTGATTAGGAAGGGAGACATCTTGTTTCTCCCTCCACTGGTCTGCATTTTATTGCCTCCAATAAAGGTCTTAATTTGTCTCTGTGTTCGGGTTTGTAAGCAGCTCTGCTTATCTCAGCCTGGCCCTTCTCATCCCCAGGAGGTGACATCCTCTGCAGAATGGCTTTAAAGGCCCTCTGTTGATTTCTTTGTTTGCTCACTCAGGGAAAGGAGATGTCTCATGCTTCCTGCGAGATGGAGGGACCATCTAGACTCTAGCCAGAGGGTGTGTGTGTGTGGCGATGGTGATGGGGGAAGGCAGGAATTGTCATTACCACTGCCCATGGAAGGCCCAGGAAGTGCCTGTTGGCCTTTGATTGAGGAAACTGGCCTAAGCAGACCCGGCCCAGGTGGCAGGGATAAGCTCTCTGCAGAGAGAGCGTCTCAGGGCTGAGGGACCAGAGTGAGGGTGGGTGGGGGGTGGTGGGCCTGAGCTGGCAGGGTCCTGGTTCTGGCCTAGACAGGTAGTTCAGGGACTGTCAGTCTCAGGCGTGAAAATTCCTGGGCACATAAATTTTTTTTATATTCTTTTTTTTTTAATTGAAGTATAGTTGATTTGCAATATGGTGGACACATAAATTATTTTTAAATATGCTTTTTTTGGAACTCCCTGGCGGCCCAGTGGTTAGGACTCTGCACTTCCACTGCAGGGGGCACAGGTTCAATCCCAGGTTGGGGAACTAAGATCCCACATGCAGAGCAGCATGGCCAAAAAAATATGTGTGCGCGCGCATGCGTGTGTGTGTATATGCTTATTTATTTATTTATTGGCTGAGTTGGGTCTTCATTGCTGCGTGCGGGCTTTCTCTAGTTGCAGCGAGCGGGGGCTACTCTTTGTTGCAGTGCATGGGCTTCTCATTGCGGTGGCTTCTCTTGTTGCAGAGCACGGGCTCTAGGCGCGCGGGCTCAGTAGTTGTGGCACATGGGCTCAGTAGTTGTGGCGCACAGACTTAGTTGCTCTGTGGCATGTGGGATCTTCCCAGGCCAGGGCTCGAACCCATGTCTGCTGCCTTGGCAGGCGGATTCTTTTTTTTTTTTTTTTTTTGCGGTACACAGGCCTCTCACTGTTGTGGCCTCTCCCATTGTGGAGCACAGGCTCCGGACGCGCAGGCTCAGCAGCCATGGCTCACGGGCCCAGCCGCTCCGTGGCATGTGGGATCTTCCCGGACCGGGGCACGAACCCGTGTCCCCTGCATCGGCAGGCGGACTCTCAACCGCTGCGCCACCAGGGAAGCCCGGCAGGCGGATTCTTAACCACTGTGCCACCAGGGAAGTCCCTGTGTATGCTTTTTAAGACCTGTAAATGGAACTTCAGTGAGGGTTTTCTCAGGGCCTCCGTTTGTCTACTGTCTTAACCAGGTATTGCTCCCATGTATTTTATATTAAAACTCTCTCTGTGGGGCAATTAACAGCTTTAAATGACTTATTTAAATTTAAGCACCTCTGGCATTTTTTTCAGTTATGCAAGATAGTTGCTCCTCTGTATCCCCTAACACAGAGGTGCCAGTTCTGGGGAGGGCAATGCCACAGCCACAGAGAGGGGAGGGTTGGGGCCTGGGAAAGGCAGGGTGGGGCTGCTTGGGGAGGACAACCTGCCAAGGCCTAGGAAGGTCTCCAGAGGGAGACAGGCCAGGTGGAGCTTCATTGTTGTCTTTTTTTTTTTTTTGCTTTTTCCAGCTTTATAGAGGTAATAATCACATAGAACATGTGTAGGTTTAAGGTGAACAGTGTGATGATTTGATACATGTTTATATTGGGAAATGACTATCACAGGCCTTCATCTTTTGTAGGGCCTGAGAGGCAGAGGTGGGGCTGTGCTGCTGCCAGTGATCCTCTGCCTGACAGGGCCAAGGTTTTCCTAAGAGTGGCCACAGGTCAGAAGGAGCAGTGAGAAGCTGGCGAGAAGGGGCAGTGCATGCAGTGGTCAGAGCTTTGACAGGGCCAGCCTGGCTTCTGGGGAGGGTGGTGGGCCAAATAGCTACTCAGGAGAGCCAGACCATATCCACCAGACACCAAAGGCTGACACCTCACAAACACCAATTTCCTTGGGGACCAGCACCTCAGCTGATCCTCTGGGAAGCCTTGGAACATCTAAGCCAGAATCAAGAGGTAACATCATCAGGGTCCAGACAAGCAGGTGTCAAGGAGACCTTGGGGCTGGGACAAAGCCACGCCTGGCCACTGGAGTCAAGGTCATCTCTCTAATCTCCCTCCTGTTCCAAACCCACATGGTCATGATGGCTACTGTCAAGCCCTTGGAGCACCAGATGAGGAAACTGAGGTCCAGAGATGTAGATGACATATCCAAGGTCACTCAACAGGCTGATTCCAATTCCTTAGAGTGTTTCAAAATATTTTGACCCATATGCTTTTCTTCTTCTGTATGAGTTGGTATAAACCCTCTGACTCAGATGTTAATGTCCAGACCTAACACATGCAAGTGTGTGTGTGTGTGTGTGTGTGTGTATGTAATTCCCCCTGTTAGAGTTAGTCGTTCCTCTTCTGTGTTTCCAGTGCTCTCTGTTCATCCCTCCGTCATACAATTTATCTTGCTGCACTGGAATTGTCTGTCTGTGTGTGTCCTCCTGACAGGAGTGAGTACCTAAGGGCAGGGACTTTGTACTGTTCTTTGTATACAGTAGGCACACATGAATTTTGTTAGATGAATGTTGATGAATTCACAACTGTCCACTCACTATACATAGGTTACCATGGCTTGGCCCTATTAAATGTGCAATCCTTCTATGGTTGATTAATTAAAAATTATGTTCTTCTGAAGGTTAATAACTGAAAAACTATACTTTGCTTGGCATACTATGCCTGTGAGGAGCATAGCTGCTTGGGCCACACTGCTTCATGGTGCCCCTTGTGGCAGTGTGCTCTAATTGCAGGCAAAGGGTCTCAGGAGTGGGTCTTTCAAACGAAACATGTAAAGGAAAAACATTTTCACCAAATGTATGCAACAAGTTTCTGAAATACACCAGCCTCTGCTTCCATTGCCCTTACTCTGCTACCCCAGCATCAGTAGCTGGAATCACAGCTGCTCAGATTTGACATGAGATAAGGTTGGCAATATTTCTAAGATCCCAGTTTGGCTCACCTGCTGCGGCTACAGGTGAGGCAGCACTTATAAGGAAACAACATGAAGTGGCCATGTTCATTTTCACATTTCCTACTCTGTGCTCCATGTTCTGTTTTAGACTTGGCTAACCCCCTAAGGACAGGGACTGTGTCTCATTCACTCCTGTCTCTCCAGTGGTTGGTGCAGGGCTTAACACAGAGTAGGTGCCACATGCTGTGCTGGGACTGTCTAAGAATTGGCGTGTCAGAGCCTTGGGGTCAGAATCATCTGGTAAAAGAGACCTGGCGGGAAAGCTGCTCTGAAGTAACCACAGCTCTACTTGCCGGTGCCCAACCATTCCAAACATCCATGCCTTCATTATTATTCTGATTTCTCAATTTGATTTTATTCTTCAGAAGTCACCATTCCACTCCGTCGCATTCGGTGAGTGTGGACACACATTAATCATTACTGGGGTCAATGACCAGATGAGCCCTTAACATTCCATTACCAAGACAAGTGTTTGTCATTTCTCATTAGTGTTATGTTTATAATCACTAGGGACTTATCCCTGGACAACTTGTCAAAATCTGCGTGGCCTTGCCAACACGTGGCAAGTTTATCCTTCCAGAACTGTGGAGGGCATCTGGAACCCTCGCATGACTTTCCAAAGAAAACGCAGGGCAGCACCATGGTCTCTTTCATCTTCTATCATCTTGCACATCAAAACTCCCCCTTCACTCATCAAGGGACTCTTGCAGAGCTGTGAATATTACCTCCCCACTGCCTCACATCCTTCACAGAACTGCAGGTGCCTCTTGGAAGAAGTGCTGCATCTGTGTCCCTCTCCCTTCTTGCCTTTACTTTCCATTGTTATTAGAAGTGTAGCCATGGAGAGAAATCTGGTGGTCAGTGGTGACTGCAGCCCTGAGAAAAGATAGATTTTCCTTCTAATCGGACTAAGAAGACTGGGGTTTGGTTTCTAGTCCCTGCAGTCTGCAGAACAAACTCAAGATGGCAAGTCCAGAAAAATCCCCTTTTGTGAAACAAGCTCTCTGCACGGGGGGCGGGGGTCACTGATTGATAGGTGCTGCATCCGGAATGGGCTGTGGGATTTGCAGTGACCCTGACTCAGGCCCTCACAGCAGCCACTCTGGGAGGCAGCCACTCAGGGACATTGCTGGAGAATCACAGACCAAAGGATAACACTGCCTGCCTCCTGGAGCACAGAGAAAAGGTTTCAGTCCAGGAGCAAGCCTCTGCCTCCTCCCTCACAGAAAAAGCCCTCCTAAGCTTTTTGCCTGGATTTGGGCACTGCGGCTGTGCTTGGCATCTGTGCCTCTTGGCAACTCGTGCTGCCTGCCGCTTGACACAGGCAGCCATCCTCGTAGCAGAGTTCCCAGCCTTCTCCTGCCTAGAGCTTTTGTGAAGACCAAATGAGAGAAAAGTCCATGCATGTTCTCTAAAGAGCAAAGAGCACTGGTAGGAATGCTGGATGGCTGTGCTGTCTGGCCACGCCCTCCACAAGCTCTGGCTTTGGGTATGCTTGATGAGCACGTTCCACGTGGCAACAAAATGCCCCAATTCAGTGAGATACCTCAAATTGGTAGTTTCAGATTTTACATTCCTTTCTTTGCATATGAACTTTTTTTTGGCCAAAAATTGTTAGCCACAGGTTTTCTAAACCGTTCTTACCAAACATCTATTTCCTACTGAAACTCTCTTCTCCATTTCAGGGTCCCCAGAATACACCACTGGCATACCCAGCCTTGTTCATTTGGTCACGACTTTTCCCTGCCTTCCCTCCCCACCCTACTGACCCTTCAGAGCCTCTTCATATTGTACCCACCTTTTTTTTCTTTATAAATTTGTTTGTTTTTATTTTTGGCTGTGTTGGGTCTTCATTGCTGTTCCCCGGGCTTTCTCTAGTTGCAGCGATCAGGGGCTACTCTTCATTGCGGTGCGCAGGCTTCTCCTTGTGGTGGCTTCTCTTGTTGCAGAGCATGGGCTCTAGAGCGCAGGCTTAGTAGTTGTGGCGCATGGGCTTAGTTGCTCCGCGGCATGTGGGATCTTCCTGGACCAGGGATTGTCCCCTGCATTGGCAGGAGGATTCTTAACCACTGCACCACCAGGGAAGCCCTGTACACACCCTTGAAGACCAAGCAGAAGACCTCTCTACAAGCTGACCCACAAATCACCTTGCCCTCCTTCAAAAGAAGTTATTGGGTTCCTGCTGATCTTGAACCATGAGGCAGTAATCACAGTGGTTAAGAGCAGGCTCTGCAGTCAGCTTGCCCACCTCTTACTGCTTGTGTGACCTTGGGCAAGTTACTTGAAGTTCCTGGGCATTGCTTTCCTCAGCTATAAAATAGGGATAATAACAGTAGCTCTTTTATGCATATAAAGGGCTGAGCACAATGCCTGGTGCACTGTAAGCACTCAGTAAAGGAGAGCTAGTATTAATCCTAAGAATTTTCTTTATATGTTGCCATGTAAGGCCATAACAACCCAGGAAAAGTAGATTTAATTGTCCCGGATGAGGAAAATGAAACTCAGAAAGGTTAAAGCACTTGCCCAAGGCCACACATTTGGTGATGAAGCTGAGATTCAGAGTCAATTCTATCTGGTTGGGATCAACAGCTTTCCCACCGCCATAGCCAACCCACCTTAATAGGCCTCCTGTTATTACATCAGCCCGTCTTCCTTGGTTTACCCTTCACGTGGGCATTGCTCCTCTACCCAGCCAGACCCTGGGGTCCTCTGGAGCAAGGTTTCTCAAAACACCGCCACCCTAGCTATGTACCATTCAGTATCTGTTGAGTGAACAAAAGAGTGAATGGGGCTTCCCTGGTGGCGCAGTGGTTGAGAGTCCACCTGCCGATGCAGGGGACATAGGTTCGTGCCCCGGTCCGGGAAGATCCCACATGCCGCGGAGCGGCTGGGCCCGTGAGCCATGGCCGCTGAGCCTGCGCGTCCGGAGCCTGTGCTCCGCAATGGGAGAGGCTACAACAGTGAGAGGCCCGCGTACAGCAAAAAAAAAAAAAAAAAAAAAGAATGGATTGGGGACTTCCCTAGTGGCTCAGTGGTTAAGAATCCCCCTGCCAACGCAGGGGACACGGGTTCGAGCCCTGGTCCAGGAAGATCCCACATGCCACGGAGCAACTAAGCCCGTGTGCCACAACTACTGAGCCTGCGCTCTAGAGCCCACGAGCCATAACTACTGAAGCCCGTGCGCCTAGAGCCGGCTCTCCACAACGAGAGAAGCCACCGCAATAAGAAGCCCACACACCGCAACAAAGAGTAGCCCCCACTCAACGCAATTAGAGAAAGCCCGTGTGCAGCAACGAAGACCCAATGCAGCCATAAATAAATTTATTTTTTAAAAAAAGAGCGAATGGGTGGGAAAAATGCATTTCAAGACCAGAATCTATCCCCAAATAACCTAGCCCTGTACTTAAGTCCCTGGAAGTCAGGGGCCTCTCAGCAGAACCAGGGGCCATCCCACCTCCAGGCTCTTCCCCACTTCAACTCACCCACCACACTGACCCAGGATATCTGACCATGTTTCTCTCCTTCTAAAGCACTTCCAGGGATTTCTGCACTTCCTGTGGGACTAGTCTCTAGAAAGGAGTTTGGTTTCAACATGCTCTGTTAACATAAGTCTTCACTGAGCTTAACATGTATTTCTTTGATCTAGAAGGCAAACTTTTGGAAAAAAGATGGTCAAGAATAGCAATGATGTGCTCCCTCAGAGCTGTGCAGTAAAGAGACCATGGCCACGTTCTCCTGGGGCTATGGTTTCTTTATTTATGTCCCTTTATTTTTAAAGTAAAACTGCATGTAAAGTGCTCTAAACACCAAGATGAGAATGCAGAACTTCAGGATAAACATGACAGAATGATGCCTGTTTTGCTGCTTGCCTCATCGTCCCAGAGAAAGAACCTCACGTGTGTTGATGGGACAGAGGAGAACATGAAAGATGCTGAGGTGTGCCCAAAGTTACTGAGACCCTACGTTTTGGTGTAGACACAATCAAATGCAACTGTCCTTTAAGCCTCCTCAGGGAACAAGCAAAGATGGGGGGTGAGACAGTAGAATTGTAGAGAAGACCGTGGAGATTCTGAACAGAAACTTTTCTATTAAAGAACACCTGAAATCCCATTTAGTCATAGCTACCATTTTTTGAGTGCTCAAGACTGCATAACTTGATCAAGGCCAATGGGTGGCAGAGTGGCTTTGACCTCGTGTATGTCCAACTCCTATCCAGCATCTTTCTCCTAAAGCACAAGGCTCTCATTTCCCCGAGGAATCGTGGAGTCCAAGAGACTTAGAGCTCTTGGGTCATCTGTTTTAAGTACCCTCTAATCATCCTCTTCCTCAACTCATTAGCAGAGGTCAAGACCTGTGCATAATTCAGTTAGCTAATTTATTTATTCATCATATGCTTATATAAATGGCTTGAAATCTTTCCTCAGTATCCTTATTTGCAAAAAAATTTGGCCCACATCAAGGTAATTCATGAGCTTATACTTACAAGTGTTTTCAATCATGTTTTAACTAGTAGTAAATCTTTTGTTTGATTTATCTGAAACTTGTTCTCCTTCCTCTTGCCCCTGTCTTGTAAGATTCTATAAGCCCCCTCTGATAACAAGAGCAGCTAAGTAAAGATAAACAAGTGAAATTAATTTTAATAATATTGTTTATTTAACCTAATGTATCCAAAATGTTATTTTATTTTATCCAAAACATTATTAATGAGCTATTTTTCATACTAATTTTTCAAAATCTGGTGTATATTTTATACATACAGCACATCTCAGTTCAGACTAGTCATATCTCAAGTGCTCAATAGCCACATATGGGTATTATATTGGAAACAGATATAAATAGGCATTCTTCTTTTCCTATTTCATCTGTTTCTATTTCAACTTTAGGTTTTGCATTAGGATTGGATCATAAAAGCCTATGTTAATGGAAATGTGCCCTTTGGATAATTTAATAAACATAGCAGCGGTTTAGGACAGTGGAAAGAACATACCTTAGGAGTTATAAAACCTGGGTTCTAATCCTCAGCTAACTGGGCAACCCTCAACTTCCCTCAGCCTCTTTCCTCATGTTAAAAAAGAGATGATGGCTTATGATTATTAAGTTTCTCTTATAGCACACACCGTTTTCAGGGTTTCTGCAGCTGTTTCCTCTTTCCAGTCAAAATTTTTGTATGACAGTGCTTATCCCAAGTTGGAGTAGTGTTCCCTGTGCCCAGTTCTGTGTCTGGCACACTGCAGGAACAAGAAATGTTTGTTGAATGAATGAAAATCCAGTTCTTTGAGGGATCCTGGGGCCTCTCAGTTTTTGCAGAATAACTATAGTAGCCTTAGCAATTAATTACATTTTCATTTCCTTTCTCATATTAGCCTAAAGTGCTGACAATCTAAGCTTTCTGAAGGGTAATAGCCAGGATTAGAAACCATTTCCCGATCCTGTTAGCAAAAGAGCTGGTGCTCAGCTATAGGCATGACTGCCTAGAGACCCCCGCAAAGGGCCTCCCTCTTGTTACATGCTGTTCTTATGCTGAGGAGAGTTAATTAATGACTCTAAATAAGAAAACAATCAAATCTGTCTGCAGTCATATGAGTCAGAGCGGACCCAGATGGGGAGCTGGTCCTTGGCCTCCAAATGCCCTCGGGAAAAGCAATAGCAATCTTTGCTCCATACGTCAAGAGCCTTGCAAAATCCCAACCTACAAGGGAAAGGAATTGCTCAAAATGGATTGGAGCCCCAGCATGATGTGAAGCAGTTTTTTAAAAGGCCATGCCCCTGCCTGGGTGTTAAGCACACTGAGGTCTAGGGAGAGGAGAAAAAGCACAATTCTATTTCTCTCTACTCTCTTTAGACACCCAAACCTATAGCAACCGCATGGGGAGTTCTCAGGCACAGGCCCCCTGTGTGTGTGTGGCAAGATTGGGGCAGTTGACACCGCCACCCTGGGAGGACTGGAGAATATGTGGCTTGAAGCACATCAAGCTCCAAACCTGGCCACCTTTAGGACTCCTGTGGCCACATATGAAGGTGGAACATTGGTTGTGACGGCATGAGTGTGGAAATGTGATGTTTCCCTGAGATTAGTTGAGGCTCACAACAGTGAAAACTTTTATTTTGGTGTTAGAAGCTTTGCTGTGAAAAATCTGAGAGAGGGAATAGGTTGAAGGAGCCTCTTAAGAATATCCAAGTGTCCTCAGCATTGGAACAGGATGCTAGCAGATAAAGATAAGCCCGTTTCTTTAGCTCTATATGTACTCTGTTGAATAATAACAACATCCTCATTTTTTTCCCCTCTCTCTCTATTCTTGCAGGCTTGGCTTCCTGTGAAACTGTTCCACTCTGGAAAAACCCTGGACCACTGGCCATGAGGGTCATACACTCACCCTTCCCCTTCTTTGGTAATCAAGTTCAGGTAACAAGCCCTTTGTCAGGATAAGATGTAAAGTATGTGGCAATACCCTTGCTCAATTTGAAAGGACTCCTTGTGATTTATGTCTGAATCTTAGTTGGTCCCCAATCCCATTACTCTAAAATTTGGTTAGAATCTCACAGAAGACAGTACAATACTTCAATTTTTCTTCTACAATAGCAGTAGGGAAAAAAAATAGTGGTCAGGAGGAGTCTCTGGAGTCTAAGATATCCAGGCTGGAGCATAAACGCTGCTCCTTCTGACCTGTATAACCATGGACAAACCCCTTTCCTCTCAAAGTTTCATTTCCTCATCTTGAAAGTGGAAGTAACACCACCACCCACATCAAAGGACTGTGAGGATTAAATACATCCTTACATGTGAAGAGCCTGACTCAGAAATGTTTCCTCTTATTATTAGCTTGTAATTCTTTAAATAGGGATCGCTGATGGGTTCATTCGAAGTGATGCAGTAGATCGTCTACAGCTATGTTTTCTCCTGTTCCATTCTGTGATGAGCTTTGGGGAAATCCTCACAGAGGCCGTGGTCCTCAGAGCTTGCTTCTGCTCCATGCCCTAAAATTCTCCCTTTCCACTAGGCGGGGCTGGGGCCAGTGCTCCAGAACCTTGGACAGCTCCACACCCTAGGGACTGCTGGGCGGCCTGAGGGAGCAGGAAGCACTTGGGGGATTTTCCCAGAAGGGCTGCATTAGTGTGGGGATTTAGGAATCCCAAAAGCCGCAGTCTCATTCCCAGCCTGTGTACCACTTGAATGCATACGGAGATTCTTCAACACAACCAGCCCTCCTGGAAAATTCTGAGGAGCCTCTCCTCAGAAACTCCATCCATAGGAGTTACCGAATCTTCAGGGCCTTTCCTTCTCTCCTATGAATTCCAAGGATTTTTTCTTTTCTGAGCCCAAGAAGAACAGAAATACTACCCACAACTTCCTGTATCTGCCGATTTTTAATTTGTTTGGCTTCAGTACAAGGATTAAACATTCTTGATTAACCTCAAGTGAAAGTAATAATGTATGAGTATGAAGAAAGGCTTTAGAAGACAGAGATTCATGTATGAATTTTAAAAAACAATGTTATTGCCTGTATCTGATGTTAAGCAACATTCTCTAATTAGGATAAGCAGGTAGTTCAATTTATGAGATAATTTAGCTTTTCACTCTCCAGTGCAGAACACAACATGCATATGCAGTCACCTTCCAAACAGGCAAGGAGGAGATTAAGTCCTATTTTTACTGTATGATACTGAGTCATGTAGTTCAATGAAAATCACATGGATGCCAAAGTAAGAACAATACCAGGTATTTAAATATCTCTTTTCCTTTAAGGAGCTCTAAAGAGTTTGTGGCTGCATGAAATCACTTCAGAGCAACACCAGGAGAGGAGACACATGTCATCAGGTGGGCATTTAAGACTGAGCACATCTCATCCATCTCCCCTGCTCCCATCATTAGGCCTGGAGGAGCCAATGTTTCCCAGTTCTTTGCATTTAGAAATAGACTCTTGATATCTGCATTTTCAGGGCCGTATTGTTGATGAGAAAAAGAAAGCATATGTTTGAAAAATGTGTTTTTGACTAATAATGAGGAAGAGGGGAGGATAAAAGTAGAATAGGAAGAAAAAGGAGAAAGGAATTGAAGAAGGAGAGGAAAAGAGGAAATATACTTAAATCTCCCTGAGCTTGATGAATGTTTTTCATGCTTTTTTCTCTTAAACAAATTTGATGCCCACCCCCAACTGGATGAAAACTTGAACAAACGTCTTTAGGCCCTCTTTAAATATTTCCATATAGGCGAGAACAGTGGCAGTTCCATTGCTTGAAGGAACTGCAGACAAGAACATCGACTCAGGACTCCAAAAGCAGACAAGTAGCCCCTAAATGGTTTTTACCTAACAATGCCCACACCCACCTTGAGCTTTCACACCGTGGGGGAGTGTTAGTTGCCAAATTTCAAATTGGTTTCACTTCTGCCCAGCAGAGGTCGCTGTGGATACTTGTGGAGACTGGACCGGGCAGGGCTGGGCTGGATGGTGGCTCTGGTAACTGTTCTTCCTGTGGTTCCATTGGGCACTGTCTAGCCCCTCATCATACAGGAAAGGAGTCTCTGGTGACAGCACCTTTGCTGTCAAAGTGCTATGAAACTGAGGTCACTTGGTGGGAGTGGGCAGGTCTGGGAGGGCTGTCCTCATCCTCCTGGGATATCTACCCATAGTGATATATCTGTGTCACGTTCGTGCCCTCTCCGTGAGTGTACCTGGTATTACTGAGAGGCCACCATCACTGACCAGCAACTCCAGCCCCATGGTCCTTCCAGATAGAGGCCAAAGTGACAAAAGTTGTCTTGCCACACAATCTTGCACCCACCTCTGCTGTTGAGCTCCCCAAGCCCCACTTGTCAGCCCATGATGGTGGGGGGCAGAATTCTGGTCCTTAGGGCAGCCTTTTACAGCAGGATAAGGTTTCTGAGGGATGGGAAGGGCAGAACCCTGGTGAGGATATTAGGGTCAGACCCAAATCACCAGAAGGGCTGAAGAGAGCTCCACATACTTGTGAGATTCCACTTTCTGCGCCACACCGCATGCACATGATCTGAAGCTACCTCCACCCTGAGGGCATCCCCTGGGACCCTAGGTCATTACTGCAGCTTGAGGGTTGGAGGGGTGACTACCCTGCCCCACCCCCGCCCCCATCCAAGGCCAGCAGTAATTGATTCTTTTCACACACATCCGGCCAGATGCACAAGGGACACACACATGAACACTGGAGCACCCATTGGCACCTCACCCGGGCATACACATTCACACTCACACTCTGACCTGCACCCTCACCCATGTAAACATACTGTGACACATACAAATACACTCGAATCCTGGAACCAAATTTGACCTGACACGGCTGATGGAGCAGGGTTGGGGGGTCCAGGCAGGATGCCCTTACGGCCCCTGGCCCACTCATGCCTCCTAAACCCTGGGCCCCTCCTCGAGAGGCGGAGCCCCTGGCTTGTCCACGTTCTCGTGGTCACAGGTCTTGGAACGCCGCACAGAAGGGACCCTGGCTACCATCGCACACACGGCATCCTGGGTGCTGGACCGGCGAGGGTGGTGGTGTGCAGGGAAGAAGGGTGTGGGGCATAGTGCCCTGCCCGGCGCAGCCGCCTCCTCCCTTGGGATTTTCCATCCCGACTCGCGCGGGCCCGCGAGGAGCGAGCGCGCTTTGTCTCCCGCCTGGTTTCTGGCACGTTTCCGCAGAAGCTCCCCGCGCCGCGCCCGAAGCCTCCCCCACCCCCCACTCCCCTGGCCGCGCCCCCCGCCCAGCCAGTGGCGCAGGCCCGCCAGTGCGGCGTCCGCGGCTTTGTCCTCTCGCGGATGCCGGGGCCACGCGCGAAAGCCCTGCGCCCGGAGCGGCCGCCGCATAGCCAGGACACAGGTCTCGGCAGCGGGGTCTGAGGCGCACCCCGCGCCGAGCAGAACAGCCCGAGGGTCTATGGGCGCGGGGGGCGTCTGCTTGGAGCTCCAGGGCGCTTGAGAGGGGGACTAGGCCTGTCCCGCCCAGCATGTGCCCATCCAGGTCTGGCTCCCCTCTGCGGTTCAGCAGCCAGGGTCTCCGGGGTGGGGCGGGGCGGGGCGGGGAGGGTCGTCTCGACTTAGGGTCCCTGGCCTGGATCCAGTTAGAGGGCCAAGTCGATAAGGCCCGGGAGCGGAGAGGTCGGGAGGGGTTCTTCAATCCCTTTTACTTTTCCCCATCGCACACCCCACACCCAGGCCACCCCGACCTTAGGCACAGGGCCCAGATCGCAGAGGACCCGGAGAATCCGTCAGGGCTCTCCTGTACCGGCGACTCCTAACAGGGTGGGGAGGGGTCTCCCGGCCTTTGCCCCTCACATCCCATTCCCCCTACCCCCCCATAACCTAGGCGGGTCCAGCTGGGAGGGGAAAGAGTCGTCTGGCTCCATCTTCATCCCGTCCCCCCTTTTCACAAAACCCTAGGCTTCGGGAGAGGGGTGGGTACGAGGAAGGGTCTTCCTGACATCCCCAAACAGCCCTTCCTCAGGAGGGTCTGAGCGGAGGAGGAGGAGTACCGCGGTTTCATCCATCACATCCAGACCCTCTTTGTAAGCTCAAGCAGCCGAGGTGTGGGGAAGGGTCCTCCTGCCTCCGATTCTTTCATCCCGGAACACTCCCTGCCATCCTCAATAATCCAAGCAGCCTCGACTTCAGGCACAGGCGGAGGGAGGCTCCAAGCTCTCAACGCCCTCTCAAGAGAGATGGTGGGGTAGGTCCCCAGCCCTCGCCCCTCACGCTTAAGAGCCTCCTCCACCATAAGACAAAAACTAACCAAAGCTGCTCCGACCTCAGGTGCCGGGGCCACAGGGAGGCCCACGAGGGGTCAGTCAGCAGCTCTCCGGGACAGATGGTCTTGAGGGCGGTGAGGTCCCATCAACTCCCCAGGCCCTCTAACGCCTCAATTCATTCCTTCCTCAATAAAACAAAAGCGAATCCAGCAGCACCGACCTCAGAGATGCGGAAGGGCAGTCGGCGCCCGGCAGCGCATCCAGCTCCTCCGGGCTCCTCACGGCTTCGGCTTCCAGGCGGAGGGCTCTCGACGCGGGGCGGCGGCGGCGGCGGCAGAGAAGGCTGAGACCGCTCCTCTTCGCTCCGGAGCCTCCCTCGGACTCAGCACCTGGAGTGGCGAACAGCTCCGCGCCTCATTCCGCTGACCCCGCCTCCTCCGTGCCTCCGTAGCCAATAGAGACCCGAGCCCCGCCCAGGGGTCGCCCATTGTGGGGGCACATCTCCCCTCCCTTCGGCCCCGCCCGCGGGTTCTTCTGTCTCTCTTGCTAGACCAAATCCCCGAGAGCCCGCCGGTGTTTTCGTACAGCCTTCTGGAACTTGTAGTCCTTTAAGGACGCGGAGTGGGCTCATGTCTCGGGCAGATAATGAGAGATAGACTGCATTTCCCAGGGTGCATTGACAAAACAGAGGCGCTGAGGAGGGCGGGAGGACTGTTTCTATAGCAAAGGCGACTGGTTGGGGACGGCTGACGGAGTAATGGGGCAGGCCGCCGGACCCTCGAAGGATTGTGCGTGACTTCGGGCAGCCTCCTTTGGGAGGCCGTTTCCATTCTCTTTTCACCTCGGTCCCCACCCCGGGACTCTGGGCCTCAGTTTTCTTATCTGGAAAGAAGGGCGTGGAGTCGTCTCCCCGCCCACACTCCGCGGTGTTAGGGCAAACCGAGGGCGAGCTGCCCAGCAAAGGTGAGAGAGGATGGAGACCTCCGGCTTGAGAGTGGAAGGGGCGCATTCTGAACTTTATCCCTTTGTTTTTGCTTCTGTCTTGTCATAGAGGAGCGCTTTGTTTTTGGTCATTTTCCTTGGGCCATCAAGGCCTTCTCATCCCGGATTCTGGCCTCCTTCACGCCACGCCCCGTACCGCAGCGTCTCCCACAGCGTAGTCAGAGGGCGCTTCTGCTTAAAACCCTTCACCAGTCTTCCCATTGCCTCCGGAATTAAACCCAGATTCCTCAGTGTCAATCTAAAGGCCCTTCAGGATCTGGACTCCACCTTCTTGCAACACTCTGAACTTCTCTGGAAGCTGGGAAGCCCTAAGCAATTGTTCTCTCACGTGGGTCCCTCCACCCTGCACTCAGCTAATGCCTCACACTCTTCAAGCCCCAGCCTAGACGCTGCCTCCTCAGTGAAGCCTTGCCGATGCCCGGCTCCATATGAGGTACCTCACCTTGTGTTTGAGCAGCACCCTCTACTTCCCCCATTCTACTTATGTATTTGAGTATCTGTCTTCCATATTAGATTATAAGATACACAGAGCAGGGACCGTGTCTATATTATTCACACTTACAGTCCAGTGCCTGTAGTGTCTGTTGCATGGTAGGTACTCAGTAGATATTTGTTGAATTGAAAATGAATGTATTGTAATTGAATTTCGCATGATCTTGATCTCCTGTGGTTAGGCATTTCCCATTGCTGAAAGTCTTCAACTAGAGGGATACCACCGCCTTGAAGAAATGTTTATGTTATTCAAACAATGGATTGAAATTTTTCCTGAGTGCTTTGAGGGCCTTTCCAGTCCTGTGACGCAAGGGAGTGATAGATTCATGTCTGTCATTCCTTGGAAGTTCTGTCAGTTCTCCCCTAAATGTCATCAGTTCTTCATGTTCCTCTATTTCTAGCTGTTGGCCCTTCTTCTTTCTGTGCCTAAACACCCTACCTCCCACTCCCTTTCTGGGAAATATCTTTTGCTCCTGTCAGTTATGGAGTAAAGGCAGTCTGAGATCCCTGCCCTTCTTTCAGCCCTCTGCTCAGCATCATAGGGCCCTGGTGGTGATATCCCACCTTGCTAGGTAGCATCTTTTCTGATTCTTTTTCCACTCAGGGCCCTGGTGTTGGCCAGATGGTCCAGTTAATCCCACACATGCTTCATATGTCACCACATCCAGACATTCTGGATATATCTTAGCTAAAGCATTCTTGGGAGAATGCCTTAATAAATGGGAATAGTTAATTCGTGGCCAAAGAAGTAACCAGGGAGGCTATTACCCTGAACCTGATTCAAACCAAAAAGACAGAGCCTGAGAAAGCAACCCTGCCATCCTTGCGCTGATGACATCCAGGGAGGGAAGGCTAGAATGGGGGAAGGAGTCAAATGGATTGCACTTAGGAAAGAACTAACAGGACTTCTAACTAACAGGCAGAGGGGCTTTGATCCTGGCTAAACCATAAGGAAAGACCTTTGGAGCTAGGCGGACAGATAGTGGGGGGGCTCATTACTGAAGATGAGAAAACTGTAGGAGGTAGGAGGAAATGGGGTTTGTGCTGACACAGAGTGCCTAATTTTGTGGATGCAGTGAGAGCAGAGGTTGTTGGAAAAGTGGGAAGGGGAGGACTACACCACAGGGTGGACACCAGCACAGCATCGGCAGAGTATCAGCAGAGGGCTACCAAAGAAGACCGCCTGGAGCAACAGTTGAAACTCTAGAGGTCAGTTTAGCCCTTCAGGAGTAGTGCTAGTTTTCAGGAAATTGCTGTAACTAGGGTACAAGTCAGGGTTCCACGATTCTCCCAGAAAGCAGGGACTAAAATAGCATCGGCCCAGCCAAGCAGATTCAGGAAACCTGGATTCTAATTCTGACTTTGCCTCTGATTAGAGGTATGACCCTGGGCTGGACCTGTTTCTTCAGTTGTAAAATGCTGTTTATTGGTGGTAGGGATCAGGTAATAAGGTGGAGGTGGGGAAATTCAAGCCCATTTACTAGCTGTGGGACCTTGTACACACTACCTTCTCAGATCTACAGTTTGCTAATTTGACAGTGTTGTAATGGAGAAGTGAGATGCCTTATGTAAAGCACTTCATAAATATTAAGCACTTAATGAATGTTTGTCTGTTTCCACATTCTTCATCTTGGATTATCAGTAGTTGGTTTGATTGTGAACAAATAGGCAGGAGGTAATGTCCTGGGCAATCTGGGTTCAAATCCCCATTCTCTCTCTTATTAGTTGTATGATTTTGGTCGGGCATATGCTCAATATATTTGTTTTGTCTTTTTTAAGGAGTGGTTTGAGAGCAGAGAATTGTGAGAGAAAGGAATTCTAGATGCTTATAAGCTAGAGTTGCAAAGGATTCCAGGGGAACACTGGGCTAGCCTGCTCCCTTGTCAGAGAGGCAAAAGGTCTCAGTGAAGTTCCATAGGTCTTCTAATTCATTAACAAGGGGATTAACCAGAATGCTGAATCTCAGACACGGGGCTGGAGTGATTAATCAGGGGTGGCTCCTCTCAGTATATCAGGCTGAGAAATATAACTTTATTCTAATGATAATGAAGGTTTTTGAGAAGATGTGCATTTTGAAAAGGTCTAGGGCCTGTGTGGAAAATGACCAGGAGAACATGAGGCTTAGATGTAGGTTGCAAGCTGCTGCAGTGATCAAGCACGGCATCAATGAAGATGGAAAAAAGGGGTAGATCTGAGATGTATTAAGGAGGTAAATATTCAGGGAATTCCCTGGCAGCCCAGTGGTTAGGATTCAATGCTTTCACTGCCATGGGCCTGGGTTCAATCCTGGTCAGAGAACTAAGATCCCACAAGACGCGCAATGTGGCCAAAAAAAAAAAAAAAAAAAGAAATACCAAGAGGACTTTGTGAGTGATGAGCTGAGGGTGTGGCAGAAAGTGGTGAGTCAAGGGTGATGCCCAGGTGTCTGCCTTGGGTAACTAGGTGAATGCATGGTGGTGCTTTCCTCTGAGGTACGGAATAGTAAAGGAGTAGGTTTAGGCAGGAAGAGGAGGACGTGAGTTTGAGGTGAGTGGGACATCAGGTGAGAGGTCCATTAGGTGATTTGGAGCTTATCTTGGGAGAATGCCTTAATATATGGGAGTAACTAATTCATGGCCAAAGAAGAAGCAATCAGGGAGACTATTACCCTGAACCTAATTCAAATAAAAAAGACAGAGCCTGAGAGCCTGTCATCCTTGAGAGATCTGATCTGGAGAAAGAACCTTAAGTTATCAAGTTCTTAATATATACATCATAACTGAAGCCATGGAAGTGAATGAAATCCTTCAGTAGAGAGGGTGAAAGAGAAGACCAAAATCCCTTGGGAAATGCCAGCATTTAAGGGACAAATAGAGGAAGAGGAGCCCAGAAGTAAAGGTGAGAACAGAGAGATAGGAAGAAAACCAAAGAATGGTGTGCCACAGAAGCCAAATGGAGGAAGTGAAGTGACGTGCTGTAGAACAGTCTAGTAAGCCAAAGTCTGAACAATTGAACCCCAGATTTAGCAACACAGAGGTCACTGGCAATCTTGGAGAGAGTAGTTTCAATGGAGCAGCAGGGGCAGCAGTCTGAGTGTGTGAGAAGTGGATGTAGATAACTCTTGTTAGTGGTTTTGAAGGGGAGGAGAGAAAACGAGAAAGGATGTAGAGTTAGGAGACAGTTTTAAGTTGGGAGAGATTAGGACATTTAAAAATGCTCATGGGGAAAAGCCAGTATATGGACGGTTGAGGATACAGGGAAGAGAAGGGTTGAAGGATGAAGTGAGGTCAGCAAGAGGATGGGAGGTGGTGGGGTTCAGAGTGAGCCTCAGGTGGGAGAAGGGAAAGGAAGGAGTTGGAGACGCAGGTAGGTCAGCAGTTTGGTAGGTAGGTAGTTGGGAGGTGGGCTCAGGAAATGGAGGGAATTCACACCTGATAGCCATTACTTGTGATGGGAGACAAGGATATCTACTCAGTGTGAGGAAATGGAATGGGGTGGGAAGCTTGGAGAAAGAGCAAAATGTTCAAGATGGCTGCTACGGAAAAGAGGAGGGAAAGCTAATAGCAACCCACAGAGACTGCAGGGCAGTGGTAAGGGACTGCTGAGGCTGGAGGCCATGGGTTTGTGGGGGCACTAATCTATGAGGTATGGGCTTTCTTCAGCATCCCATCAGCCCTGAGATAGGCATGGAGAAGGCTACTGGTGAGGCTGACCAGGGCTGGGCTTTGCTGGACAAGGGAGACAATTCTTTAAGGAAGTTGAAGATGCTGGCAAGAGAGGTGGAAGAGGTAGTCCACCAAGAGGAAGGAGGGGAAGCCAGATTGGAGGGGTGGGGTTCTCAGTGGAGTGAGAGAATAGATGTGATGGGTGGGAGAGAAGAGCAGGGAGGGCAGGCATGTTGGTCAGAGGTAGAGGAGCTATGGGCAGGGGCAGAGTGGCTGGATTGGACAGAGGAGATCATGGGTTTGAAAGGCAAATTTGTTGGATGGGTCATTGGCAAGTCTTCCAGGAGGATGACTGCTTTGAAGGAGAGAGGAAGTCTGGTAGCCCTTTGCCAAACTGTACATTGAGTGAGAAGTTAACAGGTGATAGCCAGGAGGAGGGTTAGGGTGCAGAGCACTCTGGCATGAGTGTCACAGTAATCAAGATGTTGGGAGCTAAGAAGGAGCCCTCTTACCCAGGGCATGATGGATAAGAAGGAAGAGAAGCAATAAGCTTTCTCATATATTTTCACAGAAGTATCATCTCAACATCATCTACACATGATCAGTTTTATATACACCTAAAAGGAAGAGTGTCTAGGAATAAAATTAACCAAACCAAAAAAAACAATTCCAGGTTTCATGATGAAGTTTTATCAACCAAGTTCAATGGTAGTGATTCCTGCATTTATATTTTGGTATAGTTTGTAGTTTTAAGTACGTGCATATCAACTAGAAAACGTGTTTAACAATTTTGCAAATTTCGTTTCTTAGCAACTATTTGTTTTCTCAGTTTAGAACATAAATTAGAGAACTTGTGTTGACTTTTTTTTTCAAATGTAGAGTTTAGAGCTTAATTCACACGTTTGAAATGACATGAATTTGAAATGTAGCCATTTTCCTTTCTGCATCCTTGAAAAGGATTACAAGGATTTTATTAGTTTTTCAGATAATCTTTCTGGCACATACAGACTTGCCACAAGGGTCGCCTATCAGTAATGTTGGATTGTGAGTGATGCTGCAGAAGTGTTGTGTATGAGATATTTAAGACGAGTCAAATAAGCAGCCAACTTTAGGGTTTCCCAAACAGCAGCTCAGTTTATAATTAAGGGACTTGGTATAGAATATGGGCTTCCCTGGTGGCACAGTGGTTGAGAGTCCGCCTGCCGATGCAGGGGACACGGGTTCGTGCCCCGGTCCGGGAAAGATCCCACATGCCACGGAGCGGCTGGGCCCGTGAGCCATGGTCGCTGAGCCTGCGCGTCCGGAGCCCGTGCTCCGCAACGGGGGAGGCCACAACAGTGAGAGGCCCGCGTACCGCAAAAAAAAAAAAAAAAAAAAAAAAAAGAATATGAAATGTGCATCTAAATGTTAGTTGAGCAAAATTACCTCCGTAATCTCTAAAGAAAAAAGGACAGGGCTTCCCTGGTGCCGCAGTGGTTGGGAGTCCGCCTGCTGATGCAGGGGACGCAGGTTCGTTCCTGGTCTGGGAGGATCCCACGTGCCGCGGAGCGGCTGGGCCCGTGAGCCATGGCCGCTGGGCCTGCGCATCCGGAGCCTGTGCTCCGCAACGGGAGAGGCCACAGCAGTTAGAGGCCCACATACCGCCAAAAAAAAAAAAAGAAAAAGAAAAAAGGACAAAATCAATTAATTGCTCTGGACAATCTCTGTCTTTTTCTTTTTTTTTAAACAGTGTTATTTAAAAATACTTTTGTATGGGGGTAATTCCCTGGCAGTCCAGTGGTTAGGACTCGGTGCTTTCACTGGGTTCAATGCCTGGCCTGGGAACTAAGATCCCGCGCAGCGTGGCCAAAAAAAAAAAAAACCAAAAACTTCTGTATTGGTGATATGTTGATATGTCTTTGTAATCTTGAAACAGACCTGCTATTCCAGCCCCTTAAAGCAGGGAGTGCTCAGAAAATATTTTGTGAATCAACTCATTAATGTTATGATAATCTGTCCATTGTTTAACATTCTTCCTTTCATCTTAAACTTTCATAAAATATTCTTATAAAAGGAGTGATTCCTTTTAAACATAAGTCAGATCATGTCACACCTCTGTAAAAATGCCTCCAGTGGCTTCTTTGTCTCTTTGAGCGCAAGCCTTTCAGTCTTTATGATGGCTTGCAGGGCCATATACACTCTGACTCCTGTAGCTTCTCTGCCTCACCTCCCAGGCTCCTGCTGCTCAGCTCATTGACCTCCATGTTATTCCTTGATTGCATGAAGTACACTTTGGCCTCAGGGCCTTTGCACTTGCTGTTCCCTCTGCTTGAAAGATCTTCCCTAGATATCCTCACGGACATCCCATATAAAATGGCAGCCTTTCCTCTCCTGGCACTCTCTATCCCCGCTTCCTGCTTTTTTTCTCCGATAGCACTTACTACCACCTGACATATTATACATTGTTTTACTTATCCGTTTATTGTCTGTCTCTTCCCCACTCTCACTCCTCCATTAACCCACTAGAATGAACTCTCCTTTAGGGTAGAGACTGTGTCTATTTTGTTTACTGCTCTACTCACAGCACATGGCGCAGCACCTGGTACATAACAGGTACTCAGAAAAACATGGTGAATGAATAAGAATAACATTATCATCCCTAGTACATGATCCTAACATCTATTTTTATTTTTCCATGTAGTTCACATGTAGGACACATGTATTTAATACTTCATATTCTGGAAATCATAGATTAAGTATAATTTTGAGTTCTGCTTGTTTTTTTCAACATGTAATAAGCATTTTCCCTTGCTAAGATTGAATTCTTTTCTCAATTGTTCATTCTCTCATTCATTCAACAAATAGCTAATGAGGCTTTTCTATGTTCCAGGCAGTGTTGGGACTACAGTCGTAAATAGGATGCAGGACTTGCCCTCGAGGAACAGAGGTTCTTTATAAACACCATCTGTAATGATTGCCTAATATTCCATCAAACACTATACTATACTTAACCGCTCTCCTATTTGAGACTTTTTGTTTATTATTAATAATGATGTAATGAATATCTCCAAATATATACCAATTACCCTTTACAAATTATTCTTTAAGGTAGATTCCCGAGTGAACAGTTATTGGGGTAAAGGATTAAATATGCTTTTGGTTTCTTTAAGATTTTTTTTTTTGATGTGGACCATTTTTAAAGTCTTTATTGAATTTGTTACAATATTGCTTCTGCTTTATGTTTTGGTTTCTTGGCCCTGGGGTATGTGGGGTCTTAGTTCCCTAACCAGGGATTGAACCTGCACCCCCTGCATTGGAAGGCGAAGTCTTAACCACTGGAGCGCCAGGGAAGTCCTGCTGTTGGTATTTTG
Organism: Pseudorca crassidens; assembly: GCF_039906515.1. Taxonomy (NCBI): domain Eukaryota; kingdom Metazoa; phylum Chordata; class Mammalia; order Artiodactyla; family Delphinidae; genus Pseudorca; species Pseudorca crassidens. The sequence goes on from NC_090315.1 coordinate 44,632,899, forward strand.
ATACCATCTGCCACATTGATTTCAAAAAGTGGTGGTACCCATTTTACCCAACCGCCAGTACGAATGTTCCAGCTTTATCACAACCTCTCCAGTACTGGACATTACTTTTCAGTTTTGACTCATGTAACATATAAAATGACCTTTCCTTTTATTTTTGCATATAATTGATGTCTAGTAAGAGTGCATATTTTTGGTTTTCTTCTTTTGTCATTGTTTAGTTCAGTGGGTCCCTAGGAGGCTCTTGGAGGGTGATTGTAGATTGTGCCCAATGTTTACACACATTGTTGGCTTATAGTATCTTAGAGTTGGAAGGGACTGTATTCATCATCCAGTTCAACTAAAATTTCTGATAGATGGCTTTCCAGCCTCTGTTTGTATACCCCTGGCAATGGGGACCTCACCACCTCACAAGGAAACCTGTCTTGTTTTTGCCCTGTTCTACAGGTGTTGACCTGGCATGCAGTCCCTGTGGCTCCTGTGTGGCCCCATTTCTGCCCTCTGAAGCAACAGAGTCCACGCACCAGATGTTACAAAACCTCCCTACCTTGGCTGCCCATCTCTGCAAATATGTGACCAGACTAGAGTGGTCAACCCCAGGTAAGTCTGGCAGGCCCAGAGGCCAAGACGCTGTCCCACTCACAAGTCTGCAGTGGCTGTGTCAGCAACCTCTTTAGCTGGGTTCATATGAACCTCAAGGTCAGCTGAGATTCTAAGACCTTCTTTACATGACCTGAAGCCAAAACTAGTTCCTCTTATCCCACGCTTCTGCAGTTGATGTTTTTTTTTTTTTAGATGTTGGGGGTAGGAGTTTATTAATTAATTAATTAATTTTTGCTGTGTTGCATCTTCGTTTCTGTGCGAGGGCTTTCTCTAGTTGCGGCGAGCGGGGGCCACTCTTCATCGCTGTGCGTGGGCCTCTCACTATCGCGGCCTTTCTTGTTGCAGAGCACAGGCTCCAGACGCGCAGGCTCAGTAGTTGTGGCTCATGAGCCCAGTTGCTCCGCGGCATGTGGGATCCTCCCAGACCAGAGCTCAAACCCGCGTCCCCTGTATTAGCAGGCAGGCTCTCAACCACTGAGCCACCAGGGAAGCCCCTGCAGTTGACCTTTTTAAACCTGAAAGCAAGACTTTTCTTTTCTCCCTGTTTTATTTCAATGTGTTGGTAGAGAAGCTGCCCTGGTCGACTCTTGCCATCTAAAATGGGGATAATGAGAGTCATTCTGACAACTTCATGTGTTGGTGTGATGATTGAATGAGTTGCAGAGTTGGACATTTTTCACTCATTTTGGTTGCCTGGCAGCTGAGCCTCCTTCCTGTGCTTGAGGAATTCCACGCATCATGAGGTGGAGCCATTTTCCTTTGCAGCTAAGGCCTGGGCATCGGCCTCAGGCTCAGGCTTCTCCAGTCAGACAAGCCCCCCATCCCCATGCTACCCCTCACCAGTTTTGAATTGGAAGCCAGTGACAGCAAAGGAGCAGAGTCTGCTTTACAACCCTTTTAGTGACTTGATGGGTGCAATCTCAGTTTCCAGTGACAGCAGTTTTACGGGCACCATCGAGCATAAGGGTGTCTGTGGTGTAGGTAGCAGGGACAGTATGCTAGACTCTGTAGTCATGATGATGTCTCCTTAAACCATTGCTGAGTTAGGGTTTGGGGCATTGTTCCTGACTCTGTGCCTCCAAGTCTGAGTCTCAACTCTCCTGGAGATTTTGTGAGCTATATAAGGTTATGAAAAGTGCATTGAAAAATGCTAAGCACCACACATATACAAGATATTATTGTTTGGGATTTTGATACTTAAGTAGTGGACATGAGGGGAATGGGGGGAGGTTCGCCTGAGCTCTTTACCTGCTGAGAATTCAGACAGGTTTAGACATGCCTGGAAAGCTGGCTGGTGGGAGGGTGTGATGGCAGGAACTTGTGGGCTAGACACTGGCTCAACAATTAAAGGCTGACCGCCTTTAATTCCAAGGCCGTTGGAATGGAGATGGCAGTTGCCAGAGGGCCTGCTGGGCATACACAAGCGGACTGGCTACTTGCCTTCTCCTACCCTTGGGCCATTACCAAAAGCCAGGGCCAGGAGGTGGGGCTAGGCTATAACGCAGGTCACCTGTGGCTGTGCAGTTGCCCCTGGGGTATCCTCACTGGGGTGCAAGAGGAAACCTGTCTGAATATGCCCCCCACCTGGAACCACAGGAGGGTTTATGAGTAGGTTGGGATTCCATCTTGGGCTGCCTTCAGGCTGCTTTTTGTCCCACTGGGCTGTGGCTTGGAGCTCTCCAGCCCTGCCTGGCTGTGCCTCTAGAGTCCTGCGTCACAGGCTGCCATCTGAGTCCATCAGCCCTGGATGACCCAGAGTGGGACTGAGGCTAGCACTGCTGCTGTGGTCATTAATCGGCCCTTAGGGGCTTTGTGATGTTGAGTACAGCCTCTCTGGGGACTTCCTATTTTGAACCCCAGATCACTCCCAAATCAGCCTGGCTCGATGTGTATATGCGGGGTTGGTGCTTCTGCCTTAGGGCATTCCCTGAACGCTGAACACTATTACTGGCCTGATCCCTGCCTTTGCCCAGTACCCTGGTGCACCTCCAGGGAGGACCGAGGTCTTGATGTGTCCAAATCAGCCAGATGTCATGTATTAGGCCTGGACCATGGTCCTGCCTTTCAATGTCTAAGTTACTTTGTATCAGGTAGTACCCTGGCACTTTACATGCTTCCTCTTATTAAATCTTCACCACAATTCCATGAACTAAGTGCCATTATAATTCCCATTTTACAGATAAGGAAACTGAGACCCATAGAGGTTACGGGACTAGCTCAAGGTCAAACAGTCAGTAAGTAGCAGAGCTGAGCTTGTCATTCACCAGCAGAGCCTGAGAATTGCCTTTCCTTCAGCCCATTCCACTGTGGGGCAGCTCTGTCTGTTGAAGTGTTTTCTCTTACATGAGCTAAAATTTTCTCCCTAAGTCAGTCTTATTCCTGTTTCTGCTTATCCCCGTGGCCCACTGTGGCAGCTCCTGGTCTCCCAGTGTTCTGGCTCAGTTCTCTACTCCATTCATGGTTGGGGTACTTCATCTTCTTCCTCTGGGAATATCTGAACCATTTTGTATCAGCTAAGCCCTTAGGACAATCACTGCAGGAAGATCATGGCTGGGTAGCTCTCTAATTCTCTAGTTACCTTGACTCTAAAGGTACTAGGATCCAGTCTGTGCCACTCCTGAATGGGTTGTGTCAAGAAATAGTCAACCTAGCCACTGGCTGTAGAAGGGACTTGGGAGAAAGTTCTCCTTCACTGAGAAAAATGTCAGAAAAACAGTCAAAACAGTATTAATACTATGCTAAGGTTTTTGTTGCTTCTGTCTCCCTGACTGGAATACAGACTTCCTGAGGGCAGGGATTTTTGCTAGTTTTGTTTACTGCTGTATCCCCAGTGCCTAGAATTGTGCCTGGAACACAGTGAATATACAAATATTTGTTGAACGAATGACTACTACAGTTCCACATCCAGTGTCACCTCCTTAGGTTACTAAGTTGTTTTGGAGAATAATGTGATCTCCCCAGCCCATGGCTTTGCATTACCTCACCAGTAGTTTTTCTGATTTTGTTGTGATTTTGATTCATAACCATATGTAAAGTACATTTGATAAATAATCCTGCCTCAAAAACAATTTCCTTTGATCTGGTAAACCTAAGTATAAACTGGAATTTGGTTCAGCTTGGAGAAGAGCAAGGAGGAGTTACTGGATTTCTAGTCTCCTCTATGGAAAAACATTCTGTGACTTTCTGCTTTGAATTTTGAGCTTGAATTCAGAATGTAAATCTACCAGGAAACAACTAAGTGAGAGGAATGTTAGTCTCTACATTTTCTTCTCATTCTCTGTACACAAAAAATACATCTCATTGTTGAAAATGAGAAAATACAGGTAAGCAAAGTGATGAAATTAGAAACCACTTATATTCTCACCATTCAGAGATGGTTATGGCTATTATTTTTCTGTTTATATCGAATATGAAATTAGCTGACATCTGACATGGTGATTGATTCAGTGAAGGAGCTACATTTTTATGAAGAAGAAGAAGGTGAACGTGGGAGATCTGGTTTCCAGCCCAGGTCGACCTGTGCTAAGAGGAGCCCACAGATCTGAGTCCAGCAAGGCACAGGGAGCAAAGGTAAATGGATGGAGTCACCTCCAGTTTACATCCCAGAATCTGACCTTGGAGGGTGACCCTAGAAGTGCAGGAGGCTAGACTGGGAAGTAAGTGAGAAAAACAACTTTGTTTTTTTTGCTGTATGCGGGCTTTTCACTGTTGCGGCCTCTCCCGTTGCGGAGCACAGGCTCCGGATGCGCAGGCTCAGTGGCCATGGCTCACGGGCCCAGCCGCTCCACGGCATGTGGGATCTTCCTGGACCAGGGCACGAACCCATGTCCCCTGCATCGGCAGGCGGACTCTCAACCACTGCGCCACCAGAGAAGCCCAGGAAAACAACTTTGACCTGGCTGAACATCCCGGATTTGACATACAGCAAATTTCATGATATTTTCCTAGAAATGGGAGTATGTTTTCCAAAGATACTGAAGAACTGAAGTTGAGATAATCTTGGAAGAGTTGGCCCAAGGATGACTCTCAGAAAGACAGGCTGTGTAAGCAAGGCTCTGGGAACTGTGAACACAGTGAGGGCTTACGGTGTAATTGGCTGGTTTTCTCTGGACCTGTTCTTTTCCACCCTGATTTTCTAGGGAGGGACCACGTCACTTCTGGTTCATGACTCACTGCAGGAAAATGTGAAGATCTGTGTGACCTGGACCTGAGGTCAAGTTCTTGGGCAACTTAGCACCTTCAAGCTGCCCTATATGGGATTCCTAGGAAGCCTGGGGCATGGGCCAAATAACTCACATTTTTCTTTAAAGTTAATGCAAATTTTGCATTCTTCTCCCTGATATTTGTCTTAATATTAAAGTAATATTTTTAAAAACCTTTAAGTGAAGTTGATATTCTAGGGTGCTAGGCACACAGGCACTTTGTGTAAATGTTTCTTGAATTAATGAATGTTGCTCACTCCCGTCTCTGGGATGCTCTTGCTCAGGCTGTGGCAAGTCTGGAAAAGCATGATGGGACCACTGGGCTGGGAGGTAAAGGATTTAATACTCATTGGGCACCACCTATATGCCAGGTGAATTGCCAGGTTTTTTCCCTACACAGCCTCAGTTTAGTCCTCATAATCCTACCAGGGTCCCTATTTTACAGGCAAGTAGTTGGAGAATCAGAGAAATTAGGTAACTTTCTCAAGGCCTGGAATGGGACAGGACCAAGATGAAAATCATGGTCTGTCTGGGCCTCTGCTCCCTCCATATACCACATGGCCCACTGAGGCCAGCTCACCCGTCAGTTTCTTAGAGACTGCATGGGGAATGCAGCCCACTGCTGTGTTCTGGGGGCATGAAAGAAACTACAAATCTATCTTCCTGTACTGAAGGCTGAAAGAACGGGGATCACAGAACTTGACTGTGGCAGGGGAAGGCAGCACCTCTATGGGTCTGGAGCACATCATTTCATTCCTAAGCTGGCCAAGTTGGGGACCCTGGGATGCTCCATGAAGGAAAGGGCACACTTGCTATGTTATTTCAGGATAACAATCATTCAGGATGGTTGTTGGCATTTGTAGTTCATTTAATCTTTTGAACTTTGTTCCTAGTCTGTTATGGCTCAAGTTCAAGTTTCACTGTCTCCACTCAGCTATGAGTTGAGTGTCCCCGGCTGAGGGACCCACCATGGCTTTGTGGAACTCTCCAAAAGCACAAATTATAAGGTTATTGTAATTCCAGATTATTCACAGATGTCTGGGGGTGGTTGTTAACATGATTATTCAGTGAGGGCATTGCAGTCCCTGAAGCGGACGTGGCTATTTCACCTTCCAAGAAGAGCCCACGATGTCTTTCTCCTCTTTAAGTTAGCGTCATGGCACCCTCAACTCTTACTTCCAAAACTCCTTCCCTAGGACACAAGGCAGGCAGGTGAGTGTGTGTGTGTGTTGGGGGGTGGGTGGATTGGGGACTTGAGCCTAGAGAGCTGGATTCCTTAAGCCATTTATAAGTAGTTGCAAAAGGTAAATATGGTATAAACCCACAATATACAGGCTTAGAGAAGGAGCTGGAAGACTTGTTCCTGGGTGTTAACTAGCAGTGGTGTCTGGGAGGGAGTCCACACATCCTTCAGTTCTTTTACCTGCCTACTTTTTTTACCTTTTCTGATGTGAACATGCATTGCTTTTCTAATAAGAAAAAAGAGAACTATAAACAAGTCCTATTGTTGGATATTTAGGTAATTCTGATTTTTTATGAGTATAAGCAGTGCAGAGCAGGAATAATTGCCTGAAAATGAGTTAAAAATTGTAATGTGGGGGCTTCCCTGGTGGTGCAGTGGTTAAGTATCCGCCTGCCAGTACAGGGGACATGGGTTTGACCCCTGGTCTGGGAAGATCCCATATGCTGCGGAGCAACTAAACCCATGCTCCACAACTGCTGAGCCTGCACTCTAAAGCCTGAGAGCCACAACTACTGAGCCCGTGTGACATAACTACTGAAGCCCGCATGCCCAGAGACCATGCTCCGCAACAAGAGGAGCCACCGTAATGAGAAGCCCGCGCACCGCAACAAAGAGTTGCCCCCGTTTGCCGCAACTGGAGAAAAGCCCACGCACAGCAACGAAGACTCAATGCAGCCAAAAATAAATAATTTTTAAAAAAAATTGTAAAGCACAAAAAGACCACTTCTCTCAATTCTGAAAAGATGATAAAATTGCTTAAAGATGTTTAAGAGGATTTTAAAACTGCTGCAGTGGTCAGCAGCAGATCCCTATGCGAAAAGCAATGACGAGACATAGTAGTTTTCAACCCAGTCATTCTTTCAATAATGGTTCATCAGGTTGACCAAAATACCACATTTTAGAAACTTGTAAACTTCTCTTTTGAAGCACCTTCAGTACCAGTTACTGGCATGTGGGTGGGAAGTGAAGGCAAGAATCTCATCTGGTTGTTACCTCTGAGTTTGTGGAGTGGACCTGAGGCCCAGACTCATAGGCTGGCAAGGTCGTGTGCCCATAGAAGTCACTTGACCCTGGTGAGTGACCCAGAAGCAAGGTGGGGTGCAGATTGCTACTTCAGTGTTGAAAACATCAACTCCAGTCATTCAAGTGGCTTTTCTATTTAATGTCTTTTAAGTTACAACAACAGACTGTTGTCTCTTATGAAAAAGAAAACTGGAGAAGTCTCTTTTGTCTGCCAACCCCAGCTGTTCCCAGAGCTGCTGTGACCTAACTAGCACTCTCGGTGGCCTTAAGCCCCATGTCCAGCTGCACCCTCTCTGCCTTACCCCCGCCTGGAATCATCCAGCCTTCCATCTTCTCTGTGGGGCTTCAGAGCTGTCAAGCTCTACTGGGACAAAAGAAAATTAGCACCACCACAGAGATTAGCCCGTTTCCAACTCAGCCGGCTCTTTGCCAGTCCTTTTATTAATACCTGGTCAGACATTAATTTCATTCCCCATGGTGGCTGTTTCCTGCTTGTCCGACTCTCCTCAAATTGTCCACCCCACTGCTGTCTCTGTCTCCAGTGACCGCAAAGTCTGCTGCCCTGGGAGAGTGGAGTATATCAGGTTCTCAGCTCCTCACTTCCTTGCTTCTAACAGGATCCACATGACATTTCCAAGACCAACCTTCCTCCTAGGCTTTCCCTCCCACCCTCTCTTGCCTCTTCCAGGACCCAGTTCCATAAATTATCCTCTTTCTCTGATCCTCTAATCCTTCCCTGTTCTTTTCTTCACCCTACAAGCATAATTCTTTCCCATTCTAGAAAATCTTTACTTTCTCTTCCCTGGTACCTCCCACCCTGTCCTTTGAACAAGCATCTTGAAAGTAGCCCACATTTTGTGCCTCCATTTCCTTGGCTTCTTTTATTCCCCACCAAGTCTGGATTCTACCCCCATCATTCTACCAATACTGCCCTTGCTGAGGCCACCGGTGGCTTTTAAATTGTCAAATTATTAATGATCTCTTTTCACCTGAACTGACCTACCTCTGTGATATGTGGTCAGTTTCTGTAATGCCTTCTTAAACTCATGATTTCATTGGCTTTTCTTGGCTCCTGATGCTTCCCAGCTGTTTCCTCTGACCTCCCGTCCTCTACCAATCCTTAACTACTGGTGTGCCCCCAGTTTTGTCCTTGACCCTGCTGCTCAGCCTTCCTGCCTCAACGTCTTCCCATGAGATTTTTAGTGAGAAGGGTTTTGGCTGTGGCCAGTGGCTGCCCAGCAGAGTACTTACTGTAGAACCAGAAACTATTAGATCTCTTTGATCTCCAACACAGCACATCAACCTTGACCCAGAAGATTAAATTTCTAGTAGTGGAAATTCGGGCATTGGACCCTTGGTGGATTTGATGCAGCCAAGTCTTGTATGTGATTCTCACATTCACCATAGGGGGCCATCCCCTTCCTGCCCAGGACTCAACCAACCCCGGGGACACAGAGCATGGCTCATGAAGGCTATGCGCCCACAGGGCTGCTCCATGTTATGTTTCAGAGTCTTCCATGTTGACACATGTAGCTCTGATTCATTTGCCTTCATTACTCTAAAGCATTTCACTGCATGGATATACTACCATACCTGTTCTGCTGATGAACATTAAGATTGTTCCTAGTTTTCTGATATTTCCCACAATGTTGTGGTAACGCTCTCATACTTGTCTCCTTTGCGCACATGCTGAGTTTCTCTAGGGTGTGTGTGCATCTTGGACTTTACTAGTGAATGCCAAGTGGCTTTCCAAAGATTGTACAGTGTACACTCCTGCCAGCATGAACAGTCCCCAACATTTTAAACCAAAGGTAAAGATGAAAGTGCCACCTGTCTCAGTCTTGGCAGTCCTCTCGCTTAAACCCTGCTCAGAGAAGTCCCCACGCTCCAGGTTGAGGCTGTTTCCAACTTTTGCAGGATTGGAAGTTTCTCCTCTATGAGTGCCTGCTGCCAGGGCCAGCTAAATAATATGTGGGAAGTGTTCAAAAAGCAGGAAAAAGCTTTTTTCTTTTTTCCGCAGTTTCTCTCTCAACCTGTAACACTGTTTTTAATTTGTTATTTAATGTTGTGCTACCTCAGGCACAGGGGTTATTCACAGCTCAAGTGCAGCCCCTCATAGTGCCTGGGGCCCTGCGCCTTGACATGGGACACACACCCAACCATGACCCCTCCCGCGCCTGTGCCCAGACCTCTACCAGTGCAGGCATGGCCACTGGGTGGGAGTGGTGCGCAGGTGGTGGGGACCTGTCCCAGGGAGGCGTGACCTCGAGTGAATCAAGGCACTTAGCTCTTGGCACATGCTCTGTTGTCCCATCAGACTTCAACTGCAAAACACAAACTCAAAGACAAAATTATTAAGGATTTCGAGATGATGACCTCAGAGCATTAAATCTGGAGTGCAGAGCCCCGTTTCAACTGCACTGGTCACTTGCCCTTGAAGCCAGCCTGCCTGCCACACCCCTCAAACCCAGGTGCCCAAGGTCCCATCGCCTGCCCTGTTCTGGATTAGCGGAGGACCCAGTGTGAGTTTGTTGAGTTTTATTAGCATAGGCATCATGGTTTCTGTGAAAATGTCCCCCAGTTGTCAAGTTTGTGTCTGTTTGGAGTTTGCGTTCCTCTTTTTGTTCCTCAGTGGCTTCAGCCACTTGACCTGATTCTTCTTTTGGTTCTCTGTTTCTCAGTGGGGCAGTATGTTTGTTCACTACATTTGCAGACATGTCGCTTAGGCCCAGGTACCAAAATAATGTTTAAAACTATATGACGGGGGACTTCCTTGGTGGGACAGTGGTTAAGATTCCGCCTGCCAAGGCAGGGGACACAGGTTCGAGCCCTGGTCCAGGAAGATCCCACATGCCACGGAGCAACTAAGCCTGTGTGCTACAACTACTGAGCCCACGTGCCACAACTCCTGGGCGCCTAGAGCCCGTGCTCTGCAACAAGAGAAGCCACCACAGTGAGAACCCCGGGCACCGCAGTGAAGAGTAGCTCCCGCTCGCCACAACTAGAGAAAGCCTGCGCGCAGCAATGAAGACCCAACACAGCCAAAAATAAATTAATTAATTAATTTTTAAAAAAGGGACTTGCCTGGTGACGCAGTGGTTAAGAATCTGCCAATGCAGGGGACACAGGTTCGATCCCTGGTCCAGGAAGATCCCACATGCCATGGAGCAACTAAGCCTGTGCACCACAACTACTGAGCCTGTGCACTAAAGCCCGAGAGCCACAACTACTGAGCCCGTGTGCCACAACTACTGAAGCCTGCACGCCTAGAGCCCGTGATCCGCAACAAGAGAAGCCACTGCAATGAGAAGTCCGCGCACTGCAATGAAGAGTAGCTCCCGCTCACCACAACTAGAGAAAGCCCGTGCATAGCAACAAAGACCCAACGCAGCCAAAAATAAATAAGTAAATTTTTTTAAAAACCCTATATGATGGAAAAGTATGGAAACTCTTTCTAGAGACTAAGTCAGCTACAGCTCTGTTTGGCTTATCCTATGTGTGGCTCCTCATCTAATCTAGTGAAATATAAAGTCAATGTGATAATCATCAGTGGAAGTAAGGCAATTTTGACTAACAACTACACTCCAACCCAAACAATAATAAGGCATGGTAAGAAATAGCATAAAAACTAGTTTTAAAATATTTCTGAACAAATTTGTTTTTAAAATTGTAAGATTTTATTTTCTCAACAAATGTTATTTAGAATAGAAAAGTTAAGTTCGTATTCCATTCAATATGAGTAGAAAGCACTGAAATTGGATTTGGATCAGAATGGAAAATTTGAAGAGAGTTCTGGGATTTCTCGAGGTTGGGCAGCTAAAGACTTCGTAGGAGAAATCCTTTTCGTGTGTGTTAATATTCTTGCTGTTTAAAAATAAGTATTTGCCTTCAAAAAGACATTTCTAAAAATAAATTTAGTTTCAGTTTTGTTTATTCTTCTCCTTTTTTAAAAAAAGTTGTTTGGACTAACATAGTTTTTTACCATTCCTATCCACTAAAATTTTCCAGAATACTAAATTTCCAAAATTCAGCTGGTGATAGAGTTTGCTAGGAAAAAATAATAGATTATAAGGAAGCAACAGGAAACACCCAAATTTCTGTTTATTCATAATGTAACTACACATTTTTACAGCCATTCATTAACTGTTTGACCCAGAGCCTGGGGGGTCAGCCTCTCAATTTGTCGTCTGGTAAACTGAGAGCAACAGAGCAGCTGCTTCCCTGCCTGGAGATGAGGTGATAGGTGGTTAGAAGGAGAGCGGGGAGAAGAGTTACATTTGTGGGGTGTTTGTTTTATGACACTTGTCTAGCACATATCCTTACTTAATCCTCACAACTGAGCCCCTTGGCAGGTGGGGAGACTGAGGCACAGAGCAGGGCAGTCACTTGGCCAAGGACACCGAGTGGAGAAGCCACAGAAGCCGTCCAGCTCAAACACTCTGTCCCTCTCAAGATCAGGGAGCCTAGTGGTACTGAGCCCTGTGGTCTGCAAAAGGAAGCCAAGCGCTCTCTGAGGGCACACATGCCTCTGGTCTGCTTCTTCTTTCTCTGTTCTCCTTTCAGCTGTCCTTGGTCCCTCAGGGTCACATGGAGAGAAGCGGCTGCTTTCAGAGGCAGGCCCCTGAAGTGCTCTGCGCTGGTGGGGCCGTCCACGATCCATAGAGGTTTAGAGAATTTCAGTTTCTCTGATGGGGGAAGATGAACGGCCCAGACAGCCTTTACCGGGAAATCAGGCTAGTTAGAATGAGCGGCACTCAGTGGGCAAGGCTCCCCCATGCAGCCCAACACAGAGCAGGGAGTGTTTTCCAGATCAGGAACCTGAAGCCAGGAGAGAAGTGATATGACCAGGATCCCACGGCAAATTGTGGCAGAACCCGGCTCAGCGCTGGGCTTCTCACTGTCTTCACCCTGGTCAGTATGTGCCACGCAGCTGCAGATGGCTGGAGATGGCACTCGTAGGTGGATGTTGGCGTCTCAGTGTCATTCTCATTTATTAGGAGGCTTGGAGCCACATTCTTCTTGGGAGCTGATTATATGTTTACAAAACCGAATTAACTCTTTGATCCTTGTTTGAGGTCCTGGGATCTTGAATTGTAATATGTGTTTCATGCCTCATCCCAACTCCACTGCAGATTTTGCATGATGAACAGATGGGAGCAGTTAATCTGAAATTCCTCGGGGCAGGATTTACTAACTGTATCTGTGTGGCCTGCAGGAGCTAAGAAAACTTTCTGAAGTGCCATACTCATGGAGTGCCATGTCCTGGGGAGAATCTAGCTTGGGCTGCAAGGTGAGCAAGCTAGTACTTTCTTCAGAGCACCAAGCAAAGTACTGCAGGGTGGAGCTGTCTTGGTCGCTGTGGTTCTTCCTCCTCTGGCCTGTCCCATCTATCTGGCATGCTTTGCCCAGCAGTGTCTCCGAGATGCTATGGGACAAGAACACAGTGAGCCCAGCTGAGAAAGATGCGCAGTTTGATAGTTGTCCCCGGCCACTTGCTGAGTCCCCTCAGTCTCTCAGATTCCTGGCCTCAAGCCCAGCTGTGCAGCTCTCAGCCCCTCAGCTCAGCTCCTTGGCGGCTTCCAACCTCAGTCATGACAGCCCCCTCAACCCTGTCTCTTGAATCTTGAACTGAACCTGCCAACTCATGCCTGTCCCCATCCAACTCCTGAGAAGCCCCTGGTTTCTTACCCCAAATCCCTGCACTTTGCCAAACCTCCGTGTTCCCTCCGGACCATCCTCCATCAAGTGGGGTCAGGGAAAGCCCTGCTACGACCTGTCAACTTGATACTTTGGCAGGTGGGTGTGGGATGAGGCCAGGGTTGGGTCAGGTAGGAGACAAAATAGCCAGAAGATGGAGAGGGCAGCTGGACATGGGGCTACTCAGGAGTCAGGCCAAGGAAGTTCAACTCTGATGTGAGTCCACAGAGCGAGTGTAGACTGGACACAGGTGACACAGCTGAGAAGTCCAAAGCCTGAGAAAGGTGGCTTGGAGGGAAGTGGCAAGTGAAAAGCAGAGACTGGAGACCAGCTGCAGCAACTGAGGGTCTCTGGCTCTGGTGCATCTCAGCTGGGAACGTGTGAGAGGTGCAGCCTTCGGTCTACGGCCCTGACTTGATTCTGTCCCTTAGGCTGTGACACACAGCACCCTCCCAGCCTTTACTGTCACCTCTATGCTGACTTCGGCTGTTCCTCTCCTTCCACCCCTTAGGTCTACCTCCTGAACCTCTCTGCTCACTTGCACACTCCTTGCTATTTCCCCACAAGCCCAGCTTTGGCTCCCGGCCCACCTGCTGGACCTCTGACCCCAGGCTGGTGTAGGAGGTGCCCTGCTAAGACCAAGAGCAGTGCCTGAAGCCTTCAGGAGAGGCCCTGGTGTGACCTTGGCTGCTCACTGAACATGACCAGGATACACGCACACACACACACACACACACACACACACACACACACACACACACACACACACACACACACACACACACACACACACCTGTTTGCTTTTGACTGAGGTGTTGGCTGCTTCTGCCCTGTGTCTGGCCCTGTCCTGTCCTGAGTTCTCTCTCCCTTCACTCAGGGATAGAGTTCTGGGGTTCCACCTGGGCTGTGTTGGGTGCCTAATCTGTCCAGTCCTGTTCTTGCTTCATGATCTCTCAGAGCTAATGTTGCAGGGCTGAGGCTGTGGAAATCGTGTGGGCAGGAGCCTCACCCATCTTGTTAGCCTGTGACTCCTCAGTGCCAACACATAGTAGGTGCCCAATAAATATTTGTACAGGGGCCTGAGTTCCAAATAGGGAGGTGGGTGGTCTCAGGGTCAGGGCCCTGATGTCCCTCACCCTCCGCTGCTAAGATGCACATCTGTTTGTGGTGCATGTTAAACTCTAGATGCGCCTGGGGCACCTGTGTCTTAGAACCCTTATCCTTCTCCATCTGACTCTGTAGTTGACTTGAGTGCCCTGCTTGTTCACGCCCTCATGAACATATGCCAGTGGGGACAAGAACTCTCCTGGGAAGACCGTGTTCTGTTGAAATACAAGTGCTTTGGGGAAACAGGTGCTGTGCCAATATGAGCCTTGTGCAGGTGCTTGGTCGGGGAGAGGTCACTCATTTTTGCCTTGCTCACTGGGGTGGCCATTCTGGGCACGTGCTTTCAATTAAAATTCACCAGGAGGATTTGCTGGGCTACCTGACAAGGTGGTGAGTTGTTGCCTGGTGTCTCCTGGGTGAGAGATCTAGAAAGCAGAAGCAGACCTTTCCCACCATTTGGGGAGCTGAGCTCAGTCAGCAGTGTCCGGAGGATGGGGGTTGCTCCCATGTTCTGAGTCTACAGAGACACTGGGTCGAGGGAAGAACGTAGATGCTGTTCTGAGCTGGGGGGCAGAGCGAGGTCTGTGGGGCCTAGAGAGGAAGCTCAGACTATTTGCAATGCACACACCCTCCCCCCAGTACCCCCCTTTGCAGCCTGGCTCTTCTCAAAGTCAAGGTGAACTTCCTGAGGAAATGGAACCACGGAAGAACCTAGAGGAGAGGATAGCCTACTTCTCAGGCTCGCCTGAAAATCTACCAGCTGGCAGTTTCTGTGGATGCCTGTGAAATTGTGTGTGATTTAAAGGAACATGCAGGACACTGTCCCATCAAGTGATGAGTTCCTTTGTCATCAAATACAAGAACTATATATTTGGTCTTTGTCCTTGGTTCCAGGCACAGAGCTTCTAAAACCCTTGTAGCTTCCTGAGTGATAGGGGTGAGAGGAACATTTTTGGTTATTCATATAAGCCTCTGCAACCAAACCTGAGTTTATGCTAATGAGATGACTCTTGGAGGGTGGGCCCTGGTTGCCAGAGGAACCAACCATGGGATTAGAGGATTGGAACTTTTAGTTTTTTGATTTTTTTTTGAAGATTGGAACTTTTAGACCCACCCCTCCCTCCAGCCTCTGGGGAGGAAAGAGGGGTTGGGCATTGAGTTAACCACCAATGACCAGTGATTTAATCAGTCATGCCTGTGTAAGGAGCCTCCATAAAAACCCTAAATGAAAGGATTCAGAGAGCTTCCAGGTTGGTGAACACATTGAGGAGCTGGGAGGGTGAGGTACCCAGAGCGGGCATGGAAACTCCATGCACCTTCCACATACTTTGTTTTTTTGGATCTCTTCTATTTGGCTGTTCCTGAATTGTAGCCTTTATAATAAACCAGTAGTAGTAAGTGTAGTGTTTCCCTGAGTTCATGAGCCATGTAGCAAATTATGGAACCTGAAGAGGGGATCATGGGAATCCCTAATTTGTAACCAAATCAGAAGTGTGGGTAACCTGGGGACCCACTACTTGTGACTGGTGTCTGAAGGGGGGCAATCTTGTGGGACTGAGCCCTTTACCTTTGGGATCTGTACTAATTCCAAATAGTTAGTGTCAGAATTGCTTGATGTGAGGGTAAACCCCACACATTTGGTGTCAGAAGTATTGTGAGTAGAGGATACAGTTTTTCCTTTGGTCATGTAGGAAATAACCCCAACACATGTGTCCATTTTGTGGTTGGCTTTTTGAATCAAGCTTTCCTTTAGTGAGGCTAATGCTATCAAGGAAAATCCACAAGAGGTGAGGGAGGATCATAGCTGTTGGCAGGACTGACCACAAGGTGGAAAATTACATCCTCAGCCTAGTTCATACACAAATGTATGGGAACCATTGCCACTGCAGGCCCTTTTGGTGCTTGAATGCGATAGAAATTAACTCCTTCATGTAGAGTTGAGTGTTTGGCCCTCAGAAAGTCAAGGCCTGCTGACATGAAAAATTGCTGGCCTGGCTTCTAGAAGGGAGAGAGCTAAGAATTTGGCTTAACAAGGTCATCAACCTCTGGGTGCCTCAGCCAGAACGACAATCTGTCCAGCAGACCATAGAGATTTCAATCAGGTCAGTGTGGTAAAGATTAGAATCTGGATTCAGCCAATTGCTGGAGGAGCACTTTGCACATAGCATTGGCTTCCTGGCTCCAGAATTATTTCACAGCTCATTCATTGTAGGTTGTGTAATAACCATTTTGTTTGACAGCCCTGACCTGAATGTAAGCCCCAGTGTTTCAGTTTCTTCAGATACCAGGCGTGGCTCAGCATCTCACCTCTGCCTTATCCAGTTCTGCAGCAGTGTTAGGAGTATTCCCCGAGTGAGTTGCTACACATTCCACAAACAAGGCAGGAATGACAGCAGTCCACATGCTCTGCTTGGTTGGGTGGACTCCTCCAGGATCCTCATGTGATCACCACTGGTCCCAGTGACAGACCAGCCCTTCTGCCACTCCCCATGGAGCCTGCTCCATCACTGTCATCTTCCTCTTCCTCAACAGGAGAGGCTGGACACAGAAGGCACTGCCCTACCTTTGAGAAACCTGGAACAATTGGGGGAGACACAGCTGTGTAGGTAAAGAATACCTGGATGGCAGAGGAGACATGATTCTGTAGATAAACCCCACACTCATCTGCACCCAACCAGGAGAGCAGAGGAGTGACTGGTCTCCACCACGGGGCCAAGGGCTGCCACCTTCCCTCCTCCTCCTCCTTTTGAACAGCTTTATTGAAGTATAATTGATGTACAATAAGCTGCACATGTTTAAAGTATACAGTTTGATGAGTTTGACATATGTCTACGCCTGTGAAGCCATCACCACAGTCAAGACAATGAACATATTCATCACTCATTTCCTTGTGCCCCTTTGAAACCCCTCCTTCCTGCCCTTCCTGCCCTGCTTAGCCAACCACTGATCTGCTGTCAGTCACTATTAGATCAGTTTACTTTTTCTAGAATTGGATATATGTGGAATCAAAACGTGTGTTCACTTTTTTGCCTACCTTCTTTTACTCAACATTATTATTTTAGGGTTTATCTATGTTGCTGCATATATGAATAGTTTGTCCCTTTTTGTTGCTGAGTAGCACTCCATCATATGAATATGCCACAGTTTGTTTATCCATTAATCTGTTGATGGACATTTGAGTTGTTTCTAGCTTGGGGCTACTAGAAATATAGCTTCTATGAATGTTCACATACAAGTATTTGTGTAAACATATGCTTTTATGATTCTTGGGCATGGAATGGCTGGCTCATATGTTTAACTTAAAAAAACCTGCCAAACTTTTTTCCAAAATGGTTAAATCATTCCCATCAGCAGTTTATGAGAGTTATAGTTTCTCCATATCCTTATCAACACTTAGTATGGTCGTCCTTTTAAGTTTTAGCCATTCTAGTGGATGTGTCATGGTACCTTACTGTGGTCTTAATTTGATTTCCCTAAT
Source organism: Pseudorca crassidens (assembly GCF_039906515.1). Lineage (NCBI taxonomy): Eukaryota > Metazoa > Chordata > Mammalia > Artiodactyla > Delphinidae > Pseudorca > Pseudorca crassidens. Next base: position 44,650,249 of record NC_090315.1, read on the forward strand.
AACTAATGATGTTGACCATGTTTTCATGTGTTTACTTGCCATCCATATATTTTCTTTAGTGAAGTGTCTCTTCAAATTCTTTGCCCATTTTAAAAGCTGGGTTGTTTATAGTAATACAATGTATAAAATAATTATACTATAGTATAACTTACATGTTATATATTATACATTAAAATAATATATAATATTTATTATAAAATATTTTAGATTATATATTATATATAAATATTTACAAACTATATATCCCCCAAAAGGTTTATATTTCAAATATATATTCAAATATATTATATTCCTCCTGGGAATTTATTGACAGTTTCTGTGGTAAAATGGAACCAGGTAACAACTATGTTGAAACATCAAGAAGGAGACTAAAGTTTATGCTTGCTTATTTAAAAAAAATTATATATATACATCTCCACCAAAAAATATGCCTTTTGGTGGATATATCGTTTGCAAATACTTTCTCATAGTCTGCGGCTTATCTTTTCATGTCTGCAGCAGTGTATTTTGAAGCACAAAAGTTTTAAATCATTAAATCTTCATTAAAAATGAAGATTTTTAGATCAATATATTGATTTTTATCTTTTAGAGCTTGCACTTTTTGTGTACTATTTAGGAAATCTTTGCCAAATCCAAGTCCACAAATGATTTCTCCTGTATTTTTTTCTAGTCATTTTATAGTGATAGTTCTTACATTTAAGTCAATGATCCTTTTAAATTTTTGTATATGGTGTGAGGTAAGGGTCTAGGTTCAGCCATTTTCTTCCTAGATTCCTGGTGCCCTGGGTTAGTATTCTGTCCTCTCTCCACCACACCTCCATTTCCACCTCTTCATGAAGCTACCATCCTGTCTCTGATGTTTCCTAAGCTATTCAGCCTCTGATCTCCTGCTCACATTCAAGCACTTGGTGGGGACAGAGACACCATCCCCCTTCCCCCTGCTCTGGATGCCCTGGAGCACCCCCATCTGGCAGTGATCATGGAGGTGAAGACCAGAACAGCATCCCTTTGAAGCCATTCCACTCTTGATGGACAGTAAACGCTTGTGACAATTTGCCTTCCCAGATATTTATCTCTTATAGTGACAGCCAGAGGGTCTGGAACTCCCCACTGGGAGAGATAACTGGACTCTTAGAGTTCTAAAAATCAACTGGAATCTCATTTGACCCAACATCCTTGTTGGCACTTGCAGAAATCCATGTGCTTGGAAGGTAGGCAGCCTTCCTGAGTGGGAGCAGGTATTGTTATCTTCATATCAGAAGTGAGCAAACTGAAGTTTCATAAGATTCAGTGACCTGACCAAGGTTACCCAACTGGCTCATCACAATGTGCCTTAACTCCTGGGCCCAGAAAAAAAACCACACTCAGACTACCTACTCCCAGGCCAGCAGTTCCCACCCTGTAAATGCTGCAAGTTGCATGTGGAATTTTCCTGCCAACAAGACAAACTGCGGCCACACATTCTTTTATGGTTTCAAAGAAAAGCAACTGCAATGAGTGAAGGGTTTAAAAGGGTATATTTAAGGTCTTGGGTGCAAATCAAAGAAAGGTTTGGGAGAGGCTGGTTCACCCTTTTCCAAGTGGATCTAGGCTTTATTTTTTTCTTCTACTTTTTTTGGGTCTGGAAAGGGAGCTCTCCTGCAGGGTTCAGGGGTCAGCTCACAGCACTGAGTCTGTGGGAGGAAGAAGGTGAGGGCTGGCTGGTGTACCTCTTCAGTGCCGCACACATCAGGCCCTCCACGATGCCTCACAGTCCCCATCAAGACCCAAGTTTCTCAGCCTGGCCCATTTCCAACCTCAGCCTCTTTTCCCCAACCTTTTCATCAGCCCTTTGTCCACCTAGCTAGGCTGGTCACCTCAGGGACACCCACACCCTTTACCTGGTCTACACCCTTCTTCCTGTCCCTCAGCTTTGCACGCAGGAGTACCCCTGCACTCGGTCCCCTGAGAATCAGCTTGGGTCCCAGATTCTCTCAGCTGGATGGGCCTGTTGCTGCCCTGGCACCCTCAGGCCTGGCTACCCTCACATGTGCTATGCCTGTCTCTGAGGCTCAGTCTTGTAGGACCTCTTCCCCTATGGCCTGAAACTGGTAATTAGGCCTCATCTCATTTTCCTCTGCTTAGCTTTCCCATGTGTCTTACCTCCCCACATAAATTGTAAGCTCCTCCTGGGCACGGATAGGTCTGATCCTTCCTCATTCCATTGTATCTCCTCAACACCTGGCCTCATCCATGTAGCCCCAAATTGATGTGGATTGCTTTGATTTGATTTGCCTGGGTCTGAGTCTTGGAAGGTGGGAGGTTTGCTAGCTGTAGTTTATAGTTTTCCTATGAACTCTGGAAACAGGCTATGGTGACACAGAGATGCAGACTGCTCTCAGGGCTGGAGGCTTGGGGTTAATAAAAGCTGGAGTTCATCTATGAAGAAGAGAGAAATGAGGGGCCATGGAAGAGAGGTCCTGAACTCAGAACCAGCCCTTACACCACCAGGAGTATCCCTGCCAACAGAAACGTCTCCATTGTTTTTACACACAGGGAGGGCAGGAATGTTCTGCGTGCCAAGCTCCAGGAGAACTCAAGCTCTGCTGCTTGGGAATGATTTTGCTCGTGTGCAGCTTCTACCCGTCTGCTTGAACTGGTTATAAAGAATTCAGAAAACATGCACACCAGGCACTGCAGAGGGTACTTTGGGGACTAAAGGACGAATAAGACATGGTCCTGGCTCTTAGTAAACTTGCTGCCCAGCAGTACTAAGTTTACACACTTGAGTATGATGCAAGTCCTTGACAGTCACCAAAGGCAGGAGCTGTTTGCTGGAGAGGAGACATTTAGGATGAGAATTCCAGAAGATTAGGGCTTGGAGAAGGAAATTGCAGGAGGAGGGATCTGCCTGAGTGAAGGCAAGGAGTTAGGATCATGCAGGGCATGCACAGAGGATAGGACTGAGTTGCCTGAATGTAGGCTGAGACGGGAGCTTAGGACCAGTGGGTACATATCCTTGAAAGCCAAGAGACAGAAGATAGAATGGTGGTTGCCAGGGACTTGGGGGGAGGGGGAAGGGGAGTTGTTGTTTAACAGTACAGAGTTTCAGCTTTGTAAGATGAAGTGTTTTAGAGATGGATGGCCGTGATGGTTGCATAACAATGTGACTGTACTTAATACCACAGTATTGAACACATAAAAATGGTCAGATACGTTTCTCCAAAGAAGATATACAGGTTGCCAACAAACACGGTGAAAGGATGCTCAACATCACTAATCATTAGAGAAATGCAAATCAAAACCACAATGAGGTGTCACCTCACACCGGTCAGAATGGCCATCATCAAAAAATCTACAAACAGGGCTTCCCTGGTGGCACAGTGGTTGAGAGTCCGCCTGCCAATGCAGGGGACACGGGTTCGTGCCCCGGTCTGGGAAGATCCCACATGCCGCGGAGTGGCTGGGCCTGTGAGCCATGGCCGCTGAGCCTGCATGTCCGGAGCCTGTGCTCGGCAACGGGAGAGGCCACAACAGTGAGAGGCCCACATACCGCAAAGAAAAAAAAAAAATCTACAAACAATAAATGCTAGAGAGAGTGTGGAGAAAAGGGAACCCTCTTGCTCTGTTGGTGGGAATGTAAATTGATACAGCCACTATGGAGAACAGTATGGAAGTTCCTTAAAAAACTAAAAATAGAACTACCATATAACCCAGCAATCCCACTACTGGGCATATACCCTGAAAAAAACATAATTCAAGAAGAGACATGTACCCCAATGTTCATTGCAGCACTATTTACAATAGCCAGGACATGGAAGCAACTTAAGTGTCCATCGACAGATGAATGGATAAAGAAGATGTGGCACATATATACAATGGAATATTACTCAGCCATAAAGAGAAATGAAATTGAGTTATTTGTAGTGAGGTGGATGGACCTAGAGTCTGTCCTACAGAGTGAAGTAAGTCAGAAAGAGAAAAACAAATACTGTATGCTAACACATACATATGGAATCTAAAAAAAACAAAAATCGTTCTGATGAACCTAGGGGCAGGACAGGAATAAAGGCGCAGATGTAGAGAATGGACTTGAGGACACTGTGAGGGGGAAAGGTAAGCTGGGATGAAGTGAGAGAGTAGCATTGACATATATACACTACCGAATGTAAAATAGATAGCTAGTGGGAAGCAGCTGCATAGCACGGGGAGATCAGCTTGGTGCTTTGTGACCACCTAGAGGGTTGGGATCGGGAAGGTGGGAAGGAGATGCAAGAGGGAGGGGATATGGGGATATATGTGTACATATTGCTGATTCACTTTGTTGTACAGCAGAAGCTAACACACCATTGTAAAGCAATTATATTCCAATAAAGGTGTTAAAAATAAATAAATAAGAAATAAAACCACCCTAAAAAAAACGGTCAGATGGTATATTTTATGTTATATGTATTTTACCACACCAAAAAATTAAAAAATCCTTGAAAGCCAGCTTAATGTTTTAAGCGCATGACCTCTGGATTAGATAAACAGACCTAGGTTGGGTAACCTTGGCGTCATAGTTGTGCAACCTTGGGCATGTTAGCTCATTTCTGAAAGCCTCAGTTTTCTCATCAGTAAAACTGGGATGATGTCAAAACCAGATTGTAGAGCAGCTGTGAGGAGTAAATGAGGATATGGCTGTGGTGTGCACAGTATGTGCCTACATACAGTCATACAGTAAGCACTCAGCAGATCATTGTTAATGCCATGTGCTGAGTCTCTTGCCTTAGGGAGCCCAACATTGATGGCGGGGGCGGTCATTGGAAGGGGCAGGATGTGAAGCCTGGTAGTGCTCAGACATATGCAGTAGACAAATAATGCTGGGGGCTGTGTCAGGAGACAGTGGGGGTACTCTGGGTATGGAGGATGACTTTCCAAAGCTGCATGGAGCCAGAAATGAGGTCCAGCTTCATATCACACACACACACAGACACACACACACACACACACACACACACACACTCTGTGATCTTGAATCCACTATCCTATTTTGTGCTTTCTATTTTTCTCATCATTTTTGTGTTTATGTCTCTTTTGGATTGATTATTTTTTATTATTGTCTTTTTTTCTCTATTAATTGAAAGTTATACACTGTGTTTCTTTTTCTTTTTCCTTTTAGATTTCTTAGAATTACCACATGCATACTTATCAATATCCAAAGTTAGTCCCTCACTTTACCTTCCTCTTTGCAAAATGTAAAATCTTAAAACATCTTAACTCTGTCTACCGCCTCCTGACTGTTACATTATTGTGATGTACTTTAATTCTATCTGGTTTTATTGTGACCTCACAGGACCTTATAATTCCTGTTACATTATACAGCCAATGTTTTTTCAGCTTTACCCACATATTTACCACTTTTTTGGGCTCTTCATACCTTCTAGCATCTCCGATTTTCCATCTGGGATCATTTTTTTTCTGCCTAACATACATCCTTTTTTTAAACAAAAACTTTTATTGGGGTATAGTTGATTTACAATGTTGTGTTAGTTTCAGGTGTACAGCAAAGTGAATCAGTTATACATATACATATATCCTCTCTTTTTTACATTCTTTTCCCATATAGGCCATTACAGAGTACTGAGTAGAGTTCCCTGTGCTATACAGTAGGTCCTTATTATCTATTTTATATATAGTAGTGTGTATATGTCAATCCCAATCTTTCAATTTATCCCTCCCCCTCTTATCCCCTAGTACCCATAAATTTATTTTCTACATCTGTAACTATTTCTGTTTTGTAGATAAGTTCATTTGTAGCCTTTTTCAGACTAACATACATCCTTTACAATATCCTTTAATGAGAGTTCCTTTGTTATACGTTCTGTCAGGTTTTGCTTGTCTGAAAATGTGTTTGTTTTGTGCTCATTCATGGAAGATATTTTCACTGGATAAAGAATTCTGGCTTGTCAGGTCCCTTCCACTCCCAGCTTCTATTGTTGCCATTGATAAATCAGCTGTAATCTAAGCACACTGAATTTTTCTTTGGTTCTCTCTCTCTTTCTTTTGTTTATGTTCTGCAATTTACTGTATGTGTTTAAGGGTGGGTTTTTTTCTTTTCCTCTTCTTTTTTCAATCCTGCTTGGAATTCCTTGGGATAATTAACATCTGTGAATGGTGTCTCTTATCAGTTCTGGTAAATTCTCAGCCAGTATCTCTTCAAGCCTTGCCCCTCTCCATGTTCTTTCTCCTCTCCTCCCAGAACTCCTACTAATGATAGGCCACTCTTTTCCATGTCTCTTAAGCTTTGTTCCGTATTTTCTATCATTTGGTCTCTCTGTGCTGTTTTCCGTTGCTTATTTCTAATCCACCTGCCAGTTCACAAGTTGTCTTTTTAGTTAAGTCTAATCTTCCAATGCATTTTATTATTTTTTTATTGAAGTATAGTTGATTAACAATGTTGTATTAGTTTCAGATGTACAGCAAAGTGATTCAGTTATACATATATATATCTATTTTTTTCCACTGCATTTTAAAATTTCAGGTACATTATTTTTCATTTCTGGAAGTTCCCTTTGCTTCTTTCTCAAATTGGTTAGGTCACTCTTTATAGTTTTCTAATTCCTGCATATATTTTCAAGCTAGTCTTTTATTTCATTAAGCATAGTAAGCATGATTGGTTTCATTAAGCATAGTAAGCATGATTGGTAAGCGTGATTGGTTTATTATACTCAATAATTCCACTATCTGAAGTTGTTGTACATCTGTGTCTGCTGTCTGTTGTCTCTGCTGGTTCTTGTTCATTGTTTCCTTGTGTGTTTGGTTATTTTTGGCTTGTGTACTGCTCAAAATTTACTTGAAATTTTATTGGGGGTATTTGCTGAAGCCTGGGAGGAAGATACCTTCCCCTAGGGAGGATTTACCTTCTGCCAGATGCCTCAGGGAAATAGCAATCCAGGAATGCTTTGAACTAAATTCATGACTTGAGGCTTTTTGAACCACTCAATGATATGAATTTGGCCAGGTAGTCTGTATGAAGGCTAGCTTGTGGTTATGACTTCACAGGGACATACCCTCCCCACTTCTTTTGCATTCCCCTGGAGGTGAGGCCTTCCAGGGTGCCAGCTTAATCTAAGAGGGTCTCCTGGTAGATTCCCCACTTGTGACAGGCCCTGAGTTTTGTTTTTTGTTTTTGTTTTTAAATATTTATTTATTTATTTGGTTGTGCCGGGTCTTAGTTGCGGCAGGCGGGCTCCTTAGTTGTGGCATGCGAACTCTTAGTTGCGGCATGCATGTGGGATCTAGTTCCCTGACCAGGGATCGAATGTGGCCCCCTGCATTAGGAGCACAGAGTCTTAACCACTGCGCCACCAGGGAAGTCCCAAGCCCTGAGTTTTGACATTTTTCTACATTGCTCCTCAAGGCCGTTCAAACTGAGATTCACATATACCTGTATCTGAAAACACCCACAGAGCCAAAATGACTTTGGCGCTCCTTACTTTTCTCTGTTCTTGCCTCTCCTTTGATTTTGACCTTATTCCTTTCTCTCTTGCCAGTTCTTCAATACTTTCAAAAAGGATTTTTCATGTTTCATCTAGTATGTTGAGTTGTTTTCAGCAACTGTATTCCCTAAAACAGAAGTTGGAGGATCTTCTTATTCTGTGTGATTTTTAAAAATTGAAGTATACAATAGGGTGTATTTACCATATTGTATTAGTTACAGGTGTATGACATAGTGATTCAGTATTTTTATAGATTATACTCCATTTAAATTATTACAAAATAATGGTTATATTTCCCTGTGCTGTACAATATATTCATGTGGTGTGATTTTGAATAAGTCACTTCCCCTCTCTGGGCGTCAATCTTACCTACTTCATAGGGTGGTTGGGAGGATTAAATGAGAAGATGAAGATAAAGGCACAGTGCTCTGCACATAGTGCTTGTTCTTGGCACAAGAAATAGCTGTTCCCTTTCCTCTTACTTCCTGCTGAGGCTGGATTTTTAGGACCAAGCAGGAGCCCAGTCATTGAGGCTGAGTCCCAAAGTCCTCCTTCAACCCCCGAGGTACAGGTGCCAGCTGAAGTTTGACCCCACACATGGAGGTCTGTAGCACAACCAAGCTGGGCTGGGTGCCAGTGACAGGGGAGGCCCCTGACCACCAGCTTCAGTGCTGAGGAGCATAAAGGGCCCCTGGGGAAGTCTGGACCCATGGCCTCAGCAGCTTCCCCAGAAGTGATTACCCCTCAGGCCTGCAGGGTGTTTGGCTGTACGCAGTTTGGGGTGACTTGGCTTATGAACCAAGCCTCTGGAAAAAAAAAAAATTCCCGCTGGGTCTGGAAGGCCACTGATATGTGTTCATTCCCAGAGGAACCAGTTTTCTGGAGCCAGCAGGTCAGGAGTGCCCCTCTCTACCCTGGGGAGCTGGAACAAGGGAGTCCCTTGGGGGCCATACAGGCTCTCCCCAGAGTCAATTTTGACCCCTCCACCCGCCTCCATTACAGTTCTCCACCCCGCCGCCCGCCCCACTGCACCACCAGTGTCAGCCCGAGTCACCACAGCTCTTCCCTGACACCAGAGGGTTTTAATGCATTTCCAAAGTCATAGATACTGCTTTCTGTGGATAATATTTTCTTCCCAAAGAGAATTCCCGAAACTCAGGGTCAGATGACACTGCAGTAACCTATTCCCTCAGCCCCATTTGGTGTTTATTGGGGAACCTCCCGTCCTTTCCTGAGCTTAACCTCAGTCATTTCTGTCCCCATGGCCCTTATGCCATTTCCCAGGAGGGTAAGGTCTGGCTGGGCAGGTTGGGCAGGCTGGACACATTCACTCTGACAGTATGCCTTGCAGAGTCTCAGCCCAGAGACACCCTTCTAGATTTGAGTCAGGTGGGGTGGGAAGCAGGTTGGAGATCTTTGCATTGGCTGTAGAGCAGCCCAGGTCTGGAAGAATGAAAAGTCACATGATCCTAACTCATTACAGAATACTTTATAGAATGAAGTCACTTTCTTATCAAATGCAGCACCTTTTGCCATTTTATCTGTATACATGCATAAAATAGCTTTTTAAACAAGCTCATCCAGCTAAAAAAAGACACAGGACCTTACAAAATGGAAAATGAGATTAAAATGTGGATGAAATGTGTCAATTAAGGAGCCCTCGTCCCTGGGCTGCTGCAGTTTATACCCTTTAGAGAAGGCAACACTCTCGGAAGGTTGGGCTATATCCTAATTATACAATGGGGAATTGGTGTGTCTTCAGAGGATAGCATTACTAAGGGCTTTTAGCATGATCTGTCTCCAAGAAATTCCCTACAGAGGCAGAGGGAGGAGAATTAGGTCAGCGCCTGACTCAGTCACCCATTCTTGTATCAAGAGGGGAACATCACTGCATCTTTTTTTTTTAAAATCTGGAATTTCTCTAGAATTCTTTGAACTCCCAGAGCAAAGTTTATAATTCTTTCAAGGCACTTCTTATCTCACATCATAAGATGTTTTTCAGAGATTTGCTCGTGTTGTTTCCTCGGCCTGGGCTGTTCTTTCACCCTTCACCTACTGGCAAACCTCTGTTTGTTACTCAGAGAGTGTTCAAGCAGCAGCTCCCCACAAAGCTGGCCCTGACCCTTGACACTCCCAGAAGAAACACTCCCAGCTCACCCAGTTCTGCTGGAGAGTGAGCTATGAATGAGAATGACATAAAACAAGTGCTATTCCCACTTTCCTTCCTGATACACTTTTTCTGGAATATTCTTTGATCAGTTCACAGAGCACTTGGAATTGTGTTGGCCTCTTGGTTCCCCCACTGGGCCATAAGCCCCTTGTGAAAGGGCTGAGTGGCCCCCTACCCCTCACTCCTACTCTCCACGTCCCCAGGGATGCTTGCTGGACCAGGCTCTGTAGGCTGTGTGGGGTCATTGAGTGTCTCAATGCAGACTGCAACCTCCATGGGTTAAGGTATTCATCTGTCTTCCCGGAGGCATCTAGTATAGGGCCCCACATGTGGCAGGTACCCTAAAAATACTTGTGAAATTAAAGAAAGGGAGTGAATTGCAGACCCTTTGCAATGGAAGATGCTGAGGTGCCGAGAGTCTTAGCAACTTTCCTAAGCCAAAGTGTGTGGACTTAAGAATGAGTTTCTAGGGCTTCCCTGGTGGCGCAGTGGTTGAGAGTCCACCTGCCGATGCAGGGGACACGGGTTCATGCCCCAGTCTGGGAAGGTCCCACATGCCGCGGAGCAGCTGGGCCCGTGAGCCATGGTCGCTGGGCCTGCGTGTCCGGAGCCTGTGCTCTGCAACGGGAGAGGCCACAACAGTGAGAGGCCCGCGTACCGCAAAAAAAAAAAAAAAAAAAAAGAATGAGTTTTTAGGACCTCACTTGGTGATGCCAGCTTGAGAAACTTTCAAGCAATGCAACATTAGAAGGTCCATCTCCAAGGGAGGTGCCACAGGATACTTTCGAGGACAGGCTGACCTTTAATGAGCCCTTTGGTGGGAAACCAGTTACTAAACCAGCTAGGACGGGACCCAAGAACAACCAGCTCACAGCTGGTTCTGCTGAAGGCTAAACAATGGGAGCAGCTCCCAGCAGTGACACTAGGTTCTGAGAGAAGTGTGGCATTTATGCTCGTCTGCCTGTGGTATCAGGAGTTAGATTGACCAGAGCTGGACAGCAGCATTTCTGCCTCCAGCCCAGGTTTGTTACCCTGGGCAGTGTCTCTGGCTCTTGACTGTCCTTATTCCCGAATATGCTGCTCAGGTGCAGGAATTTTGGCCCCAGGCACACGTGTCTCTAGTTACCAGTCTCTAGTTACAAGCCTAGAAGCTTGTGGGGCATCATTTCTGGGTATTTAGTCTCCCAGATCTGAACCCTGAAGACTGATTTCCCCCAGGCCTTCTGTACTCAGCCTCTGCACTGTTCCCTGGTGGATCAGGATGAGTGGGAGCTCTCATCTGCCTGCATGGCCCGGCTCCCAACACAAAGACTAGCTGGCTTATCTTAGGCTGGCGCGAAACGGGAAGGCCAAGGCTGCAGGGCTGTGTGGAAAAGGGGTTGCCCCTGAACAGTGTCCAGCTAGAGTCTTGCTCAGGACCCTTGCACCATGGAGGGAGTTGGTCAGGACTGTCTGGGAAGTCACTCACAGCATTGGGAACTCCTGTGATTCCCTTTGTGGTGTTTCTCTCTCACTGTGTCCGGGAATCACTGTGGAGTCTGCCACCCATTCTGCTCCTCCAAGCCACTAACCGCAGATGGAGTTTCTTGTGTTTTCCACCAGACCTGGGGAGTACAGAGTCACAAACAGGTTTTGCAACCTCCTGATGAACCCTGGGGCCGAGACTGTCTGGAGGGGAGGCAGAGCCAGTCCTTCTCCTCTGCCAAGGCTCCTTGTTCCCCTGTAATGGGGGGAAGGGCACACCCCACCCAGCCCCACCTGCCTGAGGCACTGGCTGAACCCTGAGCAGTGTGCAGTCTTCCCTCTTCCCTCTCCTTGGAGCCTGTGCCCCACTCACCCACTTCTTAGCTCCTTAGTTCTGAACCTCTTACACTCCACCCCTTGCTGAACCACCTCACCTTCTTGGGCAGGTGGAATCTGCTGAGTAAAGCCTCATGGTTGTCTGTGTGCATCGCACTGGCAAGACAAGGATGGACACAACACTCTCCCTAGCCTCAAGGAGCCCACAGTCTGCCGGTACAGACAAATGCTAATGACAGATTGTGTACATGGACTGTGGGATGCAGAGGAAAGAGCTGTTCATTGTGACCCGCTTCCCCAGAGAGGGCACAACGGAGCAGGGCTTGACAAAGGAGTAGGAGTTCTCTGTGTGGATGAGGCAGGAGATGGCCCAGCTGCTGGAGGGGACAGCGTGCACAAAGCCATGGGGTCATGGAACATTCAGGGAGCCACAGCCCATTGGTTACTGTGCAAGAGAGAAACAAGGGAAGAGGCTGGAGAGGGTGGCCGGCCTTGCAGACCAAGCCGAGTGGTGACTCTGTCCTGAAGGCTGCAGTGAGGGTCCAAGGAGACTCCACCTGTTTCTTCTTTTTTAAAAAATAGCTTTATTAAGGTATAATTGATGTATATAAACTGAACATACTTGAAGTGTACAATCCAGTGAGCTTTAACGTATACATGTATATAAGGTATATATATACACCTGTGAAACAATCACCACAATCAAGATAATGAACACATCCATCTCCTCCAAAAGTTTCCTTGTGTCCCTTTGTCATTCCTCTGTCCCATCCCTGCTGTTTCCAAGCAACCACCCTTCTGCTGCTGTCACTACAGATTAGATTGTATTTTTCTGAATTTTATATAAATGAAATCATCCAGTATGTACTATTTTAGTTTGTTGTTCTTATCACTCAGCATATTTGTTTTGCGATTCATCCATGTTGTGTGTATTAATAATTAATTCCTTTTCATTGCTAAGTAGTAGTCCACTGTACAGATTATACCACAGTTTGTTTATTTCTTCACCTGCTGATGGACATTTGGGTTGTTTCTAGTTTAGAGCTGCCTTGAATATCTGCATGCCAGTGTTTGGGTAAGTAGCTGGGAATGGAATGGCTGGGTCATATGATAGGTATATGTTTAACTTTTTAAAAAATTACCAAACTATTTTCCAAGTGGTTGTTCCATTTCACATTCCCATCAACAATGTATGAAGTTTCCACATACCCTTTCTTGACTGACTATGAACGATAGGGTGAACCTTCAGAATTGAGTCTCCATTGGATTTGCCTAGCTGGTGACTACAGCTGAAGCCCTAAGACAGGCACTTCTTGGGCCCAGGACAGGGAGGGAGGGGTCTCCTGGAAATCCTTCCAGAAGATGGAGTCAGACTTGGCATCATCTTAGGAGGCTTGTTGGTCAATGATACTGCCCCAGGGGCTGGAGGAATTGAGCAGGCCCTGAGGATAATGAACTAAAGCACCTCTAGCTCAGCACTTGAGAAAATTCCTCTGGACCTAAAGAGCCACAGTCCAACAGTTACAGCCCAATTTTCACAGAAACTAATTTTTGTATAAGTAAATGATTTCAACTGGTGTCGGGGCCCCAGTCAGTTGTGGGAGAGGCCTGGTCCCTGGATCAGAGCCCTATTCCTGGGAAGTGGCCCCTTGGCCAGCCTTCCCTCTCTAGAGCCCTGGGGACCATCCAGGTCAAGACTGCTGATCTAGGTCCATTCCCTGCAGAAGGGAGCTGTGGAGCAGCATCCAGGACTAGAGGGCAAGGCTGATGTCCATGTCCCTCTGGTCACTGCTGGGGCCTAGCCTTTCTGAATCCTGATGTTTGTATGGTGTGAGGGAGCCCTGCCAGAGTTTGTAGTGGGCTGTTCATTCATTCATTCATCAATATTAATTACTGCCTCTTTGGAACCAGAGATGAGTCAGGCAGGTTGGGGTCAGGTTGTGAAACCCTCCAGTCCCTGCCAAGGGATGTGGTTGGTATTGTGTTTTAGAAAGGAGCCCTGGCAGCCAATGCGGAAAATGGATTTGAGCGTGGACAGACCAAGGGCAGGAAGGTCACTAGAAAGAGGCGAGGAGGGATCTGAGTGGGTAGTGGTGGTGAGAGGTCAAGGGAGAGACACGTGTGGGGGTAAGGGAGAGAGGAGTCAGCATCACCCCATGGCCACCAGCTCTTTCGTCTCATGGCTTCAGTGACATTGCTCTCTCCCGGCTCCCACCAAACACTGCATGCCTGAAAAAATAAATGGAGGGATGGTTGGAAGGATAGAGGGATGGCTATTTGGCTCAGGAGTGAACCAAGGCACACATCTCCCTACCCACCCATCAATCACCTCCTGCCTGAGCAGCCATCCTTCACTGAGGTGAAGGTGGGGACCACAGGTGTCCATTCGGTCCAGCGGGATGTTAGTGATTCACGTCTGATGGCTCTCAGCATGGACTGACTCCTGGAGGCTCAGTTAGTCACCTGTGAAACAAGGGCCCTGCAATTCCTTCTTGCCGGAATTTCTAAGGCAGTGAAGGACCATAACTTTGAACTTCTGGGAAGGAAAGCCCTCAGTTTCCCATGGAGACCCCATCCTCCAGGGCAGGAGGGGAAGGAAGGAGAAGCCAGAGCCTGGTGGGGAGGTCAAAGGTCTTAGCTTGATGCCTGCCAAGGAGTTGGGTCTCAGCTGCAATCACTGAGCCTTGACGTCAGGTGACCTTTTTCTAGTTACTCACAGTGAGTACAGCACTGTCCAGGCAGGTTTCTGTCATTTGACTGACCTGCTGAAAGCTCTATCCACAGGTGACCTCAGAATGGCATTCATCGTAACCAGAGTTCGCCTGCAAAATAGTGTGCGTGGGCGGGGGGGCAGGGAGGAGAGATGAGCGGGGCTGTAGGCAGGGGCTGCTGCATTTGTCTGGTGTAGAGGAAAGAGCACTGGTGTGCTGCAGGAGAAACTGGGAGTCCTGAGTTCCAATCCCGTGCACCACCTCCACTGGGCGACCATGGGAGACAGGCACTTCACCTCTCTGAGCCGATCTGGACCCTGATCACAGGGGCTGCAAGTTGGTATTTGTGTCTGTGTTCCCTTGGCCTCAATCTGGACCCTGTGAGGGTCGAGGCACTGGGTACAGACCCTCTGAACTGGGTTTGAGAAGGCGGATCAAAGATGTTCATCCTCCTTCTCCTGCTCGGGCTGCAACTTGTGGACTGATTGATGCTGAGGGTTGACAGTGAGTGAATCTCAGTTTATCAGAGCTGGGAGGGTGCTTAGAGGTGTCCACTCAACCCTTAGTTTGATGTTAGATGAAACAGAGGCCTAGGACTTCCCTGGAGGTCCAGTGGTTAAGACTCCGTGCTTCCACTGTAGGGGGTGGGGTTCGATCCCTGGTCAGGGGACTAAGATCCCACATGCCTTGTGGTGTGGCCAAAAAAAAAGAAAGAAAAAAAAAGAAACAGAGGCTCAGAGAGGGTGGAAGAGGAGTCGAGGCCCAGGCCAGATATGGCCAAGCTTGTCCACTTGAGCTCCGAGGGCTCCCGGGGGGCCTCTGTGTTTGGCATTGTGGGCTGCAGTACCCCAGTGGTCACTGACTCAGAACTGGCCTGTTTCCTGCCCTGTGGCACCACCAGTAGGGCCTTCCTGCCCTTGCCCATTAAACCACTCAGAGAAGAGAGCCTGCGCAGTCAGGCCTACTGGGTGAATGTGGCCTTGCTGTCCACCAGACTATTGCAGTGGTAGCAGCAGCAGGAGTGGGGAAAGTGGTCCAGGTGCAGAGAACAAAGGTGAGGAGCCCCAGGGCAGGGTGGGGGCAGGAGAGGCTCAGGGCAGGAGATAAAGCTTGTGCTGAGCCTGGTGGTGCCCGGCACACAGAGCAGGAGCCCAGTGGTGTTGTTATTCTCAGTCCAGGGTGGCACTCGCCTGGTTCGATGGTAAAGGCCAGAGCATGGTGGTGCCAGCCTGAGAAACCCCGGGAAGGAGGCCTGGTGATAAGGTGTTTGGCCCTAGGCCAGATGGTACAGGCTAGGCATCCCTGGACCCAGGGCATGAATTCCTGCTGATGACTCGGGAGCTTTGGAGGAGAGGGCACCCTGGCACCACAGCACTGCCAGGAAGCCCACGTAGGGTGGCTGCCATCCTGCCTTGGGTGAGTGAGGAGGAATGCGGAAAAACTGGGCAGGGCATGCCCCTGGGGAGGGAGGCTGTGATCTTTGCGCTGTATTTGTGCAGCAAACACTCCCCCAGGCCTCCTGGTGCCACCTGGGAGCTGCAGATGTAGGGTACACAGTCCAGAGTGACATGGCCCTGCCGCAAGGCACAAGTCACCCCCACAAATCTTCCTCTGGGCTTTTCTCTGTGTCCTTCAGGCCTTGCCTGCTCAGGGGAGAAGAGATGCCCCTGGCTGCCTGCTGAATGAGTGATGGAAGGGGAGGAGCAAGTGGCCAGACAGATGGGTCCTCAGCCCACAGGCCTTCCACCAATTAGCATGGGAGGGAGGGTGACCTGGGACTCCAGCAGGTCTGGTTGGGGGGATGGTAGGAAGAAATGAACAGGCTGGGTAAGCCACAGACCTTGGCCTTCCTGATGGTCACCAAGCTCCTCCAGAGTCAGACATTGGGTCCTTCAGATGTGGGCAGACCCTTTTCCCGCCCTCTCCCCACATGCCCTTATCACCCCCAGCAGTACGTCTACTCCTGCTCCTTGACCATCCCTTCCTCCCTCTTCCAAACCTCCCCTGCTCCCTGGCCCAGCTCAGTCCTCCACCTCTTGCAGGAAGCCTTCCCTGCTGCATCAGCCCTTGCAGACCTCCTGCCTTTATCTGCTCCTGTCCCAGTGCCAGTCTCAGGCAGGGTGGGCAGCCAGTGCGGGAGGCAGCCAGAGGAGGAAGGTGGGAGGCAGCCAGAGGAAGAAGGTAGGAGACGAGCAAGACCCAGGCCAGTAGATGGACAGTTGGGCAGGGCCTGCAGTGGAGGCTGGAGGCCGCCAGGACTCCCAGGAAAGGAAGCCTGAGGGGGTGATCATCTCTCTGGAATCTGTGCCAACATGGGTAGGATAGATGAACAATGGGAGCCCTGGTCAGAGAGCTGGGCTGGTGGGGCCAGGCAGGTGCTTCACTAGGGGTACCATTTGGGGCTGTGGTCAATGGAAGAGACAGGAAAATGGGGGAGGGGCTGGAGACCTGGGTCAGGGTGTCTCTGGACGGTGAGGCAAAGGCTAAGGCCCTACTACCTGCAGCCTCCCTTGGGCCTCTAGGCAGCAGAAGCTGGGTGCCGGAGCAGGGTGACAGGATCTGATTGGGAGCCACTGGAGAGCCCATTTTGGGTGCAGAAGCAGATACCCCCATTTGTGGAGCTCCACACATGAAATGAGGCAGCACCTCTTTCCTGACAGGTTTGGAGTGGAGCTCGCGGGAGGCAACTGTGGGACCTTTGAATGAGCCTTTGCCATGGGCAGCTCTGCCCCATCCTTTACTCTCACTCCTGGTACCACAAGTGCATCTGTGCCCCGAGTGGGGCCACTGTGGGTAGCTGGAGGTATTCTCAGCACCACCTGTCACAGCCTGACCCAAGTTACCACACCCCTAGCCAGCCCATCACAGGTGAGGAGCCCATCACGTGGTGCAGCAGCAGGTGTCTACTCATTTTGAGCAAAATGGGGTTCTTGGCATAGCCCCATCCCTGTCTCCTGTACCCACACAGGCCTCATGGTGGCCTGGGTGCTCCCTGCACTCCAGGGGAGCAGTGTCTGCACCTAGAGGCCTGGTCAGCCCCACACACCACATGCCACAGGATTGACTGGCAATAAAACATGTCAGTTCAACATCATTAGTCATGAGGGAAAAGCAGATTAAAGTCACAAGAAGATACCACCACACACCTATTAGAATGGTCAAAAGAAAAAAACTGACAATACCAAGTGCTGGTCAGGATGTGAAGCAATTGGAACTCTCAGGCATAGCTGGAGGGAAGAAAAATGGCACAGCCAGTTTGGAAAACACTTTGGCATCTTTTTATAAAGTTAAGCATCTACTTACCATATGACCCAGAAATCCCAATTCCTAGATATTTAGCCAAGGGAAATTAAATTAGGTTCACCCAAAAACCTTTATGCAACCATTTATAGTGGGCTTATTCATAATTGCCCCAAATGGCAGATAATCCAAATGTCCTTCATCTGGCAAATGGATAAACAAACTGTGATCCATCCATACAGGGGGATGCTACTCAGCAATAAAAAGAAATCAGCTACTGATATGAGTGACAGTAGAGACCAATCTCAAATGTGTTATGCTAATTGAAAGAAGCCAGACTCTCAAAGGCTCCATACTGTTGATTCCATTTACATTTTGGAAAAAACGTAATTATAGGGACAGAAAACAGATTAGTGGTTGCCAGGGCCTGGGGTAGGGGTGGGGTGGGACAGGGCTGTTGACTACAGAGTGGCACAAGGGAACCTTTTAGGGTGATAGAAATATTTTACACATTGGTTGTGGTGGTGATCACATGACTATGCATTTATCAGGACTCATAGAACTGTATACTACAAAAGGTGGATTTTACTGTATGTAAATGATACTTCATTAAACCTGACTTAAAACACACATACACACACACACGCACACACATTAATCACAGTCACTGTTTCTGAGCACCTATTAGGTACTGTGCCAGGGGCTATGCATGTTTTCTCATCCGTCCACTCACTTGATCGCTCACTCAGAAAGCATTTATTGATTGCCTCCACCAGGTGCAGCACAATGTCCAGTCAATCCTCCCTAATACCTTCAAGCCAGGTAGGTGGCTCCCCGAGTTGTGTAGAGAAGCCAGTAGGAAGATGTGACTGGAACCCAACCCTGGGGGCCTGCAGGTGAGGTTGAAGGTTCTCTGTGGGTGCATTTTCATGGGGAGAGAAAATCCTAGCTTTGTCAGTCTCTCAAGGAAGTCTGCAACCCAGAAAGAGAGACTAAGGTTACAGAACAAAGAATGATACCCTTGTTCCCTCTCTGTGGTGCTGACCCTGCACAGGAGGGCAGGCCATGCCCCTTATGGCTCTGAGCACAGAGCCTGCGCTGGTTTGGATTGTGGAGGCTGTGGACCCACTTCTTTGTTCAGCTTTCTTGCTGGGTGGCTCGTCCTCTGCTTGGGAACATGTCTGTGTCTGCCCAGCTCAGATGGGGGCGTCCCTGGCTTCTCTTGTGAGAATCCAAATGTAGGAACTCCTTGAATAAAGCCAGTGTGGAGTACGCAATGCACAGGAACATTGTACAGCAGGAGAAATGAGCAAACCAGAGCAGCCCAGACCACAGCTCCATCTCAAAGATACAATGTGGAGTGGAGGATAAGATGACAAGATGGACAGTATCTGACACCATTTACAAAATAGTACTCAAAATAGTACCATGCATTGTTATGGTTATAAACTTATGTCATAAAAATATAAGAACATGAACAAGAAAGATACATACTAACTTCATAACTGGATTAGCTCTGGGGAAGACAATAGCAAAAAGAGGCGAAAAGAAAAATTAAGGGAATAAAAAAAAAAGAGACAAAGAAAGCAAATATGGCAAGAGGCTAGCTAACAAACACATTTAACAAATCAGAGATATATGAGTTAAATAAAGGGGCTGTGTTGCATATTGTTTTCTCTACTTTTAGCTTAAATATTTCATAAATAAACAAGCCAGAATGAAACTTGAAAACATCACACTAAGTGAAATAAGCAAGACACAAAAAGACAATTATTGTATATGGTTCCACTTATATGAGGTACCTAGAGTAGAAATTCATAGAGACAGAAAGTAGAATAGTGGTTACAGTGGGGCTGGGAGGAAGGAGGATGGGGAGTTATTGTCTAATGGGTGTAGAGTTTCAGTTTGGAAAGATGAAAAAGTTCCGGAGATGGATAGTGGTGATGGTTGCACTACAATGTGAATGTACTTAATGCCACTAAACTGGATGCTTAAAAATGGTTAAAATGATAAATTTTATGTTATGCATATTTTACCACAATAAAAATAAAAACAAGCCAGAATAGGCAAATCTATAGAGACACAAAGTAGATTAGTGGTTGTCTAGGGCTGGGGAGGATGCTGGGAAAATAGGGGCCATGGACAAGGGGTGCGGGTTTCCTTTTGTGGTAGTAAAATGTGGTCATGAAAATGTTCTAAAATTGATTGTGGTCATGGATGCACAACTCTGCGAATATACTAGAGAACATTGAATTGAACTCTTTCAGTGGGTGAAGTATATGGTATGTGACATATCTCAAAGCTGTTGTGTGTTTTTTTGTTGTTTTTGGGTGCAACGCTTGGCTTGTGAGATCTTAGTTCCCCAACCAGCCGTTGAACCAGGGCCCCGGCAGTGAAAGTGCAAAGTCCTAACCACTGGACTGCCAGGGAATGTTGTTTTTTAAAAAGCCAAAAGGAGGGAAATCCTTTCTGTATCGGCTACTCTAGTAGAAGCTGGAGTCTGTCTCATCTAAACCTGGCTCTGACATGAGTATCACAAAGTCATCAGGAGCCCAGAGCCTCCTCTGCCCTGACACCCTGTGACATGGGGAGGGAGCCCTGCCAGCCCAGCTTCCAGGGCTGGAGCTATTGCCACATCCATGGGGCTGTAGAATGGAAGCAGTTGTAGCCTCTGCTGAATGAGGTTAATGAGAATCTGTCCCAGGCTCCAGGGGTTTTGAGCCTTAATTAATACTTGCAAGGCCCTCAGTGTCTGTGAAATCAGAGGTTCTGTAAATCTGCACAGCAGTGGCTTTATTAGTGCCAGCACATTACTCAGGAGAAAGAAGCCAGCCTTCTTATCACTGACTTAGCTCCCTGGAGAGGCTGGTCCCAGGGTGTCGAGGCCAGGCTGAAGCTGTCTTTCATGGCCCCTTGTCTTGCTTTCCATGCCACGCCTAGGGTCCGAGTGGTCTGGACTGGTCCAGGGCTCCAGGATGGCCACGCTGAGCACTGTGGCCAGGCTCCTGACAGGGGTCTTCAGAGGGTAACCAAGCAGACCTGCCACAGCAGTCTTGGCGATTGTCCCTCCAGGCCTAACGAAGGTTGAGCATTTCCTTTTCTACAAATCTCAGGACTCTGGTGAGGATACTGGCTACCTTCCTAGGTGGCTGTCCTTTCTGTGTTCAGTGTGCCTGCTAGGATGGAGTGTAGCCAGGGCTGTGGGGCCCTGAGCAGAGGACTGGCTCTGCCCTCAGCCCAGCGCAGCCTGTGGGCGTCGAACCATTCCATGTTGCCTTAGCTCAGGTCTTTCCTGACAGTGACTCCTTCCTGATCCCCTCAAACACCCTCCCCCAGTGGGCCCTGGGTTCTCCCAAGGCCACATGGCACAGCCTCTCTCCTCCTTTGTTCTGGTGCTGTCCTCCCAGGGATGGATCCTCAGACTATCTGATCCTTTGGGCCACCCACCCAAGAGTACCTCACACCAGCCTCTGTGGCCCGTTTTTTCTTTTTTAATATTTTTATTTATTTATTTGGCTGTGCCAGGTCTTAGTTACGGCACGTGGGATTTTCTCTGGCGCATGCGAGATCTTCATTGCGGCATGCGGGATCTTTAGTTGCAGCATGCGGGATCTAGTTCCCTGACCGGGGATCGAATCCCGCCCCCTGCATTGGGAGCATTGAGTCTTAAACCACTAGACCACCAGGGAAGTCCCTTGGGGCCCCTGTTTATGCTAAGCATCTTGCTGCTGAGCTGGACCATCCCCACCTGGCAGAGCCTCGCTGCCCTCAGACACTGTGACCACATACCCATTTGTAACCACTGGGATGATTCTCTGGCCAGGGAGGTGGGAGGTAGAGGAAGGCATCGGCCAGGAGCCAGGATCTGTGGCCCTGGGTGTCTTCAAAGGCCTGGGGACCTTTAAACTTAGGTACTCTAGAGGCCCATGAACTTGAGGATATGCAGCCTAGGGTATCCGTGGCCCTGATGTCTTCAACCCAGAGGTCCCGTAGCACCCAGTACCTGCTGACCCTGGGCCCCTGTGACCCTGGGCCAGCTTCTAGTATGTGAACCTCTCTAACTACCCCCTTTGATGGGTACCTGCTGCATATACTGCTGTTAGGACATGGCACAGCCTTCCCTCCATGTGGGATCCTGTTTCTGAGGATCTGTTTCCCAGCTCCTCTAGGTATGTTGCATTCTAATGGATGCAACTTGTAACTCCTGCCAGGTAACTCTGAGGGTTATGAACATCCTCCCTCATGTCAGCCGTCCCTCCCTTCCTCTCTCTCTCCTGACTCCCTGTCATCCTCTACCATAGCTAGTATATTACTCATCTCTTTTCTTATCCAGGTCCTGTCAAACCAGATGGGTCTGAGGCCAAAGCCAGATGGCCTCCTATCAGAGACCCCTCTCCAAACTGACATAGGTCTTTTCCCCAGCCCTCTCGGGGAAGCAGTGTCATGTTGTGGTTAGACCCCCAGGCACTGGAGACAGCTTCCTGGGTTCAAACGCTGTCTCTACCTCTTACCTGCTGTGTGACCCTGGGCAAGTTGCTTAACCTCTCTGTGCCTCATCTGTAAAATAAGGCCATCATAATACTATGGCACAGAGTTCTTGTGAGGATTAAATGAGATCATGTGCGGGGAGTGCTGGGCCTGGTAAATACCCAAGGAAGATCAGCTGTCAAGGGTGCTAAACCAGCTGCTTCTGAATCCCCTTGAACATCCATCGTCCATGTCTAAGAATGTGTCCTGAGAGAGTGGCCAGGCATCTTGTCCAAGCTAAAGTGACCCCTGTCCACAATCTGCCCCCAGATCTACCCTCAGCCTCCTGCCCTAGCAGAGGAAATGAGCACAATAGATGGTTGCCAAAACCCCCGCCCCAAAAGTGTGTCTGTGCAACATGCCCCATAGGTGCCCCCCACCCAGCTGCCTCCCACGGCCCGAGGTAGGATGGAGGCGCTGCTTAATTAGAGGGTGCAAGCCTCTGCCTAATCAGACCATCCCAGAGGCATTTTGGAGAGGTCAGATGTCTTCTATTTATAGTTAAACTTCTTTGCCATTGTGGACCATCCCTAATTGAGGAGCTCTTTTATTATATTTTCTTTATGTTCTCTTCATGTGTATGAGTGGAAAAATAAATGACAGGGAAAATCGTGGTGTTGTGGTTAGGAAAAACTGCCAGGGAGAATGGCGGGCTTCGTGTTCACTGCCTTGGTGGCATGGCTGGGGTGTCCTAGGGCGTCAGAACAAGACATGGCCTCTCTCCGGCATGGTTATGGGGTGTTCATGGGGCAGGGCGCCCGCACCTATAGGAACTGGCTGGAACTTGAACTCTTGCTTTCCTATTGGCTCCCTGGCCATCCTTGGGTAGGTCCTACCTCTCTAGGCCTTACCTTTAAAATGGGGTAACAAGCTGGCTTAGCCTCCTGGTGGGCTGGGATGCACAGTCTCCTTAGAGATGCCAATGGACAGCTTAGTAGCAAAAGCAGGAGAGGCTGAGGCCCAGTTCTGGCCTGCCCTAGGGCCCAAGACCCCTGTCCCCGTGCTTTTGGAGCCCAGGGAACCACTGCCCCTCCCCACCCCACCCCTTTTTTTTTTTGCGGTACGTGGGCCTCTCACTGTTGTGGCCTCTCCCATTGCGGAGCACAGGCTCCGGACGCTCAGCCTCAGCGGCCATGGCTCACGGGCCCAGCCGCTCCGCGGCATGTGGGATCTTCCCGGACCAGGGCATGAACCCGTGTTCCCTGCATCGGCAGGCGGATCTCAACCACTGCGCCACCAGGGAAGCCCCTGGTTTCTTCTTTTTTTTCTCCCCCCTTTTTTGTAGTTACTACTCCCACTGGAGGAAGAGGAGCCCAGAGTGACCAGGCCAAGATGAGAAGAGCGATCCTATCTAGAATGGGAACTGTCCAGCAGTCCCCCATGGAGAGGCAGGAGTTAAGGTGATCATAGTGGGTCACTGAGTTGCAGCCACAGAGCTCTCTATGCAGGAGTCCATTTTAGGAGGGTGGCCTGGCCTGGCATTTCTCACTGTGGAGCAAGGCTTGACTTATTTTAAGCTGGGTGGAACAAAGGGCTCGGTGTCTCTGTGGTCTGTGGTCTGTGCGCATGGCGAGGCTGTGGTGGGAGGGGCGCCAGTGGGCCCAGGTCTCAGCCCTCATCTGACCTCCTGTGGGTCATGCCTGCAGGGGTGCTCATTCTCCACCCCAGAGGTCTGGCTTGACTCCCCTCAGGCCAAGTAGACAGGGAAGGTCCATCCATAGGCCCCTGCCTGAGGCACTTGAGCAAGTCGAGGCAGTTGCTAGGGGAGTAGGAGCATCTTGTGAAGTAGGAAAGCTGGGGAGAGCATACAGGCAGCGGAGGACTCCGGAGGGGCTTTGGAGGGATGGGTGGCTGTGGGGACGCTGTTGTGTACTTGAGTCAGACGACCCGCGTTCAAGCCCCAGCCTGGCCAGTTACCAGGTGTTGTGTGATCTTAGGCAAGTTACAGAATCTCTCTGTTCCTCTGTTTACTCATCTGTAAAATGTAGATAATAACAGTAACTTACACCAAGGACCACTGAGAAAGTTAAATGAGTAAAGTGGGAAACATTTAGAACCCTGCCTGGCACTTTGCAGTCCCCTGTGGCTCAGACCTTTCCTGGCCCTGCTCTGTCCTTCTGTGAATAGACAGTGGGACAGTTGGTCACCTGAGACTGCCCTCCCCCTGTGAGTGGCAGGAAAGGAAGGATCCCCACCTCAAGGCAGCGGCAGTGAGGCCAGTCCTGGCTGCTTCACTACCCAGATGTATGGCCTCCAACAAGTCACTGGGCTTCTCTGAGCCAGTCCCCTCACTGGCCACGTGAGGATGATGATCCCCACCTCAAGGGGCATTTGAGGACTGGGTGGGAGAACAAATGGGAAGACCCAGTCTGGGGCCTGCATGCAGTAGATGCTCAGTTCCTCCCATGAGGCCTCAGTGACTCATTGGTGTAGCAAGGGACCCTAGGACCAAGATAGCATGTGCTGCCAGTTTCATTTCCTTAATTTCTCACCAGTCCACCTGCTCCTTGCCAGTTCCACCTCCTTTGACCTTGTTCAGGCTATAGACATCTGTTTTGACCCCTCCAGACCATCTCCACACTCAGAATAACCTTCAGAACATATGAATCAGAGCATGGCACTGCCTGCCTACAACCATCTATGGCTCCCTACTGTCCTCAGGGTAAGTTTCAGATTACTTGACCTGACCTGTTAGATCAGTGTGATCTGTCCCTGCCTGCTACTCATCACCATTCCCACAACTGTCCCCAGCATATTCCATATAAGAGCTGCATGGAATGAATTGTTCCTTGGACATGGCTTGTACTTTCTATCTCCAACTGTCCTGTATGCAGTTTATAAAATGAGCTGGATTTGGCCTCTGTAAACCCCTCTTCTCTCTAGTCTCACCTCCATCTGTTGGAAAAGCTCTCAAGCACACTCCAGATCTTTTCCAGCCACCCTCACATAATCAAATATCTATCCTATTTAAACCCCTTCCTACCTCACCACAGAAGCCTGCAATGGGGACAGGAGGTTGTGGTATGCCTGTCTTTTCTTTCTTGCTCCAGCTCACCCTCCATTTCCTAGCTGCTGCGTTGTGCATCTCTTTGGGGAGGGACTAGGGCTGGGGAGCGAGATGGAGAGAGAAGCAAGAGACCTAAGAAGGACTTTCTTGACTCTGGAGCTGGGACCTGACATCCTGGCCTTCTTCGTGACTGATGTATAACTTCTGGATCTTTATCAGCTGGGCACTGTTATCGGTTCCTCAGAGCTCCTCTTCATGCCCTCCCCACTGGGAACCTCCAAATACAGTTCTCTGGCATGGGGTTCACCTCCTCAAGTGGCTGCTCGTGACCTACACCAGCCTCTTTCTGTCACTGTCCCTCACCTGGAAGGAAGCTCTCTTGGGCAGGATCCCTTTATGAAGACCCCAGGCCAGCTCTCTTCTGTTGGGGATTTGGGGGTGAGTGTGGAGCCCACACTCTGTAGGCATCTGTAAGCCACTGTGAGAAGTTTGGATGTTAGCTTGCTAAGAATGTGGGGAATCCCCCAGGGGGTTTGAAGCAGGGCAGTGAAATGATAGGTGTCTACTGCACCAGTCCAGGCAAAAGACGATGGTCTTTTTCCTGGATGGGAGCTATGGAGGACAGGGGAGCTGGCCAGCTTGAAGGTGGAGCTGAAGGACTTGCTGCTGCTTTGGATGTGAGAGGCAATGAAAGGAGAAGAGTCCAGTGTTTTGTGTGAGTAACTGGGTGAATGGAGGTGCCAATCATTGAAAAGGGGAAGTCTAGGATGGAGCAGGTTGAAGGGTGCAGAAATCAAGGGATCAGTCTTGGTCCTGCAGTGTTTGAGATGCCTGTCAGGTACTAAGTGGAACTGTCAGGAGGCAGATAGATAAATGCAAGGCCTCCACCAGCCCATATGGTGCCTTTGTGCAAATGAGAGAAGGGCATCCTTTCCTTCAGGCAAATGTAGCCTCCTACCAGGGCACATGGTTGGGTGAGCTGAGCACAGCTGGACCTCAGCCCCATGAGTCCCCTTGGCCACACACCCTTGTGCAGCAAACAAACTACAGAACTCTGCGTGGAAGCCCTGGATGTGCAGGTCTGGAGCTCGGGGGATCATTTGGGACTGAGGAAGAGCCATAGCTTATGGGATGTTTATTTGGATGCCGTGTGGGAAAGCGACTCCCCAGCCACAGTGGGGAGGAAGGACCAGGGGTCGCCTAGGTGGGCTGAGAGCCATTCCTCTCCAGAGCCAGAGCTTTCCTTCTCCTCCTGCAGGTGAGGCCCCGCTGCTTCCACGCAGGGCTGAGTAGCTGTGGGCCCCTTCGTCCTGTCTTCTCTAGGTTCATCCTCGGGAGTGGCACACAGGTGGGGGTGAGGAAGCCTCGTTCTCTCTCTCTCTCCTCTCACTTTCCATCCTTGATGTAGGTATGCTGACCTCTGTGACCGTGCTGATGTCCGCAGTATCTCCCAAGGGGCTCCACCAGGTTGTGGGGAGGGACATTCAGAGTGCCCCTAGGCACCCAACAGGGGGGGAGCAGGAGTAGTCGACCAGGCCACAGACTGTAATGGCAGGAGAAGCAAAGAGCCAAGTGTTTGGTAGAGGGGTGATTGGCATCAGACTGCCTGGGTTCAAAGCCCAGGGCCAGTTCTTACCACCTGGGTGACCTCAGCAAGTCCATTAGCAGCTTTGAGCCTCAGTTTATCCTATAAAATGAGGATGATAATAGTATCTACCTCATAAGGCTGTGATGAGAAATGAATTTCTTTCTTTCACATAAAGCATTTAGCACAGTACTTCAAATTGTAAACACCTGCCCCATCAATATTAGCGTATATGGTGTATTCTAGACAAGCCCTTCCCAGTGGAATCCCAAAGCCCCCTGCTAGTTGCTGAGCTGACCAAAGCAGGGAGGACATGGAGAAGCAAGCGGCCTTGCTGAGCTGGTAAAGTTTGGAGCTGCTTCCGGCCTCCCCAGATTGGACGCTCAAGGGCTTACATCCCCAGAGCCCCCCAGAGCCATGTGGAGGTCAAGCTTGAGTCATGGCAGCTGAACGGGGGACTCTCCCCTTTGCAAACACTTCCCGGGAAGGCGATTTCACAACTCCTCCGGACCGGTCCAGAATTGCACAGCCCCCACTGTCTATGTTTCCCTGTGGTTGCACATGAAGCCGGATCTTACAGGTGAGCCCCTTTGGATCTCCAGAGCAGAAGGGAAGTTAGCTCGACGTGTGAGCCTTTGTTATGCCACCCCCAGACCTTCTCTTCAGCCTCTATGGGATCCTAAGCTCCTTTAAAATTCTGATGAGTGCTGCACTTAGACTCTTTTTCCAGAAAAAAGTCTCCCAAAAACATATGTTCATAAACCAAATTTTGCAAGATTCCTCATCTTTTAGGAAAGGTCCCTGTTTTAACTTGGTGATTAAGCTGGTGGGCTCTGAAGTTGAATTTCCTGGGTCCCAATGCTGCTTCTTTCATTCATTGGCTGTGAGACCTTCAACAAGTCATGAAACATCTCTAACCCTTGGTTTTCTTATCCCTAAAATGGAAGCAGCAATAATGGCTCCTTCATAAGGTTTTTTGTTTTGTTTTGTTTTTTTATAAATTTATTTATTTATTTTTGGCTGCGTTGGATCTTTGTTGCTGCACGCGGGCTTTCTCTAGTTGCATCGAGCGGAGGCTACTCTTCGTGCGGTACGTGGGTTTCTCATTGCAGTGGCTTCTCTTGTTGCAGAGCACAGGCTCTAGGCGCGCGGGCTTCAGTAGTTGTGGCACGTGGGCTCAGTAGTTGTGGCTCACGGGCTCGAGAGCACAGGCTCAGTAGTTGTGGCACACGGGCTTAGTTGCTCTACAGCATGTGGGATCTTCCCGGACCAGGGCTCAAACCTGTGTCCCCTGCATTGGCAGGCAGGTTCTTAACCACTGTGCCACCAGGGAAGCCCCTTCATAAGGTTTTGAGAGGGTTAAATGTAGGGTGACTAAATTGTCCCATTTGGGCCTTTTCCATTTTTACACCGAAAGTCCCACTTTCAGGGAAATCCCTCAGTAGTGGACAAACCAGGAGAGTTGGTCACCCTTGTAAATGACATATTGCCCAGAAAGAAGTTATCCCTGTGCAGGCAGTTCACCCAAGTGCCATCGCTCTCAGCAGATACTCTTGGGCTTTTCCCTAATTAATCCATCTGATAGGAATGTTGCCCTGGGGATCAGGAGTCCAGGACTCGGTTTTCAGTTTACCACTCTGTCCCCATCCTGCTTTAATGGCTTCCTCCGCAAACCTCCAGCCTCCCTGGGCCTCAGTTTGTTCACCCATCAAACAAGGGAGATGAACTTTAGAGTCACTGGGGATTCTTCCCACTAAAGCCTATGAGATTTATTCAGGGATGCTCTCCCAGTGTCTGGTAAGGCAGCCTTGAACGTGGATGGCATCAGGTATGCACTTGCCTGCTTGACACGTCAGTGAGAAAAGCCCACGTGTGTTCTAGCAACACAGTCTGCCCAGGGAGAAGCCTGCTTGGAAATTTCCTTGGCACTTCTTCCCAGCCGCACCTCCTCATTAGGGCTGAGAAAAGGTGGGAGAACACGGAGACCCTTTTCAGTGTGACTGTCCTGAGAATTAGGCAGCCCAGCATTTCAGACCCAGCACATAGAACAGAACTTGAAACATGGTATGTGCCCAGCACACATTTGCAAGGTGAATGAATACATTTCAGTCTGATGATTGAATCAGAATAGCTTGGGAGGGAGAAGCAGTGCCCTCCAGAGGTGACTAACGGGGACTCCCACCGAACACCATGGATCCCAACCCCAAGAGTGCCCCTTTTCAGGTGACGCAGCTACTCCCAGACCCAAGGGCTCTAGGGGGTCTCACTGGATGAGTCAGCCCAGGGGAGGGCTGCCAGGTAGTTTCAACAAAAATGTTGGACATGCTCCATACTACATGAGAAGGTTATTGAAGTCCCTACTGCATCTCATATTTTACAGGGTTCCACGTGGCTCTTATTTTATTCCTCTTTTTGTTTCTTGGCAAATGGGAGCTGGCTTTGCGAGGCCACAGGATCCCTTCTTGCTGCCCCAACACTTGACCTGGGGTCTATACTGACCCTTGACATTGAACACACATCCACTCTGGAATTAGGCATAGAGATTAAGGCAGTTTTCAAAAACTTGGAGCAACAGATTATTTTACTGAAGAAATAAATTTATTCATCTTACTAATAAGAGTTCTCAAGGAAGCTGAACATTCTGTCCAAGGTACCAACTTCCTCATAAGGAAAATTAGGGAGGTGCTCTTTCCTTGAAGCCTTAGCATCTAAGGTGAAAACATGCAGGTTTGGATTGATTTGTCACAAATCATGTGTTTATAAAAGGAAAGTGTCCAGCACACCCAGCAACTATATGAGGGCACCTAGGGGCTCATCCTGGCTGTTGAGCGAGAGGCCTGAGGTGATACAGAGGACGCAGTGAGGGGGCCCCTCCCACCTCTGGTGATGGAGTTCCCACTGATTTTGTGCTGGCTTCGTCGTGACCTGTATCCATCAGGCTGTACACCCACAGGGCATAGACTAGCTGTGCCTTGTCCACGTGCTCTGGGCTCTGCACTGCCCATTCCTGGACCTGGCCTAAGCAGGTGTTCCACAAATGCTTCCAGAATTTCACTGAATTATCCCTGCAACCTGGGTAGTGGAATAGTTACATGCCAGGCACACACAGTTCGGTCAGTGAAAGCTCTCTCACCTCCTGGCCATCTCGGAAGCAAGGCCTGTGGAGAAGGGCGTGTGTCACTCTGGGCTCTGGACCCCCAGCCAGCCAGTTCCATTGATCCCAAGGCTGACTCAGTCCATCCACTCACCCAGAGCCCCAGAGCCAATGCACCAAGCAAGTGGGGAGTTGGCTTCCTTGTTTCTCCCTCCCTTTGATCCCTTCCTCCCACTAATACTGGTGGAGCACCTGGTTGGCCAGCCAGTGTTCTAGACACCGGGGACACAAGACAGGCAAGGTCCCTACTTGGAAAGCTCTTTATTGAGGTGCACAGAGAAAGAGGTTCATATTTGCTTTTCAGAGAGATAAGGTGAGGGGACTCGATTACAAGTTACCCAGAGAAATGGATGTTTGCCGCTGTGGGCCTCTGACATCCATTCTCCCTTCCCTTGGTGCCCTATTCCACATTTTATTTGGATGCCCATCCTTCCCCCAGCAGCCTGTGGACTTCCCAACCTCCCCCAGCTGCAGGTGTGGGCCTTGACTGAGTGAAGCCAGTCAGCACACCCGTCCACCTGGCCACAGTGATTGGCTAACAGATGGACCTCAGACCCAAGCTGGGTCAACCAGACCAGGGGAACTTTTGAAGGGCCCCTGCAACATGTTTTCTTGATCATCTGGAGAAAGACCTACTGACTCTTCCGGATGGTCAGAGCACGGACATGGGGGACATGGGTTTGGAGCAGCTTTGACCCATCTGTGTCCTTGAGTGTGGCCAGGCTGGGGATGAGGTCCAGAGCCAGAGGCAGACAGGCCTGAGAGAATTCCAGAGTTCTGGAGCCAGTGCCCTGCTCGGCTTGAACCTCGGCCACCTCTGGACTCCGAGGTTACATGAGCCAACGCACTCTATTGTAGTTTGGGTTGGGTTTTCTGTAACCTCCAGCTGAGAGCATGCTAGCTGATCTCACTAAAGAGAAAGTTCCAATCAGGTTGCAAGGTCACGACTGAGGGTTCCTTGTTCAAGGGAAGGAGACCAGGCAGCTGGTTGGTGACCCATTCAGGGAGTGACAGCCTTGCACCCCCAGCCCAGGGGAGGCGGGAAATGGCCCTCATTGCAGACAGAGAAGCCAAGGGGCAGCAGGTCTGGTGAGGGGAAGGCTGGTGCCGAGGTCCCTCCCCCCCGAGCCTGTCTGGCGCTCCCTCAATTTAACTCCACCTGACTGGTAAATGCAGAGTGCAGTCCACTTAAAGAAATCAGAGCAGCTGCCACTTCAAAGCAGGAAAGATGTGTGTAGGTGGGTGGGGAGGAGGTGGGTAATTATGCAGGGAAAATAGTTTTCTTGATATTCTTCTGGAAATGTGCTTGGAGCAGAGAGAGCAGCAGGGGAGACGATAGGAAAGGGGACATGTATTAATAGAGGGTGTGCATTGTGCCTCTCCAAAGGGCCATAGAGTGTGCAGAGCTTCCCATGCTTATCTGATCACGGCACCCTTTTTCGGGCAGCATCTGAGACTCCATGGGACACTCCTGGATGTGGGACTTCATCCATGAGTTGACTAAAGGATTTCTTGGGAGTGACTGAGTCCTCCTTTTGTGTGTGTTTGTACAAAACGCTGGCTCTTCCTCATGACCAGTGGGGCTGGGCACCATTTGTGTTCCACGTCTGGACGTTTCATGCTCTGGGAGAGGAAAAGGGAAGTCAAGCCTAGCAGGGGAGGGGGCTGCAAGGTGCTAGGGAAAGCCGGAGCTCTACAGGCCATCTCCTTGCCCCTTTAGGGATCTGCCCACTGATTCCACGTACCCAGAATGCCTTGGGTGGCAGAGGGACACCACCGAACTTTGAGAAGCAGCTCTGAGTTTGTGAACATTGGATGCCGATAATTATCCAGCTGTGAGTAAGCCGAACATTTTTTAGGGCTATTTCTGCATAATTATAAATATTTGGGGATATTAAACTCCCAGGTTACGCATTGAGCGTATTATTTGAGCAATGGTTGGCTGCAGAGCTGGAAACGCAAACATCTTTTCATTCTTCCCTCCTAGAGCACTTAGATTATTTAATGGGATTCAAAAGAAAAAAAAGGTTCAGCTGAGGGGAAAAAACCTGGAAACAAAGTCAGCTGCTAATATTTCTAAATAGCTCTAAATCAAAAAAAGAGGAATGTGACCACTTTACTTAATTGTGGTGGGTTTGTGATGCATTTTCTCTATGGGTTAGAAAAGCAATTACCATCAGGCAACCTACTTGTGCCTCCATTGTGATAAAATGTTCCCTCTAATGGGGCCAACATGCCGAGCAGTGGGCCTTTTAAAGCACTAAATGCTTCCGGAGCTTTCTCACGTGTGAGGCTCCTGGGTGTGCGCTGAGAGCCCAGGGCTCCCTCCCTCTAAGAACCTGTTGTGGTACAGGGGTTTCTTAATAGGAGATGGGTCCTACGAAGCAGCCGCTGAGGTCTGGAGCATGAGCGAGGCCCCTGCTGTCCTGGCTCTATCCATAGGCCCTGTGATGCTTTGGGGCTTGCCCAGCCTCCCACCCTCACACCCTTGGCTGCCCCATCTTACCCTCCCATCCAGTGAAGTCTCATATCTCCTCACCTGCTCCCCTCTGCAATCCTCCCACCACAGGCACCATCCCCATAGAAACATGCTCGCCTCTTCTTCCATCTGCTTTGTTAACCTGCCCCCTCCCACCACAGCTTCCCCACAGCCGCTGGGGGTTGCCGCTCATTCTCCAGCCGCCCCCCTATACCCCTGGATACCATGGATCCTGTGCCCTTGAACAAAGCCCCCAGCCTTTGACGCTCTTTCATGCTGCCCCCCCTATTTTCCAGCCCTTGCTCTGGGCCCTGATTCACCCTTTCCCACTTCAAAGACCTGCCTTCATCTTGGGTAGCTTTAATGAGGTGTGAACGACCCATCCCACCGTCCAGGTCACAAGCTTCCTTGATGCCCCTCACTTTCTGCCACATCCAGGCTGCCATGTCCAGACTGGACCCTGTACAGTCTTGGCCACACCCAGCAGTCTGTGTTTCTCTCATCTTCTGCCCCCCGCCCCCCGGGAGGTCTCTGGTCAGCAGCCCCGAGGATTTTGTGTCCCCTCATTTCCAGCTGGGACACTGTGGCCATCCCACTACCTCCCTCTCTGGACCCTGAAGCTCATCATCGCCATCTCTCACTCCCAGGTGCTGCCATCTAAGGCCCCTGCCTGGGCAGGGAGCTGCTGCCTGGTGACACTACTAGACAGCGTGGCTGGAAACCTGGCCCCGGATTCCCTCCCACTCCCCCCAGCCCGCCCCACCCCACCACTGCTTCTGTCCCTAGTTCCTCGGGTCACACCGAGACACCCATGAAGACGTGTTAATGTACAAATTCTTCAGAGTAAAATAACCAGGGCTTCCTTTTGCTTGAGATGCAGGCAGCCCGCAGGGGGCGTCCTCTGAGACCCTCGGGCCGGCATCCCTGCTTGCTTCCACAGGGGCGCTGTGGGCGCGGTAGGCGGTGAAACCCTCCAACGTCGGTTTGGAAGCTCGAGGTATCACACACAAAGGTAGGTCGAAGCGGGACCGATCCGGGAGGCTGCGCTCCCCAGACAACGCGTAGAGCCGCCCGCGCCGGTGCCCGCTTCAGCTCACTATCCTTGGGTGGGGGAGCGGGAAGAGGATCTGGCACGAGGGGGACGAACCCACGTGCACCCAGGTCTTAGCTCCATCTGGAGTTCTCTGACCCTGCGCCCGCAGGCCCCGGGCGCCCCCTGGAGGCGGTGAGAGCCCCGAATGCGCAGCACACGCCCGGGAGGGCGCTGGCTTGAACAACCCACCCATCAACTAGAAAAGTACCCCCATAAAAATGGGCAAAGGACAGGAACAGAGGCATTTGAGATGAAACACAAACGCCCAATAAGACATTAAGCTGATGTTTACATAGGCAGGATCTGTTGCAAGCCCTTATATGCATCAGCTCCTTTAGATCTCTCAACAGAGCTACTAGGGAGTATTCCCATTCCACAGATGAGTAAACTGAAGCACAGGAGACTAAGTGACTTGCTCAAGGTTATACAGTAAGTGGCAGGGCCAGTATCTGACCCCGCAGCCTGGCACCAGAGTCTTAGGGCCTTACTCAGTGCACCAGACTGTTTCTCAACATGTGGAAAATATACACTCTGGCTAAAAACCAAAGTATAAATTAAAACAATTCATTCAGTAAATTAATTTGTCCTACAAGTATTTATTGGATGCCTGTTGTGAGCCAGGCCCTATTATGGGTGCAGGGGAATAGACACTAAAACACACAAAACACTAAGCTTACATTCCAGTGGGGAGAGAGACAGACAGTAAACATGAGACAATATTCTATGGCAGGTGGGCTAGTGCATGGGGAAAAATAGCAGGGAAAGGGGGAGAGGGAGGGCTATTTAAATCAGGTGTCAAATGGACCTCTTTGAGAAGGTGACACTTGAGCTGAGACCTAAAGAAAGGGAAGCCTCGTGATTATCAGTGAGAGGAACATTCCAGGCAGAGGGAAAGTCCCTGAGGCCAGTGCTGAAGGTGCTGTCCACGTGCATAGGAGGTGGTAGGCTCCTTCCTGGCCTCCCTGGTCCATCGCCAGTGCCCAGGGCCATACGAGGTGTTCAGGGAGGACTTGCCTGCTAACCATTAAGTGAGGATAGCACCTGTTTTTGCCCTGGGCATCTGCTTACTTCCCTGCAGCCGGTCCCATGTGACGACTGTCCCCATGAGTCTCAGCAGAGGGTGGGATGATCTGGAGAAGTGGAAGGGAAGCCCCCACTAATATTTAGGTGGAGATAACTAACCCAGATTCTGGCCCCCTGAGCTGGGATGGCAGCAAAAGTCAGCCCTGTAAAATGCAATGAGAGAGGTTTGATTACCAGGAGGGACCATCTAACCCATATCCCAGACTCTGAGAGGTCAGCCCACACAGGGGCCTGAGGGAGTCGGGGATGAGTGCGCTCTGCACATACCGATGGGCCCCAGCGGGATCCTGGGTGCCCAGGCGTCTGTGGTCTCTCTGCTTCACTAGATCTTGGCGGCACCTAGAATTCAGAAGTGAACTTCCCTTCAGTGAGCTCCCTGTCTGTTGCCCTGGGGTAGAAGGGCCAGGCCATGACTGTTATCTGCATGGCCTACTTTCCTCCAGAGACAGAAGCCCAGAGTAAGGTCAAAGGGAGACCAGGTGGCCCCGGAGGAGGCGAACCCAGTTCTTTCCCAGTGCCTGCCACTTTTCTTGCTGTGGCCGAAAGGCCATTCCCTTCCCCACTGGTGTGGCCTCATCACATCCCTTTGATTAGATGAATCACCTCTAAAAATTGCTTATGTTTCATATGGTGAACTGCTCTTTTGTTCAGTGCTGAATACTTCTGTTGATTCTTGTGTCCACCTGGGCTCTTTTGAGTCCTGCTTAGACCAGCTTATGAAGGGGTTTTCAAGATGAGCGCAAACTGGGCCAGAACTTGGCACAGAGGGCAGGTGAGAGTAAGGGCCACTCTGGGGTCACTGGTTTCTTCTCCATGTCTCTCCCAGGGTCACACAGTCTCTCTCTGAGCTTGCTTTGCTCTCTTCTCTCTCCTGACCAACAGCTCCTTTGTATCTCCTTAACTCTGAGTTTCCTTTCCCTGTCTCCTAGCTTCTGTTTCCCGCTAGTTTCTGCTTTCATGTATCTGAACACACTATTGATCTGAACATCTCCTGACCTCTCCCTTTCCTCCTTTCCGTGCCTGCACCAGCTGCTAACTGCCTCATTGCTGGACTTCTTCATTCATGTTCCCAAGCTCACTCACCTATTTTGTGCCACAGCACATCATGTGTCTCTGGATTGGTTGCTTTGGGTCATGGTCCCCTCCTGATCCAATCAGTGGGGCCAAGAAGGGAAGGCACTAAGGGGGCCGGCACAAGGCTGTCTCTCCCACCAGTGCCCTGGGTGATGCAGGCACCACTATTAGACTGTCTGCTAGAGTCCCAGATTCATTAATTATTTTTATCTGTTTACTCATGCTTGAGTTTCATTTG
This sequence comes from Pseudorca crassidens, assembly GCF_039906515.1. Classification (NCBI taxonomy): domain Eukaryota; kingdom Metazoa; phylum Chordata; class Mammalia; order Artiodactyla; family Delphinidae; genus Pseudorca; species Pseudorca crassidens. Next base: position 44,685,870 of record NC_090315.1, read on the forward strand.
TTGACCTTTGTTATTGTTGCCTAGAGGTCTTTTAAGGATCCTTAAAATTCTTCAGCCACCCAGCTTGGTTCACTGTGGAGGCTCCTACCTAGAGGCCTGGCAGAGGGAGGGTCATTCATAGTAAAACAAACAGTAAGTCATTTCCTCTTCCCTCTTTAGTCTCACCTTTCATCAAACAAGGGAGAAGGAACCATATTTAATAAACATCATCCATTAGATTAGATCAACAGTCTCCGAACATTGCAATTCTTCCAGAAACAGTATCTCTCTTGCCCTCACAGAAGAGCATGTGGTCAAGAGGAAATTGAATAAAGTTCTTTAATCAGCTACAGTAGTATTTGAATCATTTAATTTAATGGATCTGACAACCACAATTTATTTTTTAGGCCAATTTTAGCCAACCAGGAGAGCTGGCCCAGTCTGACCCATGCTTAATAAATCACCTCCTTGCCTGATTGTAGAAAGTTTGGGAAAGAGATTTTTCTGGGGCTTTTCAAACATAATCAAAACCAATCTGCCATGCTGTGTATGCCTGGCAGGAGTCCTTGGCCATGCTCCCTTCACATGGCCCTGTGGCTGTAGAGTGAGCCCTTGGGCTGGAGGGAGCTAAGGACACAAGGCAGGGAGCTGTCACCCCCGCAGCCTGTGCTTTTTATTCCTGGCTGCAGGTTCGCATGGCCAGGAAAACAAGTCAAATCAAATTAGATGCCAGACACATGCTGCTTAGTGCATCTCACCCTCTACTGCCTCAGGCTCTTCAACACCTGCTGAAACCTCCTCATTGGAAAAAATGAAAGAGGAGCTTCTGATTCAAAGTAACACCCACTGGGTCCTCGGTGTGGCCTCTACCAGAGTCACGTTAAGTCACCCGTGAAGTCCCAGTAAGGGGTGAAATGCAAGACCCCTCCTTCAGAACCAGTCTGACGTCAGCTGCATCTGAGCCCCTGGCAGACATCTCCTCTGACCTGCCGGGCAGATGTGGTTGGGCTGAGAAAAACCCATGGGACTTCATTCTGTTCCTACTGCAAGCAACAGCCACGTGAAATCAAGGGGCTTGATTTCAGGCCAGTCTTCCCATTTTTCTCCATCTATTCCAAAGAAACAATATGGCAGGAAGGAGGCTAGGAGACCAAGGCAGGGCTGGTGGTCTTCTTGGGAGTATGTAGCATTCTTGGAGACATAGTAGTGATAAGTAAGTGGCATTAAGAAAGGAGGAATCTGGTGTGGGTCAGTGCATGCAGGGAATTGTACGTTTTTCGTGAAATCCAGTTTCTTAGAGTTTCTTAGTTGGGGATGTATTGATGTCAGAATAGAACCATCAACAGCCAAGGTTACAAGGGGGAGTTGTGTCCCTGCAGGGATCCAGGGAAATCCTGAGCTGGAGCCAACTGTGAGAGCCCTCCAGGCCTCCTGGGAACTGTCCAGTCACAGGCAGCACCTCCATGGTGCTGGACCTGGGGCTGCTCACCCATCTTCTAGCTCTGGGCACCCCCTTCTCTGCAGATGAACCCTTGGCTCCTGCTCCCCCCAAAACCTGAACTCACACAAGCATGACTCTGGGTTCACTAATTCTAGTCATGACACTTGATCCAGTAGCTTGAGAGCCACTATTAACCAAGGAGACCCCCTTCTGGCTCCTTCTTGGGGGTCTCCAGGGGACAGAGTGGCTCGTGCACTCTTGTCAAGGTCCTGGGCAGCCAGGGCCACTGGCGTTTGTCAGGAAGCCCCCCCCGCCCCAGAACCTCCTCGGAGGGCATCTAAACAACAGCTGCCCATACTTGATAATGGGGGTGGGGACAGAGATTTGGGGGAGGGCTGGGGAAGCCCCTCCTCCCCTATTGGCACCCCAACCAGGCCTGACTTTTCCAAGTAAACTTTGACTCTGCCACTTACTCCTGTGTACCCTTGAGCCCTGTTCTGAATTTCTGATCCTCAAAAGTAGAACAGGGCTAACAGGAGCCCTTCCCTTCCAGGGTTGCTGTGAAAATTGAGATAAGAGTTCGAGGGCATAAACTATTTCAGAAATAATAAAGATAATAGATCTTTTTAACCTAGATGCAACCAGAGATCATAGAAAATGTAGATGAGTGTAGACTGGAGATACGATCTTGTTCTAGAAAGATGAATATGTTTTGAATTGCCACAAGAATGAAGTACATTTCATTAAAGAAAAAAGTAAGGTAATTTATGCACAGCCCTACAAACATGACTCATAAAATAGAACTAACTATAAAACAGTTTCTCTTTGTCTCCCTTTGTCCTTTAAATGTACTTATGGAGCTACGTTTTCCCTATAGCCTCTGGATGAAATCTAAGCTAAATCGCCTACTGACCCCTTCTTCACCCCTTGGCTGATGTCTTTTTGTTCCTCCTGTAGGCTTTCTTGATCAGGCTATAAGACAACCCCATGCTGGCTCTCTCATGTCAGCAGCCACCTCTCATCCTCTGGAAGTGTTCGCTCCTCCTTTGCCCCCCTGATCTCTGGGCATGCAGGCGGATCCCGACGCGGCTGCTCTCCTAGCTGCACTGCTAAGCCATCTGGCCAGCCTGTCTCCTGCCATCAGGATTTCTCTGGCATGAGTCGCCCCAGTTCACTGTGTCCCTGAAGCTCCAAAGGACATGTCTTGAGCTTTCTGCGTGGTCTCACAGAAGCTCCTTTCCCCAAGCTTGAGGTGAGGAGCAAGCATCCTTCACTATCCTCCTGGGAAGAGGAGATTCACAGCACCAACTCTCCAGATATGCCCACAGAGCCCAGCACACTGCAAATGCCCAGTAAATGGCAGCCATCCCGGGCTCCTGATCCTGCCTCCCAGGGCTGAGGAAAGGGCTCTGTGGCCACTGGGCCTTCACTGCCCCTGTCCTAAGCAGTTCTAAGCCCTAAGTCCCAAGGGCAATCCCAGGTCCCTAAGTGACACAGTTATTGAGAAGAGAAACTGGGATTCCACTCCAAGCCAAAATTGCCTTCCTGGTCTTTGCCAACTGTCTCCAGGGAAAAGAATACTCCCCACCCCTACATTATGAGGGTAGGTGAGCAGGTGAGAAGAAAGGTGTCCCGGACAGCCACAGAAACATGGTGGATGTGGCAGTGTCCCAAGCAGGCACCAAACAACCCCCACATTGGCTGCCCTGCTGGATATGCTGTCCTGTTAAGGACCTACTCAGGGAGCCCAATGAGAGCTGAACTGTGAGACCCCTTGCTCAGGGTGACCAAAGGGGTTTCAGGAGGTGCCAGGATTGGAGGCAGAATGAAAAACATGCCCCAGGAAAGAGAAGATGAGAAAGCTGGGGAAAGGAAGGCAGTAGGTGTAGGAGGGAGGGAGGACCCGAGTCAGAGTTGTCTTGGGCACAAACCTAGGGTCTGAGGGTCAGCCCAGAAGCCCTGGGGCAGGGATCTGGGTCCTGTTTTCAGAGTGGCCCCGGAGGAGACAAATGGTCTGGAAGGCAGTGCCCTAAGGATGTCCACACCAGCAAGCCTATCTCAGATGATTAAGTGGCAGCAGATAAATTTAACTAAATGTGAGTAATGAGAACACAAAGGGGAAGTGAAGAGAAATAGAATATTTTAGCAACATAAGGAAATGAGAAGAAAATGACTTTGCAATGAAATGTCAAACTTCTGTGCCTGGAGGAGATGTAATCTGGTCATTGCAGGCTTAGGGGAGCGGGGGAGTCTGTGGTTATTTCAAGAAAATTTTAATTCACTTTAATTTAATAACATATGGCCAGATTCTTTTGGGGCAATGTCAGGAGACAGAACTGGGAGTCAGAGAGTGCCAGCTCTGCTAACTGGAGTGTTTTTGGTTGTTTTACAAGGAGAAGCTGTACTTAAATTCATTTCACCTATCCATCCATTCATTCAGGGAGTGAATCTTAAAACCTGAGGATTAAGAAGACAAAAGACACAGTCTTGCCTACTCCTGCCCTCAGGAGATCCTGGTCAGTTGGGGTGACAGACAAGTGAACAGAAAGTTACAGGGTAGGGACACATTCTGGACCTAATACTTGATGCTCAATAGAAGTTTGTAGAATGAAAGCATGATTGAAAGGTTGGTTCTGAAAAGGCCAAAAATTCCAAAAAGGAGTGAATATCAAGGTGGGTCTTGAAAGATGGGTTCCCCAGCTAGGCATGTAAGTCAAGGGAAGTCCAGGTAGAAGGGACTGCGTGTGACAAGGTAGAATGGACCACATGTAGCAAAGCGGTGCTGATTATAATCATGGGGCTGGAGGAGATTGCCCAGGGAGAGGGGCAGGGTGAGAAGAGGAAGAGGACAAAGAAGAGACACAGGATCCATGGACCCTGATGAGAAATAACACCCTGAGGAAGGCATGCACTGAAGACCTCCCAGTCCACTATTACTATCGCTGAAATTTCTACTGCAGCCCACAGTGCCTATTCATCCTTGGAGCTTCAACTGAGACATCGCATCCCCCAAGAAGTTTTTCTGGCTCAGGCTGGGGTGAGTCCCCCTTCCCCACGCATGCTCCCAGCACACCCTGTGCCACCATCCTTGTCACGGCCCACCCCAGCCCCATGTTGGGTTCGTTTGTCTGTATGCCTGCCCATCTCCCAACTGAAGCTGCCATGCCCAGCTCTGGTGGTGCCCCGACTACACTGGTGCCTCTCTGGATCCTGGCCAGGCTGTCCTGTCTATGGGATCCCATCCTAAGGATGGACAAAGTCCATCCGGAAAAGCGGTTCCAGAAGCTGAGGTCTGAATTAAGGGCTGTTGGCTGGGTCGGAGGGTGGAGTCTGACCAAGGGAAGAGTGTTTTAGTTCATATCACATCGAACTTTTGCACTTTTAGAGGGATTCTGGAAGTGCCCTGGGTAACAGCCCTTCTTATTCCCAGAACTCTGGCTGGGAGGGGTGAGTGGTTAGGGTTATTGGGCCTGGGCAGCAAAGCCAGAGAAACATGGCCCCAGGGCAGAGAAGCCGGAATGGTTGGACCGGCGGGACGGGGAGCGGGCCCGCTGAAGCCAAGGCTCAGGACGGGGCCTAGCAGAGAGGGGCCTGTACGAAAGCCGCCTCTTTGGACAGAGCTGCCTGCGGAACACGCCGCCCAAGGGAAAAATGACAGAGCTGTAGGTGTCCGGAATGTCCGCTAGGGGGAAACAGAGGCTAAGCCACCTGGCGGGTAGCCATGGTAACCGCAGAGCCAGCTGCTGAGTTATCCCTAGACTCTGGCAGGGAGGTAAGGAGAACGCCCAAGCAGGGTGTTGCGAATGCTCGCGGGTCTGTGGCCATCAGCTCCAGGCAAGGACGAAGGACCCAGGTGACTTTAATGTTTTCTCACCTCCACCCAAGTCACACTTTTGCCGGTTGAGCCAGGCATAGCAGTTGTGGAAGAAAAATAAAATGGGGTTTTGGATCAGCCAAACCAGATCCTTCATTTTAAAGATGAAATAGAAACCCAGAGAGGGAAAGACAGTTGCTGGAGACCACACAACAGCAGTCCTGTAAATAGAGCTGAAGAGAAACTGGTGAAAAAAAGGAAGAAAAGTATGCAAATGACCAAAGACCAATCTGGCAATGTGCTCTAATTTTTTTATTACCATTTTTTAATTTAAAATGTTTTAAACACACATGTGTGTATGCATATCTGGAGCAGCAGGGGCTCAGAAAATTTGAGCTGTAGGTGCTCAGTGAACTTTTGTTGAATTTAAAACAGTTTGGGGGCTTGTGGAGGCTTCAAGCTTGACTTGAGCGTGGGCTGGCAGGGTCAGTAATGGTCAAGAAACTGACCAAGATCAAACCTTATCAGATGTCACCATGGGGTGTCTGTGACAAGGCCCCAGATGCTCACAACTCACTATGTGTGTCTGGGGGACTGAGTGTCCAGTTTTTCCCTTTTCTACCTTCCCTACCCTGTATGTCTGAGGGAAGAACTTTCATTAGATTGCACCAGAGACTAACTGGTACATCCATACAATATAATAGTACTCAGCAATAAAAAGAAATCAACTATTAATACACACAACAACTTAGATGGACTTCAAGGGCATTATTCTGAGTGGAAAAATAGGCCAATCTCAAAAGGTCACATACTCTGTTATTCCATTTATATAACATTCTAGAAATTACAAAAGTATAGAGATGGAGAACAGACCAGTGGTTGTCATGGATTAGAGAAGGGAGCGAGGCAGGTATCACTATGACAGCACAGGGAGTTCTTTTGTGGTGATGGTAGCTTTGTGTCTTGAATGTGGTGATGGTTGTATTATTCTATACAAATGATAAAGTGCCATAGAATTATACACTTAGGACATTAAAAAATACATGCAAAATAGGTAAAATCTAAGTAAGGTTTGTAGACTAGTTAATTGTATTGTGCCAATATCACTTCTCTGGTTTTGATAATGTGTTATAGTTACATAAAATGCCATTATGGGGGCAGCTGGATACTGGGTACATGGAACCTCTCTGTACTACTTTTTGTACGTTCTTGTGAGTCTATAATTACCTCAAAATAAGAATTTTAATAAAAACTGTACTAGTGAGTAGCTTTATTCTGTTTTGAATGTTTTGAGTTTGGAGGTGGTTAGCGTAATGTATCATCTAGGACTCTAGTTACAAGAGTCAGAGAAGCCATTTTAAACTGGCATAGGACAAAAAGGACATTATTGGTGCATGTGATCAAACTATGGAACAGCGGGGATAGAGCTGCACACACGTCCAGCTAATGTAGGAATCACACAGACAAAATTCTCTTTCTTGTTTTCTCTCTCATTCCCCTTTCCCATCCCCTTCTCCCATCCCCCATCTCCCATCCCTTCATAGAAGAGGGAGAAGAACTTCTCTCAAAGAAAGGGGATGCTGTTACTGAGATATGAGGGAAGGGATGTTGGGCAGAGGGGGAGAAAAGATGTCCATTACAGCATGTTAAATGGGGTAACATTTTAAAAATTTATTCATTTATTTATTCAGGCTTCACCAGGCCTTAATTGTGGCATATGGGCTTCTTAGTTGCAGCATGCGGACTCTTAGTTACGGCATGCATGCGGGATCTAGTTGCCCCACCAGGGATCGAACCCGGGCCCCCTGCATTGGGAGTGCAGAGTCTTACCCACTGGACCACCAGGGGAGTCCCTAGCATATTAATGAAAACAGCCCCTGAATCTATTAGAAATAAGGAAACAACTTGGTGGTACAGTTCAAAGTGCCAGTGTGGTGGCCTGCATGCACAGTGATCATCAGGTGAGTCTCAGTGCCAGCCAGGCTCTGGCCTGAAGACTAGTGGGTGGGTGGTCCACAGAGGGGCATGAGCTCTGGGGAAAAGCTGTGCTGAGCCTACAGTGTCAGAGGCAGGCAGAAGAACCCATTGGAGGGCCCTTGGAACAGGATCACCAGGAACTCAACTGTAACATAGGAGGATATATGCACAGAGTCAAGAGCATGCCTGAGACAAGAGGCCACTTGAATCCAGGATCTGACACTTGGTAGCTGAGTGACCTTGGCAAGTTTCTTAAATTCTCTGAACCTGTTTCCTCACATGTAAAATTGGGATGAGAATACTTCATAGGTTGTTAAATTCAGTTGATATAGTGTATGTAAAGCACCTAGCCAGGTGAAAACTGCCAGGATCTGAGTTATTGTTATGCCGATAACTTTACAGCAGTAGAGGGTCGTAGTGGCAGGCAGGTGGCGCTCGAGCCCAGCGCTCTGCCGAAGGACGCCCTGGAAGCTCCAAATTGAAGCAGGTGCTTTGGTCATATTTGAAGAGGAGGACCCGAGCGCTGAGACTCGCTTCCCCAGAGTCCCACTCGAAGCTTAGCCAAAGATCTCTCAATGGAGGGCTGAAGCTACGCAACCCCCACTCAGCGCCCCGTCTTGTCCTCCTGGCTCGAGTGTGCCCAGAAGACAGGCGACCCGAGTTCCTTGTTGCTCCGGGAATCGCTGGTTCTTTGGCTTAACAGGGTCGGATTTGAGCGAGCTACTTTCGCCGGGTCCCGTCTCCCCTCACGAGGAGTTTTCGTGGAACCCAGCGGGTGGAACATTTTAACGAACGTTTTAAAGTGACTGGAACTTGGATATTCTTGTGTTATGGGAGAGGACCCAGCCAGAAACCTGGACCCATGGCGGGCCGAGTGAGGAGCTGAAAGTCAAGTCCAAGTGGGCATTAAAAGACAGAGCAGGTAACATGGAAAATATTTAGCCTTTGCCCTGCTAAAGACAAAGTTCTGCTGAGTCTCGCATCTTCTGCTCCCCAAACAGAGGGGCAGCCTCCCGCCCACCAGCTTGCGGGGTGTGAAGAGGCTTTGGGGTACCACTAGGGTACCTGGAGGCCCCCGCTGATCTCCCTGGCCCGGCCCGCGTGCCGGGAACCTGGACTGGACCTTCAAGTCTGTCTTTTCAGCAGTAGGACTGCGGGTGTGGAGCAGATGCTGAGGCGGTTGTCATGGAGACAGGAGGGCGCGGAGAAGAATGTGGTTCTTGATTGGCTGGGAGGCTTGTTAGGGCCAGCGGGCGCTGTGGTCAACCCGAAAGTGCAGACCTGCTTGAGGAAACTGGCCACTCGGATGTCTGCGCTTTGCGGCCAGTCCACAACCGCCCCCTGACCTTCAGCAGCAGAGCCTGGCAGCGTAGGGCCGCGCTTCCCCTGAGAGGTGCCCCGACTCTTCCATCCAGAGGGCTGACCTCCAGATGAAGGAAGGGGACTGCGCCTGGGACCCAGGAACGGCGTCCAGAGCTGTGTGAGGCTGCTCTTGGACTCCCCGCGGACCATCCCCCCATTCCTCAGCGGGTTCGGCTTCCTCCCCAGGGCTCAGAGCCCGGTGGGACCTCCGGAGCGGCAGTCAGCTGACAGGCACCAGTTACGTCGCCCATCTGTGGTGCACCCAGACCTTAGGTGAGCTGGTTCAGGAGGAGGGTTAGGGGTGGCTCTGGTTCGGTGCGGCATTTCAGAACTGTGAGGAGGAGCCAGTGATTCCTCCCAAGTGTGTTCATCCTTCTGTTAATCTGTCTATGCAGAAATCCAAGCTAACCACCAGAGCGGTGTGAATCAAGGGGCTTTGCCCCCAAAATCTCCAGTTGGTCCCTTCTCAGGTTTTATAAATGATCCTTGAAATGGACAATTGGAAATTTTAAAATCTTAGGTTAAAAATGAATAAACGTATCTTTGCACCATTTTGCTATTCTACTGCTCTTGAGTGCTGAAGGCATACGCACACTCAGCTCCAGCCCAGCTCGGGTCTCCCTCCTATTTCTCAGAGATCCCTTCTGAGCCCTGGACCTTGTGATGAGTGACATCTCTATACACACCTCATTCTTTCAAAGGTAATCTGTCTTTTCTCTCACTACTTTTAAGATCTTCTTTGGTGTTTTTCGGTTTCACTATGATATGTCTAAGCATATATTTCTTTTTATTTATCTGGCTTGGGATGTTGGTATTCCAGAATCTGTAGGTTTGTATCTTTCATCAGTTCAGAAAATTCTCATCCTTTATCTTTTCAAATATTACCTCAGTCCCCTTCTTTTCTTCTTCTGGAACACAGTTAGATATATTATAACTCTCTGCTTTTTTCATCTTTTCCTTCTCTTTGTCCTTTTGTGGATAATTTCCTGAGGTCTAGCTTCTGTTCACTGTTCACTGGTTTTCTCTCCAGCTATGCCTAATCTGCTGTTAACTCTGTGTGTGAAGTTTTAAATTTAACTTACTGGGACTTCCCTGGTGGCGCAGTGGTTAAGAATCCACCTGCCAATGCAAGGGACACAGGTTTGAGCCCTGGTCTGGGAGGATCCCACATGCCACATAGCAACTAAGCCCATGCGTCACAACTAGTGAGCCTGTGCTTTAGAGCCCGCAAGCCACAACTACTGAGACCGCATGCCACAGCTACTGAAGCCCGCACGCCTAGAGCCCGTGCTCTGCAACAAAAGAAGCCACTGCAATGAGATGCCCACGCACCGCAACGAATAGCCCCTGCTCACCGCAACTAGAGAAAGCCCATGAGCAGCAACGAAGACCCAACGCAGCCAAAAATTAATTTAAAAAATAAATTTAACTTACTGTAGTTTTTCATTTATAAAAATTCTACTTGATTCTTATTCAGTTCTGTTTCATAATATTTTAACAATCTTGATCTCTACTCATATACTCAACCCCTATTTGAGTTTATTAAAATAATTTTTGAAATGTATTAGATGTATTATAGTAAATTCTGTGTTTGAGAATTCCCTCTATTTGATGTTGTTACAAATCTGATTATACAGTTTTTTCCTACTGTCTGTCATTCGTGGTTCCCTGTTTTCTATATATGTTTCGTGATTCAAGACTGTGAACACATATTTCTTAGGAAGGTAGTTTCCTCCAAGCAGGATTTGTGTTTGCTTCTGCCAGATGCCTGGAAACACCATTAACCTGGGACCAATATTAACTAAAATTTTAGCTTGCAGTTTTTTAGAGCACCCAGGGACTGTGAATTCAGGTTGCAAATCCACATGGGAACCAGCTTGTGGTTAGAAATTCTCAGGGGAAACATTTTCTACCTCTTCCACTCATTGCCAAGGTTTGAAACAGGCAATTTACCTTGCAGTCTCCACCAGGAGGGTGTTCACCCTTGGAGTCCCAATTTGAATTGGGGTGTGTGTGTGTGTGTATGTGTCTCCTATTAGATATCCTACTTTGGGTGGGATTTGAGTTTCATCACCTGGCCCCTGTGCTTACAGGACCATGAAAAATAAAGCTCAAGTTTGCTTCATTTGGCAAATGATTTCCAGGTGAGAACTAGTTTTCAGTGATCTGTCTACCACTCTATCAGTTTTGCTTCATTTTTGGCTCTGTGTATTCCTCACCAATTTTCTAACTCATCAATCCATTTAAAAAGATTTTTAAAATATTTCATCCAGCATTAAAGTTATGAAGTCACACTGGCAGAAATGGGGGGTGCATTTGTGAGTTCTTTAGAGGAAACCCACCAATACCAGACTTGGGAGATCTGGCTCTGCTTCAACCTCTTCTAACCTCCTCAGCTTCTTCTCATACCCATGTAATTACACAGCCTCTAACTGTGGTGAGCTGCACCCATCCCCCACCTCCCCTGGGGGCTAAAGCCCAGTCGTTTTCCACTGCATCCACTTACTACACAAATAATGAAAATTCAGGCTACTCTTCTTACACTCAGCCTGTTCTTTAACTCCCCTTTCCCTTGCTTTGGGGAGGCCTTGGGGTAGTTTATAAACCCTCCTCTTCTTCTGGGTGCTCTCTGTTTTCTTTCTCACACTTATCTTGGTGTGAGGGTAGAACCTCGCATTCTCCACTAGGTGGAGGGCTTGCTATTCTGAAGAATTCTTCCTTTTCTTTCCCATCCTAGTCTCCTTATACAGCCTGGGAAAGAGGGGTGGTGTTGAGGCAATGGTTAATAGAAGCAGGGCAAATTTAGAACACGGTCTGCTTCTGTAAGACCTGAGGGTGTCTAGCCCCAAATTTTTTGTCTTTTTCTTCCAGTTGTATTGAGAAATAATTGACATACAGCACAGTATAAGTTTAAGGTATACAGCATAATATTTGGACTTACATCATGAAATGATCATCACAATAAGTTTAGTGAACATCTGTCATCTCATATAGATGCAAAATGAAAGAATAGAAATAAGATTTTATGATGAGAACTCAGGATTTACTCTCTTAACAACTTTCATATACAACATACAGCTGTGTTCATTATACGGCTCATTGTTGTACATTACATCCCTAGTACTTACTTATAACTGGAAGTTTGTATCTTTTTGACTGTCTTCATCCAATTCCTCTCCCCCTACCCCCTGCCTCTGGTAACTACAAATATGATCTCTTTTTCTGAGTTTGTTTGTATGTTTTTTATTCGGTTTTGAAGTATAATTGACCTACAACACTATGTTAGTTCCTCTTATACAACATAGTGATTTTTTTCTATACATTTCAAATGATCGCCACATAAATCTAGTTACATCACCCCAAAGATATTACTTTGTTATTGACTATATTCCCCACACTGTACATTTTATACCTGTGGCTCATTTATTTTGGGACTGGAAGTTTGTACCTCTTAATCTTCCTTACCTATTCTTCCCCCCTCCCCTTCTCCTCTGGTAACCACCTGTTTGTTCTCTGTATCTATAACTCTGTTTCTGTTTTATGTTTGTTCATTTGTTTTGTTTTTAAGATTCCACATGCAAGTGATATCATACAGTATTTGTCTTTCTCTGACTTATTTCACTTAGCATAGTACCCTCTAGGTCCATCGATGTTGTCAAAAATGGTAAGATTTCATTCTTTTTTATGGCTAATATTCTATTGTATATATACCACATTTTTATCCATTCATCTGTTGATGGGCACTTAGGTTGCTTCCATATCTTGGCCATTGTAGATAATGCTGCAATGAACATAAGGGTACAAATGTCTTTTCTAATTAGTGTTTTTTGTTTTCCTTGGATAAATACCCAGGAGTGAAATTGCTGGATCATGGTAGTTCTATTTTTAATTTTTTGAAAAATCTCCAACTGTTTTTCATAGTGGCTGCAGCACTTTACATTCCTACCAACAGTGCATGAGGGTTCCCTTTTCTCAGTGTCCTCACTAACAGTTGTCATTTGTCTTTTTTATAATAGCCATTCTCACAGCTGTGAGGTGATACCTCATTGTGGTTTTGATGTTCATTTCCTTGATGATTAGTGATGTTGAGCATCACTCATTTTCAACAGACAGCATTTTCATGTGTCTGTTGGCCATCTGTATGTCTTCTTTGGAAAAATGTCTATTCAGATCCTCTGCCCATTTTTAAAATTTGGTTGTTTGGTTTTTTGATGTTGAATTGTACGAGTTCTCTGTATATTTTGGATACTAACCTCTTATTGGATATATCATTTACAAGTATCTTCTCCCATTCAGTAGGTGGTCTTTTTATTTTATTGATATTTCCTGCACTGGGCAAAAGCTTTTTAGTTTGATGTAGCCCCATTTATTTATTTTTGCTTTACTCTCCCTTGCCTGGGGAGACATATCCAAAAAATATATGTTACTAGAACCTATGTCAAAGAGAGTACTGCCTATGTTTTCTTCTAGAAGTTTTACGATTTCAGGTTTTACATTTAAGCCTTTAATCCATTTTGAATTTATTTTTGTGCATGGTGTGAGAGATTATCTGGTTTGACTCTTTTGCATGTAGCTGTCCAGTTTTCCCAACACTATTTATCAAACAGGCTGTCTTTTCCCCATTTTATATTCTTGTTTCCTTTGTCATAAATTAATTGCCCATATAAGTGAGGGTTCATTTCTGGGCTCTCTGTTCTGTTCCATTGATGTATGTGTCTGTTTTTGTGCCAATACTGTTTTGATGACTGTAGCTTGAAATCAGGGGGAGTGTGATACCTCCAGCTCTGCTCTTCTTTCTCAAGATTGTTTTGGCTATTTGGGGTCTTTTGTATTTCCATACAAATTTTAGAATTATTTTTTCTAGTTCTGTGAAAAACGCCATTTTGTCTCTCTTTTGAACGCAGAAGAATTTAATCTCAGCTCTGAGTCCTGGTTTCCAATTCTGGGACAACAGGGAAATTTTCTCTTATCCCCTCATAGTAGTAAATGACCCATTGCTCCTGCTAACCCAGTGGTTCCCATCACATTCAAAGTAAAATCCACACTCCTTATCACAGCCTCTAAAAACCTTTGCTCCATCAAACCCCAGCCTACCTGTCCTACCTCTATGTCACTTACTCTCCCTCCCCCTCACTCTGCTACAGCTACATTAGGCATCAGTTTCTAAAACACATCGTTTGTTTCCACCGCGGGGCTTTGGCACCGTCAGTTCCTTCAGCCTGGAATTCTTTTCTCCCTCATGTTCCAGCAGTTGCCTCATTAGGTCTCAGTCTACTGAGTTCCTGCTTCAGAGAGGCCTCCTTAGACCACTCATTCATATTTCTGAATGATGCCTTCTGTTTGTTCCACAGCATCATATTCAGGCGGCAGTGGTGGAAAGCATTATTTTTTTTTAATGTCCATCCTTTTGATAAAGCATGTAACAAAAAGAACATTTACTTGCAATCATTTTCTACCATGTGAATATGTGATACTCTAATGTTAAAAAATCAAGTGTAACTCTAGGAAGTTTTTAGACTATTTGTGATATATAAAACGTAGTTATAGAGCTTCCCTGGTGGCGCAGTGGTTGAGAGTCCGCCTGCCAATGCAGGGGACGCGGGCTCGTGCCCCGATCTGGGAGGATCCCACATGCCACGGAGTGGCTGGGCCCGTGAGCCATGGCCGCTGAGCCTGCGCGTCCGGAGCCTGTGCTCCGTAACGGGAGAGACCACGACAGTGAGAGGCCCGCGTACCGCAAAAAAAAAAAAAAAAACCCATAATTATATAAATCTAATTCTTTGAGTTGAAATTTCCATCATTTATTTATTTCCCCAAGTACAAAATCCTGAGCAATAGGATACCAAGTAATGAAATAACATGGCAGTGGCACAGTTTGCTTTTGAATACTGTTCGGGAGGCTACGGATTCATCTGAAGGTTTTTTGTTTTTTTCTTTCTGTAGTATCAACTATTTCATCAAGTATCTTGGCCGTAATATTCTATATATGTGGTCTGGGGAGTCAGTGTCCAAACCTTTGGTAGTGACCCACGGATGAAGACGGCATAGAAGAGGCAACGTTGCCCCACTCCCTTCACTGTCTTATTCCTACAGCTGAAGTCAGTACGTGAAATTATCTTGTTGATATGTTTACGGTTTTTTTTTGTCAGCCTCGTCTACAGGAGTGCATACTCGCTCCCAGAAAGCAGGATCTTTCCTGCCCGATCTACCGCAGTATCCCGCCTCTAGCAACACGCCCCTGGCACAGAGAAGACGCTCAGTGACTGTTACTGGAATAAGCGGACGCAGGAGTACTCAAGCCCCACCCTCCGACCCGTTGGGCCCGGATAGCGGTCCCCACTGGGGCGCCTCGGAAAGCTAAGCGTCCTACCAGGCAGCCTCCGTGGGACCCATGCGCGGTGGCCGCTGGGAAGTGTACTAGCGCGCCCGCCGCGGCCCGGCGGTTACGGGAGAAAGGCTCCGCATGCGCAGGCGCACTTCCGGCTTTGCCCCGCCGCTGCAGCCATTGTCCGGCCCAGGTGCGGCGAAGGCCGCCCCTCGGACTTCAGAGTTGCAGAGGACTGAACCGGCACCGGGGACTGGAGGAGCCGGCCCGAGCCCTGGGTGGGCCTGAGGTCTCGAAATCCGTAGTCCCCAGGAGGCGGTGATTCCGAGTGCGCGGGTTGGGGCGGCACCTCCCACGGGCTTTGCGCGTGAGCGTTCGGCCGCGCCCACCATCCTGCGGGTGGGACTGGGCGTGGCCGGAGGAGGGTGTCTAGGAGGCGGTGAGCGTTTAGTTTTGGGGAGGCAGGCCCAGCCAGGGCCCGCGCACCGCCTCATCTCTCTACCGTGGAGAAGTGGCTGCGGGGCGGAGGCGGGCCGGGCCTGGCGGGGCGCGGGCTGGTTGGCAGTTACAGCTGGCTGAGGGGGCCCTCTCCTCTCTCCCCAGACCCTGTCTAGGAGCCGGGCCCGGCGACGCAGGAATGGCCCCAAGGCCTCCGACGGCCAGGCCGCAGGTGAGCAGCCCGTTCCTACCCCGGGGCGTATTTGGAGTAGTCATTGTTCACTGCTTGAGCGACCTTCCTTTCTGGCTTGCTTGCCCCCTCGGAGCCTCCTAGCCTTGCAAAACCAAGGTGTCCAGAGCTGGGGGGAAAGGGCTTCCCCAAAGGAGGGCTGGTAGGGAGGAGGGGGACCAGGGCGGGGTGGTCTTGTGGGAGGAGTTAAGAGTGGATGTATTAGGAAGCGTCAGTGTTGAGAATCCTGAGGGCCAAGCCAATTCCTTGAACTCTGTCCATTAGGAATCTAGAGGGTCGGGTGACAGAATAGAAAACTGTAGAGGGGAAAGTGACTGTGAGTGAAGGAGAGAGGAGCCCTAGCTTCTGACCCAGGGGCCATAGAGAGACCTTAAGGGACCAAAGAAGCCTGGTCTGAACTTGCCTAGGAAGAGCCTGGAGATGGGCTCTTCCCGGGCAAGGAGGAAAACAACAAGGGAGGACGTGTCCCGTAGCTTTACATGTTTTTTTCTGCTTTAACAGAGGTATAATAATGCACGTCCCCAGATGTCCGGCCTTCAACTTAATTAACATAACGCTGATTTGTGAACCCATTTATTCTTGTGAGACAGGAGGCGTTTTCTAGAAGCATCACAACTCTGAGCTTACCCATTGATTTACAGACTCTTATCAGTGAAAATATAACAAAGTTCAGATGGTATTTTAATCCACACTCTTTACAATTAAGGAAAAATCACAGATTCTAGTTGCTACGGTGTGAGACAAATCAGGTAAAAATACCAATGTTCTTTAAAAGCAGTTCACAGTAAATTAAACACAGCATATAATGCCTTTATATTTTTTTACTTCTTGTTATATGTTTTTGTTTTACAGGGGTGAGCTTTAAGGAGTAAGACAAGTAACAGTACTAGAACAAAACAGTTGTTTTGTTTGAGGAGAGCCAGAGCAAATCACTGTCATCAGCACCTTTCCGTATAAAGTGTTTCCTCAGTAGGTTTTGAGAATTCAGATGACTTAACTCACTTAACACCTCATAGGGGTGTTGATCATTTCCGCAGCGTGGGGGTGGGAGTTGCCTTTTGATGTGAAAATGAATCTGTGTTCTGAACAGTGAACTTTAGGGACCTCTTTAAACTTCACTTTTAAAGCTGTGTTCCCAAAAGCACTCAGTTATATTCTCATGGAATGGCCTGACAGTGTTCACTTGGGTTACCTGACTTAGGCTGCAGATAATGACTGGGGATGGAGGACAGGACAGAACAGAACACTGGCCCTACAAATGGGGCTTTTCAGGCAGAAATTTCCCTTTGTCAGTGGTTCCCCTTCTCTGAGCCTGGCCCTCAGAGGAATGCAAAAGATGAGCAGTTGAGTCATGTGACTACTTATCCAGGAAGTTAATTTAGTGGGGGAGGACAGCCTCATGCAGAAGTATAGCACCAGAAAGGTGGTGTCAAGTGTTGCTGCAGAGATCCAGTGACTGCTGTGAGTGCAGAAGGGAGAGGAAATTCTGCCTGTGGGAAGAATCAGTGGAGATTTCACCTTTGAACAGGGGCAGGGTCTGAGCCGGTGAAAATGAAGGGTGTGGGGGTAGAGCTGATTGACTGTGGGTCAGGGGTTGGGAGGCAAGAAGATGAGGGGCCTATATCCGAAACCATTGTCCTGTGTGACAGTGGGTGTGGGCTGCAGGCACTGCGTAGATGAGAATACAAGGGCGTTTGGACTTTTTTCTCTTTGGCCTTGGTAATCCATTCATTCATTCATACATTCATTCAGCAGATAGTCATTGAACCCCTATGAAGTGTTAAGACACTTTTCTAGGTGGTTGGTATACATTAGTGGACAAAATTTATAATGGTCTTTGCTCTCTTGGAGCTTACATCTTAGAAGGAAGAGGCAAATAAGTAAGGAAATTGTATGATATCCTAGAAGGCATCAGTACCCTAGAAAAAAGATAAAAGGTAGGACTTCCCTGGTGGCACAGTGGTTGAGAGTCCGCCTGCTGATGCAGGGGACACGGATTCGTGCCCCGATCCGGGAAGATCCCATATGCTGCGGAGCGGCTAGGCCTGTGGGCCATGGCCGGTGAGTCTGCGCATCTGGAGCCTGTGCTCCGCGACGTGAGAGGCCTGCGTAACGCAAAAAAAAAAAAAAAAAAAAGATAAAAGGTAGAGAAGGATAAGGGGGATTGAGTAGGGAACTGGGGGCTTGTGGTAGCAGTGCTATTTATTTATTCATTCATTTATGTCTGCTGCGTTGGGTCTTCGTGGCTGCATGCAGGCTTTCTGTAGTTGTGGCAAGCGGGGGTTACTCTTCGTTGCGGTGCACGGGCTTCTCATTGCGGTGGCTTCTCTTGTTGTGGAGCATGGGCTCTAGGCATGCGGGCTTTCGTAGTTGCGGCGCCTGGGCTCTAGGGTACGTGGGCTTCAGTAGTTGCAGCACACGGGCTCAGTAGTTGTGGTGCACGGGCTTTGTTGCTCCACAGCATGTGGGATCTTCCTGGACCAGGGATCGAACCCATGTCCCCTGCATTGGCAGGCGTATTCTTAACCACTGGGCCACGAGGGAAGTCCAAGGAGTGCAGTTTAAATAGGGTGGTCAGGGTAAGCCTTATCCTTATTGAGATGATACCATCTGAGCAGACTTGAAGGAAGTGTGGGAGTTAACAACATTCAGGTCTGGGGGAGAGTGTTCTGGGTAGAGGGAACAGTGGGATGTGTGTCTGGTGTATTCAAGGAGCTGCAAGGAGGCTTTTGTAGCTTGAGCCAATGATTTTGAGCAGGGAACTGTACAGTTTCTTAGTTTTAAAGATGGCTGTGAATGATGTGCAGGAGCAAGAGTTTGAAAGTTGGGACTCCTGTGGTTGAGACCTTCTCCCAGGGCTTAGCTAACAAATACCTAAAGTGGTCTCACAGTGGGAGGGGAATGGGAGCAGAGATGGGCCGGGCGGAATACCCCCAAAATCCTTGGATTCTATGGATTGTTAGTAACTATAGCTGTGTAAACAACTATGCATTCTTTTTTTTTGTTATATGTGTACTATGTTTTTAGTTAGGATTTTTTTTTTAAGAAGATGTTGGGGGTAGGAGTTTATTAATTTATTTATATTTATTTTTGCTGTGTTGGGTCTTCATTTCTGTGCGAGGGCTTTCTCCAGCTGTGGCAAGCGGGGGCCACTCCTCATCGCAGTGCGCGGGCCTCTCACCATCATGGCCTCTCCTGTTGTGGAGCACAGGCTCCAGACGCGCAGGCTCAGTAGCTGTGGCTCGCGGGCCCAGTTGCTCCGCGGCATGTGGGATCCTCCCAGACCAGGGCTCGAACCCGTGTCCCCTGCATTAGCAGGCAGACCCTCAACCACTGCGCCATCAGGGAAGCCCTTAGTTAGGATTTTGAAAAGGTGTTTACCATTCTTTTTTTTTTCTTTTTTTTTCTTTTTTTTTTTTTTAACCATTCTTAAAGTTGAAGCCACCAGAAAAGTAAGAAATGGGGAAAGTTTTATAAGAAAAAGCTGCTTATGGAGACCAGGTTTCTTGGTGTTCTATCTTGAAGGGGAGGAAATGCAGAGGGACCAGGCCCTGGTCTCTATTGACTTCAGATCCCAAGAGAGCTCTGTGGTTCGGTCATCAGAATTGAACAGACCCAGCAAAAGCTGGCTCAGGTCACAAACTCAGATGAGATGCTCCAGGGAAACCAAGCCACTTGCTGAACCAGGTCAGGATGTTTGTGGCCAGGGATATTCAAGCTCCCTCCATACGGAGGTCCCCTTTCTTAACCTCTTCCTGAGCTGACTGGTGCTGGTCTTTAAGCTTCAGCTCAGACCCTCCTTCCCTTGGGTAAGGTCAAGTGCCTCTCTTGTGCATTCCTGTAGCACCTATGTACACTTGTCACAGTAGTGTCTCATGTCATATGGAGTGGTGTGCTTACCCATCCGTCTTGTACTGGGCTTTCTGCTCTTCTAGAGAAGGGCCACCTGACTCCTTTCATCCTTTGCTCCAAAGTACACACACAGTAAGTGGGTGTCACATGAGCGAACATTAATAACCACTTAGCCCCAGGCAGTGATTTTATACTTTCTGCATTTTCTGCTCGTCACATAGCAAAAATGTAATTTTTCCAGTTGCAGTGATGCTAATTTTCTGATAAAGCAATTGAATGAAACAGTGTGACTTTCGCTGTGCGCAGGCCTTCTCTAGTTGCAGCAAGCGGGGGCCACCCTTTGTTGCAGTGTGTGGCCTTCTCCTTGCAGTGGCTTCTCCTGTTGTAGAGCATGGGCTCCAGGCACATGGGCTTCAGAAGTTGTGGCATGTGGGCTCAGCAGTTGTGACTCACGGGCTGTAGAGTGCGGGCTTCAGTAGTTGTGGCACGTGGGCTCAGTAGTTGTGGCACGCGGGCTTATTTGCCCCATGGCATGTGGGATCTTAGTTCCCCAACCAGGGATCGAACCTGGGTCCCCTGCATTGGAAGGCAAACTCTTAACCTCTGGACCACCAGGGAAGTCCCCTCAATGACAACATTTTAAATTTCATCTCATTTTTATGAGGATTTTTCTTTTGTTCTTTTAAATCACTTTTATGGTTGTATTATAATGCTTTGTATGATATACTAAAATTTATTTAACCATTTCTCAGAGGACATTTAGGTTGCTTCTGAAGTTTCTGCTATTACAAATAATACTGGGATAAAATCCCATTGGTTACAATAGATAATTTAAAAAAAATTTTTTTTTCCGAGAGAGATCTTTGGCAGGTTTTGATGGCATGCTTATCCTTAATTTGTAGAAACATTCAGATTGCTTTTCATCTTTTTCTGTCTTTTGAAAGAATTTGCCTATAAAACATTTCGATCCAGGATTTTTATAAAGAGGATGACTTGGGAACAGTTTTCTCTGTTTCTTCCTCAATTATTTTCTCTCCTTTTTTGTGTCAACTTTGGTGATTTAGGATTTAAAAATTATCCACTTCACTAAGATCTTTCACATTTCTTAACACACTGCTAGGTATTTTACTGGTTTATCCCCTTATTTTAATTTTAATTTAATTTTAATTTTATCATTATTTTTTAATTTATTATTTATTTATTTATTTTTGGCTGTGTTGGGTCTTCGTCGCTGTGTGCGGGCTTTCTCTAGTTGTGGTGAGCGGGGGTTACTCTTCGTTGCGTTGTGCGGGCTTCTCACTGTGGTGGCTTTTCTTGTTGCAGAGCGCAGGCTCTAGGTGCACAGGCTTCAGTAGTTGTGGCACACGGACTTAGTTGCTCTGCAGCATGTGGGATCTTCCCGGACCAGGGATCGAACCCGTGTCCCCTGCATTGGCAGGTGGATTCTTAACTACTGTGCCACCAGGGAAGTCCCTCCCCTTATTTTTAAATTGACTTATTTTTTTATTTCTTCTTTTAGTATATTTGTCAGAGGTTTTTTTGTTCAGCCAGTATTTAAGAGGAGCCAGCTTTTAGATTTGGCTGTTAATGCCATCGTTTTGCCATTTGCCCCTACTATTTATAATCCAAGAATAGAATTCACTAATCTGTAATTTTTTTTTAATCCTCAAAATGACTCCTCATTTTCCTTTGGTAAGAATTACCCAGACTCTACTCATTCACTCAGCAGACATTTTTAGAATGCCTGCTCTGTGCCGGGTGGTATTCTTAACCAGGGTCACGCTTCAGAACCAGTCAGGAGAAGGTACCTGCTTCCTGTGGGGTGGCAGTAAGGCTTCAGTGAGAAAATTTAGCGAGGGGGTGCGTGCCCTGCGGTGAATGCTCAATAAATGTTAGTTGTTGCTTTTTTATAATGAATCATGTAAGGAGCTTTTAAATGTTGCCTGGTAGGGCCCTTCATGCATGACCAGTTTTTCCAAATTGCCTCTGTGATTGTGGAAAATTCCAACATGCTTAGTTTTGGAAACACTGAAATGAAAAGGAGTTTGAGAAATTGTTGAGGGAGAAAAACATGAAAATATAGCTATAGTTCTGAAATTGAGATGTGGACCCAATACTAAAGGTGGCAGGGATCTGGAAAAGCTTCAGAAGGGAAGGGACCATTGAACTGGTTCTAGAAGGATGACTTGGAATTTATCCTGTAGAGCTGAGGGAAGAAAGTACATGATGGTCAGAATAGGATGTACAAAGGCAAGGAAACATGGAAGAGAATGATGTAATCAGAGCAAAGAGTCCACTTGTCAGAAGCATGGGGTATGTGGCAGCAGGCAGAATTTAAGAGAAAGATGATTCTGTCACCTAGAGAGAATGGCCTGAGGTGGAGATCTGGAACAACCTAGAACAGTGTCGTCCAAAACAAGCATAAGCTACATGGATAATTTTAAATTTTCTAGTAGCCACAATGTAGAAAGAAACAGGGGAAGTTAATTTTAGTAATGCATACTATTTAACCTCATATAGCCAAAATCTTATCATTTCTACATGAATAAATATTTTAAAATTATTAATGAGATGTTTTATTTTTTTTTTTGGTACTAAGTCTTTGAAATCCAGTGTTTTATACTTAACGTCCTAATTTGGACTAGCCACATTACTAGTGCTCAGTATTCACATGTGGCAAGTGGCTACCATATTAGACAACATAGATCTAGACCATTAGGCCATTGCCTGGCCCAATGGCATTGTTGGCAAGGGAGGATTTAAGCTGGGTTTGAAAGGTGAAGGGAAGGGACTGAATGTAGGAGACATTTTTGAGGCTGTTGGTGATTCTACGGCATAAAGGAAAAATGAAGAGTCAAGGGTAAGGTCCAGGTTTCCAGTTGGGATACTGTAGATGGTGATGCCATTAGCGTCAGTAGGGCATCTGTGTATGTGTGTGAAGGTTAACAGTAATCATGTTACTTCTCTCTGTACGCACTTGTTAGGGATGCTGTTAACTCTCAGCTTACCAAACTGTTATTGTCCAGTATCATAGAGCACCGAGTACTTGAGTGAAAATGCCACACTGTATCCCAGTAAATTTAATGTATTCTAACTGGTTAAAGTAACTTGGTCTTAGAGGGGGGTAGTTTTTATATTACTATAATTGTATATAACATAAAAATTAAATATTATATACAATAGTTAAATTAATAAATAAAAATGTTACTTGTAGTATAAATACAGTATTTAAAAATATGTGATTTAAATAACTAGATTATTTTTACTCATTAGCTTCCAGGCTCTGGTTTTGAGCTTTGCAAAGTTGCAAAACTACAAAGTTTCCTGAGTTATAGTTTTAGGGGATTTCTCCTGCAGGGATGGTATATGCTAGAGTTGCAGGAGCGTGTCTTTTTATAGTTGGACATTTCCTTTCTGGATGTACTCTTCCACCCTTCTGCTCTTAAAACTCTTATTTCTTCAGTTCAGGGAATCCATGTTATAGATGAGAAAATTGGATCTCCAGGAGGTCTGTGATTTGCCCAAGGATATTACACACTTAACTTCTTAACTTAGTATGTGCTGTTTCCAGTTCTTTGCTTTGGGCTCCATCATTTGGCCAAGGTCCTCTTTATGTCAGCATGAGGAAGGGGAACATTTAATACTTCTTGTTAGTTTTTAAAAGGTGTTGATTATGAGGTCCAGTTAAATCTGGAAGAAGGGTAAGCAGTGTTTACAAGACATCACTGGATCATTTTATTACAGTCTGAGGTGTGACCTGCATTAGATGCCCTAAAGTTGATTTGATTCAGAGTGGCTAACTCACACCAAGGATCTCAGAGTACATTTTACCTATTTAATCTTGCAGACCACTGACTGTCCATTATGTACCAAAATGGTTCTGGCCAGTGGAGATTCGAAGGTGCCTGAGACAAGGTCTTGACCCTCTAGAAGCACAGTGAACAATAGGTAACAGTTGCCATAAGGTAGTGTCTTATGAGCTGTGCTGAAGAGAGGCCTAGGGAGGGGAGCTGGGGGGCGGGGGTTAGCCTAGACCTGGAGGTAGAAATGGAGCCCCTGAGGAGAGAACTTGAGTGAGTCTTTGTGGGAGAGTGTTAGCAGGCAGAGGAGGGAAGGCTGAACATTTTGAAGCAGCACTTGCAGAAGAGAAAGAGATCTTTTTTTTCAAGGAGGTGTAAGTGTTCTGCACACTGAATCATGGTGTACAAGGGGAAGAGAAGCTAGAGCTGAGGCTGCAGAAATAAGGTGAGGACTAGGTTGGAAGAGCTCAGAAGCTCACACTAAGGAGTCTAGTTTTTAATCTCAAGGAAAATTTATTAAATATTTATGGAGCCCCCACTATGTGCCCAGCCTCTTGTAGCCAATGGAGATTCAGCCATAAAGAAAATAGGTAATATTCCTACTCTCCTGGAATTTACATTCTGCTGTAGGATGCAGACTGTAAACAAATAAAATATGACACGTCAGGTGTAAGGACTATGAAAAAGGAAAAGAACAGAGAGTGACAGTGCAAGGTTGCGGGAGGGGGGGCGCTGTTTTATATAGCGTGGTCAAGGATGTTGGCTCTGGTGAGGTGACGTTTGAACAAAAAGCGGAAGGAAGTGAGTGGGGAGCCACATGCATATCTGCAGGAAGAGGCTTCCAAGTCAAGGAACAGGCAGAGTGAAGATCTCAAGGCAGAAGCATATGTGGTACGTTCCAGGAGTTGTAAGGAGGGCAGGGTGAGTAAAGGTAAGAGAGCAGTAGGTTGGGGATGAGGTTCAAGATGAAGTCAGGGAGATAGTGGGGGGCCAGATTGTGAAGGGCTGTGTAGCTACTATCGAGACCTTGGCTTTTACTTGGGATGAATTGGGATGCCATTGGAGGCTTTTTTTGGGGGGGGGATGCCATTGGAGGCTTTTAAGCAAAGGAATGACTTGCTCTGAAAGGTTTTAACAAGATGAGTCTAGTAGTTATATGGAAGACAGACTTGGGAGGGGTGGGGCATGAGTGGAAAAGGAGAGACAAGGTAGGAGATAGTAGCAGTGGTCCAGGTAAGAGGTGATGGTGGCATGGACTAGGGTGAGGGCAGTAAGAATAGGGAAAAGTGGGAAGAAATTAAAGGTTTGTATGCATGATCAAATTTGTTTTAGAGAAGTGACTCTGATAGTACACAGGAAAGAGTTGGTGGAACCGTGAGTAGTAGAACAGAAGTTACTTGTCCTGCCAGGGCAAGAAATGAGTGGCCTGGACTAGACATTTGTTTACTGGTTAGCACATTCTTTAACATTAGTTCAACCTATTTGGGGAAGCAGAATAAAGTCAGGAGGCCATGTGTTAAATACAGGGAACCAGTGAAGCAAAGGAATCCAGATTGGCTGCCAACTCTGTGTTCCTAAACCAAAGGGGCTATAAGTTTAGAGGACAGAGTAGGAGTGGAAAGGTGTTACTTCTCACAGCCTAACTTAAAATGTCTGCTTTGGTCCAAACCTTTTCTCTGTTAGCCATGTGCATCCCAAATCCAGCCTCCCTTCTCTAACTTCTCAGTCCCTGGGCTGGATTCCCACTCTTTTTTCTCCCATCCTAATGGTACTTACCTCTTAAGGCCCAGTGCATAGCCCACCTTGAAGCTTCTCTCCTGTACCCAGTTTTCCCTGCCCAGAACGCTGGTAGCACCCACTTTACTATGTATTGTCTCATGTCGTGCTCTAATAAACAACACATTTTAAAATAAACTGAAACCTATTCAAGGACTGCAGTGTTTTTCTTCTGCATTTTTATTCTGCCATGGTGCATATGGTAAAGCCAGGCGCCTAGTAAATATCTAGTGTCTTTTTTTTTAGCATCTAGTATCATCTTACCTGGCACAGTCAGATCCCTGACCTCTGTCAGAAAAATCTGCCACGTTTCAACCCTTCTCTGTTCTTGTGGGGACACAGCCACAGTGTTGAGCAGAAATGTGATATGGAGGAGGCACTGTTGTGTACGGATGCAATCATGCACCTCACCCAGTAGGAGATGGGGCCACTCTCCTTTTCTCTAAAATTCAGATCTCAGCTATCTCCTTAAGGCTCAACTCAGTCAGGAAACAGATATTTAGTGTTGGGTCAGGCACTTGCTAGACATTGGTATTCTAGAGTTTAAAAAAAAAGGAAAAGTAGAGTCCCTGCTCTCACGATGCTCACCATCTAACTAGGAAAACAAGCATTAAGTAGATTATTAGGTCTATTTCAATTGTGGATGCGCAAAGTGGCTTAAAGCACATGATATGGGGATTGACCCTCCATTGGGGGATCAGAAAACCTCACTGAAGATCTGCTAACCTACACCCGAAGTATGGAATTAGCAAGGGAAAGACAGATGGGAGGGTGGAGAGAGAATTATATCTTCCAGGAAACAGAAGTCCAATTCAGCTATAGCTAAGCACATGGGAGGAGGGCATGGAATAAGGTAGAAACCTTCACGTAACTTTCCCTCACTGCTCCAGTGAACTCATGGCTCTGCTTTCAGTGTCTTTTCATGCTGATTGTCTTTACATACTTTATTATGTACTTCTTGAGGTAGAAATCTAACCAGGACCAAAGGAGATATTTCAAGTTGGGCATAGTGACAGGTGTCCCATGGCTTAACAAGGCCTGGTGAGGCAAGACAGAAATCAACCTGTGAGCATCAGAACTGACTATTCAGAGGCACGAGAGTCCTTAGCCAATTTCAGTGGGTGTTGAGGAAGAAGTGATTGGAGTGGAGTAAAGCATGAAAAAATCTTTGACCTAGAAATTCCAATTCTAGCTAGCTAGCCTACAGGAATTCTAATATATTTGCACAAAGAGTGTGTATTGCAGTGATGTTTGTAATAGCAAAATATTGGAACTAATCCAAATACCTAATAATAAGAACTGATCGGGCTTCCCTGGTGGTGCAGTGGTTGAGAGTCCGCCTGCCAATGCAGGGGACACGGGTTCGTGCCCTGGTCCGGGAAGATCCCACATGCCGCGGAGCGGCTAGGCCTGTGAGCCATGGCCGCTGAGCCTGCGCGTCCGGAGACTGTGCTCCGCAACGGGAGAGGCCACAACAGTGAGAGGCCCACGTACCGCAAAAAAAAAAAAAAAAAAAAAAAAAGAACTGGTCCATTTATTCATTCACCAAGTTTTTCTAAGCATCCACTATGTGCTGGGCATCGGTCTAGGCACTGGGGGGCATATAGCTGTGAATAAGATAGGTAAAGTCCTTATTCTCACGGGACTTGCAATTGGGGAGACAGAAAAGCTAACAAATCTCATAACGATTAGAAGTACAAGTGTCCTTTTTCATCTGAATCTATTTGGTTCCTGAGTTCAGGTGGCAGGAATTTGGACAGTGAGCAATACCTGTTTTAGGAGAAAAATTAAGCATGGTAATATGATGCATAGTAAATTAGAAGGAGGTGCTAAGACACCTCTTCTGAGGCGGCGATCCTGGACCTGAGACCTAAACGTGGTTTAGGTTGACTGATTGTCAACCATGTCGCGATCCCAAGGCCCAGGGTGGGAACAGGCTTGATATATTCAGGGCAAGGTTAGCATGGCCAGAGCCCAGTGAGTGATGGGGGAGTTTGAATCTTGTTCCTAGTACAGTGGGGTGCTATGGGTTTTAGGCAATGGGTGTCTTATGGTACAGCTGTACTCTGCAGTGCTATGAAGCAATTCAAAGAAATAAGGTGAAATTATACATAGCACTAAGGAAAGACTTCCAAGATACATAGCTAAATGTGAAAAGCAGAATGTAGAACAATTTATATGATATTTCACAAAACAAGACTGTGTGTGTGTGAAACATGGAAAGGGACTGTTAAGTGTATACACCAAACTGTTAACAGTGGTTATTTGTAGGGAGTTTGTGTGGGATTGGTGATGGGGGTGAAGAAGGGCTGTCACTTTTTATTCCCTGCTGTATTTGGGTTTTGTAATGGGCAGTGAGGAATTGGTGATTGTATAGGAAAGGCTTGGCTTTGAAGGGAACAAGAAGAAAACTAGGCTTACAGGATTGCGGGACACATTGCCCCTCATGACTTTCCTGCCTGCCATATTAGATTCTCTATAAAATTGTATAACAACTAGTATATTTAACCCAACATTGCCCCCTCAGGATATCACACGTGTGATCACCATTTGTGATAGACCCTACAGTAGGTTCCCAGTTTTGCCATGGGAACATTTGTGGGGTTGATCCCTACTTGAGCAGGAATGTGTTCCTACAGGAATCGGTGACATTTAAAGATGTGGCTGTGAACTTCACCCAGGAAGAATGGCACCACATGGATCCCGCTCAGAGGCGCTTGTACAGGGATGTGATGCTGGAGAACTATAGCCACTTGGTTTCTCTTGGTAAGGACCACATCTCATTGTCTATGTATTGGTGGGTCTTTCCTTTCTCAGTTGCTAAGGTTGTGGGACTCATAGTTTGGGTGACTGTGAGCAGAGTGTACAGGGTTAGAGCTTGTTCATCTTGCTGGGACCCAGCTTTATGGGTTTCTGAGCCTGCTCTTTAGGTAAAAGGTCTTTCTTTTGCAGAACTGGAAATAGGCCATTTGATTGCATGACTCCTCAAGTTGCACCATTTTTTCCCTTCAGAGTTCCTGAGGATCAAGGCCTAATACTGACTTGTAGAGGGTTCTTTGTCTACTTGCACAAACAACCAAATCTTGTGTATTTACCCATGAGCAGGATATCAAGTTTCCAAGCCAGAGGTGATCTTCAAATTGGAGCAAGGAGAAGAGCCATGGATAGCAGAGGGAGAAATCCAAAGACCTTTCTGTCCAGGTAAATGAGGGAGAATCAAGCATGTAGGACAATGGCACAGCTGAGGGAGAGGGAAGCACCTTCAGATTGCTGCCTTGGGAGCGCCTAGACTTGTAGAAGAGGTTGGACCGTCTGGATGACACCTACCTGTATGTCTCCCTTCTCCATTAGGGTGTCTTGCTGCTGGTAGGTCTTGGAAGAAAAGGTACCTCTTTTTCCTTTCTGAAAGTAGCCCTTTGTCCTACACTCAGAATACCATCTGTCCCTATCCTATATCCTTACTTCTGGATTATTTTCTCCTTTGGTGTCCTCAGTACCCCTTCATTATTTAGAGATCTCTTTTCTTACTCATTCAGACATTAATTGAACTTCCATATCTCCTCCTTGTTTTTTCTTGCTGCTTTCACTGTCGAATGCCCCAGACTTGCAGGAAATACCCATAACCTTGATTCTCCCTCCCTCCAGACTTCTTTCCCTGACTGCACTCCTGTACCACCTGTCTGGCGAGCAACACCATCCTCCTTCCGTCCTGCACTCCTGTCCATTTCCTCCCTCCACAGTTCCTGGAGTATCATCCTCTCCTGGTTTCCCCACTCATTCAATGCTTCTTGGCTTTGGGTCTTTGGCTTTTCTTGCTTTTCCCTCATAGTGAATCTACCTTAAGGAGCCTGCCTTCCGGCTTCCTCTCCTTTCTTTCTATATTACCTCCCTATAAAAGGGTGCCTGCCTTCTGGTAGTTGCAGCTCTTTATTGTGTGCTGTAGACTCAGAATCATCCTTACTTGTACCCTGGTCACTTTTATTTTCTTCTCACAGGACCCCTCCACTTGTAAGTCCCACAACGTTCTTATTAGAGGTGTAAGATCTAGATTAATCATCTGGCATCTCCAGTCAGCACATTATGCTACATTGCCCATTATCCATTTCTCCCCTTGCCCATTAGAAATTACCAGGATTCCAGTCCCTCAGGCCAGACACCATAGTCAGTCTAGTCTTTTTCTTTCAACCCAAGTTATTTTCCTCCTTTGAGAAGTATCTTAGGTTTTCCTCCCTTTTAACTTGGACTGGTGACATCCTAAACCAAACCCCAGACTTAGATTATTATAATTCCCAGTTGAAATTGCTCACTGAATCTTATCTTTTTGTAATCCATACTGGATTTTTTAAATCATACTTTTATTGAGATATAATTCACATACCATAAAATTCACCCTTTTAAAGTGTACATTTCAGTGGTTGTTTTGGATATGTACAGAGTTGTGCAGCCATCACCACTGTCTAAGCAGTACATGTTCAACACCCCAATAAGAAATCTTATACCCACTAGCAGTCACTTTCCATTCCCCATACCTCCCAGCTCCTGGCAACCATTAATCTACTTTTTATCTCTATGGATTTGCCTATTCTGGATATTTTCTATATATGGAATCATAATATGTAGCCCTTTGTGACTGGCTTCTTTCACTTAGCATAATGTTTCAAGGTTCAGTCATGTAGCATGTATTAGAACTTCATTCCTTTGTATTGCTGAGTAATATTTTACTGTATGGATATATCACATTTTGTTTATCTATTCATCACTTCATGGACCATATTGGATTTTAATGCTTTATCTTCCTAAACCAGCCACCTCTGAAAGAACTTTGCTATTACTCCCTGTACCTCATTATAGGAAGCAGAAACTCCCTTGATTTAAAGGTCCCCATCATCCCTTCCAGTATTATCTTTCTATTCCTGCTAAAAAAATCTCCACCTAGTTTAAACTTTTTCTTGATGTTCTCTGTAAGTAGCATATAGTTTCCCTCATTAGATAATACTTCGTGCCTATCCAAAACCATCTATTCTTTAAGTTCAAGGTCTGTCTAATCCATAAAACTTAATATATGCTAATATATTTATTTGTTTCTTCCTTGATCACAAATACCATTTATATCATCTCTACCACAAAAATTCAGATTTAATACGTGCCATCTGATGGGTTTTTTATTAAGTCATCAAAAGATTGAGTCTTGTTTTTATTCTTAGATTTTAAGCTCCTGGAGAGTCTATTTATTATATTTCTAAATATTTTCTATTTGTATTGCAGAGCATGTAGAAAGCAGTCAGAAAATTACTTGATTGATTGTTATGGAATCTTGCTGGGAGAGAACTTTCTCATTCATTCATTCCAACAAACATTTCTTGAATGTCCCACTGAGAAGGATTCTAAAAGGAGTACAAAGCATTCTCTGTCCTCAGAAATTTAGAATTGAGTCTTGTTCCAGGGTAAGGAATTTGGGAGTTTAGGGCTCCTTAGTTACTGGGGGTTTTTTTCCCCTCCTAATATTTTATTATGCAAATTTTCAAATATTTGAGAAGTTGAAAGAATTATACAGTGAACACCATATACCTACCACCATGGTGCTATAGTTGTTAACATGTTGTTATATTTGCTTTATCACTTCGTCATATCTCTTTGTCTGTCTATCTATTAATCTGTCTTACCTTTGATGCATTTCCTAGTGAGTTGCAGACATGAGTACATTTCACCCCTACATGCTTCAGCATGTATATCATTGGCTAGAGTTCAATATTTGTTCATAGTTCTTTTTTTTTAGAAAATATTATATACAGTGAAATATATACCTCTTATATATGTACCATCCATTTGATTTTGACAGTGCATTCTCCCATCCAACCGAAACTTCTGTTGATATGGAACATCTCCATCATTCCAGAAACCTCCCTCCCCTTAGTTTTTAAAAGGTTACCTTTCTTAGAACCTAGACATTAATTAATTTTCTGCTATTAGTATTCTGAGGTTAAACAGAGGTTTAGAGATCGGTTTTTTAGGCAGATTAAAATAAATTGTTTTTGGTTAAGAGAGGTGATTAATGTAGAATCAGAACTCAAATAGACTAAAATCACAGCTGCGTGTGTAAGGGCAAGGATGATTTGCCTCCTGAAATAGTACTTTTTTTCCGCTTTGGGAAGTATAGCCCTTGATCTCGGGTTATGTCAAAGAATCATTTCAGTTAGATCACTGGCTGCAGATTTTCTCTGCAGGGTTTGAAGATGTGAAGCCTCAGAGGTGACTTTAAAGAAATTATGAAATGAATGTATTAGGAAGATAGATTCCATGGCAGTTTGTAAAATGGACGGGAGGCATGGATAGCAGATAGGACTCTGCAAGACAGACCATGATCCTATTCCATTTGTATCTGTGCCTAACTCTATCTTGCTCACCTGTTCCCTACTCCCTAACAAGCCCTCCTACATGGGCTTCCTCATTCTGGACTTATTCTTCTCTCTGGATCTGCAGTCTGCATTGTCACCTCTCTCTACTCTTCCTTTCTCCATTTTGGGTCTTCTCCTGAAGCTACAGGACTAATTTCAAAACAGAGTGATGTATAACATATCTCTTTCACTTCCTCATTCCTGTAGCAGTTTGTTTTAACAGGAGTGAATAGGGGACTTTTGCACTTTGGATTTCTTTCAGACTGGAGGACCAGGCCTGAAGCCAAATCTTCAAATCTGCAGCAGAGCATATCTGAAGTATCCCTTAGCACAGATGATCCCTCATGTACCACGTTAGAAGACACTTGGGATGTTAATGGCCAGTTAGAGAGGCACAAGGAAAACTGGAAGAGACATTTGGGGCCAGATGCATCCACCCAGAAGAAAATAATCACACCAGAGGAAGCTTGTGAGCAAAATAAATTTGTTGAAAATTCTAGATTGAACACAGACCTGGTTACACAACTGAACATTCCTCCAAGGTCTCATGAATGTGATACACTTGGGAGCAATTTGGGACATAATTCAGACTTACTCAGTCAGAATAATATCCTTGCAAAAAAGAAACCTTATAAATGTAATAAATGTAGAAAAGCCTTTATTCATAGGTCATCACTGACTAAACATGAGAAAACTCATAAAGGAGATGGAACTTTCCCCAACGCTACAGATCAGGGAATTTATCCTGGAAAGAAACACCATGAATGTACTGACTGTGGGAAAACCTTCCTCTGGAAGACACAACTTACTGAGCATCAGAGAATTCACACTGGGGAGAAACCCTTTGAATGTAATGTGTGTGGGAAGGCCTTCAGGCATAGCTCATCCCTTGGTCAGCATGAGAATGCTCATACTGGAGAGAAACCCTATCAGTGTAGTCTCTGTGGGAAAGCCTTCCAGCGCAGCTCCTCCCTTGTTCAACACCAGAGAATTCACACTGGAGAGAAACCATATCGATGTAATTTGTGTGGTAGGTCATTTAGGCATGGCACATCCCTCACTCAGCACGAGGTCACACATAGTGGAGAGAAACCCTTCCAATGTAAGGAATGTGGGAAAGCCTTTAGTCGGTGTTCTTCCCTTGTCCAGCATGAGAGGACTCACACAGGAGAGAAACCTTTTGAATGTAGCATATGTGGGAGGGCTTTTGGTCAGAGCCCATCCCTTTATAAACATATGCGGATTCATAAGAGAGGCAAACCTTACCAAAGCAGTAACTACAGCATAGATTTCAAGAGCTCATCTCTTACTCAAGATGAAAACACTCTCACTGAAGTGAAATCCTATCATTGCAATGACTGTGGGGAAGACTTCAGTCACATTACAGACTTCTCTGACCATCAGAGGATCCACACTAGAGAAAACCCCTATGATTGTGAGCAGGCCTTTAGTCAACAATCTATTTCTCACCCTGGCGAGAAACCCTATCAATGTAATGTATGTGGGAAAGCTTTCAAAAGGAGTACGAGTTTCATAGAGCATCACAGAATTCATACTGGAGAAAAACCCTATGAATGTAATGAATGTGGAGAAGCCTTCAGTCGACGCTCATCACTGACTCAACATGAGAGAACCCACACTGGAGAGAAACCCTATGAATGTATCGACTGTGGTAAAGCCTTCAGTCAGAGTTCATCTCTCATTCAGCATGAGAGAACTCATACCGGAGAAAAACCCTATGAATGTAATGAATGTGGGCGAGCTTTCCGAAAGAAAACTAATCTGCATGATCATCAGAGAATCCATACTGGAGAAAAACCCTACACTTGTAAGGAATGTGGGAAAAACTTCAGTCGAAGCTCAGCTCTTACTAAACATCAGAGAATTCATACACGAAATAAACTCTAGGAACCTTGACGTTAGGGAATGTGCCAAAAGCTTTAGCTAAAATATTGTTCTTATTCAGTATCAGAGGATTCTTACTGGAGAGAAAGCTTGAGAATGTAATGAATTGTGTGTGTGTATGTGTGCACATTGTGTGTGGAGAAAACTCTGTGCTAGTAGACAGTGTTTTTTTTAATAAAAGCCACATTCTCTGGGACTTCCCTGGTGGTCCAGTGGTTATAAGACTCCACGCTTCCAACTGCAGGGGCACAGGTTCGATCCCTAGTCGGTGAAGATCCTGCATGCCATGTGGTGCAGCCAAATAAGAGAAAAAAAAAAAAAAAGGAAAAGAATAAATAAAAGCCACATTCTCAGATCTGATTACAGACGTGTGTAAAAACAAGTACAAACATATAGCCTGTTAGAAATGATATGCCTATATATTGGACTTTGTAAATTTTTTGAATATGTGTTTGCAGGAGATCACCAACTTTCAACAATTTAACTTGTAAGTCTCACTGTTTACAGCTTTTTAAAAAAATAAATAAAACTCCCATGGTAGTTACCAAAACTCATTTTTAAATTGCTTGACAGCTGCATTCAACTGCAGCTCTTATGTTAAATTTACCATGGAAACCAGTTTCACCTCCAGGAATTCACCATTCAAAGAATTAGATCAGCTGGTCCAACCGCTTCATTGTACAGATGAAGAAACTGAAAGCCAAAGATGTGAAGTGGTTGCACAGCATGATACAGTTTATAGCAGCAAAGCTGGGTGGAAAATGCAGGTCTCCTGGATCTTTGGCCTCATAGTCTTGCCACTGAAAAGATATTTTGGAATTCAGGGCTTTAAAATAAGTTTTAAAATAAATCA
The DNA here is from genome assembly GCF_039906515.1 of Pseudorca crassidens. Lineage (NCBI taxonomy): Eukaryota > Metazoa > Chordata > Mammalia > Artiodactyla > Delphinidae > Pseudorca > Pseudorca crassidens. Next base: position 44,720,037 of record NC_090315.1, read on the forward strand.
GATGCATAAATATTTAATGAACGCTCAGGAGTTGAATACTTTGGGAATTCATAAAAGCATAAGAGGCAGCAAGACATATGCAAATTTGTCACACACTTATTTAAAGCAGCTTGTTGGAAGCTTACAAACCAAAATGTTAACAGAAATTGTAAATAGTTGAACTACTAATGACTTTTTTTCTTTTCCCAATATCATACTTCAGCTAAGGTATGTCAGTTTCATAGAATTAATAAGTCTTCCTACTGTGCTTTTCATGATCCTCCCATGAAAAAGCACTGCCCCAAGCTTCCTGTATTGATCAATGGGAAAACAACACAGAACTAAGAGAAAAAAAGTTCCCCAAATTGGGCTTCCCTGGTGGCGCAGTGGTTGAGAGTCCGCCTGCCGATGCAGGAGACACGGGTTCTGTGCCCCGGTCCAGGAAGATCCCACATGCCGCGGAGCGGCTGGGCCCGTGAGCCATGGCTGCTGAGCCTGCGCGTCCGGAGCCTGTGCCCTGTGACGGGAGAGGCCACAGCAGTGAGAGGCCCGTGTACCGCAAAAAAAAAAAAAAATTCCTCAAATTAATTTTACTGTAGAGAAGTATAAATCCAATTATCCATTGCCATAAAATTTGCCTTTAAATCAGTTTAGGCAATCATCATGTAGTGGGTCATTTTGTGTGCCAAGGAAATTTTCACCATTAAAAAATTAACTTTTATGGCTCTGTGGTGACTTTCCATCAGTAAAGCGTGAGGTAAGCTTCAATAGCCCACTCTAATCCTTAATATCCCCTAAAGCCTCCCATGGCCTATTCTAAAGGAATTTCCAGAATCTTTGTTCGTTCATTGGCACCAGTAGTGCAGAGAAATTTGGAAGCAACTGTAGAAATTGACCCTTTTCATGAAAGAGCCTCTGTTCCCCCCAAGATAAGCAAATGTTCCTGCCCTAATGATGAATCCTGGGGAGGAGTGATATGGGGTGGTGTTGATGGTGAACCTTTCCTACTGGCTTCTTTGCATGCCAGGTGGGAGGATCCATCATTTTTGTCTCATTCTGGACAACATGAGGCAGCTCCCAAACATCCTTTGTAATTCTCTGCTGGAAAAATGTGCCTGGGGCCTGAAATGTGGGAAGTCCAGCCCAGTGAGTTTGTCATATGTGGAGCAAGATGGGATGCTCTATAGCAGATCTGCCCTTCCAAGACTTTAACCATTCAAAAATACCTTGTTTATGATGTTCCACGCTTAGCATACGCCACAATGCCAAGACTGTGCCTGTGTTGTCTGATACATAGTTTGACAATGGGCAATTCTACTCGGAACCTCCTCTACTGATTGGCTAGGATGCCTATCAGGAACTCATTTTTCTGTTGATTGTTTGGGGATCCCCATAGTGGACTGTTTGCAAGAATGGCATGAATTGTAACCAGTTGAGTGCTACGCAGCTGTTGTGGAAGTTTATAAAGACTTAGTTCCAGAAGACCTAAAGGAGACCACTGGTTTGTGTGTGCAGCCTGGCCTAGATCCAACCAGTCTCTGAATCTCAGCATATCATCATTGGCAGGGAGGGCGCCCAGGATGTATGTATGGCTAATTGCGCAGAGGATTCTCTAGTCCCAGCAACCATGCACCATGCACTTAATGAACACCCAGCTTCTAGGCCATATGAAATACATCCTTGTAACATTGTTGTATTATTTCAATAAATAGCCTTCTTAGTTGAATGGGAGTCAGTTTGTCTTTTTCCATTTTCAGAACTTGGCTAAGATTAAAGAGTGGTGCATCAAGGAAGAGGGATTAACTGCTAAACTCATCACAGCCAGGTGAGTTAATAGCATTTATTGATTGCTTACTACTTGAAAGACATTGTGCTAAGTACTATATAGCCATCATTTCATTTAATCCTTACAGGTCCCCTAATAGGTCTCGTGGTGTCTTGTCTTTGCCCAACTTTTTCCCCACTCTTCCTCTTGTAACAATCCCTGCTGTACTGACCACAGGAACACAAGTCAGGACATCCTGGGGCTCAATGATAGTTCCAGGAACAATTGAGCCAATCAGAGTCCTTTGACAGAATTTTTTCAAAATAGACTTAGCAAGGATACTTTAATTTGAGGTTGCTAGGCTGGTAAGGTGAAGGCCTAAAGTTGCCTGGAGCCTGATTCCTTACCAGAGCGGGGAGGTCTGTTGTAGCAGGAGAGGATGCAGCCGCCATGATTGTGTTCTCATTTCTCATTCCTGAGGTCCTTGGACTGGGCTCAATTTCTGAAGCTCTTCTGGGATTCAGTGGGCTCCCCACTATCAGTTGAATGAGTCCCCCTTTCTTATATTTCTGTTGCTTGCATTAAAGAAACAATGCATGTATTATATCTTTGTTTTATAATGGGGAGAAAAACCCAGAGAAGTAAAGTACTGCCCATGGCAGATTCAGACTTGGAACCCAGAACTGCCTGGCTGCAAAGGCAGAGCTCTTAACCTCTAAATTTCATGTCTCCAGAGCCATGCTATGTTCAAAGAGATGCATGTAACACAGTGTCGTTTGGGGGTGAATGGATGAAGGGATATGGTGATAGGTTAGACGGGAGACCAAGTGGAAGCAAAATGATGAAGGGCCTTGGAATGTTTTTCTTGACTGTTTCAGTAAATTAAATCCCCCAGATTCACCCACACCCTCACACTTTAATATATAAGTTATTTGCATTTGCCTAGACTGTAGATAAAATCTTGTCTCATACTTAAATAAAAAACTTTCTTACAAATATTTTTCATGTTGCTACACAGTCTCATGATCCCATTAACAAACTCCCTACTGTTGCAATAATATTTGAATAGTTTGGGGCATTGGTTTTATAATGACATTGAATACTTTCACCTTTTTAAGCACCCCCACTTTTTTTTTCTATAGAATTTTTTCTTAAAATATCCAGAGTGAGATAAATATCCAAAATGGGATTACTGGGTCAGCATGTATAGGTAAGTATAACCAGGTGTGAGATTCATGCAAGAATAAACTAGTTACAATAGTGCAGGAGTAATAGCTTCAAAATTGCAAAAGGGAAACGAGAAAACCAGTGTCCTACTCCTGGTGCCTGGGTGTATGTGGGGAAGGGCCCCAAGGAAGGCACTATGTCTGCCAGAGCATCTAGCACTTCTCTGTGCCAGCATGGATAATAAAACAATTCTGCAGTTACTAGGCATATTGATGCTGGTGATGCTTGGTTCTTTATAGCTGCAGTGGGCTTTTATAAATACTGAAATAGTTAATTCCTACCTGTTAAAAATGCAAATGTCACATCAGGGAAGGTTTTAATGACTGCCTGGCTAAATTGGTCTGCTTTTAAATTTTCATGGATTATTGTTAATGTCCTTCACCTTACCACAATTTGTATTTTTGATTATTTGTTTTCTCCCCACCCCACAGTAGATTGTGAGTGCCAGGAAGGCAGAGTCCACATCTATTTTGCTAACATTTTTTGTTCCCTTGATTATCACAATGCCAGGCACACCATAGGTACTTAATATAGTCTTGTTAGCAGTATAGTGGAGATGTGTTGATAGAGAAAGAAGGCTAGTTTTTCAGAATGAAAAGATGTTCAATCTTGAAATCAGAATACTGCAAAACAGTGAGATACTATTTCATATCCATTAGGCTGGCAAAAAATTTAGTTAGAAGTCTGGCAGGAGGAAAATGAGAACTTTATACACTGCTAGTGAGAGGGTTAATTAGTATAATCATTTGGGGGAGTAATTTGGTAATATCCAGTAAAATTGAAGTTAAGCACACTTGATGACCCATTGATTCCACTTCTAGATCTATGTGGTAGAGTAGAAGTACTCCCATGTGAGCACAAAGACATGTACAAGGATGATTATTGCAGCAGTGTTTGAAATAGTAAATATATGGACACAACATAAATGTCTGACAGTAAGTGAATGGGTTAATAAACCGTGGCATATTCTTAATATAATACAGTACTTCAGTAAAGGAACCAGAGTATCTGGAAACAAAAAAACATTCTAACTCGCCTATTCCGCTCCTGTACCCATGCAGCTAAATGTGGCTGCAGGAAACAGAGCCACAGTGACTAGTCCCACTTTAAATCCCTGACTGCTAACCTCAGGCATTTGTTTCCCTAGTCCAGTCGTTGTCCCAGTCTCCTAAGGTACTGTTGTATAGCTTCTGTCTTCTCAACCTCCAGCACTTCACCCCAGTCCTTACTCAGCTGGTGACCTTGTTTCCTAGGTAACAGGAAAATAAAAGCAACCAGAAGGTAACTACTCACCTACGTGCATCTTGTCCCTGTGCTCTTCCTTTCTTTCCTGCTACTGTGGTTGACACTTTGTTCTCTTATCTAAGACCAGCTTCTCTCTGGTGTATTAGATCCTGTTCATAAACTAGAACATCATTCCTACAGTTGTCCTCTTTCCTGCATCTTTTTTTTCTTGTCTACTGAATTTTTCCTATCAGCATAATAACGTGATTTTTCTCATCTTAAATCTATATTTGTAAATATATTCAAATATTACACACACACACACGCACACACACACACACACTGCATCCCCCTCCACCTGCCACTTCATTCCCTACTTAATAGGAATATTCCTCAATAGAGGTGTCTAATACTCATTGTCTCCAATTCCTCTCCTTCCAGTCTCTCTTGCACCCCCTCCAATTAGGTCTTTGTTTCTGCTTTTGTCAGAGGGTCACTGATGGACTCCATGTGGCTAAATCCAGTCGTATTTTTTCAGTCCTTTTTTTTTTTTTTTTTTTTTTTTTTGCGGTACGCGGGGTCTCACTGCCGTGGCCTATCCCGTTGCGGAGCACAGACTCCGGACGTGCAGGCTCAGCGGCCATGGCTCACGGGCCCAGCCGCTCCGCGGCATGTGGGATCTTCCCGGACCGAGGCACGAACCCGTGTCCCCCACATCGGCAGGCGGACTCTCAACAACTGCGCCACCAGGGAAGCCCTTTTCAGTCCTTTTACTTGACCTGTCAGCATTATTTGGTACAGTTGATCACTTCCTCATCCTTGGCTTCCAGGTTATCACACCTAGATTTCCTTATACTTTATTGACAGCTACTTCTCCCAAGTTCTATATCTTCCCTTGCTCTAGAAATAGGAATTCTTCTAGGGCTCCATCTTTGGATCTCTCTTCTTTTTCTACAGTCACCCTCATTGGGGCTCTCGTCTACTCGCAAGACTTTAAATACCTGCTTGAAAATTTTATCTCCGGCCCAAGATTCCATACTCATAACCAACTGCCTACTTGACACCTCCACTTGGATTTCTAACAGACATCTCAAATTTAATATGTCCAAAAATGAACTAACTCATGATCTCCCCTTCCCACCCTCATCATAAGCATGTTCCTACCTCAGCCCTCCCGTCTGGGAAAAGGCAACCCCATCCTTCCAGTTGCTCAAGTCCCAAACTGGGGAACCATTCTTGATACCTTTCTTTCACACCCCACGTCCAAGGTTCAGTAAGTTCTGTCTGCCAACTTGCAGGATATATGTGGATGGCCATTTCTTGTTGCCTCTACCATCCTAGGCCAAGTCACCATCATCATCTACGGTCCAGGTATTTGCAATAAATAGCCTCCTAGTTGGTTTCCCTGCTTCCACCCGTGTCTCTCTATGTTCGAAGTTCAGCAGCCAGAGTGACACTGTAAAAGTCTAAGATTGTGTCACTCATCTTCTCAAAGCCCTCAAATAGCTCTCCACGAATAAAGACTAAAGTAAAAGCCCTAAGCAGTACTGCCACCACCTGCCACCCTCCTGTATTATCTGTCTGACTCACCACTCGTCTTCTTTCTTGATCACTGTACTACGGCTCCACCAAACTCTCTGCAGTAACTTAAACACCCACGGCAAGCTTCCACTTCAGACGCTTTGCATTTGCTATTGACTCTTCCTGGAATCCTCTTCTTCTAGATGTCACCTGGTTTGGTTCCTCACCTCCTGCAGATCTTTGTTCAGTGAACCCTTCTTTGACTACCCTATTGAAATAGCAATCCCCGGGAATTCCCTGGTGGTTCAGTGGTTAGGACTCAGGGTTTTCACTGCCAAGGGCGCAGGTTCAATCCTTGGTCAGGGAACTAAGATCCCACAAGCCCCTTGGCGTGGCCAAAAAAAAAAAAAGCAATCCCCCTGCATGGCATGCTCCACCTCCCTTCCCAGCTTCATTTTCTCCATAATACCTACCACCACCTGACATTTACTTGTTTATTGTATGTCCTTCTCAAGAAGGTAAGCTCTGTGAGAGTAGAGATTTTGGGGGGTGTAAATTTTATTGAAGCACAACATATTTACAGAAAAGTATAAAAATAGCAAGTGAGGGGCTTCCCTGGTGGCGCAGTGGTTGAGAGTCTGCCTGCTGATGCAGGGGACATGGGTTCATGCCCCGGTCCAGGAAGATCCCACATGCTGCGGAGCCTGCGCATCCAGAGCCTGTGCTCCGCAACGGGAGAGGCCACAACAGTGAGAGGCCCGCGTACCGAAAAAAAAAAAAAAAAGCAAGTGAGTAGCTTGATGATTGAGAACAACAACTTGCATATCTTGTTCAGTCCCCTGTACCCAGTACAGGAGATACTCAAATGTTTAATGAATGGTTGAACTGAGTGTACATGTTACTAACAAGGCTAACATTGAAAACAATTGAAAATAAAGTTGCAGAGGGATTACATACAGTGTGATAAAACTTTTAAAAATCCATATCACCTATTTTTTTAATCAACTCATATGAAGTAAAAGTAGGAAAGTATTAAAATACCAGCTTCAGAGTGGTGGTTTCCTCAGTAGCTAGTGGGGAAAGGGTTGGGAAGGGATAAAAGAAGACAAATTTTTTTAATAAAAAAGCAAATCTGTCAAATTATTAATATTTGTTAAAAGAGGCTGATGCATATTTGTTGTATGTGTCTCTGTGAATGTTAAACTCTTTTACAGTTAGTCTGCCTCCCTGCTCTTACCTGGTCCCTTCTCATACAAAGCCACTTCCCTAGTTCCCCTCGGTACCATGAGCCTGTCTGACCTGTACATCCAGCATGTCTGAAGCATTTAGGAGAAGGAATGATGGGCATTCATGCTCCCAAGGGTGAGAAGTCTGATCCAAGCCTAAGAAAGTGTCAGTCTTGGTACTGTCAAAATCAAAGTAGTTCCCCTCTCTAGAAATGCCATTTGAGGGAATAATTAAAAAGAAGGGGAGGGCAGGGGCACAGAGGGCTTCCTGTAGATAAGCAACATAGGTGATTATCGGCAGGAGTTGGTGGAAGGAAAGAACCAATTTTTGCTAGCAAATTGTAGGGAAAGCCCTGTAATTTTGGAAAAACACTTTTTTTTTTGGACAAACATTTTAATGGATAAAGGAGCCAAGAAATTTGGACCTGATATAAAGATGGTATTTTATTCTGCTATGACCAGATAAGTATTAGTTGTAGTAATTAATGGAGGTTTTGTTTTACCATGTGCTTTAAGAAACTAGCAATTACCAATTGTTCTTGAATTTTAATACTCATTTTCAGAAGTTAAGAGTTGTCACAGAGTTTTGGCATGGACTTTTCTGTTGGCTTAGAATTGCTGATAAAGCCTGAAAGATGAAAAAAGTCATATTCCCCTACATTCTAAAGGGTACCACAAGAACTGGGCACATGCTCCCACAGGATTCACTAGGAAGTCAGAAATTCACAACCTCTCATTCCTAGGCCCCCACTGACATATAACCGTGCAACAGGGTCAGATCCAGAGGAGAGGATCCTTGTGGTGGTAGGGTGAGTCCCCTGGCCCTCCCCACAGGGCTGGGGGAATCAGGCACCAAGAGAATGGCTGGAGATATTGGGGGCATCTGACATCACTGGAGCTTGCTGTCTTTATCTCCAGCAAAACCACAAGCCCACTTCAGGGCTACTACTCCGAGTTCTTAGGAGAGCTTGCACATGCGCCTGAAGAGTGGGTATTCGGTGGTAAGGAGGTGGGGAGGAATGTAACAGACAGGTGCCTGCAACTGTCTGGAGATTTCTGAATGGAGGGGTGTTCTGGTGGAGTAACCCCACCAGCAGAATGTGAAGGCCTCTGAGCGTCCGCCTTTGTGCTGTGCCTTGGAAAAAAAGGACAGGCCCACTCTCTCCGATTTCTTTGCCGTCAGAGGTCACAAGACAGGATTTCAGTGGATCCTGGGTGGGATGACCATATGTATTACTGATCAGCTAAACCAGGACCATTGAGCTCATTCTCAAGGGGGAGCTAACCAGACGGGAAGCTGGGACTGTGCTGACAAACTGGGAGATATGTTTATCCTACGCCTGAGCTCCCCGGAGGAAAGAAGTCAGAGGGTGGGCAGGAGCAATGGCTCTGTGTCCCAGGGGCTGCCCCACCAAACTAGCGGGTGACCCACCTGGAGAGGGGTTGGAGGTGAGGACAGAACTAGGCTACCCCTCTCTGAATGAATATAGTGGGCTGGGATGAAGCTGCACACAGCCCACAGACTGGCGCCCATCTTCCTGTGAGGAGGCCGCCTGCTGGGGCAGGCCACCGGCCCTGGGCCCAACAGGACTAACACAGTGGACCGGCACCTTCCTTCTTATCCCTCACCTGACGCGTGCGGGCTGGGCATGCGGGCATCTAAGAATCAGGTATGAATTTCGAGTTTTGAACTGGTCTCGACTAAGTTTTAATAACTGTAAGTAAGCACAAAATTGCTTTTTCTCAGGTTATGAGCTCCTAAAGGGGATTTGATAGCCTGGCGAGGGCGAGAAAGCCGTTTAAAATGGTGACACCAGACAGATTAGGTTTATACCACCAAATTTAGACTTAATAATAGAAAATCTGGGTGTGCCTTTTAAAGAGGTGTCAAAGGAAGCCCACTTGGACTTCCCTGTGGGTCCAGTGGTTAAGACCACGCTTCCACTGCAGGGGACAGGGGTTCCATCCCTGGTGGCGGAACTAAGATCCCGCATGCCTCCGGGCCAAAAATAAAAAAAGAAGCGCACTTGCGTCCCCTAACACTGTAGGAGTGCTGGGTACGGAGTGTAGTCCACCTAGTGCGGGCCACCCGCTTGCAAAGGGAGCAGCCTCCCAGGTCTCCAGGCGCTGCGCGGCTGCAGACTACATTTCCCGAAAGCCTTGGCAGTGGTGCGCTTCGACTCCTGGTTTGACGTATTCCGCCGCTGACTGGGGCGCTCGTGGGCGAGGAACGTGGCCCTGGCGCATGTTATAGTCATTTTCGACATGCGCAGAGGCGAATGCGTGCCGCTTGGTGTTCGCTCCGTCTTGAGAAAGTGAAGAGGAGGCAAGAGCTTGAGCGCGCGCGAGGTATTTGCCCTGCATTCTGCTCCCGGGGCCAGGCTACGCTCCTCCCGTGGCCGCCACCAACCACCCACGCCCCATGGCTAGAACACGCCAGACCGGGGCCTTGCGCTCTCTCCCCCACCCCGGCTCTGCCTAGTGGCCGGAAACTGCCATCTCCTATCAGTGATCTGCTGGACAGTTTGGGGAGACGTTGAATCATATGAGGTAGTCTAGGTAAGTGGAGAAACTTAAGGTAACAATAGCTCCCCTCTCTGAAAAAAAAGTTTGGCTTTTCCTGAGGGGCTGTAAGTTTCTACTCCCCCGAAACACGGTCATAAAACCAGAAACACCATCTCCTTTTCCTCTCTCCTCCCGTCTGCTCTCTTCCTCGGTACAGGAAGCGTCCTGTGCAGCTAGGCTGGAGGGAGAATAATGAAGCCTTGAGTGAAGGGTTACACTCATGGTAATGGTAGTCTAGGTAGTTAGGACCAACTCTTCCATGGAAAATAACTTAAGCTGGATGAAACGTTGAAAAAAGCATTGCAAAGAGCTAACAGGAGAGTGAAGAATTAAGGATCAGACTCTAGGAGAAGCAAGAGACTAAGTCATAATCCCAACACTCAAAGCTGCTTTTGCCTGAAGGCATTTGCTGGTGGAAAGAGACACCTGTGAAAGCCAGCAGTAAAGTTGGTGGACTTGCAGTATAAGGGGTACAAATGTAAAAGTGTTGAAAGCTGGGAGTCTGAATAATCACCCCACATTTGAACTGGGACCCCAAATGAAGACATGCTCAAGAAAATGTTAAACAGGAGATAAGCCCTGGCATAGACATGTCTCCCAAATTCAGGTTGTCTTGGAGGTGTAGAGATCCTCAGCCTTCAAACTCTATAACATTGACCTAGTGGTGTGCCCGGGTGTCTGACAAAAGCAAATGGAAATGATCCTTAGAGAAAGGTATTATCATCGTAGACATCAAAGTATTCACACACACACTTCATTTTTAGTAACTTCCAGCACATTCTCAAAGATAACTAGATACACAGGACATAAGAAATCGTGAAAGAACATGCAGAATTAATAGACAACAAACACAGACCCAAACACTTCTGGAATTATCAGAGAAAGAGTATAAAATAGCAATTCTTAGTATTTTTAAAGAGATAAAAGACAAGGTTGAAAATATCTACAAAAAACAAGCTTTAAAAATTGGCCTAGCAGTTTAGAAAAAATAACCAAATAGATTTTTTTTTTTTTTTTTTTTTAAAAAAAGCTAATTTAGGGCTTCCCTGGTGGCGCAGTGGTTGGGAGTCTGCCTGCCGATGCAGGGGACGCGGGTTCATGCCCCGGTCCGGGAGGATCCCACGTGCCGCGGAGCGGCTGGGCCCGTGGGCTGTGGCCGCTGGGCCTGCGCGTCCCGCAGCGGGAGAGGCCGCAGCGGTGGGAGGCCCGCGTACCGCAAAAAAAAAAAAAAAGCTAATTTAAAAAAACAACAGCTGTCTGTTTAGACAGCAAATTAAACATAAAAGAAGAGAGAATGAACTGGAATATGGGTGAGAAGAAATTGTCCAGAAACTATTATTGCACAGAGACAATGAGATGGAAAGTATAGAAGACAAAGTAAAATACCTTAAGCCATTGGGTAGAAAGCCCAACATAAATTTAATCAGATTCCCAGAAGGAAAATACAGAACAAGCTATATGAAAGACATACCAAGCTACAGATTCAAGAAGCCCAATGAAACTCAAGGAGCACAAATAAAAATAAGTCCACAACAGATACATCACGGTGAAACAATAAAATATAAAAGGTAAATAAAATCTTAAAAGCAATTAGAGAAAAAGATCAATTAACTTCAAGAAGTAACATCTGACTTCCCAATAGCATCTGTGGAAGCCATACGAATGGGGAATGAAATCTTCATTGTGCTTAAAATATCTGTCAACCTAGAAGTATGTATACAGCAAAATCTTTCAGGAATGGAGACACAAGTATCTTTTATACAGCTAAAAACGGTCAATACTTCTTGCTCTCTGAGTGACCTGGCGCAAACTTCTTTTAAATGGGGCTACAATTGTCCCACCTGTTGGGACTTAATGCTAGGATTGAGTTAATATCTGTATAGGACTTTGCTCCTTGCCCGCTCGTAGTTGGTGTTCTTTAAAATGTTTGGTCCCAAGGTGAACAAGCTGGGGTTGTGGGGATGCTGCCCTTGCGGGGAACTCTCCGCGAGCGCGTCCTGGTGGGAGCGAGTGCTGCAGGGTCCTGCTGCCCGTCTCCCGGCCCGGACAACGCGTGCCTGCCGGTGGCCACGAGGGGGCGATGCCACACCGCAGTGGGTGCCCAGGAGGCCACAGAACTTGCACCAGGTGAGCCTGTTGCCGGCTTCCTCTCCTCTTTCTTCTTTCCCTTTGCGCCTTTAAAGGATGCTGGAATTTTCGCAGCACCTAAATAACGATATACTCCATCCACAAGGGATGCACCTGAGGGGGAGAGATCTGGAACACCTGGCAATAGGGCTGATCAGCGTCAGCGTCGGCTGTGGTCAGACCTGCAAATCTCAGGCAACACTGTCATAAATAATGCAAGAGGGGCTCGGTACCTCCGTGGGCAAAGTGGGTTTTTTTGCCACAACTTTTTCTTCAAAAAAAATTCAAACCAACAGAAACGTTTTCAAAACTGTACAATCAACAAACATTCATATATCTTTCATCTGGATTCACTGTCAATCCAATTTGCCAGGTTATTTACACACACATTTTATTTTGTTTTGGCTGAACCGTTTTAGACCTACTTGCAGACATCCTGACACTTTACACCTCAGATACTTCACCTGCATCTCCTAAGATCAAGGACATTCTCACACGCAGCCACAATACCATTATCACACCTAAGACGCTCAGCATGGATACAATTAAATACAATTAAATGATATACAGTTCCATATTTAAATTTCCCCAGTTATTCCAGTTTTGTCCTGTATAGCTGTAAATTTTGTTTTGTTTGTGATCCAGGACCTGACCAATGGTCACCTCATTTTTTCTTTCATGACATTTTTTTTTTTTTTGCAGTATGCGGGCCTCTCACTGTTACAGTGGCCTCTCCCGTTGCGGAGCACAGGCTCCGGACGCGCAGGCTCAGCGGCCATGGCTCATGGGCCCAGCCGCTCCGTGGCATATGGGATCTTCCCGGACCGGGGCACGAACTCGTGTCCCCTGCATCGGCAGGCGGACTCTCAACCACTGCGCCACCAGGGAAGCCCCTTTCATGACATTTTTGAAGAGTCCAGGGAAGTTGTCTTGTAGAAGATTCTACCATCTGAATCTGTCGCCTATTTATTCTTTGTGATTAGATTCAAGAAAGTCAGTTTTGTGTAAATACTGCATAGGCCATGTTATCTTTTTCCGATTACATCGTATCAGGAGGCCCATCACATAGGCCTGTACTATATTAGTGACACTAAGTTTGACCACTGGGCTACATGTGACAGTTTCCTGTCATAAACAATACTCTTTAAACATTAACTCCCCATTTCCCCCTCTCCAGCCCTTGTCAATTATACCACCATTATACTTTCTGTCTATGATTTTGACTACTCTAAATACCTCATATATTTATTTATTTATTTTGGGCTGTGTTGGGTCTTCGTTTCTGTGCGAGGGCTTTCTCTAGTTGTGGCAAGCAGGGGTCACTCTTCATCGCGGTGCGCAGGCCTCTCACTATCGCGGCCTCTTGTTGCGGAGCACAGGCTCCAGACGCGCAGGCTCAGTAGTTGTGGCTCATGGGCCTAGTTGCTCCGCGGCATGTGGGATCTTCCCAGACCAGGGCTCGAACCCGTGTCCCCTGCATTAGCAGGCAGATTCTCAACCACTGCGCCACCAGGGAAGCCCTAAATACCTCATATAAGTGAAATCATACAGTATTTTTCTTTTTGTGAGTTGCTTATTTCACTTAGAATAATGTCTTCAAGTTTTATCCATGTTATAGCATATTACAGAATTTCCTTCCTTTTTAAGGCCAAATAATATTCCGTGGAGTGTATTGGATTGGTCAAAAAGTTTCTTTCGGGCTTTTCTGTAACACCGTACAGAAAAACCCAGAGGAACTTTTTGGCCAACCCAATATATACCACTTTTCGGTAATCTATTCATCAATCAGACACTTGGGTTGCTCCCATGTTTTAGCTATTGTGAATAAGGCTACTATGAACATGGGTGTACAAATGTCTCTTCAAGACCCTGAAGAGGGTCTTGGATAATTCTTAATTCTTTTGGATATAGAATTGCTGGCTCATATGGTAATTCTATTTTTAATTTTTTGAGGAACTTCCATACTGCTTTCTACAGCGACTGAACCATTTTACATTCCTACTAACAGTGCACAAGGGTTCCAGTTTCTCCACATCCTTGTCAACACTTACTGTTTTCTGGTTTTTTTTTTAAATAAATTTATTTATTTATTTTTTGGCTGCGTTGGTTCTTGGATGCTCTGTCGCGGTGCGCGGGCTTCTCGTTGCGGTGCGTGGGCTTCTCTTGTTGCGGAGCACAGGCTCTAGGCGCATGGGCTCTAGAGCTCAGGCCCAGTAGTTGTGGTGCACGGGCTTAGTTGCTCTGCGGCTTGTGGGATCTTCCCAACCAGTGATCGAACCTGTGTCCCCTGCATTGGCAGGTGAATTCTTAACCACTACGCCACCAGGGAAGTCCCTGTTTTCTGGCTTTTGGATAGTAGCCATCCTAATGGATGTGAGGTTGTATCTTGTAGTTTTGGTTTACATTTCCCTAACGATCAGTAATGTTGAGTATCTTTTCATGTGCTTATTGGCCGTTCATATGACTTCTTTGGGAAAATGTCTATTCAAATCTTTTGCTTATTTTTGAATCAGGTTGTTTGTTGTTTTGTTATTGAGTTTTAGGAGTTCTCTATATATTCTGGATATTAATCCTTTACCAGAAATATGCATATGTGTGTATATATATATGTGTATATATACATATATATATTTAAAACCTGAAAAACAGTACTAGAGATTGTTTATGGATACATGCATATGGAGTAAATATATAAAGCTGTGTACAGGAATGGTCAGCACTATATTCAGTGAGTGATGTTTGGGGCAGAGGGTGGGGATAGGGTCAGGTGCATAGGAAGCTTCAACCATAGCTGATGAGTTTTATTTATTAGAGTAGATCATGGTTAAATGGATGTTCATTATGTTGTTTTCCCTTTTTGTGTGTACACCTGAGATTATTTCACAATTTTTTTTTTTTTTTTGCAGTACGCGGGCCTCTCACTGTCGTGGCCTCTCCCGCTGCGGAGCACAGGCTCCGGACGCGAAGGCTCAGTGGCCATGGCTCACGGGCCCAGCCGCTCCGCGGCATGTGGGATCTTCCCGGACCAGGGCACGAACCCGTGTCCCCTGCATCGGCAGGCGGACTCTCAACCACTGCGCCACCAGGGAAGCCCCACAGAATTTTAAAAAACAAAATGTAGTGGTTTTTTAAAAAATGTTTATTTATTTATTGGCTGTGTTGGCTCTTTGTTGCTGCCTGAGGGCTTTCTCTATTTGCAGAGAGCGGGGCTGCTCTTCATTGCGGTGCATGGGCTTCTCATTGCGGTGGCTTCTCTTGTTGCGGAGCACGGGCTCTAGGTGCACGGGCTTCAGTAGTTGTGGCTCACGGGCTCTAGAGTGCAGGCTCAGTAGCTGTGGCGCATGGGCTTAGTTGCTCCACGCATGTGGGATCTTCCCGGACCAGGGATGCAACCTGTGTCCCCTGCATTGGCAGGCCATTTTTATCCACTGCGCCACCAGGGAAGCCCAAAATGTAGTTTCTTAAAGAAAAAAAAAAAGCTTTACTTTATTGAGCAACTACTAGGTTCAAAAAGCTTAACATTCATTATTTACTTTAATCCCCACTTCACCCCTTTAATCACTTGCCACCACTCTGCCCTTTGTCTACTCCACTCCAGTCACACTGGCCTCCCTACTGCCTTTTTTTGGGGGGGGCGGGGTGTGTGTTTGGCTGTGTTGGGTCTTTGTTGCTGTGTGTGGGCTTTCTCTAGTTGCGGTGAGCAGGGGCTACTCTTACGTGTGGTGCGTGGGCTTCTCATTATGGTCACCCCTTACTGGGCTCCCTTCAAGGTGAGAAACCTGCCCGCAGAGCGGGCGCGTTTGGTGGGGCCGAGCTAAGAGTGTGTCCAAGGCGTGCACGAGGGCTCCATCGCCCCTTCCATCTCCGGGGATCTCCGGAGTAGCCCCCACCGGCCTCAGCACATGGGAATCGGCGGTCACCAACGTAGAGCTGGCCGCCACTCGAACTCCCCTCCCCCCCAATCCATCCCCGCTCCTCACGCCCCTTCTCCGGCTCGCCACTCTCGGCGCTCGCCTGTCTCCGCCCTGGCCCCACGTGCGCGCGTGCTCGGGTGCTCTGCCCGGGAAGTGCTGGCGGGAGCGGCGACAGCGGCGGGAGGTTCGGTTGTCGCCCGTTGCTGCGTGGCACCGTGCTTGTTGGCCGCCATTGCAGGTCAGGCTGCGGGGAGCGAGGGCCGAGCCTGGAATGGGGGCGAGGGAGCGGGAAACTAGGGAGCTGGGGCTGGGCGGGGCACGCGGCTCGAGGAGAAGAACGGCGAGCTGAGGGGCACGGAGCAGGGGAGGCCGGGAAGGGGGAGGGGAATGGGGAGGGCCGTGCAGAGGCGAGGGCGACCCAGAGGGGCCCCTGGTAGGAGGGCCGGGAATTTGGAGAAGGGAGCAATGTGGAGTCAGAAGGTGGAGGGAAGGAAGGGAGCAAGCAGGGCAGAGCGGGAGAAGGGCTGAAGGAGTGGCCGAGCGTGGGCGGAGGACGGAGAAGGGGGCGGCGCGGGCCGGAACCTCGAGGTACGTGCAGAAAGGGGCTCTTCCCTGTGTGGGGAGGGAACCCAGCACGGGATGCTTGCAAGAGTGGGGTAGAACTGGAACCCAGGAAGTAGCGGGAACATCAGAAAGGAGACTCAGCTGGGTATAGGACTGTGAGGTTCCTTCGAGGGGACATTTTAGGTCGTGGGGGAGAGGCTGCCGGGAGCGGTAATTGGGAGGGTGGTTGGAAGGAAGAGACAGTCTGGAGAGTGATCCAGCTTCATTTGTGGGCAGAGTGAGAGACGAGATAAGAGTGGGGTGGAGTCGGGTCCTGGAGGAGTGAAGTACTTTAGAATTGAGGGGGGAATTAGGGAACGATTTGGAAAATGAGGGTGGTAGAGGGATAACGTTTAAAGAGTAATCTTTGGGAGGAGGGAGAACGGTTTGGAAAGACTATTCTGGGGGTGGGGAGTGGAGGAAGGCAGTTTAAAGAATAGTTTCCTTGGGAGGTAGGAGAAAGGGTAAACAGCTTGGTGAGAGGTCCTAGAGAAATTCTCAGGGTAATTTGGAGGGGGATGGGGAAGAGAGGGGAAGCGGATGGAGAAGTCCCAGAAAGTGGGCGGGGCTAGAAACAGGAAGTGTTTGTAGGTCAAATTGAAGGGAGGGGAGGGGGTCGGGGAGAGGGTGGAGAAGATGGTGGCTGGTGGGAGGGGAATCCAGTACAGAGGGAGACCTCAAGTAGAGCTATAAAGGAAGGGGCTTTGGGGAAAATAGGGTGCCACAGCAGTAGGAGGAGGAAGGGTAGAAGGGGCCGCAGAGTAGCAGAAGATGCAGAAAACTGGAGGAACTCTGATCGACTGAAGCCATCTTTTCTGCCCATTGTCTACAAATACCAGTAATTGATTCCCTCCTCATGGGAATCTTAAAATGTGATAGGAAAGTAAAAAAAGTTTGGCCAAAAAGTTCGTTCAGTTGTTTCAGCAAGATGACTCTAGTAGGGCTTAGTTTCTTTAACTTCGTTAAAAACAATTTTGCTAGATTATATTGTGGCAGCATTTTAAAAAAACTTATAAGGAAGAAAAAAAGCAACATTTTTGGCATATTATGCTTTATTATTTCAAGAAAGGTAGAAACGCAACTGAAACAAAAAAAAGATTTGTGCAGTGTATGGAGAAGGTGCTGTGACTGATCGAACGTGTCAGAAGTGGTTTTTGAAGTTTCTTGTTGGAGATTTCTTGCTGGACCATGCTCCACAGTTGGGTAGACCAGTTGAAGTTGATAGCGATCAAATCGAGACATTAATTGAGAACAATCAACGTTATACCATGCGGGAGATAGCCGACATACTCAGAGTATCCACATCAAGCGTTGAAAATCATTTGCACCAGCCTGGTTACGTTAATCGCTTTGATGTTTGGGTTCCACCTAAGTTAAGCGAAGAAAACCTTCTTGACCGTATTTCCACATGGGATTCTCTACTTAGACGTAACAAAAATGTTCCGTTTTTAAAATAAATTGTGACGGGCAATGAAAAGTGGATACTGTACGGTAATGTGGAATGGAAGAGATCGCCGGGCAAGTGAAATGATCCACCACCAACCACACCAAAGGCCGATCTTCATTCAAAAATGGTGATGTTGTGTATATGGTGAGATTGGAAAGGAGTCCTCTATTATGAGCTCCTTCCAGAAAACCAAACGATTAATTCCAACAAGTACTGCTCCCAGTTAGACCAACTGAAAACAGCACTTGACGAAAAGCGTCCGGAATTAGTCAACAGAGAACGCATAATCTTCCATTAGGATACTACAAGACTGAATGTTTCTTTTTTTCTTTTTTTTTTTTTTTGCTGTACGCGGGCCTCTCACTGTTGTGGCCTCTCCCGTTGCGGAGCACAGGCTCCGGACGCACAGGCTCAGCGGCCATGGCTCACGGGCTCAGCCGCTCCGCGGCATGTGGGATCTTCCCAGACCGGGGCACGAACGCGTGTCCCCTGCATCGGCAGGCGGACTCTCAACCACTGCGCCACCAGGGAAGCCCCAAGACTGAATGTTTCTTTGATGACCAGGCAAAAACTGTTACACCTTGGCTGGGAAGTTCTGATTCATCCGCCATATTCACCAGACATTGCACCTTCGGATTTCCATTTATTTCGGTCTTTACAAGATTCTCTTAATGGAAAAATTTTCAGTTCCCTGGAAGACTATAAAAGACACCTGGAACAGTTCTTTGCTCAAAAAGATAAAACGTTTTGGGAAGATGGAATTATGAAGTTGCCTGAAAAATGGCAGAAGGTAGTGGAACAAAATGGTGAATATGTTATTCAATAAAGTTCTTGGTGAAAATGAAAAATGTGTCTCTTATTTTTACTTAAAAACCGAAGGAACTTTTCGGCCAGCCCAATATTATCCACTTTATAGGTAGGTAAACTAAGCTCAGAGGAATGAAATAATTTGCCCAAGGTCATGTAGCTAATAATGGTGGAGTCAGTTCCATCTCACACTCAGAATAAAGCCCAAGTTCTTTTGACAAAGAGCTACAAGGACCTCTCTGATCTGAGCCCTGCCTGCCCCCCTAATCAACTCAAACACAAGTTTATTCCTACCTCAGGGCCTTTACACCTGCTATTTTTACTCCAAAACTGCTTTTCACTGGGCTGACTCCTTCTTACCCTTAAGGTCTTGATTCAAATACAAGGCTTTCCTGATAACACAATGACTTTTTGTCTCTTTAACCCATTTTAGTTTACATGTTGTATTTTTTATTTGCTTACTGTCTAACATCTGTTCCCACTACTCCCACCCCTCATGAGGACAGGGGCTTTGCCTGCTTTGTTCACTGCTATATCCTTAATGCTGGCACATAGTAGGTGCTCAATAAGTATTTGCTGAATGAATGACCTTACAGGGAGGTAAAACAGTTAAAAACAATCTAACTCAGTTCTTTGGGCATCTTGAAATAACAATTCTTGCATGGTGAGCTTCGAAGATTAAAAAAATAAAAGAAGTCACAAGGCCTAGAACCACAGGATATATTTTTAAAGAAATGAGAGTTTCGATTATCCCACCACTCACAGGCTGGACCTGGGGGTGTTCACAGGGCTCTGTGCTCTGAGAGCCCTTTGTCTCCAGAGAAGGAGGAACCCTGGCAGGAAGGGTGAGCAATCCACCAGCACCACTATTTGGGTAATAACTAGGCCTTTTCTTCCCAGGCTTGTTCTGCTGCTCCCCACACCCCTTCCCACAGGCAGAAATCTTCTCTATTTAACCAGGAACTGGAGCTCTCTGAAGACCCTGGAGGTCAACCATGAATTGAATAAGGTGTGACAGGCAGAGAGAGCAGTACTTGATGAGGGAGGCTGAGTTCTTGTGATCTTGGACAAGGAAACTTTTCTTTCTCTCCCTTTTTTTTTTTTGCTGGTGGGGGGGGTTGGCTACCATGGGGGCTTGAGTAAAGAGAGTTGAATTAATCATCTCAGTTCCCAGCAAGGCTTCTCTCTGGTTTTATTAATTCACACATTCATTCATTTCTTTTTATCCCTATCCTCCACTCCCATTACCCTCCTCCCCCATTCTGTTTAATAAAATACCTCTGAATTTGTGTGTAGCTTTGTCAAATGTATAGTGTTGTCTCATGTGAATGTGAATTTAATTTTTTAATTAAAAAGGATCTACTATAAATCACTTCTGTTCCTTACTCTGGTAGTCAGTAAGAAACTCCTGGTATTCATATCTTTGAGCAGTCCCCTCTTGCACTGCATAGAGGTGACCTTACTCAACAAACAGGATATTGCAAGGATAACTGTGCAAATTCCAAGGCTAGAGGATGAAAGACATCACAGTATCCTCTTTCTGTCTCATTGATCACCCACTCTAGGGGAAGCCGGCTACCATGCTGTGAGGACACTCAAGCAGCCCTATGGAGTGGTCTAAGAGGAGCTGAGGCCTCCTGCCAACAGTTATTACCAACTTACCAGCCATGTACGTGAGCCATTTTGAATGATTCTCCCGCCCCAGTCAAACCTACAGACGACTACAGCCCCAGCAACATCTTAACTGCAACCTCATGAGAGATCCCAAGCCAGAGCCAGTTAGTCAAGCCATTCCCAAGTTCCTGACCCACAGGAGCCTTGTGAGATAATAATGTTTATCTAACTCTCCTGTGTCACAACATATTCTTTTTTCCCCCACCATTTAAAAATGTAAAAATCATTCTCAGTTTGAGCCGAGCTGTACAAAAACAGGTGATGTGTCACATTTGGCTCACAGGTCTTCGTTGACTCACAGTCTGCTTAGCTGGTTTGAATCCTTGCATAATTGTAATTGTTCCATAATGTGCCTTCACCCTATTTTGCATATTTACTCCCAGTGAGGGGCATTCAGTTTTTCTCCTACTCCCAGCTACCACCGACAACAGCTGCCGTGAACATCCTCGGCCTTGTGGGAAGGGCCCTGGGATATTTGTCCAGGAGTGGAATCGCTGGGTTTCAGGGTCTTAGTCTACACTCAGCAGTGCCACATGAGAGTCCCATTTCCCCACACCCTACCAACACTTGTTGTTATCCAACTTCCTAATGTTTGATAGTCCGTGACTTGGTTTCTCCTCTTTGTTTGGCTTGCATTTCCCTGATAACTAATGAGTTTGAACATCTCTTTGCCTAGTAGCACACATTTAGGTTTCCTCTCTAAGTTGCCTATTCGTGTTTTCACCCATTTTTCTATTAGATGTTTCTGACTTTTTCTTATTGGGAAGACTTCTCCTTTCCAGGCCTCAGTTTCACCATGTGCACCACAGTTACCTACAGGGCTCTCCTGAAATGCCATCCTTGTTTCTGAAATCCCTACAGCCTATTTTAAATAATAAAAATGTGGCTTGGGGTTGAATTTTTACATATATTATCTCATTGAAGAAACCAAGGGTTTATTTGGGAATTATAACTGAGATTTCTGGGTTCAGAGAGGTTGATGACCAGTCCAGGGCCACCCAGAGGAGTCATGGGGTTGAGCAGATGCCTAAACTGAGTTCCACTAGGAAGAGTTGGGACTGCAAATCAAAATATGGCAGCAAACAACACTTCTCTTGGGTCAAGTTGGAAATGATGTTTCTAAATGATAAGAGGAGACAAGGCACTGGAGAGCATGGGGCCTTCTTTTCTAAGCTGGCAGAAGTGAAACTATTCGTAACTTTTCTTAGGGGCAGTTTGATGATTATGTGCCAAAAGCCTGAAATGCCTGCACATCCTTTAACTCAACGAATTCCCTAGGAATTTGTCCTGAAGCAGTAATTGGTCAAAGATGAGGAATGTGTTTGGTGGTGGGGAAACAAAAATCACACCTAAGTATCCCACTTCAGGAGATGGAATACTACATATGCATATGATATCTTAAGAAAGATGTTCTAGGGAATTCTCTGGCAGTCCAGTCGTTAGGACTCTGTGCTTTCTCTGCCAAGGGCCCGGGTTTGATCCCTGGTGGGGAAACTAAGATCCCACAAGCCATGCACAGCGAGGCAAAAAAAAAAAAAAAATGTTCTATAGAAGGATTTCTAATGCTAGGGAAAGATGTTAATAATTCAGTTAAGGTAAGGGGAGGGGAGGGATCCATTATAAAATGATGGATACGGAATGATCTCATTTTTCTAGGGAAAAAATATGTATGAAGGAAATCACTGGGAAAATACAATGATGTACTGAGTGCTTGCTATGGGCCATACACTGTTTTTAGTGCTTTTTATAGCCTCATTTAATTGTCACACAACTCTGAGTAGGTGCTGTTATTATTCCCATATTACAGGTGAAGAAACTGAGGTCAGAGAGGTGAAATGAGCTGCCAGAGGTCACGCAGATGGTGAGTGATGAAGCCAGGATTCGAAGCCATGCGCTGGCTCCAGAGTCACCCAAAATAGTCCCCATGGTCACCTCCATGTTTACATCTGAGGAGTGAGACCAAGATGATCCTTATTCCCTTTATCTGTATTTCCTGATTTTTCTACAATTAATATTTCTTCTACAATTAATATTTTTAAAAGCCCTCTTGTAGTGGTCGGTGCCTTTGAAAGTATGAAAGAGGAGAGAGTTTTGGAGGGGAGGTGTTGTGTAGAGAAAAATCAGGAACGGGATGGGGCTTGGCTCACCTCAAACCCTACCCAAGCCCCAAACCCTCTCTCCTTTCATTCTCAAAAATATCAAGGAGGGGCTTCCTTGGTGGCGCAGTGGTTGAGAGTCCGCCTGCCGGTGCAGGGGACACGGGTTCGTGCCCTGGTCCGGGAGGATCCCGCGTGCCACAGAGCAGCTGGGACCGTGAGCCGTGGCTGCTGAGCCTGCGCGTCCAGAGCCTGTGCTCCTCAGCGGGAGAGGCCACAACAGTGAGAGGCCCGCTTACCGCAAAAAAAAAAAATCAAGGAAGTCAAAGGTCTGATATCTGCTGTGTGACCTTGAACTGGTTCCTCACCCTTTTGGAGCCCTTTTCGAAATACGTCACAGGGAAGGGCGGGGGTGGGTGGGGTAGGCGGTGCAGAGAGGAGGAAGCTGGCGCCAGAGGTGCAGCAGGGAGGGACAGGTCTAGGGATGGGTCCCCTCCTGTCATCTCCTCTCCCCCGGGGCTTTGAGGAGTGACTTACCCAGTCTCTGAATGTAACTCTGGGAAAGTCTGTGCTGCAGTGAGCACTGGACAGCGAGTCCAAAGACCTGGGTTCTGCTCACATCTCACCATTGGTTACCTGTGTCCTAGTCAGTTCCATTTCTGAGCCTTGGCTTTCTCAGCCATTGAAGGGGCAAATGCCTGGCTGGTTGTGACAACGTGAGGAAAGGTGCTTTGTGAGAGGCTAAGCAAGTGTGTGCTATGTCATGGGTCAACAAACTACGACATTACTTCTGTAGTTCCTTTTTAACAGCTTTATTGAGATATAATTCAAATACCACACAATTCACCCACTGAAAATGTACACTTCAGCAAATTTTAGTATATTCACAGTTGTGCAAGCATCACCATGATCAAATTTTCGTCATGCCCCAAAGAACCCTTTAGTTATCACCCTCCCCCGCCCCAGTCCCCTCAGGCCCAGGCAACAACTCCTCTGCTTTCTGTTTCCAGAGACATTTCATATCCATGAAATCATACATGTGCCATCTTTGTCTGGCTTCCTTCACTTAGCTTGTTTTTCAAGGCTCACCCGTATTGTAGCATATATCAAACTTTGGTTCCTTTTTATGGCTGAACAATATTTCATTGTATGGTTATACCACATTTTGTTTATCCATTCATCAGTTGATGGACATTTGTGTTTTTCTTCTACTTTTTGTCTGTTATGAATAGCTATAAACTTTGATGTACACATGTGTGGATTTATGTTTTCATTTATTTTGGGTATATACTTAGCAGAATTGCTGGGTTAAATAGTAATTATGTTTAACATTTTGAGGCAACACCTGTTTTTTGTTTTTGTTTTATTTATTTATTTTTGGTTGCGTTCAGTCTTCGTTGTTGAGCACAGGCTTTCTCTAGTTGCGTCGAGCGGGGGCTACTCTTTGTTGCGGTGCACGGGCTTCTCATTGTGGTGGCTCCTCTTGTCGTGGAGCATGGGCTGTAGGCTCATGGGCTTCAGTAGTTGTGGCACACGGGCTCAGTAGTTGTGGCTCGCGGGCTCTAGAGCGCAGGCTCAGTAGTTGTAGCTCGCGGGTTTAGTTGCTCCGCGGCATGTGGGATTTTCCCAGACCAGGGCTTGAATCCGTGTCCCCTACATTGGCAAGTGGATTCTTAACCACTGAGCCACCAGGGAAGTCCCAACACCTGTTTTTATATAGTCCAGGAGTTAAGAATGGTTTTTATGTTCTTATGGTAGGGAAAAAATGGTAGGGAAAAAATCAAAAAAAGAATAATATTTTATAACGTGAAAATTACACAGAAGTCAAATTTCAGTGTCCACAAAGAAAGTTTCACAGGACAGCTGCTTTCATTCATTTATGTATTGTGTATGGTGCTTTTGCATTACAGTGGCAGAGATGAGGAGTATGACAGACCATTTGGCCTTCAAGCCTAAAGTATTTACTGTCTGGTCTTTTATAGAAAATGTTTGTCGACCCCTGAACTGTGTTGGTATTATTAATTATTGTTTGGTGGAGGCAGCTTGAGTATGCTGCCTTGATTGGAATAGGACTCAGGTTGCCAGGTGCTGGCCTATGAGCATAAAGGGATGAGAGCGCCTGTCTAGCCCCATTTTCTGGATTGAGAAACTGAGTCCTGCAGGAGGGCCCAGGCTCATGCAAGCTGAGGGGGAAGTGAGGGCCTAGCTTTCTTTTACTCCTTGGCAGCCTCCTCACCTTCAGCTAAGAACACCCAGTTGTGAATAATTCATGGCTAATGTTTGCATATCACTCCATCTTGTCAGAGCACTTTGATCATCATTAATTAGTCAGAACCTGGCTCTGGCTGTTGCCTAATAAAACATAAACATAAGTGGCTTAGATGTCTCCATTCCTAAAACTGAAGGTTCCATCTCCATAGCAAGGCTTTGTACCCGCAGATTCTTTCTCTCTGCCCATCACCTCATCACCTCTCAAAGACCTACTGTTTTGGCCTGAAAGTCAGGTTTCCTGAAGGATGGAGGGCAGTTCCAGGGTTGGAGCCCAGTCCTCATAGCAGAGAAGTCACATCCCCTCTCTGCCCCTCAGTGTCTTTGTCGGGAAGATACGAGTAATGATGCCTATCTCTGGGGTTGTTTGTATTTGTAAAAGTGTTCTGAAAGGAGCCCTCATACACCGCTGGTGGGAAGGTAAAATGGCACAGCCATTGAGGGACCCTCCCAGTTCCTCAACTGACTAAATGTAGAGTTACCGTATGACCCAGCAATACCATTCCTATGTATATACCCCAGAGAAACGAAAACGTGTCCACACAAAATCTTGTACACAAATGTTCATAGCAACATTATTCAAAATAGCCAAAGAGCAGAAACAACCCAAATGTCCATCAGCTGATGGATGGACAAATAAAATGTGGCACATCTATACAATGGAATATTATTTGGCCATAAAAAGTAAAGAAGTATTGATACACGCTACAAAATGGATGAAAACATTACATTAAGTGAGAGAAACCAGACACAAAAGGCCACATATTGTATGATTCCATTTATGCAAAATGTCCGGAATAGGCAAATCCATAGAGTCAGAAAGAGATGAGTGGTTGCCAGGGGCTGTGGAGGATATGGAGAGTGACTGTAAATGGACACAAGGTTTCTTTGTGGGGTGATGGAAATGTCCTAAAATTGAACATGGTGATGGTTTCACAACTCTGTGAATATATTAAAAAACATTGAATTGCAGACTTAAAATGGATGAATTTTATGGTACGTAAATTATACCCCAATAACACTTTTTTAAAAGTGCTCTGAAAACTGTAAAGTGATGAGTATGGTGTTACTCACATGCATAATAGATGACCTGTCATAATGGATGGAGCTGAGTATTCTGACCTGTCAGTTTAGGGCAGTTCCTAAGACTTTTGAAATTGGAGACACCTGGATATCTTCCTGTACATTATCTCAGGCAACTCATTTAACTCTGAGGCCAGCTGTAGAATTGGGACAGTAATCTCTGTCGTTTAGGATTGTTGTGACAATTAAATGAATACTGTAGGAACATGCTGAGCTTGGTACTTGACACCTAGTAGATGTCTAGTGAATGATGATGACTATTTCTACATTGAGTTACCCGACTCCTCCCAGCCATCTCAGGGAGCGAGTCCGTGCTCTTCCACTCTCCTCAGAATCTACTGTTTCCAAATCTTGCCTGATCATAAGAATTACCAGGAGCATCTTTTAAAAATACAGATTCCAAGGCCCCACTTCAGACCCATTGATAAGAATCTGTATTTTTAAAAACTCTCCAGATGAGTCCTATAATCAGATAAATTTGGAAGTAAGGCTGGTCCAACCTGGAAACATTTTGCTTCTTATTTATACCCTTCCACAAACCCTTATTTTCCATTGTTTGCTGTTTCACCCTGACTCGCTTTTCTTTTGCCAAAGATCCCTCTATTTAAGAGCTCATGCTCTTGACTTCAGTAATAACGCCAGCATGAGATTTTATAATTTCCTCATACTTTAATTCAGGGCAAAGATTGATAACATTAACAATAACAGCAATACTGAACCTACATGTGTTTGGTGCTCTGCAGGGGTTTCCCACGGACCTTTATGTCCTCACAGCAGCCTCGTTAGTGGATTTAAATAAGTTAAATAACTTCTATCTTTGGGCTTCCCTGGTGGTGCAGTGGTTGGGAGTCTGCCTGCCAATGAAGGGAACACGGGTTTGTGCCCCGGTCTGGGAGGATTCCCACGTGCCGCGGAGCGGCTGGGCCCATGGGCCCATGAGCCATGGCCGCTGAGCCTGCGCGTCCGGAGCCTGTACGTCCGGAGCCTGTGCTCCGCAGCGTGAGAGGCCACAGCGGTGAGAGGCCCGCGTACCGCAAAAAAAAAAAATAAAAAAAAAACTTCTCTCTTTTAGGAGAGAAAGTGGCACAGTCAAAATTGAATATATTTATATAAAGCACAAAATTAGGCAAAACTAATCTCTGTTTTTGTTTTTTTTTTTTTTGCGTTACACAGGCCTCTCACTGTTGTGGCCTCTCCTGTTGCGGAGCACAGGCTTCGGACGCGCAGGCTTAGCGTCCATGGCTCACGGGCCCAGCCGCTCCGTGGCATGTGGGATCTTCCGGGACCGGGGCACGAAGCCGTGTGCCCTGTATCGCCAGGCGAACTCTCAACCACTGCGCCACCAGGGAAGCCCTAATCTCTGTTTTCAAAGTCAAGATAATGATTACCCTTGGGTTGGGGGTTAGGGACTGATGGAGGTCAAAAAGATTCTTCGGGGGCAGGTCATGTTTTGTCCTTTATTCTGGGTGTTGGTAGCACGTGTGTTCATTGTCACTTAGGATCTGCTCACTTTTCTGTATTTGTGTTATACTTCAATGAAAAGTTTAAAAACATAGCAGTACTATATGATCCTAATTTTAAAAATTTGTATGTATACATTTGCACGAAAAAAGAATAGAAGGAAACTAAATCGAGGGACATTTTATAAAATAATTGGCCTAGATCAAAAAAAATGTCAAGAAAGACAAAGAAAAAGCAAAAGGATATGTACTGTGTAGCACAGGGAATTAAACCCATTATCTTGAAATAACCTATAATGGAGTGTAATCTGCAAAAATATTGAATCACTGTGTTGTACACCTGAAACTAACACAATATTATAAATCAAATATACTTCATTTAAAAAAAGAAAGAGAGGGCTTCCCTGGTGGCGCAGTGGTTGAGCGTCTGCCTGCCAATGCAGGGGACACGGGTTCGTACCCCGGTCCGGGAAGATCCCACATGCCGCGGAGCGGCTAGGCCCGTGAGCCATGGCCGCTGAGCCTGCGCATCTGGAGCCTGTGCTCCGTAACGGGAGAGGCCACAACAGTGAGAGGCCCGCGTACCGCAAAAAAATATATATATATATATGGAATATGATCTCATTTTAATAAAACCATACATTATTTGTGCGTCTTATAATATATGCAAAGAATATTATAAATCACTAGGCTTGACACTAGTCAAAGAGGCTTCTAGGGAAGTGGTGTTTGTGTGTGTGTGTGTATGTGTGTGTGTGTGTATGTGTGTGTGTGTTTTAATAAAACCATGAATTATTTTTCATCCTTACTAAAAACCCTGTGGAGTAGGATGTTGTTAGCTCCACTTTATAGATGGAGGAACTGAAGGTCAGAGTTTGAATCACTTGCTCAAGGTCACACAACCAGTACTCTTCCCACTCAAGCAGGCCTTCCCCAGAGACACTCTGAAGGAATAATCAAGGTGACTTTGTGATTAATTGGATGGGGGAGGAGACGAGGGTACAAAGAGAGGAAGGGATTAAAAATGCCTAGGACACTTTGAGCCTGACCAAGTGAAAAATAATCAGCAAGTCAGGAGGGAGTGCCAGGTTACTGTGGAAAGGTTTAAGCCAAAGGAATGAATACCTAATGATGGAATTTGGTGCCTCAGATGAGGGCTTAGAGGAAAGTCCATAAGTGCACTCCTTGTTAGCTGGCCTTGCCACTGAGCACCTGAAGCCCCGTGGCAAGTGGACATTTTAAAGAGAAAAAAATTTCAACCTCACACTTCTAGGCAAATGGTGTAGTCCTCTGAGTGCTTGGGTCCTTCTGCATCAGCAGCTTGTACTTTCTGTGGCTCTGTGTGGCCTGACTGACCAGGCTTAAAAGGCCTGCTGATGAATTTGAAATCTCAGGCTTCCAGCCTCTATAGGTCATCAGCAAAGACCAAAAGGCCTGGCATGAACGTGAGGTTATTATTCACCTAAGAAGTCGTTATAAACCACAAGAACGCAAGCCCAGCAGGAGGGAACGGCTGCCCAGCTCCCTAGGCACACCATGTCCTCATGCGTCCATCCAGCATGATTCATAATTAAATCTGCAGCAGGCAGGAGGCAAAATAGAATTTCGTGTAAACCTGTGTGGGAGAAGCACTTTGAATACAATTTAATTTTAAAGTTCTAGAGCTCCAGAACTTGAAATGCTTGTGACATTTCAAGTTGAGGTTGTTTCTCCCTACCCTTCACTGGGACCATCTCCGGGGAGGGAGATGACACAAAGGGAAAAAAGTTGTTGGGTCAATAGGTGTATTAGTCAGGGTTCTCTAGAGAAACAGAACCAATAGGATAGGTATAGGTGTATAGAATGAGACTTACGATGAGAGATTGGCTCACATGATTATGGAGGCCAAGAAGTCCCACGATCTGCTGACTGCAAGCTGGAGGCTCAGGAAAGCCAGAGATGTAGTTCCAGTCCAAACCCAAAGGCCTGAGAAGGGGAGGAGTGGGGAGGGGCAATGGTATAATTCTTAGTCCAAGTCCAAAGGCCGAGAACCAGGAATTCAGGTGTTCAGGGGCAGCAGAAGATGGATGTCCCAGCTCAAGCAGAAAGAAAATTCACTCTTTCTCTGCTTTTTTGTTCTGTTTAGGCCCTCAATGGATTTGATAATGTCCACCAGCATTGGTGAAGGCAATCTTTTTTACTCAGTCTACTGATTCAAATGCTAATCTCTTTCAGAAACACCTAGAAGTAATGTTTTACCAGCTATCTGGGCATCCCTTAGCCCAGTCATGTTGATGCAAAATTAACCATCACACTAGGTAAGGTGTAGTTTTGGAAAACTGGCACTGAAGATGCCATATGTTCAGGTCCCATGTATGTTTCTAGTTAAATATATCATGAAAAAAAAAAAAAGCCAGCATGTGGGCAGAGGATCTAAAGAATTCACAGAAGGAAATTCAAATTGTATGTAACTATATTACAGGCTCACCATGTTGCACAACTGCAGGGCGCGGCACTCCCACTGAATTCTATTCACAGAGATGCACATTGTAATGGTCTGTAAGAGAGGATGCTCAACCTCTCCAAAAATAAGAGAAATGCTGATTAAAACGATAAGGTAATGATTTTCATTTATTGAATTGGCAAAGCTCAAAGAGTTGCTAAGATCCTATGTTGCTGGGAGTGTAATTTGGTACCACCTCTATGGAGGGTGTAGTGAATACTATGGATTGGCTCTCTCAACCTGGGTCATTTCACCCTCTTCTAGTTGGTGATGTAGGAAAACTGACTCCTACAGTTCCCAGACTCCCCTGCCCTTAGGATTCCACCTGCCATGAATGAGAATTTCTGTTGCTCCACATCCTGTCAGCATTTGGTGTTATCAGCATTCTGGATTTTGGCCATTCTAATAGGTGTGTAGTGGTATTTCATTGTTGTTTTAACTTGCATTTCCCTCATGACATATGATGTGGAGCATCTTTTCATATGCTTATTTTCTGTCTGTATATCTTCTCAGATCTTTTGCACATTTCTTAATTGGGTTATTCTCTTGTTGAATTTTAAGAGTTCTTTATATATTTTGGATAACAGTCCTTTGTCAGGTAAGTCTTTTGCAATACAGTCTGTGACTTGTCTTTGCATTTTCTTGAAGGCATCTTTCACAGAGCAGAAGTTTTTAATTTTAATAAAGTCCAGCTAATCAGTTCTTTCTTTCATGGATCATGCTTTTGGTATTGTATCTAAAAAGTCATTGCCAAAACCAAGGTCATCTAGATTTTCTCATATGTTATCTTCTACTAGTTTATAGTTTTGCATTTTACCTTAAGGTCTGTGATCCATTTTGAGTTAAATTTTGTGCAGAGTGTAAGGTCTGTGTCTATATTCTTTTTTTTTTCATGTGGATGTTCAGTTGTTCTAGCATCATTTGTTGAAAAGACTATTGCTTTCTCCATTGTATTGCTTTTGCTCTTTTGTCAAAGGTTGGTTGACTATATTTATGTGGGTGTATTTCTGTGCTGTCTATTCTATTCTGTTGATCTATTTGTCTATGCTTTTGCTAATACCACGCTGTCTTGATTACTGTAGGTTAATGTTAAGTCTTCAAGTTGGGTAGTGTCAGTCCTCCAACCTTGTTCTTCTCCTTCAATATTGTGTTGGCCATTCTGGGTCCTTCGCCTCTACATATAAACTTTAGAGTCAGTTTGTTAGTATTCACAAAGTAACTTGCTGGGACTTTGATTAGGGTTGCATTGAATCAATAGATCAAGTTGGGAAGAACTGACACCTTGACAATATTGAGTCTTCCTATCCATGAACATGGAATTTCTCTCCATTCATTTACTTCTTCTTTGATTTCTTTCATCAGAATTTTGTAGCTTTCCTCTTTTAGACCTTGTATGTATTTTGTTAGATTCATACCTAAGTATTTCACTTTGGGGGATGCTAATGTAAATGGTACTGTGTTTTTAATTTCAAATTCCCCTTGTTCATTGCTGATATATAGGAAAGTGATTGACTTAAAAAAAATAATAACCTTGTGCCCTGCAACCTTGCTATAATCACGTATTATTTCCAGAATTTTTTTCCTTGATTCTTTCTGATTTTCTACATAGATGATAATGTCAGCTGTAAACAAAGACAGTTTTATTTCTTCCTTCCCAATCTGTATCCTTTTTATTTCCTTTTTTTGGTCTTATTGCATTATTTAGGACTTCCAGTATGATGTTGAAAAGCAGTGGTAAGAGGGGACATTTACCTTGTTCCTGATCTTAGTGGGAAAACCTCACGTTTCTTACCATGAAGCATGATGTTAACTTCAGATGATTTGTAGGTATTATTTATTCAGTTGAAAAAGTTCCCCACTATTCCTAGTTTACAGAGAGTTTTTCTCATGAATGGGTGTTGAATTTTGTCAAATGCTTTTTCTGCATGTATTGATATTATCATATGATTTTTCTTCTTTAACCTGTGGATGTGATAGATTACATTAATTACTTTTCGAATGTTGAACCAGCCTTGTATACCTGGGATAAATCCCAGTTGGTCATGATGTATAATTTTTATACATTATTGGATTCAATTTGCTAATGTTTTGTTGAGGATTTTTGTGCCTGTTTTAATAAGAGATGTTGTTCTGTACTTTTCTTGTAATGTCTTTGGTTTTGGCATTAGATTAATGCTGGACTCATAGAATGAGTTAGGAAGTAGGCTTCTATCTTCTGAAAGAGATTATAGTGAATTGGTATAATTTTTTCCTTAAATGTCTGGTAGAATTCACTAGTGAATACATCTGGGTCTGATGCTTTCTGTTTTGAAAGGTTATTAATCATTTACTCAATTTCTTTAATTGATATAGTCCTATTCAGATTGTCCACTTCTTGTGTGAGTTTTGACAGATTGTATCTTTCAGGGAATTGGTCCATTTCATCTAGGTTGTCATGTTTGTGGGCATAGAGTTGGTTCATAGTATTCCTTGATTAATTTTAATGTCCCAGGGATTTGTAGTGATGTCCCCTCTTTCATTTCTAATATTAGAAATTTGTATCCTCTCTTTTTTTCTTAGTCTAGCTAAAAGTTTATTGATTTTATTGATCTTTTCAAAGAACCAGCTTTTAGTTTTGTTGATTTTCTCTATTGATTTCCAGTTTTCAATTTCATTGATTTCTGCCCTAATTTTTATTATTTCTTTTCCTCTCCTGATTTTGGATTTAAGTTTCTCTTAGGGACTTCCCTGGTGATCCAGTGGTTAAGACCCTGCGCTTCCACTGCAGGGGGCACAGGTTCGATCCCTGGTCGGGGAACTAAGAGCCTGCATGCCTCGTGGCACAGCAAAAAACAAAACAGTAATTTTCTCTTATTTTTCTTGTTTCCTATGGTAAAAGCTTAGATGATTGAATTTAAATCTTTTTTTCTAAAATATGATTCAGCGTTATAAGTTTCCCTTTAAGCACGAATTTTGCTGCATCCCACAAATTCTGATGAGTTGTGTTTCCATTTTCATTTAGTTCAAAATGTTTTAAAATTTATCTTGAATTTTGACCTGTGTGTTATTGAGAAGTGTGTTGTTTTATCTCCAAGTGCTTGGGGATTTTCGAGCTGTCTCTCTATTATTGATTTCTTGTTAAATTCCGTGGAGTCTGAAAGCAGACATTGTGTGATTTCTATCCTTTTAATTTTAGTAAGATGTGTTTTATGGCCCAGAATGTGGTTTGTCTTGGTGAATGTTTCATATGAGCTTGAGAAGAATATATATTCTGCTGTTGTTGGATGAAGTAGTCTATAGATATTTATCATATTGATGGTGATTGTTGGTGTTGCTGAGTTTAACTATGTCCTTACTGAGTTTCTGCCTGCTGGACCTATTTCTGATAGAGGAATGTTGAAGTCTCCAGCTATAATAGTAGATTCATC
Organism: Pseudorca crassidens; assembly: GCF_039906515.1. Lineage (NCBI taxonomy): Eukaryota > Metazoa > Chordata > Mammalia > Artiodactyla > Delphinidae > Pseudorca > Pseudorca crassidens. The sequence continues at coordinate 44,752,912 of NC_090315.1, forward strand.
TATTTCTCTTTACATTTCTATCAGTTTTTGCCTCACATATTTTGATGCTCTGTTGTTAGGATCTATATGGTAAGGATTGTTATACCTTCTTGGAGAATTGATCCCTTTATCATTATGCAATGCCCCTCTTTATCTCTGATAACTTTCCTTGCTCTGAAGTCCAAAATCAATATAGCTACCCCTGCTTTCTTTTGATTACTGTTAGTATGGTATATCTTTCTCCATCCATTTTTTTTTAATTAATTTTTATTTTTGGCTGCGTTGTGTCTTCGTTGCTGCACACGGGCTTTCTCTAGTTGTGGCGAGCTGGGGCTACTCTTCATTGCGGTGCTTGGGCTTCTCATTGCGGTGACTTCTTGTTGCAGAGCACGGGCTCTAGGTGCGCAGGCTTCAGTAGTTGTGGCATGTGGGCTCAGTAGTTGTGGCGCACGGGCTTAGTTGCCCCGCGGCATGTGGGATCTTCCCAGACCAGGGATTGAAACCGTGTCCCCTGCATTGGCAGACGGATTCCTAACCACTGTGCCACCAGGGAAGTCCCTCAAACTATGTTTTTGCCTTTTAGTTTGAGACTTTATATATATATATATATATACATGATGTATTGGGTAGAAGGAACTCCTGTAAATAGGCTATGAGGTGGTAGGGTGTGGGGTTTGGAGAAGCATTCTGTCCTAGTCCCATGATTAGGTCTTAGTCTTTTCATGAGCCAGTACATCTGGACTGTGAACTTAAGTGCTTCTCAGTTGTTCCCCCCTTAGTTGGGGACATGACGGCTAGGGTGGACTGGAGTTGGGCATTTCCCTTCTCCCACGTGGAAAGCTGGAACTGGCTGGAGTCGTATATTTATTTTTTAATCATAATACTTTCTAAAAATAACCCTCAACACCCCTCCCCCCGCCCCAAATTTGGAGAGTCCTTTCCTCTTTTCTTATTTTCCTCTCTCTCTCGCTGTCTTCTCCATGAGAATCAGCTCAGGGGCTTTGGCAGGGTTGTGGTTGGACTGACCTCAATTTCTCTCTCCCGAAGTTTCTGTGAAATGAGAGGAAAAGGCCTCAGCAAATCCCCCAGCACTGGTTTGTGAGAGGAGAGCGTATTAGTCAGGCTTTCTCAGGCATCAAGGCAGAATCCTGCATGCCTGGGTGAGTGTGTGGGAGCAGTGAGCGTTTCTTGCCGGGATGGATGGGGAGGTGTGGCAGAGCCAGAAACTGCTCCCCAGGCTAGGGTATCCCGCAGGCAGCATGGAGCACTGAGCTCCACCGCAGCATCACCGGGGACGTCTGAGCACAGCTGCCCAGCCTTCTTCTCTGGTGTTTGTGCTTCCTCAGGGAGCCAGTGAGATTGCTCCTCTTCTCCTCAGTCACATCAGATATGAGAGGATCTCAACCCACTGTCTGAGCTGCCGTGTTTTCTCATGACCCCACCATGACCACTCAGGCCATGACTGACTGAACCGGGAATGAACAACAGATCCAGGGGGACACCAGCTGGGTCAAGCCACTCATACTCCCTGTCCTGGAAATTTAGGACCTGGAGGTAAAGTCAATTAGATGACAACGTAGCATGCATGAAAGGAAAGGCTGTGGAGTGTCGGAGCTTCGGAGGTCATGGCGGGTGAGGTGAGGGAGAGGGAAGGGGTGACCAGAGGAGAGGCAGACATGAGAGAGCCTGGTAGCCCTGGGGGCACAACTTTGGTTCTTGACTTTCTGGTTCTGGTTCCTTATCGCCAGCCTTGTCATCTTCTCTCATTGGACTCCCCGGAGTAAACCTCTCTTTATCTGAGCTGACTTTGATTTCATCAGACTGTACCATCCTCTGCCCCTCCTTATGGCAGACATCTACAGACACTGGGTCACTCCTCTTTCCGCGAAAGTTTTTAACTTCTGGATCACTGTCCTTCTGTCCAACGCCAAAAATCATAATTTTTTAATCATTCCAGTACTAACAATGAAGATGACCCTTGAAAACATCATGCTAAGTGAAAAAAGCCGGTCACAGAGGACCGCATATTATAAAATTCCAGTGATATAAAATGTCCAGAGACAAATCCATAGATACTGTAAGTAGAGTAGTGGCTGCCTGGGGCTGGGGAATGTGGGGAGATAGGAATTGATAGTAAAGGGGTATGGGTTTCTTTGGGGAGTAATAAAAATGTTTGAAAATTGATTTTAGTGATGGATTGGCACAACTCTGTAAATATGCTAAAAACCATTGAATTGTACACTTTCAATGGATGAATTATACAATATGTGAAGTATATCTCAGTAAAGCTGTTTTTAAAAACTGCTCAGTTCCCTGATCTTTTTTCCCCCAATAAACTTTTCCTCTACCTCACCTCAGCCACTCACTCCCATGGCCATAGCCTTGACCTTATCATTCCAATAGTTTCAGCCCCTCCATAATCTCAGTTTCAAGCATCCTGCTTGATAATTGCCACCTCCAACTCCAGCCCTCTCTTCTACTATTCCAACTCCAGCAATTCTTTGACCCTTTTGGAACCTGCCATCCATTTATCCCATCACCTTTCCATTGTCTCTTACCCTTATCATTTCCTCACTTCCTTCTTTGTGTGGCTTAAATTCCATGGTCCAGCATTACTGTCATTCTTTTATGTACATCCTCAACTTCTTTGCCCCTCTGCTGTATTCACTTGGAAAAAAAAATTGTTAAATCCAACTCTTTGACCCTGCACCTGCACCCACACAGCTGAATAGGGCTGAGGAAAACTCAAAAACTTGTCTTGTTTCAAATGCCTGACCATTAACTTCAGATGGACCCCCCCCCCAGGGTCACTTGGCAATCTTCCTGTATTTCTTAGACCATTCATCCTCCCACTCTCCTAGAAGGTTATTTCACACCTTTTTCCTTTCTCGTCTTTTTTTAAAAAATATAAATTTATTTATTTTATTTGTTTTGGCTGCATTGGGTCTTTGTTGCTGCATTCAGGCTTTCTCTAGTTGCGACGAGCGGGAGCTACTCTTCGTTGCAGTGTGTGGGCTTCTCATTGCGTTGGCTTCTCTTGTTGCGGAGCATGGGCTCTACGCACGCGGGCTCAGTAGTTGTGGCTTGTGGGCTCTAGAGCGCAGGCTCAGCAGTTGTGGCGCGTGGGCTTAGTTGCTCCGTGGCATGTGGGATCTTACCGGACCATGGCTCAAACCCATGTCTCCTGCATTGGCAGGTGGATTCTTAACCACTGCACCACCAGGGAAGCCCCCTCCTTTCTCTTCTAATTTACAACACTTCCTCTGCCCCCTGTGTTCACTTTCAGCTGATGACTTCATTAGAAGAGAACTTCCACAAGCTCCCACACCCTCACGCACATACTTTCCAGCATCTATGCCCCTGTGCCCTGCCTTCATTCCTGTAACAATGCCTGTTCTGTCTATGCTCCTTTTTGAAGGCCAACCCCTTACTTCACGCTAGATCCCAGCCCTTCTTTCCCACTCAGGCCGTTGTGTTCATGATCCTTCCCCTAACTTGCTCCTGCATCATTAGTCTGCTCCATCCACTGAATTTTCCCAGAAACCTTCAGTCTTGCTGTAATGTGTCAGTGTTAAAAAAAAATTAAAACCTATCTTGGGGCTGGATAGATAGACAGATGGACATATATGTGATAAAGCAAGTATAGGAAAATGTTAGCAGGAGAATCCAGGTGGTGGGTCTATGTGTTCAATGTATAAAATTCTTTCAACTTTTTGGTGTGTTTGAAATTTTTCATTAATAAAATGTCGGGAAAAAATTCCTATCTTGACCCTACATTTCCCTCTTGCTTTTATCTCATTTCTCTGCTCCCTTTCCCAGCAGAACTCCTGAAAAGCTTGTCTGAACATGTGTCACCGTGTGTCTCATCTTTTCTTTTACCAACTGCAATCAAGCTTTTGCCCCAGCAGTTCACCAGAATGTCTCTTATAAAGCTTACCAGTGATTTCCACTGTAGGAAATGGAGTGGTCGTTTATCAGTCCTAATCTTGCTCAGCCTATCAGCTGCAGAATTTGACTCCATTAAGTTACTCCTTGCTCCTTACAAAACTTTCTTTCCCTAATTCCAGAATGGCACTCTCTCCTCCATTTTCTCTTATCTCCTTAGTTGACTTTGTTGGTCTCTCATCTGTCCAGCCTCTTAAGGTTGAAATGCATCAGGACTTAGCTCTTAAAACGTTTTCTCTATCTACACTCCCTCTCTTGTTTATCTCCTGCAGTTTCATGGATCCGATTACTATAGGATTATTCCCAAATTTATACTATCCCTAGCCTGAACCCATCTCCTCTATTCCAGACTCATTTATCCAACTGCCTACTCGACATCTCTGCCCAGATGTCTAAGAGGTATCTCAGACTTAATGTGCCCACAAACTAATTCCTCGTTGTAGTAGTTGTTATAATAATAGTCCCAGTGAATCACACCTCACTTGTGTCCGTGCCTGTTTGCAGTGTGAGCATTAATTTCTTCACACACACTCCCCACCCCTGAACCTGGGCTGGCCTTGTATCTTGGCTTTGATCAGTAGAAAGTGATGGAGTATGAATTCCAGAACCTAAGCCATAAGAGGCTTTGCGGCTTTTACTCTCCCATTCTGGAACACTGAGGCCACCATGGCAAAGAAGTCCAGGCTAGCCTCACTAAAAATGAGAGCCCATGTGGAGAGCCAAGTGAGGCACCCCAGCCAGCAGCTGGTCCTGGCTCCAGCCATATAGAGGAGGCCGTCTTGGACCTTCCAGCCCCAAATGGGCTATCAGATAACTCAACCACGTGACTGATCCCAGGCAAGATTAGCAGAAGAACTGCCAGATTGCCAACCCATGTAGTCAAGAGAAATCATAAATTGCTGTTAAACTACTAAGTTTGCGCTTTTTTTTTTTTTCTGCAATAGATAACTGAAACACCGCTCTTGCCACTATACCTTCCCCTTCGCAGCCTTCATCTCTGTAAATGTCACCTCCATTCTTCCAATTGCTCATGCCAAAAAACTTGGAGTTCCTTGACTCCTCCCTTTTTCTCATCTAATCCTTCAGCAAATTGTATATCATTTTACCATGTATCCAGACGCCTATACTTACCACCTCCATTGCTACCACACTGCGCCAAGCTGCATCATCGCTTGCCTGGATTACTGCAGGGGCCTCCACCTTGGTCTCTCTGCTTCCATCCTGGCTCCCCTCCACTGTGTTCTCCAGCCAGCAGTGAGCGATCCTTTTAGAGTTTAAGTCAAATCCCATCACTCCTCTGCTCAAAGGACTCCAGGGACTTCACACTTCACTCAGAGTAAAAGTTAAAATCTTTACTGTGGCCTCAAGACCCCACATGATTTGGCCCTCTCCTCTCTCCCCCTTGTTCACCCTGTTTCAGCCACTGTAGCCTCCTTTCTGTCCCTTAAATAAACTAATTGGCTTCTTATCTCAAGCCCTTTGTACTTACTCTCCTCTGTGTAAATAGTCTTCCCCAGAGACTCACATAACTCACTTCATGTGTCTGCTCAGATGTCACTTCATTGAAGAAGCCTTCCCTGGTCATCTAGACCCCACTACTCCATCCCCACCCAAACCCCAAGCTCCATCAATTTCTAGCTCTCTTACCCTGTTTTGGACTCCTCCACAGCAGTCAACACCACCTGACATATTACATTTTTCTTTGTTTGTTTTTTATCTGTTTTCTCCCATTAAAATATAAACTCCATGAGGACAGGGACTTCATCTAGTTATTCACTCCAGGGTCTCCGGTGCTTATTACCTATCAAATAGAATGTATTCGATATAGTTTTACTGAATGAATGAAAGCAGAAGTGTATTGTATTAGTTTTCTGTTGCTTCTGTAACAAATTACTACAAACTTGGTGACTTAGAACAAATTTATTATTTTATAGTTCAGGAGATCAGAAGTCCAAAAAAAAACATGTCTCGCCTGGCTAAAAGCAAGGTGTTGGCAGGGCTGCATTCTTGCCAGCGAAGCTGTCAGGGAGAACTCATCTCCTTACTTTGTCCAGCTTCTAGAGGCTGCCCACATTCTTTGTATGATGACTCCCTTCCATCCTCAAAGCCAGCAATGATTGATTGAGTCTTCCTCACAGGGCATCATTCTGATGGCTTCTATCATCACATCTCCTTCCCCATCTCAGGCCCTCCCTCTTTCATGAATAAAGACCCTTGTGATTACATTGGGCTGACCCAGATAATCTAGGATAATCTTACCTTCTTAATATCCTTAATTTCATCACATCTGCAAAGTCCCTTTTGCCTTGAAAAGTAACATAGTCACAGGTTCCAGGGATTAGGGTGTAAACATCTTTGGAGGGGTGATTATCTTGCCTACCACAGGTATTTACCAAGAAACTAATGAAGCTTAAATTCAAGCCCACTAACACAAGCCCCTCCTAAGACCCAGGAAAGGGCCCTCGTGATCTGTTCACATGGTCATATGTTTTTTTGAAAATTTACAAAAGTAAGATATTTTAACTGTAATTGGTTAAGTTTTCTGTTTCTTTCCACTCTGACTTCACCTCTGTTGTACTGTTGCTCCTGTTGGGTGGCATTGGCATAGACCTGGGCATCTGGGGGATATAGTCACTAAGAGGAAGTTGAGTTGGGTTTACTGAGATATGTTTATGTGGTTTGTAGTAACTTCCGTGTATAGTTAAGTTAGTGTTAGCCTTCCTGGTACAGTAGTGGTTTCCAGAAATACTACAGCTGCCCAATGTTGTAATGTAAGGTCGCAAGGCCAGAGGCTCTATTGCGATATGAGCAAATCCTATGGCATCTGGCACTGGAAGTATGTGGTGGTAGAGAAAACAAGATTTCAAATGTAGAGAAGCAGAAGCTAGCCTGTAGGAAATTCTTCCATTCACCAGACGTGTAAAATGGTAAACAGACAATTTTAGTTCTCATCACTGTGTAGCCAAAACAGAAGTGCTTTCCTGTCAAGAATATACTCAGTAACGCAAAATGTAGTAGATCATTTGGAAAGATGTTCACAGTAATTCTTCGTGTCACTGCACAAATGCCTTTTGCAGTGTGACATTGTTGCTCTTTCCCTCAAGATGTGGAGTCTGTCCCCGTCTCTTGTCTGGGGCTGGCCTTGTGACTTGCTCTGACCTATAGAATGTGGCAGAAATGATGTGGGAGTTTCAAGCCTAGACCTCAAGAGGCCTTGCAGCTTCTGCTCTCAGCCTTTACTATATAAAGAAGCTCTCCCATTGCTGTATAAAGAAGCCCAGGGCTTCCCTGGTGGCGCAGTGGTTGAGAGCCCGCCAGCCGATGCAGGGGATACGGGTTCGTGCCCCGGTCCGGGAAGATCCCACGTGCCGCGGAGCAGCTAGGCCCGTGAGCCATGGCCGCTGAGCCTGTGCGTCCGGAGCCTGTGCTCCGCAACGGGAGAGGCCACAACAGTGAGAGGCCCGCATACCGCAAAAAAAAAAAAAAAAAAAAGAAGCCCAAACCAGCTTTCCTGAGGATAAGAGACCCCATGGAGAGAGGAACCCAACAACCAAGAGCCAACACCAACCACCAGACATAAGAGTGAGGCCATCTCAGTCCATCCAGCCTCAGTCCAGCCACAAGATGACTATCGCTGCATGACTGATCCCTAGCAGAAGAACCATCCACCTGATCCTGGTCTATATTGCTGACCCACAGAAACATAAGTGAATAAAATATTTGTTGTTTTAAGAACTGGATTTTGGGGCAGTTTGTTACACAATAATAATTAACTGATACACAGCATATACATACAAATACACCATACATTTCTCTTCTATATGAGGATCTGGTGAAATAAAATTTATCAGAGTTTCTGTGTTTAAATCTCTTGCTGTTTGACATAATAGACAGACATTGATGAAAATAACCTAAAATTTATAACATGCATATGAGGACATCAGTGTTCAACTGGTTAATGAGTATAATCAATTCAAAGATTAGTCACTAAGCGTGGGCTGCAGCAGGTCAGTGGCCAGGACAGCCTCCATGGCTATCTACAGATTTTCTTCAGGACAAATGATGTGAGGGTTGGTACATTAGTGGGGGAAGACAAAAATGGAAATAAATACTATGAAGACAGCAAGCAGTTTTTTGGCTATCACCAGTGGGTTATATATACTACTGAAATGAATGGCAAAAACACATTCTGGGATGTGGATGGAAGCATGGTGCCCCCTGAATGACATCATTGACTTCACTGTATGACTCATGATCCTCCAACAAGAAAATCACCTATTGCTTGTACATTCATTTGGACAAACCATAAATTCAGCATGAGTGGCACTCCACACAATATATACCTTATTCCACCACTAGAAAGAAGATTCAGGAGTGGGTCCCACCTTTGATACCTCACAAGTAAAGACAATGAAAAACAATTTAAACATGTAAAATATGGGGCTTTTTGTGTAATTGCACCGTTACTGCTTACTATTAACTTGATTAAAATTGTTTGATTGAAAAAAAAGAAAAAGATTAGTCACTGCACAAGAAAATGCAAAGTGCCCTGAAATTATTCAGCTTACATATGAAAGAAATCTGGTAGGCGTTTTCCCAAGTTTGACAATCTAAAATTTTACTCATTTTTAAAAATTAATTAATTAATTTTTGACTGTGTTGGGTCTTCGTTGCTGTGTGTGGGCCTTCTCTAGTTGTGGTGAGCAGGGGCTACTCTTCCGTTGCAGTGTGCAGGCTTCTCATTGCAGTGGCTTGTCTTGTTGTGGAGCACAGGCTCTAGGCGTGTGGGCTTCAGTAGTTGTGGCACGTGGGCTCAGTAGTTGTGGCTCATAGGCTCTAGAGCACAGGCTCAGTAGCTGTGGCGCACGGGCTTAGTTGCTCCACGGTATGTGGGATCTTCCCGGACCAGGGCTTGAACCCCTGTCCCCTGCATTGGCAGGCGGATTCTTAGCCACTGCGCCACCAGGGAAGCTCTAAAATTTTACTCCTTTTTTAATTATAAAAATACATTAAAAAATTTTAATATATGTAAAAGAATAAAACTTCACTCATCAAAAATGAGAAGGAAACTCAACAGGGAATATTATAAAATCATTGTCATATGAAGAGATGACTGAAGAGTTTGCAGCCAAAAAACGCATGGAAAAAGGTATCAGAGAAAGGTGTTGACACCATCAATTAATAAAAATAATATTTTCTGAATGTTAGTGATGTTTGTGGTATTTATCACTTTTTTTAAATTTGTGGTTTGTAGTGATTTATTTTCTTATTCTAAATAAATACTAACTTAGGTATCTAATTATTTTACTTGAAGTTTTGTGAGGTTTTTTTCCTTAAGGGGACCTCCCCAGTTGTACCTTGTTCAGCCCCCTGAAACGTGGATCTGCCTGTGAATGAATGAATGAGCCCAAGTTCTAGTCCACAGAAATTTATGCAGAAAGAACCCCAGGGCCTCTTCCTCAGAAGGAAGCTCCGGATGTGATAGTCTGAGTCACTCCTGTGTACCTGGCATGCCCACAGGAGAGGCAGATGATAAACACAAATGTGAGGCCTTTCGAATGTCAATGTTAACCCAAAGTGCAGCTTGAAAGGAACTTTCAGACACTACCTCCATGTCAGAGATTAGTTGGCCTAAGATTTTGGGGCAGGGAGCAAAGAACCAGAGAGTCCCCAAGACCTATTTGCATCAGGAGAGAGGAGTGGAGGAAAGGGAGCAACTTGGGATGGGCTGAGCCAACCATGCAGCTTGGTTAAATATCTATTGAGCATCTGCTACATGCCAGGCACTGTTCCATAGTCTGGAACAAAATACTCCAAAATCTCTGCCCTCCTTGTGCTGACATGGCAGGGGTGGGGATGGCAGTGTAGGAGGAAGGAAGAACAATAAACATTTTTAAAACTGTATATAGGGGACATGCCTGATGGCGCAGTGGTTAACACTCTGCGCTCCCAGTGCAGGCGGCCCAGGTTCGATCCCTGGCCATGGAACTAGATCCCGCATGCTGCAACTAAGAGTTTGCATGCCACAACTAAGGAACCTATGTGCTGCAACTAAGGGGCCCACCTGCCACAACTAAGACACAGTGCAATGAAATAAATAAATTAATTAAAAAAATAAAAATAAATAAAAAGATATATTACATTAGAAAGTGGGAAGTGCAAAGGTAAAAAGTAAAGCAGGGTGAGGGAGTTGGAAAGTAGTGTGTGATGGGGGTGCAGCTTTCAATAGGGAATCAGGGAAGGCCTCAGTGGAAGTTGAACTAAGATTTGAAGGACATGAGGGAGGGAGCCCTGTGGCTATCTGAGGGAGAAATGTGATCTGTGACAGGCAGAGGGAGCGGCATGGCCAAAGGTCCTGTGGCAGGAGTATACTTGGCAAGCTTGAGGAACAGTTTCAAGGCCTGGCTGCGAAAAGGAATGAATGAGGTGGAAGTAGGAGAAGAAATCTGAGAGATAATGGGGGTCAGAGCTCATGGAGCCTTGTAATCATGTGCAGGGACTGAGGAGGATGGACACCATAGTAGGGTTTTGAGCAGAGGAGCAGTGATGTCATCTGGCTGCCGTGGAGAGAACAAATTGGGGACAAAGGCAGAAACAGGGAGCCAGTGGAGACCATTGCCATAATCCAGGGTGAAAGGGAGTCAGATTCTAGATATATTTTGAAGGTAAAACCAACAGGATTTGCTGGATTGATATGTGAGAGAAAGGAAAGAGGGGAGAAGGATCACCTCAAAGTTTATGGCCTGAGCACCTGCACTGAATTGCCGTTACTAGATGGGGAGGATTGCAGCGGGAGCAGAACGAAGCCTAACTCTGGAATCGCTAGGATGAGCTACAAGGGCCAGAGGGGGTTCTACCTCAAAGGTAACTGGGCCTCTGGTGTGCCAGGTTCTGACTTAATCCGCAGTGCAGTTAACAGCCCCTGAACGCAGAACAGGTGATCCCTGCTTGGGAAACCATTTCCACCTCATTCACATGCTTGTAGTTGGTAAGTGAACCCACTGCCAGCACATTTTTCAGCTGTTCCTTGAAATGGGTTGTTCTTGAGCATTTTCACTTGTAAAAGGTTGAATTGGACATGGGCAAAGATTGCCTTAAAATAAGTAATGCCACATAAAAAATGAAGCATGAGAATTGAAAACATATGTCCACCTAAAAACGTCTCTCTATATATCCATAGCAGTATTAGTCACAATAGCCAAAAAGTATCCATCAACTGATGAATGGATAAACAAAATGTGGTGTATCCATACAATGGAGTATTACTTGAAAATAAAAAGAAATGAAGTACTGGCATATGCTATAACATGGATATACCTTGAAAACATTATTCAAAGTGAAATAAACCAGTTACTAAAGACCATATATTATATAATTCCATTTATATGAAATATCCAGGATAGGCAAATCTGTAGAGACCAGCAGATTGATGGTTGCCCGGTAGTGGGGAGTTTGGGAGAAAATGAGGAATAACTACTGATGTGTTCAGAGCTTCTTTTGGGGGGTGATGAAAATGTTCTAATATTGATTATGGTGATTATTCAAGTCTGAGACTATACAAAAAATATTGAATTGTGTACTTCATTAATTTATTTTTAAACCTTTTCTTTTATTTTATTGGCTGTGCCTCATGGCTTGCGGGATCCTAGTTCCCGGACCAGGGATTGAACCTGGGCCCTGGCAGTGAAAGTGCAGAGTCCCAACCACTGGACCACCAGGGAATTTCCTGAATTGTGCACTTTAAATTGGGGAATTGTATGGTAGATGAATTACATCTCAAAGCTGTTATTTTTTAAAAGCTTTTTTGAAAATGCCCACACTAATTTCCCTAAGGGAGCTGTTACTGCAGACCACCTCATGTGAGCAAATGTCACGGCCTGACATTGAGACTAATCAGACCACACATGACTCCAGCCAATCACACTTGGCAATGCCCGTCACGCGCTGGTCACAGGGAACTGTCAGTACTTAATACTGATCATGGGAGTTTGGGCTGACAAAGCTAATTAATTACCCATAGCATGTACAGCAGTGGTTAAGGGCACAGCCTCTGCAATGGGACAAACTGATTTTGAACCTCCGCTCTGTCTTATGACCATTGGCAAGTTAGCCTGTCTCAGCCTCAGTCTCCTCATCTGTAAATAAGAGATGATAATATCTACCCCATAGGGAGGTTAAGAGGATTAAATGCAATACTTTTGTAGAACAATTAGTACTGTGCCTAGAACTAAGTAAAGGATCAGTAAATGGTAGCTGGAATTATTGTTAATAATGTGTAAAGAGCACTGAGCACAGGGCCTGGCATATAGAAAGCGCTCAAAACACAGAATGATTTTTTTAAATTACCTTTTTTATTTTATTTATTTATTTTGGCTGTGTTGGGCCTTTGTTGCTGTGCGCGGGCTTTCTTTAGTTGAGGCGAGTGGGGGCTACTCTTCGTTGTGGTTCATGGGTTTCTCAGTGCAGTGGCTTCTCTTGTGGAGCATGGGCTCTAGGCGCACGGGCTTCAGTAGTTGCAGCACACGGGCTCAGTAGTTGCGGCGTGTGGGCCCTAGGGTGTGCGGGCTTCAGTAGTTGTGGCACACGGGCTCAGTAGTTGTGGCTCGCAGGCTCTACAGCACAGGCTCAGTAGTTGTGGTGCACGGGCTTAGCTGCTCCGCGGCATGTGGGATCTTCCCAGGTCAGGGCTCGAACCCGTGTCCCCTGCATTGGCAGGTGGGTTCTTTTTTTTGCGGTACATGGGCCTCTCACTGCTGTGGCCTCTCCCGTCGCGGAGCACAGCCTCCGGACGCTCAGGCTCAGTGGCCATGGCTCACAGGCCCAGCCGCTCCGCGGCATGTGGGATCCCCCCAGATCGGGGCACGAACCCGCGTACCCTGCATCGGCAGGCGGACCCTCAACCACTGCGCCACCAGGGAAGCCCGACAGGTGGGTTCTTAACCACTGCGCCACTAGGGAAGTCCCAGAATGATTAAAGTCATACTTTTCACAGGAAAAAATGTTTATGAGACAGAATAAACTTTACAGATAAGGATAGAAAATTTGAATTCTGTTGCTTAAGGACAAGAGTAGGTGACTTTGGGAGACTGCTACGTGCCCCCTACCTGGCTCCTCTGTAGCAAATACTCACACAGCCTAAAGCAGTGGCTTTGCCCTTGAGCCTCTTTGCCACCCCCCCACCCCGAGTCACTAATGAGCAAATCCAAGCTTCTGGAAGCTCCTAGGAGAACATTCAGCTAAGAAACTGGAGTTTTTGATGAGGACCCCAGACAGGAAATGCCATTGCCCCTCCAAAGCATATTCTAAGACAGGGAACTTGAAGAGGAACTCAAAGCAGAAAATAACTACAATTGATTATCCCAGGAATGCAGGGGCATTTCAACAGCAAAAAAAATCGATTTATGTAATATACCACACTGTGTGGTTAAAGGAGAAAAATGTGATCATCTCAATACCAGCATGAAAAAGTAGGTGATAAAACTCATACTTATTTATGAGTAAACAGTAGTAAACCAGAACTAAAGGGAAATTCCTGTTCTTGATATATCTCCCCATATGAAACAAAACTTTTTAAAAAATTTATTTATTTATTTTTGGCTGTATTGGGTCTTTGTTTCTGTGCACGGGCTTTCTTTAGTTGTGGCGAGCGGGGGCTACTCTTCGTTGCTGTGCACGGGCTTCTCATTGCGGTGACTTCTCTTATTGCAGAGCATGTGCTCTAGGTGAGCAGGCTCAGTAGTTGTGGCACACGGCTTTGTTGCTCCGCAGCATGTGGGATCTTCCCGGACCAGGGCTCAAACCTGTGTCCCCTGCATTGGCAGGCAGATTCTTAACCTCTGTGCCACCAGGGAAGTCCTGAAACAAAACTTAATAGCGAAACAATAGAACTATTCCCAAACCAGGAACAAGACAAGGATGCTATCATTCTTACTATTTGATATTATAACGGTAGCAACTGATTTTCAACAAAGGTCCCAAGACCACTCAATGGGGAAAGAATAGTCTTTTCCACAAATTGTACTGGGACAACAGAATATCTAAAAGAATGAAGCTGAACTCTTAGCTCACACCATCTACAGAAACGAAATCAAAATGGATTGAAAACCTAAACGTAAGAGCTAAAACTGTAAAACTCTTAGAAGAAAACATAGGTGTAAATCTTCATGACCTTGGATTAGGCAACAATTTCTTAGATATGACACCAAAAGCATGGGCAACCAAAGAAAAAATAGATAAATTGGACTTCATCAAAAGAAAAACTTTTGTGTTTTAAAGGGCATTGTGAAAATGAAAAGACATCGCACGGAATGGGAGAAAATATTTGAACATCATATATCTGATTAGGGTCTAGAATATATAAAGAATTCTTACAACTCAACAATAAAAAGACAAATACCCATTTTAAAAATGGACAAAGGGGGGCTTCCCCGGTGGTGCAGTGGTTGAGAGTCCGCCTGCCGATGCAGGGGACACGGGTTCGTGCCCCGGTTCGGGAGGACCCCACATGCCGTGGAGCGGCTGGGCCCGTGAGCCATGGCCGCTGAGCCTGCGCATCCGGAGCCTGTGCTCTGCAGCGGGAGAGGCCACAACAGTGAGAGGCCCACATACACCCCCCCCCCCCAAAAAAAAGGACAAAGGGGCTTCCCTGGTGGCACAGTGATTAAGAATCCACCTGTCAATGCAGGGGACACGGGTTCGAGCCCTGGTCCAGGAAGATCCCACATGCCGTGGAGCAACTAAGCCCATGTGCCCCAACTACTGAGCCTGAGCTCTAGAGCCCATGCTCTGCAACAAGAGAAGCCACGACAGTGAGAGGTCCGCGCACCACAACGAAGAGTAGCCCCTACGCACCACAACTGGAGAAAGCCCGCACACAGCAACGAAGACCTAACACAGCCAAAAAAACCCAAAAAACAAATAAATTTACATAAATAAATAAATAAACCAATGAGCAAGTATTACTAAAAAAAAAAAAAATGGACAAAGGATTCAAACAGACTTTTCTCCAAAGAAGACATGCAAATGGACAACAAGCCCATGAAAAGGTGCTCAACATCACTAGACATTAGGGAAATGCAGATCAAAATCACGAGATACTACTTCACGCACACTAGGATGGCTATTTTTTTAAATGGCTAATTTTTTTTAAATGGAAAATAACAAGTGTTGGCAAAGATATGGAGAAATTGGAAACTTCACTCATTGCTGGCAGAAATGTAAAATAGTCCAGCCATTGTGGAAAACGTTTTTGCAGTTCATCAAAAAATTAAACATAGAATTACCATATGACCCAGCAGTTCCATTCTGAGGTACATATCTAAGAGAACTGAAAATGTGTTTGTATAAAAACTCGTGCATGAATGTTCATAGCAGCATTACTCATAGTAGCCCAAAAGCAGAAACAACACAGATGTCCATCAACTGATGAATGGCTAAACAAAATGGTATATTATTCAGCCAAAAAACGGAATGACATCCTGATACATGCTACAATGTGAATGACCTTTGAAAACATTATGCTAAGTTTAAGAAGCCAGACACTACTACTGAAGCCCGCACACCTAGAGTCTGTGCTCCGCAACAAGGGAAGCCACTGCGATGAGAAGCCCATGCACTACAATGAAGAGTAGCCCCCGCTCACCGCAACTAGAGAAAGCCTGCACACAGCAACAAATATCCAACTCAGCCAAAAATACAAATAAATAAAAAATTTTTAAATGGTGAATTTTATGGTATGTGAATTATATATCAATTAAACCAACTCTGCGAGTACTTAAAAAACTAAAATTGAAAAATCCAGTTCCAGCAATTCCACTTCTTGGTACACAGCCTAGAGACACACACACTCCCTATGCACCAGGAATACATATAAGGATGGTTACTTCAGTGGATTAAAAATGGCCACAAATTCTCTGCAGTCCCTCCTTTCAAAATGTGGGGTCTCTTTACCCACCCTTTGAATTTGAACTGGTCTCTTGACTCACTTTAACCAATGGAATGCAACACAAGTGACTATTGCCAAGTTTTGAGTGAGGCCTCAGGAGACCTCCTGCACTTACTTTCTTGGAACATTTCCACCATCATATGACAAAGTTCAGCTGGAAAAAGAGGGCCAGACATCACAACTGAGGCTCCAGACATGTGAGTGAGGCCATCGTGGGCCATCCCACCAAGCTGCCAGCTGACTACAGCCACTAAGTGAGTCCAGGTAAGATCAGAAGCACCATCTTGTCAACCCACGGAATCATGAGAAATAACAAACTGTTCTTGCTTTAAGCCACAACGTTTTAGGAATGCTTGGCTACCCAGCAATGGCTAACTGATACAATACTGAGGCCTTGTTTGCACGATCAGAAAACTAGGAAGCAACCCAAGTGCAGGCTGGATGGTGTAGTGGGTTTAGCCTGAAGTTTGGCCTCTGACTTGGGCCCCAAATCCCACCCTGCCACTTACCAGCTGTGTGTTGATGAGAAATTTATTTGACTTATCCCTATGTCCTCCTAGGTCCTTGTAAGAATTCAAGGGGTTAATACACCTAGAGGACTTGGAATAGTTTCTGGTAGAGAGGAATACTATTAAGTGTTGACTGTTGGTATTGGCTATTGATATGCTCACCAACAAAGTGTGGTTTATATATGTGTTGGAGGGACTTCCCTGATGGTGCAGAGGTTAAGAATCCGCCTGCCAATGCGGGGGACACAGGTTCGAGCCCTGGTCCGGGAATATCCCACATGCCGCGGAGCAACTAAGCCTGTGCGCCGCAACTACTGAACCTGCGCTCTAGAGCCCGCTCGCCTAGAGCCCATGCTCTGCAACAAGAGAAGCCACTGCAATGAGAAGCCTGGGCGCAGCAACGAAGAGTAGCCCCGACTCGCCGCAACTAAAGAAAGTCCGCATGCAGCAACAAAGACCCAACACAGCCAAAAAAATAATTAATTAATTTATATATATATATATATATATATATATATATATATATATGTTGGAGGCGATAAAGGAGTAAATTTCCTGTATACCAACTTGGACAATTCTCAGAAATATATGATTGTATTGGAAAAAGCAAGTCATAGGACTATAACATTTACATAAAGGTTTTTTTTTTTTTTTTTTTTAGCGGTACGCGGACCTCTCACTGTTGTGGCCTTTCCCGTTGCCGGAGCACAGGCTCAGTGGCCATGGCTCACGGGCCCAGCCGCTCCGTGGCATGTGGGATCTTCCCGGACCAGGGCACGAACCCATGTCCCCTGCATCGGCAGGCGGACTCTCAACCACTGCGCCATCAGGGAATCCCATGTAAAGGTATTTTTAAAATACAGGGAGGAGGACATAAATACACCTCAGAGCATTTGCCTCTTTGAAGGCAAAGATGGGAATGGCTAAGTAGAAATCAAGAAGGAGTTTTGCTTTTTTTAATAAATTTATTTATTTTTGGCTGCGTTGGGTCTTCGCTGCTGTACGTGCGGGCTTTCTGTAGTTGCGGCGAGCGGGGGCTACTCTTCGTTGCGGTGCGCGAGCTTCTCATTGCGGTGGCTTCTCCTGTTGCGGAGCATGGGCTCTAGACACGCGGGCTTCAGTAGTTGTGGCACGTGGGCTCGGTAGTTGTGGCTTGTGGGCTCTAGAGCGCAGCCTCAGTAGTTGTGGTGCATGGGCTTAGTTGCTCTGTGGCATGTGGCATCTTCCTGGTCCATGGCTTGAACCCGTGTCCCCTGCATTGGCAGGTGAATTCTTAACCACTGCAACACCAGGGCAGTCCAAGAAGGATTTTTGCTTTAATCACAATGTTCTTTTTTATTATTATACAAAAAGACACTAGTTATATAATTTTTAAAAAGTTATGCATAGGAAAAAGACTAGAAGCAAAGAAGTTAAATTGCCAACATTGGTTAATTTGGTTTGGTGAGAATATAAGGGTTTTTTTTCTTCCTTATTCTTTACTGCCTCCCCAGCCCCCACCCGAATTCCTGTATTAATTACAATGGTTCCGAATCCTTCCTTTTCTGCACCATCCGCTTGGGGACCTGATCTTCCCGGACCAGTCCTGACATCTGCCTTGTCACAGGCAGGCTCAGCCCAGTGTGCATAGCACCTGGCACTGCTATCCAGGGCCACCCTGCTCGGGCCCACCCAGGCCCACAGGCCTGGGTTCTTGCCAAGGCTTCAGATCTCAGGCTTTGATCCTTAACGTGCTTGAAGAACAACTCCTTAGTTTTGCTCATCGGAATTTAAGGGGTTCCCCTTCCTCCAGCTCCCCCAGCAAGGGGCCCTAGCACCTTCCTGCAAGCAGCTGAGGGGAAACCATGGGGAGGGGTGTTTGTACAGGAGGTGTCTGGGAAAGGGGGAAGCACAACAGAGGGACAGCCAGAGGCGATTTCCTTCATGGCAGATGCCGAATGGAGGACTTTATCAGGCTCTTTAAATTTTTAAAGACTTGTTGGTGATGTTTTGTCTTGCTGTCACGATGTTATTGAGGAGGGCAGATAAATCGGCTTTGGTGTTCTCAGCTACTGTGTATAAGGGTGTGAAAGTAAAGGCTGTTGCAGGGCCTACAGAATACAGGTTAGTGGGGTCCAGGTGGAAATTGGGAATCAAGAGAATTGTTTGCATCTCTAACACAATGGTTCCTGGATTCTTCTGTTTGGACACTTTTGTCTTCTCAGGCCTGGGTTTTATATCCAAAGGGAGATCGTGAAGTTGTTCTTTCTGGTTTTGATTGATAGGTTCTGGATTAGACACTCTGGAAAATAGTAAGTTCAGATAAGACTGTTTTTTTCCTTTTTTAATAGATATTTATTGGAGTATAATTGCTTCACAATACCGTGTTAGTTTCTGTTGCATAACAAAGCAAATCATCCATATGCATACGTATGTCCCCATATCCCCTCTCTCTTGAGCCTCCCCCGCATCCTCCCTATCCCACCCCTGTAGGTCATCTCAAAGCACCGAGCCAACCTCCCTGTGCTATGCTGCTGCTTCCCACCAGCCAACTATTTTACATTCGGTAGTGTATATATGTCCATGCTACTCTCACTTCGCCCCAGCGCTTCGTTCTCCCATCCCATATCATCAAGTCCATTCTCTATGTCTACCTCTTTATTCCTGTCCTGCACCCTGCAACTAGGTTCATCAGTACCATTTTTTTTTTTTAGATTCCACATATATGCGTTAACATACGGTATTTGTTTTTCCGTTTTGATTTACTTCACTCTGTATGACAGACTCTAGGTCCATCCACCTCACTACAAATAACTAAATTTCGTTTCTTTTTATGGTTGAGTAATATTCCAGTGTATATATATATATACCACATCTTCTTTATCCGTTCATCTGTCAGTGCACATTTAGGTTGGTTCCATGTCCTGGCTATTGTAAATAGTGCTGCAATGAACATTGTGGTGCATGTGTCTTTTTGAATTATGGTTTTCTCAGGGTATATGCCCAGTAGTGGGATTGCTGGGTAATATGGTAGTTCTATTTTTAGTTTTTTAAGGAAACTCCATACTGTTTTCCATAGTGGTTGTATCAGTTTACACTCCCACCAACAGTGTAGGAGGGTTCCCTTTTCACCACACCCCTTCCAGCATTATTGTTTCTAGCTTTTTTGATAATGGCCATTCTGACCAGCATGAGGTGATACCTCATTGTAGTTTTGATTTGCATTTCTCTAACAATTAGTGATGTTGAGCATCTTTTCATGTGTCTCTTGGCCATCTGTATGCCTTCCTTGGTGAAATGTCTATTTAGGTCTTCCGCCCATTATTTTATTTATTATTATTTTTTTTTACGCGGGCCTCTCACTGTTGTGGCCTCTCCCGCCTAGGAGCACAGGCTCTGGACGCACAGGCTCAGCGGCCATGGCTCATGGGCCCAGCCGCTCCGCGCCATGTGGGATCTTCCCGGACCGGAGCACGAACCCGCGTCCCCTGCATCGGCAGGCGGACTCCCAACCACTGCGCCACCAGGGAAGCCCCCGCCCATTTTTTAATTGAATTGTTTGTTTTTTGGATATTGAGCTCCATGGGCTGTTTGTATATTTTGGCGATTAATCCTTTGTCTGTTGTTTCATTTGCAAATATTTTCTCCCATTCTGAGGGTTGTCTTTTTGTCTTGTTTATGGTTTTCTTTGCTGTGCAAAAGCTTTTAAGTTTAATTAAGTCCCATTTGTTTATTTTTGTTTTTATTTATGTTACTCTAGGAGGTGGGTCAAAAAAGATCTTGCTGTGGCTTATGTCAAAGAGTGTTTTTCCTATGTTTTCCTCTGAAAGTTTCATAGTGTCTGGTCTTACATTTAAGTCTTTAATCCATTTGGAGTTTATTTTTGTGTATGGTGTTAGGTAGTGTTCTAATTTCATTCTTTTACGTATAGCTGTCCAGTTTTCCCAGCACCATTTATTGAAGAGGCTGTCTTTTCTCCATTGTATGTTCTTGCCTCCTTGTCATAAATTAGGTGCCCATATGTGCATGGCTTTATCTCTGGGCATTCTATTCTGTTCCATTGATCTATATTTCTGTCTTTGTGCCAGTACCATACTGTCTTGATTACTGTAGCTTTGTGGTATAGTTTGAGGTCAGGGAGCCTGATTCCTCCAACTCCGTTTTTCTTTCTCAAGATTGCTTTTACTATTCGGGGTCTTTTGTGTTTCTATACGAATTGTAAGATTTTTTGTTCTAATTCTGTGAAGAATGCCATTGCTAGTTTGGTAGGGTTTGCATTGAATCTGTAGATTGCTTTGGGTAGTATAGTCATTTTCACAATATTGATTCTTCCAATCCAAGAACATAGTATATTTCTCCATCTGTTTATGTCACCTTTGATTTCTTTCATCAGTGTTTTATAGTTTTCAGAGTACACGTCTTTAGCCTCCTTAGGCAGGTTTATTCCTAGGTATTTTATTCTTTTTGTTGCAATGATAAATGGGAGTGTTTCCTTAATTTCTCTTTCTGATTTTTCGTTGTTGGTGTATAGGAATGCCAGAGATTTCTGTGCATTAATTTTGTATCCTGCAACCTTACCAAATTCATTGATTAGTTCTAGCAGTTTTCTGGTGGCATCTTTAGGATTTTCTATGTATAGTATCATGTCATCTGCAAATAGTGACAGTTTTGCTTCTTCTTTTCCTATTTCTTTTTCTTCCCTGATTGCTGTGGCTAGGACTTCTAAAACTATGTTGAATAAAAGTGGTGAGAGTGGACATCCTTGTCTTGTTCCTGATCCTAGTGGAAATGCTTTCAGTTTTTCACCAATGACAAACCCACCCGCTTGCTGTGGGTTTGTCATATATGGCCTTTATTATGTTGAGGTAGTTTCCCTCTATGCCCATTTTCTGCAGAGTTTTTATCATAAATGGGTGTTGAATTTTGTGAAAAGCTTTTTCTGCATCTATTGAGATGATCATATGGTTTTTATTCCTTAATTTGTTAATGTGGTGTATCACATTGATTGATTTGCATATATTGAAGAATCCTTGCATCCATGGGATAAATCCCATTTGATCATGGTGTATGATCCTTTTAATGTGCTGTTGGATTCTGTTTGCTTGTATTTTGTTCAGGATTTTTGCATCCATGTTCATCAGTGATATTGGTCTATAATTTTCTTTTTTTGTGATATCTTTTTCTGGATTTGGTATCAGGGTGATGGTGGCTTTGTAGAATGAATTTGGGAGTGTTTCTCCCTCTGCAATTTTTTGGAAGAGTTTGAGAAGGATCGGTGTTAACTCTTTTCTAAATGTTTGGTAGAATTCGCCTGTGAAGCCATCTGGTCCTGGACTTTTGTTTGTTGGAAGATTTTTAATTACGGTTTCAATTTCATTACTTGTGATAGGTCTGTTCATATTTTCTAATTCTTCCTGGTTCAGTCTTGGAAAATTGTACCTTTCCAAGAATTTGTCCATTTCTTCGTGGTTGTCCATTTTATTGGCATATAGTTGTTTGTAGTAGTCTCTTATAATCCTTTGTATTTCTGCAGTGTCAGTTGTGATTTCTCCTTTTTCATTTCTAATTTTATTGATTTGTGTCCTCTCCCTTTTTTCTTTCTTTTTTTTTTTTTGCAGCACACGGGCCTCTCACTGTTGTGGCCTCTCCTGTTGCGGAGCACAGGCTCCAGATGCACAGGCTCAGCAGCCATGGCTCACGGGCCCAGCTGCTCTGAAGCATATGGGATCTTCCTGGACCAGGGCACGAACCCATGTCCCCTGCATCGGCAGGTGGACTCTCAACCACTGCACCACCAGGGAAGCCCTCCCTTTTTTTCTTGATGAGTCTGGCTAAGTGTTTATCAATTTTGTTTATCTTCTCAAAGAACCAGCTTTTAGTTTTATTGATTTTTGCTGTTGTTTTCTTCATTTCTATTTCATTTATTTCTGCTCTGATCTTTATGATTTCTTTCCTTCTACTGACTTTGGGTTTTCTTTGTTCTTCTTTCTGTAGTTGTTTTTTTTTTTTTTTTTTTTTTGCGGTACGTGGGCCTATCACTGCTGTGGCCTCTCCTGTTGCAGAGCACAGGCTCCGGACGCGCAGGCCCAGCGGCCATGACTCACGGGCCCAGCCACTCCGCGGCATGTGGGATCTTCCCGGACTGGGGCACGAACCCGTGTCCCCTGCATCGGCAGGTGGACTCTCAACCACTGCGCCACCAGGGAAGCCCTCTCTAGTTGTTTTAAGTGTAGGGTTAGATTGTTTATTTGAGATTTTTCTTGTTTCCCTTTTTTTTTTGTGGTATGCGGGCCTCTCACTGTTGTGGCCTCTCCCGTTGTGGAGCACAGACTCCGGACGCGCAGGCTCAGCGGCCATGGCTCACGAGCCTAGCTGCCCTGCGGCATGTGGGATCTTCCCAGACTGGGGCATGAACCCGTGTCCCCTGCATCGGCAGGCGGACTCTCAACCACTGTGCCACCAGGGAAGCCCTCCCTTTTTTTTTTTAACTTATTTTATTTTATTTTTTTTGGCTGTGTTGGGTCTTCATTGCTGCATGCGGACTTTCTCTAGTTGCAGCTAGCAGGGGCTACTCTTCGTTGCAGTGTGCTGTCTTCTCATTGTGGTGGCTTCTCTTGTTGCAGAGCATGGGCTTTTAGGTGCATGGACTTCAGTAGTTGTGGCTCGTGGGCTCTAGAGCACAGGTTCAGTAGTTGTGGCACATGGGCTTAGTGGCTTCGCAGCATGTGGGTTCTTCCTGGACCAGGGATTGTACCTGTGTCCGCTGCATTGGCAGGAGGACTCTTAACCACTGCACCACCAGGGAAGCCCCTTTCTTGTTTCTTGAGGTGAGACTGAATTGCTATAACTCTTAGAACTGCTTTTGCTGCATTCCATAGGTTTTGGGTCATCATGTTTCCATTGTCATTCGTTTCTGTGTATTTTTAAAATTTCTTCTTTGACTTCTTCAGTGATCTCTTGGTTATTTAGTAGCGCACTGTTTAGCCTCCATGTATTTGTGTTTCTTACAGTTTTTTTCCTGTAATTGATTTACAATCTCATAGTGTTTTGGTCAGAAAAGATGCTTGATACAATTTCAATCTTCTTAAATTTTCTGAGGCTTGATTTGTGACCTCAAATGTGATAGATCCTGGAGAATGTTCGGTGTGCACTTGAGAAGAAAGTGTATTCTGCCACTTTTGGGTGGAATGTTCTATAAATATCAAATAGATGTATCTGGTCTATTGTGTCATTTAAAGCTTGTGTTTCCTTATTTATTTTCTATTTGGATGATCTGTCCATTGGTGTAAATGGGGTGTTAAAGTCCCTTACTATTATTGTGTTACTGTCGATTTCTTGGCTGTTAGCATTTGCCTTATGTATTGAGGTGCTCCTATGTTGGGTGTATAAACATTTATAATTGTTACATCTTCTTCTTGGATTGATCCTTTGATCATTATGTAGTGTCCCTCCTTATCTCTTGTAACAGTCTTTAAAGTCTATTTTATCTGATACAAGTATTGCTACTTCAGCTTTCTTTTGATTTCCATTTGCATGGAATATCTTTTTCCATCCCTTCACTTTCAGTCTGTATGTGTCCCTAGGTCTGAAGTGGGTCTCTTGGAGACAGCATATATATGGGTCTTGTTTTTGTATCCATTCAGCCAGTCTGTGTCTTTTGGTTGGGACATTTAATCCCTTTACGTTCAAGGTTATTATTGATATGTATGTTCCTATTACCATTTTCTTAATTTTGGGGGGTTTGTTTTTGTGGGTCTTTTTCTTCTCTTGTGTTTCCCACTTAGAGAAGTTTCTTTAGTATTTGTTGTAAAGCTAGTTTGGTGGTGCTGAATTCTCTTAGCTTTTGTTTGTCTGAAAAGCTTTTGGGTTCTCCATCAAATCTGAATGAGATCCTTGCTGGATAGAGTAATCTTGGTTGTAGGTTTTTCTCTTTCGTCACTTTAAGAATATCCTGCCACTCCCTTCTGGCCTGCAGAGTTTCCACTGAAAAATCAGCTGATAACCTTATGAGGATGCCTTTGTATGTTATTTTTTGTTTTTCCCTTGCTGCTTTTAATATTTTTTCTTTGCATTTAATTTTTGTTAGTTTGATTAATATGTGTCTTGGTGTGTTTTTCCGAGGGTTTATCCTGTATAGGACTCTCTGTGCTTCCTGGACTTTGGTGACTATTTCCTTTCCCATGTTAGGGAAGTTTTCAACTATAATCTCTTCAAATATTTTCTCAGACCCTTTCTTTTTCTCTTCTTCTTCTTGAACCCCTATAATTTGAATGTTGGTGTGTTTAGTGTTGTCCCAGAGGTCTCTGAGATTGTCTTCAATTCTTTTCATTCTTTTTTCTTTATTCTGCTCCTTGGTAGTTATTTTCACCATTTTGTCTTCCAGCTCACTTATCTGTTCTTCTGCCTCTGTTATTCATTCCTTCTAGTGTATTTTTCATTTCAGTTATTGTGTTGTTCATCTCTGTTTGTTTGTACTTTAGTTCTTCTAGATCTTTGTTAAATATTTCTTGTATTTTCTCAATCCGTGCTTCCATTCTATTTAAATGGAATAAATCCAATCTATTTCCGAGATTCTGGATCATCTTTACTATCGTTACTCTGAATTCTTTTTCAGGTAGATTGCCTATTTCCTCTTCATTTATTTGCCTATTTCCTCTTCATTTATTTGATTTTTACCTTGCTCCTTCATCTGTGACATATTTTTTTTGCTGTCTCTTTATTTATTTATTTATTTATTTTAATGAGTGGGATTGTGTTCCTGTTCTACTGGTTGTTTAGCCTGAGGTTTCCAACACTGGAGTTTGTAGGCTATTGGGTAGAACTGGGTCTTGGTGCTGAGATGGGGAACTCTGTGAGACCTCACACCGATGAATA
The DNA here is from genome assembly GCF_039906515.1 of Pseudorca crassidens. Lineage (NCBI taxonomy): Eukaryota > Metazoa > Chordata > Mammalia > Artiodactyla > Delphinidae > Pseudorca > Pseudorca crassidens. Next base: position 44,778,142 of record NC_090315.1, read on the forward strand.
TTCCCTGGGGTCTGAGGTTCTCTGTTAGTCCAGTGGTTCGGACTTGGAGCTCCCACCGCAGGAGCTTCCACCCGACCCCGTGCTGGCAAATCAAGATCCTGAAAGCCACGTGGGGTGGCAAAAAAAAAAAAAAAAAAAGAGAGAGAGAGAACAATAACAAAGTAAAAAATAAAATTAGACTAGGAAACTAACAGATATGTTAGAAAGACTGTAAAAATAACAGTATAGATGAATCAACAACCAGAAGGTACATCAGTACCACAATAGTAAAAAAGAGGAGGAGGGAAAAGGAAAGAAAAAAAAAAAGGAGGGGGGGGTGGGAAAGGCCTTGGCTGTGGAGAGCAGAGCCTAAGCAAGGGTGAGGTTTGGGTGGTGGGCGGGGCCAATGCTCGGGACCCACAGGGCAGGAAAACCCTGGGGGCTGTGGGGGGGTGGGGCTTAGGCTCAAGGAACAGAAGGGGCCCAGGCGTGTTCCCCACCCCTGGTCTCAGAGGGCGGGGGACCTCACCTGGGAGCCCAGCAGTCTCCCCGTGTCCGAGTGGGTGGGGCATTCACCCTACACTCCTCTCCCCACTGCCTCTCCTGATCTCCCCAGCCTCAGGGGCACCAATCTTGTCTGGCCTCAACTTCTCCTTCCCCCTTACTCCCCCTACATCCTACCGGTTCACTGTGGGGTTCCTCCCGTCTCCTTGGGGGTTAGAGTTCCCCACCAGCAGCCGGCAGGCACCCTACTTGTGGGGATACGCTAACTCCACGTCTTCCCACACAGCCATCTTGACTCCTGCCCCTCAAGACTGGTTTTTAACTCACAAATAAGACATACTCTTTACAGAAAACTAATAGAAAAAATATATATAGATAAGCCAAAAAAAAAAGAAAGAGACCACCTACCATGTCCTAGCACCATACTAGGCATTTGGTATATGTATCAAGAGGAGCTAACTATAAATTCCATGAGGACACAGCCTTTATCTGTTATGTTTAAAGCCTGGCACTGGCCTTGCTGGAAAATTCTATATCTTGAGCTGGGGGGTGATTACACTGGTATATACATATGTAAAACTTCATCAAGATCTACATTTAAGATTTGTGCACTCAACTAAGTACAAGTTATATCTTAAATAAAAAAAAAAGAAATGTTCTAAGACATGTTCCCCAGAGTTTATGTCTGGTAGTAGGTGTTTTTAAATCACATAGAGAAACAATTATTTTCCTTTCAATTCTCTTTTAGTCCTTCGAGGATAAAGTCTCCCTTTGATGTTGATATGTCTTTGATATCTAACACTTCATGATTTCCCTTTTTAAACAGAGCTGGTCCCAGGCTTAGCCCCCAGCAGGCAGTAATAACCAGCTAGAATTTAATGATGTTGTATCTTATTTTCATTGTACTGATTTTTAAATCAGTTACCTTCTAGTCGTGGCAAGTGGTATTGGTTTCCCATTTGATGTACTGTAGTAATATTGCTTTTTAAAGTAAATTTTTAAAGTAAATTTGTTTAAAAGTGAGTTGATTTTATGAAAAATTTTAAGTATAGAATACTCATGGTATAAGGACCGGGCAAAAACAAAGATGATTCTTCAGTGACTGAAGTTTGGAGAAAATGGCTCTAGTAAATTCCATTTGCTATATATATATATATATATATACATATACATACACACTACACATATGTAACAGCACAAATATGCTCTATTATAAATACGTATTATATGTATACATATAAGAAGAACTTATATGTATAAGTTATATTGAGTATGTGTTTTATATGATATACATTACTTCAATAAATGTATATTAAAATAAATAAATAAATAAAAACAAATATCAACCCTCACTTGACTCCACACACACCTGCAGCTACACCCCATTTCCTTATTCCTGTTGAAAGAAATCCTGAAAAGAATTGTCAATACTATACACACTTCCTCACCTCTTACTCTTCTGTCTAATCCAGTCTGGTTTCTAGGTTGATTCTCCAGCGAAACTGTTCTCCCAATGACCTCAAACAGCCAAATTCAATGGACATATCTCTGACCACATCCTTCATGGCCTGCCAGCAGCATTTGATCCAGCTGACCACTTCTTCTTTTCTGAAACCCTTTCTTCTGTTGATTTCAATCTTCTGGTTTTCCTTTGACAGGTCTTAGTCCCTACTGCTCCACCCAGACTTCAAATGTCAGAGTGCCTCGGGGCTAATCCTGTACCTTTAAGGATCATGTTTGGAGATACCCACATTAGTATCTCCAACCCAACCTAATCTCTTAGCACCAGATATAAATAGCCCATGGCCAACTAGACATCTGCACCCAGCAAGCTCACAGCTCCTCCAGCTTCACAGTCCAGGTGGAACTCTTGATTCCTCCTGCACCTGATTCTACCTCCCTAAATGGCACCACTGTCTATCCAAGCCCCAAACCTAAGAGAAGGCCTTGATTCCTCCTTTCTTCAATCTCAAAATCAGTCTCTCAGTAAGTCTTGTCAATTTCACCCCAAAGCTCTATCGAGAATCTGACCACTTTTCTGTATCTCCTCTGCAATAGTCCTAGCCAGGTCCATTCTGTCTCATCTGGACATAGCACCAGCCTCCTCTCTTTTCCCTTACTTTCATTCCTCCTGCCCCCAATTCATTTTCATACAGCAGCCAGAAGGAATGTTATAAAATATAAATCAGGCCATATTCCTCCTCTGCTTAAAATTCTTCAATAGGTTCCTTTTTATCCTGGAATAAAAGACCACTTTCTGTGGCTATAGAATCCTATATGATATGTATCTCTCACCTGTTTCTTTACTCTCACCTCATCTCCCTTTCTCTGAAGACTCCCTCTGCTTCAGCCACACTGACTTCTCCTCTGTCCCTGGTTTCTAGAAGTTGCCTACCTCAGGACCTTTGCACATGCTGTTGCCTCTGCCTGGAATACTTTCTCCTAGCTTTTCCATGACTGGCTCCTTCTCAACCTTGGTCTTAGCTTCACTATTGCCTCCTCAGAGCGTCTGCCCTAACCAGTCTATCAAGATAAAGTGGGTTTCCGGGGCTTCCCTGGTGGTGCTGTGGTTAAGAATCTGCCTGCTAGTTTTCACAGAACTAGAATAAAAAATTTCACAATTTGTATGGAAACACAAAAGACCCCGAATAGCCAAAACAATCTTGAGAAAGAAAAACGGAGCTGGAGGAATCAGGCTCCCTGACTTCAGACTATACTACCAAGCTACAGTAATCAAGACAGTATGGTACTGGCATAAAAACAGAAATATAGATCAATGGAACAGGATAGAATGCCCAGAGATAAACCCATGCACATTTGGTCACTTTATCTTTGATAAAGGAGGCAAGAATATACAATGGAGAAAACCTCTTCAATAAGTGGTGCTGGGAAAACTGTACAGCTACATGTAAAAGAATGAAATTAGAACACTCCCTAACACCATACACAAAAATAAAGTCAAAATGGATTAAAGACCTAAATGTAAGGCCAGACACTATAAAACTCTTAAGAGGAAAACGTAGGCAGAACCCTCTATGACATAAATCACAGCAAGATCCTTTTTGACCCACCTCCTAGAGAAATGGAAATAAAAACAAAAATAAACGAATGGGACCTAATGAAACTTAGAAGCTTTTGCACAGCAAAGAGACCATAAACAAGATGAAAAGACAACCCTCAGAATGGGAGAAAATATTTGCAAATGAAGCAACTGACAAAGGATTAATCTCCAAAATTTATAAGCAGCTTAAGCAACTCAATATCAAAAAAACAAACAACCCAATCCAAAAATGAGCAGAAGACCTAAATAGACATTTCTCCAAAGAAGATATACAGATTGCCAACAAGCACATGAAAGGATGCTCAACATCACTAATTATTAGAGAAATGAAAATCAAAACTACAATGAGGTATCACCTCACATCGGTCAGAATGGCCATCATCAAAAAATCTACAAACAATAAATGCTGGAGAGGGTGTAGAGAAAAGGGAACCCTCTTGCACTGTTGGTGGGAATGTAAATTGATACAGCTACTATGGAGAACAATATGGAGGTTCCTTAAACGAAAAATAGAACTACCATATGACCCAGCAATCCCACTACTGGGCATATACCCTGAGAAAACCATAATTCAAAAAGAGTCATGTACCAAAATGTTCATTGCAGCTCTATTTACAATACCCAGGACATGGAAGCAACCTAAGTGTCCATTGACAGATGAATGGATAAAGAAGATGTGGCACATATATACACTGGAATATTACTCAGCCATAAAAAGAAACGAAATTTAGTTATTTGTAGTGAGGTGGATGGACCTAGAGTCTGTCCTACAGAGTGAAGTAAGTCAGAAAGAGAAAAACAAATACCGTATGCTAACACGTATATATGGAATCTTAAAAAAAAAACACAAGGTTCTGAAGAACCTAGGGGCAGGACAGGAATAAAGACACAGACATAGAGAATGGACTTGAGGACACGAGGAGGGGGAAGGGTAATCTGGAACGAAGTGAGAGAGTGGCATGGACATATATACACTACCAAATGTAAAATAGATAGCTAGTGGGAAGCAGCCTCATAGCACAGGGAGATCAGCTCCGTGCTTTGTGACCACCTACAGGGATGGGATAGGGAGGGTGGGAGGGAGATGCAAGAGGGAGGAGATATGGGGATATATGTATATGTATAGCTGATTCACTTTGTTATAAGGCATAAACTAACACACCATTGTAAAGCAATTATACTCCAATAAAGATGTTAAAAAAAAAAAAAAAAAAGAATCTGCCTGCCAATGCAGGGAACACGGGTTAGAGCCCTTGTCCAGGAAGATCCCACATGCCGTGGAGCAACTAAGCCCGAGTGCCACAACTACGGAGCCTGCGCTCCAGAGCCCACATGCCACAACTACTGAAGGCCGAGCACCTAGAGCCCGTGCTCCACAAGAGAAGCCACCGCAATGAGAAGCCCGCGCACCGCAACGAAGAGTAGCCCCCGCTCACCACAACTAGAGAAAGCCCGCGCGCAATAACGAAGACCCAACGCAGCCAAAAATAAATTAATTTTTTTAAAAAAATGGGCTTCCCCGGTAACTATCTTATTGCTTTATTTTTTTTCCTTCTTAGCACTTTCAATAGTCTGTAATTATCTTGTTTACTTCTCTACGTTTTTAATACAAAGTCCATGATATCAAGGATCTTGTCTATTTGATTCACCATTGCATTCTCAGTGCCCAGAATAGCATCTGACACGTAGTAGGCCCTCAATAAATATTTCTTGAATGTAATGAGTGGAGAGGTAGGTGGGGCCTAGACCAAGCAGGACCTCAAGAGAGCATCTTGGGGAGGCATTTAGGGATTTTAATCAGAGATCCAAAGTGATCAGACTTGGCAGTTGTAAATGATCAGTCTGACAGAAGTGGGGAAAACAGATTGGAGGGTGATGAAGGAAAGCTCCTGCAGTAGTTCAGGAGAGAGATGATAGGGTTAAATGGAATAAGATGTACAAAGCACTTAGCATTTAACCATAAGGGATGAGAGGGGGATTACTATTCCCAATATAGCAGGCAAGCAAGGATTGCTTGAATTTAATGACGGTAAAGTTAAGAGTCCAGAGATAGAGGGACTTGTGTATCTCCTGGAATCTTTGAATCTCTAATCTTTTCCTCCAGTGATAAATGCTAGAATTTCTTATCCTTATCGAGTTAATTTGACCTCTATTTTGGTAATTCATATGCATTCATATTTGCATTCTTACACCTGTGTTCCTTCTTGCCACCATCAACTGGTGGTAGAATTTCACGGAGAGAGCTTCTGACACTTCTCATTAGCTGTGTGACCTGGTAAATCACCTAATCTCTCTGAACTCAGTTTCGTTTTCTGTAAAATGAGGACTCTGATATCTATTCTGTCCATCGTGAGGATCAGTGAATAACTGTACAGAAAATATTTTCACAATGCAAGAATAATTATTACTGTTATTTCACTCAGTAAATATTTATTAAGCACCTACTGTGTACCAAGCACTGTTTGTTGGTGCTGGGAATACAGCAGTGGCATGGGGGGAAAGGCAACGACAGAAGTCCATTCAGATTCTGAACATTTTGGATTTTGATTGTATTTTCCAAATTGGCAGATCACCTTGGGCCCCTGTTGAAAAATATAGATTGTTGGCCTGACCACAGCCTTGATCAGAATGGGGAAGGTAGAATGAGGGGAGGGTTAACTATCTCTCCGAAGTTATTCAGAAAGGACTGAAAATAAGAGATTAGGTGGATTAAATTGCCTCCCTTTTCCTTTTCCCAAATACTGATCACCACTCAGCAATTCTGCATACACATCTGTGGGGTTTTTTTGTTTGTTTCGTTTTATAATGAATGTTAACCCTCTTATTTATTTATTTTTGGCTGCGTTGGGTCTTCGTTGCTGCACGAGGGCTTTCTCTAGTTGCAGCGAGCGGGGGCTACTCTTCATTGGGTGCACAGGTTTCTCATTGCGGTGGCTTCTCTTGTGGAGCATGGACTCTAGGCGCGTGGGCTTTAGGAGTTGTGTACACGGGCTCAGTAGTTGTGGCTCGCGGGCTCTAGAGCACAGGCTCAGTAGTTGTGGCACACAGGCTTAGTTGCTCCGCGGCATGTGGGATCTTCCTGGACCAGGGCTTGAACCCGTGTCCCCTGAATTGGCAGGTGGATTCTTAACCACTGCGCCAGCAGGGAAGCCCTACACATCTGTTCATATACTGAATTTTCCAAAACATTTCTAATAAGAAGTACCTTCAGCTGGCTCCTGGGGAGGGCAAGTCCAAACATCAGAACCAGCCATGTGACCTTGAAGGAGAAGGCAGTGGAAGTACCAGAAAGCACTGTCCTTGGCGGTGTTTTTGTCTGCCACAGAGCTTGCTGTACAACTGCTCTGGATCTTACTGTCCTCATCGCCAAAATGAGGTCAGGGTTTCATGACTACCAGTTCATGGAGGGGTGCTGGGTTAGTTGAATCAGAATCACCTAGGGAGCTTATTAAATTTCTAGATTCCTGGGCCTCATGGACTGGTGAGTCCGACTCAGTAGGACCAGGATGGCGTCCATCACCTCCTCTATTTTATTTTATTTTATTTATTTATTTATTGCGGTACGCAGGCCTCTCACCGCTGTGGCCTCTCCTGTTGCGGAGCACAGGCTCCGGACGCGCAGGCTCAGCGGCCATGGCCCACGGGCCCAGCCGCTGCGCGGCACGTGGGATCCTCCCGGACCGGGGCACGAACCCGTGTCCCCTGCATTGGCAGACGGACTCCCAACCACTGCGCCACCAGGGAAGCCCACCTCCTCTATTTTTAATTAGCTTCCTGGCAGTTAATTTTTGATACGTATCCAGATTTGGTATCTCACTAGGGTAGATCAGACTCTCTGTGCTTCAGTTTTCTCATCTGTAAAATATAATCATTCCTCAGATGGTAGAATTAAATAAGCTAATTTACATAATGCGCTTAGAACAGTGTCTGTCCCATAGTAAGTACTGGGTAAGTTTTAACTGTTCGGTCAGTCAAGGTCCAATCAGGAAGACAAACCACTGGGAGTATTTAAAGCAGAGGGAACTTAATGCAGAGGTGATGGAGAGGCTAAGAAGCCAAACAGGGGACAGTGATACAACCTAGAGATTAGGCAGCAAGAAGTCATCCACCCCTTAGCAGGAGAAAGAGAGGGAAATGGTGGAGTTTCCAGAGCCCAGAGTCTGGCAGAACCTGGACCGACAGCAGGAGCTGTAGCTGTAGATTAAACACAGCCATTATCAAACAGCTGAAGGAGGAGGCATACCCCGGCTTTTCCCTTTGTCCCACCCTCCAGTCTCCCACTAGTGCCTCCCATTGGCTGAACCCAGCAGGAAGTCATCTCTCAAGTGAGCCTGGGAAACTTCATCTGCAGAGATCACCCCTGCCTTTCAGGGGAAGTATGAAGAATGTCTCTGAGGACAGATTATTATTATTTTGTTGTTATTATTTTCTTTAAGTTCTTTTTGAGCCCTACAGTTCTCAAAGTTTCTAGACCTTAGCCAACCACAGGGATTCAGGGCTTTGTGAGTGCTTATTGATTAATCGATTCTGTGCCTTCATTGTATACACATACATAAATGCTTAGCCTCTTATCTCTGGAAACCGACAGCTCAGGCCTTGGCAAAAATTCACCGGTGCAGCGGAGCCCTGCCCGAGGTTCAAGGAAAGGGAAGGTATGTGGATCAGGTTTCTCTCTGGGGATCAGCTGCCTCAGCACCTTCAAGGATTCAAAAGTGATAGATGGGAAAGCTGGCCAGAGACATCACTGGGCAGAAAGGAGGGTCCCAGGAAGTTCAGGAACAGACATAAAGAAGTAAGACTGTGGAAGCATTTGTAGGTGCACTGGGCAGGGGAGGGGAGGAGCAGGAAATAGGGCCGCACCCAGTTTTAAGGACACTTCCTAGAAAAGATTGGAAAACACCCACTTGTCTTTGGGACATAACCCTGTAAGTGTGCTATGTGGGAGTGGAGCTCTGGGAATTTTGCTACCAAAAATGGGCAGAAAAACTCTTTCTAAATATTTCTTGGAGGACCCAGAATTTAACCTTGGACCAGAGGCAAATATGTTTATTTTAAGAGGTTCTTAAAAGATCAGATATTGTGGAATTCTTCCTAATATACCAAAGACCTGCTCCCCAAGTTCATTCTTCCAGCAAACATTGATGAATAGTAGGTTGGAAACTGATTCAGGCAATGAGTTTTGGAGTGAGACAGAACTGGGCTGCACTGTGGCTTTGCCTCTGTCCTAGCAGTGTGGCCTTGGGCAAGGGATTTAACTTCAGTTTCCTCGTCTGTGAAAAGGGAACTAGCGTGTAGAGTTGAGAGGATGAGAGTGAGATCATGCATGAAAATACTTAGAGTCTGAATCCAGAGTGTGCTAGTAGTTCATTTTATTATGACTTGTATTATTTGTATGACACTTGGCTAAACACTTTGCTGCCTATTAGCTCATTGGATTTCACATCAGCTCTGTGAGGTGGGTCAGGGAACCCACATTGATTTTGTGTCTACTCTGCTTCTAGCACCCTGCCAGATGCTTAACAGTTATTATATTCTTGATTTCACTCAGTCAATACATATTTCAGTATCTATTTTATGCCAGGCTCTTCTGTGCACTGGGGGTACAGCAATGAACAAAGACAAAAATCCCTGCCTCTCAGGGAGGATACACTCAGTGAGGGGAGAGCGACAATAAATACAATTTAATGAATACTTAGGTTCACTATGTTCCAAAGTGCTTTACAAATATTAACCCATAACCTATGAGGAAGGTATTGTTATGCTTATCCCATTTTACAGATGAGGATACTGAGGCACAAGGGAGTTGAAAGTCACTTGGCCAAGGTCTCACAGCTTGGAAGAGCTGCATTAATGATTCAAAGCCAGACAGTGTGACTCCAGAGTCCTTGCTCTTAATCATTACTGTATGTTGCCTTCCCCCACCCAAAAAAATATATATATGTGTACTAATAGATTAGTGCTATGAAGTCTTATGAGTGCTATGAAAAAAAATAAAGCAGGGGAAAGAGGGTGTTGAGAGAGGGCTCTCTATGTAGGGAGGTCAGGGAAGGCCTCTCAGAGGGGCCACATTTGAGCAGAGACCTGAAGGAGTGAGGGAGAAAGGCGGGTGGACATCTGGGCAAGGGCGATCCAGGCAGAGGGAAGCACTGTGCAAAGGCCCACACTTGGTGTGTTCGGAGAACCACAGGGAGGCCAGCGCTGAGAAAGCAGAGTGAGCAAGTGGTAGCAGATGAGTCAGAGAGTGAAAGACGGCGCAGGCTGAGCTGCTGGAAGGATGCAATTGCCTTTGGCTGAGATGGAAAGACTGTGGGAGGAGCAGAATTGCAGAGGAAGGTCAGTTCAGTTTTGGATAATTCTCACCATCACTCATCAAATAGGAATTACTCATTCCAGAGGACTTTGAGAGATGAAAGAGCTCACCCCAGATCACCCAGGCAGTCGTTTTCAGAGGCAAGATTCAGACATAGGTCTGCCAACCCTAACTTAAATGCCACAGGCCTTTGGCTGGCAGGGTGCTGTGGGGAAATCTGCAGAGGTGATACTCTGCTCATCCTGATCCCTGACCCCAGGAGCTTTCAAGGAGGGGGAAAGAGGTACTGGAGAGTGAGGCGGAAGGACACTCAGATGAAAGTAACAATGCCAGAGATCCCACAAGACAGTAAGTAGCACGTGTTTAAATGTGAAATGCAGACAAGAAGCACAGGGAAGGTGCACTTCTTTCTGAAAAAGCAAAATGAGTGAAAGAGTCCCAGCCCTGTCTGGGTGGAAGGCATCAGGGACGGGATGAACATCTGTGTTGAAAAAGGCCATGCTCTGGCGGAGATGGGAAGGCCCCCAGAGGCTCAGGGTTCTCCCTGGGCACGTCTTTCTCCACAAATAGATGCTTTTCCATTATGACAAAGGTATATACCAGGCAGGACGCCTCCCCTGGACCCGTGTCTCCAACCACAGCCTCCTCAACATGCCACTACTGGGCATCTCTGAACACGTCCCAGCTTGAAGTCCCGATCTTCCCCTAATCCCAAACTTGCTCTACCTGCAATGAGATTCCAAGAAGCTACCCCTGAGACAAGGATTCATGTACCTGAGTGACTTATTAAATTTGGAAGGGCTCCCAGGAGGAACTGGTGAGGGAGTGGAGAAGCAAGATAAAGAGGGCAAGAAGCCAAGCAAGGGTGTGATTTCAGACCAAGTCCCTGGAGGGTAGCTTCAGCCTGATCCAGCAGGGGATGCTGGATGTAAGTTACCCCTGGGAGTTTGGGGGGAGGCGGGCCAGCGCTCAGCTTCCACATTCCAGCACCACTTGGTCATTGGCTAAGGGCTGGGAAAGTGAACTCCTGGGCACTTCCTTGCAAGGGCAAAGGGACCCCAGTAGCTGATGGGCAAGACTCTGGCCCTTCACATGTACAGGCTGCTGGGAGAATCAGCACACAGAAGCCAAACAAGGGGAGTTCAGAAACCAACAAAGGGATCCCAGGGGATCTGAGCAGTGCCCTGACAGTGTCCACTACATGTGCCTTACCCATGTCAGGAAATGGTATTGCCATCCTGCTGGTTACTCAGGCCCCAAACCCTGGAGTCATCCTTGATCTGCTCTGTCTCACACCCCCATCCAATCCTTTAGCCAATCTCGTTGGCAATACCTTCAAAATATACCCAGAGTCTGATCACTTTTTTAAAGTAACTTTTAAAAATTGTGGTAAAGTCCACATAACATACAGTTCAGTGACATAAAGTACATTCACATTTTTGTGCAACCATCACCATCACCCATCCACAGAACTCTTTCCATCTTGCAAAACTGAAACTCTGTACCTATTAAGCGTTTTGTTTATCCATTCATTTGTCAGTGGACACTTGGGTTGCTTCCACCTCTTGACTGTTGTGAATAATGCTGCTATGAACATAGATGTATTATACAAATATCTGTTAGAGTCCCTACACTCAATTCTTTTGGATATATACCTAGAAATGGAATTGCTGGGTCATATGGCAATTCTATTTTTAATTTGTTTTAGTAGCTGTTTTACTGTTTTCCATAGTGGCTGCACCAGTTGACATTCCCACCGACAGTGCACAAGTGTTTCAACGTCTGCACATCCTCACCAACACTTTTTATTTTGTTTGTTTTAGTCTGATCATTTCTTACCCCTTCCACAATGACCACCCTGAACCAAGCCATTTCAGTTTTTGCCTGGCTTATTGCAGTGGGATCCCAACTGACCTCACTGTTTCTGCCCTCATCTCCTGTAGTCTTCTCAACACCACTCCTCTACTCACAGCCTCCAGTGCCTTCCTCCCCTCCTGCTCAGGGTAAAAGGCAAAGTTTTTACAATAGCCTATGAGGCTGTACAAGATTTGTTCCTCACCCTCCCAAATCTGACTCATTTCCTACTTGCTCACTGCACTCCAGCCACATTGCCTTTTTTTTTTTTCTCCTGTCCCAAGTAATCTACTGTCTCAGGGCCTTTGACTTATTTTCTCTGCTTGGAATACTCCTTCTTCAGATATGCTTAATGTAATTTTCTCCCTCACTTCATTCAGGTTTTATTCATTTCTCAAGGAGGCCTCTGGGCTTTCCCCATTGTTCATCAGCGCTTCCTCCATTTTCTGCCTTTCTCCTCTCTGCCCTGTGCCTGGGAAGATGACCCCTACAAACACCACCACCCGGGCTTTCTTGCCCTCAGGCTTCTGGGTGGGTTTGGTCCATGGCAGGCAATGCCAGAAGATGAAGGGTGAAAGGAGAGAGATGTTGAGTTATTTTCCCCCCCACATCCTTCCTGCTCTGCTGTGGGCAGTGGCCTGTCCCTCCTGGACCACAGCTGCATTTGGGAGGGGTGGTCCTCCGCTTCAGCTCTCCAGCTCCCCCTCCCCTCCAACCCCCCACTCCCAATGATACCGTTTCCTCCCTTTGCCCGCCAGTCCTCCAAGTTGTAACTGCTTCTCTGCTTGCTGCTGATCTCCGGACCTCCTACACCCCTGTTGGTTCCTGAACCCTGCCTATTCCTCTAGTCCCTTCACTAAGACTAGAACCATCCGTGCTGGATTCTGTCTCCCACTAGACCCTGACCTAAACACCTTCTAGATTATGTTATTTACAGTTTCCAGCCTACCTTCTGTTCCGTGAATTGGCACTTCCCATTCTGTTCTTCTGCATAGTACACATTATCTAACATGCTATATAGTTACTTATTTAGTTTCCTTGAACCCTCACACTCTGTGATGGACGGTCCAAGGATGCAGGGATGTTTGCTTCGTTCACTGTTGTATCTCCAGTGCTTGGCACACAACAGGCTATCAGCAAATATCTCTTAAATGAATGAATGAACGGCCGACCGACTAAGGGAGCTGCAGAGAAGACAACAGTGTGGTCCAAGGTGCAGGCAGAAGAGCTGACTCTCAATTTCTCCTCTCCCCTCCCCGCCCCCGCCCGGAATGCTGAGTGCCCTGGAAGGAGGCGGAAATGAGCGTGTTCAACTGCCCCCCAGCCAGGTGTTTACTTAATTAGGACCTGTATCCCGACGCACGTTGATGTTTAACTGTCCGCCTAAAGACTGCATATGGTTCCTGGCGGGCGCAAAGGAACCTGGGGGGCGAGGATAGGCGGGGCCCCCAGGTACTGTCTGGGGCCGGCGCAGCCTCGAAAAGCCTCTGCGCGGGTATCTAACCTCCCCTCGGGCACAGAAAGCGCCCCCTGCGGGAGAGCGAGGCGAGGGGGTTGGAGCTCAGTCAGCAGCCTCGGGCTTCTCCTGCGCGTCGTGCATCCCCAACCCCCAGCTGCCGGGCCCACAGGCGTGATAACGGAGCGCTCCCCTGATACCAGATGCCAATTGCTCGCTTTACCATCAGCCGTGAAATTGAAGGATTACAGCGTTTCTCATTCTCTTAGTTTGGGGAACGTGAGGGTGCTATAGAGGAAAGAAACGGCTCGTGAGGCGGAGGACAAATGAGCTGGATCCTAAAGCAATAATACCAGGCAACATTTGGGCGCTTGCTCTGTGCCAAGTGCTGAGTTTAGCGTTTTAAACGTGCTAATTTAATCCTCTTCTATATGTATTAATTCATTCAATCCTAGTACTTTATAGAGGGCAGATATCATAATAGCCCCCACTAGATGCATGCGGAACTGAGGCTCAGAGGGGTTATTTCGCTAGCCTGAGGTCACAGCGCTAATAAGTGATGGAATCCGGGTTTGAACGCAGGCGGTGCGGCCCCAGAGCCCCTGGTCGGCTAGAGAGAGGACTCCCACGATCGCAAGGCAAACTGTCCTCTTAGCCGCAGGCCTGGTGGTGGGAAGGACAGGCAGGCTTCCAGGCTAGCCCTTGAGAGCCAAAAACTCTATAATTAGAGACTCTAGTCTCCTCCTCAAACCCCTAAATCTGAGATGGGTAGGAGGAAGGAACGTGTTGAGGAGTCAGCCTGAGATTCTCAAGACAGCTAGGGAAGGTGGGGAGGCCTCAGGGAACAGGAGGTTGTGACTGGCTGGGAAAACTCAGTTCGGTGGGGAGAGGGCGTGCAGTGTGGAGCGACTGAGTTTCAGGACTGTTTCAGGGCCCGGGGCCCACTTGCGTGCCGCCACGGGTAAAGCACTTCGGGTCTGAAGTAGAGGAACGAATCCCAGCTCCGTCGCATGTCCCCCAGTAAGGATACAGAAGAGCTGCTTCGTAGGGAGACTCACTGGAAGGCTGCTTCTCGCAGCCAGCAGTTTTTACTTAGATTATAGTAGGTATTTTAGACCAATAAAAACAGTCGCGATTTTCAAAATGCCTTTATTTGCATTTTACAAAACTTGAGACATTGTTAATTATTTATATCCTACGTGGGGGGTGGGAAGCTTGCTGGAGGTGATGGGGCTAATAACCACCCCTCTACCTCGCACCTTTTGGCGTCACCACGGCTTCGATCTCTGGGATCTTCTCTCCCAGCCTCCTTTTGTTCGGCTGTGTCAGGGAAGTAATGAGTTTTCCGCAAGTTGTAGCAGATTCTGTAACACCGTCCCTCGGGACCTCACTGCCAGTTTTAAACACTCGGAGTCCTGGGGGCAGGCTGATGTGGGAGGTGGGGAAAGAGGCAGGAGGTACCCTCCCGCCCCCCGCTGTAGCCGGGTGTGGGGCGGACACACCCGGCCTCCATCAAAGCCTTGGATAACAGAGAACCTCGGGGGAGCATGAATGGGGCGCCTTTGTTTCCAGTCGGATTCAGATGCATCTCCACTTTCTTTTCCACAAGGCACAGAAACAATTTTCTTCGTGTGCGGCGGGGAGTGGGTTGCCTTTTTTTTTTTCCTCCTCGAACCCAGAATCTGCGAGACAGGGCCTGGGTCTCTGTCGGGAGCAACTCCGGAAAACCCGAGAGAACGCAGGAGGGGCGCGGGAGAGGACAGTGCGGGGGGGCGCTTCGGGGTGCCTCCACAGATCCAGCCCCGGCCCCACCTGCGAGGAGGCGGGACCTTGCGGCGCTGGACCAATCAGCACCTACCTGCGCTCACCTGGCCCCCCCCCCCCTCTGGCTCCCGCGAGCCGCGGTTCTCAAAGGGACGCGCTGAGCTTAGCGGAGCACTAACCCGCAGTCGCGGCAGCTTTTCACCTCACTCTCTCCAGCCATGGGGCTCCCTAGTGGGCCTCTCGCGTCCCTCCTCCTCCGCTTCTTCCTCTTACTCCAGGTACTCCATTGCCTTGCCTGACCCCTGCCGGGACGTTCCTCAGAGGGCAGGCGGGGTCCGCACGCGGCGGTGGCGTCGGGGAGAGAGCCGGACTGGGCTGCCTGGGGCCAAGGTTGTCCGGGAAAGCCTGTGAGGACTCCCCGGGATGGGTATGCAGGGCCGGGCACGCCTGTGACCCAGCCTCCCTCTTTTCCCCTCTTCCCTTAGGCGCAGGTTTACTGGCTGCCGCGCGCGGCCTCCGAGCCGTGCCGGGCAGGCTTCGGGGAAGCTGAAGTGACCTTGGAGGCGCGAGGCGCGGAGCTGGAGCGGAGCCGGGCGCGGGGGAATGGTAAGACCCCCCCCCCCACGGCGGCCCGCCTGGCGGAACTTCGAGGCGGGGGCTGCGCTGAGGGTGTCCGGGCTGCGGCGGGGGGCTCCTGGCGCCTCCTCAGGTGCGGGGGAGGCGCAGAAAGCATCCCCGGGGCTGGAATGGGGGTGGGCGTATGGAGAGAGAGGCCGGAGAGCGTAGCGCCCTCTGACGTCCAGCCCCTCCTTGCCCCTCTGCGGCGGCCGACCCGGACCCCCTCCTTCGGGGTGCGGGGCGGCTGAGCCGCTCACCCAGCCCGGACGTGGGAAGCTCTCCCCTGCTGGCCCCAGCGGAGGAATGCGCCTTCCACATTCCTCCCGCAACCCCCGCGCAGGTGTGGGGATGAGCCGTGCCCCGGGCAGCCCCCTTTGCCCCTCTCGGGCCCCCTTTGTGTACCGTGCTTTGTGTCTCCGACTGACAGACCAGGTCTGTTTCTCTTCTTCGCGCTCCCTTCCCCCGCCCCCCTTCTTGCCCGGCAGCTGGAATGCACTCTTAACCCTGCCCTTCCCGGAGGGCCCGCGCCCCTGCAGCCTGCCTGAAAACTGGGCCTGGCACACCTGGACTGGGGCCATCACGCACTGGGCACACCCCCCGACCCCCAGTGTATTGGAACTGAAATGTTAGGGCCCTTGAGGGAGGTGGGGGTCGAGGAGCCAGAAGGTCTTGAGCTGTAGGGGCAGTGGGTGGGGAATCAAAGCACATTTTTGATCTCACAGTTTCTTCTACGGTTTAAAAACTTGAGGGGGTGGGGTTTACTTTGGTGCTCAGAACCAGTGTGTTATGAGATCCAGGCAGCTGACGGCTGATGGGGGCCTCTCTCCCTCCATCCAGGGCAGTGCGGGTTCCTCCACCGGATCAAACCCAAGTTCTTAAACAAAGGTGTGTCCCAGGATCCTTGGGTGAGCTTCCAGAGGATCCTTAACCTGTGAAATTGTTTAAGAACTTGTATGCATTTTTCTGGGTAGGGGATCTAAAGTTTAAAAATTTCAAAGCAATTTAAAAACCTGTGCCACCTAGCATTTTTCTAATGCCCCCATCAGCACACCCCTCACCCCAGGTACAAATTCCCACAGCTTGAATGTGCGCGAGAGCTGCCTAGGGCGCAGAATGGCTCTCCTTTGTTTCTCCAAAAGAGGAGTGGGGGCCTTGAGTTCTGTAGAAGCCTTTATTTCTTCTTTTTCCCCCAAATAACTCTGCCTATTGACAAAACAATTAACACCCAGGCCAGGCCAAGCTCCTTAAACTCTTGGCTGTAGGGGAGCTGAGGAGAAGCATTAAGAGGCCATGCCTCATAAACTTTAAATTCTTGCACTGGGTTTATTACTGACTGGCTAACAAACTGCAACTCAGCCAACCTGTAAAAATGTTAACTTGGGCAGGGCCCCAAATCCAATTCCGGCTCCCTGAGGAAGCTTTATTGCTAACCAGACTTCTGCCAAATCTGTACACCCTCCCCCTCATTGTCAAGTTTCCCGACTACAGTCTGGGAGAGCAGGCTGTGGCTCTGAGTGTTGTCTGTGCCTTATCTTTCTTACTGAAGCAAGAAATATCAGATTAACTGTCACTTCACTAAGCTTGAGGTTCTTGGGGGGAAGCAGTGATCAGGTTTTCGATTTCACGGTCCGGTTGGCAAGTGCTTCTCGGTGACGTCAGGCATTTTAAACCTTTTGAGAAAATTCTGCTTTCTCGGATGTCTGGTTTATGGTTGTGAAAATGGTGGGTTCATGCCAGGAGCACACCTAGGTTATAAAACAAAACATGGGTTAATGTGCTTGGCTAACCTTGAGTGCAGCTCCCTGCAACGTGCCGAGTTCTTAGAGCAGTCTTCCTGTGAAAGGGGATGCTGCCTTTTTAAATAAAAGCAAGTTTCTGGGGGGCTTCCCTGGTGGCGCAGTGGTTGAGAGTCCGCCTGCCGATGCAGGGGACGCGGGTTCATGCCCCGGTCCGGGAAAATCCCACATGCCGTGGAGCGGCTGGGCCCATGAGCCATGGCCACTGAGCCCGCGCGTCCGGAGCCTGTGCTTCGCAACGGGAGAGGCCACAACAGTGAGAGGCCCGCGTACCGCAAAAAAAAAAAAAAAAAAAAAAAAAGCAAGTTTCTGGGCCCAATTTGTCCCAATAAATTGGGACTCCCCGGCAAAAAATAGTGGTATTTCTCCCCTTAGTCCTCAGCAGCTGACCTCTTTTCTACCTCCACCCCAGTTCCCTGTCCTCCATACACAGGAGCTCCAGCCTGGATCCAGCCATGTTGAAAGGGTTGTCCTGAGGGTACATACAAACTCTCAAGTTTGGCCAAGCAGACAACAGTTTCCCTATAGCTAAGGAACAGTTGCCCTTGTTCGCCCCTGGGTTATGAATTTCACAGGTGTCTATGAAGTTGAGCTCAAAGAAATTATCTGATATAGTTAATACCTTGTTTGTATGTGCACTTTCCTCTTCAAAGCATTTGCACAACTCTGAACTTGCTTTATCCTCCTGACGTTCTCTTGAAGCTGGTGATGTACATTTAAACAACTTGAACTCTTAATCCCAGAGTTGGGACTTCAGAAACCCTGTAGCCCAGCCCTGCTGGAGGTTTTAGAGGTGGAGAAACACAGGAACAGCTTAATGGATTCAATTCCCTAGGCTAAACTAGTGAGTTTCCTTGAGGGTCACAGACATGACTTTTACCTCTAGGTTTGTGCCCAGGACCTGGTGCTTAATAGGTCCCAGTAGGTATTTGTGTGAATTATGACAATCTTGTGAAGTTCTGCCCATTTTACAGATGAAACCTCAGTGGTTATGGCTTCCCCAAAGTCATCTCTGCAGTGACCAGATGTGACTTGAATGGAAGTTTCTGACTCCCAAGTTCCATGGCATTTTTTTTTACCACCGGAAAGTAGGAGGTGGATGAAATGAAGAAGTGGAATGTTGGAGCACCAAATCCCACCAGTAGCAACCCCCTACCCCAAGAGCGCTTAGTCATTTATTCCTTTTCATCCTAGGGTTTTCCAGAAACATTCCTTCAGGGGAAACCAGCTTGCATACAGTCTCTCAAGTGTCCTAGTGATGGGGGCTTGGGGCAGGTGAAGCCAGGCTTGCCTAGACCAAGAGTGAGAGGTTAATCTGGAAGGAGGTAGAGCAGGAATGTTCCCCCACCCCAACTCCACAGTCTGGGGTCTGCCTTCAAGTGTGGTCTAGAAGCAAAGACAAAGGAGAGGTGGGAGGAAGGAGCTTTCATGGTATTAGTGCAGTGATTAAAGTGAGTGACCTAAAGTGGTCTATACATCCTTCATGGAGAACAGTTGAGAGAAGCAGCTTAATTACAGTAAAAGAAATCCAGTCCTTCATTATGGCCCCCTCTGCAGGTTCAACTCATCCTTAGTCAGCATTTGGGTAAGATTAAAGCTAACCCTCATTAGCTTTGGTAGAAAACTTCAAAGTTCAGTAATAAATTTGACTGAGCAGGAGTTAACTTCAAGATGGTTTTGCTTATTTCAACTCATGTAAAAATTGCCCTTTGTTTTGGAGCTCCCATTCCGGGCTATGCCCTCTATTTACATTTTATTTTTTCAGTAAACATATATTTAGCATCTGCATGTATCAGGCACTATTCTAGGATGGTGGCTAAAACAATGAACAAAACTAAGACCTTGCTCTGGTGGAGCTGACTGTCTAATATTAGTTACTTTTTATGCTTATAAGAGCCTTGCAGCGCAGGTGATGGTAACTCCCACTCAGCTGTAAAACAAGGGTAAGAAACTTGGTGTGAGGTCACTGGGGCAGTCAGCAGTAAGGCCAGGGGCAGTCCATGGTGCCCAATAAATCTGCCTCTGTGGAATGAATATTTGGGAACTGGGGCTTCCAGCCCACCCAGCTGCCTTCCTGGCTCAGCAGCCGAGTATAGTTGGTTGCCGAAGCCCGACGTACACACTGTTAGCTGGTGTCTGGGGAGCAGGTCTCAAACCTCTAGTCTCTCTTCTCATCTCCTCGCATGGCACTCTGTTCCTAGGTTACCTGTGCAGGGTGTCCTCACCTCCCTGCTGTGTGAGGAAAGCATGGCTTACCATGAGCAATGAGTCTCTAGGAAACGATAGCTCTGCAAAGCATTTGGAGGATGATGGAGGAGGGGGAAGGACAGAAGGGCCTGTCTCCCCAAATCAGTGGAGGCTTCAGTCCTGAGGCTGAATGATCTCCATGCAAAGAACCACCGTTATTGAAGAATAACATATGTGGAAGAAAGTGTCCAGATGATAAGTGTACATACAGCTCGATGAACATCACACACTTAAACACCCATGTACCTAGCACACGTATCAAGAAACAGCATTATCAGCACCTCAAATGCCACTTCCCTCCCCATCTTTACCCTCCCCCAAGAAAACCACTATCTGGACTTCAAATACCATGGATTGATTTGCCTGTATTTGAACTTTATGTAAAAGAATCACACAGAATATCCTCTTGGATCTGGCTTCTTTCACTGCACATTGTGAGATTCTTGCACGGTTCTGGATGTAGCTGTGGTCGATTGTCATTCTTCTGTAGTTTCCATCATGTGACCATCCACACTTCGGCTGTTGATGGGCGTTTGAGGAGTTTCCATTTTTTTGGCTATTACAGCTAGTGCTGCCGTGAACACCATTGTGCAAGGGAAACTGCGTAGGCGGATCGGTTAGGTACATCCCTGGGAGCGTAATTGCTGGGTTAACTGAGGATTACCTGGGGATCTCAGTACTGTCAGCTTTTCTGTGTCTTGAAGTAGCTGAGTCTCTTCTGGACTCTACCTCTCCCAACAGTCTCCTTACCAGACCCATCCCTTCTGGCTTCTTGCTTCCCACCTGGCCCTGTGCTAAGAGACAGCAATTTTTTATTAGGTAGTTGGTCACGTCCTTTGTTTGGGGGGAGAAGTCCTTCCCTTTATTTGTCCTTAAGCAAATGCTTGTTACTTTCCCTAAAGTAGAAAGGGAATCTGGAAAGGGCCGTGAATTTCTAAGGTGAGAACTTCTTCATGGGTAGAGATTTTTTATCCTGGCTGGTGTGTGGCTGGGCAGCAGCCTCCTCATATGGCCAGGGTGGTCGAATGCAACTCCTCCCTCATTATAGAGGCAGTGAGGTATCTGAGACTCAAGGCCAAGCTGACTGGTCATTCAGCCAACAAACGTCTGAGTACCTACTGGGCGCTTGAAGTTGAGAGGCAGGCAAGGCCCACAGCTCCTCAACCTCAGTGAGCTCCCTGACCACAGGAGGAAGCAAATCAGTCACCAGGCAATTTTACTAGTGAATCCTTCACTCAGCAGGTATCTATTGATCACCTACCAAGTGTCAGGTACTGTTCTAGGTGCCGGGGATACATTAGTGAGCAAAACATGCACAAAGCCCAGGCTTGTGGGCCATTCACCTGCTAGTGGAGGGAGATGGACAAAATAAGTAATATATGCATGTAATCAAGTGGGAGGAAAAATATAGAGTCACATAGGAAGGGCTGCTGACATGTTCTTGGAGGTGGGGGCACGTGGTGGAAGTGTTGTCCAAGCCAGGGGCTGGGGAAGGGGTTGGGACATGAGAGGTGGCAGGGAGTGTTCCTGCCAAGGGAACAGCATATGGAGTCCAAGAACTTAAATATGTTTAGTTTGGCTGGACCATGGAGTGTAAGGTGGGGAGCAACAGAAGGGAAGTAGGCAGGGTCCAGTCCAGCTCGGAACTTCCCTCACTCCAGAACAGAGGCAGCATGGTGTTTGGGAAAGGCAGGCGATGTGGCTGACGTTCCAGTTGTGCCCTCATGCAGGCCACTGTCTCTGAAGTCTCCTCTGGATCCAGGACCCTAGGCCCACATCCACCACCCCTTCTCGACTCCCGACTTTTCCCAGACCCAAGGACAACGTGGTCAGCCGCAGTTGAATATTCCCCCTGGTTTCATTTAGTTACCTGGCATTACCAGGCAGCAGGGGTGGCAAGGAAGGGCTTTCAAACAAAATGAAACAAACACGTTTAATAATAACATTTACTGGAGAGCTTACTGAGTTCCAGAAACTACACTATGTACTTTATGTAATAAGCCCCTTTAATCCTCCTAAAAGCCCCATGAGGGGAGTAGAATTGGCCCCATTTCACTGGATAGGAAACCTAGGCTTGTAATTTTGTAACTTATCCAAGGTCACCCAGCTAGTCAATTGTGGAGTTAGGGCTTGAACCAGGTTGGACTCCTACTTGCGAGTTACTAACCATTTGGGAGTCAGAGTTGTGAGTCCTCTGGCCTCAGCCAAGCTGAGGAAGATTGGAAATAGTTAACATCTGACCCAAGACTTTTGAATTGCTGTTCCCTCCACTGGCCTCTGTTAATCACCAAGATCTGGAGTGATGGGGGAGGGGATGAGGAGGGGACACATCTTTCCAGGACCCCAGCCTCCCTTTTAGGATGTAGGGGAACAGGGAGGGTTCAGATCCCAGGCCCAATAGCTGACAGTGCTCTCACTGTCAGTTCTCAGCAGAGAACCTTCTTCTGGCTGTTCATCTTCTTCCTCTCCTCACCCCACCCCCTCCTCCCAGCATTGAGGACCTCCCACAGCCCTGCTCTGAGTGGAGGAGCTTGGTATGCTCTGCCCCCGCCTCCTCACCCAGCCAAATCTGGGCACCCACGTGGTTGTGGCTTACCTAGAGCATCAGAAAGCCTGCAGATTTCCTCAAGATGACAAAATCCCCTCCAGGCTGCAGCTGCCACGGTCCCGGTGGACTTCGGGGTACGGGGGTCCTGCTGCTTGCTCAGCGAACCAAAATGACGTATCCTGGGAAGGAAAGCCGAATGAACACTTTCCTTCCTCCCTTTACCCCACCTTTGAGCTCGTAGCTCTGGCTCTGTCGCTGACATCTGAGGAGAGGGCTCAGGGCTAGGGCCACACTGCCAGGAGGCGGGAGGGCTGGTGCCTGCTTCCCCCTAACGAGAGCCTCTCTGGGCTACACAGAACCCAAGACGGAGGGGAGAGCTGTTCTCCCTCAGGACTCGGAGGTATCTCAGGGGCGAGATGCGGCTAGGGAGGCACGACCCCAGGGTTTCCTCTGCCTCCTCAATCTGTTACCCCACTTTTGGTTGTTCAAGAGCACATGAGATTAGTTCGAAATCACATCTCTTACCAAGCCTCAAACCTGTGTTGGAGACTAAAAAGAGGTTGATCTTGCCCGGGGGGGGGAGGGGTCCGACTTCAGGGCCTCACAGTAACTTTAAGAAGTCTTTGCTCCCTGGGAATTAATTATGTGCATGTGTGCTTTTCTAAGAAGATTCCTCCCCCCAAATTGGCAACCCCACTCTCTCCCACCCCCAAGTCCAGTCCACTTGGAAGTTCTTCAGATTCTTGTCAAAGCCAGCAGTGAGGACAGGCCTGATGGTGCACATCTGGGCACAGGCAAGGGAAAACGGGGTTCTAGGCCTGAGGCAAGTTACTCTGGTCCCAGCTCCTCGGCCTTGTTGCTCTAGCTCCCGTGTGGGAAGTGCCTCTGTGGCCCTGGACGCGAGGAGGTAGACTGCTGGTTGGTCAGACAGAGAGCAGGGCTGAAGGGCTCAGCTACTCACCCGGGTGTCTTGCTTAAGGCTGCCTGCCTTCTCACAACGAGCCCCATCTTGTAGCTTCAGGCAGAGAGAAAAGACAGGTACTTGAGGGCTCCCCACACGCAAGCCAGAACAAGATGCCAGGCCCACACCCCTGCCTCTCCTTGTGGAGTCAGCTTCAGCCAGGGCTTCCCACCAGGGCTTCAAGACCTGCCATTTTCTTGTCTTTTATGGTCTTTTACTGCTTCCAGAATTCTCCTGTGTTCCCCAGCTGGAACTCAGCCACACTCCAGCTGGTGTACCCCTGCCTTTGAGTCGGTAGTTTGCAAGCTTGGCTGACTGTCAGAATTGCCTAGGGAGCTTTTTATTTCTATCACACCCTCTTTCATATATACTATTTTATATAGTTTGTGTAGAGTTGGGCTCGTTGGTTGGGGTTTCACATTAATACGTGAATATCTATTCACTGTAAAAACAATGTTTTTCAATAAAATAATAGCATGTACTATGTGACAGGTACAGCTCTTAGCATTTTACGTGTATTACCTTGTTTAATCACCATAACATCCCTTGAAGTAGGTACTATTACTATCCCCATTTTATGGATGAGGAATCTGAGGCGAGAGAGGTTAAGTAACTTGCCCAAGATCATGCAAATAGTAAATAGCAGAGCTTGGATTCAAATCTAAGCTGCCTGAGCTTCAACCATTGAACTCCATTGTGCCTCAACAGAAGCAAATCAGAAATAAACACGTGAAAGTTCTCTCTTCCTCAGTTCTGCTCCGGTAGGGTAAGCACAGTTAATAGTTCAATGTGAGTTCTTGTAGACCTTTTTCTTTTAATTTTTGAATTTAATGTTATTTATTTTTTTATACAACAGGTTCTTATTAGTTATCCATTTTATCCACATCAGTGTATACATGTCAATCCCAATCTCCCAATTCATCCCACCACCACCCCACCACCACTTTCCCCCCTTGGTGTCCATACGTGTGTTCTCTACATCTGTTGTAGACCTTTTTCTTGACAAATAACTTATGTATGCACACAGGAATTATTAAAACAAGGATTGGACTATGTCATACTTAACAAACATTATCCTACAACTTACTTTTTTTAACTTACTGAATCACAGGCATCTTTCCAGACTGCTAAGTACACATCTATCTTGCTTTTAACAGCTCCATAGTTTTCTACATGGTAGATATACCATGATTTATTAGCTAACCCCCTATTTTTATCTTTTACAGATGTGGAAGTGGGGAGGAGTTAACATAAAAATTGTGAAGTGTTTGAATTTTTAGAAATCTGTCAGAAATCACCTTATTAGGAAAGACTGCTGTAGGAAGATGATTGAATGAATTGTTCCTCTTAACCCCATTCAGTTAAATTAAATTTTTATGTTTGAACAATACCTTCAAGACAGGCTTTGAGGTAAGCTTAATAAGGTTACTATACCATTTAAAAATCATTAGTTTTCACACCAACCATTGTTTTAAGGTTTAGTTATCTGAATGTTTCAAAAGTCTTTGAAATCAAAAATTTTTTTAATTTAAATTGCATAACTCAGAAGTGAACTATCAAATGTATTAGTACTTGCATTATTTTCCTTGGGTGTTGAAAACTTGAGAGTGTGCCATTCAGTCAAAGCGAAAGTGCATTTTTTCTCAAGTTTCTCTTTAGTTTTCAAAATCTAGTTAGCAAGCATTTTGATGAAAAGTTGATTTCCATTCTTAAAGAGAATACTCATTTCTGATCTTATTTTCCAAGAGGGGCTTATGGGTTTTTTCTTAAACCCAAATATTGCTGCAATAAACAGTCTTGCACAGGGTGGTTGCATTGATGTAAAAGATTTATCCTTGAAAACCTCAAATAATTCATAACTCCTATGATTCAAGACTTATGTCCTCTTATGAACATATGTGAAGTGTATGTGTGTGGAATAAGGGAATTAGATGGATGCTTACAATTCACTGGTCTCCCTTGTATATTTTTTAAGATTTTTAAAATATTTATTTTATTTATTATTATTTATTTTTGGCTGCATTGGGTCTTTGTTGCTGCACGCAGGCTATCTCTAGTTGCGGTGAGCAGGGGCTACTCTTTGTTGTGGTGTGTGGGCCTCTCATTGCCATGGCTTCTCGTTGTGAAGCACGGGCTCTAAGTACTTGGGCTTCAGTAGTTGTGGCATACAGGCTTAGGTGCTCCGTGGCACGTAGGATCTTCCTGGACCAGGACTTGAACCCATGTCCTCTGCATTGGCAGGTGGATTCTTAACCACTGCGCCACCAGGGAAGCCCTAGTCTCTCTTGTATTGAAATTATGTGACTTTTTACACTTTTTCTTAATTTGGGAGATTTGCATTTCTTCAAACTTTGCATACAAAGTGAGACTTTAATATTTACAGCACCATTTCAAATTTTGACAATTGAAGTTTGCATAAAATGTAACTATTATAATGTATAGAGTGTCTGAGCTGGAGTTCCAGAGCCACTGTGCCTGGGTTAAATCTGTTGGGTTGGGTAAATTTGCTTAACCTCTATGCTTCGGTTTCCTCATCTGTAAAATAGGGTTAATAATGGGGATCTCATAGGCTGTAGTGAGGATTAAATGAGTTAGGGTATGAAAAAGCATGTAGTAAATAAATAAATGTCAGGTGTTAGTGGTAGTGATAATAACAGTGTTGTTACAGCTAGACTAGTTTGTATACTTACATCTTTAGACTGCATTCCTAGAAGAAAAATTGCTGGGTCAAAGGACTTTCATAGTTCATTCAACAATTATTGAATGCCTACTTTGTATCAGGCACCGTGCTAGGTGTTGGGATATAGTGATAAGCAGATTCTAACACAGTCTTTGCCTTTGGGCATTATAGAGACTAGTAAGGGAGATAGGCAATTAGATAATAGCAAGTAAACATATCATTACAAGTTGTAATGAATTCTATGGAAGAGAGTTACATAGAGCTAGGAGAGTTTTTAACAGGGGAAACTGATCTACTTTGGGAGGGTTGAGGGAAAGTTTCCCTGAGAAAGTAACCTTCGAATTAGGGTCTGAAAGATGTTGGGAGTTAACTGGGTAGAATTGGAATGGGAATGTAGGGAGACACTGTTCTAGACAGAAGGAGCAGCATGTGCAAAGGCCCTGTGGTAAGGGGTTATGATGCACTTAAGAAGAGGACCATTGTGGCTAGACAATGGAGATAGGGATTGGGCACATTATAGATTTTGGGTTTTATCCTGAGAACAATGGCACATCATTGATGAGTTTCAAACAAGGAAGTGATCTTATTTTCTCAAATGTATCATCTGTTGCGTTTTTAAAAGATCCTTTTTTTAAAATGGAGGATTTTGTACTCATTTAGGCTAAAAATGATATAGTAAGTACTAAGATTGGGGAGGTAGAGATGGAGAGGCATGAGTCTTGGTGATTGACTGCGAAGGGAGTCTGAGGGAGAAATGGTCAAGGAAGAAGATGCTAGACAACAATACACTAGGCACTGTGCTAAATATTAACTCATTTAACTGAGGTAGGTATTACTAGCATCATTCCCATCTTCTACGTATGGAAACATACTTGCCCAAAGTCTGTCACTGGAACCAAAATTTAAGTCTGGGTACTCTAGACACAGACTCTGGGCTGCTTCTGAGGCCCAGATTTTGGATTTGTGTAGCTGAGTGCATTCCCTGGGAGAGACACTGGAAAAGGGCCATATTTAGGGCTAGAGTAAAGAAGATCATGAATTTGCTTTTTGACATGATTTTAAGATTATGGATTATGCCTTTAAAGCATCCAAGGGGAGATATTGAAAAGACAGATATATATATGTTGGTCAGAGGAAGAATCTGGACATTTGAAATTTTAATACATATTCTGAAGTGCCCTCAAAAATCCATACCAATTTACCTGCTTACGAGAGATAAAGGTGAGAATCAGGAACTTTAAAAAACCAATAAACTGGGCTTCCCTGGTGGCGCAGTGGTTAAGAATCCGCCTGCCAATGCAGGGGAGACGGTTACGAGCCCTGGTCCGGGAAGATCCCACATGCCGCAGAGCACCTAAGCCTATGCGCCACAACTGCTGAGCCTGCGCTCTAGAGCCCACAGGCCACAACTACTGAGCCCATGCACCTAGAGCCCGTGGTCTGCAACAAGAGAAGCCACTGCAATGAGAAGCCCACGCACTGCAACAAAGAGTAGCCCCTGCTCACCGCAACTAGAGAAAACCCGCATGCAACAGCAAAGACCCAACGCAGCCAAAAAACAAATAAATACATTTATTTTTTTAAAAAAACCCCAAAAACAATAAACTGTCTTCCCTAAATACACCTCCAGAAACTGACTCAGTAGAAGTGATGGGTGGGCTGGAAGCAGGGAATCTGAGTTTTTTTTAAAGTTCTCCAGGTGATTTTATCAGTTGTATTTGGGAACTGTTGATCGTGAAGGTCGCTGTGAAGAGGTGAATATATCTCTTTTAGAGAGGATCTAAAAGAAGGAACAAACTAGTGAAATGTGAATGAAAGCATGGCATTCCACCCTGCCTTTGGCTCCACAGGTTGCAGGGATCTTAGTTCCCTGACCAGCGATTGAACCTGGGCCTTGTCAGTGAAAGAGCCAAGTCCTAACCACTGGACTGCCAGGGAATTCCTGAAAGCATGGCGTTTTGAATTTAACTTCCAATGCTTGTCTCAATGGAAATTGATCGTTTTTTTTTCTTTTTTCTTAATTTTCTGCTTACCTCAGGATTCTGAATGACCTTTACCTTCTTGTTCTTTTGTTTTGCTTTTTAAATTACCATCCCTGGTTTTAAATACTTAATTGTGCTTTAAAAAGCACAATATGTCTTATTTGGCCCTAACAAGAGCGTGTGTGTGTGTGTGTGTGTGTGTGTGTGTGTGTGTGTGTGTTCCTATTTTAGATACTGGAAATCACCAAGGGCTTATATTTGTTGAGTGCTTACTGTTAACAGCTTAAATACGAAGTGACTTGCCCAAAGCTGCAGGGCCAATGTGCAGCACTTTCACCCACCAGACCCTTAATTGGTATCCCAGAGGTCCCAGGTTGATCGCTGGCATCTCTGCTCTCATTCTTGTGGGTGGGAATCATTGACAGCACACCTAACAATGAACTTTGTGTCAGCCATGTTTGGAACTCCCAGAGTGCTGTCAAGTATAGCTCCGCTTGGGTTTCTCTCTGGGGATTAAAAGGGAGGACCCAGCTCCCAAGCCTGAGGAAGAACCTGAGTAGTGCAGATCTTTCCAAAGAGCTTTCTGCAGAGAGGCAAAACTCCCCTAGAAAGAATTGCTTTCTCCTTAACAACATGGGGTTGCCATATACTAGTCAGAGGGGGCGGAAATCACAACATCTCATTCTGATTGCAAATCAAATACATGTTTACTATGGAAAAACTGGAAGATAAGCAGAATGGAGGTCCACCACCCATAAAGGACCTTAGTCATTTCAAATGAACATTTTTAATAGATCTTCCGGGTCCATTTCCTTAATCAAGTCTTTCTTGAAGATATCTGATCTGAAGGAGAGGGCCCGAGTCCCACTGCTTCATTGCCCCACAGCTCGCCCTCCTGCCTGGCTTTCCTAACAATCCAGCTTCATATTCTACTTCAGTGGATCAGGGAAGGGCTACAGGCTGAGGGCCTCTAATGCCCCATCGGCGCCATCTGCAGGAAGATCCAGGTCCAGGGTGAATGGTGTATAGATGGAGGCGTCTGCCAGGCGTAGCCACACTCCCCCAGGGTCATGCTCTTGTCCAGGAGCTGTCATCTGTGTAAAGCTGCTCCTTGCGCCGGTGGCCACTTAAGAATGCCTTTCACCAAGCGCTTCAGCTCCAGCACTGTGCTTGACTTCTTAGCATCCCCCAAGGTGGTGACCTTGTGGTGACGGATCATCACGAACACCCAGGGAGGCAGGTCCACTTGCACTGCTCTCTGCTTTAGGGAATCACTCTGGCTCCTCTGAGGGCCTCAAACGGCTGTGGCAGGACACGTGGGGTGCTTTATCTCCCGGCATGCCACGGGATAGCCCCTTGGGGTCCTAGCATGCCTTGTGGGCTCCCC
This sequence comes from Pseudorca crassidens, assembly GCF_039906515.1. Classification (NCBI taxonomy): domain Eukaryota; kingdom Metazoa; phylum Chordata; class Mammalia; order Artiodactyla; family Delphinidae; genus Pseudorca; species Pseudorca crassidens. The sequence goes on from NC_090315.1 coordinate 44,807,289, forward strand.
ATGTCCCCCTTCCGCCCCCCCCCGCCCACCCGCCTGCATACCTTGCAGCCTCTGCCCATTAGTCTCCTGAGATCAGATTCTGCTCACCCTCCACCATCTTGGACTTCTTTTTTTTTTTTTTTTAATAAACTTATTTATTTATTTATTTATTTTTGGCTGTGTTGGGTCTTCGTTGCTGCGCACAGGCTTTCCCTAGTTGCAGCAAATAGGGGCTACTCTTCGTGTGGTGCGCGGGCTTCTTGTTGTAGTGGCTTCTCTTGTTGCGGAGCACGGGCTCTAGGCACGTGGGCTTCCGTAGTTGTGGCTCATGGGCTCAGTAGTTGTGGCATGCGGGCTCTAGAGAGCAGGCTCTGTAGTTGTGGTGCACGGGCTTAGTTGCTCCGCGGCATGTGGGAGCTTCCCAGATCAGGGATCGAACCTACGTCCTCTGCACTGGCAGGCAGATTCTTAACCACTGCGCCACCAGGGAAGTTCCTCTTGGGCTTCTTTGGCCTGGAAAGTCATTGGTTCTGGAGAGAGCTAGTCTGCTTTCCTGGTGCCACGGCTCCACCACCACCTCCCTTTTTTAACGAGTATAAAGATATTAATATTTTATGATTGTCAGGCTCAGGCTATAAACTATAAGTGGCTGTTTTGTAAGTATTGTATAGTAACGCATATGTGTGGAATCTAGAAAAATGGTACAGATGAACCTATCTGTAGGGCAGGAATAGAGACATAGGCGTAGAGAATGGACATGTGGACACAGAGGGGGAAGGGGAGGGTGGGACGAAGTGGGAGATTAGGTTTGACATAATTACACTACCATGTGTAAAATAGATAGCTAGTGGGAAGCTGCTGTATAGCACAGGGAGCTCAGCTCGGTGCTCTATGATGACCTAGATGGGGGCACGGGTGAGGAGGGAGGTCCAAGAGGGAGGGGATATAGGTATACATATAGCCGATTCACTTCATTGCACAGCAGAAACTAACACAACATTGTAAAGCAATTTTACTCCAATAAAAATAAATAAATAGGGCTTCCCTGATGGCGCAGTGGTTGAGAGTCCGCTTGCCGATGCAGGGGACACGGGTTCGTGCCCCGGTCCAGGAAGATCCCACATGCCGCGGAGCGGCTGGGCCCGTGAGCCATGGCCGCTGAGCCTGCGCGTCCGGAGCCTGTGATGCGCAACGGGAGAGGCCACAGCAGTGAGAGGCCCGCGTACCGCAAAAATAAATAAATAAATAAGTAAGTAAGTAAATGAGTGAGTGAGTGAATGAATGAATGAATGAATGGCTGTTTTGTGACCTTTTTCCCCTGAGCAGAGCACTGTTTTCCCTTGATACTTTTTTACAATATTTAAGGCTGTAGATGAGACATTTGAGTGACTGTAGCACACGTAATTAAGTATTCTGTTGAAAGTTAAGTTGTTGAGACTTTTTTTTTTAAACACTAAGCAACAGTCATGAACATCCATGAGGTTTTGTCACATCTTGGATGACTTCCTGGCACAATTCTTGGGTCGAAGGAGTTGTTTAAGGCTTAATAGCGCAAAAGTTTTTGTCGATCTATGTTTCCCCCACCCCCTAACAATATATAGCAGCATCCATTCCCTAAGTATTTCACAACATTTGTCCTTTTAATTTGTATTTCCTAGTAAGTGAACTTTTTTCTACGGGTAGTTTTACTCAGGAAAATGCCAGAATCTTCTTTCAAGGCAATGCCACATACTTTCCCCTTGCACCTTCTTATCCCAGTCCCTTAACGGAAAGTAGTGATAGCTACAAGGACAAGTTTGTTTACTTTATAAACTGGGTGTGTCTCTAGACCAAGCTAGAATGGAAACACCTTTGACAGTGTCTCCCTCATTCCCCAACAAGATGCCTTTTGGCCACAACACTTTCAAACTGATATTACTCTTCCCTTCTCATTAAAATGCCCAAAGATCAATAGGAAAACTGTCGAGTGATAAAGTGATCAAGTGTTGATCACTTGAAGGACATTTACCCCTGAAAGTTGGGTGGTTTTATTTTGCCAGAACATCCAGTAAGGTTGGACATTGGGACTACATAGCACCTCTATGTCATGGCTGAGAAAACAAGCTTCTGACCTTCATGGGTGTTTCCTTGAGAGTTTGGAAGTGTCTAGGCAATTCCAACCTAAAAGCAGGCCTGGGATGAGTTCCCAGCCTAATATCCATTAATTCTTAAAAGTCTATTTAAAAAGCTTTCTTCTTTCAACAGCTCTAGTACTCCAGGGACTCAACCCTTCTTGCCCAAGTTTTATAGTGGCGCCAGCTCAGGATCTGAGGCCAGGCTTGGCAGGATGGTCTTTAGAGAGAAGCTCTGAGCACAGGCCGGGGACTCCTGGTTCCCTTGGATGTTTCTATATAGTGCAGATACACAAGGCTCTGATTAAAAAAAAAAAAAAAAAAAAATCTCTAGAAACTGTCTCAGGTTACTAACTCCCTTCCCCAACAGTATTGTAGGAATTGTATGTTCAGACTCAGTGCTGAAACCTATCAGTTTATAGTGGTACAAATACCTACATCTTCATCAGGTTCATCGACTTTATGGTTCAGAATCTCTGTGGAAGAAACTGAGTTTAAAGCTGTCACATGACTTTAAGGTCCTAGGTGGGTATGGACATAAGAGCTAGCTATGTATACGTCTGTGTTTTTCAGCCTTAAGATCTGAACTATTGCCCCATGTGCTCGTCAGTGCTCACCAACTTGTCCCAGAAAGAGTTTGACACGAGCCCATTCATGCCTCCATGACTTGGCCAAGATTTGTGGCCTTGTGGAGCTAGGCTGCAGTCAGGAACGGGAATCAGCTTCCTTCACTAGCTGTGAGAAGGTAGGGTAGAAGGAGGGTGAGTAATGATGAGACCTGGTTTCAGATCAACTTCATTTTGAAACCAGTGATACAAGCCAGTAGTGCCAAGAAGCATCTGGGAGGAAGTTGTAATGATCTGCCCCAGGGCTTACCGTTTACTAGCCTCTGTGTGACTCATGGCTTACAAAGAAAACTGCTCATGTTTCTACAGGTGCCTCAGCGAGTTTCCCTGGGCAGGTCAGATTGGCTGTGAGATCTCCATCCTTTGCCTCTCCCAATAAACCATGGAGCAGCCCCTACGAAACAGTCCTCTCCAAATGCAGACTGAGCCAGCTCCCCGTCATGCTCTTTGGTTCTGTGTATCCCCTTTTCCCTTCCGTGCTTCAGCCCTTAGGTAAAGCACATGGCTGTAACTAACCCCATGCCCACTCTGAGAGATGGTTTCTCTATGGTGTAGAGAGAGGCATGGATTTGGAGTCAGAAGCCCTGGTTAATTGTGAGTAGGCTAAAAGTCCCTCTTATTGAGGGCTTACTCTGGGCCAGACACAGTGCTCAGTGCTGTGTGAACATTATCCCACTTATTCCTGCCAATAATCTTATGAGGTAGGTATTATTCCCATTTTCCAGATGAGAAAACAGCTTCTGTACATTCACACGACATGGATGTGAACCCAAGTCTTTTGGACTCCAAATCCCATATTCTTCATCACTCATCTGCCTCTGCCTTTAGGATTTGAAATCTGGTCCTAATGCTTCCGAGTTGTGGGGCTTCGTGTACTTTGCTCTCCTCTCTGAAGCTGCTTCCTGAGGCACTTCAACCCCAGGGCAGTCTCTTGTTTCCTGAGTTGTCAGAATAGGGGAGGAGTATCTACCTTGTGGGTTTTTTTTGTTTTGTTTTTTGTTTTTTTTGTGGTACTCGGGCCTCTCACTGTTGTGGCCCCTCCCGTTGCGGAGCACAGGCTCCTGACGCGCAGGCGTGCGCCCAGCCGCTCCGCGGCATGTGGGATCTTCCCGGACCGGGGCACGAACCCGTGTCCCCTGCATTGGCAGGCGGACTCTCAACCACTGCGCCACCAGGGAAGCCCCTTGTGGGTTGTTTTTTGAGGACTTGGATAAGAAAACACTTAGTTGGGTGTCTCGGGCAGAGTGGGCCTTTGAAGCTTGTTCCTGCCTGCCTGACTCATGCCCCTTGGTTGTATTCTGCACCCAGCTAAATGTGGCTGAGGGCTGATGGGGCAGCTGGAATGTTGCAGCCTGCGTGGGAGGCACGTACAATTGAAGTACCTGACCACTGACTTCTCCTTGATTGTTGGCACTGTCCCCTCTAAGAATAGATGGACAGCCCCAGATACTGTGCTACAAATGTTTGGACCCATAAAACAATGGAAATGTGCCAGCAAACAGGGTAGTGAAGTGTACCGTACATTCCTGGTGGGCAGATTTTGTAGACAGCAGGAAGACGGTTTCTGGGTTTCTGGCAGCTTTTAGAGTTTGGGGGATTAAGGCATTAGCCCCCTGCTGGGTAACTTGGTGGGAGAGGATTGGAGAGTTCATTGAGAGGCACTCATTAAGTGAAAAACCTGACAGGCTTATCTGGCCAGCCCCTCTGCTAGCTGAAGACCTTCCCTTAGGAAGAGGGCTGTTTTAAGAATGGGAAGTGACAGTTAATTTTTATTTTTTATCAGTGTTTGAATAGCTAATGCATTTACGTGGGTCAAAATTCAGAAGGGTACACAGTAAAAAGTCTCTTTCCTGTTGCTTAGCTACTAGCTTCTCCACCCATAAACCCAGTTTTTTGGGGTCACCTTCCAGAAGTATTTATTTTAAAATACAAATGTTAGCATAGACTACATTGCTCCATATCTTTTTAAATTAATTAATTAGTTAATTAATTAATTAATTAAGCTGCACCGGGTCTTTAGTTGCAGCACACGGGATCTTCGTTGCTACATTGGAGATCTTCATCGCGGCATGTGGGATCTAGTTCCTTGACCAGGGATCAAACCCAGGCGCCCTGCATTGGGGGCACAGAGCCTTAACAGCTGGACCACCAGGGAAGTCCCCATATCTTTTTTTTTTTTAATTAACAACATGTCTTAGAGATCTTTCCATGTCAATACATAGGGGCTTCCTTATCTTTTACAGCTTTTTATGGCTGCATAGTGTTCTCGTATGGATGTTAGCATTACACAAAGTTAATCTGTCATTGATGGACATTTAGGTTGTCTGGACTTTTGCTGTTACAATCCATGCATTATTGATTACTTTGGTAGATAGCTGTGGAAAGGTGATTTGGGACAGGAGGCAGTATCCTATAAGAACTTAAAGGTACTTGAAGATACACATTTTGTTCCCTGATGTATCCCTAGTATTTAGAAGAATATTGGGCACTTAGGAAACACTCTGCTAGTTCTTGATGGATGCTGTGTTGAAGAACCTGACTTTAGAATATGACCACCCCGAGTTCTAATTCTAATTCCACTCACTAGCTGTATGATGTTGGGCAAGCCATCTCACCTCTGAACCCCCATTTCCTCATGTGTTATGAGTCCGTATAAAGTTCTGGGGTTTACAAATTTGTGGTTTTGTGGTTTTATCTTATTTGATATTCAGGATGACTCTGTGAAGTCTAATTTTCATCTTCCAAATGAGAAAACCTAAATTCCTAATAAGTTAATTCAAGTTCTGCATCAACATGCTGATGGTTCCAACTAACAGAGTTTTGAGGGACCTTTGCATGTGTCCTTAACACAGCTTTAAGCAATGCTGAATCACCTAGTGAGTTTAGGTGTTCCCTTTTAAGCTTTTCTTCTTTTTACATCAAGGAGAAAGTGTCTTTGGTCCCATTATTATTTTTTTTAACTAATCTATTTATTTTTGGCTGCATTGGGTCTTCGTTGCTGGGTGCAGGCTTTCTTTAGTTGTGGCGAGCAGGGGCTACTCTTCGTTGCAGTGTGCGGGCTTCTCGTTGCTGTGGCTTCTCTTGTTGTGGAGCACGGGCTCTAGGTGTGTAGCCTTCAGTAGCTGTGGCACACGGGCTCAGTAGTTGTGGCATATGGGCTCTAGAGCGCAGACTGAGTGGTTGTGGCACACGGGCTTCAGTAGCTGTGGCACGTGGGCTTCAGTAGTTGTGGCTCATGGGTTCTAGAGCACCGGCTCAGTAGTTGTGGCGCACAGGCTTAGTTGCTCCACAGAATGTGGGATCTTCCCAGACCAGGGCTCGAACCCATGTCCCTTGCATTGGCAGGCGGATTCCACTGCACCACCAGGGAAGCCCCTACTATTCTTGAATACATCTTTTTATAACATGCTTCTCTCCCTTCAAACCAAGGGAAGACAGGCCTTAGGCTCGAAGCCTCAGCAAACATGGGAATTCCCTGGAGGTCCAGTGGTAGGACTCCGCACTTTCACTACCAAGGGTACGGGTTCGATCCCTGGTCGGGAAACTAAGATCCCTCAAACCATGCGGCATGGCCAAAAAGCAAAACAAAACAAAACAGAAACTTCAGCAAACAATTGATTCTGGGGCCCACAGAATTCAAGTGTGTTTCCCAGGATCACCCATCAAGTTAAAGTCAGTGCCTGCACAAGAATGGGGTCTCCATCACTATTAATAGTATTAACAGCAGACCTGGCCATAATGCATCCTATTTGTGAGTTCTTTACACTTATTCTCATTTAATCCTCACAACTACCTGTAAGAGAGTTACTCTTGTTATCCCCGAATCTAGTACTTTTCTCCAAGTATCACACTGCCTCACTGGGCATCTAAAAATCAGTCTTTGCTATTTCAATAGATGGAGAAGGACCACAGGTAATGGGGATTAGGGAGGAAATACGAAAACAAATTCTCAGGTGTGTCAGAAAGATAATATAACCATATTATATAAACAACTCAATCTAGACAGGTCTAGGTACCACTTCTGGCCATTCCATTTCCTAGCTATGTAACTTCAGTGAATGCATTTAGCCCCTCATTTTCCCAATTTAGAAAATGGGTGTTAAAATCTACTTTATAGGGTGCTTGGTGAAGATTAAATGAGAAAGTATACAAATGTTAGGGCTTCCCTGGTAGCGCAGTGGTTAAGAATCTGCCTACCAAGGCAGGGGACACAGGTTCAAGCCCTGGTCCAGGAAGATCCCACATGCTGCGGAGCAACTAAGCCCATGTACCACAACTACTGAGCCTGCACTCTAGAGCCCGCGAGCCACAACTACTGAGCCTGCATGCCGCAACTACTGAAGCCCACACGCTGCAACTACTGAAGCCTGCGCGCCTAGAGTCCGTGCTCCGCAGCAAGAGAAGCCACCGCAACGAGAAGCCCACGCACCACAACGAAGAGTAGTCCACGCTCTCCACAACTAGAGAAAATCCTCACACAGCAACGAAGATCCAATACAGCCATAAATAAATAAATTTATTTTAAAAATTCATACAGATTTAAAAAAAAAACACAAATGTTAGCTGTTAATAATAGTAATTCATGATGGGAGGGATTCTCGACTCTTGAGATTGATGCTTGCTGTATTCATTTGCTAGGACTGCTGTAACAAAGGAACACAGACTGGGGGCTTAAACACAGAAATTTATTTTCTCACAACTCAGGAGGCTAGAAGTCCAAGATCAAGGTGTCAGCAGGGCTGGTTTCTGTTGAGGCCTCTCTCCTTAGCTTGTAGATGGCTGTCTTCTCCATGTGTCTGTAAATAGTCTTCTCTCTGTAATTGTCTGTGTCTAAATTTCCTCCTCTTATAAGGACACTCATCATACTGGATTAGGGCCCACCCTAATAACCTCATTTTAATTTAATCACCTCTTTAAAGGTCCTTTTTCCAAATATAATCACATTCTGAGGTATTAGGACTTCAACACATGAATTTGAGGGGGGAACACAATTCATGTTAAGAGAAAACTTGGACCTACAGAAAAATAAAGATAATAAGTAGCTGGTAACCCCAGTCATAGGGAAGCTTCATTTCCTTCCAGTCTTTTCAAAATTTTTTCCCGTGCATAGTTGCATGTACTATATATGCAGTTCTACTTTCTCCTTACATTTTGCATCCATGGAGTGCATGCCCCATAGATTATTTAACTTTTGCCCTGTATTAAGATGATTTAAACTCTGCCACATATCATTCCTGGTCTTTTTTAGCCCAAAGGCAAAGCAAGATTCCTCAGAAGATGAGAGTACAAAGCTGTGTGCTGGAGGTAAAGGGCAAGGTCACTCTGGGAATCTCCCTGCCCCTGGGACCCTTTGGAACTGACTCAGGCTGAGATCCCTCTTTCCCCTCCTCCCACCGGCCGAGCATGTTGTCACAGCCCATGACTCCTCAGTGGGGATGTCGTCAAGGAGGCAGGGCTGGTATCTAAGCAATCTTCTCTTTCTCAGGGACACACTCCAGCCTTCCCATGAAGGAAACTGCCTCTGTGTATGAGCTCTGGGGCTCTGGGGAGCTGAAGGCAGCTCTGTATGCTTTTAAGCCCTCCATCTTCCTCCCCTCCATGCACTAAGCCTCTCCCCAAAAGATGGCCAGTGTCCTAAGTTCTTTCACCCAAGTTAGTTCTACCTGCTTTTGAACTTCATGTTAATGGAATCATACATGTGTCCTCTCTTGTATCTGGCTTCTGTCACTCAACCATGTTTGTAAGATTCATTCATGTTGTTGTATGTCCTTGTGGTTGACTCATTTAATTATATGAATATTCTACCATATTTTTATTCATTCTACCTTGATGGACATTTGGGCTATTTCCAGTCTTTAGCTATTATAGACAGTGCTGCTGTGGCTATTATAATACTTGTCTTTTAGTGAATGTATCTTTGTTGGGTCTATACCTCAAAGTAAAATTGCTGGGTCTTGGGGAAGGTGTGTATTTAGCTTCAGCAAATACTGCTCGACAGTTTTCCAAAATGACTATCCCATTTTACACTCCCACATCAGACTTCTACTTTTTTTTTTATTGAGGTAAAATATGCATAACATAAAATTTGACCATTTTAACCATTTTAAACAATTCGGTGACGTTAAGTACGTTCAAATTGTTGTGCAACCATCACCATAGTCTGTCTCTAGAACTTTTTCATCATCCCAAACAGAAACTCTGTACCCATTAAACAATAACTACCCATTCCCCTCTCTCTCCAGCCCCTGGTAACTTCTATTCTACTTTCTATGTCTATTAATTTGAGTATTCTAGGTACCTCATGTAAGTGGAATCATGCAGTATTTGCCCTTTTGTGACTAGCTTATTTTACTTAGCATAATGTTTTCAAGATTCTTCCATGTTGCAGCATGTGTCAGAACTTTATTCCTTTTAAAGACTGAATAATATTCCATTGTACGTATAGACCACATTGTGTTTATCTAGTCATCTCTTTTTTTTTTTTTTTTTTTTTTTTGCGGTGCGCGGGCCTCTCACTGTTGTGGCCTCTCCCGTGCGGAGCACAGGCTCCGGACGCGCAGGCTCGGTGGCCATGGCTCACGGGCCCAACCGCTCCGCGGCATGTGGGATCTTCCCAGACCGGGGCACGAACCCGTGTCCCCTGCATTGGCAGGCGGACTCTCAACCACTGCACCACCAGGGAAGCCCCAATCTAGTCATCTCTTGATGGACACTTGTGTTGTTTCCATCTTTGGCTATTGTGAATAGTGATACTATGAAAATATGTGTACAAGTATCTGTTTGAGATCCTACTTCAGTTCTTTTAGGTATACGCCTAAAAGTAGAATTGCTGGATCATGTGGTAATTTTATGTTTACCTTCTGAGGAGCCACCAGACTGTTTTTCACAGTGGCTGCACCATTTCACATTCCCAGTGCAGGAGGGTTCCCATGTCTTTACATCTTGCCAACACTCGTTATTTACTTTTTTTTTTGCCACCCTAGTAGGTATGAAGTGGTATCTCATTGTTATTTTGATTTGTGTTTCCCTAATGACTAATGATATTGAGCATTTTTTCATATGCTTATTGGCCATTTGTATACCTTATTTGAAGAAATGTCTTTTCAACTCCTTTGCCTTTTTATTTACTTATTTTTAATTGGGTTGTTTGTTTTTTGTTGTTCTTGAGTTTTAGGAGTTCACTGTATAGTCTGGATATTGTTTGGAATTCTACTTTTTAATGTTATACTCTTTTTTTATTAATGTTATACTCTTATATACTATTTGAATACTTCATCATGTTCACATTACTTTTTGTTTGTTTATCTTCTCAAAGAACCAGCTTTTAGTTTTATTGATCTTTGCTATTGTTTTCTTTGTTTCTATTTCATTTATTTCTGCTCTGATCTTTATGATTTCTTTCCTCCTGCTAACTTTGGGTTTTGTTTATTCTTCTTTCTCTGGTTCCTTTAGGTGTAAGGTTAGATTGTTTATTTGAGATTTTTCTTGTTTCTTGAGATAGGCTTGTATAACTATAAACTTCCCTCTTAGAACTGCTTTTGCTGCATCCCATAGGTTTTGGATCGTCGTGTTTTCATTGTAATTTGTCTCTAGGTATTTTTTGATTTCCTCTTTGATTTCTTCAGCGATCTCTTGGTTATTTAGTAACGTATTGTTTAGCCTCCATGTGTTTGTGTTTTTTACGTTTTTTTCCCTGTAATTCATTTCTAATCTCATATCGTTGTGGTCAGAAAAGATGCTTGATATGATTTCAATTTTCTTATATTTACTGAGGTTTGATTTGTGACCAAGATGTGATCTATCCTGGAGAATGTTCCATGTGCACTTGAGAAGAAAGTGTAATCTGCTGTTTTTGGATGGAATGTCCTATAAATATCAATGAAATCTATCTGGTCTATTGTGTCATTTAAAGCTTCTGTTTCCTTATTTATTTTCATTTTGGATGATCTGTCCATTGTTGTAAGTGAGGTGTTAAAGTGTTACTGTCGATTTTCTCTTTTATAGCTGTTAGCAGTTGCCTTATGTATTGAGGTGCTCCTATGTTGGGTGCATATATATTTATAATTGTTATATCTTCTTCTTGGATTGGTCCCTTGATCATTACATAGTGTCCTTCCTTGTCTCTTGTAACATTCTTTATTTTAAAGTCTATTTTATCTGATATGAGTATTGCTACTCCAGCTTTCTTTTGATTTCCATTTGCATGGAATATCTTTTTCCATCCCCTCACTTTCAGTCTGTATGTGTCCCTAGGTCTGAAGTGGGTCTCTTGTAGACAGCATATAGATGGGTCTTGTTTTTGTATCCATTCATCAAGCCCGTGTATTTTGACTGGAGCATTAAATCCATTCACGTTTAAGGTAATTATCGATATGTATGTTCCTATGACCATTTTCTTAATTGTTTTGGGTTTGTTTTTGTAGGTCCTTTTCTTCTCTTGTGTTTCCCACTTAGAGAAGTTCCTTTAGCGTTTGTTGTAGAGCTGGTTTGGTGGTGCTGAATTCTCTTAGCTTTTGCTTGTCTGTAAAGCTTTTGATTTCTCCATCGAATTTGAATGAGATCCTTGCCGGGTAAGAGTAATCTTGGTTGTAGTTTCTTCCCTTTCATCACTTTAAGTATATCGTGTGACTCCCTTCTGGCTTGTAGAGTTTCTGCTGAGATATCAGCTGTTAACCTTATGGGAGTTCCCTTGTATGTTATTTGTCGTTTTTCCCTTGCTGCTTTCAATAATTTTTCTTTGTCTTTAATTTTTGTCAATTTGATTACTATGCGTCTCAGCGTGTTTCTCCTTGGGTTTATCCTGTATGGGACTCTGCACTTCCTGGACTTGGGTGACTATTTCCTTTACCATGTTAGGGAAATTTTCGACTATAATCTCTTCAAATATTTTCTCTGGTCCTTTCTCTCTCTCTTCTCCTTCTGGGACCCCTATAATGTGAATGTTGTTGCATTTAATGTTGTCCCAGAGGTCTCTTAGGCTGTCTTCATTTCTTTTCATTCTTTTTTCATTATTCTGTTCCACAGCAGTGAATTCCACCATTCTATCTTCCAGGTCACTTATCCGTCTTCTGCCTCAGTTATTCTGCTATTGATTCCTTCTAGTGTAGTTTTCATTTCAGTTATTATATTGTTCATCTCTGTTTGTTTGTTCTTTAATTCTTCTAGGTCTTTGTTAAACATTTCCTGCATCTCCTCGATCTTTGCCTCCATTCTTTTTCCGAGGTCCTGGATCATCTTCACTATCATTATTCTGAGTTCTTTTTCTGGAAGGTTGCCTATCTCCACTTCATTTAGTTGTTTTTCTGGGGTTTTATCTTGTTCCTTCATCTGGTACATAGCCCTCTGCCTTTTCATCTTGTCTGTCTTTCTGTGAATGTGGTTTTTGTTCCACAGGCTGCAGGCTTGTAGTTCTTCTTCCTTCTGTCACATTACTTTTGTAGTTTAAAAACCCTCATCTGTTATCCTTTCTTATTTTAGGGAAGGATTATTTAAAACAATTGTCGTCATCATCTGAAACTAAAGGACAATTTTTCAGAAGAGGACAGTTGGGAGAGCTCACGCTGACCTTTCTATGGCACAGCACTGTCCCTCTGGTCCTTGTTGTGCTGCAGCCTAGTAGACTGATGCGCGCTAGTGTCTGGGCCAGCGTTATGGGAACGCCTGGGTCAGGGCATGTTGCCGATGGGCCCAGTTGGAGCCCCTGGCAGGTTTCCTGACTCCATGCTTTGGCCACAAGGAAGGGTGGGTAAGAACATTGGTTGTGAATACTCTCTAGCGTATGCCTTGGAGTCAGGCTGACCTGGCTTCTGAACCTCAGTTTTCTCATCTTTGTAAAGGAGCTCATGCCTAACTTGGCAGCATAGTTGTAAAGATGAAATGGGCCCAGTCTCCGGATTAACGAATGGTAGTTATTAACTCAGAGTGCTTGTTTAAAGGGCGGCCAAGCAGGGAGGATTCAGAAGGAGCATGACAGACTGAAACAACCCGAGGTTATCCAGAATGATCTGTGTGGGTGACGGTGTAGCAGGATGCATACAGCGCATATGTAGACTCATAGCCTTCGGAAATGCTTAAAATCTTCTGCCTCCAGCTGTGACCTTGGGTCAACTCTATGTCTCGTGAGACTCCATGGGGCTAATGTCGCTGAATATCTATGATTTTGGTTCTTCGGCCCACAAACCAGGAAGTGGTCTGCCCTCTTGAGACCAAACTCAGAAGCCCATCTGAAACTCATATGTGATCACATTGCTGGTCAGAGGAAGTAAGCCAAGTCTCCTTCTGCAGTGGCTTGCAATAGTCCTTGATCCAGTCAGGGGGCTGTTGTCAGGTCTTGGCTCCCATGGGGTATCTTCCAGAAGCCCCTCCTTCCTAATACTCTTTTCCTTCCTTCCCCACAGTGGTTTTCACGGACTGCCCTGGGCAAGAGTCGGCCCTGCTGACTGATGATGACTTCACTGTTCTGAACAACAAAACAGTCCAGGTAAAACACCATGTCCACCTTCAGGAGAGAAGAAAGACATTCTCCGTGCATGCCCAGCTTGCTGCTGGCCAGGAGGCTGAGGTTGCTGTGGCTGTTGTGAGCCATGTTACCCCTGCAGAGGACGCAGGGTTAGACCTCAGTTGCCCATAGCTGTGCGCGTGGGTACCGATCTAAGCAGGGTAGTGCTTGCAGCTGCCCAGTAGGGGGCACCAGAGTCAGGCAAGGGGGGCCCAGAGCTGCTTTGTGAGTAACGGCCCAGTGCCCTCCCTCCCTTGAATTCCCTGTCCCATCTCCCTTTCCTTCTTTCCCATATCATGCCGGTAAACCGCAAGTGAAGGTGATCCCAACACAGGACTGCCAATCTCAAGAACCTTTGGGAAGATGGACCTGAGGCTCTTGGCCACATTTCTTTGTTTTGTCTAATTTAATTTTTTGAGCAGCTAATATATCCACATGGTTCAAAATTTTAAATATTAAAAAGTTTTAGAATGAATAACCTCCCCTTTTTTCTTCCCCTATGTCTAATGCCCTCTCTACCCCTCCAAGAGAAGACCTGTTACCAGTTTCTTTCCTTCTAATTTATGTATTTGTTCTATATTTATATTAAATATATTTATATATATTATATATAGGTATAAGAAACTTTTCGGTCCTCTTTTATGCAAAACTAACATACTACTTACATGTCTGCACCTTCTTTTTGCACTGAAAAATACATCAGTACACTGCCTATCCCCTTCTCACAGATAACCACCGTTATAAGCTTCTAGTATCCTCCACACTTTGTCTGTATATAAGCAGATGTGAATATATGCCTTATTTTCCCACCCTTTTACACAAAAGATGGAACAGTGCCTGGCACATATTAAGCCCTATGTAAGTGTTTGTTAAATAAAATACTAAACTACATTAAGCTGTTCTATATCTTGTTCTTTTTCACTTAAGTATGGATATATATCAAAGATCTTTCCATGCCAGCACAGAGAGACATCCCTCATTTTTAAAGCTGTATACAATTTCCACTAGATGGATGTATTACAGTGTATTTAATTGGGACTTCTCTATAAGTGAACACTTAGATTATTTCCAAGTTTTCTTTTACAATAAACCCATCTGGGCCTCTGTCCTTGCCATGAGCCCCTGTAGATGAGAGGATGTTGGGTATGTTCCAGTTGTTTGCACACCTGGGTTAAGGGGTCTTCTCTCCTTGCAGGAAAGGAAAGCATTGAAGATCTCCCCATCCAAACGTATCTTGCGAAGACGCAAGAGAGATTGGGTGGTCCCGCCAATATTTGTCCCTGAGAATGGCAAGGGTCCCTTCCCCCAGAAGCTGCATCAGGTATGACTGTGCCTTCTCCCTGGGAGTCATTGGTGTCTTCAGGGACTCTCATTCAGAGGCCTGAATATGAGGTTTCTTGCTGCTGAGCCCTGGGGACCGCAGAGGGAAACTCTCTGATGGGAGCAATTTCTAATCAGGCAGTGCCTCTCCACCCCTCCCCACAGAGGGTTCTTTGCTACAATCATGAGATATTTGTCACTTTGTCAGCTGCCATTTTCTTTTGCTTCCAGCTCAAATCTAATAAAGACAGAGGCACCAAGATTTTCTACAGCATCACGGGGCCTGGGGCAGACAGCCCCCCTGAGGGTGTCTTCACCATAGAGAAGGAAACGGGCTGGTTGCTGTTGAATAAACCACTGGACCGGGAGAAAATTGCCGAGTATGAGGTAAGTAACCTTTAGCGTCCAACGAGAAGCAGGGCCCCAGGAAGGGTAGTGCCAGGCTGACCCCAGGCCTGTGTACCTACAGCTCTTCGGCCACGCTGTGTCGGAGAATGGTGCCTCCGTGGAAGAGCCCATGAACATCTCCATCATTGTAACAGACCAGAATGACCACAAGCCCAAGTTCACCCAGGATGTCTTCAGAGGGAGCGTCTTGGAAGGAGTACTACCCGGTAAGAGGACTGGGGAGGGCACAGCTATAGAGGTCTGCTGGCCCCAGACCTGGCCTTGGGTCCACTTCTGGAATCAGCCCAGACTCTTAAAGGCTGGAAGAACCCTTCATACCTGATTTCCTGGGCTGTGCCTCAGATTACCTGGGATCTTCTTAAAAATCCAGATTCCCCCACTCCATCCCAAGACCCCTGAATAAGAATGATGCTGGAGTAGAGCCCCAGAATCTGTGTATTTGAAAATTTCCCAGAAGCTTCAGATGATCAGCCAGCTGCAGCTTTGGAGCTGCAGAGACCTATATTTGAATCTGGATTTTGTCTGTCATCTGCTATGACCCTGGGCAAGGTCTTGACCTCTGAGCCTCAATCTTCACACCTGAAAATGGGGATAATATCAATAAAGCTCAATAAAGAGCTGTGAAGATTAGAAATAACACATGCCTACTGCTGTGTGATATGAAGCACCTGACATGAGGTTCTTTGGGGAAATGGCAGCTGCAAGGAGGGTGGCAAAGGGTGAGAGAAAGCAGAAGATGAATTGTCAGGCTGGGGAAGAGGGTGAGAGGGGCTGGCAAAAGACTAGAGAAACAGGTGACATTAATGACCTCAAAGACAGTGCTGGTGAGGAGGGCTCCTCCTCTCCCTTTGTCTCTGAGTTGTGGAGAATTACAGAGAAATGTGAGTTGGTTAGGTTGCCAATAATAGACATTTCCGGAAGAAAAACAGTACCTTCAACAATATGGAACCTTTTCCCCCTTTGTATTGAGGAAGCCTAGAGGTGGTCAAGCCAGGCTGGAATGGTGCTTTAACGTGTGGGGGAACTAGGCTCCTTCCATCTCGTTGCTCTGCTGTTTTGGCTTTATTCCCAAGATTACCTCATGGTTGCTGCTGGAGCTCTGGCCATTATATCCGGAAGGAGGGAAGGGGTGGGAAGAATAAGCCCCTTAACCCAGAAAAACGCTTCCCCCAAAGCTGTATATCCCATTCGTCAGATTTCAGTCTCGTGGCCACAGCTAGCTGCACGAAGCGAAATAGTTTTGGTTCCCGGTGGGCTTGTGCTCAGCCTAGAATGATTATGAGGATTATGTTTCTAAGAAGGAAGGGGAGAATGGGAAATGGGCACCAATTAGCAGTCTCTGCCACGAGTGGAACATGGGGCCAAGCCAGCGAGCAGGGTGGAGCCTCTCGGAGTTCCAGAAGTGGGCAAGGCTGGAATCGGAGCTGGAAGGGAAGGTTGCACACTCATCAGCGCTTCTCCCCTCCAGGCACTTCTGTGATGCAGGTGACAGCCACGGATGAGGACGATGCCATCAACACCTACAATGGGGTGGTTGCTTATTCCATCCACAGTCAAGAGCCAAAGGACCTCATGTTCACGGTCCACCGGAGCACAGGCACCATCAGCGTCGTCTCCAGTGGCCTGGACCGGGAGGTAAGTGGCCCTTCGGGAAGGTGCTGCCTGCCCAGGCTAGCCCAGGCTGGGGTCTGACGCTCAGAGCGGAAGCCTCTGCCCCCAAAGCCCAGGGCAGAGCAGTGGGGACCCAAGTCAGCTGGGAATGGCTGCTGCTGTGTCCCACATTGATGTCCTGCAGCTCCCTCGGGCCAGTGGCACGTTGCCAAACCATCTCGTTAAGGCTGAGGAGGCAGCTGTAAAACACAGACGTTTAATACTTTCTGCAGGTTTTCTCATTTCCTCTCGGCGTGGCTCACTTAGCACGCACATTGCCCAGATTTGTCCCGTGTGTGCCACAAAGCAGAATTAGCTCCATGGATATTAGAGTTGCCTCCTGTTCCCTAATTAATACCTTTGCCCAAATCCACACTCAAAGCTCCCATTCTGCATCCGCCCAGGGTCAGGAAGCAATGCCCAGGCTTCATCCCACGACAGGCCCAGGAGAACCGTTTGGATCCACAGTTCCCTTCCCCCTCCACCCTTTGCTTCTGGTCCTTTCTGCAGTGGGCAAGCAGTGGGTCAGGAATCAAGAGAACACTTAGAGGGAGGAACGTTCTGCTTCCCTCCCCGTACACCCAAGGCTGTGCCCAACGCGCAGTGGCCTTCCACTTCCACTCTCCTTTTCTCCCCAGAGAGTCCCTGAGTACACACTGACCATCCAGGCTACGGACATGAACGGGGACGGCTCCAGCATCACGGCTATGGCCATAGTGGAAATCCTCGATGCCAATGACAATGCTCCTGTGTTTGAGCCCCAGCAGGTAATGCCCCTTCCTTCCTTCTTCCCTCGTCAGATGATGAAGGACTAAGTTTCTCCTTTCTGATGAAACTCCAGAACCAGCCTACATTGCTTCAAGTCCCAGTCCCAGCACTTGTGAGCTTTGTGACCTGAGGTGAACTACCTAACCTCTCTGTGCCCTATTTCCTAATCTGTGAAATGGAGATGATGCTCCATTGTCTCCTACTGCACTTTTCTGAGTTTTAAATGAAATAATCTATGTACAGTTCTTAACACAATCCCAGGTACACAAGTGCTCAATATGAAAATCTTTGTTGATATGGAAAGTCCTAATTTGCCTCACACCTATACCTGCCCACATTCCCCCAGTGAATGCTTGTACACCTCACGTGACAGAGGACTCAGTGACAGTCGAGGTGACACCCACCCCCTTCCACCTGTAGGTAACTCTGACGGCTAAACATTGTTTAGGCCTGATTAAAAATTTGTTCTCAACAGCTGATTTCCCCATCTTTGCCACCTGTTCCAGAATTTCCAAAAAGTTCCTGGTCAGTGCCCCAGAGCAATCAGACACCTAGCCCTTCTTGCCACCTTCCTTATGCCTTTCTGATCTCAGCTAGATATAGGTGACTACTCAATGGTGAGGCCTTGGGCACCCAGATCAGTGAGATTCCTGGAGCGCCAGGCCCCTGGGTGTAGGGAAAGCAGGCCCAAGATTGCCGTGCTCTGTCCCAGCAGCTGTGAGGCTGACTCTTGGGATGTTCTGCATCTATGCATGCCTTGAAACCCCAATAAGTGGGTTGGGCGGTCCAGGAAGGGGTGAGCGGCATGGGGCGCCCCTGGAGTTGGATGGAGGATTCACAGCCAGTGAAGAGTGGAACAGCCTCTCAAGGTGGTCAGTCTCTTCGCTCTGACTGTGCTGTGCTTCCCACGCTGACAGTATGAGGCCCATGTGCCTGAGAACGCAGTGGGCCACGAGCTGCAGAGGCTGACAGTGACGGATCTGGATGCCCCCAACTCACCGGCATGGCAGGCTACCTACCGCATCGTGGAAGGTGACAACGGGGACCATTTTACCATCACCACCCACCCTGAGAGCAACCAGGGTATCCTGACAACCAAGAAGGTGAGTCGGTTTGGGTTTTGTACAAGGGCCACACCTGGGACAGTCAGGTCTGCAGCCTCCAGGACTAGGGGGTACCACCTGCCTTGGGAGACATACCTTGGACCACTCACCAGGGAGTGTACCAGGCCAGTGGCTTGCAACACTCTCCCATTCCTCTTGGGTTGGGGAATTCCTTTGTTCAAACTAAACCTTACCCAGGGACCCAGTTCATAAAACATTCATAAAACAGAATTGCTGATCTAATTGAGGCAGATCAGTGGGGGCCCCCCCTCCCAGATCCCAGTGTCCAGTGGCTGCTCCCAATCAGTCTTACACAGAGGGTCTCTGTTTTATTGGAATTCTTGCTAATTTTGCATTCAATCCATAATTCACATCTAGGTGTCTAGGTGTTTGGATAGTAAAATGTTTTAAATTACTTAGTAGTTAGGCATACCCTTGCCTCTCAAAAAGTCTTTTAATAAAATGGATGCTTCAAGAAGATGGGTCCAATCTTTCTTTGATTTCTTTTACCTCCTGGTTTATTATGAAGAATGGCCCAGTTTGAGAAGTGGGGCTTTATATAATACTTTAAAGGCTGTCCCCTCCTTGCAACCAAAACTTTGTAACACCCCTTTCACACTGTGAAATGAATTTCATTTATAATATAACTTCTCTAACTTACATAATTTCTAGAAAAATGGAATGCTCTAACTGTAAAATAAAAGAGAATTTTACAGGAAAAGTTACTGATAATAAAATATTTCCATATGTAAACCTTTGGGCACAAGTACACTAGAAAACATAATGAAGCGGTTAGTTTCTTGCACATCGTCCAGATGTAGTAGATACTATATGTCACTCTAGTGACTCATATCACAAGTGGTATTGATGTTTTTCCAGAACAGCAAATAAACAACTTTGGGAAAGACGTGAACAAATCAAATTACAAGCTCCCCTCAGAAGTTGCATTCCTGGAAAATTCAGTATAAATTAAAACCACACCAAAAACTCGGTTTGTATGTAAAACACGTTCTAGACTATAAATATAAACAGAACATCACACCCATAAATACATGAATGTCCATGGTGATATTGGCAAGTCACATGGGATATGGGACAGTTCTTTGTGTCCCTGCCCCAGCCTGTAAATGCCAGTGGCATCCCCAGTCATTAGGACACCTAGAAATGCTTCCTCCAAGTTTCTACAACACCCCCTAGGGGGTGTCATCACCCCATAGGGAACCAGTTCTAGGCTTAGGGCTTACTACTCTAGTTGCCTTTGGGGTGATGGTCTGAGAGGCCCCACTGAATGTCCACTCAGGAAATGCAGGAGGCTCTATGGGGTAGGGAAGGGGCAGTATTGTTGCTGGTGGGAGCCTCCAGCCCCCCATTGTGGGCCCTTCTGGCATCACAGCACTGCATGGGGCCTCCTCACAAAATGGCAGCTCAGGTCCTCCTTCCTGTTCTGTCCCAGGGCTTGGATTTCGAGGCCAAAAACCAGCACAACCTGTACATTGAAGTGATCAACGAGGCTCCCTTTGTGGTGAAGCTCCCAACCTCCACGGCCACCATAGTGGTCCACGTGGAGGATGTGAATGAGCCGCCTGTGTTCGTCCCACCCTCCAAAGTCATCGAGGTCCAGGAGGGCATCTCCATCGGCGAGCCTGTCTGCACCTACACCGCGCGGGACCCCGACAACGGGAGTCAGAAGATCAGGTACATAGGAGCTGGGCTTAAATTCAGCTAAATGCGTGGGTACTGTTGGATGGGTTGTTTATTATAGCCAGAGTTTGTTCTAATTGCCATAAAGACTATTAAATATTTTGAACGTCACCCCTGTACAGGGCCTTCCGTTCCTACCCTCCATGTGGCTGAAGTCCACGGGACAGGTATTCCTGCTCCCTCTCATATGTCCCTGCTGGGACCCCACCTTCTGCTCAGGCTCCCATTTGGGGGTGAGATGCATTTTCCACGTAATCCTGCTTAGGAGCCCTGAGTCCTATGAAACCCTCTGCCTGTTGGCATGAGGAGGCTTTGAATGATGACTCCAGAACTCTAAGTATTCTGAGTGTGATTCTTCTCAACTTTTCTGCTCCAGCTACCACATCCTGAGAGACCCAGCAGGGTGGCTAGCAATGGACCCAGACAGTGGGCAGGTCACTGCTGCAGGGGTCTTGGACCGTGAGGATGAGCAGTTTGTGAGGACCAACATCTACGAAGTCATGGTCTTGGCCACGGATGATGGTGAGAGCTTCCTCCCAGCCCCTCCACATGAGCACCTTTGGAGCCAAGGACACCGCATGTTCCCTCCACAGACAGAGTGTGGTGTGGGGAAGCGGTGTCAGCAATCCTAGCTGGGAGGTCAAAGGGGTCTCTCAGAGGGGTCTTTTAAAGGGTGGTCCTAGGGTTGGCTGGTTTCAAGTTCCCTAAGACCCAGGAGTTAGGAAGTATCCTGAAGACTCCTTTCAGCCTAAGTTTGTGGTTCACTGAGCCCTGAATTGGCCTGTTGGTTTCCCCTTATGAATGATTGAAAAGGGCTGCCTGGAAAGTGTCATGATTGATTAGTGATGTCACACCATGACAGGATTGGGGGTGATGATGTAATTACCATCTCTATTTGACACATACTGAACCAAGGCCTGGAGGCAGGCGAGAGGTTACTGCAGGGCTGGGAAGCAAAACTTCCCTGAAGCTGATCAGCAAACACTGCATCAACCCTGAGGTGGCCAATAGGTTTCTCTTTGTAATAGATTGGTAGTGGCTGTCTGGATGAAGTGGCTGCAACTGTGCTGTGATCAGTTAGTAATGTCTGCCATGGACACAAAATGAGAATGATGGTATGTTTGCCATGCATTTGTCATCACTAGTTTGATCTATAATGAAGCTAGTGTTCAGAGGCTCTTGAAAGGTTACAGTTAGATAGTAAATAGGACCCTCCTGAGGCTGATTGGGTAGGTCCTGGGAGAGCTTAACATTGATTCATCAACCCAACCAAGGGCACATGCTGAAAAGAGATCATGTGTGTGATTACAAACAGGGAGCCCTCCCACCACTGGCACGGGGACCCTCCTGCTAACACTGATGGATGTCAACGACCATGGCCCGGTCCCTGAGCCCCGTCAGATCACCATCTGCAACCAAAGCCCTTTGCCTCAGGTGCTGAACATCACAGACAAGGACCTGTCCCCTCACACCTCCCCTTTCCGGGCCCGGCTCACACACGACTCGGACATCTACTGGACGGCAGAGGTCAATGAGAAAGGTAACTGAGTGGTGGTGGCAGATGGGTGTCTGCCCCCTACCAAGACCCGACACACCTTCTTGCCCCAGTGTCTTGTGGGTCACCGAATTACCAGTCTCCTCAAGAATGTCAGTTAAATGCTGCTTATTAACTTAGTGTAAGCCTTTGGAATTCCACAGGAGCCCTTAAACACCATTCTAGCTCAACCACCTGCCTGTACAATTGGAAAAACAGGCCCAGAGACATGGGATGTGCCTTTCTCACTCTCACATAATGAGGGAGTCAGAACTCCAGCATGGGGATAACAGCTAACATGCCTGAGCATGCTTGCTGTGTGCTAGGTGCTGTGTGCTATGTGCTGTGTGCTATGTGCTGTGTGCTATGCTTGCTGTGTGCTCTGTGTGCTTTAAGTAGATTCGGCTACTTAAACCTCACAACAACCCTGTAAAGAAGGTACTGTTATCTCACACATACATGCATGTGCACCCATTTTACAGATGGGGAAACCAAGGCTTACAGAAGCTTAAATATATTGCCAAGGGCATTATGGTTAGAAAATGACGGCCCCAGGATTGGAATGCAGGCAGTCTGCCATACCAGGATGCTTTGCAGCTTACCATTTATCAAACCCTGGCGATATGCAAGATGCTTTTTGTACTTTTCCATATTTAATATTTCTACCATCCTCTGTGATCAGTATTTTTATCCCTATTTACAGATGAGAATGAGGCTCAGAGAGGTTAAATAGTGTGCCCAAGGGCACAGTGTGGATAAGCAGTGGAGCAGAAATTGAAGCTGGGGTCCCCCACCCCCACATCCCTGCTCCCAGCCACCTCCCTGTCCTTCCTCTTTCCCATCCCCCTGGAGCTCCTCAGCCTTGAGTGGTTTTTCAGTTGTCACAGGACTGGAGAGAGGACTTGCTGGCATCAAGTGGGCAAGGACCCAGGTGTGTGAGAAAGAGGTATCCAGGCCCAAGTGCCAGTAAGGCCCCTGGAGAAACCGTGCTCACTCTGGTTTAAAGCACCTTCCTCTTCCTCTTGGGGCTAGAGTCCCCCAGGAGGGGAATGGGGAGCCAGAACATTCAGGTTCTGCCCCGAAGTAACAAAACGCCTGGTACCTATTACTGCTGCTGAGCCCCGCCCAGAAAGGACTGGGGAGACCTGCTTCAGACACACACCTTGTCTCGTTTTTATGATTCCTGTGATTTGGGGATGTATATCCAGCACCTTTCCTTGAGGGAACCCAAGTTGGTCTCCTGTCACCACCTTGTGGCCTAGAAGCCAGTTTTCCCCCGCCCTGACTGTATCGTTTACAGAGCGTAGACTCTGGAGCCAGAATGCCTTGGTTCAAGATCCAGCCCTTGCATTTACGAGGTTCGTGGCTGTGGGCAAGTTACTGAACCTCACTGTTCTGCAGTTTCCCTACTTGTAGAATGCTGCCATGATAGTACCTACCTCCATACAATCACTGTGAAGATTAAATGAGTGCCTGAAAGGCATCTTGGCTGGTGTATCAGCGCTCGGTAGACGTCAGTGGCCATCTTCACCACCACTGTTTCCCAAACAATCACAGATCTGACTCTGTCAAGTGTGAGCATTAGGCCCAAAGCTCAGTGGTGCCAACACCTGATACTAGCATTGATACCCGGTTCTTGGTTTTGACTTAGTTGTTCTATCTGACTGTGTTTTTTTGTCAGAGGAGTTAATCCAAACTCTACACCTGTGTGACCTTGGGCTGCTTACTTGACCTCCCTAAGCTTCAATGTCTGCATTTGTAAAATGAGGATAACAGAACCTGCCTCTTAAAGTTCGGGTGGATATCAGAGTTGGGCTTGGCACATAGTAAGTGTCAGTTTAGTCACTGACACCGCCACCAGCACCATCATCAGCTGAGAACTCAGCCCTCCAGCGTGGGAACAGGATAGCAGGAGGGATGTTTGGGTGAAATACCCCATGTTAGCCTCTCCACTTGGTAGACCAAACATTCAGCCTACAGAACTCTCTCTGCCTGCCACTGCCAAATGGCAACAGGGTGAATTCTCCCTTCTGGCCTTTTAACTAAGAGGGTCCCAGCAAGCATGCAGAGCCTTTGAACTGAAAATGGCTTGAGGTCACTGCTGAAATAGGCCAGCAAGCCTGAAGGTGGGTGGGCTAGAAACGTGGGGTTGGTTTTGAATGTCCCAGTGATGGGGGGACACTACTGACATTTAGTGGTGAGGACTTGAATGCTCGGGAAGGTTCCTCATGATGAAGAATAGTTCCATCCAAGCTAATAGTGCCCTCTTTGAGAAACTTGGGTCTAAACGAAAGGCCTTTCTTCAGAGAGGCCTCTGACTCTGTATTTCTCACCCGCAAACACAGCCCCCCTCCCCACTCCAGGAGTGCTGCACACCCTCCCCAGAGTGGTACCCGTCGTGCAGGCCGCACTGAGGCTTGGCTTCTGCTCTGTGGCTGCCTGCTGCCCACCCCGGGCCTTTGAAGGCTGATTAGCACAGTGCCCATTGCAGCCTCACTGCCGGCATCTCTGAACTTGTGTGCAGTCACTAATGCTGGGATAACACAGGTTAGCACCCTCTCTGATCTGCTTAACAACATCAGTTACATCACCAAGTCATATGCATTTTGGATTTATTAATAATTGATGCTCACTCAGAATATCCGTGTTTCGGATACTGAAATTCTATCATACAGTTGAGGTGTAAACATTATATTTACTATTGCAAGAGCAAAATGCTGCAATAATAAATGGTAGTGAATTTTCAAATAGGAAAGCAGGTGGCCAGTTAATGTAAATATTAAAAGATTGGGTTAGCTATCTTTTAGGAAGAACAATGTTTGTTTGTTTTGCGGCAAGGAATAATCTAGCAGCTAATGGTACTGAGAAATTATTGGCTCTACATGCCATGACTTTTTAAAAACATCGTATTTAAAAAATGCTGTGATTATTGATTCATTTTAAATAAAGTGATGAATTTATTCTTCTATCCAAATAATCCTTTCCACAGTGGTAAATTTGGCTTTGGCCGAATATCAGTTTTTAACACTTGGTATAATGTGCTTTGGGGATATTGCTTCCTGTTGCCCAGATGCAGAGGCTGCCTCCTCAAACCTCCGTCATGGTGTGCTCAGTTCCCACCATTTGTGGTCTCCTGAGATGAATAATTATCTGTCCACTCCAGGAGACACAGTGGCCTTGTTCCTGAAGAAGTTCCTGAAGCAAGACACATACGACGTGCACCTTTCTCTGTCCGACCACGGCAACAAGGAACAGCTGACGGTGATCAGGGCCACCGTGTGCGACTGCCACGGCCATGTGGAGACCTGCCCCGAACGCTGGAAGGGGAGTTTCCTCCTCCCCATCCTGGGTGCTGTCCTGGCTCTGCTGTGTGAGTGCCGGCACCCTTCCCCTTCTGAGGACAGGATAGTTAGAAGACCTGATTCTACCCTGAACTTCACGGACTAAGGGGCCACCAACATTGTGCAACTGTTCCTTAAACTCTTAATTCCCAGAGTGTCATTCAATCCGTAGATGTTTATGGAGGTTCTGGAAGGTGCCAGGCTTTGGGGATGCATTGGGGAGCAGACTCGACCCTGCTGTCAGATCATCTAGTGGCTAGAGCGGTGGTTCTGAAGTCGTGGTCTCCAACCAACAGCGTTAGCATCACCAGGAATTTGTTAGAAAGGCTAATTCTCTGGCCCACTCCTGACCTACTGATTCAGAAGCTTAGGGGTAAGACCCGGTAATCTGTGTTTTAACAAGCCCTTCAGGGGATTCTGATGCATGTTAGAGCTTGAGAGCCATTGGTCTAATGAGCAGAAATGTTTAGTTAAAAACTAATTTCTTTCCTCTAAAGGTAGAACCTATCACATTTGCTTTTTTCACTCTCTGAATTGTCCTTACACAGAAAACATGCATTCAATCACATATGAATACAAGAGCAAGCTTTAGTTAGTCATCATACTGTGTAGCAAGCACTGTTAGGCGCTGAGGGTACAACTCTTAACAAAACAGACCAGTCCCTGCCTTCATGGAGCTTACTTTCCAGTGCAGCGAGCAAACGACAAATAATCTGGCAGAGAAATAGGTGTTGCTATGGATTAAAAAAAAGTTGGGTAAGGAGGTGAGAACCCATGGGCTCCCAAAGAAGGCTAGGTCAGTTTTGTCTGGCCAGAGGGAGACAGTGGTTCCACCGGCAGGCAAAAAAAGGGATAAAGCTAAACAGTGGCTCTACCCTCTTACATTAAACAGCCATAGAGAGGGCCAGGGGGTACCCTCCTCATATGGGATTAACTGGGGGTAAGGCGAGCAACTAGGCACTAGCTGGCCAGTCCCCACTGTGTCCAAATAGACTGTCAGCCTTTCAAACCATATTACTAAAACCTAGTCCCTCTCTTAAAATGCCAAAATAGCATTTGCACCTAAGTTCACATTACTGCGTTATATCAAAGTTGCACTGTCTTGCTTTTTTTTTTTTTTTGCGGTACACGGGCCTCTCACTGCTGTGGCCTCTCCCGTTGCGGAGCACAGGCTCCAGACGCGCAGGCCCAGTGGCCATGGCTCATGGGCCCAGCCGCTCCGCAGCATGTGGGATCTTCCCGGACCGGGGCATGAACCCGTGTCCCCTGCATCAGCAGGCGGACCCACAACCACTGCACCACCAGGGAAGCCCACACTGTCTTGCTTTTAACTTAAAGTCTATGGTTATTAGAGGACACCTAGTGACTGAAAAAGAGTCATGTTGAAAAGCAACATCTGCTGGGAGATTCCCATCCCCACAAAGGAGGGTTTCCTTAAGGACCAGTACCACCAATATGGGAAGACTGACAGTAAAATGATACAGAATTACAGGTGGGGGAATGAAGTCAGAATGCCAGTAGGAAGAGGTGATTTTAAGCTGAGAGCTCAAGGGTGAGAGCCATGCATAGGCATAGAGAGTGTTCCAGGTGAGGCACGAGCCTGGTTGAAGGTTCTGAAGTGGGAGACTGCTGGGTATATTTGAGGAACCCCGAGGAGGCCAATGTGACTAGACTTGGGTGGCAGGGAGGCTTGGAGACAGGCAGGGGCCAGTCCTGTAGGCTTGATGGGAGTCAGGGATTTTCCTAGGTGCAAGGGGGCCACTGAAGTGTGTTAAGCTCTGGCAACTGAATAGAGGGGTCTAGAATTAGATGGGGCTCTGGGGGTTTGTGGGTCCTGGCCAGCCGTGTGGTTGCTGGGGGGTGAATATTCACACTCCCCATCTCTTGCAGTCCTCCTGCTGGTGCTCCTGTTTTTGGTGAGAAAGAAACGGAAGATCAAGGAGCCCCTTCTGCTCCCAGAAGATGACACCCGTGACAACGTCTTCTACTACGGCGAAGAGGGGGGTGGCGAGGAGGACCAGGTGGGGCACTGGGGGGTCTGGGGGTCGGGAGGTGGATGGCCCCCACAGCCACTGGCAGGGATGGTTGGGTCAACCAATTAACCATGTCAGCTGCGTCAACCAGACCCTGGTCTGAAGCATCTGTCTTCTGAGAGGGTGTCTGGTCCATGGCTCTAGTCTCTTTGGCCCCAGCCACCTTGACCTTGAACCTGTGCTTAACTGGGGAGGAGGGGGTTTGGAAACTAGGGCTTTCAGAGATCTCTGACATTATCTGTCTTCTAAGACCTACCCATGAACCAGAACATCCAAATGGTACGGAACTAGGGTGAAATGTAAACGGGGGGAGTGGAAGGGTCCTTCTCCATCCCATGACCTTCCCCTTTCATGAAGGACTATGACATCACCCAACTCCACCGGGGCCTGGAGGCCCGGCCTGAGTTGGTTCTCCGCAACGATGTGGTGCCAACCTTCATCCCCACACCCGCATACCGTCCACGGCCAGCCAACCCAGATGAAATTGGCAACTTCATCATCGAGGTGAGGCATGGGGGGCCATCCTAGGGCAGCCCTTTATTCAAGCATCAGCAGCACGAGCACAGACGGGCTTGGAGTCTTGGCTCTGGGTTCAAATCCTGACTCTACCTCCAACCTGCCGTGTGACCTCTGGCATATTTGAGTAACTTCTGAGCTTCTGTTCCTCCTCCATAAAACCCTAAGTTTCAGAGTGGTTAAGAATAGGTTAGGAATTATTTTTTTATTCAGCAAATGTAGTGGTTGTCAGGAGAAAACTCTGGAGCCAGACTCCCTGGATTTGAATTTTTAAAGATCTCAGGTGATTCCAATCTGGAGCAGAGTTGGTGTCCTCTGTCGTAGGGTGCTTTAGGGGTTGGATGCAGGATCACTTGGAACCGTGCTAGCACAGGGAACATCAAAAACGGAGCCTCTGACTCACCCCCTGAGACTGTGATTCAGTTGATCCGGCTGTGACTGGAGCTTCAGAAATCTTTTAAGGATTCCCAGATAATTTAAGTTTGGGAACCGCTGGCCTGGTACCTAACATGTATTAGGTAATGATAGCTACTGTTGCTAATAGCTAAGTGTATCTGATATTCTCAATTCTGGTCACATATTTGATTTATCTGAGGAATTTTGAAAAATATCAGTGCCTGGGACCCAGACATTCATTTTTTTTAGGCTCTGATGTTTTTTTAGTTCCCCAAAGAAATCAGATATATAGCCAGGGTTGTGAGAACCACAACCTAGGTACATAGAAGATGAGTGATATGAGCCTAGCACAGCCTGGTACCTTGATAGCAGTCAGTTAAAGGAGGTTTTTAATACGAGGGAGGGAAGGAGGAGGGAGAGATGGGAGGGGAGGGAGGAAAGAAGGAAGGAGGGGAGGATGGATGGATTTGGGGAGTTCAAGGAAGCAGCAGTGGGCACAGAGCTCAATGGGTGGTCAGGATACCTCACTTTGGCTTGAACCCTTCTTACCTTTCTTGCTTTCTAGAAATAGCCTGGTGGTCAGACTCTGTTCTTTAGCCTGAGCATATTTGAGAATCCTGTGCAAAAACAGAAGTGGCTGGGGAAAGTTGCTCAGGGCAACTTTGCCTTGGAGCCAAATAACCAGGAGATTTTCCCTCCAGTTAGATGAAGACAGTTTCCGGAATATCTGTGTTGGACAGTTTGCAGATACTGTCTCAATTAATGCCTGCCTGCATCAACTCTGCAGAGTAGGAAACCTGTTGTCTTCCTCATTTCACAAATGAGGAAATAGTGTTCCACTATATGCCGGGTACTATGCTAATAAGTGCTTTTATATTTACGTATATTCATTTATTCCTCTAAAACTATAAGAAGTCTTCCCATTTTAGAGATGAGGGGGGAAAAAATGGCACGGAGAGGTTAAGTTTACACATCGTGTGTGCAGTCTGATTTCAGAGCCCCCACCCTGAACTGCTGGCCTGTCACACTGAGCGCTCGCTCCAGGCTGGGCCCTGTGCTGAGGATTTATGTGCATTATTTCATTTTCAACCTTCAAAACCTTAAAGGAGGGGAGAGCTGGCTTCGCAGATGGAGAAATGCAGGCTCAGTTAACTTGCCGGGGCTCTCACAGCTGCCAGGTGTCTGATCCCGCAGCTCCTAACCCCCTGCTCTCTGTCCCCCAGAACCTGAAGGCGGCCAACACGGACCCCACGGCCCCACCCTATGACTCCCTGTTGGTGTTCGACTATGAGGGCAGCGGCTCCGATGCCGCCTCCCTGAGTTCGCTCACCTCCTCTGCTTCCGACCAGGACCAAGACTACGACTATCTGAATGAATGGGGCAGCCGCTTCAAGAAGCTGGCAGACATGTATGGCGGGGGTCAGGACGACTAGGCCTCCCTGCCTGCAGCGCCGGGGGCCTAAACACCAGGCCCGCAGCTGCATCTCCAAGGGGTCTCCGTCCCCACCTCGGCCAGGGACTTCGAAGCTTGTTGAGAAGTAGCCTTAGCAACTTGGAGGGAAGAGGCGTGACGTTAAAGGGGCAGGTTTCTAAGCCTTTCAGCATGGAGGGACCCGGGCAGTTTGATTTCAACAGTGGAAACCTCTTAGCCTCGGCCAGGGCTGCTGAATTTCCGGGAGTCTCTCCCCTGCCGTAAGATGCTCAGCCCTGTGTACCGGGCCTGGACTGACTCTGACTCCCCCATGTTGACGTTCTCTCTGGAATGGACCCTCCTCCTTAGAAAGAGGCCTCTTATTGCAATCTGGATTTTTTTTTTTTTTAATGCTATTTTCAAAAAGTTAGAACCAGGTCCTCAGCCGCCCCTGGGGTCCTCCAGAAGCCCAGGCCAGAGCTGCCTGGCTCATGTGCCCTCACGCGTTGCATTTCTCTCTGATGTCTGGACCCCGAGGCCTCCTGTTTGAATGGATTACTGCGTTTTTATACCGAGCGTGTTTAGGTGGTCCTTTATTTTTTACTTTCCTTATCGAGTGCTGTAGAGGAAGGGTGATGACAATGCTGTAACTGTTCTAGAACTTTTTTATTAAAGGAACTTTTCCCAGAGGTGCCAGGGGAGTGAACTTTTTTTTTAATAGCAGTTTATTGACGTATAATTCACACACCATATCATTTACCCATTTAAAGTGTACAATTCAGTGGTTTTCGAGAACTTTGAGAGTTGTGCAAGGGGGAGAAAATGCTTTTAGCCCTGCGGGCTTCCCCCCAGCTTCCTCCTGATGGTAGAGGAAGCTCAGGATCTGTTGACAGGCCCAGGTAGGGGCAAACCTTCTGCTGTCCTCCCTACAGATTCAGAACTGCTAACTCTGTGTGAGAACCGTTAACTTGCTTACCCCTGGGCTTAGCGGCACCAGGGCTGCAGGCGATGTCTTTTCTGGACCAGTGGCTGCACACATACGTGGTGCAGTACGTGAAGATTTCCTCTCCTGTTCTGTGGGCTCTGTGTCGAAAGGCAGGGATTGGGGAGAATCTGGCTCCGCTCCTTCCCAGCAAGTCCCTTAACCTCTACCTGCCTCAGATTTTTCATGTATAAAATGGGGAGTTTTCATGGAGATTAAGTGAATTAACATCTGGCACATGGTAAGCGCTATCTGTGTTCATTGGTAACAGCTACCATTTATTCAGTACTTTTTAGACCCAAACAGCCCTTAACTTCAATTACTTCCTCTAAACAAATCCTCACAGTCACCCTCTGAGGGGATCTTCCTCCTTTAAAGAATGGCCTCATTGTGTTTTTTTTAAATGATGCCTGATCATCATCAAAATCAAGCCAGACAGAAAATTAGAGAACTCACCCAGGATGTCAATGAAATTGGAACATTCCTGACAACACCAGGGCACAGATGCAGGAATAAGGATGAAGAGGCAGCAGGGATTCCATGTGTGTCTTTGTTAAAGCGAAGTTTTAAATTTGTCTTTGCAATGAACCAGAAGAAAAGAATCCGAAGTGAAGCTGAAGATGTCGCTGAAGTTGAAATCAATGTGTCCTTCCTGCAGGAGTGACTGATTCTTTAAAGCAATGGTACTCCAAGCGCGGTTCCTGGGCCAGCAGCGTCGGCATCGCCTGCCGAATCAGAAACTCTGCAAGCAGGACCCTGCAATCTTGTCTAACAAGCCTTCCAGGTGATTCTGATGCACCCGTGAGTTTAAGACCAAGGCTCTGAAGCGTGAGGCCGTGGGTGTCCTGAAGCCTCAGGCCCTGGATGGGGAAGTTTAAAGGGAACTGAGTCTGCTAAGAAAGCTCCTTGGTCCGTAGCACCTGAGCCCACGGTCACAGCACCTCCTGCCTCTCCCTCAAGCTGCAGCATCTGGCTCCCGCAGCCTCAGCTTCCCCTCTACCAGGGCCCTGCTGCTACTGCTGCTAAGTTTGTGCGGGGAGGATTAGGTGTCTCAGCCAGCAAACACCTGCTGCCCCTTATCTTAAATGCCTCTCTGAGAAGCCTGAATAAAGCCTGAAACCCTATCTTCAGCTGAGACTAATAATAAAACCAAGGAGCCACTGTGCAGGCTGGCCTTCCTCCCCTGAGATTTTTGGAGGGAGCGGAGGAGCAAAAGCAGCCTTTCCTAGCCAAGCCTCGTCTCTGCGGGTGGATCTGGATTCCCTTGGTGATGGAACCCGCCACCAGCCCCTGAGTGACTTGGAAGGAACGAGCCTGGGCTGTGTGACAGGGCTGGATGTTATGTCACTCTCTCACTCGGGACCTGCGTCTCATCTGAAAAATGGACTCTGGTCTTTAGGGCCTATAATAATAAGTCAAACTATTTGCAGCTGGTAGGTCTCCAGTGCTAACCACTGAGTGAGTGCTGACTGTAAATAACCAGTGTGGCCCATACCAATGGGGACCACCTGCATGTTTGCTC
Source organism: Pseudorca crassidens (assembly GCF_039906515.1). Taxonomy (NCBI): domain Eukaryota; kingdom Metazoa; phylum Chordata; class Mammalia; order Artiodactyla; family Delphinidae; genus Pseudorca; species Pseudorca crassidens. The sequence continues at coordinate 44,839,188 of NC_090315.1, forward strand.
TGCCTCCCCTGAATGTGAATCTTTCACAGTTTGAGGTCTAACAGTTGAACGTGCATCCTTCCAATCTTTTCCCCCCTATGCGTTACATACACATTTTGCATTATATCTTTTCATAACAGGATGTAAAAGGATTGCCTTATCGTCTCCATCACATCTAGTTGGGATGTGCTGGCATGTATGTAATCTTACTGCCATCCATGGACATTAGTACTTGTAGTTTTTCGCCCTTAACAATGATAAAATAAATTCCCTGGAGCATCCATCTCCTCAGATGCTTCAAAGCCAGCCTTTTTGGACTTCCCTGGCGGTCCAGTGGTTAAGACTCCGCGCTTCCACTACAGGGGGTGTGGGTTCGCTCCCCGGTTGGGGAACTAAGATCCTGCGTGCCACGCAGTATAGCCGAAAAAGAAAAAAGCCAGCCCTCCAACTGGGGAGGGGTGAGGGGGCCTGTGGTCCTGGTTGTGATCGAGGCTGCCTAATTCTAAGTGGAGGGTTCAGACGGGTTGGTGCTGAAAGGACCCCTCAGGCTCATTCTATTAAATGATTTTCCCCCAGACTTAAAGCCAAAGTTGCAGAACCCAAGTCCAACAAAGAAAATAATTGAAGTAAAGCTGTGGGAAGAAGGAGTCAGGGTGCCCAGAGACCTGCCTTTGGCCTCATCCTCCCAGTGTTTCTCCTTAAGAACCCAAATGCAGAGCATTTTGAAAATTGCCCCCAATCTACCCCTGTCATTTTTCAGGTTGGAAAAGATAGAGGTTCCAAAAGCAGGGACTCCCCAAGATCGCTCCAGCGGGGCAGAGATGGGCAGAACCCAAGCCTCACTTCTCACCATGCCTTTTCCCTGGTAGCTGACCTGACAATCTTTTTTTTCCTCCCCAAAAGGCTGAAGATAGGAGCCATCTCACCAGGTGGGCTTTGCCAGTCCCTGAAGGGGCTTGAGGGGATGGATTTCATCCCCGGAAGGTTGGCAAGTAGCTGAGGCCTCAAATTCCTGGCTTCCTATGCTAGACATGGACTTTCCTTAACCACAGGCCCACACAGGGATGCAGCAAGAAGACCCAGGTAGGGAAATGCTGAGGGATGGCCAGTAAGGGGGGGCCCTGAGGTCAGCCGGGCAACGGTCCTGCCATTGAAAGGGTGGGGGCAGTCACCCTGGGAAGCCCCTTGGGCAGCTCACGCCCTTTGTGTCCAGTTCCAGACTCACTGGGGGCTCCACTCCTTCTGGCTAAAGGCAGAGCCTACCTCCCACCTCCCACGAAAATAATCCACCCAGGAGGCGTGGTTCTGGGCACAGGTTCAAATCCCAGCACCTCCAGGCACGATGCCTTAGGCTAATCACTTAACCTTTCTGTGCCTCACTTTCTTCACCTGGAAGGTGGAGGAGTAAATGAGTCAGTATCTGTGAAGCGCTTAGAACGGTGCTTGGCACAGGAGCGCTGCCTAAGTGTTGTTCTTATCACTGCATGGTGGTGGCTGACAGACTGACAGCGTTGGGTGCTGCTCCTTTATCTCCACACTCACAGCTTGGGCGGAAACAGCCCTTCCTACCCTTAGCGTTCCGACTGCAGAAAGGGACGTCCGTGGTTAGGGTGGCTGTGGCTTCTCCGAAGGCCCTTCCCCTCTGCGCCCAGCAGAGGGCACCATCCACTCGAACCACAGCACGGCCAGCGCCTCCCAGCCTGGCCGCTGAGGGCTAGGGAAGCTGAGGGTGGAACAGCCACACTGGCTGCCGTGCGGCAGGAACTGCCTTGGACACTGTGATGGTGATGGTGACGGTGATAGTGGCGGCGGTCACTGTTTATCGGGTGGTGACTGGCCGTGCCCTTCACGCATGCGGCCACACATGTGGCCGTGCCCTTCACACAAGTGACAGAGACAGTTTTGGGGTCCAGGTCTCCTTAATTCCCTAGTATGTGCTCTTTTTACCAGTAGGAAAAAACTCCAGCTACATTGGGAACATGGGGCGGGCAGGCAGTGGAGGAGGCTCTTCAGGTATGGCCTAGCCTCCTCCATAGCAGAGCTGGCCCCACCTGACCCTGAGACTCTAAGGTCCTGACACACAAAAGCCACAGCATTTCCAACTGCATCTGGGGCATGTGGGGCATCACCCCAGGACTTCTTTATTCCTTAATTTAACAACTGTTAATTTGAGTATGCGTTCTATGCCAGGCACTGTTCTAGGTTGCAGGGGATACAGAAATGCAGAAAACTTAAAAATCCCAGCCCTAATATATGGGGGGCTCCGGGAAAAAAAATGTGTAGGGCCCACCTACCACGTGAGTCTCGGTCAAAAACTGTTAAATAAAAGGTATCCTATCTTCCTACATAGACAAGCATGTCTTCATGGCGATCTGGAAGGCCAGGTTTTAATCTGGATTCCCAGACACCTAGAGTACTAGGCAGAATGCGGCTGCACAGGCAGAGTTAGACCCCAGCCCAGGAGCGGTGGTCAGCCTACTACTCTACCTACCCCAGGCTCCATCCTACACCATGAGGGTCCTTGTGCACGTGTGTGTGTGTATGTATTCCCCAGCCCACCTGTCCAAGCTCTGTCCACCGACCTACACAAATAGCTTTCCACTGACCACCCCTTGGGCCTAGGAGTACACACCTGGGCTGTGCTGGCTGCCCTCAGGACAGACCTGGGGAGGGCCTGGGACAGTTTATGCAGGGAATGGTCTAGAGGGCAGGGTGGGGGGCACAGGTTCTAGCAGTCACAGCTCCTTAGCTCCATAGGAGGGGCAGGAGGGCCAGAGCAGAGCCTTCTAATGCACAGAGCGAAGGCCCTTCCTGCCCAGTCTAAGGGCGATCCTGCTGACATTCCGTGGGAGACAGACAATAAACAAGATGACTCGGCAATATAGATGGTACAGTGAAAGGTGAGGCTATAGAGGAAGATGAAGCTGGGGTGGGGCATAGGATGTAAGGGGTTGGGGCGAGGGTTCAGTTCTAGTAGTCAGGAAAGGCCTTGCTGATGTTGACTTTAAAATTATGTGCAACGTGAGAGTTGCGAGTCAAGGGTTTTTTTTTTATAAATTTATTTACGTTTTATTTATTTATTTTTGGCTGTGTTGGGTCTTCCTTGCTGCGCGTGGGCTTTCTCTAGTTGTGGTGAGTGCGGGCTCTTCATTGCAGTGCACAGGCTTCTTGTTGCAGCGGCTTCTCTTGTTGTGGAGCATGGGCTCTAGGCGCGCGGGCTTCAGTAGTTGTGGCACGTGGGCTCAGTAGTTGTGGCACGCAAGCTCTAGAGCGCAGGCTGAGTAGTTGTGACATACGGGCTTAGTTGCTCCATGGCATGTAGGGATCTTCCCGGACCAGGGCTCGAACCCATGTCCGCTACATTGGCAGGCGGATTCTTAACCACTGTGCCACCAGGGAAGCCCCCCAGCAAGTTAAGTTTTATTTGGGGCAAAATGAGGACTGCAGCCCGGGAGACAGCGTTTCAGATAGCTCTGAGAAACTGCTCGAGGAGGCGAGGGGAGGAGCCAGGATATTTTTCGAGTTTTGCAACAAAGGGCAGGTAGTCGGGAGTATCAGAAGATTATAGTTAATTAAAGAAAACCAGATATCTCAAGTTAAGGAATTTAGTGCTTTTCTATGTATGGGAAGATGCAAGAGTCTGGGCTCACTGAAATCATTCCTTTGATATGCACCTCAACCATCTGGGGCCAGTATCTTGTGTTTTCACTTCCTGAGTTTCCTCAGGGCTCACAAGGTCTTGTTGGAGGGCTGTAATCATTGATGACTGTGACATCCTTTGTTTATTGATATGGCAGGAACTATTCCGTTTCTCACTGAGAAGGGAGCATTTGAGCAAAGACTGGAGGGTACTGGGGAGCGAGTATGCAGGTATGTCTAGTAAAAATTACCTGTGCAAAGGCCCTGAGGCCGGAGTGCTGCGGGGATTTCAGCCGAGTTCAGCAGGGAGCAGAGGGAACGAGCAAGAGTGCAGTGGGAGATGAGGTCGGACAGGTACGGGGTAAGGCCCAGGTGCCCAGTCCTGGGCTGCCACCTCCACAGCCAGCCTGGAGGCTGAGTTCACGACAAGGCCTGGTTCCAGAAGCCCTGGGAAAAGGCCTGATTCAGCAATCTTGCCTCCATCCAGGAGCTGGAGAAACCTGATTCCTCCTCTGCTCACTTCTCAGCCACTGAGGGGGCTGCCTGGACCTGTCCGGGCCTGCAGCAGCTGCAGAGCTGGCAGGCAGGAGTTACAAGATTCTTGTCTCTCGGGGGTCCCGGACTGAGTGGGGAGCCTGTCAGAAAGGAGCCCCAAGTCTGCGAGCACAGAGCCCTGGTGAAGAGTGCAGCCCCTAGAGGTCACAGAGGTGGGTGTGACCCACAGCCTCCCTTCCCTCAAGACCACACCTCTCTCAAAGGGGTGAAAAGAGGCCGCTGGGAGGTGACATGTGAAAAGCACTCAGTGCTTTGTCTGATGGCAGTTAGGGTGCAGTAAGTGGTAGCTGCCATCATTACTGTTCTTGTTGCTTGTTATTAGGCCTTCTCCAAGTTAGGGGCGGAGCCCAGCCCTCAGCTGCCTCAGCATTCCTGTGCCCACTGCCCAGCAAGCGGCAGGGGTGTGACAGGGCCTGGAGAGCAATCTGAGAGGGGATGGGTGGGTCAGGAATGCTTGGGCTGGGTTCCATCCATTCCTGTCCCCACTGCCTTCCAGTAAACCAGGGCCAACCAATAGGGCAGGGAAGGGCAGGTCTCTTGTCACCCTGGAACCTGACAGCCGAGGCCTTCTGAGGAGACAGTGCTAAGTAAGTATGGGAATTACTACCTTTAGAGCTTCTGTGAATTATGCACTTACCATGTGTAAGACAATACGCTAAAGTTTCACTCCGAATCAAAACCAGAGTTTTAAAATGTCCCACAGGGCTTTGCAGGATCTGACGCCGTTGCCCCTGGGACCTCGCCTCCCACTGCTCTTACCTCAGTCCCACCGTGGTTCTGGCCACGTCAGCCTCCTGCTCTTCTGGGACTCGTGCAGGCTGCTTCCCACCTCGAGGCCTTTGCATTCGCTGTGCCCTCTGGCTGGCCTGCTGTTCCCCCGGGGACCTCATGGCTCCTCACCTCCTTCAGGCATCACCCAAATGTCCACTTGTCAGAGATTCTGTCCCACTTCAGAATTGCAACACTGCCGCCACCCACCATGCCTTATTTTTCCTTAGCATTTATTACTTCTCACCATACTATACTGTATATTTTATCTATTTGTCCCCTGCCCCCCATTTAAATATAAGCTCCACGAGGGCAGGGAGTTTTGTTTCTTTCCTTCACTGCTACATCCCTATCCCATGGAATAGTGCCTGGAACATAGTAGGCCTGGAACATTCAATAAATGTTCGTTTAATAAACATGCTTTACGACCCTCAAGGCAGGTTTTGTAAATTCCCTCTTTTTTTGGGCGGGGGAGGGGCTGTGCCATGTGGCCTGTGGGATCTGAGCTCCCCGACCGACCAGGGATCGAATCTGTGCCCCCTACAGTGGAAGCGTAGAGTCTTAACCACTGGACCACCAGGGAATTCCCCTATAATTTACCTTTTGGAAATGAGGAAAGTCAGGCCCAGGGAAGCAGGGTAAGTCACCCATGGTCATGCCCAGATGGTTAGCAGCAGAGCTGAGAGAATCCAGGAACGCCACTTGTGACATCTCATTTAACCCTGCATCAGTCCTGGAGTGGTTATGCTCATGCCATCTTACAGAGGAGCAAACGGAGGCTAGAGAGGGGCAGAGATGGGAGATGAAGCTGGTTCTGTCTGTTCTGATCAAGTCATTGCTTCCTAGAGTGTGGGCTTCGGGCCTGTGGTGGGATGTGGAATGGTGTGAGGTGATGGGTGAGCAAGGTATTAAAGTCTTACGTGATCCTGAATCACGCAGACAGAGTTGTTCCATTTTCTTTCAATCCTGCTTGCGTCAAGGGAAGAGTCCCCCTTTTCTTGTGCTTAGCAGATCTTTAATGACTTTAACCCTTATGGTTCTCTCTCTTAACCGGAGAAGGAGAGCCTAGAAATTAATGACACTGTTCTGTCATCATTGTATTTATTTTTACTTTAGTTACGGCAAGTGATGCTGGTTTTTCATTTACAATACTGTTAGTTTTTCACTTAAAATAAATTTCTTTATGTTTTAGATAATGAGTCCATTTAAAGAAACAATGTTAAGTAAAGGTTAGTGAAGGTGGGACTCAGGTATGCCAATAACAATGAAGGTGGTACTTCAAAGACCGAGGCTCTACTTTTTATCTTATATGTTCTTTCAAAGAGTATCACTTTCTTTGGTGGGGAGGGCATGGGGGACAACTTACAATCCGGAAAATAAAAGAAGAATTAAGTGCTAATCTGAGTCTTAAAAGTTGCCTTCAGGGAAGAGTGGGAGGGAACTTTAGGGACTAGAGAAATCTGGGAAGACTTCCTGAAGGAGGAAGCCTTTTGAGTTGTCCTTAAAAGATGTATAGGAGTTGGATAAGGGGCTAAAAGAAAGGAGAGTACCATGCTTTCCCTTGCCATTGACCTGTTGTACAGATGAGAAAACTGAGGCCCAGAAGGTAGCTATAGCAAGTGGATAGAAGAGCCCAGTCTGGCTCCAGTCTCAGGATCTTGTTCCAGGGGGAAGCCAATGAAGTAGAAAATAAACTAAGTCAAGCTGGGAGGGATGGGACCCAGGGTGGCAGGGTGGGGGGATTGGGATGACAAGAGAAGAAGCTCTGGGCCTGAGTCAGTGAGGAGCCACAGTGAGCTTTAGAAAAGGGAGAAGCTGCCAAGAATGGTCGATAGCTCAGCAGAGTGCATAAGAGTGTGGGCTCTGAAGCCCCACTGCCTGGGTTCAAGTCATTCTCTGCCATTTGTGACACAAGCTCTCAGTTCCTCTACCGATAAGATGGGCATAATAATGGGAGTATATGCCTCACAGAGTTGCTGCAACAATCAAATAAGTTAATGCATGTAACACACTTAGAGCAGCACTTAGCACATAGAAATACTCAATAAATATTAACCTTACAGGTAATATTACTACTGTTATTATTGTTGTTATTAACTATAAGGTGGGCTAAAAAAAGGAGAGGTTGGAGTCAAGGGGGCTGATCCAAAGGCTGCCACCTCTGTGCCTCAGTTTCCCCATCTGAATCAGCTGCTTGCTGGGGGTTCTCCTCATCAGCTCCTTGGTTTGGGAGCCCACAAAGTGCTGGAAAGAACCACTGCTGGAACTTGGTGCCCACCTCATCATTCAGCGAATATTTATTGAGCCCCTACTGAGTGCCAGGCCCTGGAGATACATGGAAAAACAAGACAGCCCCAAGCCTCCCTTATAAAGCTCCAGACTGAGGGAGGAGACCAGGAAGAACCAGGCAATTACAGGGCAGGTGATCCTAGTCTGACCTGATGCGGAGTCGGGTAGGGCTTCCCAGAAGAGGTGACATCCAAGCTGAGACCTGAGGGCTGCATAGGAGTTTGCCGTGGGCTGGAGAAGGAGATCAGGAGGAGCAGTGTGTGCTCAGCAGGGGAGAGGCATGACCAAATCGGTGCTCTAGAATGATAATTCACGGGTGTGTTCTTTATAGACACTTGCATACATGCAAAATTCCAGATGGACAAGGCCATTCACCGTTGTTGCGTTGACCGTGAGAGCAAAAGGTTGGTAATAACCCTTAGTCCATCAGTGGGTGGCTGCTTAAATAAACTCTGCCACATTCACAGCATGGAATATTCCACAACTGAAAACCAACAAGAAAGCTCTTTATGCACAGATGTGGAAAGATCCTTAAGGTATCTTGTCAAGTGAAAAAACAAGTTGGAGAACAATGCGGAACATGTGCTACTTCTTGTGTAAAAGAAGAGGAGGAAAACGAGACTATATGAATTTTTTACTTAAATGTGCGGAGAGAAACTCGAACAGCCTTGTCCAATAGAATTTTCTCTGATGGTGGAAATGTTCTGTATTTCTGCTGACCAACATGGTAGCCACTGGCCACACATGGCACTTGAAATACGGCTTGAGTGACCGAGGAACAGAATTTTTAATTTAACTTAATGATTAGATTTAAATCTAATAGCCACATGTGGCTTGTAGCCAGCGTATTGGACCGCATGGCTCTAGAAGAATACAAAAGAAACTCCGTTAACCGCGGGGAGAGGCCTGGGAATTCATTAGGCGGATGGCTAACAGGAATGAGAGGGACACTTGTACTTTATACCTTTTCTGTGTCCTGTAATTTTTGAACTAGGTGAATGCCTTACCCATCTCAAAAGTTAGACTTGAAAAATGAAAAGAAGGAATGAGGGAGGGAGGCAGAGCCCTCGGGCTGCTGTGTGGAGAATGGATTAGAGAGGGAGAAGGAGTAAAAGGGGAGACCAGACGTATCAGCCAGGATGCTGGCAAGAAACAGGCAAACTCAAAAGATTAACTGAGCAGAGTTAACGGAGGTACTATTTACAGAGTGGTGGGCAGGGTTGCAAGGTGTCTTCATCTAAGCACTAGATTAGGTTGATAATGGGTTGACTGGGTTGATAATGCTGCCATTTTCGGAAATGAAGACAGGAAGAGGAGCAGGTTGGAGAAGGGCAATGATGCGTTTGGTTCTGAACTTGCCTGTATTTTTGAGCACTTTGAGGTGCCTATTGGACATGTAAGTGGAGATGTTTGGGTGTAGTAGGGTTCTGCAGGTGTGGGGTTCTGGAGAGGATTCCAGGCTGCACACAGGCCAGGTGACCCCGGGAGGGAGGGGCATTAGTGCCAGCTTCACAGTGTCTGTTCTCCTTCCTACTAGAGATGGGAGAGGGACGTTGCCGCCAGCTAGCGAGGAAGGAAGAGGAGAAGTGGTGGCACCATATCACGAAGGGAACCCACATCATTTACTTCACATTCCTCACTTCCTCCCTTGGGGTGGTTTACTGGATAGAAGTAAAAGCTGAGGGGTGAGGCCTGAGCACAGGGCATGAAGGAGAGAGCTTCAGGGCCCCTGTGTGTGTCATTTCATGAGCTGCCAGGCACTTGTGGGCGGCGGGGAGTTAAGAGGAACAAGTCAGGCCGTCTACCCCTGGAAGGCCCAGCGGTGAGAAGGCTGGGGATGGAGGAAGTGGGGTGCCACTGGACCAACCAGTCCTGAAGCTCTGAGGGCACCCCATCCTGGATGACCCCATGAGAGAGGTTTTAAACAAGAGCAGCCTAACTGCTGTGAATAACATGGGGCCAATGAGAACTCCAAAAGGAAATGATAGTAAGTAAAGCTACCATCATCATCAGCCCCTCATCTTAAGAACTTTCTTGGGAATTCCCTGGTGGTCCAGTGGTTAGGACTTGGCGCTTTCACTGCCGTGGGCCCAGGTTCAATCCCTGGTCGGGGAACTAAGATCCCGCAAGCCATGCAGTGCAGCAAAAACAACAACAACAAAAAACAAAACACACAGAAGAAACTTTCTTAAGAAAACTCTTAAAAGCCAGGTAGTCTGCAGAGCACTTTCTTTTATCCCACTCCAGTCGGGTGGCCAGGGCAGTGGGATCCTTTTAATATACAGATCTAATAACATTCATTGTGCCATGTGACAAGGACATTATGACCCACATTTGACAAGTAAGGAAATCAGGGCTAAGAAAGGTGGGAAACTTGGCTGGGCCTCTGATTCCGAGGTTCACACACACTCCACCTCCGGGCCTAGCGCATTAGCCTCCGTTCTGTGCCATCGTCCTCCTCCCTCCGCCCCTGGCCCCGCTGCTCCGCTTGGCCACATTCCCTCTCCTCCTGAGATCTCCCCACCCTTCTGTCCCTCCTCTCCCTCCTTCTCTATGTCTCTATGGAAATGAAGTCAAGGTTGGTTTTGGTGGATTACACTTTACCATCCTTGAGAAATATTTTAAATGGTGATCTCATGTGTTGTTTCCATGAAGGAAAAAAACAATAAAATCAAGTCATTTCACTTTAATATGTCACTCTATTTTCCCTAATAATTCGGTTGACCCTTAATAAAGGGGGAAAAGTTTCCCTCATCTTAATCAACAAGCATATCGGGTTGCTTTTGCTCCTGCTGGCTGGCGTCAGGAGCAGTTTTATTTTTCCAGGGATATTAGACATCTCGACTCATGAGCCACCAGGGAATAAGTTCAGGGTTTGGATTTCAAGTGTTTCAGAGGGCTGCTTACAAACGTTCCACCCGTGCCTGCCCTCCGTGCCCACCGGATCTGTCGCTTAGACAGTTACAGTGGCCCTCGAGCTGTGCTGCCTTCCAAGACTCCTCCCCCGTCTGTGCCAGAGTAACCCTTCAGATTTCATCATGTCGCTTCTCTGCTTAAACACTTCTGTTCCGTTCCCATGACCTACTAGGTGAAGTCCAAGTAGCATGTCATGTGACGCCTTCCAGGCCCTGGTCTCAGCTGACATTTACAGCCTAGTCCTGCCCACCCCTCACCTCTCCCTTGATCCAGGCCCCACAATCCACGCTGTATCTTTTTTAGGACACAGGCTCTCCTGTTGCCTCACCTTCGCTTGTGCTACTTCCCCCTATGGGGGGTGCCTTACTTCTTCCCCATCCCTCCCCAAATCTGATCAGTTCTTACAAGCATTTCCTCCGCAAAGCCTTTCACAATCCTGGAGCCTCAGAATTAGTTGCTCCCTTGACATCGTGTTCCTTCCTCTAGTAGATTTCATTGGAGTCTAGCTCTTAGGCTAGACTTCATGTTCCTCTCCCCAGTTAGATCGTAAGCTTACTGAGGGCCTCTGCCTAATTATCTCCACCCCACACTCATCCCTGGCACTGAGCACAGTACCTGGGACCCAGGCTGGTGCTGATAAGTTGCTGAATTGAAATCCAAGACTGAAAACCTTCTCTGAATCCCATCTTCACCTTTCCAGTAAAGGGAGTTCATGGCTGGCCGCTCTGCCTCTCCTTTATCCTACAAGTGACTTGGTTCCTGCCCTGATGCCACTTCTTCCAGGAAGCCTTCCAAATTTGGCATCCCTCCTATGAGTTTCCTTAGCACCTGCCTTAATGTACTCATCGCCCTGAATTGTAAATGCTTCCATGTCCCCCACCAGTCTGAGGTTACCTTGAGGGCAGGGGCTGTGAATTTAGCCCAGTTCATAATTATAGAGCACTTTCAGCATGCCAAGTGTGTTTTGAGCACTTTATGTATGCTAACTCATTTATGTGCCCAAAAAACATGAGCTAAGTAGCATTAGCCCCATTAAAAAAAATTTTTTTTTTAATATATTTATTTTTGGCTGCGTTGGGTCTTCGTTGCTGCGCATGGGCTTTTTCTCTAGTTGCGGCAAACGGGGGCTACTCTTTGTTGCGGTGCACGGGCTTCTCATTGTGGTGGCTTCTCTTGTTGTGGAGCACGGGCTCTAGGCGCGCGGGCTTCAGCTGTTGTGGCACGTGGGCTCAGTAGTTGTGGCTCGCAGGCTCTAGAGCGCAGGCTCAGTAGTTGTGGCGCACGGACTTAGTTGCCCCGTGGCATGTGGCATCTTCCCGTACCAGGGATTGAACCCGTGTCCCTTGCATTGGCAGGTGGATTCTTAACCACTGCACCACCAGGGAAGCCCCTCATTAGCCCCATTTTATGGAAGGGCAAACTAAGTCACGCAGCTAGGAAGCAGAGTAACAAGGGTTTTAATCCAGGCCATCTGGCTCTAGTGCCAACTCTTCCCCATTGCACACTATTACTTGTATAATTTAGTGAACAGAAGTGGGGTCCGATGCTAAGAAGCCCGGCACACCCTGAACTCCTGCTCATCTTCCCTCAGGAGACATAGTTCCACACGTCTGCAGGGAGTTGCCCAAATGCAAGACCAAGATCTGTGCTAATAACACGTTCTTGGTGAATAGCATTTTGATAAAGACTTGTTGTTCTCCTCTGCCCGAGGAGCCACCCCATTTCCTGCTGTCCCACAGGGAGGTCCTGGGAATGGTTAACAGTGCTTTGCTGCTGAATAACCTCTGGGGTAGCTTTAGTAACAAAAGACCTCACAGCACCAGGCCAGCTGCCAGACTTCTCAAAGACAGTCCCCTCTCTCCTTGCTGGTGGGCACAATATATGGCTCAAAACCCTGAAATATGCACATAATCTTTGACTCAGTAACTCTACTTGGAGAAATTTATCCTAAAGACCTCTCCATACAATTCATCAAAGGCGTGTATATAAAGGAGTTCCTCATAACATTGTTTATGAGAAAAAACACTGGGGGAAAAAAACCCAGGTCCATCAAAAAGGGAATTCGTTTAATAAAATATAGGCATCTAGGGCTCCCCTGGTGGCACAGTGGTTAAGAATCCGCCTGCCAATGCAGGGCACACGGGTTTGAGCCCTGGCCCGGGAAGATCCCACATGCAACTAAGCCCATGTGCCACAACTACTGAGCCTGTGCTCTAGAGCCCACAAGCCACAACTACTGAAGCCCGTGCGCCTAGAGCCCGTGCTCCGCAAGAAGGGAAACCACTGCAATGGGAAGCCTGCTCATCCCAGCGAAAAGTAGCCCCCACTCACCGCAACTAGAGAAAGCCCATGCGCAGCAACAAAGACCCAACACAGTCAAAAATAAATAAATAAAATAAATAAATTAAAAAAATAAAAACATAAAAATAAAATAAAATAAAATATGGACATCTAAATAGTGGAAAATTATACAGCCATTAAAATGCTATTGGGAATCTATTGATGTGGTAGGTTGTCCATGAACTGCTGTTGAGTAAAAACACAGGTTACTCAATAGAATAGGTAAAGTAGTTTCTTCCTGAAGGAAACACAGAAAGTGGTAACAGTAGTTGCCTTTAGGGAGGGGAACAGAGTGCCTGGGGGACCAGAGAGGAAGACTTTCTTTTTAATTTTTAAGCACCTCATGTGCTCAGAATTAGATGAATCATAATCCGTTGATTAATGATACACTTGTATCATTGGTCTGTGCCTACCCAGTTTTCAGTTTGATTCACTGATTAGTTTTTTTTAACTCTCTACCCAACCCAAGGGATAGAACAACAGTACCCATAGGATCCTTTTCTATCCCAAGCCCCTACATCCCCAAAAGGTAACCAGTCTTCTGATGTTTGTGCTTTTCCTTCCCTTGCTCCTTTTGTATAATTGATACATATATACTTACAGTTCAAATAATATATTGTGTACTTGTAGTTGTTTCTAATCTTTATAAAAAGAGTATCATGCTGTATGGAACCTTTTGGAAGTAGTTTTTCCATTCAGCATCATATTATGAAGATTCATTCATGCTGCTGTGCATAGCTGCAGTCCATTCATTTTTTTCATTGCTATGTATTCATCCGTTGTATGAATATATTGCATTTTAAAAATCCATTATCCTGTCAATGGACATCTGGATTTTTTCCAGATTTTTGCTATTTTGAAGGATGCATCTATGAATATTCTTGTACGGGTATCCTGCTGCGCATGTTTCTGCTGTTTCCTCTGGTTAAGGGCTGAGGAATGGACTCTCTGTGGCCTGGGGTTTTTGAGTGCTCAGTGTTACTGGGCTCGTACGTGTTTACACTCTCACCAACACATCAAAGGAATGCGGTTAATGCACGTTCTCTGCTATCCTACGTTAAGTTAGACTTTTTAACTTCAGCAACCGAATGATTGGGAGGCTTATTTCTCAATACTTATCCTTTCATTCCTTTCAAACTTTGTACCAGGTGCATGTATTACGTTCTCAGATAAATAAATGAAATTCAGTTATATGTTTGTCTGAAGAGACAGAGGTTGGACATAGCTCAAAATGTCAGCTATGATGAACTCTAGGGTAACAGGTGATCTTTATTTTAATTTTTCTTCTTTTTGCTTATCTCTGCATTAATTTTTTCTACTGTGGCTATTTACTACTTGTATAGTTTTTATTTATTTATTTATTTTTGGCTGTGTTGGGTCTTCGTTTCTGTGCGAGGGCTTTCTCTAGTTGCGGCAAGCGGGAGCCACTCTTCATCGCGGTGCACAGGCCTCTCACTATTGCGGCCTCTCTTGTTGCGGAGCACAGGCTCCAGACGCGCAGGCTCAGTAATTGTGGCTCACGGGCCCAGTTGCTCCGCGGCATGTGGGATCTTCCCAGACCAGGGCTCGAACCCGTGTCCCCTGCATTGGTAGGCAGATTCTCAACCACTGGGCTACCAGGGAAGCCCATTGTATAATTTTTTTAAAGAAAGAGGGAAGATACATGGTGCTCAACATCAGTCATTAAGTAAGTACAAATGAAAACCACAATAAGATGGTTACACAACTGTCACAATGGCTAAAATTTAAAAGCTTGCCCACACCGCCTGCTGGAGCAGATGTGGAGCACCTAGAACTCTCGTACACTGACGGTGTGACAGCATGGCATAGTCACTTTGGAAAAACAGTTTGGCAGCTTCTTAGAAAGTTAAACATATGCTAACCATGTGATTCAGCAATTCTTCTCATAGGTATTTACCCAAGAAAAATGAAGACGTATGTCCACATAAAGACACATGAATGTTTCTAGCAGTTTTATTTATAATAACCCGAAACTGGAAACAGCCCAAATGCCCATTAACTGGTAAATGGATAAACAATTTGTGGTATCCATACAATGGAATACTGCTAAGCAAAAATGTATATACAAAACAACATATTCAGTAGATGAATCTCAAAAGTATTTCTGGAAAAGGCAAAACTATAGGGACACAAAAGATCTCAGTGGTTGCCAGGTACTAGGGGTAGGTGGAGATTTTGTTCTCAAAGGGCACAGGGGAATTTTTTGGCATGATGGAAACTGTCCTATATCTTGAATATAGGGGTCGATAACTGTTTGTGTCTATTAAAATTCACAGAACTGCACACCAAAAGGGGTGAATTTTACTATATGTAAAGCATACCTCAGTGTTTAAAAATGGGGGGAAAAGGTTCAAACAAAGAAAAAGAAAGAGGGCTTGAGATCAGTGAATTCTGGGCCGTGACATGAGGAAAGGGGGTTTCCCTTGCATTCCCTGAATCAGCAAGTTATAGAACCTTCTTAAAATCTGGGCCTGATGCCTGAAGCTCTGTCTCTGACTTGCTGGTGACCTTGGGCAAGTACCTTTCCCTCCTGGAAACTCAGTTTCTTTCCCCGGAGAGGTAGAGGAATGCTCTGATAATCTCCAAAAAATACACAAACATCTATTGAGCTCTGACTCCCTGCCAGGCTACCCACAAAGTGTTATATATGTTCTTTCAAATAACAATAATGTTTTTTAAAAGTTCTTCATGGAGCATTTAGAAGTATTTAGTGCTTTGCAGGTATCAGTTCATTTATCAGTTCATTCCTCACACCACTCCTAAGAGGAAAGAATCATTGTTACCTTCATTGCATTAAGGAAGAAACCTAGGCACCCAGAGGTTATATAACTTACCAAGATCAGCACAGGCCAGTATCCGTAGGACTTGAACCCAGTCCTCTCCCGCCAGGGCCCAAGCTCTTAACCATCACACAAAATCAAATAATGCTTCTTAGGCAAGATTTATAACATCATCAGTGTCTGGGTCAGAAAGGACCTTGCCTTTTATCTAGTTCAGTGACTTTTTGTTTGTTTGTTTGTGATACGGGGGCCTCTCACTGTTGTGGCCTCTCTGGTTGTGGAGCACAGGCTCCGTATGCGCAGGCCTAGCGGCCATGGCTCATGGGCCCAGCCGCTCCGTGGCATGTGGGATCTTCCCGGACCGGGGCACGAACCCGTGTCCCCTGCATCGGCAGGCGGACTCTCAACCACTGCACCACCAGGGAAGCCCCTAGTTCAGTGTTTTAACTGCAGGTCTCCAGAACTTAGTGAGGCTTCAAATCTATTCACTGGGTAAGGATTGCATTTTTTTTTTTTTAAATGTTAATTTATTTATTTATTATTTTTGGCTGCGTTAGGTCTTCGTTGCTGCGCGCGGGCTTTCTCTAGTTGAGGCGAGCGGGGGCTACTCTTCGTTGCGGTGCGCGGGCTCTAGGCGATGGGCTTCAGTAGCTGTGTCTCATGGGCTCCAGAGCACAGGCTCAGTAGTTGTGGCCCGCACGTTTAGCCGCTCCACGGCATGTGGGATCCTCCCAGACCAGGGCTCGAACCCGTGTCCCCTGCATCGGCAGGCGGACTCTCAACCACCGCGCCACCAGGGAAGCCCTAGGATTGCATTTTTAAAAAATGAAAAAGAGTGAAATAGAGTAGAACACAAGAAAACAGAATATATCAGAGTATATTGCACATAGGAAAGTAAGTGTTGTCTTGTGAAAGTTCAATTTCAGTGTGTGTGTGTCCTAGCACGATGTAAATGGGGGCCTGATTGGAAAAGTCTGAGTAACATTGACTGATCTGATTTATTTTACAGAGGCTGAGACTGAGGCTAAGAGAGGGGAAGCCAACTGCCTAAGGTCACACAGCCAGCCTAGAGTCCAGTACTGCTGGCTCCCATGGCACTAGCCATTCAATCATTCATTCATTCAGTAGATATTTACCTTGGCCTGCTCTGTTCCAGGACCCATGCTAAGCTCCAGGAATATAGTGACAAACAAGACGGACCAGGCCCTGTCCTCCAGGGGGCCTGTCTCCTCAGAGGAATAAAAAGCAGCTGATATGGCACATAATAGCCACGCCTTATATATATTGCTTATTCCGTGCCAGACACTGGTCTGAACATGTACTAGCTCACTTGATTCCTAGACAACCCTACATGGGAGTTTCTACTATTAACATCATTAAACCCATTTAATAGGTGGGGAAGCTGAGGCACAGGGTCAGTAACTTGCATATAGCTGGTAAGTGGCTGAGCTGAGATTTGAGCCCAAACAAACAGCCTGCCTCCAGAGTCTGTATTCTTTTTGGTTTTGTTTTTTTTTCAGAGTCTGTATTCTTAAGCACTACCCAATTCTGCCTTTAGGGTGGTTTTGCAGTGTAAACCACAGCCCAGCAACAAGTCTCACCAGGGATGGGATGGGGGAAAGAGAGGCTCACAGTGGGGAGAATTTATTGCAAACTTGGCCCCAGTATCTATCCATAGCCAGGATATTTTGGGCTCTTGGCTTTTTAAATTTTATTTTTATTCTTTTTTAAAATTTTAGGTCACACCATGACTAAGTTCTGTCTACTAAAAGGAACATCTGCAGAGAACCCAGCCTCCAACCCCAGCCCCAGGAGGCACAGACCAAAACTTGGCATTAAGAAGAAGGGAAGTGGCTTTGGGGGCTCCGAGCTGCACTGGAGCTCGCTGGCTGGCTCTTGAAAGGTAGAGCTCTGCAGAGGAGCAGGGTTCCTGCCCCAAGGAGCAGGCTCCAGACAGACCATGCCTGCCACCATGTTGAGCTCCTTGGTCAGAGAAGACCACCCTCCCCTAGGTGAGTAGCCTCCTCCTGATGCTGAGGGATCATGATGTAGCTTGAATGTTAGTTTTTATGTGCCCAGTATCTCTTTGCTCTTCTCTAGGTGACAGCACCATCGTTTTTCTTTAGGGGACCACACCTCCCCTATTCTTAGTCCTTGTGGTCCCAGAAGGCTGACTCCTCTTGCATCACTCCAGGGCTGGACACATGACCTAGTCTTGGCCAATCAGAGCCACCTAGCCATCTCTCTGGCCACAGGATTGGTTCATGTCTGCACATGAGCCAAGTCAAGGCATAAAGGTGAAACCTGAGGCTTTTGCTGTACCTATTGGAAAAGTATGGTACTTTGTGGCTGGGATTGCTAAAGTGGTAGATTGGCAGCCTGTCTCTGCCTTGATAAGAGAATCCAAGAAGAAAATCAACATAGATGAAAGCAAAGACAGAGCAAGACAGATCTGTGATGACGTAATTTGACCACCTGGAGCCATCCATGCCTGAAGTCCATCCATCATGGACTTTTTAGTATATGAGCTCCCAAATTCCTTTTTTCTGCTCAGGCACTTATGTTTCTGGCATTTATAACCCAAAGTGATCAATACAAATGCCAAGACACAGCATGGTGGAGGGGAAAGATCACTGGACAAGGAGTCTCAATGTTTAGGTTTGAGTCAAAATTTCACTATTTATTACATATTGAAACCTCCCTGTATTTCAGTCCTTTCAACTGTGAAATGGGAATGGTATCACTGTAATACAGTGCTGTGGTGGGAAATCAAATGAGCATGGATGGGAAAGTGCTCTGTAAACTGTAAAGTGCTTTATGAACTCTAAAGCTCCATACACAAAGGGACAGCCTCTGATGCACATGGTATTCAGTAGAGAAGGGGATCCAGAAGTGAGCAGTTGCATTTATGCCATGTCCAGCCTGCGGCATGACATCTGATAGGTGTTTTAACCTCCCTGAGCCTTGGTTCTTGTCTTTGGAAAAATGTATTCCTTGGTGTCACTTGGGGGATTTGCAGACTGGATCAGGTGACTCCCCTGAGTTTTTTTTTTTTGCGGTATGCGGGCCTCTCACTGTTGTGGTATCTCCCGTTGCGGAGCACAGGCTCCGGACGCGCAGTCTCAGTGGCCATGGCTCACGGGCCTAGCTGCTCCACAGCATGTGGGATCTTCCCGGACCGGGGCATGAACCCATGTCCCCTGCATCGGCAGGCAGACTCTCAACTACTGCGCCACCAGGGAAGCCCCCCTGATCTTAATTAAAACCCTGCGGTGGTTCCCGATTGCTCTGGAGACACAGTCCAAGCCACTGAGCATGATTAACACAGCCCCCTCCCCCAACCCTACAGCACACACTCTCCTTACCTGCCTGTTGGGTCTAATCTCCCGCCTCTTTCTCCTCCAGCTAGACTGAACCGCCTGAAAATACTGAGCCCTCCTCCCACTGGGAAAATACTTTTGCCCAGGTTCTGCCAGGAACGCTCTGGCTAACTCAACTTAGATGTCACTTCCCCACAAAGCCTTCCCTGAGTCCCTTGTGCCTTCCCATCATGGGCTTTGTTAATCTTGAATCATTATCACCAGGGCTGTCCTCCAGCCCTGGTCACTGATATGGCTATTCTGTTGGCTAAAATACAGTACTGAAGTTTTTCCATATCAGTCGGTAATCAGCTGCTTCCCTGAGTCCCTCAAGTGCCCCCCAAACCCCCAGCCCCTCCCACACGCCCACACCTCCCCACCACCCAACAACCAAAAGGATAAAGCCTGGCACACAGCAGGAGGCCTGGGGACCCTACCCTGGTGTTAATGGCTGGTGTTCATTTTGGTTGGCCTGGTGCCCATGCTTTACCTATTGTTAAATATTAGTATCATCCTTGCTTATTGCCCTGGATTATAAATACCTGGTTCCCTTGTCTGTTTATGGCACCAGACTGAAAGCCCTGTGAGGGCAGGGAGGCACCTCCCTCACCAGCAAAGCACTAGGCACAGCTGGGGGCCCAGTGATTGTTTAATCAAATGAATGAATGGATGGATGAATGAGTGAATGAATGCTGCCTGAAAAGTTGGAGAGTCTCTCTAGAAAATTATGGGCAGCCCCATCCTGAGTCTGGACTCTGGAGTTTTCTCCTAGGCCTGCAGTGGAAACCTTGCTCTTTGCCCAGGTTTTATTGCTCTGCTGGTCTCCACCCCTGCAGGAAGCTCTCTCTCTCCGACTGCCACAGTCTGGCTCGAGACTGGTCAGCTTCACGTTCCCTTCCTGTAAAACTTGGACTCTCGCTGAGAACTGCTGGGACTAGAAAGACCAAGATGCACCCCCTTCATGAACCCACAAGTAGGTGAGCACACACGTGTACACACACACACACACACATACACACACACAGTGCTCACTGACTCAATCTCAAGACGTTCAAATTCATAGTTTTTAGAGGCAGAAGAAAAATAAAGGATCCTTACAGGCCAGCTGAGTCATTTTACAGATAAGAGACTGAGACTTAGGGAAAGAAAGAGATTTTGCTTCAAGTGACAAGGTCAGTTCCCTACACTGTGTTCTAGCTAGCCCCTGGAATTTGGTACATAAATAAATAAGTTGTTTGTCACTAAATTTCTTTGACTTGGGGCCAGGCTGAATTTGGCACAGAGTGATTTCATTGGCTGCTGACCCTGGAGAGGGTTGGTCTTGTCCAACCTGGACGCAAGACTAGAAAGAGCTTTCTCTCTCCATCCCACCACGTGGACAGG
This sequence comes from Pseudorca crassidens, assembly GCF_039906515.1. Taxonomy (NCBI): domain Eukaryota; kingdom Metazoa; phylum Chordata; class Mammalia; order Artiodactyla; family Delphinidae; genus Pseudorca; species Pseudorca crassidens. The sequence goes on from NC_090315.1 coordinate 44,859,217, forward strand.
TCCTTGGTTCTGAGAGGAGGGATGAGGCCTTCTCTGCTCAAAGTTGGGAGGCAGGAAGCACAGGTCTGTGGAACCTTATCTTGAGGTTCTGTATTCTGTAGCTATTCTGTAGCACCTTATCTTGAGACACCAGGTACAAAAGTATCTGTGCCAAGAGAGGGCACCCAGCCAGCCATGGAGCCCCATGGCAGCAGGCTCCCTCTCTTTCAGTGAGTCTAGGAGAGAGTGAGAGTTAGGTTGGAGGAATCCTGCTGCCCATGCACTCAGGGACTCAGGGATTCCTCTCAGTGAAAACCCCAGCGCCTGAGCATCATGGAATGTGGAAATAATAATAGTTAATGTTTATTTAAGACTTCTAGTCTGCCACATTTACTTAGGTTATTTCACGTAATTTCCACAGCCACCCAACAAGGTAGGTGCTATTATTATCCCCATTTATACAGATGAGGAAATTGAGGTCCAAAGATGCTTTAAAGTGACTCATTCAAAGGCTTAGAACTAGCAGGTAGAAGAGCAGGATTCAGACCCAGGCAGCGAGGCACTAACATCTGTGCTGGGAACCATTTTGCCATACTGGTCTTGGAGCCAGAGCACCGGTCTCAAGCTTGCCCCTGCAATGACCTGGCTGTTCATCTTTCTGAGCATCAGTCACCTCCTCTGCAAAATGGGGAGAATACCTTTTGCTCTGTGGGCAAGTTGGAGGACCAAATGATTCGACCCAGGACCCAGCCCTCTGGTTCCAACTCTCATCATTACCCCCAACCTACCCCTCATGTACTGGAAGCTCCAGCCTGGCTGAAAAACCAGTAGTTCAGGCTATGCTCTTGCCATCTTCTCTTGGCTATCCCAGGGTCTGGAATTTCAGTTCAACTCGACAGACCATTTCTTGCTAAATTAAGCAAGGTTCGCCTCTCATTTCAAATGGCACCTGGAAATAAAAGACTGTCCTGATCTCAGCAGTATAGCATGGAGATGAAGAGGCTTTGAACCCATCAAATTCCAGCTCTGTCACTTAATATGTCACCTTGGGCAAAATCTCTTTACCTCTCGAGCCTCTGCTTCTAGATCTGTAAAATGGATGTAGTGAGGGCTTCCCTGGTGGCGCAGTGGTTGAGAGTCTGCCTGCCGATGCAGGGGACGCGGGTTCGTGCCCCGGTCTGGGAGGATCCCACGTGCTGCGGAGTGGCTGGGCCCGTGAGCCATGGCCGCTGGGCCTGCGCGTCCGGAGCCTGTACTCCGCGGGGGGAGAGGCCACAGCAGTGAGAGGCCCGCGTACCGCAAAAAAAAAAAAAAAAAAAAAAAATGGATGTAGTGAGAGCACCCAAAGTGCTGTACAAAGACCGATACTGCTTAGAGTATCGTGAGCTCCAATAAATGGTAGCTATCACTTTTATCACACACTGTATTGTAATTACTGGTATTTAGCACGATGCCTGGTCCTAGTTAGCATTCAGTAAATACTTAATAAATAAGTGGATGAATGTTTACCTGTCTGCATCCCTCACTACCGTATGAGCTTCTTAAGGGCAGGAATCATATTTTGTTTATTTCTGTGTCCCCATTGTTGAGCAGAGTACCTGGCACATGGAGGTGCTTAATAAATGTTTGTTGTTTCCCTGATGAGATAATGGATCTGGACAGCCATCAGCCATGATTCTAAAACCACAAGGTGAAAGGTTGATGGAGAACTTGATACTGGAAAGATCAGCTGACACCAACTGAATCTTAGTATTCTAAAAGTGAGTCAGCCAGGCAATTTCTTGCTTCCTGATATGATGCTATAGGAAGTACTCAGTACCAGTTATGAAATATTTTTGCGTAAAAAAAATTGAATTTGAATCAAATCAAACCTCTAGATCTAGTTTACATGACATATGGGAGAGAGGGACATGGTAAGTGACACCATGAGGATGCATGTGATCAATATACAAAATGCAAGATATCCAACAGGACAAATGACCGGGTATCTTAAAAAATAAATGCCCCTTAAAAACAAACAAACTCTGTAAATCTGGAATTATATCAAAACAGAAACAAACAAAAGGGATCTGTTCATTTTCTTGATTGTGCTGATGGCTTCACAGTATTTGCATATGCCAAAACATCAAACTGTGTACTTAAACATGTGCAGTCAATTATACTTCAGAAAAGCTGGACAAGGGTCTTCCTTGGCGGTCCAGTGGAAGACACTACAATTCCACCACAGGGGACACAGAGTCCATCCCTGCTTGGGGAACTAAGATTCTGCACGCTGCGCAGCACAGCCAAAAAGTAAAAAAAAAAAAAAAAAAAAAAAGCCGGACAAAAAAGGATGGGGAGACTTTTACAAATATAAAGAGACTCAAGGGACATATAGCCCAATGCAAAATGTGACTCGTGCTTGAATCCTGATACAAACAAATTGTTAAAAGGACATTTTTTAGCCATTAGATAATATTGAGGAATTGTGAATTTTATTAGGCGTTATTACTTAATTGGATGATGGTCATGTTCTCAGAGATGCAGACTGACATATTTACAGGGGAAATTACGTTATCTGGGATTTGCTTTAAAATGGTCTGCAAAAATAAAAATGCAAGTGTACATATGTATTGGAATGCCCAAAATGGAACGCTAATACCACCAAATGCCAGCGAGGATGTGGAGCAACAGGAACTCTCATTCACTGCTAGTGGGAATGCAAAATGGTGCAGCCACTTCGGAAGCCAGTTTGGCAATTTCTTACAAAACTCAACGTATACTTACCATACAATCAGCAACCATGCTCCTTGGTATTTACCCAAAGGAGTTGAAAACTTACATCCACACAAAAAACTGCACATGGATGTTTATAGCAGCTTTATTCATAATTGGCAAAACTTGGAAGCAACCAAGATGTCCTTCAGTAGGTGAATGGATAAATAAATTGTGGTACATCCTGACAATGGAATATTATTCAACGCTAAGAAGAAATGAGCTATCAAGTCATGAAAAGACATGGAACAACCTTCAATGCATATCACTAAGTAAAAGAAGCCAATCTGAAAGTCTACATACCTGCAAAAGGCATACCAAAAGTTTTGCCTTTTCCAGAATGTCATGTAATGTGATTCCAACTACATGACATTCTGGAAAAGGCAAAACTTGGGAGACAGTAAAAAGATCAGTGGTTGACAGGAGTTTGGGGGGAGGGAGGGATGAATAGGCAGGCAGGGCACAGTGGATTTTAGGGCAGTGAAAAGACTCTGTATGGTACTACAATGGCGGATTCACATCATTATGCATTTGTCCAAACCCATAGAACATATGACACCCAGAGTGAACCATAATGTCAGCTATGGACTTTGGGTGATTATGATGTGTCAGTGTAGGTTCATCAGTTGTAACAAATGTACTGCTCTAGCGGGGGATGTTGATGGGGTGGCTATGTATGTGTTGGGGAGAGGGTATTTAGGAAATCTCTGTACCTCCTACTCAAATTTGCTGCGAACCTAAAACTACTTTTTAAAAAATAGTCTTAGTTTTTTTTTTTTTTTAAACTCAGGGATGAAAATATGAAACAAGATTTGGTACAACGTTCACATGTTACAAAATTATACAAATTGCAAAAAGTAATTGTTGGCACTAGATGATAGATACACGGTGTTTCATTGTAACTATTCATGGTGTGCATTATACTATTTTTCCTTGTGTTTGAAATAAAAATGTTTCTTGCAGACGTGAGTGGCTGAGCTGCAAAGGGCGGTACCCCTATCAGTTACCACATTTTAACAGGAGGCTGAAGTGGGATATCCAGTTCCCTCCCCGGCGTGCTGGCAGGCAGCCCGGCCCAGCAGAGGTGTCAGGAGCCCCCAGGAGCAGCTAGTGTGGAGCCTCCTCTCCCCACACAATGGGGAGTCTGATCTGGCTGCAATCCCCAGCAATTCCACTTTCCGTGGGATTCCTCCCCAGCCGGCTAGGGGGTTGGGCTCCTCTTGGCTGAGGCTGGGGTAGAGGTGCCCCTCCCAGTCTGAGTGCCTTTATTATACCACCCCTTTGCCAGAAGATGAAAGGAGCAGGACCGCCCGGGGCGTTAATCTTTAGCCTCCAAGCTGACCAGTTGCCAGGACACCCAGGAAATGAAAGTCGTCAGAGACACACCCTGCAGGCAATAAGGAAATCTGGTGTTGGTCATGCCAATGACGGAAGCCCGGTTAGCACCAGCGGTAGTAGGGTCTGTCATCCACTTAGAATGGTACCTGCAAGGCCCCCGGTCAACATTTCTTTCCCTGGTTAATGCCTGAAATTCTACCATTAACACTGGACTGGCCCTCAGAGAGAACTCAACTTCCAAGATTTTGATTTTTCTTTCCCCGAGTTGAGAAGCTAATGAAAGCAATGGACCTTACCACCTGCACCAACAGGTTTGCTACAATCTCAGGAGTTTCACGACCACTCACGCCATGAAGCCCATCCTGGGCGGAGTTTACTGGTTCCAAAGATTTCCTTCCTTTGAAAGAATTATACCCCAGAGCTCTCTTTAAAATGCAAATGACCTTGGGAAGGTCTCAAAGACTAAACAGCCCCCATGAAAGAGTTTTTCCAAGCAGAGGCCAGAGATAGCCTAAGAGACTTTAACTGCAGGGCTGGGAAAAGGAGAGCCTGGGGGTGGGGAGGCTCCATGGGGGCTCACAGTTTTGCCTGGAACTGGAAGGGGAATGTATTGAGCCTAGAGTGCTAATAGCTAACTTCACGGAACGCTTATACGAACCTTGTGAATTAAGTGCTGCCAACATCTTCATTTTATGGATGAGGAAACTGAGACTGGACATGCTACCCAGATAGTGGCAGAGCAGGAATTTTAACCCTCCATCAGCCTGAGATCAAGCAGCAGAGGCTCACCTTCACCTGCTCATTTGATCCTCACAATGAGGTATCCTTTTTTGATGGAAGAGGAAATTGAGGCAGTTCACTGAGGGCCACACAATGCCCTGTCTCCACAGGAAACCCCTGTGCATCCTCCGTTCACCCTGGCTCACCCTGGACCGCTGAGGGCAGGCAGCCCTTCCTGGCCCGCTCCCTGGAGCTTGGAGAAGGGCTTGCCGAGAAGTCTGAAGCGAGCTCATGCCTGACCTGTCCTCACTGCCCCTAACTGTTTTCTAAGATGCTTTTTATTGAATTATCAGAGTGTCATGGAGGAGTCGATGAGAGCTGCCGTGGAGTTACAAGGCCAGGGCTTTGTGGGAGGAGGAAAGCAAAGCCCTAAAGTCTCCCTGGGCTGAGTGATGGTATAAAACATGAATTTTTACATAACTGAGGGGAAAAAAAATAAACGGACAAGCCGCCCCATGGGGGAAACGCCTCTTTCTGTATTTCCATTTTCTTGCTTAATGCACTGTCCTGCAGGAGCCTCAGTGGGAAAGGAAATACTGGAGCCTTTTCCCTCAAAGTCTCCTGGTGGGTTGAGGCAGAGAGAGAGCCAAGATGCAGAAATCCAAATGGCCTGGGCGTGTGCTCAGAAACCCATTAAAATGGAGGGGACAGGTTGGGGGGTGGTGGCTGGACTGACCTGAAACAGTGTCTTGGTTCAAGACAGTGCCTCTCCTCTGGGGTTGAGAAAGTAGCCTCAATGGGCTCAGATTCACTTTTAGCTCTGGGTGAAATATTGTAAACATGGTCTTCCCCATGAGCAAGGGGGAAAGGGGGTGGTCCGTTCCAAAGAACAACCTCCACACCCAACACTTACTGAGCAGTTGCTACCAGGCAACAAGCACTCCGCTTAGTGATTTTCTTATATTAGCTCCTAAGGACCCATTTATACAGATGAAAATACTGACTTGCCCAAAGTTGCACAGCTAGTGAGTGGCTGACTCCACACACTGTAGTGCTTTTGTTTGTTTGTTTGTTTTTGTATTTTTCCAGCTTTATTGTGATACAATTGACATATAACATTGTGTAAGTTTAAGGTGTACAAAATGTTGATTTGATACACTTACATATATTGCAAAATGATTACTACCATAGTAACTAACACTTAGCTAACACATACCTAACTCATAGGTAACACCCCCATCATATCACATAATTACCATTTCTTTTTACACGTACTGTAGTTCTGATCATGATTCAAGGGTAAAGGGAAAGATGGTGTCCAATTGCATGGGACATAGAAAGAGTTATTTGCAAATGAAAGGTTTGGGTGATCTCTAATGGATCTCTTCCAGTCAACATTAAAGGACAGATTGAAAACTGCAGCTCCAGCTGGCGATTTTGTGGGACCACATGAGGTGAAGTTAATAGAATAGGGGCTCTGGAATCAGAGGGAGGTGGGTTCCAGTCCTCTATCACTTCCTACTGGCTTCAAATTCTTTATGCCTCAGTTGTCTGCCTATCAAATGGGAATAATAACACAGCTCTTGTGTTGTTTTGAGATGAGATTAAATGAGGTGGTTAATGTCATGCTTAGCACAGAGCCCGGCACAGTAACTTTTAATGCTCAGCACCTATTGTTAACTATTATTATCCCTCACCTCTGTATCAAGCTTTTGTGGTGCAGCAAACATTTGTCTTATTAATTGTATGACAACTTCACAACAACACAGGGAGGCTCGGTGATTATTATTCCCATTTGGAAGGTGGAGAAACTGAAGCTTTGAAGGGGGGGGCGGGGTCCCGCTCAGTGAATTGATTTGCAGATTCACGAACTGATGGAGATCTGAAGTTAAAAAGACAGAAGTAGTTAAAGAGTAAAATCCTTTCTGGTCCCAGGTGTTAGTGAGCCACCGCGAGGCTGGTATTCAAACCTGATGGTAATAGGAATCATGGAGCCCTATCCGCTGCTCTGACTCTACAATCCGGTCACCGGGTCGGCATGAGGCTGGGGGGCGGGAGCGGGGGCGGAGCGTCCGCCCAAGCCAGCGGAGGAAGCCCGAGGCCTTTCCGCGCCGGTCATTGGCTGCGGCCGGGCAGGTGCATCCTCAGCCAATCAGCGGTGCCGGAGGCGGGGCCGTCGAGGCTCACCTGGCTCCCGCGGCACTGCCCAGCTCAGTGGCGTCCGGAACCCTAAAGCACCTGTGAATTCGCGGAAGTTCTGCCAGACTCGAGCCCGGCCCAGCTCGGCCGGACCTTACTCGACCCCCGCCCGGCCCGCCATGGGCCCTCCGTGCCGCAGCCTCTCTGCGCTCCTGCTGCTGCTGCTGCTGCAGGTACGTTGGGTCCCCTGACTTTGCAGGAGACGCCTTCCGGACCCACCAACCGCACCCCGGCCCCCAGCCCCTTCCTCTCTTTCGTCGTCCCTTCCTCTCTCCTGTCATCCCCAGTCCCTCTTCTTCCAAGAAAGTTTGGGTACAAAGGGCCTGAATGGCCTGGAAACTGCGCCGCGCTCTGGATTCCACGGAGAAGGGAGTGGGAGCGGGTGAGGGTGAAGGGCGAGCGCGGCTTTGCCTACTGCCTCCCGCAAATGCCTGAGGTGGGGGGGCACGCCTCACTGCAGCCTCCGGGGAGTCGGGTGGGCTAAGGGCGGGCAGCGGAGGGCATGGAGTAGGGTGGGCGTCGGGGTATGGGATAGGGGAGCCCTGGTGCAAGTCCGGGGGGAGCCGGGAGTAGTGGGAACGACCTCTGAGGTAAGGCAAGGGGAACCGATAGATAAAGAAGGCACCTGCTCTGTAAAGAAAGGGTGGTAAATAGGTATGGGGACGTCCCCGGGACAAGAAAGTAGGGTCAAAAGGGGTTGGAACGCCCCTCGGTCTGAGGAACTGGGCTTAAGAGTGGGAGCTCTCCCGGTATAGGGAAAGTGGAATTTGGAAGCGTAAAGATGCCTCCAATGAAATTAAAAAGGAGACTGGAAGGAAGGGGGTGCTAGGTCTGGAGAAGGTGACCCAGCAGCCGCCTCTCCTGGGAAGTCCTGGGGGCTTGGCGGCCACAGGTTTCCGAATGAAAGAGTTTGGCGTGGCTGCCTGCCTGCGGGGATGGGGATGGGCATGGGGGTGGGTCACTCCCACAGTCCTGGCGCCGGGAGCGAGGGAGGGGAGGCACTGTTGGTTTCGGTGTGGGCGGGAGGGGACCCTCTCAAGCCACCCGGGTTCCATATCTTTCTCCTACCCCAGGTCTCATCGTGGCTCTGCCAGGAGCCGGAGCCCTGCAATCCCGGCTTTGGCGCCGAGAGCTACACGTTCACCGTGCCCCGGCTGCACTTGGAGAGAGGCCGAGTCCTGGGCAGAGGTGAGGGCGCGCCGCAGTTGTCCCTGAGCGGGGTGGGGTGGGAGTGGGGAGGGTCCGAGAAATTGCGCTCCCACACCCCTGGGCTGGACTGGGCGAGCCCCTTCTTCCCTGGCTCAGGTGACACCCCTTTGTAATTTACACAGATGCAGGGATCTAAACTTTTGCCAAGATAGAGCAGTTGGGGTTGAGGGGGCTATCTTGTATGGTTGACTTAGTTATGGGGGGCACTTATTAGAGGCCTTCAGTGTGTCTCATATTGTCCTGACCACTTTATATATATAATTTTTTCAGGGCTACTGATTCTTTTATTTTTTTACTTTTTAAAAGTTTTGGTTGCATTGGGTCTTCATTGCTACGTGAGGGCTCTTCTCTAGTTGCGGCGAGTGGGGGCTACTCTTTGTTGCGGTGCGCGGGCTTCTCATTGTGCTGGCTTCTCTTGTTGCAGAGTAGGGGCTCTAGGTGCGCGGGCTTCAGTAGTTGTGGCTCGTGGGCTCTAGAGCGCAGGCTCAGTAGCTGTGGTGCACCGGCTTAGTTGCTTCGCGGCCTGTGGGATCTTCCTGGAACAGGGCTCGAACCCATGTCCCCTGCATTGGCAGGTGGATTCTTAGCCACTGCACCACCAGGGAAGCCCATCCTGACCACTTTGAGACAGTCTATCATTTCAGGCTGCAGAAACCTGATGTGTGGGAAGAGGGTGGGGGTGGGTGGTAATTCCCGTGGGATGAGCAAATGTGAGGCTCAGGAGGGTGGAGCCCACTTGCCCCAGGTTCAGCAGAGCAAGAATCTGAGCTAGGACCTGACTCCTAGGCCCCATTCTGCAACATCTCTGGGATGACTGAGGAGCCCTCTCTTAGTCACCAGACTGTGGCTTTTGCTCATAGAGATGAAAACATTTTGATACAGGTACCATTCCCCCAAGGAATAATGGGGTGTGTGTGTTTGTGTGTGTGTGTGTGTGTGTGTGTGTGTGTGTGTGTGTGTGTCAAAAACCTGGTAGCTCTGACTCAGGGAATGAAAACGGACACAGTGTGCCTCTGGGTCTTATCACTGTGATAATCAGGATTCTAGAGTTTGCTTTGTTTCACTTCACTATTGCCCAGGAGTGAGAGCAAGGGAATGTTGGTTTCTCTTCTGGTTTCACTGATTCCCAGGCGCTTATTTCCTACCAAAGGACTTTCTCTTCCCTCTTGATTTAGTTGATAGGGCAAGTATCATAACAATAAAAGAAACACTTTTTGAAATGAGAAATCACCCACAATTCCCCTAAGGCAATTCACTGTTTATTCTTCCAGTCTTTGGCCATGTGGAAAATCTACAGCAATCATGCTGTTGTCTGAAATTTTTTTTGAACTTTGAAAGTTGTTCCAACAGTAGGAGACTTTTTTTTTTAAACAGCTTGATTGATTAAACATACTTGCTTTTCTGAGTCACGTCTGTGTTGTGTGGAGCTTTCTATTGGGTCAGAAAGGAAGTGTTGTCTGCCTGGTTTTGCAGTGGGTCCACCATCACTCGGCCAGTCTCTGCTTGATGTTCTGCCCGGCCCTATGCTGGGCCCCCGGGAGTGATTGAGGAGATATAGGGATACTTCATCCCTGCCCCTGGTATTTCACACTCCAGCAGGTTGCTAAGAAATGTCCCAGGACCCGCTTAGAGAACATTGTGGGACATGGGCACTTAGGTGGCAGAGTGTGGGTGCCCTGGGGTGTTCTGATGGGTATCAGTGGGCAGTGAAGACTGGCTTCTGGGATGAGGCAAAGTTGACTGAACCTTGAATTCGGGGCAAGGGTTAGAAATGGTGTGTGCATCTGTGTATGAGGTGTTGCAACACAGGTGTTGGTCACTTTATTTTCCTTCACCAAGACATCTTTGTAGCACCAAGGGTGGGTTAGTCTAGGTTTTATTCCCATCACCACCACCACCAAGCTTTTGTATCTGACCAGTAATAATATTATTACATGTTAATAATAACATAAATATTATTATTAATAGCCCCACCTATTGGCTTTTGAACCAGACTCTGGGACAAGCGCTTTACCTATTTTACCTCATTGAACTGTGTGATGGGGGGGTGGGGTGGGTACCATTGTTATTTCTGTTTTGAGATGAGGAGACTGAAGCATAAGGCAATTTCTTGATCTGCTCAGGGAGCCACAGCTGGTCTTTCTCCCATTCTTCACGCTTCTCAATAATCTCGAAAAGAAAAAGACAGAGGGTATTTGGGGAATTTGTGTCCATCGTGAAATAGGCCTCATCCTCCCTATGTACCCTGGAGAGCAGAGGTGTTGATAGGGCAGGACCCCGAGGGGGCTGGTGGTTATGGAGGTGGGCCAGACCTTGTGGGAAGTGGAAGGGGCCTATAGCTGGTCGTGTTGGTGGGAGAAGTATCCTCTGGAAGCTGCTTGTGTGGCTGGTTCCAGTTCCCTTTATGTCCACGTACCCAGCCCCAATCAACAGATTTCCTGACATGTAATTTTTTTGGCCTTTTTGGACGATGGGGTCTCCTACCACTCCAATGTGGAATCAGATGAAAGTGCCCTTCTGGTAAAATCACACATGCGATCTCAGGGAACTGGCTTTGTGATTGAAAAAGGCAGCCAGGATTTAGGGAGGTGACCTCATTCTCTTTGGACAGTCCAGGAAGATGGAGGCATGCAACATTAGTACCAGGTTTAAACATTGGCCCTGTGGGGAATTTGCTGCATGAGGGTCTGAGAACAAGGAGCCTATTGCGTTATGTCCACAGGTGGCTGAAGAGTGTCACATATAGGGTTTTGATTAAACTTAGGGGATCTTGGGGTGGTTTTCTGGGGTCGTTCCTGCGTCCTGTGAGAAGGCCAACCTCACAGTCTCACTCAGCTTTGTGTTCCTTTGATTTCTCTCTACGTTTTAGAATGGAGAACGTACATACAAACGACACCAAAACCACAACTGTAAACTGGTTCTTTAGAGTTTCTGATTATTTTCCTTTTTTTTTTTTTTTTTTTTTAAAGCACAAACTGGTTTGAAAAACCCAGGCTGTTAGACAGTTTCCAATCTCAGGATAATACTTGTGCACTCAGTTTTCAGTTGATTGAGGGGTGGGAAAAAAAGCAGGCAGGCTTTCAAACCGATGGTTTCCTTGCTTTGCTTCCTCCTCCACCTGACCTTGGGCAAACAGGGCTTATATTTTGGGTTTGAGCTCTGATTGCTTGATGGATTGACCTTGCTCACAGGCATCCAGCTGTAAGGATTAAATACACCCATTTCCTCCTCCTTCTAAAAGATGTGCTGAAAGGTGATGGAAACGGTATGCAGGCCCCCTCATTAAACTAGGCTTTATCTATCTATCTATCTATTTATTTATTTATGGCTGTGTTGGGTCTTCTTAGCTGCATGCAGGCTTTCTCTAGTTGCGGTGAGCGGGGGCTACTCTTCCTTGCAGTGCGGGGACTTCTCATTGCGGTGGCTTCTCTTGTTGCAGAGCACGGGCTCTAGGCGCGCGGGCTTCAGTAGTTGCGGCACGTGGGCTCAGTAGTTGTGGCACGCGGGCTCTAGAGTGCAGGCTCAGTAGTTGTGGCACACGGGCTTAGTTGCTCCGCGGCATGTGGAATCCTCCCCGACCAGGGATCGAACCTGTGTCCCCTGCATTGGCAGGTGGATTCTCAACAACTGTACCACCAAGGAAGTCCCTAAACTAGGCTTTAAAAAACAAATACAGAAGCCTGCTTTGGGGTCACCTTACGTCATAGGATCCCTACTCCCTCATCCCTCCAACTCCTAAAACATCACTTCCCTGTTACTCACATCTGTGTCAGTGGTTGGTGCAAATCTCCCTGGGGAAGGAGACTAATGAGTCATTCTCCTGCCCTTGCCTTTGTGTCTCACAAGGAGTGGCAGAAAGTCCTGAGCCCTGCAAAGCCATCTAAGGAAGGCTGGCACCTGCTGCTTCTGTACGGGGCCTCTAGACCTGCCTATCCTCTCAGCCAGGTGTTTATGGAAATCCCTGTTTGCTTTCTGGGGCTTTTTATTGGGTGAGCCTTTTCCTCCTAAATGCTCCTTCTAAGCCTTCCAAGTGCAGCCCCAGATAAGCCGGATGCTGAAGCAATCAGCTCTCACATCTCCCAGAAGCTGCCCATACCCAGAAATCCCTAAGAGACACCCATCACAATCCAGACTTTCTGGGTTTCCACTCTGCCTCAACCCCCATCTTCTTTCAGGGCTGTAGGCTTTCAAGGAAGGGAATGGGCTAGGGCTGGTCAGGATAGTTCCGTGAGTATGAAAGACCAGGTATGAATTTCAGCTACTAGCTGTGTGACCTTGGGTAAATCACTTTGCTTCTAAGAGCCTGTTTCCCATCTGTAAAATTGGGGGGTGGGGTGGGCAATAATACTTACAGGTTTGTTGTGAGGATTAAATATGCATATTTGTTTATTCGTTTAGATTCTCTTGTCAACACACGTGGGTACCTATTGAGTGTCAGCACTGGGCTGGACCCTGGGATTACAGTAATGAATAAAGCCGAGTGGGCTGAACGTAAAGTGAGTGAGAAGGATGTTAAGGAAACAGGAAGGAGTCATTCAATGGTGGCTCATATTTCTTAGGGAAAGAGTAGGCACTCGTATTATTTTCAACAAATGAATGAATGAATGCATATTTACTACCTCATACCTTGGCTTATTTTCTTCCTCTCAAACTGTGGCCTTGGGCCAGCGCTCAACGTTGATTGTAATTGGCAGGGAGAGCTGCGTCTGTTAGAACTTTCTAAGATGCTTGTGAAGGCTGCATGCCCAGCCAGTGGCTCTTGAAGCCAGACCATAGTGATAAGTGTGTCCCAGGGATACAGTGTACTTAGTGCTTCCCTCTGAAAGCCACGGAGGGCAGAGAGGGGAGACCTCAAACCCGATTCTGGAAATGGAAGGGCAGTTAGACACTTTAAAGTGTTTTTTTTGTCTTTGGTCCATTAAAAAAAAATTTGCGGTGGTGTCTCTCTCTCTCTCTCCCTCTCCCCTCCCTCTCCCCTCCCTCTCCCCTCCCTCTCCCCCCCTCCCCTCCCTCTCCCCTCCCTCTCCCCCCCCCTCCCCTCCTTCTCCCCTCCCTCTCCCCTCGCCTTTTCTCTCTTACTATTGTAAGTTTTCCTTTTATATACTTCAGCTTTTGCTTGTTACTGTTGGGAGCGTTTTAAGCCCCCTCTTTCTGCATTTTTCCTCTTCCCTTTCCTTCCTGTATCTACCTCAGTTCTCCACTCCTCCCCCACCTCCCAAGGCCCAAGAACATTTAGAAGGTTCTTGAGTCAGACTGCCTAGATTGAAATCCAGGTAATGCCCCTTGCCAGCTGAGGGACATTGGCCAGGGACTTTCTAAGCCTTAGATTCCCCTTCTGTAAAATGGGCATAATAGTACCCATGTCACAGTGTATATTAAGTGCCCAATGAATATTACATATTAAAGCCCCTGGAGTATTTGGTGCCTTCTGTTTGAGACTCTCCCTTGTTTTACCTTTGGTTCAAACGTTTCCCTGTGCTCTCTCCCACCCGGCAAACCAGCCAAACCAGTTTCCTCACTCTCCCTGTTTCTGTGTTAAAGCAAACACTGCTCTGCAAACAGCAAACAGTGACTAGACCAAAGTGCCCTTTGCTAGGAAAGGAAATGCTGCGGTGTTTTCTTGCTTGCCACTGTGCAGTGTGCTTGGGAAGGGCTGGAGTGGGGTTGTCTGTGGACCTGCCCATGAATATTGTTCAGAATTGGGGTGGGAGGAGTGGGCAAGGTACAACTGGGTCCGGGTGGGGGGGTGCAGGAAATCAGGGTGACCTTGAACCTGGCAGCTTTTGCTTGGTTTTTAAACATATTTCATAATACACATGGCTTAAGGGTGCCTGTCTTTTCCCCATTGCCAAAAAACGCTCTGCCCCAGCCTCTGAGACCATGGTTTACCCACATGGCTAAGCATCAGATCACCTGGAGCACTTCAAAAACCTGAAAATTCACTGAGCTGCAGTCTCTGAAGGTGGGGTTCTGACATGGCATTTTTAAAAGCTCCCCAGGAGTCCGCTGCCACCTGATTCATCGCCCTGGACAACTCCAGTGGCGAGATCAGGAATGTTTGATGAATAAATACCCAGTGCCGGCCAGGGTGTGGGCATCTGGTTGCCCATCCTGAGGCCAAGGATCCAAGGGCACCCTTGATCAGGGAAGGATACGGCTGGTCGACCTGCCGTGCCGGTGAAGGAGAGCTCTGCGGGCGCAAATTAGAGCAGACGGGGTGGAGATGGGGGGTGCCCAGAGAAGCAGCCAGTGCTGGGGGCCCTCAGGGAGATTCCAGGAATTCTCTGATGCGCCCCCTCCCTCAGTGGCTAATTCCAATATACTGGAGAATGTCACTGGGGTGGGAAAATATTCAGAGGATGTTTTCTGAGCGAGGGGTGCTCAGTTCTACCCCCTGGATCTTGGTGAATGAGAGGACATCCTGTGCTGGGAATAGAGGAGAAAGTAGGAGCAAGTTGGGGAAGGAAAATTTGTTCTTGGTTAGGAAAGTGTTAAGTTTGAAGAACCCAGAAGTGGCATCATCTTGAGGGTATTTGGGAATCTCAGGGCTGGAGCTTGGGAGAACAGCAGGCACCAGTTTCAGTAGGAATTTGTATAGCACAGTGGTCTTTTTTCCTTAGTCTTGTGTCAATAGATGCAGAGGTTTTCCAGGGACCCCACACTGGAGGAAAACATAATGGAAGGGCTATGCTGAGAGTATTTATTTGGAGGTGGCCAACAAATAAAAATACAAGTATTTGTTTCTAACCAGTGTCAGGAGTGGGGCCTGCAAAAGTGGGTCCTCACAGACCTGACAGCTTGGTTAAGCCTCACGGTGGCCCAGGACGGAAACTGTCATTATCTCCTACAGACTCAGAAGTTGGACAACTTGTCTGAGGTCACCCAGCCAGGTAGTGGCAGAGCTGGACTTCTGTCTTCTAAAACCCGTGCCCTTTCCCACGCCCTCGACTGCCTCGTTGCCAAACTGCATCTCCAGTGAAACTAATTCACCTTTCTAAGGCGAGTTCCTCCCGCCCTTTGGAAAAGAGGTCTTTACACCTTTTGCATCTTGCTACTTTTAATTGTGTTGCTAGAATTCAGGCTTTTTTTTTTTTTTTTTGCCTCTGAAGCACCTCTTTTGTCTTTCGCCTCTGAGCCATTTTCAGCCTCTGTCCCTTTTGACTTTCACTTCCTAAAAATGCTAGGTGAACTGCACTTCTTTTACTTTCTTCTTTTCGACTTTCTGAGTCTCTGAAAATGCAATTATACTGGTATTCATGGTGGGTTGGGAGGGAACATGTCCTAAACAAACTCATGTTCCAAGTGGAACCAACTCAAGGTGTGGGCACCAGGCAGAGGTCTGGCTGTGGATCTGTCCACACTGGGAATAGACGGAGTGTGCCCAGATCCCTGTGAGCTCAGATGTTACTGCTGGGAACTTCTGGGGTCTGCCTGAAGAGTTGAACCTGTTCCCATGAGGAAAATCATAAATGGTGGCCAGCACAGGACCCCGTGGGATAACTGGCCAAGGTCTAGATAATAATTAGTGGGCTTTGTAATTAGAAGAGCTTGTAACAATCCAACAGCCTTTCA
This sequence comes from Pseudorca crassidens, assembly GCF_039906515.1. Lineage (NCBI taxonomy): Eukaryota > Metazoa > Chordata > Mammalia > Artiodactyla > Delphinidae > Pseudorca > Pseudorca crassidens. The sequence goes on from NC_090315.1 coordinate 44,874,988, forward strand.
GATTTATGATACTTGGGCAGGTTGAAGGCTAAGAAGAACACCTGTTTGTGTGGTTTGGTACTCAGACTCCCAGGAGAGTTTTCCCCAAAGACGTTTTTGAGTGTCTTCACCTCGATGTTGCAACAGCCTCCTTTCTGGTCTTCTTGCTTCCTCTGCCCCTCTACCAACAGTCTTTTCTCCACTCAGCAGTCAGTGATGGTTTTTAAAATTTAAGTTAGAAAGCATCACACCTACTCAAAATCCGCCAGTGGTTTCCCATTTCACGCAGAATGAAAGCCAATGTTTTCTATGACTTACAAGCCTTCCATGATCTGCTTCCCCGCCCACCTCCACCCCTTACCTCTTGTCCTGACTGTACTTAGAACACACCAGGCACATTTCTACCTCAGGGCCTTTGCACTGGCTATTACCTCTGTCAATAACAGTTTCCCCCTGCTACCTGCATGGCTCACTCCTTTATGTCTTAACTTCTCTGCTCAAGTGTCACCCTCTCAATGAGGTCTTTCTTGAACACCCTATTTGAGGCAGTAACCCTTTCCCCCTTCTTTGCTTTGTTTTCCTCTGTAGCTCTTTTCACCATCTAACATGTATTTCACCTGTCTATTGTCTTTCTCCTCCCACTAGAACAAAAGCTCCAAGAGGGGGACTTCCCTGGTGGTCCAGTGGTTAAGACTCCATGCTCCCATTGCAGGGGGCCCAGGTTCGATCCCTGGTCAGGGAACTAGATCCCTCATGCTGCAACTAATATCCCATGTGCCGCAACTAAGACCCAACACAGCCACATAAATAAATAAATATTAAAAACAAAAAACAAACAACAAAAAAACTCCAGGAGGCCAGGGGCTTTTGTCTTGTTGAGTTCACCGGCTGTATTGCACCTGGAACTGTTCCTGGCCCATAGTAGGTGTCAGTAACTATTTGTTGAATGAAGGAATGAGGTTTCAGAGTGTATATATAGGTCCGTACATATCTTTTGCTTTTAGAAGCTATTCCACTATGCCTTTTTCCAAAAAATAAAATGAGATCTAATTGACACATAACATAGTAGTTTCAGGTGTTGTCGTGCTTTCTGTTTTAAAGAAAAGAGGGAACTTTCTCAGTACCAGCCACAGAAAGGACACAAGGAGAAGGGGATGTTCTCAGGGCATGTGTCTCCACTTGGCACTCCCCAGTTTCTCTGAGCCCTGCACACTGCTGGTGTAACCTTACCTCATTGTCTTGTCACAAAACAGCTTGCAGTCTAGAGTGTAAAGGTCAGATGAGCCATTTCTGCCCCACACTTCTTGGTGTAAGGAAGCACCAGATCAAAATCTAAACAGAGATCTGAGCCGCCAGGGCCATCTGTTTGGTTTCCTATTGTCTGGTGACACCTTCCTTGAGCAAGGCTTCCAGATACACCCAACACCTTTCTCCTGGGTATCGGCAGCATCCTTCAGGCCCATTAATTGTTCAAGACCCAGTTTCCATTCTTCCAGTTTTTGGCAATGTGCAGGAACCTGAAGGGAGCTTGTAAAGAGATGCAAAAAACTCAACGACAATGATCTACGGCTAACTCAATCATCTCACGGCCAAGATAAAAATCTCACAGCTCCGAAATTCATCTGATCAATAAATATTCACTGAGAGAGTATTATAGGGTAGTATCTTATAAATCTTTATGTAAGATGCATCACTTCGCCTTCAGCAATATAATGCCTAATGGGCAGAGTTGCCAGATTGAACATCAAAAATATAGGATGCTTTATTTGCCTTCAAATGGTTTGTATCAATCATTGCTCAAATTAAAGTGGCCACCATCTGCAAATGGAAAAAAAAAAATACAGGATGCCCAGTTACATTTGAATTTCAGGTAAACAATGACTGATTTTTTAGTATCAGTATGTCCCATGCAATATTTGAGACATACTAAAAAAACTGTTTCATCCTCTCTTCTTATCCTAAGCAACATTGTACAGATAGTACTAGTACATACTATGTGTCCAGAACTCTTCCCAGATGCTGTCTCTCTCCCTTACACCTCACAAAACTACTGAGAATTGACAGACCTTGAGCAGCTGCGTGAGAGAGTGTAGTTCACTAGGACAGGAAGTGGGAGAGCCTGGCCGCGTGTTCAGTGGCTGTTGGACTCCAAAGTCTGTGCTCTTTACTGCAAGAAAAGCCAACTAACCAGATGGTCTGTGAGCAGCCAGCTGAAGGTGATGGATAGTTCCTGCTCTGAATGTCTCGGGGAGAGAAGTCCCTTGGGACGACGGAGGCATTTGTTTGTTCAAGGAATAAATTTGTTGGGCACCTATCTAGCACTGCACTAGGTGTTGAGGATGTAACGGGAAAAAGACAAAAGTCCCTGTCCTCTTGGACTTCCTTCCCTTCTAATTGGAGGAGATAGGAGGAGGCAATTGGATGGTGGTCTATGGAAGGGAAAGAAAACACTGCAGGAAGGGTGATAAGAATTATGTGTGTTGGGGTGGAGGGATTTGGGGGCTGGAGGGATTGGAGAGAGGTTGTCACTAAGGAGAATGACATTTGTGTAAAGACCTGAAGAAGTGAGATGCTTGATTGGTAATTAGGATTGGGCTGTTTCTTGAGAGAGCTGGACTTCCCACATTCTTTAAGTCCATATTGGTGCTATTTTAAAAAATTAATTAATTAAAAAAATTAATTTATGGCTGCGCTGGGTCTTCATAGCTGCGTGCAGGCTTTCTCTAGTTGCGGCGAGCAGGAGCTACTCTTCATTGCTGTGCATGGGCTTCTTGTTGCTGTGGCTTCTCTTGTTGCAGAGCACGGACTCCAGGCACGTGGGCTTTACTAGTTGCAGCACGCGGGCTCAGTAGTTGTGGTGCGTGAGCCCTAGAGTGTGCTGGCTTCAGTAGTTGTGGTGTACGGGCTCAGTAGTTGTGGCATGTGGGCTCAGTAGTTGTGGCTCGCGGGCTTAGTTGCTCCTTGGCACGTGGGATTTTCTCACACCAGGGATTGAACCCGTGTCCCCTGCATTGGCGGATGGATTCTTAACCACTGCACCACCAGGGAAGTCCCTTGGTGCCATTTAAAGACAATACTCTGGGCAGGCATTTTTCTAGAATAATCCTGAGAGCTAATTGTTACCACATCTCCTTTAAAGGGTATTGGATTCAAACCAGGATCCAGTGTTCTTTCCAAGCTACCCCTCCCCTTGGCCTGTTGCCCAAGAGGAGTATGGCTTTACGTCTAGTTTATGGCAGAGGGATGAGACTTCTCTGGCAGAATGTTTTTGGGGCGGCGGGGCGGAGGGGTTACATGTATACCAGTGTCCCAGGACCTGCTAGTTAGAATGAAGCCTGGTTTCAGTATGAGGATTTTCAGACAGCAAACTTCTTCCCCCACAAATTCTTCATCACAATTGTGTGGGAGTCTTTGAAAGGGAATGATTTGACCAACTTGTTTGTGGAAAAGTTGTGGATTTTCCATAGAGAACGTCATCACTTGAGTCAGCTTGGGACAATAACCTGGGCCCTATTGACAGGTGGGGCGGGGCCCTGAATCACTGCCATCCTGGTGAGGTTATCAGTATCAGAGGTTGAATGACTCCGTGACATCACCCTCTCATGGTCACAGGTACTTTAGGTGCCTGCTCTTACTCATATCCCGGGAGATACTGGCCCTAGATCTTTGCACTCTTAACAAGAAGCCTGTGGTCTTGCAGGAATGACTGGGTTCAACACCTGCTTGGTTAGGGTCATGTGGTTGGTTTCATTCCCACCCCACCTCCTGGGCTAGTAATCATGACTAAACTCTCTGGAGAAATGAGAATTTGTGGGTGTACTTCCTGCACCTTTTGCCTTTTCAAGTCTGCATTTATAAAGGAATGCTCATCTATGCCTTGCAGATGGGTGTTTCAGAGCTCGTCAGAGTCTTTGATTTTGAAACTTCCATGTAAATTGTGCTGATTTTTCTTTGGACTTTGGAAATTTTAGTTATGATTTCTCTTTCTTTCTCTCTCTCTCTCTCTTTTGTTTTTTCCCCTTGCTAATCCTCTTGCCTGAGCCGTGGGAGTACTTAAGACTTTGGGAATTAAATACCTGGGAAGGCTGTTCAGCCTAGGAAACTGTACATCACTTACCAGGTGTGAGGTTTTACTCCTAGTTTCAACAGAGATTTGATGTCAAGGTTGTGGCTTTAATCTTCAGCATTTATTTCTCTTTTAACCTGTGAAATGAAGGAATCAGCCTCCCTAAGCCTCTGAGAGTGAAGATGAATTGGGGAGAGTGGTATGAGAAACAGGTTCGCCTGGGTTCAAATCCTGACTCAACTCTTGCCTTGAGTTACTTAACCTTTCTGTGCCTCAGTCCCCTCACTTGTAAAGGGGGGATAAAATTGTAGTTCCTACTTCACAGGGTTGCGATGAAAATTCAATGAGTTAACGGACATAAAGTGCTTTCAGTGCCTGGCACATATCAAGTATTGAGTTTTTATTATTAGACGTTTCTGCTTTAGTCTTGTGTCAAGGGGTTAAAAAAAATGTGTAAATGCTAAAGAACGGAAGGAGCCAGAGAGAACTGAGGATTAGAAGGGCTGCATCCCCTTGTCACTTTGCTTCAAATGCAAATTGTTTGTCCACAGGTCAAGTGCTGCTGTCCAGGCAGGCAGACCATCACCAAGTGACTGCACTGATTGATAGTCACACCTACTTGGCTCAACTGTCCTATGAACTTGATTCTAGTATTACCTTCAGTTTACAGAGGGGGAAACTGAGACTCGGAGAGAGTTAGTGACTTGCCCAAGGCCACAAAGCTAGCAAATGGCAGGCAGGGATTTGAACCCTGTTCTGCTGACCCCAACGCTTATGCCACCACCAGTGCACCTGTACCTGGCTGGTGCTTTTCTGTGAACTCCAACTTCTCTCAGATCCCTTTCATAACCCATTGTTATTTTATATTTTTTTCCCTTTTTTTTTTTTTAACCCCACATATGTTTACTTATTTATTTTTGGCTGTGTTGGGTCTTCGTTTCTGTGCGAGGGCTTTCTCTAGTTGTGGCAAGCGGGGACCACTCTTCATCGCGGTGCGCGGGCCTCTCACTATCGCGGCCTCTCTTGTTGCGGAGCACAGGCTCCAGACGCGCAGGCTCAGTAGTTGTGGCTCATGGGCCTAGTTGCTCCGCGGCATGTGGGATCTTCCCAGACCAGGGCTCGAACCTGTGTCCCCTGCATTAGCAGGCAGATTCTCAACCACTGCGCCACCAGGGAAGCCCTCCCATATTTTTGAGTTAGGTATGTGTAGATTCTTATTGCTCCCTACCCCACCCCCTTTTTAACACACTGTTCTGCACTTATTTTCTTGGCTTGATATATCTTGGAGTTTTTGCTCATTTATAACTGCCGTATAGTGTTCTACTGTATAGTCAGTCCCCTCTTGATGGATACTGGATGTTTCTATTTTTTCACTGTTACAAGCAATGTCAAGAGCATTTTAGATGGTGTAAGCAGGAGGGCCTGTGATGTGAAGATCTCTGGCCTCTGGGATTGTTACCGATCACAGAGGACAGATTCCTCCCACGGCCAGTCCTGGGCATCGGAGAGGTGCGCGTGGTTTTCAGGGTTTCCTGATGATGCATGAAATAGGGTCAGCATTGGTATCAAATCACAGGCACCTTCTCTCACCAAAACTGATGTGTTTACTCTTTCAGGGGTCTTTGCCCAGCCTCCTGCTGTGCCAGTAATTCTGTTCTCTCCCCATGAGCCAGCATCCTTAAGCCTCCCTGGGCTGGGAGTTGGCCTTTGAGGAAGCTGAGAACCAATGAATCTGCTTTTGAATACTTGCAAAGGGTCTCCTCCACGTGGTCCCATGGAGAACGGAGTAAAAGGAAACGGGGCAGAAATTGCAGCAGGAGGGACTAGGGTAAGACTTCTGAGGTTGGTTTGAAGCACAGGGAGTGCATTTCTGGAGACTGACAGCCCTTTCCTGATTCTGACACCAAAAGCACCTGTGGTCACACCGGGAGCATCTTGCCTGCTCCACCTCACTCCCTTGCTGCTGTAGCCCTGTTCCATGCAGGGAATTCCAAGGTCTCTGTAAACCCTCATAGGCCCTCCCCCTAGAGGAAGAGTTAGAATTGCTTAGCACTAAACTCACAGCGAAAAAATATGTTTTAAAAAATCCATATGTTTTAAAAACTCCATGCTTCATCATCTTTTGTTTGTTTTCTTAGATGAGAAAGAACAGCTAGAGTTGGATTCATTCATAAAAATCCATTCTTTGGGGGCAGAATTAGAAGAGGCTTTAAGAGTCATCTAGTTTCTTAGTTTATACATGAATCGGCCAGTTCAGCGAGGTTAGGTGGCTGGACCAGAGTCACACAGCTGATAGGTGTCAGAATTAGAATAATAATAATATTGTGATTAAACAGGAACCATAATTTGATCACACCCGTTTATTGAGTACTTAAGCTATTCAGGTAGGATCTCATTATTTAATCCCTGCACCAAACTGTGAGGTAGGTGCTATGACAGTTCCATCTTCAAATAATAAAACCAAAGCCTCTGGAGGTTATTGGCTGATCCAGGGTCATGGCTGGTGACAGTGGGATGGAAAAGCCGTGCCTCCCAGCCTGGCCTGCTTTTACCCCTCCCTGAGCTCAGCAGCTCCCTTTCTGAGAATATCTGCATTCTAGAGTCTTCACTTTGGCCTAGAAAGGAACCTCTGGATCTCCCACGCAGCCCCCTAAGTCCTTTACCAGTTTTAGCCCTTTGGGTAAAAAGCTTGGAGATCCTGCCTGCTCCTTTGGAAGCACAGACTAAAGGGGACACTTTGGGCTCCGTTTAAAATCTGAACGGTGAACTGTGTCCAGAGACTAACGTTTGCAAGCAACCATTTCAGAGCTTCGTAGGTTCTTTTGAATTTTTTTCTTTTCTAAAGTGCCACGGAAAGTTTCTTCCTTTTCACTTTGGGGCTGGGGCAGGGGCACGGGGAAGAGGGTAACCCAGTTAACTTGCAGGAATGCCAGAGCTTGTTGACCTCCCTACCAAGCTGGATGTGAGGGAAAGTATTTTGTTTTTAAGAAATGTCACGATGGTAGTAATGGATTTTTTTTTTTTTTTTTAAAGAGGGAGGAGTCTTGATCCGATGGAGATACACAGGGACATATTATTTACAGATGGAAAGATAAGGGGTCTGGGATGGGGGTGTAAATGTAATAAGAGCACCGTGCGTCATGTTGTTGGTACGTGGGGCTCATCATACTATTTTCTCTACTTTGAGATATGTTTGAAATTCTCTGTTGCAAAGCTTAAACAAATCATTCAAGGAAAACCTGAATAATGATCTGTAAGTGAAAGTTCAAACACCCTCCCCTTCTCAGGTGGCCGACATGAGCGATTTGGCATGCATCCTCCCAGACATTTTTCTAAGGGTTTACAGAACGTGTGTGCCCATATTTGTGGGTTTTTGAAAAACTGGAGTTTTCCACAAATGGCAGTGTAATACGTAACCCATCTCCCGCCTCTCCTTTACGATATGCCCGGGAAAATTTTGCACGTTAGTCCATGGAGCTTTTCCCCCCTCATTCCCTCTAACTTCAGAAAGGTGTTTCTACTAGCACAGAAGCCAACCAGTTTCCCTCAGTACAGTGTTTGAGTGCCTACTGTGTCCTCTGTGTCAAGTCACGAGGTTTCTCCTGTCCCGAGGGGCTTGGAGACAGGCGAGGGGTGAGGGGTTTGGAAATGAGGGGAGGAGCATTGAAACGCTGGGATGCCAAGTTGTCAGACAATGGGCGCATTCAGAACCCAGGTGGGGGAAGACCTGTGTGGGCTGGAGCAGCTGGCGGAGCTTCTGCAGGGGCAGCTGGGGAGCCGGGTCTGGGGGGTCTGGGGTGTTGGGCGGGGATGATATGCCAGAAGCCGAGATGGGTGGGGAGGGACCTCCCGTGCAGATTCTGGGAGCCAGAAATATGACAGAGGGGATGTTTGAACGGTGACGCAGGTAGCTGAGGTGAAACTGAGCTTCCCGCCCTGGAGGCTACCAGGAGAGTGAGGGGCTACGAGGAAACCCCTTCCCGCCACCAGCACCATGGCTATTCCAGCCTGGCCTTCTGAGGCTGACAGGGCCTACCGGGGCCATAGAAGGACTGTATAATGTGTCTGCTGCTGGCTGGCTGCTGGGGCCCTGCGGGCAGAGACTCAGGCAAGCTCGGAGAACCCGGGGAACAGGAGTGGCAGGTTCTTCTCCCTCTGTCTGCCCTGGGGCCACTGGACGGAGTCAGTCCCAGGCCCTGCTGGGGCCATCTGGAGTGGCTGTGGAGAACCAGAAATGAGCTGCCCCATCCATGTGGCCCTCGGGCCAGCGTGGTCCGGCCTGGTGCTTCAGACTTGAGGCCGCCCCACCTGGCTGTCCCTCAGCCACCCCACATGCTTATCCAAAATCCACTACTCCGTCCCCATCTCAGCAAATGGCACCACCTGTTCTTTGCCATTCATTTGTTCGTTTGTTCATTCATTCATTGAATAAATAATGATAGCTATTATGTACCAAGCACCGTTCCAGGACTGAGGATGCAGGAGGGAACCAGACACATACGGATCTCTTTCCATGTGGAGTTTGTATTCTAGTGTGTTGATGGGAACAGGCAAGAAACGTAAATACGTGAAACATTTAGGGTGTTGGGTGGCGACAAATATTTAGAACGACTCTGAGTGAGGAGTTGCTGGGAAGCAGTGGGGTGGCCTGAGAGGGCCTCACTGAAGGAGACATTTGAGCAAAGATCCAAGCGAAGTGAAGGATAAGGATGTATGTGGGTAAGGGTGTTCCAGACCCAGGGAGCAGCAGGCAGAGGCCTGAGGCAGAGTGGGAGAGCCAGGAGGCCGGTGTGCAAGGGATCCGGGGCAGGGGTGATGGAGGAGGGCAGGGGTAGGGGCAGGTGGTCAGTGCAGAGGGCCTTGTCTCTTCCCTTCAGTCCAGATCCACCCCCCACGTCCTGCCAGTTCTGTCTCTTCACCACACACCTCCTCCCACCCTCATTCCGGGCAGTGGAATACTCAGTGGGTAGTTTGAGGGGGCTCCTTCCATGGGGAGGATTAGGCTGGTGGTTAATAGCTTGGACCCTGCCCTCTGGCTGCTCAGGCTCTGTAGCTGAGCACAGAGGCCTGGGGCGTCTCCCGGGCTTCTCATCGACTTGGGCCAGCGTGGCCTTGCTCACGGATTCACATTTCTAATGGTGCTGTTGGTCCCTCCCTAGAGTACCTAGGCTCTCTCCCACCTCCACCAGGACACTTTCCTGTGCTCCCTGCCTGGCTAACTCCTCTCTCAAGCCCAGCTCAGTGGATGCTTCCTCCAAGAAGCCTTCCCTGATCTTCCACTCCCAAGACCTGGGTCAGGACATTCCCCCTCCTCCCAATACCTTCTCAGGTTGGGATTCCCTCAGTTCCCTCACCAGGCTGGATGCCCTGTGAAGTGTCCTCAGCGTGGCACCTAGAAGGTAGTTGACTCTCAGTGAGTAGTTGTTCAAGGGACTCTTTGCTGTGGAGAATGAGGCTGCAGGGTCCCTGGGGATGGGGGTGACCTATCTATCTGTTGGGGACTTTGGGGTGTAGTGCATTATGATGTGGACGAGGAAGCCAGATTCCTAGATCTCTTATTTTTTCCATTGATTTTGCTCTTCCTCTTCTGAAAAACAAACCAAAAAACCCCACTTTCAGCTGAGCTTAGATGGCTACCCCTCTGGTCATCCCTTTAAACCATAATGGGAGCTTTAAAAGTTTCATCCTCCCCCTCCCACCATGACTGTTTGCTTCCTAAAGAGAAATCAGTTGTAAAAAGCAGCTTAATTTAAAGGGTTCAATTCCTGCTTTTTACGTTGAAGGGAAATTAGGGGGACAGCTGCTGCTTTTCTGAGTGCTTAGCATCAGCCAGCCACTTGAGCCCCAAACTTAACTTTCCTGCCTCTTGAGCCTGCCCTGTGCGGGGCATTCAGCCTGGACCTTGGGAAGCTGAGACTACAGGTGAAAATCCCCACCCTCTGTGCAGAATGTCCATTCTAGAAGGCGGGACGGGGTGGGGGGGGGAAAACAGACAGAATAGAATGTTAGAAGGTGGTTGGTACACCCCTGGGGAAAAAGGCCGAGTAAGCAGGGTGGGCGGGAGAGGAGTCTTGGGTGTGGGCTTGCACCTGTAATCCTGCTGTGGCCACAACCTTTTGACTCCCAGGCCCATTTCCATTGCACAGTTGAGAGGTTGGGGTTTAGAGAGGGAATGATAGCATTACCTAGGGTGCCTGGGCAGTTGAGGAAATGGCTGGGAGGGTGAGGAAAACACGGAGGAGGGGAGAGGGAACTGCCTTGGAATGTGGTCACCCTGGCTCTGCCATTTGAAATGCTGATGAGTTAATTAGCAATTGTTTACAGGCTTTCAGCCCTAGAGTGTCAACTGTCTTTCTGGGAAACTGTTCTCAGTCTTTTAAAGAGCTTCAAAACCACCTGCGGGACTAATTAAAAATGCAGACTGCTGGGTCTCACCCCCTCAGAGATTCCAATTTATAAATCTGGGTTGGATACAGGACTCTGAATTTTTAAATAAGCCCTACTCTGCTTGAGCTGGGGGGTCACAGGATTGCACTTCAGACCTGGGCTAGAGTCAGGCTCACCCACAAGACTTAAAAGAACAGACTTTGCAGGTCCTTCCCTCCAGAGGTGAAGAAGTCTAAGGGGACATGGGGGATTTTTCCCCTGAAACACACTCCCCAAGTGATTCTTGGTGGTGGTGGTGAGGGGGGTCTATAAACCCACCCAAAGCTATAGACAAGATGAGGGTGTGTGAGCATTTTTTGGCCTAGAGTCAACAGCTTTCATCATATTTTGAGACGTTCAGGTTTCCCCCAAAGAGGAGGAAATCCTCAAAAGAGGATTTTTCTGCCTTGTCTCTGTGCAGAAGAATCAGTCTGAAGTCGGAACCCGTTTCAGGTCCATTGAGGCAGGAGTGAAGGGAAATTAATTGTTGAGGGCTGCAAACTCCCCGTGTGTTCTTGGAGAAGCAAATATGTCTTGGAGAAGCAGGATGTCTGACAAACAGCAAAAACTGGTGGAGGAAGAATTCCAGTGTATTTGGAGAGGAGAGCTTGGATGGCCAAGGGGCTCGTTCTCCCTCCCTCCCTCCCTCCCTCACTATCGTGTATCCATCCGACCATCCACCCATTATTCATTCTTCCATTCGGATAGTCACTGAGCATCTGCCGTATCCACGATCTCAGCGATCCAGGCTGCCAGAGCAGGCAGGGCAGCCTGGATAGTTCAAGCTGGTGGATGACTTGACAAGTTAACTTGGTTTTGGACCGAGGTGTCACTTAACGAGTCTGCAAACACAGTTCCCTAATTTATGAGTCGCCCAGCCCAATATTAAAATGCCTCGCCAAGCCCTGCTGCTGCCCTGGCGAAGCCAGCGTGAAACTCAAGTGGAGCAGAAAACAGATCCAACACGGAAATATGGCAGCTGCAGTTTCAGGTTTAGGTTGGGCCAAAAAGGAATTTTAGGGACTTTCCTTGCTGTGGACAGGGAGTAAGGTTGCTTTTCTCTTTTTGGGGGTGGGTGGGTGGGTGTGGTTTATGATTAATCATGTGGAGTTTGATAACAGATTCAGTGACTATGTAACGCATTTCAGATATTTGAAACTAAATGCACTCCTGAAATTTTAGAGAGGGCAATTAATCATGAACCTGAGGACTATTGAGTTGTCTTTGCTTGCTATTAAACAGGCTTTCCCTAAAACAGGCGATTCATCTCCTTTTCTTTCCTTTTTTAATAAGTATTTCGGGACATGTCAAGACTTTCAGATATTTAACACTTTTTAAAGATTTATTTTACTCTAATGGGAAAATTCCCTATTGTAATTGGATCTGGTTTCTCCTTATATTTTATGCCTTTTTCTCAGCTAATCTTCCTCAATGTAAGTGTCACATAATTAAAGGGCATTATCAAGAACCCGTCAGTTATTGATACACACTTGGTATTACGTATATGAGTTCATTTAGTTTTCATACCAACGCTATTATAATTATTCCCATTTTGTGGATGAGCAGACTGAGGCTCTGCAAAATGGGATTAGTAGTACCTACTTCACAAAGTTACTGGGGAGATTAAACAAGATGAACAATATAGAGTGTCAGGCATTCACTGGGCACTCAGAAATAGTAGCAGTTTTTTACTATTGATATTTGTAAAATATAATAGCTATTTTTATTATTAACATTGATATAGCTCTTACAATATGTTGGGCATTGCCCTGAACATTTGCATTAATAATATATAATTCTCCCCATCACTCTGTGGGAGTAGTAAGTTCTAGACTCCATTTTTGGATGAGGGAATTATTTTTTTTATTTTTTGGCTGTGCCACAGCTTGCGGGATCTTAGTTCCCCCACCAGGAATTGAACCCCAGCCCTCGGCAGTGAAAGCGCAGAGTCCTAACCACTGGACCTCCAGGGAAGTGCCTTTCAAGACTTCTTTTAAGAACCTCTTGTCCCTGTTGGTCTCTTTCTTCACTTTGTTCATTTCTACCTCATTCCAGTGACGAATTTTAAAGGTGTGGGGTAGGTACCTAGATATATAATATGCCTGTCTCAGGTAGGGATAGGGAAATGGATAAAGGACAAATAAGGATAAAAGATGAGGACAGCAGGAAAGTTGAGTAGCCAAATGCTCGCCACAAATCCTCTATCCCTGCTGAAAGCAGACCATAAATTTGACTCTGAGCTTCCTACCAGTCAAAACAAAGAGTGAAATAAGATTAGTTGCATGATTGGGTTTACATGTGTTAAGCATAAATCAGTGCTTTAGCCAGGAACTTGGCTGCTCCAGAGAGCTCGTGCCCTCCTGAAATTCTGGCAACACCTCTTTTTTTTTTTAACATAAATTTATTTATTTATTTTTGGCTGTGTTGGGTCTTCCTTCGTTGCTGTGTGCGGGCTTTCTCTAGTTGTGGTGAGCGGGGGCTACTCTTTGTTGCAGTGCATGGGCTTCTCATTGTCGTGGCTTCTCTTGTTGCGGAGCACGGGCTCTAGGCACGCAGTCTTCAGTAGTTGTGGCATGTGGGCTCAGTAGTTGTGGCTTGCGGGTTCTAGAGCTCAGGCTCAGTAGTTGTGGCATATGGGTTTAGTTGCTCCGCAGCATGTGGGATCTTCCTGGGCCAGGGCTCGAACCTGTGTCCCTTGCATTGGCCATCAGATTCTTAACCACTGCGCCACCAGGGAAGCCCAACACCTCTTTATTTTGGCCGTGCTTTATTTTGGCTGCGGCGTGTGGGATCTTAGTTTCCCGACCAGGAGAACTAAGCTAAAACTTCCTGCGTCCCCTGCATTGGAAGCACAGAGTCTTAACCACTAGACCTCCAGGGAAGTCCCCTGGCAACACCTCTTATACTTCCCATTTGTACTTGTCTTTATTATACAACTAGTACACGTTTGTTGTAGGGAAACATTAGAAAATGTAGATAACTACGAAGGGAAAAAAGATATAAACTGTGCATAGTATCCCTATCTAGATAATCATCACAGGAAACATTTTGGCGTATATCCTTCTAGAAGGTTTCTGTTACTATATCTTATAGGTTGTAATATAATATAAATGCATATTGTAGCAATAATAGGTAATGATGGAGATTTTACTAATACGTATCATTCCCCAGCACTCTGCTGCCTCAGGCCATTGTGCCTGCGGTTCCCTGAGCCTGGGACATCCCTCCCCCAGGTGTCCCTGTGGCTCTGGTCCTTACTGCATTCAGGTCATTCAGGTCGCTGCTCCAATTTCACCGTCATCAGGGGCCATCTTGTATAATAGTACATGCCCATACCCTGTCACTGTACCCTCTTTCCCTGTGTGTGTGTTTTCGCCCATGGTCCTTACTAGTATTCAAATTAATATTGTACTTTATTTACTTGTCTCCCTTTCTTAGAATGTGAGCCCCTTAAGGATGAGGCTTAGCTGTTTTATATATTGCTGTACTTCTAGGGCTCAGCATACTACCGTGCACATAGTAGTTCTTCAGATATTTGAATAAGTGAATTCCCATACGTCTCTCTTATGTCTGTATTTATTACAGATATGATCTCTACCAGTAACTACTAATAAAAGCTTATATAAGTGTTTTATAGATAGAGATGTGTGTACGTGTGGGTAGTTCAAAACTGTGATCGTGCTATGCTGTGCCTACTTAACACCTGCTGGCTGCTTCCAGATTCCTGTGAGGAGTGTTTTGTGCACTTGGCTTTTTTTTGTGTGTGTGTGGTACGCAGGCCTCTCACTGTTGTGGCCTCTCCCATTGCGGAGCACGGGCTCCGGACGCGCAGGCTCAGCGGCCATGGCTCACGGGCCCAGCCGCTCCACGGCATGTGGGATCTTCCTGGACTGGGACTCAAACCCGTGTCCCCTGCATCGGCAGGCGGACTCTCAACCACTGTGCCACCAGGGAAGCCCTGCACCTGGCTTTTTTCAGGTAATAGTCCATCTTAGGGACATTTCCTCGCAATCAGTTCCATGTCCTATCTTGGTCACTATTCTGTTTTTTTCACCTCTGCCCGAGAATCATAGTTTCAGAGCTGGAAAGGCTCTTGGGGGCCATGTAGTCAAGCCCTTTCTCTGGCCTAAATGGTCAAGCTGCCTACCTGCCGGCCTGTGAGCCGTGCCCACCACTACCAGGTGTGTGTCCCGGGGAACTGCCTCCCACCCTAAAAATGTCACCTTCCTGACTCAGGCCTGCTTCCCATGGACACCACTCTGGGCTAGGCCCGCTCTGATCACATCCTCCCATGGGGCTAGAAGAACCTCAGAGGTCAGGGCTTGACCTTTTCTTTTCTATCCCCTCTTCCCCTTCACGTCCCATGCACAGTACTCTACTGTTTATAGATGAATAGCTCCACACCTGCCTTCCGTCAATCCATGTGTATTCATGGCCTGCGTGTGCCAGGTACCGGTCCCAGGACACGGGTACTGCAGAGAGGGGAACACACCAGGCCTCTGCCTTCAGGGAACTTCAGTTCTAGTGTCTAAATAGACATTAACCTGTAAATAAATAGGATTTCAGGGCATGGCACATCTATGAAGGAAATAGAGCAGGGAAATGGTGTGAGAAGTAACTGGGTGGGGAGGGGCCGCTCTAGCTAAGAGTGGTTCAGACAAGTGGTCACAGGGAAGTGTGTGTGGTGTGTAGTGGTGGGAAGGATGATGTTGTGGAAGAGCAGGAAGAGAATCCCAAGGAAAGGAAACAGCAAGGGCCAAGCGCCTGAGGCTGGAGGGTGCAGTGTGCTGGAGGACGGAGAGGCCAGCGTGGCGAGGGCCTGGTGGGTGTGGGGGTGCGGTGACAGGTGGGGGACGACACTAGAGGGGCAGGAGGAGGCCAGATCTTGTCTCTGGTCCAGACGGTCTCTTCTGAAGGACAGAGAAATGCCTGCGCATCAGCTTCCACCCAGAT
Source organism: Pseudorca crassidens (assembly GCF_039906515.1). Taxonomy (NCBI): domain Eukaryota; kingdom Metazoa; phylum Chordata; class Mammalia; order Artiodactyla; family Delphinidae; genus Pseudorca; species Pseudorca crassidens. The sequence continues at coordinate 44,890,412 of NC_090315.1, forward strand.
GAAGTGATGTGAACCAGTCCATTCGGCTGACGCATCCTTCTGGTTAATCAGGGAACCTTTGCCCTCAGCCGGAGGAGGCTCTGTCTGTTTCTTTTGGAAATGATGAGCAGGAGAGCAGACCATTAAGTTTGTTCAGTGAACATGGCTTAGCTGGTTGTGGGCTCTGTGTCAGAAGGAATTTGGGGTGGACGGTTGATAGAAATGAGTTGCTGTCCACAGTATCCTGCCTTTCAGTTCCACCTGAATCAGACCTCCCCTTGCTGCTTGTTCGTACATACGGCTCCCTGCCCCAGCATCTCATTTTTTCCTAGCTCTGAAGTAGCAGCTAACATTCATTGAACTTTCCTGCTGGGTCTGACACAGTGCTAAGGGCTTTACATGGATTAACGTGCTGAATCATCCCACCCCCTTAGGAAGTAGGGGCCATCAACATCTCTGTTCTACAGGTGAGAGAGAGGCAGGAGGTGACATTACGTGCCTGAGGTGGCGTAGTTGATAAGGGGTGAAGATTGGATTGAACTCGGGTCATCTGACCTCTCACCTGGGCTCTTAACCACTTAATACCCTACTGTGGCCCTGTATTGCCCCGTGGTGGCCAGTAGTCCTGGACTCCTTGCGCACAGGTCACTGTCTTTCACAGCTCTTATCCTCCTCTTGCCAGGCATGAAGGACAGGGCTCCATCAGCTCTCTAAAGCCCCATCTCAAATTTACAGTTTGACAATGGCTGCCCCTCCTAACCTCTTAAGAGAGGAGGATGTGTCTCTTTAATTAGTCCACTAATATAGAGAAGGATAAGTCTCTTTAACTAGTCCACTAAGATTAGTAAGCCACAGACCTCTCAAGGAAAGTTCAGTAAGTGTTTACTGAGCATCTTTTATGCACCAGGCTCTGTCTGCATTCAGAGTGAGGGACCAGCATTGACTGAGTGCTTACAGTGTGCCCAGAACTGGGCTAACCTCTCCCTGCATAAGCCTTGTGTAGACTTCACCACGCTCTGGGAGGTAGGAACCACACTTAGCTCCCCTGTAAAGTGACAGAGGCCTTCTTAAAAATCGCCACGCTATGCAAAATCACCCAGTAAAAACCAGAGCTTGGGGCTTCCCTGGTGGCGCAGTGGTTGAGAGTCCGCCTGCCGATGCAGGGGACACGGGTTCGTGTCCCGGTCCGGGAAGATCCCACATGCCGCAGAGCAGCTGGGCCCGTGAGCCATGGCCGCTGAGCCTGCGCGTCCGGAGCCTGTGCTCCACAGCGGGAGAGGCCACAACAGTGAGAGGCCTGCGTACCACAAAAAAAACCAAAAAAAAAAAACCCCAGAGCTTGTGGGGAAGTGGCTAGGGACACATCACTCAGAAACTTCATTGTGATACTTTATGTATTTATTTTGGCCGTACCATGCGGCATGAGGGACCTTAGTTCCTGGACCAGGGATCCAACCCATGCCCCCTGCAGTGGACGCTTGGACCCTTAACCACTGGACCGCCAGGGAAGTCCCCATTGTGATACACTTTAGAAAAAAAAACAGTCTGCTTATGGGTGTTAAGTCTGAAGGGTTGCATCTTGTGAGTCACTGTGGAAGGAGGATAATTTGTAAGGAAATGGAAAGTTGTAACCCCAGATGGAATGGGTGTGGCATATACCACGCCAGGAACTGAGGTAGTAGGAAGTTACGTGTGTTTTGTGCATTCCTCCGCTTGAGCTGAGCACACTTTTCTGCGTTCACGTAGTGCTTCTCGCAGACAAAATCACGCACATGAGCAAATTTGAAATTTGAGTTATGCTCAAATTGTTCTCTAATAAATCATTCATGTTGCAAAAACACTGCATTTTCAAAACCAGCATTAGAGAAGAACTGACTGTTATCTCTGTTTTGCAAGGAGGTAAACCAAGTCTTGGAAAAGTAAAGCAACTGGCCACAGGGTTATATAGCTGAGAGGTGGCACAGAGCTGAGATTTAAACTCAGGTCCGCCTCCTCACTTAACCTCTACGCCCCAGGGCTCTCCTGTCCTCATTCCTGGGAAGCAAGTTATGTTGACAGGGTTGGCCAGGAGGAGAGATTCTGGAACCTTAATAAGGAGAAAGAATGGTCTATGTGAATGGCCAGTAGTTAAGAAGATGCAGAACTGATGTTTTGAAATGTTTAGTGATGACCCAGGCAGCATGGACCCTTTGTGATCGAAGGGAACACCTGCAGTTTGGTGCTCAAGCAGGTCCCAGGGTCCTGAGCAGCAGCTAGAGGGTGGGGATGGGGGGAGCCCCCAGGAGGCTCAGGGCAGAGGCTCCACACCAACTGACAGGGGGCTCTTTCAGCTTTTGAACCATTGTCACGTCTGCGTCACTGCAGATAGCTGAATATCAATCAGTCCTGAATACATTTTCAATAAGTACATGGTCAGTTAGTTTGGTTCGTTCTTATTATAGAATCTTCGCCCACCTCCCCAGAACCTTAACTTGTTAAAAACGTTAAATATACATAAAACTTGAGAAATAGTACAGCGGACACCTGAATACCCTCATTTTATAATCAACACTGTGAGCCACTTGAAAGTATGTTACAGACATTTCACCACTAAATACTTTAGCCTGCATCTCCTGAGAGTAAGGGCGTTCTCCTTTTGAAGCATTATCACAACAAAGAAAACTTACAATATCATCTAAGCATCTACTCCAGATTCGAATATCCCCAAGTATCTCAAGAATGTCTCTTATTTATTATAGAATCTTACACGCAAGCCATTTAAAGCATTGGCTCCAGTGATCACAGCCGCCCCTGTGTACACAGCAGGGAATTGTGAGAAGAAAGGTGGCTTCTTGTCTTCCAGCCAGAGCCTGCTGGCCTCCTTTTGTTCCCCAGCTTTGGAGTAGAACTTGAAGCATCTGCTGGATGCCAGGAGGTGTGGGTTGGAAGGTTCTGTTTTTGTGTTGATAAGCACACGAGTTTCATGTAAGCTATATCCACGTACACACAGGCCACACATGGAATTCAAGTTTGTAATTTAAAAAGACTTATTATATTTCCCTCCCTTGTAATAAAGCATAGCTGGCATTTCCAGGTCTGAAGCTTGTAGGGGTAAACAGAGCTGATGGTGTCAGCAGGTTGCTTTCAAAAGGAACAAAGGGTTATGATTTAATAGACCCTGAAACTAGACTTCAGTGTCAAGATGGTATAAGCTCAGGTATAAGCATTTTCCAGTGCTCTCACTCCTGACACTTTAGCTTTACATCCCCCTTTCTACTTTTCACCTGTCTTACACAGACCCCAAAAGTGGGGGAATTTAGCAGTGAAAGTCATAAAAAGTCCCTCGATAGAGCTATTTTACATTTCTTTTTTTTTTTTTTTTAACGTTTGAAGTTTTTTTTGGCTGCGTTGGGTCTTCGTTGCTGTGCGTGGGCTTTCTCTAGTTGTGGTGAGCGGGGGCTACTCTTTGTTGTGGTGCGCAGGCTTCTCATTGTGGTGGCTTCTCTTGTTGCGGAGCACGGGCTCTAGGCACGTGGGCTTCAGTAGTTGCAGTGCGTGGGCTCTAGAGCACAGGCTCAGTAGTTGTGGCGCACGGGCTTAGTTGCTCCGCGGCATGTGGGCTCTTCCCGGACCAAGGCTCAAACCCGTGTCCTCTGCATTGGCAGGCAGATTCTTAACCACTGTGCCACCAGGGAAGTGCTTACGTTTCTTTTCATACAGTAGCAGGTAACAAGTGCAGTTCATAAACTTCTGCTCTTTTGCATAATTACGATCTCCATCTCCTGAACATGAACAGGAGACTCAGTGCTTACTTGATGCCTGATAAACACGAAGAGTTCGGTTCTAGCCCTTGTACATGGCACTCATGTTCTGTGAATTTGAATCATTCAAGCTTGAAACTGCACTGTAATATTTTGCATAATAAAGTCTCATTTTATAATCTTTTTTGTGGCTGCGCTGCACAGCTTGTGGGATCCCAGTTCCCCGAGCAGGGATTGAACCTGGGCCCCTGGCAGTGGAAGTATGGAGTCCTAACCACTGGACCACCAGGGAATTTCCTGCACAGTAAAGTCTCATTTTATATGCAACTTTTTTTTTTTTTTTTTTCCCTCCAGTACGCGGGCCTCTCACTGTTGTGGCCTCTCCCGTTGCGGAGCACAGGCTCAGCGGCCATGGCTCACAGGCCTAGCCGCTCCACAGCATGTGGGATCTTCCCAGACCGGGGCACGAACCCGTGTCCCCTGCATCGGCAGGGGGACTCTCAACCACTGCGCCACCAGGGAAGCCCTATATGCAACTTTTAAAGTATAGGAATCCTTCACATCTACTTTTAAGGGAAAACTTGGCACTTTTTGAGTTATGCATGGTTTTTAGCAAAACAACCTGTGTGTAAAATCTGAGTCCGCCAGGCATGTATGTCAGCTAGCCCGCTGGTCTCTTTCATGTACTTCCTCACTTCATCCTCACTACAGTCCTCTGATTTAGAGATTGCCGTTATACCCATCTTGTGGATGAGGAACTGGGGGAGGGTAGAAGACTTCACTTCAGCTGGAGGTCTGGGTAGTCGAGCTGAAACCTCAGTCCAGGTGTGTCTGCCTTCTGAGTTGCCACTCGTTACCATTATTCGGTCCCACATCCTGTGTTTTTGGGGTTTTTTTTAAAGGGAACTTTATTTTTGTTTATTTATGGCTGCATTGGGTCTTCGTTGCTGCACGGGCTTTCTTTAGTTGCGGCGAGCAGGGGCTGCTCTTCATTGCGGTACGTGGGTTTCCCATTGTGATGGATTCTCTTGTTGCGGAGCACGGGCTCTAGGCACACGGGCTTCAGTAGTTGTGGCACGAGGGCTCAGTAGTTGTGGCTTGCGGGCTCTAGAGCACAGGCTCAGCAGTTGTGGCGCACAGGCTTAGTTAGTTGCTCCGTGGCATGTGGGATCTTCCCGGACCAGGGCTCGAACCCGTGTCCCCTGCATTGGCAGGTGGATTCTTAACCACTGCGCCACCAGGGAAGTCCCCCACATCCTATGTTGATAGCCCTGCCTGTCATAGATGTGATGTTGGTGTATATAGTATAACTGGAGCTGCAGAATTACCCTGGGCTTATTTAGGGTGGTGTTCAGGTATGCTGATAGTGTGCTCCCTGTGCTACCTCCAGGCTTTCTCAACAAACTCTGTGCCAGAAAACAACCTGTGAAAGCACGGCGCTCCAGAGCTCTGGGGCCACAGTGCTCATGCCCAGATTCCAGGTTCAAACCAGTAACTTGCAAGCTATGTGACCTTGAGCAAGTTGCGCAACCCCCACGCCTCAATTTTCCCACCTGTCAGATGGAGAAAATAATAGTACTCAGATCATACAGTTATTGTGAAGATTCAATGTCTAGTAAAATGAGCCTGGCCACATAGTATGTGCTATAGAAAGTGTCAGTAGTAATAGTAGTAGCAGTAGTAGTAGCTGTTGTTGTTATTAGTATTAGTATTATTACTACTACTACCATCACCACCAAAGGCTTGAGCCGGGGTTGCCTTCAAAGTAGTATTTGTTAGGTGGTAATATTCTGGGGGAGGTGACATGTTTCCTCGGAAGGTCATTAGCAGGAATTCTCTGGCAGTCCATTGGTTAGGACTCTGCGCTTTCACTTCCGAGGGCACTGATTGGATCCCTGGTTGTGAAACTTAAGATCCCACAAGCTGCGTGGCACTGGCCACCCCCCCCCAAAGTCATTTTATTCAACTATACTTCAGTAAAAAATAAATTTAAAAAGACAGGTCATTAGCAAAGTCACAGTAAGATAACACTCCACACTCATTAGGATGGCTATAATTAAAAAACAGAAAATGACAGGTGTTGGCAAGGATATGGAAGAATTAGGACCCTCATACACTGCTGGTGGGAATGTTAAATTGTGCAGCCACTGTGGAAAACCGTCTGACAGTTAATCAAAAAGTTGAACATAGTTACCGTATAATCTAGCAATTCCACTTCTAGGTATATACTCAAGAGCCTGGAAAACATATGTCCACACAAATACTTGTACACAAATGTTCATTGCATTATTTGTAGTAGCCAAAAAGTGAAAACAACCCAAATGTTCATCTACCAGTAACTGGGGAAACAAGATGTGGTATATCCACACAATGGAATACTAGTCAGTCACAAAAAGGAATGAAATGCTAATACACCCTATAATATGGATGAACTTGAAAGCATCATGCTAAGTGAAAGAAGCCGGACACAAAAGGCCACATGCTGTATGATTCTATCCACATGAAATGTCCAGAAGAGGCAAATCCATAGGGATGGAAAATAGATGAGTGGTTACCAGGGGCCAGGGGAAAAGGAGAGGAATGGGAGCTGACTGCTGATGGGCACGTCTTCTTTTTGGGATGATGGAAATGTTCTAGAATTAAATAATGATGGTTGCACAACATAGGGAATAACTAAAACCCACTGAAATTGAACACTTTGAATGGGTGAATTTTATGGGAATTATATCTCAGTTTGAGAAAATGCCAAGGGGGAGAAAATAAGATCATTGGTGAAACAGAAGCTCTTTGCGGGAGGAGGGCTCCTGCTCTGAGCTGTTAGTCAACACCCTCAAGCTGCTGGGTGAATCTGCACAGCCCCTGCTATCTGAAGAAGCTTGGTTTGCAGGCTTCTCATAAACAGAAGGGATTCCAGGAAGCCATAGCCACCTACCTGCCGAAGAAAATGGATGCCCAGATAAGTTTGATGTATTGTGTAATCAAAGGGCAGGCAGGCGGGCTTTCCAGATGAGCCTAAGCTAAGGGCTTCAAAGGGTGTTTAAAAGACCAAGCTGTAGCCTGACTGGTCCAATCTCCTGCCCAGTCAGCAGAAATGGCACATTAAGAATGAGAGAGGAAAGTATTCAAGCTGGCATCAGTGGCATGTGTTTGCCCTGTTGTAAGGGGTTTAGTTACTGCACAGTTCTCCTGTGGAATTGACTGAGGAGGGAGGGTTTTTTTCCCCTTGCCTGGCGTGCCTAGCCCTAACTCCTTTATGTTAGAAAGCAGGAAGTTCTCTGGGAATTAACACCCTAATTTAAGGGTGCTCTTATTTAAGCAAATTAAGGCCTTTGGGGATGGCCAGGTGACTCCTCAGATTTTGCCAGGGCCAGCGAGCCCTGTTACCAGCCAGGGTGTTGAGCCAGCTTTATTTGCAGCTCTTAGAGCCAGTTCCTGTGCCGCTGAAATTCCCCAAAGACCTCGTCTAAATGGGCCTTTTCAGCTGTCGGCACACTGCCTGCCTGTCAGCACTTTAGCCTTCCACCTGCACTGCGGGTCTTAATGAGATGCCCAGTGGCTGTCTCGGGAACAAACTGCTCCCATCTGCAACCCGACACTCCCTTCTGGTGACTTATTGCCCGGCAAGAAAAGGCAGAGACAACCAGGGAGGAGACACACTGACAGAACAGATCAGAGGGGCAGGGCAAGGTGGAGGTTTAGGTGACAGGCTTTAGGGTTCAGCTGGCCTGACTTCAATTTCCAGCTCTGCCTGTTTGCTTGGCTGTGTTACCTTGGGCAAGTCACTTCACCTGTGTAAACCTTGTTTTAGGTTTATTTACCTGTAAAATGGGGCCACAGTACCTGCCTCCCAGGGTTGTGAGGACTGACCGAGATTCTCCATGATGCTTCTCATGCTTGATCACTTGCTGGGAACCATGAGTGTGAAATCATTAGGCTGATGTGTCATCCTAGCCTGCCTGCAAGGACTCATGAAGTTATGTGGGTATTTCTGGCTCATGAGCATCCTTTCCTCTCTTCTGTTGGGGGCTGACCACAGGTCCCTTAGTCAGCATCTAAACTGAATTGATTGAAAGCTCTCAATTCCCAGCCATTCCTGGCCCGCTACCATGGCCTCTGCAAAGTGCGTTCACCTCTGCTGGTCCATGTCTTCAGGGTTCATCTGAAGGGCCTGCTCTCTGATTGGCTTTGGAGCCATCTGGGGCCTCCTTGGGATCTGGCTGGATGTTTGAGGGAGACAAAGGTACCATTTATTCGTTCAGTAAACATTTATTGAGAACCTATTAAGTGCTCGGCAGTGCTATAGATGGGGTAGATATACAGGGGTGAACACGACATTGCGGGGGCAGGCAAAACCCCTGCCCTCATGGAACTTATGTTCTCTTGGGAGGATATACCAAGTAAAAGAAGCAGGGAAGAAGGATAAGGAGGGGGAGTGGAGGCAGTGGGATGACCTTTGAGTGAAGGAAAGGAGAGAGGGTCATCTCTGGAGGGCTGTGAGTAGAGCAGAGGCATGTCATGATCTACCCGAGATTTTAACAGGCTCACCGGGACTTCTATGCAGAGAAGCAGCTATGGGAACCTGGGCCAGAATTGGGAAGACATTAGGAGGCTACTGCAATAGTCCAGGTGTCAAGAGATGAAGTGTGTCTATGGGGAAAAATGGGTTGGGTGCTCTGCTGTGTCCATGTTCTTCTCTCATGCCCCATTTTGACCCTTCTGCCCGCCACCTGTCACATATGCTTTGTTTTTATTAGTCACAGCACTTAACTGTGCTAGCCAGAGGTTTGGAGTGATTTGTCAGCTGGTGTTCAGAGGGTTGGGGTTGGGAGGCATTGGAAGCAACCAGTCATTGTGGCCTCAGTTGAGCCCCTTCATTCCTTCCTCCTGCCTCACAGCACCTACGATGTTAAGCCCTAAGCATGTCTAGTCCAGGGCTTCTGTTTGAGGATCTCAGGCCTCTGAGAAACTATCAAAGACCACAGAGCATCTCGTAGGTCTCCACATCTTTACTCAATTCCAGGGACTCCTGCCTTCTCTGACGTCCATTTCCATACCTGGAACCTTGGCTCAAGTCAGAGGTGCTCACTGCTAAGTCCTCAGGGAGGGGGTCAGGCAGAGCAGAACAGTAATGTGGGAAACTTCCTTTCATGGCCACAGAGAGGTTTCCAGTTGCCTGCGAAGGGGCAGATGCTGCTCCTCTGGACCCAAAAGGTTGGTCAGGAGGATGGGAGCAGATTGACCTCCCCAAGTTTAGAGCCTGTCCACAGGCAAGGGGCCACTACATCCAAAAGCAGGAGTGGCAGGTCATCAGGGGTGTGGATGGGGCCAGAGGGAGGCACTTATAGGAGTTTGGTTTACTGAGTGCGCCCCAGGGTCTGCACCACCTTGATGGCCTTGTCTCTCTGGCAGGGTGACCTCAGAGACGGCTGCAGAAGTTTGTAGTTCCAAAAATCTATAATATGAACAACCACAAAGGAGGCTCTGGCTGAGTGATTGATGAGAACACTTACCTTGCCCAAAGATCCTGTGGTGTGCGGGGACCATTCTTTAGAAAGAGGAAGCTGAGACTCAAGGTTTAATTTTCCTGAAGTCACATGGCTAGAGGCATAGATGAAATTAAAATCCAGATCTATCTAGACTCCAATCTGATACACTGAACCTCAGGGCTGTACAGGGGTGACACCCGATGAAGCCATGTGTATGTGAGAGGGAACATTGGGGAGGCTGGCAGCCTCCTTCTGTGTTTGGGGTCAGCAAAGACATTTCCTTCTCCTCTCAGGTGGCCTCACTAATTCTACTCTCTACTGGCCCTTATCTTGCCCTCTGGTGCCTTTGTCACCGACCCTTCTAGAACGACTCAGCCCTGTACATCTTGAGGACCAGTCTGTCTCTTCTCCCCGTCTGTCCCTCACTCTGCAACTTACCCTCCTTGCCCCTTTGCCTCTGGACCAGTTCCATGGGTCAATGTCCCTCTTAAAGCATGACTCTTGGGGGAAAAACAAAAACAAAAACAAACAGCATTCGTCATTTAGACCATTAGATTGTAACCCTGAGAGTGTACTTAGCAAACCACAAATAGAATCGAACAGAACAGGACCAGATAGCCTCCCATATCCTGGGTGTCTTATTTCTGATAATGCAACTGAAGTCGGCATTAGGGGTTTGGGGAACCCGAGTGCAGGGCTTACCTGTTGAAGTCAGTCAACCAAACACCATCCCTCCTTCAGTTCAAAGAAAAGAAAAATGTCTGTTTATGTGAAGGTGGGAAAACAAACATGAAGCAATTCCAGTGGTACAAAGGGACATAAAAGCAAGTGCACCTCCCACTGTTTACTCACTCCACCAGCAGCTCACCTCCTGAGACAACCAGTGGTACCAGTTTCTTGCATCCTTTGGAAGATGTTCTAAGCACATTCTCCATCCCATTTTGCTTTTTGCCTTTCTTTTTAGAGACAAGTTCCTCACATATTATTACATGTAGATTTACTCGATTCTTTTTGGTGGCTACCTCGTTCTTTTAAATTTCTGCACTGTTTTCTATTCAGTGGATGCCCATTGTTTATTTCACCAGGCCTCTGTTGATGCTGTTTCTCTCTTTTGCCACTGTAGTGAGGCTCCTTGTACATCTGCCCTCGTACACAGGTGTGAGTCCATCTGTGGGCTGAGGTCCTGGAGGTGGGCTTTGCTGGATGAGGGAATAATAAGCAGGTGAAATCTATACACATGGTCAGGATGCCCTCCAAAAAAAAGTCATACTGGTTCTAGTAGCCACGCTGTTCAAGAAGGCCTTTGAGCCCCACATCTTACAGTTCAACCTCTGCGTCACGGATGAGAAAACTAACCCAGAATGAATGAAAGGGACTTGCCTGAGCCCTCGTCTTCCTGACAAACCCCAGAGAGAATCTGTCACCTGACTTGGTTCTTCTTCCTAGATCAGCTGACCAGAGCTCCCCCGTAGCACCTCTTCCTTCTCCAGTCACATGTGGGTCATCCCCCCTCTTTCCCACCACTCACATGGCCCCCTCCCTATGCATTTGGGTTGCTAGGATTCTCAGGGGGGTCGCGGTCCCTTGGGGACAAGTCCTCTGAGCATTTGCAGAAATTTATGTTTTCCTACAGAGTAAACAGTAAGCAATTGGTCCCTCTGAGGTTTTTTTCTTTGTTTTTTTTAACTTTTTGAATGGATAATATGTTCATGGCTAGAAAATCAACCAATATAAAAAATCATACAATGAAAAGTTCTACTCTCCCCCGTCCTCTTTTGGTCCAACAGCAGCACCTACCCCAGAGCTGTAATCTCAGTTATTGGTTTCTTCCAAAGTTTCTTTATGCAAATACAAGCAAAGGTGAACATGTGTTCTTATCCCCGTGCACTACTTTGCACCTTGCTTTTATCACTTTAATGTCTTAAAGTTCATTCATGCAGTGCATCAAGAGCCTTCTCATTTGTTTTACAGCCACATAGTATTTCATTGTAAGGGAATTCTATAGTTGATTTAACTAATCCTCTCTTGATGGATGCTTGGGTTGTCTCCCTCCCAATTTTTGCTACTACAAACAGTGCCTTTTTGAATAACCTTGTACATATGTCATTTTGCATGTGTGCAAGTTTCCAATTTTTGATTGGAAAATGGGATGAAGCCGGGTAGGGAAACCACAGAGTCTTGTAAGAATTGCAACCAGAAAAATAAAGCTTGAGAACCGCTGCTGGGACAGGTGCCACAGGTCCTTGTGGCAGCAAGTGTACCCCAACGTCTTACGAGAGTTACCCCGTGACTCTGGCTCTGTGCAGCACCTGCTTGTACCTGGGACCCGTGGGCCGGTGGTCTTCATGTAATTTTCTTTTCTTCTTTTGTTGTCTTGCCTACTTGGAGTTCTTGGAGTGAGCACGCCAGTCTGAGAAGCTTCTGCTTTTTCCCGGGACTCGGAGGGATGCCGGGTTGGTTGTGGGATTTCTTTCCCAGGAGCCTGTCCACGGTGGTGGGCGTGGGGCGCTGAGCGTTTACCTTTAGAGCCAGTTGAGCAGATTTATTTAGCTAACACTCTTGGAAGCAACTGCCTTTCCCATCAATGCTTATTTGTTCTTGATGATGCAAAATGATGCTAGCCTCCATCGAAAAAGAGAAAGCCTCCTCTTGTAAGCGCTCTCGGACAAGAGAGCACTTGTTTTGGAGTCATCTGCCAATGCATGTGACCTGGAGACTCTGTGGGAAATGCCTAACTTGTGCAGCCTTGGCGTCCAGCTGTTCTTTGGGTCCGTTTGAGGGGTTGTGTTCCAAATGTCAGAGGCAGAGGGCCCAAGCTTTTCCAGCACAGCCCACAGTTGGAAATGGTGCAAGCCTCATATTCGTTCTTTGTGTTGGAGAAGAGGTTTCCAGACCTTGTTCATGAGTTAATGAATGATTCAAAATTCGAAGCTCCACGCCGGCTTCCTGTGTTTCCACAGCCGGTGTCAGTGCGTTTCCGTGTCATCCAGTGCTCAGGAAATACTGCGCCCAGATTGATGCGTGCTTCTATCTAGGTTATATTCTTGTACAGAGAGTCACCCTCTGGTTTCAGCAACCTACCTTTGTGCCCAGCGTGGGTTTGTACCCATCTCACCTTGCTCTCAACTTCCCCTGGAGCCTCTCTCCTCCCTCAAGCCAGAACAGTTTTATTTATTTTTATTTATTTATTTTAATCATTTATCTATTTTAAAATTAATTTTTATTAGAGTATAGTTGCTTTATGATGTTCTGTTAGTTTCTGCTGTACAGCAAAATGAATCAGTTACACGTATATGTACATCCCCTCTTTTTTAGATTTCCTTCCCATTTAGGTCAGCAAGGCAGAACAGTTTTAGCCTAGTGGATCAACCAGCCTTGGCTGGTCCTGGGTGTGTGACTTTAACTTCAGAGACTGGCTCTCTGACCTTGAGCAAGTGACTCAAGGCTTTCTGGGCCTCAGGGGCTCATCAGGATCAAGGGGATTAAAAAAACCCCACCGGCTTCATAGCAATTTAGGAGTCAGTGTTTCTGAGGTGCTCAGCATAATGCCCGCACGTAATGACTATCATTAGATTGAATATTTACTCTTCTACTTATTGTTAATTAAGAATTATTTATGGCCTGTCTTTTCCCTCTCCACTTTTTCATAACTCTGACCTTGCGTTATTAGGTGAATGGATTGAGTCTTTTTTGAACCCTGGGACTTAGACTCATGGAGTCCTCCTCAAAGGAAAGCTTAGCAACTACTTTATTTTTTACAGATTCATTGAGATGTAATTTACATACCATACAGTTTACCCATTGCAAGCATACAGGCAGATGATTTTTATAAATGTACACAGCTGTGAGGCCGTTGCCACAACCCAGTTTTAGAATGCTTTTATCACCTCCCAAGTTCCCTTGTGCCTGTTGGCAATCAAGCCCACACCCGCCCCAGCTCCAGGCAACCACTGATCTGCTTACTGTCTCTAGTTTTCTAGAATTTTCATATAAATGGAATATGTCTTTTGTGTGCTTTTTAAAAATACCCAGGCCTGGGCCCTGCCCCAGACAAACTAAATCCTATCTCCAGGACTGATAGTCTTTTGCAGACTTTTGTCATTTTCTTTAACTTAGCATAATGCCTTTAAGGTTTATCTATGCTATTGTATTTTGTTCCCTTTAAAAAAAATTATTTATTTATTTATTTATGTATTTATTTATGTATTTATTTATGGCTGTGCTGGGTCTTTGTTGCTACGCACGGGCTTTCTCTAGTTGCGGAGAGCCGGGGCTACTCTTTATTGCAGTGTGCGGGCTTCTCATTGCGGTGGCTTCTCTTGTTGTGGAGCACGGGCTCTAGGCGCACAGGCTTCAGTAGCTGTGGCTTGCGGGTTCTAGAGCGCAGGCTTAGTAGTTGTGGTGCACAGGCTCAGTTGCTCTGTGGCATGTGGGATCTTCCCGGAACAGGGCTCAAACCCGTGTCCCTTGCATTGGCAGGTGGATTCTTAACCACTGCACCACCAGGGAAGTCCCTTTTGTTCCCTTTTATTGCTGAGTAGCTATACCATATTTTACCTATCCTAATAACTATATAGTTGGAATTTTTTTTGATGGGAAAATGGGGAGAAAGAAGAAAATTGGGAAAGAAGATCTTTAAAAGTATAGTAGTGTTCATACCCTAATTTTAGAAAAGCAGAAGATATTGTGGGGTGCAGATTAGGGGAAGTAAGCGAATCAGGAAAGGGGTGGACCAGGATCTGAAGCATTGACAGTGGCTTCTCTGTGTGGTTGGGACCATGAGTGCTTTGTGCTTTTGGCTCTTCTTTTTCTTTTTTTATTTCTCTCTTTTTTAATTTTTTGGTAATAGTTTTGAGATATAATTCACACATCACACATTATACCCATTTAAAGTGTAGGATTCAGCCAAAGCAATCTTGAGGGAAAAAAAACAGAGCTGGAGGAATCAGACTCCCTGACTTCAGACTATACTACAAAGCTACAGTAATCAAGACAATATGGTACTGGCACAAAAACAGAAATATAGATCAATGAAAAAGGATAGAAAGCCCAGAGATAAACCCATACACCTATGGTCAACTAACCTATGACAAAGGAGGCAAGGATATACAGTGGAGAAAAGACAGTCTCTTCAATAAGTGGTGCTGGGAAAACTGGACAGCTACATGGAAAAGAATGAAATTAGAACACTCCCTAACACCACGCACACAAAAAAAAACTCAAAATAGATTCAAGACCTAAATGTAAGACTGGACACTATAAAACTGCTAGAGGAAAACATAGGAAGAACACTCTTTGACATAAATCGCAGCAAGATCTTTTTTGACCCACCTCCTAGAGTGATGGAAATAAAACAAAAATAAACAAATGGGACTTAATGAAACTTAAAAGCTTTTGCACAGCAAAAGAAACTATAAACAAGACAAAAAGACAACCCTCAGAATGGGAGAAAACATTTGCAAACGAATCAACAGACAAAGGATTAATCTCCAAAATATATAAACAGCTCATGCAGCTCAGTATTAAAAAAACAACCCAATCAAAAAATGAGCAGAAGACCTGAATAGACATTTCTCCAAAGAAGACATACAGATGGCCAAGAGGCACATGAAAAGCTGCTCAACATCCCTAATTATTAGAGAAATGGAAATCAAAACTGCAATGAGGTATCACCTCACACCAGTTAGAATGGGCATCATCAGAAAATCTACAAGCAACAAATGCTGGAGAGGGTGTGGAGAAAAGGGAACCCTCTTGCACTGTTGGTGGGAACGTAAATTGATACAGCCACTATGGAGAGCAGTATGGAGGTTCCTTAAAAAACTAAAAATAGAACTACCATATGACCCAGCAATCCCACTACTGGGCATATACCCAGAGAAAACCATAATTCAAAAAGACACGTGCACGCCAGTGTTAACTGCAGCACTATTTACAATAGCCAGGTCATGGAAGCAACCTAATTGCCCATCGACAGATGAATGAATAAAGAAGATGTGGTACATATATACAATGGAATATTACTCAGCTATAAAAAGGAATGAAATTGGGTCATTTGTAGACACGTGGATGGACCTAGAGACTGTCATACAGAGTAAAGTAAGTCAGAAAGAGAAAAACAAATACCATATATTAACGCATATATGTGGAATCTAGAAAACTGGTACAGATGAACCAGTTTGCAAGGCAGAAATAGAGACACAGATGTAGAGAACAAATGTATGGACACCAAGGGGGGAAGGCAGTGTGGGGTGGTGGTGGTGGGATGAATTGGGAGATTGGGATTGGCATATATACACTAATATGTATGAAATAGATAACTAATAAGAACCTGCTGTATAAAAAAATAAAAATAAATAAAATGAGATGCCAAAACAAAAGAAAAAAGGAAAAAAAAAAGAATGCTTCTTGGTGCCACTTGTTGCCGGGCTGCATCCTCATTAAAAATAATAATAAATAAATAAATAAAAATAAGTGTAGGGTTCAATGGCTTTTCGATATATTCACAGAGTTGTGCTACCACAGACAATTTTAGAACATTTTAATCATACCAGAAAGAGATCCCTTGCCCTTACCTGCCACCCCCTGGCTCTCCCCCTTCCCACCCCCCAGCCCTAGGCAACCAAGAATCTATTTTTCAGTCATAGATTTGTCTATCCTGGATATTTCATATAAATTGAACCATACAGTACGTGGTCTTTTGTGACTGGCTTCTTTCTCTTAGCATAATGTTTTCAACGTTCATCCGTGGTGCAACTTGTAGCAGTAATTAATTTCTTTTTATTGCAGAGTAATATTCTGTTGTATGGATATACCACATTTTGTTTGTTCTTCAGTTGGACATTCGGTTTGTTTCCACTCTTTGGCTGTAATGAATAATGCTATGTCATCTGTGTTTTGTCACTTTTTTCCCTCTAATATATGCAAGGTACTGCTTTTGAAATTTGAAAGAAAAGACTAAGGTTTGGGGGAAAAAAAGATGTGGGTAACAAAAGCACCCTGATAAGAAGTGACTAAGGAATGTGATGAGTGTGTTTTTTCCTATCACGTTAGCATCCAACAGCCCACAGTAAATGGAAGTGAAATCACTGAGTGTGCTTGCATCCTACTGTAAGAGAGACAGGTGGGGAAAGAAAGAGGCCTTGAAACCCATAAGACCAGACCAGGCCGAGGAGAATCAGGACAATGCAGGGGTTCCGACTGTGGGTCTTCGGACCAGCCAGATCTGCCGGTCATTGCCGTGTGACCTTGGGAGAGTCACTTAATATCTCTGAGACTTTACTGATAAACCCGAGGGAGTGACACTTCCCTCGTTGGTTGTTATGATAAGTTATTTTGCCTCTTGCCTCTCCTAGGGAAGCCTTTGTAGGATCATTCTCCACCCACTGGGTGCTCCAAGCGCCTGGGGGAAGGTTTAAAACATACCCATGCTGGGGCTTTGCCAGCCTTGGAGAACAGTTAGCCTGAGGCATGGCCCAGGCCTGGTTATTTTTAAAAAGCTCCCCAGGAGAGTCTCTGTGCAGGGCAGGGCACATTACACTAGACCCTGGATGGAGATGAGGTTAGAGGTATTTTGGTCAAAGTGCTTTATTTCACAAGTGGACAACCGAAACCTGGAGAGCCCTTTCCGGTGCACTGGGGCCTAGGACCCAGTCCTGAAGTGAGGGGCCAGCAGGAGGGGGAGGGAGAAGGGCCCTCCCTGGCCTTGGGGAACTCACCAGAAAGGAAAAATGGGCAGTATCTGTGGTGTGGAAGGGAGGCTTTTCTTTCTAATCAATAAGCAAACAGTTCCTGGAGTTGCCCAACCTGGCCACAGGAATGTTTGCTGGGTTGCAGTCGGTGGGAATGATCAATTATCACCTTTTTTCAGGTGGGTGGGGTGTTTGTGTATTTAACACACAGCGCAGGGATAATAAAACTCTTCCAATTTAGTGTGTAAGCCAGAGGGCTTCTTGTTCTTTTTGATGAAACCAAACCAGCTTCGCTCCCTGTGACGGTGAAGAGGTCCCTGTCCACCTCTGCAGCAGGCAGGTGGTGGTATTCACTTGCTTCCCCTGCCTCCCTTTTTTAAGTGAATGGAGGTGAGGCTCCTTGGCAGTTAGCCTCCACTCTGGAAAACTGAAGCCAAGCCGTTGGTCTCGGATTTGAGCAGAGAAGCCGCCCCTTCTTCTCCAGCGGAGCCACCAGACCCCCACTGAGGCAGGAATATTGAGATTAAACAGAGTGAGGTTTTATCAGTGGGCTCATTTCTGAACCATCCAGGAGAGGCCTGGAGAGGCAAAGGATTTAAAACTGAACTCTTTTCTGGCCTTGATCTGAAGGAGGGGAAGGGGACTGGGGAGACCCTCTAGCCCTTCTAGACTGGAAGGACAGGAGCCTGCACCCCTCCCAGGCCTGAGTGGGACCCACATGCTGGTGTTACTCTCATTCCACTAGAATGTGAGCCCCAGGAGTGCAGGGATCACTACCTGTTGTGTTCACGCCTGGGTCTTCAGCACCAGAATGGGGCCCAGCACGAGAGGGTGTGCGGTGCCGAGCAGGCCACGGCACTCTGCTCCTTGCTGCCCCACGCTGCCATGTGGCTCAGTCCCTTGCCCTGGCACGCAGCCAGAAGCTGGGACCGTCTCTTCAAATGCCTCTTTTTGAGGCCTTCCCTAAATGCCCTTTATTAAATTGCCCCCTCCAGCCCTGCTGCTGCACAGAGCCTTGGAACCCCCTTACCTGCTTATTTTTCTCTGTTAACACTTTTCATTACTGACACTTAATAATTTTTTTTTTTTTTTTTGGCTGTGCCACAGGGCATGTGGGATCTTACTTCCCCAACCAGGGATCGAACCTGCACCCCTTGCACTGGAAGTGTGGAGTCTTAACCACTGGACCACCAGGGAAGTCCCTGACACTTAATAATTTATTTGTTAATTATCTCTTCCCCATTGGAATGTAAGCCCCACGAGGGCAGAACTGTGCTTTGTTCACTGCTGTATTTCCCAGGCCTTAGAATGATTCTTGGCAATGAGTAAGGGCTCTGTAAATATTTGTTGAAGAAAGAATCCTCGAATCAGTCCCTTGAAGGAAATGAGGATGTCTCCTTTTACAGAATGGGGAAAATGATGCTCAAGGGAAGTCAAAGTAACTTGCCTACAGTGGCACCTAAGAAGCGAAGCTGGGATGTGACCTTAACTCAGTATGACCCCGTTCACACAGATGTAAAACCATAAAAGTATTTGCACTGGCTGTTAACCAACTGTGGAAGTGCCATTTATGACATTTTTCATGGGGCTGATTACAATCGACATCCATGGTGTTTGCTGTCTGAGAACTAAAACAGTGCTAGCCCAAGCAGAAACACGAAATGGGAGCAAACAGGCGCTGCCGCAGTGACCCAGGCAGCATGAGTAACCTTAAGACAAAGGGGGAAGAATCCAGGGTGACGGATCACCCCTTCATCCTGTGGGCTCCCCCTTGCAGGGGCCTGGGCTAATTTGTCCTTCATCTGCAACCTCACTGTTTTCTCCGCGCACTGATGCCCCCCTCTCCACCACAGTGTTTTTTTCTGGTTTTTTTGGTTTTTTTTTTTTGCTGTATGCGGGCCTCTCACTGTTGTGGCCTCTCCCGTTGCAGAGCACAGGTTCCGGACGCGCAGGCTCAGCGGCCACGGCTCACGGGCCCAGCCGCTCCGCGGCATGTGGGATCTTCCCGGACCGGGGCATGAACCCGTGTCCCCTGCATCGGCAGGCGGGCTCCCAACCACTGCGCCACCAGGGAAGCCCCACCCCAGTGTTTTTTAATTTAGTTATTTTTATTTATTTATTTATTATTTTTGGCTGCGTTGGGTCTTCGTTGCTGCGCGTGGGCTTTCTCTAGTTGTGGTGAGCGGGGGCTACTCTTCGTTGCAGTATGTGGGCTTCTCATTGTGGCGGCTTCTCTTGTTGTGGAGCACGGGCTCTAGGCACGCGGGCTTCATTTGTTGTGGCATGTGGGCTCAGTAGTTGTGGCACGCAGGCTCTAGAACGCAGGCTCAGTAGTGTGGCGCACGGGCTTAGTTGCTCTGTGGCATGTGGGATCTTCCCGGAACAGGGCTCGAACCCGAACCCGTGTCCCCTGCATTGGCAGGCAGATTCTTAACCACTGTGCCCCCAGGGAAGCCCCACCCCAGTCTGTTTTGATGGAAACAGAAGTGGAGGAGACTTTGGTCCTTGCGTCCCACCCAGGCAGCGCCCGTTGTTGACATCTGTTTTTAGGGTGTGAGTTAAATGAAGATGTAGCCCACTTATCATTTGTTCTGGGCAAGGACATGCTGGGAGGCTGGGAGAAAGAACTCAATAAGCTTCATGAAAGTAAACTTCTCATCCCTGGGATCCCATGGGAGCTGCCGGTCTACAAGGGCAATTTGATGGGGTGCGGGTGCCCAGCTGAGGACACCCTGGGAGCACAGTGCACAGGCTCTGTGGACACACCTGCAAGTTGTGCTTGCACAATGTGATATTCTGAGCTGCTCAACTTCCCCAGAAGTGTCTGGGAGTTAAGTTGGCTGATCAGTGGAACTCTGATTTATTTCAGCTTATGTAACGTGGTGGCCTAAGGGGGAACATTCTTGAATCTAAAGTTTAAAACTTCCTCCTTTGCTTGGCTGTCTGACTGTCCTTACGTTTTTCTGAGGCCCTGGAACTGGATTTCCAAGGTGCCGCATTCATTCAGAGAGAGAGGGAGGGAGTGAGTGTGTGTCAGGGGAAGATGGGGTCAGGGAAACTTGGCTATTTTTATTCTGGTTACTCTCCACCTGTCCCATTCTGTTGTGTAAACTAACTTCCCTGTGG
This sequence comes from Pseudorca crassidens, assembly GCF_039906515.1. Lineage (NCBI taxonomy): Eukaryota > Metazoa > Chordata > Mammalia > Artiodactyla > Delphinidae > Pseudorca > Pseudorca crassidens. The sequence continues at coordinate 44,910,434 of NC_090315.1, forward strand.
CCACTCAGCTAGCAACTAGTCTCGCAAATGGTTTATCAAACCAAGAGCCAGGCTGCCTGGTGGTTAAGTCCTGATGGGGCATCAGACCACAGGCTTTGCCACTTCATAGCTGTGTGGCTTGGCCAAGTCTCTTCACTGAGGCTTCTGAGACTGCTTCCTCGTTTAGAAGCTAGGGCTGCTGGAGTCTATCCCCCAGGGCCGCCGCTGTGTCTAGTCAGGCTGTCAGGTTGTGTTACTGTCCATAATTCTCAGTAGCAAATGGACACACATAACTGGAGACTTATCAGGGCTAAGAAGATAGTCTTCCTAGTGCATCTTGAATCTCTTCAACATCCCCCGAGTGTGGACAAACGGGAGACCTCATCATCCTTTCCCTCCCATTTTTTAAACATAAAATTATTTTTCTGCTGAGCGTGGGTGCCCATTAAACTTGGAATGGTTAGTAAATTTGTGGACACCCACCAAAGGGAGACATTCTAAAATCGTCCAGTGCCATCAAAGAAAATGGAACCTAGAAAGAAATTCTCTAGGAGGTGGTACCCGTGGAGAACTGTGGCTTTGTGGCTGGAGTTACAAACACTGCTGCTTACTGGCGAGAAGGGACTCCTGCCCAGCTAGATGACACACGTCTGTCTCCTCAGGGTGCCTTTCATCCATCAACTTAGACTTCTTGTCCTTTATCTTGAGTATTTAAGTTAGAAATCAAAGCCCTTGATTTGGGGGTACACAATGGCAGTGTGGCCCCGGGACCTCCAGGAGCCTCAGAAGGCTCTCTGATCTTGCCCTCGAGGTTGTGTGTGTAATTTTCTCTTCCAACACCGAGGTCCAACGGTCCTTGAAACAAAGGTAAATGCAGTTTTCTTTGGTGTTAGCTATGGGAAATGCCTTCTGAGGAGTGGGAGACAAGCCATAAGGTACCCCTTTGTGTGTGGTGTGGGGAAAACACTGCTTTCAAGTAGTTGCTTCTAAGAGACTGGGTTATCCCACTCATTACCAGATAACTCAACTATGGTTAGCTGGCTTTGATAGCAGGCCCCGTCCTTCTATCTCCCTGAAATATATGGAGGCTTAGGAGACTGTCTTGATCCTACCCACTCACATTCCAGCTGGGTGGGGGTGGGAGAAGAAACGGGATCCTTCAAGCAGGACTGTTCGTGGCACAATGGCAATTCCAAGCAAAGAATGTTGCTGAGCGCTCAGAGCCTGCCCCAGGACCAAAGAGCTTTTCGTGGACTTGGAGTTAATTTTTCTTTGAACTTCAGTCATCTCTTGCAGAGTGAAGAAGTAGTAGATTAAAGCTACATAAAAGAGTCACAGTGCGTTAAAGATACTTTTTAAGTCGCTTAACTTTTGTCGTTTTAAAAAGTTATTTACTGTAATTGTAAAACACCACATAATACAAAAACATTTAAGGAAAGCACGTTTCAAAAAACTGCCTCCAATCGTACTTTTTTCAATCTTCCCTCCACCTCCACTCAAATTACTGCTAACCTCCTGCTGTGTAGAATTCCTGCTGTTCTAGAATGTCTTTTTTCATTTTTGTTTCTCCATAATAAGTATTCCATCCCCATTTTGCATATGGGAACAGTGGTGAGGAACACTCACTCTGGGATCCGACAGCCCGGCCCCTCCTCCCACTAACCTTTAATTCAGGGCAAAGAAAATAGGGATGGTGATGCCTATACCTAAGGGTGACTGCGGGCGGGGGATTCAATCTGAAAACTGGATTTAAAGAGCATAGGGCAAGGGTCTGGCTTGTAGAGACAGGCACGAGGAAGAATGGTTAGGCATGTGAACTCTCAGACTGCCTGGGTCCCAATCCTCGTTCTGCCACTTAACTAGCTGCCTCAGTCTCTGCATCTCTAAAAAGGGGATGCTGCTGGTAGCAACCTTGAAGTGTTCTGGGATTACACGAGTTAATATTTGTAAAGTGCTTAGAAGAGAGCCTGACACATAGTGTTGTCACTTGTTTAAATATTAAGAAAATAGTGAATAAAATGTAGTTGAAGCTGTTAGTTGAATGTGTAGTTTTTGATGGTGATAATGATGATATGGGGTTGAAAAGATCTTCCCGTTTAGAGATGGCCATTGGGTTCTTGGCTCTCGTCACTGGGATTAGGTTTCTAAACCAAGTGACCAAATAACAAGTTTAGGAAAGGACAAGCTGACTTAAAGAATACTTCATCCTTTGCTAGCTTTATTTTTGTTTAACTTTTTATTGTAGAAATGTTCAAATATACCTAATTCCCATGTACTGATCCTCTGGTTTCTACAGTTCGCCATTCTTGTTTCCTCCTACATGCTGGCATTAGTGTTCACCGTACCCTGAGATGCTGCCTAGCCCTTGCCAGGGTTGAAAGCAAGCTTCCCAGAGCCTTCCCGGAGCTGGAGATCCCCTTGGTCTTTCCTATAATTTCTAGTTTGTCAGCCCAGAGGCTCAGGTTGCACAGAAAGATAATGAGCACCTGGAAATTCAGGTTGAGCCTGCCTGTCATGGGCACACTACTTCTGTCACTTCTCAAAGGGCGGAGCTTAACCACCATTCAGACGAGATGCCCCAGAGCAGGTTAAGAGCCTTGCATTAAGTTATTTGCAAAACCATTTTCATTTTTTCAGGCCACCACCCTTGGCAAGTCCAATCATGCTTGTCCCAACTGCCCAGATTTGGGCTGGCTGGGAAAAGGAATTCAGTGTGAAAAATGAGGGCAGCTCTTGTTACCTGCTAATATGACAAGCCCCCAACACAGTCCGGTGCCCCCATTACTTCTGCTGGGGTGGGGTTGGGGGAAGGTTATTGGAAAAACATTTTGTTTTGCTAGTTTGAAAAGAAATTCCTGTTTTAGATTTAAAGGGTAGTATCTGCCCATCCTTTAAGGATTTTGTGTTTCTTCTTGCTTCTGTTGTCATTTTTTGGTTCATCTGTTCGTTTAGCAAATGCTTGTCCTCTAGCTTGTCTACTCAAATGCACAGAAATCATCCTCATCCCCTTCCACTTGCTTTGTTCTTTCACTTTCAAAATGTGATCACATTCACTGTCTTGGTTAATCCTCACAAAACCCGGAAGAGGTGGGCTCACTCAGTGGTGGAATCCTTCAGGATCCAGTAGAGAAAACTGAGGCCCAGAGAGGTTAAGCATTTTGCTTAAGGCCACTCAGTAAGAACATGGCAAGGGAATTCCCTGGTGGTCCAGTGGTTAAGACTCTGCGTTCTCACTGCTGAGGGCCCGGGTTCAATCCCTGGTTGGGGAACTAAGATCCCACAAGCTTCAGTTTCTTCATCTTCAAATTGGGGATAATCATGGTACATATCCCCTCCGGCCCCCAAACATGGTCTTACTTTCGCTGGCAAGGGTGGGGCTGTCGGTTTCAGAAAAGTTTGCAAGGGTGGCTCCTAGTGGAAGAAATGAAAACTGCAGTCTAGACATCATAACTGGCTTTAGGGCTTTCTGGCAGAGACCTGATCCTTACGCATTTTAAGGTGTCTAGCCATGCAAAATTGGCACAAAAGTAGGAATTTTTGTAAAAGATCTCTTGGACAAAATCGAACGCCCACTGGAAGAATGAGGGGGCGATTATTTGAAAGGGAGGAGAACAGGCCAACTTGAGAGTTTCCCAGAAAGAACTGTTTTATCAACTGTTCCTTCTGCCTGAAAGGCCCTTGAGCCAGGTTTCTGCAAGGCTGGCTCCTTAGGTCTCAACTAAGACGCCTCCAACTTCACAGAGGCCAGCGCTCACCATCCAGTATAAGTTACACCCTCCTCACACCTTCCTCTTCCCCTGCCACTCTTGTATCACCTTCTTTAATTCCTTTATATCTAGCATTTGTCACTACCTGAGATTTGGTTTTGTTACATGTCCATCTCTTCCACAACAGTGTAAGCTCAAGGGGAGCAGGTGCCTTGTCTATTTGTTCACAGAATTTTTTTCATCCTTAGAGCCCAGCACAGTTTCTGACAAATAGTTTGATGGAAGCCTGTTGAATGAATGAGTCTTTTAGGACTCTGATGTTTAGTGCAGACACTTTTCACCACAGCTTCTCCAGCATTGGGTATTAATACTTTTAAAGTTTTAATACTTTAATAACTATAAAACTTTAAATAGTTTTGTCTCTAAGCCACTGATCCTAAGTTCCCCCACCCAAGTAGTTCTCTTCTGTCTTTTGCATTTGTCTTGCTGTGTTGTATGTTCAGGTAGAAGAAGACTTTCCTATGAAATCTTCATTGTCTCCCTTAACTGACAGTGATGAGTTTCTCCACTGGGCCTCAGATTGCAAGCAGGCATTACCTCTCAATGCCTCGGAAAATAAGCATATAATCAGTACTTAATGAATATCACAATTATCTATGTCTTTTGTGGAAAATTGAATAAATGATTAGCCAAAGCTACGTTTGTTTTAAAATTTTTATTTAATAGTGTCTATTATGTGCCAGGCACTGTTCTGTGTATCTTTTTTTTTTCCTTTTTTTTGGCCACGTCACGTGTGTGGAGTCCTAACCACTGGATTGCCAGGGAACCCCCATGTTCTATGTATCTTAAAACAAGCCTAGTAGGTAGTTGCTATCGATGACTTCATTCTACAGATGGGTAGACTGAGGCATGGAGAGATTCAATGACTTGCCCAAGGTCACAGAGCTAATAAGCAGAGCTGGGACTTGAGCCCCACCCTTGCCAGGGAAAATAAGACCATGTTTGGGGGCGGGAGGGTAAGTACCATAATTACCCTCATTTTGAAGATGAAGGAACTGAGGCTCAGAGAAGTTAAAAAATTTGCCTAAGTCCTCACCCTTAACCATGTAGCTGTGATGCCTCCCTCTTATTATCTGCCACTGTTTACTGAAATGTAAACTGTTTATTTAAATGTAGTTAATCCACAGCATCTCACCGTACCTAGGTCTCAAACTTTTGGACTAGTTTGAGACCGTACCTAGGTCTCAAACTTTTGGTAGATATTCTATCTCAGTTATTTTTCATATCATCAAGAGCCATCTGAAGGAGAGGCCCTTTTTTGTTATTGAAAAGGAGAAGTTACTTTCTTTTCTTTTCTTTTTTTTTTAAAGGTGGAGTCTTTTTTTTTTGTTTAATAAATTTATTTATTTATTTTTGGCTGTGTTGAGTTTTCGTTTCTGTGCGCGGGCTTTCTCTAGTTGAGCGGGGGGCTACTCTTCATCGCGGTGCCCGGGCTTCTCATTGTAGTGGCTTCTCTTGTTGCGGAGTATAGGCTCTAGACGCGCAGGCTCAGTAGTTGTGCCTCACGGGCTTAGTTGCTCCGCGGCATGTGGGATCTTCCCAGACCAGGGCTCGAACCCGTGTTCCCTACATTGGCAGGCAAATTCTTAACCACTGCGCCACCAGGGAAGCCCAGAAGTTACTTTCTAGACAGCTTACTGTTTTCAGTCTCCAGGTAGATGAGAAAAGAATCGGACCACAATTAAGTCGCCCTGTAATTGTGAAGGACATAATGATGGCTTCCACTACTTTGATATCTTTGCTGTTCTGTCATCAGACTATGGTATGTTTTACTTGTGCCTGTTTTGTGTGAGTCAGGCTTTTGGTGGGTGAATGAAGTTCGATTTCTAGTGAAGGAATGCTCTTTAATCTCCTCAGTTTCCTAATCACTGTGATTTATACCCTGCAGTGAGTTTTGAAGGATGCACCGGTCTACCAAAGACAGTCTATGTTTCTGATGACACCCGATTCAAAGTGGGCACAGATGGCGTGGTTACAGTCAAACGGCCTTTACACCTTCATCATCCAGAGATGAGTTTTCTTGTCCATGCCTGGGACTCCACCCGCAGGAAGCTCTCCACCAAAGTGACCCTGAAGGCAGTAGTGCACCACCATCACCACCACCATCATCATGTACGTTGGAGTGTTTCTTAGAAGTTCACTATTATTTTAGTATGCTGCTTAATCCAGGTTTCTCTGCCTTGGCACTATTCACATTTGGGGCTGGGTAATTTCTTGCTGTGGGTGTGTCCTGTGCACTATGTGATGTTTAGCAGCATGCCTGGTCTTAACCGCTAGATGCTTGCAGCACTCTGCCAGTTGTGACAACCAAAATTGTCTCCAGACACTGCCAATGCCCCCTGGGGGTGGGCGGGGAAGGGTGCTAAATAGCCCCTAGTTGAGAACCATTGGTCTAACTGAACTAGTTCTTGCTGTGGATTTTTTGTTGTTGTTGGGTGGATGGCAAGATACACTACCTTATTTCTGCAGGTAGTGTAGAATAGGGGGTAAGGGCATGGATTCTGTCTGGGATTGGGTACCAGCCCTTCTATTTACTACCCGAGTAGACTTGGGGGAGTTATTTAATCTGTCTGTGCTTGAATTTCCTTATAAGGTAAACGGGGATAATAATGACTACATGAATTATTACATGTGAGTTGCTGGAACTATGGTAGGTGTATGATAAGTACTCAGTAATTGTTAACTGTTCTTCTCATTCCCTTCCCAGAGGAACAATGAACACGAGTTCAGTTCTCTGGTCATTTTGCTGTTCGTGTCTCTAGTGGAGAGGGCCTTGGCAAAGAAGGGGAAGAATCAGCAGGAAGCTTTTGCCTGTTTGGACTGTAATCTCCACAAGATCCTTCCCCATTGTATCTGCAGTGCCTGGCCTTTGGGCCTGGCACATACCAGGAGCCCAGTAAATATTGAGTGGACAGATGGGTGCATTGGCCACAAATGAAAGGATACATGTCTGCCCAGGTTCTTGGCAAGAATGTTTCGGGAAATTGTTAACCAAAGCCAAATGCCTTTGCCAGTTTCTAAACTGCTCCCATGGTGCTGCCTACTGAAACGTCTCTCTGGAGGGCCATTCTAGTTGTATCCCGCTATCGCGTTGGGAGCGTGGAAGTACTGTAACTGCCAAGGCCTTTCAGGCTGGCTCTTGTCTTTCTCCCTGAAGACTGTTAAGATTCTAGGAATTTAATAGTCCTGATAGATCTGATTTTTCTCCCTGGTGTAATTGGCCAGACCAGAAAAGTGGGGAACTAAATTAACATAGCTTCCTGACTTAAGTCTCCAATTAATTCCATCATTCATGTAAGTCCAGCCTGGTAAGTTCTTGCTGGGCAGCTGTGTATGGAAGCCTCTTATGATGCACAGATGTAAACAAAGTTGATTTTTCAACTTTTCCTCTTCACCTTTGCCATCTGCCTTCATGATTATGTTCAAATACGTATTATAGAAAAGCACAAATTACAGTGATTTATGTAAAATAGAGTATTTCTCTTTCAAGTTAAGGCGATTGAGTGGTAAGTTGTGGCCAGTATGGAGACTCTTGTAGTCATCAGGAGGCTAGGTTCTTTCTTTCCTTTCTGTTCTATCATCCTCAGCATATGCCTCCCATCCTCAACAATACCTCATGATCCAAGATGGCTGCTGGATCGCCATTTATCATACCTTTCCTCTGGATGGTAGGAAGTTGGAAGGGAGGAAGCCCAAAAATGTATCACTTAGTTGTCCACCTTTTAAAGAAGGCTTTGTGGAATTTTGAAGCAATGTTTCTGCTTACATCTCATTAGTTGGAACTTGGCTTCATGGTCACACCTAGCTACAAGTGTAGTACAGGAAATGTAGTTTTACTTAGGTACATTGTTGGACACAAAATTTATATATATATGGGGAGAGAGACAGAGGGAGAGAAAGAGAGATTTTTGATTTTAAATAAGAAAGAATGGATATTGAGCGGTAGGTGGCAACTCTACCACAGCTGGTTTGAGGTTGACTTTGGTTTGCCCCTAGTTCAAGGGACCCTTGTGGTGCCAGGTGGCCCTACACTGGAACGGGTGATAATCTTACCTCTCTTTTACTTCATATAAGAATAGATCCTATATATATCAAAACATCACATCGTACACCTTAAATACAAACAATTTTTATTTTGTCAGTTATACCTCAAGAAAGCTGGGGAAAAATATAAATAGATCTAACTTTCCAGTTTTGTCTCTTTGGTTGGATGGGTTTTCTTGGTCTGGTATCCTTGTTTTCTGAGGGATGGATCCCATGTTCAGTATGTTTAGACACGATTCCTTTTAATTTCACACATGAAGGGAATTCCCTGGTGGCCTAGTGGTTAGGATTCTGGACTTTCACTGCCATGGTCCTGAGTTCAATCCCTGGTCAGGGAACTGAGATCCCACAAGCCATACGGCACTGCCAAATAAATAGATAGATAGATAAATAAATAAATGTCTTTATTTAAAAAAAATAATAATTTCACACATGAAGATGTTAATGGTATGTTTTGCCAGCACAATGTTCATCATTATTTATTATCATTCTCTGAAAATATTCCATAGTCCTGATGTCAGCAAGGTGTGCTCTTTGCCTTCCTCTTCAATATGGTAAATGAATTTGCATTCATTCATCAAGGCCTGTTTTTTTTACCATGGCTGTGCAAGATGATCATTTTTAGGCTTAGAATACCGTGTTGAGAATCAGTTTAGTATTTATTCCTGTGCTCAGGTCAAATCCCAAATTCCACTTCATTAAAACCATAACTCAGTGTTTCCCAACCAATCCAACCATCATCTTCATCATTAGCATTTATTGAGCACGTACTATGTTTCAGGCAGTATTCTAAGTGCTTTACTGCAATACTAGTATCACGTTTTATCCTTCCAAAGACCCTATGAGGCAGATACTAATATAATCCTCATTTTAGACGTGAGGAAAGTGTGGGACAGAGAAGTTAAATAATCAGCTCAGGAAGGTGAGGTGTCACAGTGAGGATGCAAAGCCAGGCAGCCTGGCTCCAGAGCCTGCCCTTGGCCAGGGCAGGACTGCTTCTCTAGGAGGTTAATGCAGAGGGTGTGTGTTAAGGGGTGTGTGAGTGACTAGTATACAGAAATGCAGGATTGGGAAGGATTTTGTGATGATATCTGGTCATATTTCATGTCTGTCTTGTGCATTTTGAGTCACATTTTAAAAGCCAGGAAGCAGGGCTTGACTCTCACTTGACAGATAGGGATGGGTGACTCTGTGGAGGATGGAAAATGTAATTGTCCTGGAACCTTTACTGTGTTACTACCAATCGCTTTAGAACACTTAAAACAATTTGGAAGATCTTTCCTTCCATCTTCAGCTATCTTATTTCCCTGTGTGTGCATAAGGTTATCGCACATGAAAACTGTTCAATACAAGTCTCAAAGGGCACTTTTGGTTCCCATGCAAACAACTTCTGTTAGAACAAATGGAAACCATACAGATATACTAACACAGTGAGATTAAGGGATTAGTATTGATCACAAAGTAGTAAGTTCCCAAAACTTACTCACTTAGGCTAACTCTACTTTGGAGACCTATATCACTAGGAAAAATATAAAAGAAAAGAATATTAAAAACACCTGAATATCTAATTGTTGAATAAGCTCTGATAGTAAATCATTGGAGTATAATGTCCTATTAAAAAATGACAGGCGTGGGACTTCCCTGGTGGCGCAGTGGATAAGACTCCGTGCTCCCAATGCAGGAGGCCTGTGTTCGATCCCTGGTCAGGGAACTAGATCCCACATGCATGCCGCAACTAAGAATTCACATGCCACAGCTAAGGAGCTGGTGAGCCTCAGCTAAGGAGCTGACAAGCCGCAACTAAGGAGCCTGTGAGCCGCAACTAAGGAGCCCACCTGCAGTGACTAAGACCCGGTGCAACTAAATAAATAAATAAAATAAATACATAAATAAAATAAATATTTTTAAAAATGACAGGTGTGAGATATAGGCTTGAAATAACTCTTAAATAATGTCAAACCCTCAAACCTATCATCGTGTGTGCATAATGATTACTGAAATCTAGACACTAAGAAGGATCAAAAGAGGAAACCGTCTTTCTGATACGGTAAAGAGGTCCATTGGGTTTTGTTTTGGCTGTTTTATTTTGTTGTTAAACGAAAGCCATGCCCTGCCCTCAGAAGGCTGGAGATGCTGACTGCCTAGGTTGTTCAGCCCGTATCATCTTTCCTGAATTATCTCATTTTGTTCCTCATCTTCTTTCCTTTTAGGACTCTCCCTCTGGAACCCAGACAGAAGTGCTCACATTTCCCAGCTCCCACCATGGTCTCAGGAGACAGAAGAGAGACTGGGTTATTCCTCCTATCAGCTGCCCAGAAAATGAGAAAGGCCCGTTTCCTAAGGCTCTGGTTCAGGTACAGAAGGAAGTTCTCTATTTCTCTGGGAGGAATTTGGCAGAGAAGGACCAAGGAGAGAAAGGGAAAAGAGCCAATGTCAGAATCCTTCCTTGCTAATTCATTTCTTTCTGTTTTGTCTTCAGATCAAATCTAACAGGGAAAAAGAAACCAAAGTTTTCTACAGCATCACTGGCCAAGGAGCCGACGCACCCCCTCTTCATGTGTTTATTATTGAAAGAGAAACAGGATGGCTAAAGGTTACGGAGCCTCTGGATAGAGAACATATTGCCAAGTACATTGTGAGTGTCTCTTAAAAGCACTTAATGATGGGGTTACATCCTTTCAAAATTTTTTTGGTCAACTCACGCTGATCATAGATCAGATGTTCTGGACATTTGAAGAGCTTAACTTGATACCTTTAGACCTGTTGATAAGGAGAAATGACAGGAGAACCTGGAAAAATTGGGGGCTGTTCATGTTTTCCTTGTTAGGAATAAAGTGGGGAGAGTCCTGGGGCATCAGACATGATCTTAGACCCAAGATGTCAACCTGTTTGTGGGACTCAAAGTCCCTGACACATAGGCAGAGGCTGGTGTTGATGTTGGGGAACAAAAACTATTTCTGGGCCTTGAGAGCAGTGTGAGCTTAGGGAAGCTGGGAGGTAATGCTTTGATGCCAAACACAGGGAAGTCTGGGGGGAACGCTAGACTCGAGCAGCCAGAGCAAATTCGACCCTGCTTGGAACCAGTCAGAGTGTTTTAGGCTTCCACCTTTATCTCCTAGGCCCGGCCCCCAGCCCTTATGTGGGAAATGGGGCTCTGAGCTGGTGGATGTGTTCTCCAGCCCATGGTCTCACAGGTCATGGTCTTAACCAGTGTCATGACCTCACTGAAGCAGCAGCACGTGTGTGGGGGATGTTCTGTGCTTGGGGCGGGGCAGGGGGGGGGTCCATGCATACTTGAGTGGGAGGGAGTGGGGGCCGGGTGGAGCCCACTCTGCTCTGGTTGGAACACTTCTCCCACCTTGTCTTCCCGAGTAACCCTCACCTGGCTCTTGCAGCTCTTCTCTCATGCTGTGTCTTCAGACGGGCAAGCAATCGAGGAGCCGATGGAGATTGTGATCACCGTGACCGATCAGAATGACAACAAGCCTGAGTTCACCCAGGAGGTCTTCAAAGGGTCTGTCATGGAGGGCGCTCTTCCAGGTACGTCCAGCAACGAGGAGATCAACACCCATCAAGACACTTAGATGCTTTGCACCCCCAAGTGTTGGGGCTGGCGTTTGGGGTCAGACCCTTCATATGCACAGAACTTCTTTGGAAGACACTGTTTGTGTGTAAAACATCCTACCTATAGAAATATGTATAAAATGTTTAAGCCCAGTTTAAGAAAAGAGCAGTTTAAGAACAACCTTCCCTGATTAAGTAACAGATCCTTGTTAGTAGTTTACAGACCCTGTACAATCCTTCCTGATCACATTTTTTCCCTCCTCCGTAAAGACAGCCACCACCCTGACTTTTGTGATAATCATTCCCTTGCTTTCTTTTATCTTTTACCACGTGTGTACTTACAGTTTTGCCTACTTTTCTACTTGGTGACAAACTGTTTTTCCAAGGTGGCTGAACCAATTTATACTCCCACCAGCAATATATATCATGGAATTGTTTGACTTCTTTTTGGCCAATCTGTGGAGTGTGTAGTTATAGCTCAGCATAACTTAAAATGGAATTTCTCTGATTATTAATGGACTAAATAAGCATCTTATCATATGTTTGCTGACCAGCTGGGTTTCTTTACAACTTGTCTATTCAAGTCTTTTGCCCTTTTTGTCTCTTGGGCTGTTTGTCTTTTGCCTATTGATTTTTCTTTTTTTTTAAATGACAAATTTTATTCCAAAAGGGCTCCAGTAGTCCCAGAGACATTGATGTAGAGTTTGAATAGTGTTTCAGGTAAAGTGAAAATGGATAAAAGCAATATTTCTAGTTAATATATTTTTAGATAATGTGATTTTAAATGTTTCAGTTAAAATGTAATAAATATTAATGAACTTATTTGCAAAACAGAAACAGACCCACAGACAGAAAACAAACCTATGGTTACCAAAGGGGAGGGGAGAGGGGGATAAATGAGATAGACAACAAGGTCCTGCTGTATAGCACAGGGTACTTTACTCAACATCTTGTAATAAACTATAATGAAAAAGAAAAAATGTAATAAATATTAAAAATAGATGTTTTAGGGCTTCCCTGGTGGAGCAGTGGTTGGGAATTCGCCTGCCAGTGCAGGGGACACGGGTTCAAGCCCTGGTCTGGGAAGATCCCACATGCCGTGAGCAACTAAGCCGGTGCTCTACAACTGCTGAGCCTGCTCTCTAGAGCCCGCGTGCCACAATTACTGAACCCGCAGGCTGCAATTACTGAGCCCGCACGCCCGGAGGCTGTGCTCTGCAACAAGAGAAGCCACCACGAGATGCCCGTGCACCACAAGGAAGACTCGACAAAGCCAAAAATAAATAAATAAAAGAAATAAATTTATTAAAAAAAAACAGATGTTTTAGTATTTTATCTATTTTGACAGGTTTATACAGAATTATAGGGGAGTTTTTTTGTTTGTTTGTTTTGTTTTTAAAGGAGAACCACTTTATTTTGAGTAGTAAATGAAACTCCATTTATAACATAATAAACAAACGTTCCATCAATTTCTTCACGGTTAGTCCAAAGAACAACTGCTTTAATTAGAATTTACATTTCACCTTAAATATTCTAAAATCCATCCATGTCAACTTTGGAGTTTTAATCTTGCCTGATACTATGAAATAGGGCAAACCTTGATTGATGGTCAAATTCTTAATTTTTGCTGTTCAGCCACTTTTCTTGCTCTTGCTCTCTGATTCCGTACATTCCAGAGTGTTCAGTGGACTTGCAATAAACTTCCAAGATGAAGGAGAATTTCTTGCTCATTGTTTGCCTGAACTCTTGACTTGTATTCATCTTTCTGAACAAAAATATGCTCCAAAAATGCCCACAAGTTCAGCTACTAAAACTCCTTTAAAGATCTGCTTTGCCAGTGGATCCATAGTACGGGCTATCCTGAGGCACGTACTTGTGGGGCTGCGCATGCCTGCCTATTGATTCTTTTTTTAAATTTATTTTTGGCCACGTTGGGTCTTTGTTGCTGCGCATGGGCTTTCTCTAGTTTTGGTGAGCAGGGGCTACTCTTCGTTGCGGTGCGCAGACTTCTTATTGCGGTGCGCAGACTTCTCATTGCGGTGGCTTCTCTTGTTGCGGAGCAGAGGCTCTAGGTGCATGGGCTTCAGTAGTTGCGGTGTGTGTGCTCAGTAGTTGTGGCTCGCGGGCTCTAGAGCGCAGGCTCAGTAGTTGTGGCACACGGGCTTGGTTGTTCTGCAGCATGTGGGATCTTCCCGCAGCAGGGATCGAACCTGTGTCTCCTGCATTGGCAGGCGGATTCCCAACCACTGCACTACCAGGGAAGTCCCTGCCTATTGATTCTTTTTTTTTTTTTTTTTCCCTGCCTATTGATTCTTGAAGAATTGTTTAGGGATTCTGTGAACTAGTACTTTGTCTGTCACAAGTATTGTAAATATTTCCTTCTACCTTGAAGGCAACAGTCTCAAATGACCATTCTCTCAGGTGGAGCTGTGGCTAAGAAGCCAATTATAGAAATTTCTGGTATTTTTCCTGTTTTATACACTATTCACTCAGTGTAAGAGACATAGCAAAGATGTTTTAGCTTAAGGTTATTTATTCCCCATACTCCTCACCCACCCTCCCCACCCAAAATATCCTCTGGAAAAACTGGGTTCTGGGAACACTTGCTCATTTGGTGGAATGCGTTCTTCCTCCCCTAGCGCTTTAGTCAGAATTTTGGAAATTAAAGTGTAGCTTGACTAAATCTTCTCCTTTGCTTCCAGGGACCTCTGTGATGGAGGTCTCGGCCACAGACGCAGACGATGATGTGAACACCTACAACGCTGCCATTGCTTACACCATCCTCAGCCAAGAGCCTATGCTGCCGCACAACAAAATGTTCACCATCAACAAGGACACGGGTGTCATCAGTGTGCTCACCACCGGGCTGGACCGGGAGGTCAGGGGTCAAGAGGATCCAGAGGGTATTGAGGGCAAATAGCTCGATCGTCTGGATGATGTAAAACTCTGCCGAGGCCAGTTGCTGCTTAGTATGGTGATGGTTCTGAGCTTTGTATCTAAACATTTGTCCAGAGGTTTGGGGCCAGGCAGGCAGGCAGGTTGGCATTTAAGCAGATGAGAAAATAATCTGTTTCTATGTGATGGGCTGGGCTGTGCCTGATGTGGCTGTCAGTCCTGACTCAGGTGTGTTTGATCTCTACAGAGTTTTCCCATGTATACCCTGGTGGTTCAAGCTGCAGACCTGCAAGGTGAAGGCTTAAGCACGACCGCAACAGCTGTGATCACAGTCAATGACACCAATGATAACCCTCCCATCTTCGACCCAACTACGGTAATAACCCTGCAACTCCTTAGAGAGTCTCCAAAGGTCCTTGGTTGTTTCCCAGTATCTCATGGGTGAACCCTTTGGAAACGTTTTCCAGACTAGTAAACTTGAAGCTAAAAAGCAAGCAGGTCGGGATGTCAGTTGTCTCTGCCCTCCTCAGCCTGGGACCTATTGACACAGGTTTCTGAAGTTGCAAAAAACACCTATTTTTAGGTTTTTTTTTTAAGGAACTTCCATATAAAGATGTTAAAAAAAATAAAAATAAGGAAAAAAAAAGCACCTATTTACTGCATGTCCTCATCTTGGTAGCAGATCTTACCAGGTTTTAGTTATTCATTGAACAAATATTCTCTGGGTTTATACCAGACACTGTCTTAGACACTGGGGATATTATCACAAACAAGGCAGACGACACTTCTATTCTTGTGGAGTTTATAGTCTAGCTAGGGTGATGTTATACAACTTATACCGATTATCGTGTATAATTATATTAAATGCAGTCAAGGAGAAGGTACTGAGAGCTGTGTGAAAGAACCTGAAACCTTATTGTGTTACCTAGAAATCAGCTTAATGGTTAGTAACAGAGATTTGACTCTTGTGGTTTAAACAAACAGGGTTGACTTTTTCTCTTGTGTCACTAACGGTCCAGAGGTAGATAGTCCACTCAGTCAGTAGAAACCAAGCCTCCTTTATCTGCTTTCCCACCATCCTTGGTACATGGATTCTATCCCCATTGTCACCTTGTGGCCCAAGATGACAGCTGGAGCTCCAGCCACATCTGTGCTTCGTTCAAGAAGGCGGCAAAGGCGAGGGGGCATAAGGTCTTGATGTCAAGTCAAGTTTTCTTATTTCTGTGAAGACCCATCCCACAAGTTTCATTTACTAGCAACTGCTGTCTGCAAGGAAGACTGGAAATACAGTATTTTCTCTGGGCACGTCGCTGCCGTCAACCACGTAGTTAGTGAAGAAGAGGAGAGTGGATATTCAGTAGACAATTAACGGTGTCTGCCACTTTAACCTAGCCACTGTGAGTACAGGAGGCTTAAGAAAGACAGATTAATGCCCCGCATCAAAAGGAAGCTTGATGAATAGCAAGAACTGAAAAACAGTCAGTGTAATGAACCAAATGAGACCAGGTCCTACAGGACCTTGTGGACTGAATTTAGAATTTCAGAATTGATCCTGAGTGCAGTGGGTTGTTATCAAAGGGTTTTAAGTAGAAGACTGTAATGACCAGACATTTATGAAAATTACTGGTACCACTGAGAATGATGGGGAAGACGGGAACGGGGGATAAGCTACAGTGTCAGCAGTTGGGCCAGAGTACGCTGAGAGGCGCGGACAGCCAGGGCCTTGGCTCCTTCAGGTACTCACAGGGTCCCTGAGTGCTGGCTGCTCCACCAACAGGAAATAAGGGCCATGCTGGTAGGGTGGGCACTTCTTCAAAGACTCATCAAAGCTTGGGCTCAAGAAAGGACTCCTTTAGCCCCCTGAACCCTGGCTCCACTGCTGGGTCTGAGTATGTCCTAAGTGACACATCCTTTTCTTTGCTCTGCAGTACGAGGGGTCGGTGCCTGAGAACGAGGCTAACGTGGTCATCGCCACACTCACAGTGACTGATGCCGATGTCCCCAATACCCCAGCGTGGGAGGCCGTTTACACAATATTAAACGATAACGAGAAGCAGTTTGTTGTCATCACAGACCCAGAAACCAATGAAGGCATTTTGAAGACAGCTAAGGTTTGTATCGTTCCTGGCAAGATGCAGAAATTGACAACGCAGCCAGAGGCCCTTGTCCCCTGGTGTCTTCTCTGAAGTAGATTAGTGTGGCCTTCGTGGGGTGGGGGAGGGCAGCTCTCCCAGATTCTGGTGGGGTTTGCAGTGACTCTTCAGGCTCATGTGAGAAATCAGGAAGCTCCCACACCACACCCTACCATCTGTTTTATTTTTATTATTATTATTTTTTATAAATTTATTTTAGGCTGCGTTGGGTCTTCGGTGCTGCGCGCAGGCTTTCTCTAGATGCGGCAGGCAGGGGCTACTCTTCGTTGCAGTGCGCGGGCTTCTCACTGCGGTGGCTTCTCTTGTTGAGGAGCACGGGCTCCAGGTGCACGGGCTTCAGTAGTTGTGGCGCACGGACTTAGTTGCTCCGCGGCATGTGGGATCTTCCCGGGACAGGGCTCGAACCCGTGTCCCCGGCATTGGCAGGCGGATTCTTAATCACTGCACCACCAGGGAAGTCTGTACCATCTGTTTTAATATGTTCTTTCTCTGAAACATTTGCCCACCCCGCCATATCCATTTTGCAAATGAGAAGAAAAATGGTTTATGGTCTCTGCTATTTTGCTGGATGATTTTAGAAGAAGGGCAAATAAGCCTGTGAAAGATGTCTAGGAGACATGAACAGTAAGAAGTTGAGTGATTTCCTTGTTGAAGTTAGTCAAAGAGTTAATGAACGGATCCCTAACTTAGCGCCAGAGGTTTGACTTCCCCTTGAGCAAGTGAGCAGACCCTTCATTTCTGGATCACTTAGTACGTCATCTTAACTCCCACTGAACATTTCTTTGTTTAAATTTACTTACTTAATTTATTTTTTTTTTGGTTGAGATGGGTCTTCTTTGCTGCGTGTGGGCTTTCTCTAGTTGGCGGTGAGCGGAGGCTCCTCTTTGTTGCGGTGTGCAGGCTTCTCATCGCGGTGGCTTCTCCTGTTGCAGAGCACAGGCTCTAGGCGCACGGGCTTCAGTAGTTGTGGCACGTGGGCTCAGTAGTTGTGGCTCGCGGGCTCTAGAGTGCAGGCTCAGTAGTTGTGGTGCACGGGCTTAGTTGCTCCGTGGCATGTGAGATCTTCCCAGCCCAGGGCTCGAACCCGTGTCCCCTGCATTGGCAGGCAGATTCTTAACCACTGCACCGCCAGGGAAGTCTTCCCACTAAGCATTTGATGTCAGCGTTTTCTGTTATTATTCTATCACCAAAAGAAAAAAGGTATTAATTTGAGTTCCCGCCATACGAAAGGTCCTTCATAAAAGCTCCAGTTGATCCCTTACAGTGCCTCTGTGAGATAGTTCCTTTTCCTACTTATTTAGGTGTGGAAACAGACCCAGAGGTTCTATTGCCCAAATCACACAGCTAGGAAATGGCCAGGCCGGGATTTGAGCTCACTGCCGACTGATTCTGAACTTCATGTTCTTGCCACTAAACTTACTGGGGTTAGGGAGGTGGACAGGCAGGGTTGTTTGTCCATTTGCTGTCACATGGGCTGCATGTCAGCATAGGATGTGAACATTCTTATTGGTCTCAGGTAAATAAATGACTTAATGTGCTACATTTGTTAATAGAGGCTTGCCACTTGAGATTTCATGTAGCTCATCTTTATTCTCTACTGGGGTTCTCAACATGAATCTGGTTGCATGTTAGTCATTGGGAACTTTTTAAAAAATATTGATGTCCAGACCCCAACCTCAGAGATTCCTATTCGCTGGCTCTGGGGTTAGGGTCCAGGCATGTGTTTTCTTCAAAAGTTCTCAAGTGAGTTCTTCTTAATGCAGCCAGATGTGAGAACCACTGATATATTGCTAACCAAAAAACAATAGTTAAGGATTTAATGGGGTTTTTTTCTAACATAAAATGTATTTTTTCTGCTCTTTAGGGCTTGGATTTTGAGGCCAAGCAGCAGTACATCCTGTATGTGGCAGTGACTAATGTGGCCCCCTTTGAGGTCACTCTCTCCACTTCCACAGCCACCGTCACCGTGGACGTGATGGATGTGAATGAAGCCCCCATCTTCATGCCTCCTCAGAAGAAAGTGACAGTGCCCGAGGACTTCGGCTTGGGCCTGGAGATCACATCCTACACCGCCCAGGAGCCAGACAGATTTATGGAACAGAAGATCACGTAAGTGTGAGGGGTTTTCCACTTACTGACAGCAACTAGCTGTGTGCATACGTGTATGTATAAAATATTTTGTTCATGGCATTTTTATCATCGTTGGTCTGTGGAAGATCCTTCTCTTGTTTGGCTTATTTATATTTTTATCCCCATTCCCCACACCTTGTCCATTCCGTCCATGGTCAGCCATTGTCGGTTTACTGTGCTTCCTCTTTTTGAATTCACTTAGTGTAGTAGGAATGTGGTTTTAATTTACATACACGGTATTGTGTTATAAGTAGCTTACTGTTTCTTTTTTTGTTTTGTAAACTTGAAGGCACTTCTGTAATGTAAATGACAGCCACAGATGCTGAAAACACACATACAAACCAACCAACAGCAACACCACTGTGGCCACGTATGATAAAGGATGTTCTTATTCTTTTGAGAGCTAGGTCTGATGACATACTTGGTGTTCAGGTGTGACAATGGTGGAAACTCAAAGGGAAGACTGTTAAGCACAAACCCAAGCATGGCACATCTGCGTCTTTTTAGTAATAGCATGATTTCCAGAGATAACAAAGGCCTCGGTCACTTCCTCTTCTCAGAGAGAGATTCATACCTGTTAATATTTACTTTAGAGGAAACTATTAGAATGCTCTGAACTATTTAGAAAAAAGGTTATGCAAATCCAGTGTAGAGTCCCACTTGGTAATAAATTGAGCATGTTCTTGTTTGGAGGGGGAGGTGTTTGTGTTTTAGTATCAGTGCCTGTGACTTATTAAATGTAAAACAAACATGAAGTTTAAGTGCAGCTTCAATTTCTGAGTTATTCTGGGAAGTACTAATTCTATCCTGATTGGAAGGGCTCATAAATAGCTTTAAACTGTGCATGTGCGCCATACGGATAAAAAGGATCAAGGTAGTGGTATTAATGGCTGCTAGAATCATTAGATCAAGGATGATGAGGAATTTTTAAACGGAGGAACCAAGCTGGGACCATCCAAACCTTCTGATAGATTTTAACATCTGCTGGAAGAGCAAGGACAGCCCAACATGAAGTGCCACTCGAAGTGATTCAACAGCATGTACACAGTGCCACTTAAATGTTATATTTGGGGGAGAAAAGAAGGGTTGAAACAGAATCTAATCAAACCTTAGGATTTGATTTTTTTTTTTTTTGCTGTACACGGACCTCTCACTGTTGTGGCCTGTCCCGCTGCGGAGCACAGGCTCCGGACGCGCAGGCTCAGCAGCCATGGCTCACGGGCCCAGCCGCTCCGCGGCATGTGGGATCTTCCCGGACAGGAGCACGAACCCGTGTCCCCTGCATTGGCAGGCGGACTCTCAAGCACTGCGCCACCAGGGAAGCCCTAGGATTTGATTTTGATGCAGTACAGAGAATGAAGAAGTTAAATGCCATGAGGAAGCAGTCAGCCAAATGCAGAATATGGGAGCTCTATGTCAAATGACCCAGTTTCTTTAGCAAATAATGACAGAAGGGTGGGGGTGACTGCTTAGATTAAGGATGTTGATTAAGAGAGGAATCAACCAATTGTAATGTGTAGACTATGCTTAAAGATGGATTCAAACAATCCAACTATAAAAGACACCCTTGAGGCAAATAGAGAAACTTGCACATAGACCTGACACTAAGTAATTATTATTTTTGCTAGGTGTGTTAGTGGCATGGTGATATTGTAGGATTTTTTGTTTTGTGATTAAAGCCTTGGGTTGTATGGTTTCCAGCTTCTGTTGATAGCTCAGCTTGTAGTAATGAAATAGGTAGTTCAAAGCATCTATTTGGGGAAGTTCAAGGACCAAGTCTAAATAGTGTTTGCAGAGACCCTTACCCCTGGAATAAAGACCACTCGATATATGTAGTTCATTGCTTTGCACTTCTAAGGACGTGAGGATAAGCCTACAGGTATCCAGGACCCTTTCCTCCTTCGATTTCTTTATTTCCCTTTCTGAGCCTTTCAATGACCTCGATAGATAACTGGGCAGTATATCTCTGTTTTTCATGCTTACGTTTCTTCTGTTTCTGGTATTCCTAATAAGGTGTGGCTTAACAGGGTTCTCTTGGCATTTTGAATAATTTTTTGTGGGGTGGCTGTGTACGACCAGAAGGAGCTTTACCGTCCCTGGCACCTCCCGTTAAATGCCAGTAGTGCAGCATACTCCCAAGTCACCGTGTCAACCCAAATCTCCAGATGCTCATGGCGGGGGTGTTGGGTGCCATACTGTGACCATTTGAGAACTGCTGTACGCTTTAGGGGGGTTAGTCTGAGAGGAACTAAAGAAATCTGACATCTAAATGCCATGCCTGATCCTGGATTGCCTTCTGGATTGGATTGGGGCAGGGGCGTGGGGAGGGGGGGTACAGTTTGGGGGAAATCCACAGTTTGAATGTGTACCATGTATGAAGTGGTAGTACCATATCAAAGTTATATTTCCTGAAATTGAAAATCAAATAGTGGTTATGTAAGAGAATGCCTCTGTTCTTAGGAGAAGGCACACTGACATTTTCATGAGTAAAGGAACATCATGTCTGCGACTTACTCTCAAATGGTTCAGCAAAACAAGAAATTATGTATATGTGTGCATCAACTTTTGTAATATAGCAAAATATCGACAGTGGATGGATCTAGGTGAAGGGTACATGGACGGTCATCAAACCGTTCTGGCAAAATTTCTGTAGGAGTCATTATTTTTTTATTACTATTATTTTTAGGAGTCATTATTTTTTTGAAATAAGGAAGTTAGAAGTATCTATCAGCAAAGAGGAACCTTAACCTTCTTCAGCTACCTACCGTTCGCTGTTCCCGTTCTAAATCAGAGCTTGTGTCTTTCCAGGTATCGGATTTGGAGGGATGCTGCCAACTGGCTGGAGATTAATCCGGACACGGGTGCCATTTCCACTCGGGCTGAGTTGGACAGAGAGAACGTCGAGCATGTGAAGAACAGCACGTACACGGCCCTCATTATAGCCACTGACGATGGTGAGGATGCCCTTACCATTTGGTTTTTGCTGCTTCACCCTCCTGACCAGCTCACTGCCTTGCCCCTATCCTTTAAGAGGCATGAATTCTTCCATTCTCTTTCATTATTCAACAAAGCGTTCTCAAAGCATTGTCCAAAATGCAGAGTTTAGGCCAAGCAGAAGTTCCTTTTTAACGCTCCCTCTGTACCTGAGCCCCATGGGAGCCAGACTGCCTGGGTTTAGATCCTAGGACCAAAGCTTAATACCTGTGTGAACTTGGACTTATTACCTAATTTTTAGGTCCCTCAGTTCCTTTATACAGCAAAATGGTAATAGCCCATCTAGGTTAAATGAGTTAATTTATGTAAAAGTGCTTGGAAGAGTGCCTGCTATCTAGTCTGTGCTCTGTAAGGACTGTTATTATCTTTATCATCATCATCATTATTAGTGAAGTGTGGCTCCTTCCAGACTGTTTCTGTGTATTCGAATACATTTATAAACATATAGAAATATGGTTTATTATAAAGCCACTATCTGGTTTATAGCCTATTTTTGTTTTTAGTATAAAAACCATTGTCTTATGCATGTTTAATTTTTTTTTCTTGAACATATGTCTGGAAGACACAGAGATCTATCTTGGCACATTATAGATCTACCTCTTTTCAATTAAATGATGTTTTCTGCATATTGCATAATTTAACCATTCACACATTAAATAACACCGGGATTATTTCCAGTTCTCCATTATTTTTGTGAGTGATAGGTAGACATCGTTGTACATGCCTCTGTGGGCAAGTGTTTCCCACGGATAGATATTCGGAAGCGGAGTTACTGTTAAAGAGACCTGCTAGTTCCTGTGATTAAATCTGTTCCCCTCTCCCTCCTCAACCTCCCGAGGTAATAATTCCAGATTTGGCAATCCGGAAAGCAAAGGGCAAGGCGAGTAAGCCCATGGTGGGGCTGGATGGGTGGCTAATGAGTGATGTAGCCTTCATCGCATTCTGAGCATGCTGTGGAAGGGTAACCCTGGCCTAGTCATTCCTGCTCCTGGAGCTGTCATTTGGGAGGCAGCAGGTTAAAAGTAGAGAGCCATGATGGGGCTCCATTTGCAGAAATGTTTTGCATAAAGGCGAAGCTAACCCGTTGCTTAGGCAGCAGTGCTATGCTGGCCAGCTGTCTCTGGCTGCACGGGAGTTCCCTAGCCTGGCCTGGAGGTAACCAAGAGTTGACAAGGTTCCTGTAAAGTTCCAGGGAGTAAATATTTTAGCCTCTGTAGACCGTACAATCTCTATTGCCATCATAGCCTAGAAGCAGCCATACAAAGTTTGAAAAGGCATGAGCATAGCTGTGTTCCTAATTTGGGTGGAAGACCTTAGTTTGCTGACCCCTGACCTAATACTAATGGCTAAATTATGGTACTTTTGAATATATTCCTTCAAGTGTTACTTTGTGCATGACTCAATACTTTTGATGTAGGTCTAAGAGGAGAATGAAGTTTCTTCAGAAAATCTATTATCTTATTAAAAAACATTTTTTAAAGTTTTCTTTAATTAAAAAGAATTTTAGGGGCAGTGGTTAAGAATCTGCCTGCCAATGCGGGAGACACAGGTTCAAGCCCTGCTCCGGGAAGATCCCACATGCTGCTGAGCAACTAAGCCTGTGTGCCACAACTACTCAGCCTGCTCTCTGGAGCCTGTGAGCCACAACTACTGAAGCCCGCACACCACAACTACTGAAGCCCATGTGCCTAGAGCCCGTGCTCCGCAACAAGAGAAGCCACCACAATGAGAAACCTGCACACCACAATGAAGAGTAGCCCCTGCTCGCCGCAACTAGAGAAAGCCCACACAGCAACGAAGACCCAATGCAGCCAAAAATAAATAAAATAAATCAATTTTTTAAAAAAAGAATTTTAAATTATACTTGCTCATTGTTAAAACAAGAAAATTCAAATGATAAGGTAAAAAGATCCATCCATGGGTGAATGGATAAACAAAATATGGTATACGCATACACAATGGAATATTATTCAGCCTTAAAAAAGAAGGAAATCCTGTCATGTGTTACAATGTGGATGAACCTTGAGGACATTGTGCATAGTGAAATAAACCAGTCACAAAATGACTAATACTGTGGGTTTCCACTTAGATGAGGTACTAATGTGGTCAAATTCGTAGAAACAAAGTAGAATGGTGGTTACCAGGAACTGGAGGGGGAAGTAGGGAATTGTTTAATGGGTACAGAATTTCAGTTTTGTAAGATAAAATTATGGAGAGCTGTTTCACAACAATGTGATTATACTAACACTACTGAACTGTACACTTTAAAAATGGTTAAAATGGTAAGTTTTATGCTATTACTTTTAACCACAATTTTCAGAGGTAAAAAGAAAAAATAATCACTATAGCCGCCCAGGTATAAATATTTATGGATTTGAGATACATTCCTCTGGGGTTTTTTTCCCTGCGATATGCTAATATTGATGATGATGATTCTTTGAGGGTCTACTTTTTCTATTATCAAGTGCTATGTCAGGATGTAAAAGAAATACAAACAGAAGTGTGTATAAATCTCTGAATCTAATCTGAAAAGCAACTTGGGGCAATTGTAAAAGGCTCAATACTTTGATAACGATCTTAGAGCCGTAGAAGTTCAGAGAAGGAGAACTAGTAGGGGGTGAGGAGGACTTCTTAGAGTGGTTTAAGAAAGTTGTGTTTTTTTTTAAATTTTATTGAAGTATAGTTGATTTACAATGTTGTTTTCATTTCTTCTGTACAGCAAAGTGACTCAGCTATATATATATATATATATATATATATATATATATATATATATATATATATATATTCTTTTTCATATTCTTTTCCATTATGGTTTGTCACAGAATGTTGAATATAGTTCCCTGTGCTATACAGTAGGACCTTGTTGTTTATCCATCCTCTATATAATAGTTTGCATCCGCTAATCCCAAACTCCCATTCCTTCCCTCCCCCACCTCCCTTGGCATAGAGATGTTAAAATTTAATGGATGAATAAAGTTATGTGTGAAAATGGAGGGAGTCCTTGGTGTGAGGAATAACTTGAATAATTGTTATCAAAGTAGGGAATAGGCATGTCAGAGGCCTGCCCAGCCAGGAATGAGGATGGCCTGGAACCTGCAGGATGGGTGGCTTTGTGGGCAGGGTGGGGCCTGGTGAGGGAGCCCCGAAGAGCCAGGAGAAGAGTTGGATTCAGTCTGATGGGAGGCACTAGGGATTCATCAGTGGTCCTGAGCTATGACATTGCCTGTGTATTTTCTTAGGTTCTCCACCTGCTACTGGAACAGGAACGCTGCTTCTATTCCTCGATGATGTGAATGACAATGGCCCCGAACCAGACCCTCGGAGCATGTACTTCTGCCAGAGGGATCCACAGCCTGTCATCATCAACATCATTGATCCTGACCTTCCCCCCAACACTTCTCCCTTCACAGCAGAACTAACACATGGGGCAAGTGTCAACTGGACCATTGAGTACAATGACCAAGGTGGGCACTTGAGTCTTATTTTGGAAACTTTGCTCTGACCCCGTGCTTCCCTCCCGCCTCCCGCTTCTGAATTTCCCTTCTCAATATCCACTTGTCACCCCCTTTATGTTGTTGTTTGTTTTTTGTTGTTGTTTTTGTTTTGTTTTGGCTGCACCACACGTCTTGTGGGATCTTAGTTCCCCGACCAGAGATCGAACCTGGGCCCCCAGCAGTGGAAGCTCGGAGTCCTAACCACTGGACCTCCAGGGAATTCCCCACTTGTCACCCCTTTTAAGGCTTGTTTCCTTGTCCCTTCTACATTTGTGGCATTGAACCAAAGATCCCTTTGCGTTTCTGGCGTCTGAGTCGGTGACATACTGCCCAATAATCTACAACCCAAGCAGCTGTTGTCTTCATTCAGCTTTGGAATGTCCCTAGTTCCGTAACAATTTTAATCTAGAATGAACTTTTTATCTCTCCTGATCCCCTCACTCATTTTTGTTGATTCCTCCAGAACATGAATCTCTGCTTTTTAAGCCAAAGAAAACCCTAGAGGTGGGTGACTACAAAATCAATCTCAAGCTCATAGACAACCAGAACAAAGACCAAGTGACCACCTTAGATGTGCACGTGTGTGACTGTGAAGGAGTCGTCAGCAACTGTAGGAAGGCCGGGCCTTATGCCGAAGGAGGATTGCAAGTTCCCGCCATTCTGGGGATTCTTGGAGGCATTCTTGCTTTTCTGAGTAAGTGCAGCTGGCGAGTGTTTCAGCCTTTACCTTCTGACATGGGGGAGGTTTTTCTCTTACTGAGCATTCGAGGGGTAAGTGGTCCAAGACTGGAAGGCTGCCCAGTCCTTCTATTTTGTTCTTTCAACCTCTAAGGGCAGTGTTTCTCCAGCTTGAGTGTACACAAACCACCCGTACATGAGAATGCTGATCCAGTAGGTCTGGGGTGAGGCCTCAGCCTCTGCATTTCTAACCAGCTCTGAGGTGATGCTGATGTTGCAGGTCTTTGGACCATGCTTGGAGCAGCGAGGCCTGGTCACCACCGCCTTCTCCACATCCCACCCTGGAGGAGGGTGTAGAGGAAGTGGAAGGCACATATCTGAAACTGAGCATGTCACCTTCACTCACATCCCACCGGCCCAAACACAGCCACACCTGGAAACTCCCACTCTAACCGGGTGACCATGTGTCCAATTAAAACTTGGTGCCGGGCTTCCCTGGTGGCGCAGTGGTTGAGAGTCCACCTGCCGATGCAGGGGACGCGGGTTCGTGTCCCGGTCCAGGAAGATCCTACATGCTGCGGAGCGGCTGGGCCCGTTAGCCGTGGCCGCTGAGCCTGCACATCCAGAGCCTGTGCTCCGCAACGGGAGAGGCCACAACAGTGAGAGGCCCACGTACCGCAAAAAAAAACAAAAACAAAAAAACAACTGGGTGCCAAGAGTAGGGGTGGAGTGTGGGGTGCACGGTGAGTATCAGTGACTCAAAGGATGGTGCCAAGAGTAGGGGTGGAGTGTGGGGTGCATGGTGAGTATCAGTGACTCAAAGGATGAAGGGGAAAAAGGTTACTGGGGAAAATTTGGCAGTTTCTGACACAGTCCTTAAAACCTATATTACCTGAGCCTACCTGTAGACTGAGCCCTAGGGTTGACACAGGTGCTGTTATGGTTTCTAAAAGCTAGTGACGGGCAAGTCAGGAAACCTCAAAGATAGTGTTGTTGTTGCTTTTTTTATCATTAGGAGCTATGACACGTGGTTCAGGTCATGAAGGTCCTTGCAGTCAGAAGAGGAGGCTGTTAATTGAGTCTTGAGAAAGGTTTGGTGGAAGACAGGATAGATGGGCCACAGCGACTGGGGGAGTCCTCATAGACAGAGGGCCATTTGTGGTGGTTCCCACACTAGCAAAGGCACAGAGAGAGGAAGGCTTGACGGACTGCGTAGGGCAGAGAGGCCGACCTTGCTGGGGTAGAAGAAAGTCCTTAGAGGGGAGCAATGGGACCACCTGGGGGCTTTCAGTTTAGATTCAGCAGTGTTACTGATCCTGCTGCTTCGACAGATTGAAGAAGGGATTACCTGTTGGCCTTCGGGAAATGTTTGCAGTGTGTCCCCTTAGCTCCTGCCCTCTGCTGCATCCTCTCAAAATTGAAAAGGAAGGAGAGAGTTGTTTAAAATTCAGTGAACTTTCCAGACCTTTCTTCCTCCAGGATTCACGTGGCTTTATTGCCACCACGCAGTTATATTTAAAATACTGACTTTTTTTATAGTAGCTTTATCTAACTTTGCTATGGGTGTATTTCATTAGACATAGGGGCCGAGAGCAACATTTCGGACTGTTCAAATGTGCAACATTTACAGCAGAAGCAATGCCAGTGTGCAGATTTCCAACGTCTTGTTCCTTATGGGCAGACGTCAAAATTAAGCGTCTAAAGAATGTTCTAGAGAGACGAGAGGATATGAAGGTTTTTGTGTAGTCAGCCAATATTTGGTTACTTACTTTGTGCAGCATTTGTCTCTGACACCGGGGATTGGGGGGTTTCAGGATAGCTAAGTTGGGTGGTACTTCCTGAAGTGATAACAGTATGCCATGTTTTGGTTACTTTCCCTTACATAACACTTAAGTAATGTCTGATAAGAAGCATCCTTTTGGAAACATAGCCCTCCTCTCGCTCTTCAGCTCTAAGCTCCACAGGGATGGGGGCTGTTTGCAGCTTCCATTGTTTTCAGTGCTGTGTCTTCAGGGCCAAGGCAGGCCTGGCCCACCTAGCAAGAACTCACTCAGTATTTCTGTTCTTCAGTCATGGTCCAGGGGGTTATATTGTTTATCTGGATAAGACCTTGGAATCTTTCTGATTTCAGAAACAGGTAGGTTGGGTACTTGCAAGTGTATGCCACCTCCTGTCTCAGTGCAGTGGTGCTTCACTAGGTACTTGGGTATAAGGACCTATAAGTTAGAAAACACACTGAATCATATTTTTTTCCCATTCACAATAAATTGTTTAATTTTTTTAAAAATTAAATATTAATCGTATATAGCCTAGACATAGCCCCCAAGATCAGATGAAAACCTTGAAAATAGATTTTAAAGCTCGCTTACATGATTTATCCTAAGAGAAGATAAGGAATATACCAAGTGCTTTTTTTTTTGCTGTTGTTTAATTTTAAAACTTTTTGGTGTTTTTTCATGGTGTACCAGGCGACTTTACAGTCTGTGCCCCACTCCCCTCCCCCGTAACTGAATAAGAATAATATGCATGTATTAGTCACATTTAGGCTGACCCAGCCCTGCTCACAAACCTTCAATGGCTTCAACTCACTCTGAATCAAAGCCAAAGTCCCTCCAGAGGTCCGCATGTCCTTGCTGCCCCTCTGACCCCCTGTCCCCTTCTTTCTCCCCTGATGATCCTGCTACAGCCACGCTGACCCTATCTTTCCTTAACCACACCAATCTGCTTGGAGTCTTTGCCTGGACCATTTCTGCTGCCTGGAGTACTTTGCTCCAGATTTTGGGAAATGACTGATTGGTTTAAGGTCCAGTTAAAGACCACAATTGAGTTCTCATGTAATTGTCCACTGTGTAGTGCTGCATATATTAACCTCAGGGATGTGAAGACATGTGAGTTGTCTTATAGCCATCTGTCTGGTCTGCAAGGCAGTGGTGCTCTGTGCCAGCTGCTGCTTACGGCTTTCTTGACCTGTGGCTCTTATCTTCTCTCTTCCCCACTCTAGTCCTGATTCTGCTGATTCTGCTACTTATTCGGAGGAGAAGAGTAGTCAAAGAGCCCTTACTGCCCCCAGAAGAGGACACCCGGGACAACATTTATTACTATGATGAAGAAGGAGGTGGAGAAGAAGACCAGGTGGGTGTTTAAAACCAAGGGAGAAAGCTTAATGGCAATCTCTTTATTTGGAGGAAGCAATGATTAGGGGAGGACAGACATCTGAAACAGCTCTGTTACTTTGCCTATTTTTTTAAAGACCTTTCATCTACACAAGAAAATAGATGTCATTAACCATCATCATCATCACCATCATCATCATCAATAATACAGCATTGCTAACGTTTATTTATTGTTCAGATGAATGAACAGAGGCACAGAGCAGTTAAGCAATTTGCCCAAAGTCACAGAGCTAGGAAGCAGTAAAACCAGGTGGTCTGACTCCAGAGCCTACTCTCCTCACTGCTATTTCCAGGACATGAACTTTATTCAAATTATCTTTGACATAGAGCAACTGATCTGTTTTTTGTTGTTTTTATGAATTTATTTAGTTTTGGCTGCGTTGGGTCTTCGTTGCTTTTGTGCAGGCTTTCTCTAGTTGTGGCGAGCGGGGGCTATTCTTCGTTGCGGTGCACGGGCTTCTCATTGTGGTGGCTTCTCTTGTTGCGGAACACAAGGACTGATCTGTTTTAATATTTTGTTTCCTTTGAGTTTGTAGCTGTGCCAAACCGTTTTTTGCTTTTTGTAGATGTTAATTCTTCAGGCCTTCTTTATTTCTCTTGATTTTGGAGATGGTCTTAACTTGCCTTACCCTGTATTATTGAGGTATTACCACAATAATGCTGTATAACAGGCAATCCCAGAATGTCAGTGGCACACGTCAATAAGCATGTTTTTGTCGTGCGTTTGTGGGTTAGCTGGGACAGTTGCTGGTGTAACAAAATACCATAGACTAGGTGCTTATAAACAACAGAAATTTATTTCTCACAGTTCTGGAAGCTGGGAAATGCAAGGTCAAGGTGCTGGCAGATTCAGTGCCTAGTGAGGGCCCTCTTCCTGGTCCATAGATGGCCCTTGTCTCACTGTGTCCTCATGTGGTGGAATGGGCAAGGGAGCTCTGGGTGTCTTTTATAAGGGCACTAATCCCATTCCTGAGGGCTCCATACACTGTCACAACCTAATCACCTGCCAAACGTCCTACCTCCAAATACCATCACATTGTTTCAACTTGTGAATTTAGGAGGCACACAAACAGTCTATGGCATCTAGGCTCTGAAGAATGTGTGGGTTGGTCGGGGCTAGGCTGATATAGGCTGCATTTGGCTGGATGGCTGTGTGCTGTGAGTTGTGTCCAGGAATGTTCCATATAATTCCTATCTTCTTTGTCCCAGCAGGTAAGACCAAAGTAGAGTTAAGGCCTTTGCCTGTGTCACATGTATTAATGTCCCATTGGTCAAAGCAAGTCAAATGGCATAGCCCTACATTAATGGATTTCTATTCTTTTCACAGAGGATAGGGTGGGAAAGGAGTGAATATTTTCTGAATAATAATCTAATAATCATACCCTATGAAAAGTTAATAAGGTAAAACAGTCTACATCTATACCCACAAATGTTCCTCACAAGGCTTTTATGCTGTATTTCCTTCCAGTGCTATTTGGAGACTCTTAGGTTGAAAACTACCATTTCAGAAAAGAAAAAAAAAAACCAACTGCCGTTTCAGGTTACATTGGCACGTGCCTGTAGATATCACAGCTGACTGTTAAGGCCTTAGCTAGTACCATAATCTGTAAACCAAATATGACCCTGTGTTTATGACTGTTTCTATTTTACTCTTTGCTATGCTTTTACCTTTTTCTCTAAAGGAGTATGACCTGAGCCAGCTACACAGGGGCCTGGAGGCTCGGCCCGAAGTGACTCGCAATGATGTGGCGCCAACCCTCCTGAGTGTGCCCCAGTATCGACCCCGACCTGCCAATCCTGATGAAATTGGAAACTTTATTGATGAAGTAAGTAAGCAGAGTCAAAAGCCAAGACACAACAAACTCATCTCTAAACTTGGAAAGGAGCTGTTGTGTCAAAAGTGAGAAAAATTCTTTAGAGTCTTTCCTTTACCATGTTTTCATCCCTGAGCCCTATTTGTTTTTGTTTTTGTTTTTGTTTTTTTTGGTACGCGGGCCTCTCACTGTTGTGACCTCTCCCGTTGCGGAGCATAGGCTCCGGACGCGCAGGCTCAGCGGCCATGGCTCACGGGCCCAGCCGCTCCGCGGCATGTGGGATCTTCCCGGGCCGGGACACGAACCTGTGTCCCCTGCATCGGCAGGCGGACTCCCAACCACTGCGCCACCAGGGAAGCCCGGGAAGCCCTCTCTGAGCCCTATTTGTTTTTTTATTTGTGCCTCATCTAAATTTCAGAACTAATAGCACTTTGAATTAGTCTTAGGGAATTTGCAAAGTTCATACAGCAAAACCAAGACTTGCTTGAAAAGATTTAATGGAATAAGAAATGAAACTAAAGAGATTCAGTTTTGTTTCACTAATGGGTCTCTCTTTCCCTGCATTACATTGGGACGTAATGTTAAATGTGTATCACAAGGCTACCTGAGGGCCAGAAAAATAGTTTCCATATTGTATATATCAGAAATGCATTCAACTATAAATACCAGAAGCTTAAATAGATATGAGTAGAGTTACCTCATGCAAATAGAAGACTAGGGTAAGCAGTCTAGGCTGGTGCATCACCCTTTTCTACCTCTCTGCTGCATGATCTCAGCACATCCTTGTTCTCATGCTTGTTGCTTTATGATCACAGGATGGCTGCCACACTTCCAGGCCTTGAGCCTGTTTTCCTGTCAAGAAGTAGGAAGGGCAGAGCAGGGGGCAAAAACTTTCTTCTAGCAAACTGTTAGGCAAGAAGGAAGTTCATCCTACATGTTATTGGCCAGGACTGTCACAGGATTGTCCCTATATGCAAGGGAGGATGGGAAATAGGCATTAAGTTAATTAGCTTAGGGTAAGATGAGGAAGAACTGGTGGGGTTAAGCAAAGAACCAAGTAAGATAATAATAGTCCAGTGGGATATATTTCCTTAAACTATGTTACCTGATTACCTGCTCAGTTGCTGGAATGATTTTCAGGGCTTGTCTGATGGTCCAGTGGCCTTCAGCAAGTCTTCACAGTGTGGGGCAGGTTTTGCTTTAGCTTCCCTGAGGAGTTGTTGTCACCAAGGACTATATAAAGCATGGCAGTGTTGGAAATGATCAAGCCAGATCCATTCTAGGCACTGGATCTTAGAGAAAACTGAGAACAGGAAGGGCCACTTTAAACCATCCCTTTTAGATACATCTGGATTCAGGTATTTTCCTCCATTCACATTCATTTGTGTATCATCATATCTGATTATAGCTATTTCTTAATTACAAAAATAAAATGTTTGCTATTTAAAAAATATAAATTATGAAAATGTATATAAAGAAAAAATGTGCAAGTCCTCCCTCAGTTCCCCTGACCATAATCACCAAAGTTAATTTAGCAGTTTGGCATTCATCCTTTCAGATCTTCTCGGGCTGAAATGCAGGCTGTGTAGCCTGGCATGACTGTCCTCATTGTTTTTAGTCTCTGTCCATCCTGATTGGTTGGTGCTCATCTCTCCTGCCTACATAAAATTTACCAGTTTCGTTTAGGGGGAAAACATTCTGCATACTTTATCTTTTCATTAACAATATATCATGTCCATCTTCTGTTCCAGTTTATATTACATTTACCTTGTTGGTGTTCAGTGCTCCTGGCGTTCTGCAGGATGGTCTCATTGTTGTGCCATTAACACTTGGCTTTACGCACCAAAAGAAGGCATGTTGCCTAAGATGACAGGTGTGCGATTCCTCTCAATGAAAGATCCTATTGTCTTCCTTCTTTAGAACCTGAAGGCAGCTGATAGTGACCCCACCGCCCCACCCTATGACTCTCTGCTGGTGTTTGATTATGAAGGAAGCGGCTCTGAAGCTGCTAGTCTGAGCTCCCTGAATTCCTCGGAGTCAGACCAAGACCAGGATTATGACTACCTGAACGAATGGGGCGGTCGCTTCAAGAAGCTGGCGGACATGTATGGAGGCGGCGAGGATGACTAGGGGACTCAAGACCGATGGGGAGACAGATGGGTCCCTACACTCATGTGATGGGAAATGGGGGAATAATATTCCTGATGGTTTTCCAGCTTCCTTCACTTGAGATGCGTTTCTGGAGAAGAGACCCGTGATCAGTGATAGGATAGTTATGATTTCCACTTTATAGATCTAATCTGTGTGTTAGAACGATTTTGACTCATTCCATGAATCTTTTTTTCCCTTTCATCACTCTTTACATGATGACGATGTCCAAAAGACCCCCAAATTTTAATATTTCAAAAGAGTAGCTTCAGCCTCAGAAGGTTCTGCTGGCAACTGGCAGATTTCCGTAAGGGCTTTGCCTCATTTTTCAAAGGAAGGTGAGGGGTCAATTTCCCTATTGTAGATTTTATATAAAGAAATTAATTCGTGTGCTTTCATTCCTCCCGTCACTGCACTGGTGTCCCATGTTCTAATATCCACTCTTACACCCTCTGAATTCTATCACATTTCTCTGATGCAGAAATTATTGGGCTTTTTTAGGGAAAGAGGCTTATGTCTTAGTCTGGCCATATGCTGAGTGGGTATTGTGTACTCCTAAGACCATTTAACGGTTTTCCTTTTCTATCTCCTGAGTACATAACTTGAAATGGGCATCTATCCAGTTTACTTGTCCTGAGTAAGAATGTTTGTTATGTGAATGTCGTTATGGGGTGCTTTGGTTCTAGACAGGGAGCCTGGACCAGAAAAGGTGGTGAGTTTTCAGGTGCCACTGAACTTTTAATGTTCATTTATCCCTAAAACAAAAGAGTGATACATTCCGGGACTCAGAATAGTGCCTGAAGTGCTGCAGCCAAAGACAGAAGCTGGCTCATCACAGCAGAGGGGAAATGTGAAACGTGGCCGTGGAGATGGCAGGGGAGATTGTTACTGAGCCTGGAAATTGAGCCAACTGAGGCTGAAGACGGTTGCGGTGGTGCTACCTCCAGACCTGAAAATTCTGAAAGAGTAGAGGAATCTCAACACTCGTTTCCTGCCAGGATCCTTGTACCGTGGTTTGTACCCAAAGCACAGAATCCCCAGTGCCTGCTTTTGTTGATCTATAGAAAATGCTGGCTGGTCTGGACACATTTGCCCCAAATTCCAACTGTGCATGAAAACTTCAGAATGTTTTAAAAGTCCAAAATTTTTTTTTTCTTAGGAGCAGGAAGAAAACACTCCTTGAAAGGGTGTTAGTGAAGGGAGGTGAGGGTAGGGAGAACCTTAATTTGGATCCCTTTTTAGTTGAAACGCAACCTTTAAGAAACCTTTGACAACCATAGACCAGAACTTTATCTAAATTGCTTCCCTATCTATCAGCTGTTTTTGGAAGAAAAATCCATCCCTGCAACCACTTCTTAGAACTGTCTTGATTTTTCAGCAATTTAAACTCTAATGTAGTTCTGTGTAGAGAATATCACTGTAGTTTTGAGTGTATATGTGTGTGGGTGCTGATAATTTTGTATTTTCTTTGGGAAAAGGAAAACAAGGTGGAAAAAATTATTCTTAAATATTCATTTTTATAAATTTTATTAAAGAATTTTGTTACACCATTGTCAAACTTGTTTTATTTGATTACACAATTCCAGGCCAGACAGACAAATGGTTAGGTGAGCTTATTCAAAACATGGAGAAAGAAGCTTCATATTAAAATGACTTCCCCTGAACTTTGTGTCATTCTGTTGGGGCAGAATAGCGGAGAAACCGTGCACCTAAGGTCACTGTATTTGAAGGATATCCACCCATGTGGCATGTAGTGAAACCAATGAAATCTCCTTGTCAGAGGCTACTGTGGGTTGTGCCGAGGGATAGAAAGAAGCAGGGCTTCAAATAACATTGTAGGTCAGCAAAGTTAGTACAGGGCAGTGGTTCTCCACTGGGGAAGATTGTGGCCCCCTCCCCCAGGGGACGCTGGCAATTTCTGGAGATGCGTTTGGTTGTCATGACTGGTGAGGTGCTACCAGCATCAAGTCCAGGTCAGGGACGCTGCTAAACATCCTGCAACACACAGGACAGCCTCCCGCCACAAAGAATTATCAGGTGCAAAATATCAACAGTGCGGGCTTCCCTGGTGGCGCAGTGGTTGAGAGTCCGCCTGCCGATGCAGGGGACGCGGGTTCGTGCCCCGGTCCGGGAAGATCCCACATGCCGCGGAGCGGCTGGGCCTGTGAGCCATGGCCGCTGAGCCTGCACGTCTGGAGCCTGTGCTCCACAGCGGGAGAGGCCACAGCAGTGAGAGGCCCGCGTACGCAAAAAACAAACAAAAAAGTGTTTCAAACGGTAAAATGTTCTATTTTACTACAATTTTTTTTTTTTTTGCGGTACGCGGGCCTCTCACTGTTGTGGCCTCTCCCGCTGTGGAGCACAGGCTCCAGACGTGCAGGCTCAGCGGCCATGGCTCACAGGCCCAGCCGCTCCGCGGCATGTGGGATCTTCCCGGACCGGGGCACGAACCCGCGTCCCCTGCATCGGCAGGCGGACTCTCAACTACTGCGCCACCAGGGAAGTCCCATTTTAAACACTTTTAAGTGTATGATTCAGTGGTATTAAGTACCTTCAAAATGTTGTATAACCATCACCTCTATTTTCAGAACTTTTTCATCATCCCAAACAAGTAAGTGGAATCATTTAATATTTTTCCTTTTAAATTTGGCTTATTTCACCTAGCATAACGTCTTCAAAGTTCATCCATATTGCAGCATGTATCAGAACTTCATTTTTTTTTAAAAAAAATTAATTAATTAATTTTTGGATGTCTGGGTCTCCGTTGTTGTGCGCGTGCTTTCTCTAGTTGCGGAGAGCGGGGGCTACTCCTCGTTGCAGTGCGCAGGCTTCTCATTGCGGTGGTTTCTCTCCAGAGCGCAAACTCAGCAGCTGTGGCGCCCGGGCTTAGTTGCTCCGTGGCATGTGGGATCCTCCCAGACCAGGGCTCGAACCTGTGTCTCCTTCATTGGCAGGCAGATTCCCAACCACTGCACCAACAGGGAAGCCCAGGACTTCATTTTGTAAATGGCTGAATAATATTCTGTGTATATGCAATATCATAAAGAACGTGGGGGTCAATTATGGAAAATGGAATGCAACCACTCCAGTAATCACATGTGACTTTAGAAGATAAGAACCTATAAGAACCTTCAATTGCTGGAGTCTTTGATGGGAATTCTGTTTCTATAAAAACAGCCATTGATAACTATTGGGTGCGTTAGGCTTGTTAGGTCTGGGTTGAGGCAAACAGCCCCCAGCCTGCTTAAATCGCTTGTTCAGCTGCTGACCCTAAAGTTTCTGACAAGGTTGGGTCCCTTGGCTAATTTCAAATCAACTAAACATGTTTAACACCAATACAGACTTCTTTGTGCATCTTGAGCAACCCCATATGGTTCATTGCAGAGAAGCAGCGCCCTCTCCCTGTAGTTCTTGAGGGTATTGGTTGTGATGGATGTTTAATAGCATATTACCAGGGCGTCTCCCAGCTGTACTTCTGTGTTTTAACAAAGCTGCCCAGAGCAAACTGAGGAAGGGGCTACCAGCATTCAATTCCTACAAACTAAAATTCTGTGAGGATGCAGACGCTAGTGAGAATAAAAACGGGTCAGGCCAGAGATGGGTGACTGGCTCTTCCCATATAGCCTTGTCCAGTATGGAGCTCTGAGGTGAAGTCTGAGAATTCTCAGTTCAAACCTGGTGTATTTTTCAAGGTAGGAGGATAGAAAAGATCTTAATAAAATATTGTCTACTGGTTTGATTTATACTTTGAAATATTTAGACATGGTATGAGGGCCTCCATTTGTATTTTTCACTAATCCCCACAAATATTAGGGGTGGGCCTTCCCCACACGATGCCCTACACCCATTTTGCTAAATGTTTAACACTTTGAAATGACCTCAAATTTTTTTTCCCCCAAAATGAACTTGTGTCCACACATTATTGAAGAAAAACTGTCTATTGACAAAACCTAGGGTGGGATATAATGAAAAGAATGCTAGGAAATTTTATAGGTCATTTATTTCCCCTTCAAAAATGTTCCTCCAATTTATAGATATTTTGGCAGGTTTTGTTTGAGGAAGAGATGGGGAGGAAGATCCAGGTAAAATTTATTAAGCATCTCCTCTGTTGCAGACATTGTTAAATACTTGAGAGCAGTATCACTTTAACTCCCTAAGATAGCCTAGTGAAAATGGTTCTGTTATCTTCTCATTCTAGAGAGTAGGAAATGGCTGATGGACTAGGGCTGGAGCCCAGAGAAATGGGAGTGACCTGGAGGTGGCCTGACTCACTGAGAAGAGTTAAATGAACAATTTCCTCCCCCAGTGGCATGGTCTTGCATATGGAGGGCAGCCCATTTCCCAAGACTTCTAGCAGCTAACTGCTGAAGAGCAGGCATCAGTCATGAACTCAGGTTAGCTCAGGGGATCTCAAGAAAATGCAGGACAGCCTCTTGGGAGCAGTTTCACGAAGTGGGTATTGCAACTGTTTGTGACAATGATAGGAGAAATTATTGACCGAGTGAAGGGAGAGGCAGGAGTGCTAAAGTCTTGCTCTCAGAAGCATTTTCTTGGATTTGCAGCATGCCTTTCAGACAACATGACTTTTGAATGTCCCACCAGGATTCATGTAGGTGAAAACCTGTTTCGATGATATAAATCTCCAACGCATTCTGTTTTACATATTAACTCAATTTTGATGGGGCACGATTTTAATAGACATTGAATTTTCCAGGAATGCCTGTAAATAGGGCAAAGATTGACCTTTTATTGGGAACTGAGTCCATTTAAGAAATCATATCATCAATAACAATATTTGTTATTTGTTATTATTCACAATGGATGTGTTTAGTACTTATTTTAAAATATCACTAATGAAGAAATTCAACGGTTGAATATTGTTTTACATACCCAAACTTCATTATAAGAAGGTGCAGCAACTGATTGCTTCACTATGACCTTCAGTGTTCCGGTACTCAAATATTTTCATACTGAAATTCATATTATGTCATAATTAAACTACTCCTCTCATCCTTTTTCTTTATATAGAGGTTAAACATGTTGAGTGTCTGAAATCGTGCATGTAGGTAAGTTGTGTTAGCTATGTTTACTTCCCCCGCCCCCTGCGAGTACAGGTGGCCTGAGAAAAGATTTCTTCGTGAAGGTCGCAGTCCCAACCAAGTCGACCCCGCCCCACGCCGCGGGCCCCGCCCCTAGGGCTTCGGCCACGCTCAACGTGGCGGCGACGCCGGTCCGCCGAGGCGCCTGCGCAGGTCGCATGTGGCGCGTCCCACTCCAGTCATGGCGGCCCTCCGGCAGACAGCGGGCAGCGGGGTTCTGGAAACGTGTGGTCTGGAGCGGATTTTGGAGGCGTTGAAGCTGCTGCTGAGCCCGGGAGGTGAGAGGACGGATCTCGGCGCCTGGCTGCACCCGGGACTCTCAGGGCCAGCGGTCTTCCAGGGCTGCTCTTCTTCCCGCGGCTTGCGCCCCTCAGGCCTCCCCGGGACCCCTCTGGCCCTGAGGCCGCCCAGCCCCGCACCTGGGGGCTTTGGGCAGGGTCTGTCCAGCCTCCTTTTACCCTTGAGGAAACCGAGGTTCAGGGAGGGCTGGGATCCGTTGAATACTGATACTGACCAAGTACAATATCTCGAGCGCTTACCTTGGGCCAGGCGCTGTGTTAAGCACCTCGGGTGCGTGGTTTCAGTCGTCCCTGCTGCAGCCCTGTAAGGGGACTGCAGACACACCCTCAGAGAGAGCCCAGCCTCTTGGGGCGCAGGGTCAGATGTGGACACTGGAGATTTGTACAAAGTGCCAAGGAGTCCAGAGAAAGGAAGCAGTGACGTTTGAGCTGCGTTTTGGGGCGAGGATTTAGGGATTTACAGTCACTTTTAATCTTCCCTGGTGAGTTGATAAGATCTTCCCAATTTAGAATTAGAAGGGACCTTGGGAGTGGTGTAGCCTGGCACTCTCCTTTTACAGCTGAGGATGCCCACGGCTCACTGAAGAGAATAACCTGACCAAGATCATATGGTCAAATTAGAGGCAGAACACGAACCTGGAACCAAGGTCTGCCGAACCCCCTTCTCAGACCAAGGCAGATTATTCAGTATGGAGCCTCTGATATCTGGAGCTTTGAGAAAGATATGCAAGAAATAGGGCCCTACTTATAAATTAGAGCGTATAATTTGGAGGAAGGGGTTTGTAGCGTGAGCAAGATAAGGTACATGAAAGTGATGTTTCAGATTTTGAGATTTCCCCCCCGCCCCCCAAACTGTGAAAACTCCTGAAACATTATATCATACTTGCGGCAAGTGAAAAGAAGTTATTAATGGGGAATTTCCTGGCAGTCCAGTGGTTAGGACTCAGTGCTCTCACTGCAGAGGGCCCAGGTTCAATTCCTGGTGGGGGAACTAAGATAGCACAGTCTGCGAGGTGCAGGCAAAAAATATATATATTAATAATAGTAATTGAGTGCCTGCTAAGTATCACTCCCTATAGTGTGCTGTTTATGTATGTATCTTTTTTTCTCGCAGCAATCCCATGAGATAGGTATTACTTCTATTCCATTTTACAGATGAAGGAACCAAGGCTCAGGTACTTTAGAAATTGCACAATGCCAGTCTAAGTGGTAGAGTTAGGATTTGAATTCAGACACCTTCAACTGCAGTATGGTAACTATACTACTTTGCCCCAATGAAGAATTAAAATACAATTAAAATTGTGCAAAATACAATTTTAACTTGCTAATGGAGAGATTACTTGTCCAGCAACTGAAACTGTCTAGAACATGACTGAGAACAGGAATAAATAAGTTAAAAAGTCTGGAAGTAATCATCTGTCACAAAGCATATACACTTCATTTTTGGAAGACTCTCTTTAACTGTCAAAGCGTATGTGGTGGAGTTCCATACATGTACTTATTTAGCTTAGGAGAATTCAAGCATTCCTATTTGAAAAAGAATAATTTAAGTAACTTGGTAAAATATTATTTTGCACAAACAGGCTATTATATATTGTCTGAATATTTCTGCTATTATATCAGCTGCTAAGGGAATTAAAAAATACCTGTGCATAATAAGTATTCACATGTTCCCAGTGGACAGAGGATTAAGACTTCAAGAGAAACCTTTTAACTTTATTAAATAGAACAGTAACCTGTTACATGTTAACATAATGACATTTTTAATGAAAAATGTATTTTGCAAAATAAAATAACTTAGCAGGAAGAGTGACATTGTTTTACATTTTTGCAAATCTCCTTAATGTCTGTCTTATTAGAAGAGAGCTGGATTTTTGTATTTGCTTCTGTGTTCAATCTGTCATGACAGGTTGTTTTGATTGAAATAGATGAAGAAAATCTATACTTACATAGGTATGTAGTTGGAAAGGGAGGCGATTTCCATCATCTTTTCAGATAATTGTGTGTATTCCTCTTTAAAACTCAACAAGAGGTAATTTCTTAAAAGGTTAATTATAATATGGAATCTGAACTCATATCAGTGAACTTTTCAGACTTGGTACACTCAAGAGAGAACGAGAGTGTAAAAGGCAAATAATGTCTTAGTATTAATATGAAAATAGTTTTGACCTTGTAGACTTTCTGAGAGGATCGTGGGAAGGGCTTCAAAACCTGAGACCCTATACCACACTTTGAGAACTGCAGCTCTCAGAGAATGCCTTATTTTCAAGTAGATTTAATTTTTGTCACCAGTAGAGGGCAGAGGAGACTACTTTATTAAGGGGCTCTTGGAAAACAGTTAATAGCTTTTGTTTTAAGTCACTTCCTTTGTGTCCCATGTTTGGGTTCCAAGATCTTATAAAGTCACAGGAGGTCACTTAGAGATTGCTTAGAGATCTTAGTGGTTAGTGGCAACAAGCTATGAAAACACTCATTTTCTTTTTAGGTATATATTACCCAAACAAACCAGATATTCATGCCAGTGGGTCAGAACACTTGCCCTGAACAGTCCTAGAGAAATATTGGAAAAATCTTACTCTTCTGATTCTCACTATGTTGAAAAAAAAAAGTGTTATTGTTCGTTTTTCTTTTCATAGAGGTAGTTAATATTCCTTACAGTAAAGCTTTTAAAAATATTAGAGAAACTAAAAGAAGAAAATTAAAATGACCTTAATCCCACTATCCAGAGATTACATTTTGGGAATTATATATATTTTTTGTTTACAGAAATGATCTCATATACTGCATACTGTTTTATAACCTTAAAATATGTTTTTAGTACAGAAACAATACGTAGTTGCTGTGGAAAAAATTTTTTAACATAATGAAGCAAAAAAGAAAAATCACCCAAAACCCTACCATCCAGAGATTATCACTGTTAATACTTGAAGTATAGCTTTTGAGGTCTTTTTCTATGTGTGTACACATGCACACACATGTATATATTTTAATAAAGTTAGGTTCAT
Source organism: Pseudorca crassidens (assembly GCF_039906515.1). NCBI lineage: Eukaryota > Metazoa > Chordata > Mammalia > Artiodactyla > Delphinidae > Pseudorca > Pseudorca crassidens. Next base: position 44,951,673 of record NC_090315.1, read on the forward strand.
TCTGTTCTTTTATTGTTCAATTTTCAGAATAATACATTAGTGTCACAGCAGTCTCCAAAGGTAGCCAATGAAGTGATTTTTTTGTTTTGTTTTATTATGAATAGAGTTTTGTATATACATGTTTCCGTTATTGTACTCATTATTTTTAAAAATTTATTTATTTATTTATGGCCACATTGGTCTTTGTTGCTGCGTGCAGGCTTTCTCCAGTTGTGGTGAGTGGGGGCTACTCTTCGTTGTGGTGCAAGGGCTTCTTATTGCAGTAGGTTCTCTTGTTGTTGAGCACAGGCTGTAGGCGCGCGGGCTCTAGAGCCCAGGCTCAGTAGTTGTGGCACACGGGCTTAGTCGCAGCATGTGGGATCTTCCTGGACCAAGGCTCGAACCTGTGTCCTCTGCTTTGGCAGGCAGATTCTCAACCACTGTGCCACCAGGGAAGTCCTGTACTCATTACTCTTGATACTCTAAGTGTTCCATTTGTGGCCTGTGGGACCCATTCAAGTTGGCTGTTGGACTCTTTGATGTGACCCTAGTAACCCTAGTAGTCTTTTGATTGCTTCTTTGCTTTCACGCATAAGATATCTCAGACTCATCTTATACATTTCTTGCTGCATTCTTGAAAACAAATCTCTTTAAGAAAAAGTGATATTTAGAGACCACAGATAGACACTAGTGACATTTATTGTCACTGAAGTGTCATTGCTTCCAGACTTTTTCAATGATTGGAACTAGGAAATATATGGATTTACAGAAGACAAAAAACAAATCGAGAGTTCGTACTGATATTCACAATTAAAATGAAATATTATAGAGTTTAAATTTTTCCTAACATTTTGAAAAATTTTAAGCTTATAGAAAAGTTGAAGGAATTTTACCTTGAAAATTTGTATACCATGACCTAGATTCTTTAACATGTATTTGTCCACCTAGCCATTCTTCTTTACTATATTTCATATTTTTATCTTGGTATGTTTTTATCTTATCTGAAAATATTGGTTCCTAATGAAATTAATGTAGTTATTTACTTATTTCATATATATATATACACAAATATATAGTTACATATTCATATATAATATATTCACACATGTATATAATATTTTTAAATGACAAATCATACATTACTATCATCAACACACCTGCTGTTTCTAAGGGATTTTTGTTTGTTTTTGTCCTCAGGATATACAAAGTTCTATATTTCAAGTCACTTGAAATAATTCTCTGTGTGGTTGTGCTGCTAACTTGGTTTAGAGTAGGAGTTGGCACACTTTTTCTGTAAAGAAGGAGGCAGTAAATATTTTGGGCTTTGTGATCCATACTGTCTCTGTCACAACTATTTACCTCTGCTGTTGTAGCTCGAAAGCAGCCCAAGATAATATGTAAATAAATAGCATGTCTATGTTCCAATAAAACTTTACTTGTAGAAATAGGTGGTGGGCCTGATTTGACTTGTAGATTGTAGTTTGGCAACCTTGGACATAAAGTATAGATTAGGTTCATTTGTTTTTTATTTATTTATTTTTAGAAGATGTTGGGGGTAGGAGTTTATTAATTTATTTATTTTTGCTGTGTTGGGTCTTCGTTTCTGTGCGAGGGCTTTCTCTAGCTGTGGCAAGCGGGGGCCACTCTTCATTGCGGTGCGCGGGCCTCTCACTATCGCGGCCTCTCATTGCGGAGCACAGGCTCCAGATGCGCAGGCTCAGTAGTTGTGGCTCACAGGCCTGGTTGCTCCGTGGCATGTGGGATCCTCCCAGACCAGGGCTCGAACCCGTGTCCCCTGCAATAGCAGGCAGATTCTCAACCACTGCGCCACCAGGGAAGCCCTGTTTTTTATTTTTAGGAATATTTTGAATTTTCTTTTTGATTTAATTTTTTTAACTATGAAAAAAATACAGGGCTCCAAAAGGAAACCTCTAAAACTCATCCCTGTCTCCTCCCCACTGATCTCTCCCTCTCTCTATAGACAACTCATTTTAGTTAATTTTTAATTTGTTTTTCCACTGCTTTTTTAAAAAATAAAAACAAATAATATATTTCATGTTCCTTCCCATTGTAACACAAAAGTTATCATACTGTATACATTCTTCTACACCTTACTTTTTAAATTCAGTATGTCTTAGTGATCACTGCATAGTGGTACACAGAAGTCTTCCTCTTTCCCTTTTACAGCTGCATGGTATTCCATTATGTGGATATGCTACTGTTTATTCACCAATTCTCTATTAATGGATATTTGGGTTGTTTTAAGCCTTTTGTTAATGTAAGAATTACTTTTACTGGACTCAGTGGGTCCATCGCTTGGGGTGCTTAGCCAATGAACACACCAAGTACTTTGTTTTTTTAAATAAATGTATTTATTTACTTATTTATTATTTTTGGTTGCATTGGGTTTTTGTTTCTGTGCGGGGGCTTTTCTCTAGTTGCGGCGAGCGGGGGCTACTCTTTGTTGTGGTGCGAGGGCTTCTCATTGCGGTGGCTTCTCTTGTTGTGGAGCACCGGCTCTAGAGCACAGGCTCAGTAGTTGTGGTGCACAGGCTTAGTTGCTCTGCAGCATGTGGAATCTTCCCGGACCAGGGCTTGAACCCGTGTCCCCTGCGTTGGCAGGCGGATTCTTAACCACTGTGCCACCAGCGAAGTCCCAAGTACTTTCTTAAAGCAGAAGACAAGTAAGGAGTCAGGGAGATAGTGTTACTGAGTCCAGGCTCTTACTGCTCACTGCTCTCCCATGACAGGCCAATAAATCGAGAGACAGGTGTTGGGGCAGGGAATAGCGGCTTTTTCCGGAAAACTGGCAGACTGAGAAGATGGTGGACAAGGGTCCAAAAGAACCATCTTACCTGAGTTAGAATTCAGGCTTCTTTTATACTAAAAGGGGAAAGGGTGCGGCTTGTTGTTGCAGACTTCTTGGTACTGGCCAGACCCACATTCTTGCAGCTGTCCGCATGGGTCTAGTTATGATGTTCCTATAAACCTCCAACTGAGAAAAATGTTTTCTCTTCTCCAACTTTTTATCTCTATGTGAAAGGAAAAGTGTTATACCTTTAAAGGTCAAGCCTGGGAGGCAGAGCATTGAGAAAAGGCTATCATGTATATTTCAGGCAATAGGCAACATTCTTCTACAAAGGTTTGGAGCCAGCATGACTAAGTACAGACAACAGGGCACAAAGGTTAGAGCTAAAGGAATAGCTCCAGTATGGAGTCAGGTTTGTTCTTTGTTACAGTAGTTCTCAAAGTACTGTCTCCCCTAACCACTGGACCAGGGAAGGTTTAAGCCTGGGGGGCATGCATATTCATGAAATGGCAGGCATGATCAACCGTTAGCATTATAATGAGGCAACAGTTACTCCAGGTTGCCCCAAACTGCAAGCAAGCAGGTGCTTGGGTGTTTGCTTGTACTGTAGTATCTTGTTGGATGTATTGTAACCCTTTTAGGACAGCTGGTATCTGGAACTTTCTGTGATTTAATGGTTTAAGTCAGTTTCTGCAAAACAAAGCACACTTTGATTCAACCCCATCCCTCCCCTACTGCTGCCTAGCTAACAATATGGCAATGAGTAGCTTTGTGTATATGTCACTTTGCATTTTTGCCTGTGTATCTATCTTAGGATAGATTCCTAAAAGAGGGATTGCTGGGCCAATGGTTAAATGCTTATGTAATTTGCTAGATATTGCCAAATTTCTCTTCTTAGGGATGTACCATTTTAGCCCCTTACCAGCCATGTATGAGAGTGTGTGTTTCTGTAAAACACAAAATGTGTTATAAAAACTTTTGGATTTTAGCCACTTGATAGATGGGAAGTGATATTTCAGTATAGTTTTAATTTACTTTTCTCTTAGGAGCAAGATTGATCATATGTTCATGTTTAAGAGCAATTTGCATTTCTTTTTCTGTAAACTGTTCATATCTTTTGCCCGTGTAGTGTTTCATACTCTGTTCACTTTAGAATATATTTAGTGAACATGTCATTAAATAATGTTCAATATAGTTTAATGGCTTCAAATAATCCATTTTTCATTCACTCAGTAACTACTTATGTTGAACAGCAACTGTGTGTCAGACAGGCCTTGTTCCAGGCAAGAATACAGCAGTGAACAAAACAGAGCAACATCCCTGTCCTCAAGGAGTCTTTATTCTAGTTGGTGGAGAGACAATAATAAACAAAATAAATATTACATATACATATAGTATGTTGGATACAGGTAGACCATAATTTACTCAACATGTATTTCTAATTTTACAGTATTATAAATAATGCATTGTTGAACACTCTTTTAGTTACCATCAATTGCAGTTTGATCCTTTCTTAGAAGATATATTAATCTTAGTTTTGAAATCTATTGCTGCTTGAATTCATTTATATTTTCAACATTTTATTATGGTTTTATAACCATAACCCACCTTTTCATATTATGTTTTTAGTAATCATCCTGGGATTACAATGTACATCCTTAATTTTTCACAATCTGGTCAGAATTAATATTGTACTACTTCACAGAACTCATAAAAACCTTGCAACTATAAGGGTCCTTTTACAGCTCCCCACCCCTTTTAGGTTTTATGCTGTAGTTTTCATGTTTATCTATGTAAGTTATAAACCCCATAATACAATTTTATAAATTTTGCTTTAGACAGTTACATATATTTAAAGAAATTAAGAGGAAAAAATTAGTCTTTTATATTTACCCACATATTTACCATTTCTGATGCTTTTCCTTCTTTCCTGAAGATCCAAGTTTCCATCTGGTACTGTTTTCCTTCAGCTTGAAGAACTTTAACATTTCTTTGTATTCCAGATCTGCTGACAGTCAGTTATCTTAGTTTTCATTGTTCTGAAAATGTCTTCATTTTACTTTCATTTTTGAAGGTTACTTTTTATTGGATATAGAATATTCAGTTGACAGGTTTTTTTTCCCTCCTGTCAGCACTTTAAAGATGTTTTTCTACTATCTTTTAGCATTCATTGCTTGTGATGGTTAGTTCACAGCCATTCATAGCATTGGTCCCCTGTAAGTGTCATATTTTTCTGACTGCTTTCAAGATTTTCTCTTTATCTCTGGTTTTAACAATTGACTATGATATGTGTAGATGTTATTTTCTTTCTACTTATCCTGATTGGGCATCACTGAGCTTACTGAATCTGTAAATTTATGTTTTTTTCACTAAATTTTAGAGAATTTTGATCATTATTTCTTCAAATCCTTTTGTGCTCCATTTTCTCTCCTCTCCTTTTATTCTAGTTAGTCTCTATTTTATTACAAATATATCATTTGATATTGTTCACAGATCCTAAGGCTCTATTTCTTTAAAATGTTTTTCTCTTTGTTGTTCAGATTGGATAATTTCTAGGGATATATCTTCAAGTTCACTAATTTTTTTTTTTTTTTTGGTCATCTCAAAGCTGTTAAGTACATCAATTGAATTTTTTAAAATTTCAGGTATTTTATTTTTAAATTCTAGTATTTCCATGTGGGTTTTTAAAAATACTTTCCACTTTTTTGCCGAGAGTCCCCATTTGTTCATTCATAATGAATACTTTCCATCACATCCTTTTTTTTTTTTGGCTGTGCCGTGTGGCATGTGGGATCTTAGTTCCCCAACCAGGGATCAGATCCATGTCTCTTCCAGTGGAAGTGCAGAGTCTTAACCACTGGACTGCCAGGGAAGTCCCTCCGTCATATCCTTGAACATAGTTATAAGAGCTGCTTGAAAAATCTTTGTTCAATCTGACACCTGGGTCATTTAGGATCAGTCTCCATTGATTGTCTTTCTCTTGAGGTGGGTCATGTTTTCATGTTTCTTTATCTGTCTAGAACTTTTGGATTGTATAATGGACATCATGTAGGATATGCTGTTGAAACTCTGGATTCTGTTATAGTCCTCCAGAGAGTATTGCTTTTTTTTGTTTTGTTTTGTTTTTCTTTTTTGGCTGCACCTCGTGGCTTGTGGGATCTTAGTTCCCTGACTGGGGATTGAACCCACGCCCTCGGCAGTGAAAGTGTAGAGTCCTAACCACTGGCCCACCAGAGAATCCCTGTTTTGTTTTGTTTTAAAGTAGGCAGTTAACTTGACTGGTTTCCTACTCCAAGCTCTGTCTCTTCTGTGGTGGGCAGCAACTCTTTTCAGTTCTTTTAATCTTAGCTGACCTATTTGAAGTTCTTCGCACACATGCTTAGTTCAAAGATTAGCCAGAGATTTGGGCACAGTTTATATAGAATTGGGGGCTCTTCCTGTCTGGTTCTATCCTTTCTGATATTTCTCTTCTTATTTTCCACCTGCTGTAGTTGCCCTGAATTCTGTGCTTTGGTTCTCAAGCCAGTAAGACAATGGGTTTCTCTTAGAATTTTAGCTATGCTATGCGGCGAGCGGGGGCTACTCTTCATTGCAGTGCGCAGGCTTCTCATTGCAGTGGCTTCTCTTGTTGTGGAGCACCGGCTCTAGGTGCACAGGCTTCAGTAGTTGTGGCACGTGGGCTCAGTAGTTGTGGCTCGCGGGCTCTAGAGCGCAGGCTCAGTAGTTGTGGCGCACAGGCTTAGTTGCTCCATGGCATGTGGGATCTTCCTGGACCAGGACTCGAACCCATGTCCCCTGCATTGTCAGGCGGATTCTTAACCACTGTGCCACCAGGGAGGTCCTAAGGAGATCTTTATTAATTACTCTTTTCATTCATTCTTTTACTCAATCAACTAACAAATACTCATTTGGGGCTTACTTTATGTACTATGCAAAGCACAGACCAAACAAGAGAGGCATGGTGTTTACCCTCATTAAGTTTAAACTCTGATAGAGAAGAAAGAAAATAAACACCAATAAAATAATTACTGATTGTGATAAGTACTACGGAGGAAAGAAATTGGGTGTTATCACAGAGTTAATAGTGTGGGGCATGGCTTTTAGATTGGTCAAGGAAGGCCACCCCAGAGGAGATAATATTTAGATTGAGACTTCTAGATACCTATGACTCAGCATTTCCACTTAAGGTATATACACATCAGGAGTGTATGTGCACACTTCCATCAAGAGAAATCTATTTTAAATATTAAGAAGATCTGAAGTGTGAAAAGTAGACTTTTGGGAGAGGAGGAGTATAAGTAGGGAAACCAGTTAAGAGGCTGCTGCCGTACTTCAGTTTAAAGATGTTCATGGCTTAGAGAAAGGTTGTAGTCGTGAGGTGGAGAAAATTGAATGAATTTGAGAAACATTTAGTATGCAGAACAGACAGGACTTGGTGATGGATTGGATAAAAGAGAAAAGGAGAAGGATGGAGATGTAACCAGTTAGTAACCTGGTTAGATTGTAGTAGGGAGTGAAAGGTACTCGTGAGAATCAACAATTTGTTGAATTTCAAATGCCTAAAAACATCCAAGTGGAGATTTCATTCAGCGGTTGGAAATATGTCCCTGGAACTTAGAGGGTAGACATGAGCCAGACATGTAAATTTGGGAGCTGTTCGCTTACAGATCATTTTTAAAGACCTGGGCCTGAATAAGATTGTCGAGGAAGAGAGTGCAGAGTTCAGGACCAGCCTTGGAACATTTTGATATCTGGTAGAGGAAAAGAAGCCAGCGGAGGAGACATTGCAAGATGGCCGTGGAGGTAGGAGGAAAACCAGGAAAGAGTGCTTGCTGTCCCAGAAACCGAGAGAGGAGTGTTTCAAGGAGTGAGTCAGCAAGGATGTCAACTGCTGAGAGTGTATATGAGCTCCTTCACCGGGAGAGGGCAGTAAAGACCATTTTAAGAAAGTTTAGGAAAAATTGAGACTATACATTTTGGGGGGAATGTGATTAAGTTAACCTTTCTGCACCCTTTGTCTATATTCTGTGATCTGCCTCACTAGAATGTAAGTTCCATGAGGGAAAGGACTTCGTTTTGTCCTTTATCCCTGGGATCTAGAACAGTTTGACTGAATGAACCTTCTGTGGTAAATGTTTAGCTTTTTAGATTTCTGTTCTGGCTACAATTTAAGCCCAGTAAGTTGATTAAGACATGGCCTCTGCCCTCAGAAACAAACTAGAAGAAGAATGTTAGGTACTCTATCCTAACTATATCCAGAGTGCTATAGGAAGGCAGGGAAAGTGGTCTTGAATTCTGCCTAGGTTAGGGTGGCACAACTACTTTCTAGAAGTAATGACATCTGAGCCAGGCCTCAGAGGATGAACTGGAGGAGGCAAGGCATTCCACATGGAGGAAAGTACAGTTTGTTTTCCATGTATGTAATTTCCTTTATCTTTCTTCAAAAGGATCAGGCTCAAGTTCACTACAGATCACGAAACATGATGTCCTGTTGACTACTTTAAAATCTAACCTGTCTGCTTTGGAGGACAAGTTTCTGAAGGATCCTCACTGGAAGCAATTGAAACTCCTAAGGGATGAAATTGCTAATGAGGCAGAATGGCGACAAGACTGTATGGATGTCACCTGGTGTTTTACTTCCCAAACCTTACTGTTGCTGTTGTGCTTGAAGGAAACCATGATCCGCCTTGCAGTTGAGTTCAATCCAGGGAAACCCAACCCGAGGACTCCAGAAGCTGCTCCTGCCCTGAGCCCGGATACACTTAGTATCTCACAGCAAAAGACTGTCCAGTCAGTTTTGCAGTTTGTAGTTACCTTGGGTGTCTGCCCCTATCTTGTGCCTGGTGTTGGAGTCCCTGTGAGTTACAGGACTGAGTTTGGTGCCGTTGTTCGGGACGTAGTGTGTCTCGGTGCTGCCCCCAGTGCACCCCGGAGACTGTACACCAGCTGCAAGGTCCTCCTAAATGTTGCTCAGCACGCATCTCTGGGGAGCTTGATTTTCTGCCGCCATTTTGGGGATATCGCAGCAGGTCTGTGCCAGCTGGGATTCTGCCCAACCAAGAGAAAACCGCTAAATCCTGAGGAAGAGGTAAACATACGTTGAGAGAGTGTGTGAGAGTCTGTGTGAATATGTGTGTGTACTTGTGTGTAGTTGCTATAAAAGACAGTCTTAGTTCTTTGGAAAAGTGCTGATGGAAAGATCTAGAATTTTTATTGAATATCCAAGTATCTCTGGTGGATAGATGATTCTTTATAGGGGATTGGAGCTTTCATTTATTAAATACTAGTCCTTTCACACCTGGGGAGTCCATTTCACCTGTCCCTTCTAGCCATTTTTTGAAACAGCTGTTGCAGACTATTTCTTTGAGCCTCTGTTTCCTCTTTTGTAAAATGTGTTTAATAATTGCAAGGTGGCTGTGAGGATTAAGGATAAAGTGTATAAAGTACCTAGCCCAATCCCCAGTAGTGCTCATCAAAAAGTTATTACCATTAATATTAAACTATTCATGCCTCCTTCATTAAGTTCTTGGGAGGATTAAGGGAGATAAAGTATGCAAAGCACTGGGTACACTGCACAATCCAATCAGTGTTTGTTGTTATTATTAGATGATAAGGGTATGTGCCTGTGTTTTGCTGACAGTCAGTAAGGATTTGAGTGTCTGGACTATAAAGGTGCCGTGGAGGTTACAGAAGCATTAGACGTGGTCCTTTTCTCAAACAGCTCACACAGTAATTGGTGAGACAAGGCGCACAAGTATAACATAGCAGTGACCACTACTCCCCCACGAGAGGACCACCAGCATCAGCACAGGAACCTAACCAGAAGAAGCTGTTAAGATATAAATGTATCCAGGGTCGCACGTAGGGTAATTCCTTCCCTACTGCAGCCAGATTTCATAATGCCCACTCACCTCATTTCTCTGTCACCCTTCTGTGTCACCCTCCAACTTGTTCCTTTTCTGTTTGTTCTCCTCTTCTATTCCCTCTTCTGCCTATGCTCACAAAACAAAACAAAACAGAAAATATTTAAAAGCCATTGTCACCCGAGTAGTGACACGAAATTACAAGCTCCCCCAGTGCATTACATTTTGTGGAGCAGAGCTCTGTGCTCTTTACAACAGGGTGTGAATCTTGACAGCTCTATCAGTGCCTGCTGCCTGCACTTCCTTGAGATGGGGGTCCTGGAATTGCTATTGCTAGCGCTAAGCAGTGCCCAGGGGTCTCAGAGGAGAGAAAAGAAAAGAGAAACACAGAGAAAGGACCAAGTGAGGGGGTGGGAGAAGGGGAGACACGGTGGGTGTACACTACGAAGCTGGACAAGTCCCAGCAATAACTGCTGCTCTAAGCAACACCTATACCACGGTTTGCTAAATTGTAAGGGGCAGGACTCTCTGAGAGCTTGACTGTAAGGTTACCAAAGGGAGACAGTCTCTTGAGGCTCAGAGAGGGGGCCCAATTAAATATCACCCTTCTTTGCTGCCCAAGTTCTGAATCAATTAAAAGACAGTTAACAGAGTACGAGATGACAAGTCAAAATGTCCTCTTTATTACTCATAAAGGCAGAGTTGGAAGGTATATAGAGGGAGACAAATGGGTCTCCTAACAGTGCATTCCAGAATTAGACACAATTCTCACCCAGTTTTAAAGAGTGCCAGAAAACTGCAGCGCCTTCTGCCCCTTGGCAGGGGACATGCCCCTGAAAAATCTACGGCAGGGAAGAGCAGAACAGAACATGTGCTCGCTCCCAAGAGATAGAAGAGGAGCGAGCTCATCTGTGCGTGCCAGAACTCACCAATCAGATAAATCAGTGTGATCTCCTGCCCAGAAGTGGGTGAGGGGATGGAGATAGGGCCAGGAGTGTTTCAGTATTATAGCTTCCTCCAGGTAGAAGGAAATCAAGAGGCAAAAGAAGCTTGCCTCCCTCTCCCCTCACAAGCATCTTTGTTCAGTATTGCAAAGCATTGCCTTCTATTGCCTGCCTAGTTTGTATTTCACAAAAACCAAATACGTGTTTCTTGTAGGTGCTAACCGAAGACGAAAGAGCCCTGTCTAGGAAGGCTCTGAGAGACATCTTGGATCAAGTGTATCAACCATTAGCAGTCCGAGAATTACTTATCCTCCAGGGAGGACCACCCCAGGTATGCATGCCTGGGAACTCTTGTGGGTGAATCTTTAATGATAGTGTGTGGTGTACTGTCTTCTTCTCCTGGGAAATTAATCTAGTTGAGTCTTATTTCATCTTTTAGATTGTTAAATGGTATTTGTAGAGCTAAATTACACTGACCTTTGGGATAATTTAAAAGGATATTTCTTTTAGTGGAATGATGGACACTGTTCCCAGGAATATTGTGATCATTTTTTAAGGCTTATGACAAAAATATATTTTATTCATTCTCACACTGGATCTTTTTTTTTTTTAAATTAAAATTTGGCTGTTTGACAATACGTTCTTCTGGCAGAAGTGTTTGGACATCTTATTCTTTGAATGGAGTATTTGAAGTCAAGAAATTAAAATTAGAGCTATTAATGGACTGTTCTTAGGTCCATTTTTGAAAAACGTAATAGTATATATTCTGCTAGGCATCAGATAGTTTCTTTTTTCATTAAAAATAATTATTTATCCAAAATGATTTAATTTGATGATGTAGCTGGATTTATCTATTTTCTTTCAGTACCTAAATTTTAGTTATGAGTTTAGGTGAGTAAAGCATGAAGGGCCAGAGGAATTGGCTGTAAGACCAGCTGAAGCTGGCTACAAAGATATCTCCTAGTGGAAGTCATTTTCATCTCGTCCTTAGAATATTACTGTAGGTGCACATTGGGCTCCTCTGGCTCATACTCTGCTTCTCTGAATGAGTCCACAGTTTGCCAGATTAAACCAAATACATTATAAGAGCATGATGAGAAACAGAGGCTCTGGAGTTAGGCACACTGGAATTCAACCCCAGGGTGCAGTTGTTTGAATTAGTAAAAGCCTTTCCATCCCTCAGTTTCCTTACCCATAGAATGGGGATGGGGATGACAACAGACCCTTCCTTATAAGTTCCTTTTGAGACTGTGGGGGAGGTACCCACCACAGTGCATGGCACATCATAACCCCTTCAATACATGGTAATTATTGATCTTCTTTAAATAAAAGAGAACAGGCTAGTTGGGATTAAATGTTTTTCTTTTACCAAGTTTTATGCTCACATAGTTAGACACAATGAATGACCACACCATAGTTTGCGTTCTAGCCCAAAATAAGGGACACGAAGTCTGTTTTGTTCATGGCGGCTCCACAGAGCTCTCAAAAAGGAGTTCTTGAAGAAATCGAACTCTTCTTGAAACTGCCATGTCAAAAGGAATCAGAGCAGCTGAGACCATGGAGGCAAGGACTAGTGTCCTCTCAGTGTTGTGAACTGTCCTCTTAGTGGTGAGTCATGTTTATAGGAGTCTTCTTCGGAAGCTAGATTTGATTGGAAGGACTGCATTCAGATTGGTTACATTAACCTTGTGTCCCCCAAATCTGTATTTTATTCACAGACATGTTTGTCTATTTCTGGGTTTGAAATTTCACTTGATACTTCACTTGAAGAAGTTTCACTATATTTTTACTTTCTTAAAAGTGATGCTGAAGTAGGTTTTGTAAAGGAGTCTCTTTTTTTTTTTAAGGGAAAAATTTTGCTCTTTTGAAGTCTGTATAGCATACGGTTAATCATCAGTATGACTCAGTATATTTGTATATTTTTAATTTCTACATATCTGTTACACTGACATTCAGTTCATACTTTTCCCTTCCTTTTTCAGTCCTACACGGATGGGAAGACACAAGTTATGTGTCGGGCCCCAGCTTGGCTCCGGCGTCTGTGTGGGCAGCTCCTCTCTGAAAGGTTGATGAGACCCAGTGGTGTTCAGGCAGTAGTCCGGGGCATTTTGGAAGGAGCAGGTGGTAAGAAATAGATGTTTGTTACTTTGGTATCCACTTTCCTTTGAGTCACAGTGAAATATTGGTCTTTAGCATTTGACTGTAAAACCTGATGGAGACTAGACTTTGTGGAGAGTGAGGAGGTTAAACCTTAATGAGCTCCTTTTCCAAAGAAACTCATTTTCTTGCCATTCTTCCAAAAATAGTTGTGATACACTGCTCATGTTGTTGACTAATATTGTCAACTGTTTCAAATAACTTACACAATCAGAGGAAAACATTGCACAAAAAGTTTAAGTAAAACCCTATAGAAAACGTGAAATTCTCTGTGCAAAAGAGTCAGGGTGCTAAGAGTACTTCACCTCAGGACTTAAAATACGAAACAGTTCTCCTGAAGCTGGAGATACCCAAGAGATGCAAACTTTGGGATGAAATTTTAGATTCATTTCCACAATTATATTCCTTTAGTCCTCATTAATAGAAAGAAGGTTCATTATCATGTTAAGTATGGTAGTAGTTTTTAATTTATATTTTTTGATTTTTAAACAAAATCATACATGCACATAGTTTAAAGAGTCGATGGGTCTATAGGCTTTTAGAGAAAAATAGCAGTCCTTGGCAGCATTTCACTCCATTTCCCATCCTCGGAAGCAACCACTTTGATCATTTTTAGCAGGTTTCTTCTGGTATTTACCTCTTTTTTTCTAACTATAATGCGATTACAGCACTTTCTTAATTTTTCAGTTTTAGGCATCATCTATCAACTCACCATCAGTGAAAAAGGATTTTGTTATCTTTCACAACCCTACCATCATTCACCCAAGCATACTTCCCATCCCCTTAATATAGTCATATCTTTTTTTTTTTTTTTTTTTTGGTACGCGGGCCTCTCACTGCTGTGGCCTCTCCCGCTGCGGAGCACAGGCTCTGGACGCGCAGGCTCAGCGGCCATGGCTCACGGGCCCAGCAGCTCCGCGGCATGTGGGATCCTCCCAGACCAGGGCATGAACCCGTGTCCCCTGCATTGGCAGGTGGACTCTCAACCACTGCGCCACCAGGGATGCCCTATAGTCATATCTTAGTTTTGGTTAGATCAATATTCAGTGTTTATACTCTTCTGTGTGATTACTATATACAGCTGAGCTACTGTAGTATACTTTTTTACACACTTTTGTACTTGGAGTTAATAGCTATCTGTTTTGTTTGTCTGCTTAGTTTTGTATGTACTTATCACTAATCTGTTTTCAGACTGTGTCCCAGTTGTTTAAATCTCCTTTTAATACATTCAAATACATTAGCTATTCTATCCGTTTTATCTTCTTGAAGACATCTCTGTCTCTGAGTCTTCTGTTATTTGGACTAATTACCTCCACAAAGCTGTCATCCTAGGATCTCCCTTCACCTTTTTCCTGGTGATCCCCTTGGCTTTCTTTTGTATTTGGTCCCTTGTCTCCTGTATCCCCTGCACGTTAATTTCCTATTGCTGCTGTAACAAATTACCACAAACTTAATTGCCTTTTGATGGAAATAACATTTAAACTGAGTCCTGAATGCTGAGTAGGAATATGTTCATTGAAGAGTGAGGGAAGACTGTATAGTTAGAGAGGATCCATGTATGAAGGAACTGACGTAGGAAAGAACAGTGTTTTTGAGGAAATTTCAGTATGGGTAGAGCAGGGAGGGTAGAGAGTGCAGGGAAAGTGGTATGAGATGAGGGAGGGGTGTGAAATGAGGGTGGAGGGGTGGGCAGGAGCCACATCATGGAGGCATTTAGGCCTAGTTCAGGGTTTTGAACTTTATTCTGAGGGCAATGAGATACCACTGGAGGGTTTTAAGGAGAGAGACAGGATCAAATCTACATTTTAGAAATATATTTCTGGATGTATTGTGAAGAATGGGTTGAGTAAGAGCAGAAGTGGGGAAAACAGTTAAGAAGAAGCAGTCATCTGAGAGATCACAGTGGCTTGGATCAATGCGGTGGCAGTGGAAATGCAGAGAAATGAATGAATATAAGACGTATTTAAGGGAAGAGTTGCCAGAACTTAATGAAGGGCTGGTTATGTGGGGAGGGAGGAGGAGAGAGAGAATCGATCTTGACTTTCCATTTCTGGGGTGGTCAATGTACCTTGGTCCTGTCGGACAAAAGTGAGGTCAGTGTGGTTGGCAGACATTGGTAGATTTGGTCTGCAGTGGCTGTAATGTTGCCTCCCCAGTTCTGCCTGCATTGGCTTCTAGGACCCATGAAATGGAAAATTAACAGTTACCTGTGAGAAGTTTCACATGCAGATAGGTCCTTGCATCTTCTTTTTCCAGAGAAAGCTTAGACTTCACCCAAGGGCATGCAAATTGGGGAGCTTCTATAAGAAACTTAGAACCCTAATTTTGCTACTTATTCGTATATGAATATATATATGGTTTATTCTCAATGATTTGAGGCAGTTTATATTTACTCGCATATTTGCCATTTCTGGTGTTCTTCGTTTCTTTGTGTAGATCCAAATTTTAATTCAAATTTCCTTCTGCCTGAAGAACTCTAACCTTTTTTATAGTGCAGATCTACTGGCAATGAATCCCCTTAGCTCTTGTTTGTTTGAAAAAGCCTATTTCACCATCTTTTTTGAAAATATTTTTGCTGGATACAGAACTCTAGGTTGATCGCTTTTTCTTTTAGTGCTTTAAAGATGTTACTCCATTGTCTTCTGGCTTGCATGATTTCTGATGCAAAGTCTACTGTCATTTTTGTCTTTGTTCCTCTGTATCTGATACACCTTTTTTTTCTAGCTGCTTTTAAGATTTTTCTGTTTATCACTGGTTTTTAGAAATTTTATTATGATATGCCTTGGTGTGGGTGGTTTTCTTCATGTTTTTTCTGCTTAAGTTTTCTTAAGCTTCTTGGAGCTGAGGGTTTATAGTTTTCATCATATTTGGAAATTTCTCAGACATTATCTTCAAATATTTTTTTTCTGTCTTCCCTTCTTTTTTCTTTCTGGAATTTGAATTATACCTAATATTATACTTAATATTGTCCTAAAAGATAGTGTTTCTCTGTTGATTTCTTTTAGTCTTTTTCTCTCTGTGTTTCATTTTGGATAATTTCTATTGCTACATGTTCAAGTTTATTAATCTTTTATTCTGCAGTATCTAATCTGCTGTTAATTCCATCTGCCATATTTTTCATTTCAGATTTTTTTTTTTTTTGGCTGCGCTGCACGGCTTGTGGGATCTTAGTTTCCTGAACACGGATTGAACCTCGGTCCTTGGCACTGAGAGCGCAGAGTCCTAACCACTGGACCGCCAGGGAATTTCCCTCATTTATTAGGTTTTTCATTACTAGAGGTTCAGTTTGGGTCTTTTTAATATCTTCCATTTCTTTCCTCATTATGATCATTCTTTTCTTTACCTTTTTGAAAATAGAGAATAAGTTTATAATAGCTGTTTAATGTCCTTGTCTCCTAATTGTCACCTCTGTTTTTATGTGTCTGTTTTTACTGATTTTTCCTTCTTGTTATGTTCCTTTTTGCTTCTTTGCATACCTAGTAGGTTTTTTAAATTGAGAAGTTATTCACATACCATAAAATTTACTCTTTTAAAGAGTACAGTTTAATGGTTTTTAGTATATTCACAGAGTTGTGTAACCATCACCAATATCTAATTCCAAAACATTTTCATCATTCCCCCAAAAAAACCTCTTACCCATTAGCAATCACTCCCCATTCTCCCCTCCTCCAAACCTTTGTAAGCACTAATCTACTTTCCGTCTTGATGGATTTGCCTATTCTAGGTATTTCATCCAAATGGAATCATGCAATATGTGGTCTTTGGTGTCTGGTTTGAGTCACTTAGCATAATGTTATACCATGAATCAGTCCTTTGTTCCTTTTTATGACTGAAAATATTTCACTGAATGGATATGCCTGGTAATTTTTTTTTTAATTTATTTATTTTATTTTTGGCTGCGTTGGGTCTTCGTTGCTGTGCACGGGCTTTCTCTAGTTGCAGCGAGCGGGGGCTACTCATTGAGGTGCATGGGCTTCTCATTGCAGTGGCTTCTTTTGTTGTGGGGCATGGGCTCTAGGCACGTGAGCTTCAGTAGTTGTGGCATGTGGGCTAAGTAGTTGTGGCTCGTGGGCTCTAGAGCTCAGGATCATTAGTTGTGGTGCACGGGCTTAGTTGCTCTGCAGCATGTGGGATCTTCCCGGACCTGGGATTGAACCCATGTTCCCTGCATTGGCAGGCAGATTCTTAACCACTGCGCCACCAGGGAAGTCCCTTGCCTGGTAATTTTTTTTTTTTTTTTTTTTTGCGGTACGTGAGCCTCTCACTGTTGTGGCCTCTCCCATTGTGGAGCACAGGCTCCGGACGCGCAGACTCAGCCGCCATGGCTCACGGGCCCAGTCGCTCTGCGGCATGTGGGATCTTCCCGGACCGGGGCATGAACCCGTGTCCCCTGCATCGGCAGGCGGACTCTCAACCACTGCGCCACCAGGGAAGCCCTCCTGGTAATTTTTTAATGTATATTGGATGTTTTAATTTTACCTTGTTGGGTGCTAGATTTTGTTGTATTCCTTTGTTGGGTTTTGTTCTGGGATGCAGTTAATTTTCTTAGAATCAGTTTGAGCCCTTCAATCCTGGCTTTTAAGCCTTGTTACTGTGGGTCTAAAGCAGCCTTTAACCCAAGGTAATTTGGCACCACTACTAAGGTAATACCTTTCTGATATTCTGTATATTAGGAGGCTTTCCCATGCTCACTAGTGGGAACATAAACTATTCCAAGCCCTGTGTGAACTGTGGGGATTGTTCCCCCTACTCCTTTCTGTGGTTCTTTGCCTTGGATTTTTTGTCTCACACACATACACAGATCATACTCCATGAAAGACTTGAGAGAGGATTCCCCTGCAGATCTCTGGAGCTCCCTCTTTGTGTAGCTTTCACTTCTCTGGTGTTTTGCCCTGAAAATTCTGTTTTGGTCTCCCTGAACTCTGAACTGTGTTTCTTTAATTCAACAAGGTGGCAGGCTTCGTTTGGGCTTTCCTTAGCTGTGGTGTAGCCTCAAAACTCTCTCTAGGTAATAGACTAGGGTATTCACGGGACTCACTTTTTTGCTTCCATTCTCTTAGGGTTCAGTGTTCTTGGGCTGCTTGTTGTCCAGTGTCTGAAAACCATTGTTTACGTATTTTGTCCCATTTTCTAATCATCTAAGATGGTAAGGTAAATTTGGGACCTGTTACTCCACAGTTTTGGTTTAAGACAGTTTGAGGGCTTCCCTGGTGGCGCAGTGGTTAAGAATCCACCTGCCAATGCAGGTGTCATGGGTTCGAGTCCTGGTCCAGGAAGATCCCACACACCGCAGAGCAGCTAAGCCTGTGCGTGACAGCTACTGAGCCTGCGCTCTAGAGCCTGCAAGCGAGCCACAACTACTGAGCCCATGTGCCACAACTACTGAAGCCTGCATGCCTAGAGCCCGTGCTCTGCAACAGGAGAAGCCACCACAGTGAGAAGCCTGCGCACCACAACGAAGAGTAGCCCCCGCTTGCCGCAACTAGAGAAAGCCCATGTGCAGCAACAAAGACCCAACACAGCCAAAAGAAAAAAAAGAAAAGACACTTTGAAATACATGACGTATATAAAGAGACAGAATAATAATATTAATCATTTAAAAAGTAATAAATACTAAGAAGAAGCTAGTGTTCAAGTCGTATGAATAATATCATTACAATGGTTAAGTGCTGCTTTTTTCTGAGCCTCGCAGAAACCAACATCAAAAGGAAAGTACGGAGGGATAGCTTATCTTACAGAGGAAATTAACAGCTTTCAGTAGGGAAAAAATAGTTCTTACTGTAAATTTTAAGGACCTTCTGTGGTGAACTGCGATGAGTTTTTGATATCTCTATCCATTGCTGACAGCCGGGGCGGCTGGTGGGAGTGATGCTGAGGCCACAGCTGCCGATTGGAAGAAGTGTGACCTAATTGCAAAGATTTTGGCCTCTTGTCCCCAGCAGTCTGTTTCACCAGAGGATTATTATAGAGATATCTGCCCCCAGGTAAATCATTTTGTTTCTTTTGACTGTTTGAGGATTATCTGCTTATTTATAAAAAGAGGACTTTTAATGTTCGTCTGATATTGAGTTAAAAACAATATAATGTTTAAGTTTATTATTCAGTGAGGGGCCTTCTTCATAACTGATTAAAAACCTGTGGGAGAGACTGACCTGTTAGGTTTCAGAACCCCTAACCATTAATAACTGACTAGCTTGCTCTCAGAGCTGGAATATGAAACTACAGTTTCATCATATTCATTATCTTTTCTGTGTTTTTTATTAGTTTTTTAAAAAATAGGTATTTAATAAACGAGGTAAATTAACATGGTACACAATTTAAAAGCACAAAAGAGTAAATGGAAAAGTAAGTCTCCCTCCCGTCTCTGTACCAATTTCTTATTTATTTTGCAGAGGTAGTCTGTGTATCATGTGTATACAACTATATGTGTGTATATCTGTGTATATATTCTAATTTTTATCCAAATGATAACATGCTCCACACACTGTTTTTCAGTTTTGCTTTTCTCACTTAACAGTGTACCTTAGAGATCATTTCATCATTCTTTTTCTTGGGTACATAGGTATTTCATCATATTATGTACCATAATTTATTTAACTAGCTTCCTATTTTTTTTAATAAATAAATAAATTTATTTATTTTTGGCTGCATTGGGTCTTCGTTGCTGTGCACAGGCTTTCTCTAGTTGCAGCAAGCAGGGGCTACTCTTTGTTACAGTGTGCAGGCTTGTCATTTTGGTGGCTTCTCTTGTTGTGGAGCATGGGCTCTAGGTGCACAGGCTTCAGTAGTTGTGGCACGTGGGCTTAGTAATTGTGGCTCGCGGGCTCTAGAGCGCAGGCTCAGTAGTTGTGGCACAGGGGCTTAGTTGCTCCGCGGCATGTGGGATCTTCCCACACCAGGGCTCGAACCCGTGTCCGCTGCATTGGCAGGCGGATTCTTAACCACTGCACCACCAGGGAAGCCCTACCTACCTTCCTATTAATGGACATTTAAGTTGTTTCCATTCTTTTGCTGTTACAAACTATGTTCCAGTTAATATCTATAAATCTTGCCTATGTGCAAGTATTATCACAGGGAGAATTCTTAGAATTGACATTACTGGCTTAAAGGGTATGTGTATTTAAATTTTTGATTGATATTATTTATGTATCTGCTTTCCCACACTTTTGCCTATGCAATGTGTTACAAAACTTTTCTTTGTTAATCTGATTAGGTGAAAGTGTGGAAGGAGTGTTCTTAGTCAGCACTCCCCATGCGTTTAGATGTAAGATATGCCTTTTGGTGTACAGTGTGAAGAAAGTCATTCAGTTGTTATGCTGGTCTGCGGGATTCTCATGGGTAGGCATGCATGGGAACAAATATCACAATGCAAAATCTTATATTGGAAAATATTAAGTATAAATTATCTTACAGGATAAAGTTATCATTTGCAATGATGAGTAAATATTTTCCAAAACTAGTAGCTATAGTTTGGGCACTTAAGGAAATGATAAAATCAAGTCATAGGTTTTAATCTTACTTAGTCTCTCTTTGGCAGTGTCAGAGGTCACATACAGTTTTTGAACAGAAGATTCTCCTGTCTACAAAAAGTACAAGAGTCAGTTTTAAGCCAGGAACAGAATGTGCTTTTCAGTTGGGTGCTTAAACTCAAGCACGAGAGATCAGTGTTTATTTTTGAGAATAAAGTAGACTTTTGTTCAGAACTGACAGGCTCTTCAGATTCTGAATATATTTATACACCTTGACCCCATAATTGCTATTTATCATAGCAAAATTTTGGGGAAAAACTGAATATCTGGAAATAATATTTTTGAGGAATTTATAACAGTATGAGAAGGTTTCAGCAATACACAAAACTGAATATTAAGTATGGCCTTAATTGAAAAGAAAAAAGAATTATACAGGAAACATAGTGGAAAAAAATACACCCAAAATGTTTATAGTAATTTGGGAAGATTTAATTTTCTTCTTAAAAATTTATTCTCCAAATTTCCTACAATGAGCACGTATTTTATAAATCTGATAAAATTTTTTAATAAAAACACAGCTCCTTCAGTTCTCATACCCTTTGACACTGGGTTGTTAAATTAAAAAAAAAAACTTCTATTGGATCAGTGTTACTGCAGTAAATTTATTTTTTGCCGTAAAGAAATTAATGTGTTGTCTTCTTAGTTAATGTAATGCTTCTTGCAAAGAGCCTGGTATTTACTTCATGTAATTTTTCTTTTAGATTTTGGATTTATTTCACTTTCAAGATAAATTGACAGGACTACAATTTCAGAGAGTTGCCACCACTACCTTTATAACTATGTCAAGAGAACGGCCACAACTGGCAGCAAAGTACTTACTTCAGCCAGTGTTAGCTCCTCTTCATCGATGTTTAAATACAGCAGGTAAAGAAGGAAGTCTGGTGGTTCGCTGTCCCTCTAAAGGACCTTCTTCCGTGTTTTGGATTTAAATAACTTAAGTCTATGGTAGTTCATTGTCTTTAATTTTACTTTTTGTTCCCCCAATTTTTTGTTTTGAAAAATCCACTTCATAAAAGTTCTAAGAAGAATGCAGTGTCCTACCCCTATATACTTCACGTAGTTAACATTTTGACATGTTCACTTTCTCTTTCTCTCTTCCTACACACATACGTATTTTTTTTCTGAAGCATTTGAGAGTTAGTTGCAGACGTCGAATATACAGACTTTATTCAAATCTTTTATTTGTCTCAAGAATTTCCTTTATAGCTGTTTTTTAAAAATTACATTGCATTTACTTGTTATGTCTTTTTAGTTTTCTGTAATGTAGAATAGATCCCTAATAGTCTTTCACTCTGACACTTTTGAAGCCCAGGTTATAGAATGTTCTTCAATTTGTATTTGTCTCATTGTTTCCTCTTGATTAGATCCAGGTTAACATTTTGGCAGGAGTACTACATATGATGTTTTTTTTTTTTTTTAGTGCATCAGATTAGGGGCACATGTTATCAGTTTATTCCATTATTAGTGATGTTAAATTTGACTATTTGATTAAAGTGGTAGCAACCAGATTTCTCCACTGTAAAAATACCTTCCTCCCTTTGTAATTAATAATAATCTGTGGGATGATGGATGTATGAGACAGTGTGAATATCCTGTTTCCCAACAGTCCTTCATAATGTGGTTTAGTATCCACTGATGATTTTTGCTCATAAAATGGTGACTTTCTATTTTTTTTATTGTTTCTAATTTGTTAGTTGGTATTCTTCTGTAAGGAAGAGCTTTTCTTTTCTCCTTGCCTCATCTCTTTTTAAAAGAATAATTATTTAAGTATCAATACACATTCATAGATTCTTTTTTTATTCAGTGGGTGACTGAGCATTCCTATCATTCATTTTGAAGCTTAAAGTTTCCCAGATTTGGCCAGTTTTAATGTGTTAAAAGATTGACATTTTCAGCACTTCCCGCAGTGTGTGTTCATGCTTTATTGAGATTAATGCTGGGATACAGAGTATCATTTCAGCATTCTTAGTGAGTAAAAAAAACCTTTCCATATAGTCTTTTCTGAGGTTAAAAATAAAGAGAAAAATTGATGTTGTGGTTAAGCCCAATTTAGTTCTGTTGTAGACTTTGTATAAAAGTCATTTACAGGGTGAATTTTTCTGAGTGTGTTTAGAGGGGTTTAGGTGGGTGAGAATGGAGAAAATCTAATTCTTGTGCATAGTAAGCACGAGATTGAGCTTTGGTGGAGTGAAATTCGTGATTATTCAGACATGATAAACGTATTTGAATAAATAATTAAAATTTCTTTATACATTTAATAAAAATCTAGTCTAGAATTAGTATTTCTTCAAAAAATGATTCAAAAAATGAAGTATTATTTCTGTTGGCCCTTGTCATTAAGGCCTAGCATTTATATCTAATTTCATGTGTTAAGACTATACCTCAATACTAATCTATTTATCTTCTTGTCTGTGACTGACTAGGTGTTTCCTTTAGTCTGGAGTGTGTTCTCAAAGTGTGGTCCCAGGACTAGCAGCATCAGCATCACCTGGGAATTTATTAGAAATACAACTTCTTGGGCTCCACCACAGACCTACTGAATTAGAAACTGTGATGTGGGACCCAACACTGTTTTAAAAGGCCCTTTTGGTAATTCAAGTGTGTGTTCAAGTTTGACCCCTGGTCTAGAGCACTGTGCTTGGGACGCCTAGATTCAGTCCAGTTGTGGGTCAATTATTTTTGTCCTGGGCCTTGTTCATTCATTCAAAGAATATTTATTGGACACCTATTTACCCTGCATTTTCATGTGTTAGGTTATATCTGTAACACCAGCTACATGTTTTGCATATACAATCTATTGATAACAAAAAGGATTGGGTAAGAATATGACTGATCTTATATATATACCCCATCATTGCCCCTGGAAAAACAATCTCTAAAGTATAAGCTTTCTTATTTTGTTTTTCATATGGCATCACATTTTTAGGACTATGTGGCAATTATGATGAATTATCATATTTTATCAATTCCAAGATGCACTTTTTTTCACATTAAAAAAAAATTTTATTTTCGAAATCTTTTTCACATTTTAGCAACTGTAATTGCCCATCTCACAATCATTGTTGGCCAGGTAGCAATTGTGGCATTGTTGTGCCCGCAAATGAGCGTTAAAATTTGTAGAATGGATGTCAGTGACTTAGAAGAAAATCTTGAAGACGATAGTAAAGTGGAGGACTCTTAAGGATATCACATCACTGTACTCTGTGGCACAGAGAACGATATATTATGGCAAAACACAGATACCGGTAATGGTGTTGAAATGTTTCAGAAGAGTTGGACACTTAATGTGCAGTTTTAATTCCTTATCCTGTTTATTCCAATTATTTAGCTTGTATCAAGAATGATAGGGAATTCCCTGGCAGTCCAGTGGTTAGGGCTTCGTACTTCCACTACATGGGACACAGGGTCGACCCCTGGTCGGGGAACTAACATCCTGCATGCTTCATGGAGTGGACAAAGGAAAAAAAAATGACATATAACAATACTGTATAAAATAAATCTAGGAGAGTTCTCTTAATACTTTTTTTAAAAAGCTCTGTTTTAAAACTTTTTTTTTTTTGGCCACACCAAGCAGCATGTGGGATCTTGGTTCCCTGACAAGGGATTGAACCTGTACCCCCTGCAGTGGAAGCTCGGAGTGTTAACCACTGGACCGCCGGGGAAGTCCCTTAAAACTTTTTAAAGGGAAATTTTCAAACACATGTACAGAGAATAGTATAATGAACACCTGTGTACCAGTCACCCAGACACAACCATTGATTCTGCCATTTTCACTTAATTTAATGTCCAACTTTTCATTCGTTAATTTAAAATTAAAATCCCAAGTGATAATGTTTCATAGGTTACTTGGCAGTGTTTTTTTCTTTCTTAGTGATACATAAAATAACAATGCATGTTTATAATCAATGAAACATTCTGTGAAATATTGTATTTGAATGATGCTGTATTGTAACTATGTTGATTTTCTAATTTTAGCTGTTACTTCCTGAACTTTCTAGTAAAACTTTTTTCCTTAGGCCCAGCTTCTTCTATTCAATGAGGTGCTGAGTGTGGGTAATTTTGTTTTCTTTTCTTTAGAGGTTTCAGAGAGTGACATGGTGCCAGGGACCATTTTGGTGACAGAAGAAGAACTTAGTAGATGTATTGAGGATGTATATAAGGTTGGTAATTTGAGTCACTAGTGTTTTCAGTTAATATTTGTACTTAGTCTTTTAAAATAATTTTGCCTTTTAAACTGGTACTTCAAGAATTGGAATGACTAATCTTAAATTCCAAACCATCAAAATCTTTTTACCTTGAAAACTGGAAACTGTAAGTTGTTAGTGAAAAAACTGATACATTTTGAAACTCTGTCAATTTCATCATTTACTCTGAATCTTAAACAGTTCAGATTCTCTAAGTGACACATGCCACTGATGAAAGTGTGTCTTTGAAGGAATTGACAAAGGAATTTGCAATACTGTAGGCTTCCTAAAATTTACTGTATGATAATATTGAATCTACTTTATAATTTTTTGATAGAATCATCATCATAAAGAAGTTGGAATAAATGAGTCATAGAAATGACTTCCGAAATATATACTGAAAATGAAAAAATATTTATATAAATTATATGTTCTCTATGATTGCAATCTTATAAATATATATGAAATACATATTTTTAGACAAAAATGAAATCCATTGTGTTAAGCCCAGATGGCACTGGGGTAAATATTCTTCTTTAAAGTTTATTTCAATACATTTTTAAAAAATTTATTGATTTATTTTTGGCTGCATTGGGTCTTTGTTGCTGTGCGCAGGCTTTCTCTAGTTGCGGTGAGCGGGGGCTACTCTTCGTTGCAGTGTGTGGGCTTCTCATTGCGGTGGCTTCTCTTGTTGAGGAGCACAGGCTCTAGGTGCACGGGTTTCAGTAGTCGTGGCATGCGGGCTCAGTGTTTGTGGCTCGCGGGCTCTAGAGCGCAGGCTCAGTAGTTGTGGCACATGGGCTTAGTTGCTCTGTGGCATGTGGGATCTTCCCGGACCAGGGCTCGAACTCGTGTCACCTGCATTGGCAGGTGGATTCTTAACCACTGCGCCACCAGTGAAGTCCCTCAATACATTTATAATAATATTTTACTATTAAAAACATTTACAAGAGTAAACAGCTTTCAGAATTATATTTCATGTAAAAAGGTACAGCCACTTTGGGAATATATTGTTTGGCAGTTCCTTAAAAAGTTAAACATAGAGTTATCATATGACTCAACAATTGCACTCTTAGTTATAGAGAAGTGAAAACATATTCATACAAAACCTGTACACAAATGTTCATAGCATCCTTATTCATAATAGCCAAAATGTGGAAACAGCTGAGATGTCTGTCAACTGATGAATGAATTAACAAATGTGATATGTTCATATAATGGAATATTTTTCATCTGTAAAAAGGAATAAAGTATGGATACACGTTTCAACATGGATGAACACTTTTTTTTTTCCTATTTAGGTATATCTTAACGTAAACTGCAGTATAGTGTACAAAAGGGAATGCTAAGTACATATTAAATATAGATGAAAAGAATCTGTTGCTAATCACTCTGTGTACCTAGGTGTACAGTGGCCCTGGGGCCACAGTTCATGGTTTCTGTAATGTTCTTAAATTTATATTTCATTAGTGTTCTTGGCAGTGTCTAATTTTTGCCGATCCTAGTTGGTCATTGGTTTTACCAGTAACTTGAAGCACTTGTAGGGGAGCAAGCACTGTCAGTGTTGCTGTCCCCTCGTTGCCACACCCTCCCCTATGTTTGCATCTTTGGCCTCTTCAGCCGGCTGGTTCTTGGCAGGAAGCTTAAGCCCCTTGTTCATTCTGTGAGGGCCCTTTGATTATAACCGGATACTACCATCTACAAGTCCACGTAGACAGGCACCCGAGACTCGTCACCACACACTGAAGGGGTGATTGGAAGAGACCCCACAGTCAGCCCCTCTGAGTTGGGGAAACTCCCCATCCCTTGGGACCCTCCCCATCCCTTGGGACCCTGGTGAGCCACATGGAACTGGTCTGCCAAGGGCCACAGGAGGGGACCACTGTCATTCTGCCCACTAACAGTGAGGAAAGTCAGTGATGCTGCTTCTGTTTAATGCACAGAGGCAAGTGGATAAACAGTTTAAAATTATGATTTTTTAATGTTTAAAGAAGCTAGACACAAAAGACCACCCATTGTATGATTCCATTTAAATGAAATGTTCAGAATAGGCAAATTCATGGACACAGAAAGTAGATTAGTGATTGCTAGTGGCTGAGGCTGGGGAGTTGGGAGTGGCTGATAGTGGGAATGAGGTTTCTTTCTGAGGTAAGGAAGATGTTCTGGAATTAGATAGTGGTGATGGTTGTGCAATTTTGTGAATATACTAAGAACCACTGAACTGTACATTTTAGAGAGTGAATTTTATGGTATGTGAATTATATTTCAATACTTAAAAAATTTCTATTCCACATTTCTTATTTCTTTTCTATGGCAGTAAATTAAACATTTTAGAGTAAATTTTTTTTTTTTTTTTTTTTTGCGGTACACGGGCCTCTCACCGTTGTGGCCTCTCCCGTTGCGGAGCACAGGCTCCGGACACGCAGGCTCAGCGGCCATGGCTCATGGGCCCAGCCGCTCCGCAGCATGTGGGATCTTCCTGGACTGGGGCTCGAACCTGTGTCCCCTGCATCGGCAGGCGGACTCTCAACCACTGCGCCACCAGGGAAGCCCTAGAGTAAATTTTTAAATTTTAGTTTGTTATGAAATGGTTCAAACAAACCAAATAAAAAATGAAGAATAAAACACTCATGTACCCACCACTCAGCTTAAGAAATTACACATTACCAATTCAGTTGAAATCCTCTGTGAACCCATCTCTGATCACATTTGCCTTGCTCCTCACCCAATGGGAACCACAATCCTAAATTTGTATTTATTATTCCTTAATCTGTTTTTAGTATTGTTGTGCATGATTTTAAATTTTATTTAAATGGCATTGTAATATATCTAACTTTAATCCATTCATTTCTACTGCCAGATATTATTCTGTTTTATGACTATATCATCATTTACTTGTTTATTCTTCTCTTGGTAGACATTTGAGTTTTTTTCAGGGAGTTTTGTCTGTTAGGTGCATTGTGGTTTTGGTTAGCAGTTAGTTCTCTTATTACTAGTGACGTTGAACTTTTTTGTCTTTTGGTTCATTCATATATTCTCTTCTTTAACTTGCCTGTTCATTTGTTTTTTACCCATTTTAATACTTGAGTTATTTGCCTCTTTAAAATATTTTTAAAATAAATCTTTTTTTAATAAAACAGCCTTATTGAAATAGACTTTACAGATCAAAAAATAATGTTTTAAGTATACAATTCAGTGCTTTTTCAGGAAATTTACAGAGTTGTGAAACTATCACCACCTTACAGTTTTAGAACATTTCCATCACCCCAAAAGGATCCATTGTGCCTATTTATAGTCACTCCTTGGTCCCACACCTAATCCCCAGGCAACCACTAACCTGCTCTGTATCTCTATGGATTTGCCTTTTGTGGATATTTTATATGAGGGACTCATGCAATAAGTGTTCTTTTGTGACTGGCTTCTCCCTCTTAGCATCATGTTTCTGAGGTTCATCCAGGTTGTTGCATGTATCAATATTTTGTCCCTTTTTATTGTAAGTAATATTTCATTTTATGAATATATACATATTTTGTTTATTTGTCATCAGTTGATGGACATTTGGATGTAGAGTAAATCTTTTTTAGACAACTTCATGAGATATATTTTATGTGCCGTACGTTTACCCATTTACAGTGTGCGAATCAGTGGCCTTTTAGTATATTCACAGATTTGTGCAGCTGTCATCACAGTCAACTTTAGGACATTTCATTACCCCAAAAGAAACCCACACCACTCCCCACATCCCAGCGTTAGGCAGCCACTAATCTACTTTCTGTCTCTATAGATTAGCCTATTCTGAACATTGCATATAAATGGAGTCATACAATATGTAGTCTTTTGTGATTAGCTTCTTTCACTTAACGTGATGCTTTAAAGGTTCATCTCGATTGTAGCATGAAGCAGTACTTCACTCCTTTTTATTGCTGAATAGTATTCTGTTATAAGTATTTACCATATTTTGTTTATCCATTCACCATTTGATGGACATTTGGGTTCTACATCTTGGCTATTATGAATAATGCTGCTATGGACATTTGTGTACAAGTTATTTGTGTACATATGTTTTCATTTCTCCTGGGTATATACCTGGGAGTGGAATTGCTGGATCATATGGTAACTCTATGTTTAACCATTTGAGGTACTGTCAGATCATTTTCAAAGGGGTTGCACCATTTTACATTGCCCCCAGCAGTGTATGAGGGTGTAAAGTAAATCTTAAATCATGTTCTTTAAGATAAGAAAGAGCTTTGTTTTGGTTTGGTTTAAGCTTTTTGTATGATACTAATAAATTTGTAGATATAAATATATGCTGCTTAAAAATTCAAAACTCATTCTCAATAACACTCACTTTTTACTAAAAGTTGGGTATTTACTACCCTTTTATTTAATTTTGCTGTTAAAAAAACCAGAGTACACCCTTTACAATGTTGACCTGGCACACAAGTGTAGAATTAAATTGTTCATAGATAAAACAGGACCTGATGACTTAGTGGCTATAATGCTGTTTTTATTTTTTAATGCCTCATTTTAGAGACTTACGAAAAGAAAGTTCTTATATCTTGTTCTACCTGTTGGTAGGCAGGGACTTTTCAGATAATATGAAGACAAGGAATTATACAGAGCAATCTAGAAAGCAAACTTTCTGAATTAGAGAATAAAGCCCAAATAACTTTTAGAAAGGTTATCTTCAGTCATGTTCCATCTAAGAAATATCATGATGAAAAATTGTAAAATAGCCAGGTGTGGAATGTTAGAAAGACTTGAAAGTGCTGGTAGGAGTAGGACTAATTTTGTCTAAACTTTGGTACAACCCCCTCATAGTGTTAGGTAGATGTCAATAAATTGCTTTTAGGAGGAAAGGAAAGCAAAACAACTTCTTTCTGACAAGTGAATTAGCCTCTAAAAATCAGAGAGATTGAGAAATAGTCCTTGCCATTTCTCCTATTGTTGCCCCCCATAAGGCGGGAAAAACCCTCATTGTTCGGTGAACAGTTTAATGAATTAAAAACCTCCTGGAGAGACAAGCAAAACATTAGTTTGCTGTAGACACTTGGTTTTGCACAAGGGCTGGGACTGTCTTGAAAGCAGGAAGGGGTGTAGAAGTTTATTCTCTCTACAAGGTTTTGGCAGCTCAGCTGCAGAGGGAAAACAGAGGAAATGTGTACGTTGGAGGAAAATGGTAAACATTGTGCAGAATTTAGCAACAAAGAGTATGTTGTCTTTATTAACTTTCTGCTAATACTAAATTATAGAGTACAGCTCAAAGGCAGGAAATAAGGAAAACATCTGGGATGGTTGAATTGATCCAGCAACTCACTCGGTAACAAGAGGGTACAAGAGGGTGTTTTAATTTTAGAGAGGCATTTGGGAACATTTCCAGCTCTGGTGTTCTCTCTCTCTCTCTCGCTCTCTCTCTCTCTCTCCTTTTCTTTTTAACAGATTTATTGAGATGGAACTCACATACCTCACAATTCACCGATTTAAGTGCTCAGTTCAGTGTTTTTGGTATTTCACAGTGTTGTGCAACCATCACCACAATCTAATTTTAGAATATTTTTATCCCTCCTGAAAGGACTCCATACTTATTAGCTGTAACCTCCCATTCTCTCCACTTTGCCCCCAGCCCTAGGCAACCACTAATATACTTTCTGTCTCTGTAGATTTGCCTATTCTGGACATTTTATATAAATGAAATCATATAATATGTGGTCTTTTGTAGTTGGCTCTTCAGTGTTTTTAAGATTCATCCGTATTTTATCATGAAGCAGTACTTCATACCTTTTAATGCCAAATGGTGTTCTGTTGTATGGTTATATCACATTTTGTTACCTGTTTATCAGCTGATGGAAATTTGTGTTGTTTCCACATTTTGGAGTGTTATGAACAGTGTTGCTGTGGACATTCATGTACAGGTTTTTGTGTGTATGTATGTTGTCATTTCTCTTGGGTGTATACATAGGAGTGGAATTGCTGGATCATATGGTAACTCTATGTTTAACCTTTTGAGGTACTGCCAGATCATTTTCTAAAGTGGCCACACCATTCTACATTCCCACCAGCAATATATGAGAATTCCAGTTTATCCAGATTATGGTCAACGTTTGTTATCATCCTTTTTTAAAAAATAGCCTTCCTAGTGGGAGTAAAGTAACATCTCCTTGTGGCTTTGATTTACATTTCCCTAATGACTAATGATGTTGAACAGCCTGTCATGTGCTTATTGGCCATTTGGATGTCTTCCTTGGAGAAATTTCTGTTAAGAACCTTTGCCCATTTTTATTTTTTAAAAATTAATTTTATTTATTTATTTTTGGCTGCATTGGGCCTTCGTTGTTGTGCACGGGCTTTCTCTAGTTGTGGTGAGCGGGGGCTACTCTTTGTTGCGGTGCGTGGGCTTCTCATTGTGGTGGCTCCTCTTGTTGCAGAGCACGGGCTCTAGGCGCCAGGCTTCAGTCGTTGTGGCACATGGGGTCAGTAGTTGTGGCTCACAGGCTCTAGAGCACAGGCTCAGTAGTTGTGGTGCACGGGCTTAGTTGCTCTGCAGCATGCGGGATCCTCCCGGGCCAGGGCTCAAACCCGTGTCCTCTGCATTGGCAGGCGGATTCTTAACCATTGCACCACCAAGGAAGCCCCTTTTGCCTATTTTTAAATTGGGTTGTCTTTTTATCATTGGTGGGTTGTGGGATTGGACTCACTCTGACCAACAGCTTTCTCTAAAGAAATCCTCCTCATCAGTCTCTTCTCAGTCTCCACACCTTTGATCTTCTCTACCCTCTTTCTGAATGAGGAGTTTTTATAGTCTTGATCTCATCATGGTCTGGTGTCTTACTTTGGAGTTTTAAGTCTATTTTATCTTGGTGCTTCACTTGACATTTCCAATTTAACACCCCATGTCACCTGTGTTATGACAGCTGTCCATCTGGCTGCCTTCTCAGTCTAACTGCAGAGCCCCTTAGTCCTCAGAGCCAGTTTCTTCTTTGCTTTATACACAGTCCTGGTCAGACTGGTTATCTGATTTTTAAGACCATAGCAGAATTAGAAGTAACAAATTAGAAGTTAGTTAGACTAACTAAGGCACAATGACAAGAGCAGAGAGGACCAAGGAAAGAGACAGAAAAAATACCCCCAAAGGGCATAATCAGTTGAAAAGCAAAGTATGTTGGGACCACTGTGTTCAGTATACTTTGTTTAAGAAGGAAGGGATTGCATATAATTCATTTTAGAAATATTTCCTTCCAAAATTGTTAAAATATAAGTACATTTTGGTATTTAAAGGAATAAACTCTCAGCTCTCTGAATGAAAATTTTATGCAGGAACAATGACAAGGGAAGGGCTTTTTACACTTGCATCCTTCACATACAGTAGGGAATAGAGCAGTGTGGCTCTGGTGGGCCAGGTGGAAAGTTCTCAGCAGTACAGGTATATATACAAATGCTAGTTGAATTGAAATGAAAACTTGGCATAGCCACTTGTACTTCATCTGCATAAATAATTCTTGTCATTTCTATGTGTGTACCTTATTTCTGGTAAAATTATGTAAGCCAAAAAGGGCATATGCTGCTCAAATAGCTTTTAGTCCAGTGGCTTCCCATTCTGTCTCCTCTGCCTCTGAGTGTCTGGGGCCTAATCTCTAGAAAGTTTATATTCTTTTGTCCTCCCTGGTATGAGAGGGAGTCGTGTTTTTTTCTTTGCCTACAGAGGTGAAGAGAGGCCCATATTGCATAGAGACTGGTTCTGGGTAGGGCAGGGTAAAAGAATTCCAGTGCTTTCTGATTTGGATATTTTCTTGCTCTTAAGAGGAATGGCCAGAATTCAATAGTGGGGGTGGAGAGATGTTGCCTTTTAGTATTCCTCACAGTACTTGCCCAAGACTCCCTAAAGGCAGAAGAAATTTTAGGATAGGAAAGGCTAGAAGGTACCTAATGAGTTTATTTTCTACATTCTCATTTCCATTTTCGCTCTCTGTTTCCAGGTTTAGGAAATCTTGACCTTGATTATTCACGTCTTTTCCCCCCATCTAATCTTAATGAATTTCTAATTAAAGTTTCTCTGTCAGATTGACCAGTTGACTCCTCCTTCCGAATTTTTAATTATTTGTGTAGAGTAAATTAGAATAATACAATCTTAGAGCTGGAAGGAACTTTAGAAATAATTTAGTATAATCCTTCATTTTTTTTAATAGACTTTATTTTTTAGAGCAGTTTTAGGTTCACAGAAAAATTGAGTGGAAAGTACAGAGAGTTCCTGTGTATTCTCTGCCCCCACATGTGCACAGCCTCTCCCACTATCAGCATCCCACACTGGACGGTGTATTTGTCACGGTTTGTGAACCTATGTTGACATGTCAATATCGCTGTAAGTCCATAGTTTACATTAAGGTTCACCTTTGATGTGGTACATTCTTTGGGTTTTGACAAATTAATCCCTCATTTTACAGTAAAGGAAACAAAATCCAAAAGATTGTGAAGTGACTTGTCCCAAATCACACTAGTGAGTGACAGTGCTGGTCCCGGGACCAACATTCCCTTCTCTCTCTCTTTCTCTCACTCTGTTTGGAAAAGATAATATTTGCTCATGGTACAAACTTAATAAGTGCCAAAGGCTCTACAGTGAAAAGTTAGTCTCCCTCTCACCTGTGGACCCTCCCTAAAGGCAATCATTCTTTCTGGATGTTTCCATCTCCTGTTGAACTGTGACTTTGAATAACATGCAAAGGAATAAAAAAAGTATCCTTCAAGGATGTGTGAGATTTAAGCATTAGATTTTCTAAATGCTGCAGTTCAGATTCTGTGGTATAGTGTAGTGAAAAGCACTTGGCCTTTTGAGTCAGATGGACCTAGATTGGAATTTGGCTCCAGGGTTGACTGTCCATGGGACTTTAGTTGACTTAAATGTGTCACTTGAGTTGTCGGGTGGTTGAATAAGGTAACTTTTGTTAGACTCATTGCATTCTTTCTTTCTTTATTTTCTTAATAAATTTATTTATTTATTTTTGGCTTTGTTGGGTCTTCGTTGCTGCACGTGGGCTTTCTCTAGTTGCGGTGAGCGGGGGCTACTCTTCGTTGCGGTGCGCGGGCTCCTCGTTGTGGCTTCTCTTGTTGCAGAGCACAGGCTCTAGGCGTACTGGCTTCAGTAGTTGTGGCACGTGGGCTCAGTAGTTGTGGCTTGCGGGCTCTAGAGCTCAGGCTCAGTAGTTGTGGCACACAGGCTTAGTTGCTTCACGGCATGTGGGATCTTCCCGGGCCAGGGCTCCAACCTGTGTCCCCTGCATTGGCAGGCAGATTCTTAACCACTGCACCACCAGGGAAGCCCGGGTCATTGCGTTCTTTAAAAGGTGCTCAAAAAACTGTCAGTTCCTTTTTGGTTCAGGGAAACTTTTTTTTTAAGACTGTTTTATGCATTATGCTCTGAAAGCATGCACAGTACAAAATACTATATTAAGTAAAACTTGCCTGGTTCGCTTCTCCTAAGTCTTAATTAAACTCAGTAAGTGCATTAGAAGTTCTAGAACACTACTGTCAAAAGGATCACTGGGATATTTTAGAAGGCAGCATTTGACTAGTTTAATCTTTAACTGGGGTAGAATCAAGTTCCAGCCTGTATTGAATTTCAATGTTAGGATTTAGTCAGCTTGATTCTGAATAGGCCCATGATGTTTGTATTTCCATACATGTACATCCCTGCAGAAGATAAGACCATAAATTAAGAAAACTGTTCCATTCACAGTAGCATCAACAAGAATATTTAGGAATAAACTTAACATTTGCATATGGCTATATATTTTACAAAATATTTTAACGTGAATTATCTTTTTTTTTTTTTTGTGCGGTACGCGGGCCTCTCACTGCTGTGGCCTCTCCCGTTGCGGGGCACAGGCTCCATATGCGCAGGCTTAGCGGCCATGGTTCACGGGCCTAGCCGCTCCGCGGCATGTGGGATCTTCCCGGACCGGGGCACGAACCTGTGTCCCCTGCATTGGCAGGCAGACTCTCAACTACTGCGCCACCAGGGAAGCCCTTAACGTGAATTATCTTAATTGGTCCTTATGCTAAAAGCTTAACGCCTACATTATATTATCCATGAGGAAACTGGGACCTAGAGCGGTTTAAATGTCTTATCCCTGTTCACTCATTTAATGTGTGGATTTGGGCAACCACATAGGTGGCAGAAACAAAGTTTACACCCACGTTTCCTGATTCCTGACTTCCCAGTGCTCTTTCGGTGACTTTGCAGCCGTCTCTAAGGGATGTGTTTGACAATATAATGGGAGTCTATGAAATGAGCACATGAGGGCTGCTTTCGGTTTTGTTTGCTTTGAACCAGAAACACGTATTTATTCTTAATACTTTATAAAAAATATATATATATATGTATATTTGTTTATTTATTTTGGCTGTACCAGGTCTTACTTGGGGCACGGGATCTTTGTTGTGGCATGCGGGATCTTTAGTTGCAGCATGTGAACTTTTAGTTGCAGCATTCATGTGGGATCTAGTTCCCTGACCAGGGCTTGAACCTGGGCCCCCTGCATTGGGGGCACAGAGTCTTACCCACTGCGCCACCAGGAAGTCCTATTCTTAATACTTTTGACCATTTTGATTCCTCTGGGTTTTTCCTTTCTTCTTAAATTCAAATTTCCAGTCAATCTTTCCAGAGAAACTCAGTCCTCCAGACACTGAAGACAGATGCTGAACAAGCCAATATAATAAAATCAAATCTTCTATTGTTCAGTCTGCTCTCCCTTCCATGGCTGAAGTTCTGTGATTCTGTTCAGTTAATTTGCATTGATTGATAACTTCTAGCTTCAGCTTTTTTTTTAAAGAAAAAATGAAAATAGGGCATTGTAACTTCCCCACAAAAGTAGAACTTTTGAGAAAGTAAACAGCAGTCAGTCTGCTTTGTTCATTCATTTTTTTTTTTTCTTTTTGCGTTACGCGGGCCTCTCACTGTTGTGGGCTCTCCCATTGCGGAGCACAGGCTCTGAACGCGCAGGCTCAGCGGCCATGGCTCACAGGCCCAGCTGCTCCGCGGCCCGTGGGATCCTCCCGGACCGGGGCACGAACCCGCGTCCCCTGCGTTGGCAGGCGGACTCTCAACCACTGCACCACCAGGGAAGCCCCATTCATTCTTTGATTCAGTTAATCAGTCACCAAAAAATTTACCAAGTACCTACTGATTGCCGCTCTGCTTGGTTTACAAATACAGAAATGATTAAGAATCAGCTGCTACCTGATTCCCAGTGAAGCAAACAAAGAGTTACAATAGAGCATGATTCATAGTTAAGAGTACCAAGAAACATGCCTCTCTTACTTGTTAGAACACCAGTCCTCTAAGTTTAGATGAAGGATCGAGAGGCTTAACCACAGAGGCCTCTTCTCAGGGCTGGATCTGTACTAGAAAGCCAAGATGCATTCATAAATGAATGTGGAAATCCCCAGAAAGGAATGAGGAAATCCCCAGGTTCCCAGTGGGGTCATTGGTACCCATGTGTCTCCTTGACTAATCTTTTCTGAGCCGTTTTGGTTTTCCTAGATCCATACAGGCCTCTTATTTTGCCCCTCAGTCCTGTCCTACACATTTATACTGGAAAAGCCGCAGGTAGTTACAGAAATTCCACTTTTCTTCAAAGCACCATTTCACTTACTCTCAGAGAGGCTTTTTCACACCAAAGAATTAAAGAGGTACCTTGAGAGTCTGTCTATACCTTCCCTGCTTCAGCTTTCCCATCTCTTGGTATTTTGTTTGGTGATCCCTAGTTGTACAGATACCTCAAGTAAACTTGAGTTACCAGAAAACCTTTCAGCTAAACAGGATTTCATCTTTTGAGTATTAACTTCAGAACTGATGGAACAGAAAGCTCCTGAGGATGGGTTAAAAATTTGTTACATCTTGGTCAAGTTGAAGATTCAACGTTTCAAAAATTTTGGGGTGGGATGCTTCATTTTTTTCAACTAGTCTTACCTCTTAATGGCTGAGGTACCAGAAAAGTATAGAAGACCATGAGCAAACTTGCAGTCAAGTCAGGGAATGCTGGAGTAGATAGGAAAGAGTTTTAAAGCTTGATTAATCCAACCTCTTTATTTTCCAGATAAGGAAACTAAGACTCAGAGAAATCAATTGATTCATGTTAAGTCTCTCAACTGCTCAGTGGAATTATTTACAGACAACCCTATGTGAAACATGCACGATAGTTATACTGCTAAAAAAAGGAGACTTCCAAATGATATGGAACATCTTTACAACAGGTAGAAATAATATATCAAGTATTAGATTGTGTTTCAGAAGTTGAATCTCTACCCCACTTTGCTTCCTAGTGAGCAGGGAAGACCCCCTACTAGAAAGAGACTGCACATAAGCAGAGTCCAAAGAAATTCCACAACACTTGGGTGTTAGGGCCCAGAGGCGGGGCAGGCAGGCCCTCCCCTCAGTGGGGCAGGAACAACTTACCTATTGTGCCTTCACTGCTTCTTCAGTCGGTACTGTCACCAGCCTAGTGTGCAGGAAACTGAGAGGAACTAGCCCCAACAGTTTTTTCCGTATGTGGTATGACTTCATTGGAAGATTCTTTTTTTCTGGGGTATTTGGTCATTGTCAGTGCTGGCACCAAGAGATCACAGTGCAGCATTGACTGAATCAGTCCAGCCTCCCATGTCCCTTTATGGGTCACTAAACTCCAGATACAAGTCAATGATGTGGGGCAATCCACATTAAGGGAAAAGTGACCAGATTCCACTTTGGGAGTATAAGCAGCGGGTAATGTTAGATGTCAGGTGCAGACCAAACTGTTAACCTGCATCTGAGTTTAATGTGAGGCAAGAGATTAGAAGGAGGGGACTGTCGTTGGAAAGAACTGGCTAAACTGTGACCCTGGAGAGCTACCGGAAGACTTGGTAGAAAGGAGCTATATAAGACTCTCAGTAGGAGGAAGAGGAGGCTGCACAGGAGTGCTGTCCATGGTGCCACTGGGAACTTCAGCCCTACTTGGCAGAGGTCACAGGAATAGGGTCATTAATAGTCTGACAAGCTGGGATCCACTGAATCTGAGGGGCTACAGCAGGGATAAAGTTAGGGATTGAAGAAATAAAAATATCATTATGTACAGGAGGAGGTTAGTATTGGGAGGCCATGGGGTACATGCTTTGCTCTTTTTTACATTGTGGTAAAATAGACATAACATAAAATTAACATTTTAACCATGTTAAAGTGTATAATTCAGTGGCATTTACAGTGTTGCACAGCCATCATCACTGTTGTTCCAGAACTTTTTCATCACTCCAAATGGAAACCCCATACCCATTAGGCATTCAGTCCTCATTTCTTCCTCCCTTCAGCCCTGACAACTGCTAGTCCACTTTCTTTCTCTATGGATTGTGCATGGATTTTATGTCAGACAGATCTGGGTTCATCCTGGCCCTGTCATTTACTGACAGTTTACCTTTGCTCAACTAACATAGCTTTTCTGATCCTCAGTTTTCCAAAGTTTTAGAATAAGAATAAAATGCTTAACTTGCAGGACTCTTGCGAGAATTGATTGTATATTAAATGTTTAGCTGAATACCTGGTTCATTCTTAAGTGGACATGCAATAAGTGGTAGTTATTGTTTGCTTTATAAAAGCAGTAACAGTGGGGTTCCTTTATTATTTTTTTTTAATTTATTTTTGGCTGCGTTGGGTCTTTGTTGCTGCGCGCGGGCTTTCTCTAGTTGTGGTGAGCGGGGGCTACTCTTCATGGCGGTGCGTGGTCTTCTCATTGTGGTGGCTTCTCTTGCTGTGGAGCGTGGGCTCCAGGCGTGCAGGCTTCAGTAGTTGTGGCATGCGGCCTCAGCAGTTGTGGCTCGCGGGCTCCAGAGCACAGGCTCAGTAGTTGTGGTGCACGGGCTTAGTTGCTCTGCGGCATGTGTGAATTTCCCAGACCAGGGCTTGAACCCGTGTCCCCTGCATTGGCAGGTGGATTCTTAACCACTGTGCCACAGGCAAGTCCCCCAGTGGTGTTCCTTTAAATTGTGTACAACTGCATTTAAACGGCTTATTCACCAAAAACTCAGGTAACACAACTTAATCATCTACTCTTACAGGTGCTGAAGTAGGGAACTTGACTTTTGCATGCCAGGCTAGTTAAAGAGGTCAGAGACTTATATATTCAAGAACTGATTATGTGTTACAAGCTCTAAAATGCTTTTGGAATTTATAGGAGAAAAGTCATTAATGGTGGTTAGATGCTTAATGAATATTTGAATTAGAGAATGAACGAACAGTTCGACAGTGAAATGATACAGCAGGCCTATGGAAGAGGTAGAACTTGAGCTGGGTCCGTTTAATAAGTACTACTGCCTGTCTTTCATCTATAAAGTGCAATCTTGTCGTTAGGATGCAGAGCAATCCATGAGGTGGATAATAGAACTGGATTTTGATGATTGTTTATAGATGGCCAGTCCAAAATTTTTGGAAATAGATACACTTCCGTTAAGGATGTTTAAAGAGAAGTAGATTAGGGCTCACTCCAAGGAGAAATTTTAACTATTAATGTTGGAAGGGAGGTGACAATCCTGTATGTGTCAAGCAGAGGCCATTCAAGTTCTTTGAGCTCTCATAGAGAAAACTCATTGATCAGTTTGAGCCAAAGGAGACTTTAAATCTTTCCACTTTGAAAAAAAAATTTCTCTATTCTTAATCTGTGAACTTAATGGATTATTGGTGAATTGATAAGAGTTATTCTTAATTTCTCCCTCTTTCCACACGCTCTTCCCCTCATCACTCTCTATCCCTTTAAACTTGTTTTTCTTCTAGCACTTGTCACTGTCTGATATTATATATTTGTTTATTTTCTGTCCCCTCACTAGAATGTATGCTCCTTTGAAGCAGATAATTCGTTTCCCACCGTATCCGCAGAACCACAGACGTGTCTGGCACACAGTTGGCACTCAGTAAACATACGCTGAACCTTTACATAAAAATGAATCACATATGTATATGTATAAATAGCTGTGCAGTTTGTTGTATTCCTTGTAAGAAAATACAGAAAAGTACAAGAAGAGAATTTAAAAATTGGAGTTTATCAACAACAGCATATACCTCTGAGAAAGGTGCTTGATTTGAATTCATGTTAAAGTTTGAAGTGCTTTAGCCCAGTAAATCATAAAGATTTAGCTTCATTGGTTTGTTTGTTTGTTTGTTTTTTTGTACTAAAGATGCTGGTAAGGAAGGATGGCTCCTTAGGGATTACCTCTGGAACACACAATCCAGAGGCAAACAGTAGGCCCTTACGTTATCTGGGGGAATCTCTTTTTTACCTCCTGTAATTGGTGATATCATAATTAGCCCCACATATTATTTCTGAACACTGACATACAGTGCTGCACCTCATTTAGCTGGGCTTATGGAGGTTAGATCATGCACAGGAAGCTGGCTCCTTCGTTATCAGGCTCCACAGAGGAGTTGGGAGGCTTAAGGAGTGTGAAAAATTAGGTTTGATTTATTAAAGGGACAGGGTTCTCTAGAAAAGCACAGAGATTTTTCCAGCTTGTGCCTCCATGACCTTTAGTTTCCCATAAACATCATTGATTTCTACCTCAATCGTCTTTCTGTAAATTAGAGCCTCTTGATGTTTCCCTTTCCTTGTCCTTTAAAATAGGTCTGCTAATACAGACTTCGTGAGATAGTTATAATTTCAATGTGCAAACTCTTTAAAAAATCTAACATAGTACCCGGGAGATAAAAATCCCAGCATAGTTTCTGGAACACATATTAAGTGTGTAATCATTGTCAGATCCTCTTTCTTCTTTTATTATTATTATTGTCTATACCATAAAGTTTTAGTTAATTTATTAGAACAGAATTGCATTTTAAAATCCTATTGTGGGGACTTCCCTGGTGGTCCAGTGGTTAAGAATCCACCTGCCAATGCAGGGGACACGGGTTCAATCCCTGGTCCAGGAAGATCACACATGCCGTGGAGCAACTAAGCCCATGCGCCACAACTACTTAGCCTGTGTTCTAGAGCCCACGAGGCACAACTACTGAGCCCGCATGCTGCAACTACTGAAGCCTGCATGCTCATGCTCTGCAACAAGAGAAGCCACCGCAATGAGAAGACCACGTACCACAATGAAGAGTAGCCCCCGCTCGCTGCAACTAGAGAAAGCCCACGTGCAGCAACAAAGACCCAACGCAGCCATAAATAAATAAATAAATAACAGTAAGCTTGTAGAATTTTAAAAAATAAAGTGAAGTAAAATCCTATTGTGTTTGATTGGAGTTTTGAATAGCATTTTGGCACTTCATAAGATACTTTAAATTATCCACCTTGAATAATAATAATATTAACATTAATCTTATTATTATTGGTTTGTTTTATTTTTCCTGTTAGATCACAAGCAATGAGAGAGAACAATTCTTGTTCACTTTTATATTCACTACAGTGCTTAGAACAGTACTTTGATTCCAGTAGATTCAGAAGAGTTTGTTGAATCCTTTTTAAAAGGTACAAATAAAACAGTTAACATAGTTATTGTTAATAAACATCAGAATCCTCACACACTTAACCCTGTGAAGCCAGTGCAGATCTAGGTGCACATTTATTGAACTGGAGAGAATAGGACATGCCCATGTGACAGTTACATCTTAAGAATGACAAATCTAGAGCAAGCTGTGTTTTGCTTTGTTTTCTTTCAAATCTAGTCTTAAGCTTTTCTATTTGGTTGTCATTGCTTGTTAGTTTCTAATAGCAGGGCCTTTAGCAGTAAGATAATTATTGTATTGATGAATAATAGGTGAAGAGACTCTTGAGGTAGTCAGAAGTAGGAAAGGAAGGGGTCAGAAAATGGGTTCACCTACCTGGTTCACCCAGCAGCTCTTAAGGCTGCACGCATGAAAGAGCAATGCTCCCTTTTTAGTCTTCCTTTGATGCAGCCTGTCTGCTAATCCCAGATGGTTTCCTTAGGCTTAGAGCTACAATTGTTCACCTCAGGGCTAGAGTGTTGCTTAAGATAAGCCTCCAAGCCCTGCTAATTCGTGTATGGTGTTTGATTCCCATTGCTCCGGCCTCGCACTCAGTGTACTACCATTTCCTTTGCCCTAGGTGTACGTGGTCGGGAATGAACCTTTAACAGTTTTGATGGATTCCCTGCTTCCTGTCCTGGGAGTGCTCTTTTCTCTCTACTGTTTTACCAAGCACAGTGTGTCTCACGTAAGGTAAGCAATCTAGAGAACCTTATTGTTTGTAAATACTGAAGTCTTTCTTGTATGTTGTTCTTATTTTGAATATGACTTATGCCACTTTATAATTTTTTTTTTCTTTCAAAGTCAGGAGAACATTTGACAGTCCTCTAGAAAAGAAAGAGAGCTTTGCAGATTGCACGGGATTGGATCTAGTGTTTAGAATGACTTTCCTCAGCCTCTTAGACATCAGAAATGAAATCTCCGTTTACACGTATGAACATGCCACTGTTTGATCAGTGAGAAATACTGGAATTACATGTCTAGGGAGGAGGAAATAGAGGTTGGATCATAAATACCTTGTGAGTAGTTAGAAATCAAGCTGGGGAAATCTGGATCTGAATGTGGCACTCTGTAATTTAGGCTTGGATTTGGTGTTAGTGCTGTACAGTGTTGTTGAGAATGAAGGGATTCCTTAGTCATCCAGAAAATAATCTTTTGTATTGGAATTTAAGTAGGACTCATTTTGTATCAGCTCTGTTTTCACAGTGATTTACGTTGTTTCTTCCTCCTTCTAAGACTTTAACTGGAAGTTTGAGATTGACAAATACACACTACTATATATAAAATAGATAATAAGGACCTATTGTATAGCACAAGGAACTCTACT
The DNA here is from genome assembly GCF_039906515.1 of Pseudorca crassidens. Taxonomy (NCBI): domain Eukaryota; kingdom Metazoa; phylum Chordata; class Mammalia; order Artiodactyla; family Delphinidae; genus Pseudorca; species Pseudorca crassidens. The sequence goes on from NC_090315.1 coordinate 44,993,963, forward strand.
CAATACTCTCTAATGGCCTATATGGGAAAAAAATCTAAAAAAGAGTGGATGTATGTATTTGTATAACTGATTCAGTTGGCTGTACACCTGAAACTAACACAACATCGTAAATCAGATATACTCCAAGAAAAATTTTAAAGAAAAAGATCCTACAGAATTCTGATTTTTGGTGTTTGGAAATCCGCCACATGTAATCTCATATTCAGTAATAGTATCTTCTTCATAGTGTTATTATGAAGACTAACTATGCATTGAAGTGTTTAGCACTGTCCCTGGCAAATAATAAGCTCAATAAATAGTCACTATCCTCATTAAGTGATAAAGCGAAGTACTCAGTCTTGCATATTATTTGAAGCTTACATATTGCCTTTAACTCTCTAGCTTTTGGTCAGTCGATCACTGAAGCCCACAGACATGAGGGAAGTGACAAGAGAAAGTGCAGTGGAAGATGGAGGCTATAAATATGTGCATTTGGCTTCAAAACACCATTCCTATAATAACTCTTGTTTTAGTTCTGAAGCCCAAGTCCTCACAGCACTATCATGTCCTCGTCAAAGACTGAGAAGGAAGAAGCAAACGTTTATTCCATTCCTGTCCTAGTTGATTGGCACGGATAAGAGGGGATAAGGAATCAGCAAGAATTTGTTGGTGTGCTGTTTCTTGGTCTCCAGTTATTGGTCCCCGTCTTAGATGGTTTGATCACTGTAAACTTTTCTTTCACAGTGCCTGATTCAAAGGCAATGAGTTCATTTGGAATAAAAAAAAATCATGTGGGGCTCATGTGTCGTATCAGGGCTGGTTCTACAACCAGAGATTAGTCAGTCACTCACTGAATTTCAGGATATTTGCATTCTGAAATTCACAAGAAGCATAGTTTCCACTCCTGCACTTCAGTAGTACTAGATGATTGTGCCAACCTTTAGAATGCATGGAACCTGACTTTTATTCTTTCTTTTTTTTATGTTAGCTCGTTAAATGTGTAGAGTAAGATGACAAGCTCATTTATAACTGCTTTTTTCTGCCAGGTCACTTTGCCAAGAGATCTTATTATGGATGCTGGGGAAACTGGAGAGGAAAAAGGCAATTACTAGCCTGAAAGGATTTGCAGGGTTGGACAAAACTGTGCCCTCTCTCCATTCTCTGTGCCACTTTAGAGCTGCCACTCAAGGTGGCATCATGATTACCATCAAAGAGGCCGTTTGGTGAGTCCACCCATCCTTTGCTGTCTCTCTTCAGATTTAATTGTACTCGAAAGGCCATTCTGTGACTCGTCCACTAAGGGGCGCTGATAGAAAGGAAACCAGAAACTCAAGCAGCTGAGGTGCTGCTATTTATTGATATCTCTAAGTGAAATGTGAGCCTTAAATGATCCTCCAGGTTTTTCCTAGATGCTAGCTAATAGGTGCAATTTACTGGAGCCTCACAGCTCTGCATCACAACAAGCCCACTTACTTCACAAAGTCTTTGCCAGTGAATCGGAGTAAAAGGCAGACACATATTCACCCTCAACACCATAACAATCCAGTTCTCCCTCTGACACTCAGAATGGTATATATGTGTTCAGAGTCAGACTTAATCCTAAGGGAAATTGTCTCAAAGCTCTCTTTTATGGTAATTTTATGATGGGGGTTTGTTTCTTCTAGGGGTTGTTTAGAAGGCGGCTAACAAGTGTTAGTGGAACGGATAATTTTATTTCTCCTACATCTCACAAGTGTATTTTAAATTATTTCCATTTTCTAGGTGATGTGTAGATGTTATTACCTACGAACATAAGTTCTTGTGGTTTTTTTTGTTTTTTTGTGGTACGTGGGCCTCTCACTGTTGTGGCCTCCCCCGTTGTGGAGCACAGGCTCCGGACGCGCAGGCTCAGTGGCCATGGCTCACGGGCCCAGCCACTCCGCGGCATGTGGGATCTTTCCGGACCGGGGCACGAACCCGTGTCCCCTGCATCGGCAGGCGGACTCTCAACCACTGCGCCACCAGGGAAGCCCCATAAGTTCTTGTTGATCAGAGTCCATGTAATATTTAACTGGTGCAGCTACTCAGATGTCACATCACATTCAAAGTGCTGCTATTTGTTAAAGTGTTTAAATTTAACTATTTAAGTTCATGGTTAATTTGGTTAAGTTTTAAAACACTTATTCAGTATGAGAGTCTTGAGGAAAATAGAAAAAACACATTGAAAACAGAATTATCAGTACAAAGCTACTAATTTACTGAGAGTTGTTGAGCATTAGTAGGTTTTGCGGTTATAACTATGCCTCCAAACTGAAAGAGCTTAATATTTTTTGGCATGTTTATTTAAAAACCCCTCGGAATAGTTTATCCTGGGACCAATTTAGGGACTAGATAGAGAATTTTATAGTATGTGACTTTTCAGCAGTTCAAACTTATTGCTGTCTTTACAAGTCTTTATGGAAATATGTCAAAATCAATAGTTCTTATTGAAACTACAGTTTCTCTTCTTGGTAGGAAAAAAAGTGAATAGGCAGTGATTGAATGGATCTCCATACACTGCCAGAAGCAATGGATCCTTAACCTGGGGTCTGTACATGGACTTCTCGGAATCTATAATCCCCTTGAAATTATACACAAATTTTTTTATATGCAAACATGGATTCTTTGCTGAAAATAGGGTCCATAGCTTTCATTAGGTATTGAAGACACTCCATGTCTCCAAAACGTTGACACCATACCAAAGAAATGTGTGTGTATGTTTGTGTGTGTGTGTGTGTGTGTGTGTGTGTGTGTGAGATTTTATGATTTGTTCTAAAGATCCTGCTCATGGTGCTAGTTCCCCAAGGGCAGGGTCCATATCACCGCCTGGTCTTTATCACCACTTACCTTTCACTCTACCATTCTGCCCAGCAGCACCAATAATCAATAAGAAGTTTGATTACAGAAACTCTAAAAGAGCAGCTTAGATTTCATGATCTTTGGATCCAGAATTTTTACCTTTCTGGAACTCTATATAACTATTTGGAATTGACTCTTTCATTGAAATTTTAAGAATGAATAAAATAATGCTTCTTAAGGTAGTTGTTGTCATGTCTTTTTTTTAAAAGAATACTTGAATACAGTACTTCATTTTGACAGTTGGGGTGGTTCACAGAAGCTTAGAAGCTATTTCAGCTTTTCTTCTAACATAAAACGTGGTGGAGATAACATGATTGATCTGAAGGACTCTGGAAGATTCTAGGATAATATAGGAAGTAATTCTAAGCGTAATTTCTAGGTTATTCATTCTACTAAAGGAGTATAAAGGCTATGCTATTAAGTGAAATGGCAGATTGGGACATACTGCCCAGTTAGACGGTTTGCCAAATTAACTGTAATAATTGTATTTTCAATGAAATGAAGCAGCATCTGTCATTTTTTTCTCAATTTAATCTGAAAGAAATTTTATTCTTTTTTTTTTTAATTAACCACTTTATTTTATTTATTTTTGGTTGTGTTGGGTCTTCGTTGCTGCGTGCGGGCTTTCTCTAGTTGCGGCAAGCGGGGGCTACTCTTTGTTGCAGTGCACGGGCTTCTTATTGTGATGGCTTCTCTTGTTGCGGAGCATGGGCTCTAGACGTGCGGGCTTTAGTAGTTGTGGCACATGGGCTCAGTAGTTGTGGCGCACGGGCTTAGTTGCTCCGCGGCATGTGGGATCTTCCCGGACCAGGGATTGAACCTGTGTCCCCGGCATTGGCAGGCAGATTCTTAACCACTGCGCCACCAGGGAAGTCCCAGAAATTTTATTCTTTCATCACAAAAGTAATAACACGTTCTTTGTATAATACAAAAAAGCATAAAGAGAAAAACAAAAATCAACTGCTATCCTAATCACTGTTTACATTTTAGTGTTTTGGTGTATCTTCTGTACCTTTGTATTTATTTACATGATGCAGTATAAGAATACTATATATTGGCTTTTATACTTATCCAATGAATGAAAGCTAGAAGCCATAGTACCTCATGAGAATTTTCTTGAAACTTTTTGCAGAAATCATGGCACTGTTTTTGATAACTTAGCCACATTTTATTACTTGGAAATTTGGCCGCCTCAGTTTTCTGCGCCCTTATGCATTTTCATAACTCAACAATTGGTTCACTGAGATTGACTGAATCTCTTCCTATGAAGATCATGTCTTTTTCCACTTCCCGTAACCCTTAGTGGCTCACTGAAAAAAGGTCCAAGTTCCTTTGAATGGCATCCAAGGCTCTCTGTGATCTGCCCTTGCTTTTCAGCCTTCTCTTTCTCTTCTTTTCTTCAGGAACCAGAATATCTGCATAAACCTATAGTTTAATTCCTCCTTGCTTTTGCAACTTATTGAAATAATAGTAATTCTTCAACGTCCATCTTAAAATGAATCTTCCCCATTTGAGCAAATGACTATGTAGGACATGATAGCCTAGCTTCTGAGAATAAATACCTTTTCAGCATGGAGAAACAGGAAAATAATTTAAACAAATTTTTTAGCTCTTTATAATGATCTACTGTATGGAAATAGCATGTTACTTTAAAAGATTATTAATGGGGTTTCCAAAAAAATAGTTTCTCTGGGTGATAAATCTTACCCTGCATTGCAGTGATGAAGATGAAGATGAAGCCCTATACCAGAAGGTGTCCTCAGAGCAGTGCCAGGTAGAGCACCTTGGGGACTTGCTGTCCCACTGCCAGGAATGTGGTTTGGCAGGTGACTTCTTCATCTTCTGCCTGAAGGTAAGAACTAAGTATAGTTCATGATGAGCTTTATTCTAGGATAGTACCAGGAGCCCCTTTGAATTTTCAAGGCAGTCATAATTTTAGGTCCTAAAATTAGGTCTTAATTTAGGAGAAATAGAGGACATAAGGGTAATTTATTTTTTAGTAGCCTTTGGTTTGGTCAAAAAGAAATTTACCTTCAGCAGTACACATATGATTGAACGACTTTCCAAGATAATCTGCACTGAAATTTTAGAGATGACCAAAGTAGAGCTGTTGATCTATTAAAGGGTTAATCTTTGCTGTGTGTTGACAGTAAGAACTCTTTGGAAGTTAATAGTAGGTTTTACAGCTGTAGAGTAATCTCTTATCCTTTCTGACTATTGTTTTGTCAGGTATTTCAAAGGAGATTTAGCAGTTCTGCCTCTCTCATTTCATTTTGTAGCCATTTGAAACCTTTTCCGAGTGTGTTTCTTAGCCTGGTGGTTGTGCTTCCTTTTGCCCTAATCTCCGACAGTAACTTATGCCCCATACTGTTACTCCTTGTTTGTACTGCTAGCGACCATAAGCCGATATCTCTGATTCCCTGTCCATCTCTGCCTTCTTTAGTATTTTCCCTAAATAAAGTGTCAACTCTAAGAGAATGTCTGTGGAGTTTAAGGTTGGTGTGGGTGTGGGAGAATGCAAGGAGGGAATCGGGGCTAACGTTCCTAGAATTGAAGTGGGTGATACTTTTTCGATGTTTCTCACCTCCCATGTTCACATTCATCCCCCTGCCCAGCCATTCACTGTAAATAACATTCCAAGAAAATACCCTCTTAAATGGATAATTTCTTTAAAATTTGTTTAAAAAACAAAAAGTCAAAGGGCTTTGCTCTAAACCAAGGTTCTTCTGCCTTTGTACTATTGACGTGTTGGCCTGGATAATTTTTTCTTGGGGTGGGGGCTTCCTGTCCATTGTAGGAAGTTTAGCAGCATCCCTGACCTCTACTCACTAGATGTCTGTGTCACCTCCCAATTATGACAACCAAAAATGTCCCTAGATATTGCTGTGTGCCCCCTGGGGAGCAAAATTGCCCAGAAACAGTTGAGGACCACTCCTCTAAACTGTCAATTACTAAGGTAAAGCATGAATTCTTAAGGAACCTAAGGTTTTCCTTTCCCAAGGAAATTTACAGTGTGAAAGCTAGGGAAAAGCTTACAAAATCCACAGTAATGAATTATCTATTAGTAGAAGTTTAGTTCTAAATATCTTAGGGAAAAAGAGGTGTGGTGCTGAAAGCATGTAATAGTCTCTAAAAAAGGTTTGGAAATGTTATATGACCTCAGTTCAAGGGAAGCTAGTGGTAGAGATCATAAAAATAGTGATAAAGTAAGTAGTCTGTCAAATTAGTTCTTTGTGTGTATGTATGTTTTTTATTATGAAGTTTAAAATTTTCATATACCTGGTATCATGATATATGTATTATTCTGCAACTTACATCTTCCATTCAACCGTGTTTTTGAGATCCCTCTATATTGATGTTCATATAGATCTAGTTCATTTATCTCACCTGCTGCAATGTAATAAATACATCACAATTTATGCTTATTGCTGTACATTTAAGTTGTTTCCAGTTTTTGGCTATTGTACATAATGCTGTAATGAAAACAGACTGGTTCTCTATATACACATTTCAAACAGAGTTTTCTAGCTATTTTTGAAATCCTTAGTTGTACAGGATTTTTTTCTCTTTTTCTTTTCTCCCACACTGATAGGAGTTGACTCACATGGCTGTGGAAGATGAAGCAGAGTTAAAATCAAAGCCCTTCTCCAGCAAAAACCTCTTGGAATTAGAGCAGCACCAGACTCTTCTTGTGGAAGGTCAGGAGCGGAAGCTGCTGGTCCTCCAGCTTACGGCTGTTCTGTGTGAGAGAATGTCTGAGCAGATATTCACAAACATCACTCAGGTCAGTGACGGCCACATGCCGGTTCCCAGCCTGGTGGTATTTGTCTATTTCGGTTTCTTTCATTCTTTCCCCAAAATGTTCAAAGAGATGTTTACTCAGAGTGTGGTTTGATGACACCTGCATCAGTGTTACCTGGAACTCAGGTTAAACGTAAATTACTGAGCCCACACCAGGCTAAGAAAATCAGTACTTTCATAGGTCCTGAGAATCAGCATGTTTAACAAGCTGCTGAGGTGATTCTCATGCACATGAAACTGAGAATTATTTAAAATATTTATATATCACAGTGGTTTTCAACTTTTGGTGCAAATAAAATTGTCTGGGATCTTTTTCCTAATACTGATGCCTAGCCCACTTTTAGAGATTCTGATTCAGCATGGCTGCATTAGAGCCTGGGCATATGTTGTTTTTTAAGCTCCATGGATGATTCTAATGTGCATTAAAAGTTGAGAGTGATTAAAACTCAAATTTGAAAAAAAAAATCACTAATGATAAGATCACCTTGAATTGTATAGGTCCTCTAACAGCTTATCTCCACAACAGCCTGTGAAGTGTTGAGTGTTTGTTTTGTTTTGTTTTGCCTGTGAAGTTTTCAGATTTTTTTTTTTTTGGCTGTCATTAGCAGAAATTTTACTTCCAAGCTCTTCAAAGGTTATAACAAGCACAAATAAAGTGTTCTTTTAAGTGTCCCAAATTAAATCAAAGGCACATCATCAAAGTAAAACACTTATGACATTGAGTATTCATTTAGGTTGTAATATTTTCACATCACTTTTTTTTTAAAATCATTTGTAATATTCTGTAGATCACATTTAAACATTGTTTTAAAGACATGAAATAATTTAGTATTTTTTTAAAGTAAAACCACCATTATAAAATAGAGGAACTTAAGACAAAGATCAAATCTGCTTCATATACAGGATGGGTCAATCTAATACACAATACAACATTAGTCCTTTCAAACAACTTCGCTAAGAAACAGCTCCCCTGTTTAGTGTTAAAAATAAAACAGTCTTCTTATTTAGAAAAATCAAGGTATCATTTGATTAATACAGCCCATTCTTCCCCCAATTTTATACTTGCTTGTCTTCATTTAGAAATTATAAATTCAGGAGAAAAGAACAAATTTTGTTATGGTATAAAAATCTTAGTCGGGAACAACAAATTACAAATATTTAATTGTTTTTGACAAACAATACTGTTTTCCTTCCCAAAATGTAAACATCTAGTAAATAAGACATATGTAACATTCCAAGTATAGAAACACTTAATGAAAGAGGTGTATTTTGGTATATTTGGTGGTAAGGTTTTTGTTTAGGTATAAAGCACTTCAGCAAAGAACCAGGCCATTATTATTTAAAATCTACTCCTTCACCCAGTTTCCTTGAGTAGAAACTCATAAATTTCTGTAGAATTTTGGCTAAAGGACCAGGCCACAGGAAAGGTCCTGTGAAATATCTAAAAGTCATTTGGCTGGAGAAGTGTGTTCATGAGATTTGGAGGCAGTCATTCATCACTTGGTGCTTGAAAGCATTCCTCAGCGGACTTCTTCCCTACAGTCTTCAGAGTAAAGCACAGGATCTGGGCTCCCGAAAGAGGTTGCTTCTGGCTGGAACACCTACCAGCAGGGCTTCGTTGCAGCCATTCTGCATGCAGTACTGTTGAAGCTCTGCAGCCGCCTGAGAGACCTTGATCCTCTCCACGCCGGCCTCCAGCTTGAGCTGCTCCACCAGGCGCTGCAGGGTGCTCACGCTGGCCCCCAGATTTTTTTTTTTTAATGCTTTCAGAGTAGAGTAACTATGTGAATCAGTGCCTGAATTTAATGGCTCAGACATTATTTTTACCAGCTTTTTAAAAAAATAGGAAATAAAAGTATTAAAGTATAGGCAGTGTAGTCATTATATTTTACCACTTTACCACAGTTGTTGCTCGGTTGGTGAATAGTCAATTGTAAGGTGGTATGATTGTCACGCTTAAATCTGACTCTCCAGCTCTTTGTATCATCGTCATTGTCATCTGCCTTCCGGTGTTGCTAAGCAGCATTTCACTACAGCTCCCGCTGAGAAAATTTGCAGCTGCCTGTCAGCTCTGACTTATCGTGTCTGTTTAATGAGAATTATGTTCATTATTTCTTTCCTGGCCCCTTATTCCTTCAGTTCACTGACCCCATATTATTTAGTAGGGTGATTTGTTTCTCCTGTGTTTATTATATCAGTTCCCTAAAGACTTTTTCATCCAGACTTTATGTTTTTGTCTCAGGATGCTAGTTGGAAAGGAAAATGGTCTAAAAACTGATATGACTTAAGCCTTCCCACTTATCTTCTTTTACTCCTAACTAAGGAATGGTGGTGTTAGGCTGATACAAAAGTGATTTGTCCCATTAAATTATCGTCAGCTGAGGTTAAAACATATCAGGACAAAAAGAAACACACACACAAAAAATTGAACTGCATTTGGTAGTCTTACTGCTAGTGATAATTTTGGTATATTATTTTGAAATACACACGTGTATGGATATGTTATAAGTAATAAATAAGTTATAAGTAGTTTTGTTAACATAATTAGGAAACAAGATTTTCAGCATAAGAAAGAGAGTTATAAACATAAAATTAAAGAACTTGAGTAGGGCTTCCCTGGTGGCACAGTGATTGAGAGTCCGCCTGCCGATGCAGAGGACACGGGTTTGTGCCCCGGTCCAGGAAGATCCCACATGCCGCGGAGCGGCTGGGCCCGTGAGCCATGGCCGCTGAGCCTGCGCGTCCGGAGTCTGTGCTCTGCAGCAGGAGAGGCCACAACAGTGAGAGGCCTGCGTACTGAAAAAAAAAAAAAAAAACTTGAGTAAAACTCCTATAATATTAAATTCTAACTGGAAGTGTTTATATGAACTCATAATTTATTTTTCTCTTTTTAAAAAGCAGGTATTTTCTAGCTCAGTCCACTGTCAATGCCAAGAAGCAATGACAATCCAGTAGCAAATAACTGTCCCCAGTACCAGATTATAGTTTCTAAATACTATCTCCTACAAAAAGAACACAAAACTCATTGGATTAAAGGTTCATTCGGGTCTAGGGCAGGAATTATACTGTAAGCCTCAGGGCATCTTGAAGCAATCCGAGGTTAACGGGCTCATGTCAGTGGCATTCAGGAGCCAACTTGGAGGGGCTCCTGTTGACCACAGGTAGGACAATTTGAGCATTACAAAGAATAATACCTACAGTGGATTAAAACATGTCAAGTCCCCTCCCACCCCCCTGAAAATCTCTTGTAAGACATGTTTGAGGTTGCTGAGGCATCAGTTCACTATTTTGTAAATTGATAAATGAAGGGAATGAATAAAGCATTTATCTTTCCCGTGTAACTAGTCAACAAAGAAATTTTTTTCTTTGTATAAGAACCACAGCTGAAAAACTCAAAAAGAGAACTAGAAAATTATATTTTGCAATCCCCTAATAACAATGGATCTAGGTAACAATCATCAATGTTGCTAAAACCATTAGGGGTACTTTATAATGAATGTATTAGGCCATTTGGCACTCAAACCAACTGTTCCTTTCTTCTCCCAGCATTTTATTACAAAAACTTTCAAATTTGAAAGAATTTTATAGTGAGTACCTGTATACCCACTACCTAGTTTCTACAATTAACATTTTATTATACATGCTTTATCACATATTTATCTATGTTTGCATCTGTCTATACATTTTATTTTTGGTGGATTTCAGGGTTAATGCAAATATCAGTAATGTCAACCTGAATATTTCAACCTGGACCAATTAATCTTTTTTTTTATTTATTTAAAAATTTTTTTTTTTATTTTGGACCAGTTAATCTTAACATCACCATGAGAAGCAGACATTATTATGTGCTTCCTCATGTAATGCCATAGGAAGTATGCCATACCACCTGGGAAGGGTTCTTCCCCTCAAAACCCCCAAACAATACAAAACAAACCCCCCAAAATGTGAACCTAAATCTGATCAAGGAAACTCAGGGTAGAGGAGCAAATTAAGTGCCATGAGGAAACAATTAGCCAAATCCATAATGTGGGAAATTCCATAGTACAAATGACCCAGCTTCTTCATCAAATAAATGGCATTAAAGAGGAGCAGGACTGTTGGGGACTTGAGTCATATCAACGAAATGCAGTGTGTGGATCTTGATTCAAACAAGCCAATTGTATGAAGACATTTTTGCGACAGTCATGGACCAGGTATTAGAAAATATAAGGAATTTTTATTGAGTGTAGTCGTGGTATGGTAGTTATATAAAAAACAAATCTTCTTATTTGTTAGAAATGCATATAGAAGAAAAAAAAAGAAATGCATATAGAAGTATTCATGGGTGAAAGATTAAAAATTCAATAAAGTGTGTTGGCAGATGGCATATTAGTATGTGAGGTGATGCAGAGATGAATGAGGCATGGAACGGTCTGTACTGATACAGAGCCCTGTTCCAATTTCCGAGTTCTTTCATTCTGCAAATATGTATTGAGAGCCTACTATGTGCTACATACTCTTCTGGGTATCAGAGACACGGCAGTGAACGAAACAGACACATATCTGTGCTCTCATGGAGCTTACATTTACATAGAGGGAGAGAGAGACGGTAAACAAGTAGGCAAAAACACACAGGGTGTTAGATGGTGATAAGTACCAGAGAGAAAAGCAAGGAAAGGGGATGATAAAGGGAGTGTGGTAAGGTAAATAGGGTGGTCATGGAGAAACTCACCGAGAAAGTGACTTTTGAGCAAAGATCTGAAGCAGGGAAGGAGGGAGCTATTGAGATACTTAGGGGAAGAGTGTTCCAGATGAGAGGGAGCATGCCTGGAGTGTGGAGGGATCAGCAAGGGCGCCAGTGTATATGGAGTGGAATGAGCAGATTCCCTTTTTCCTGGTCTTCCAAGAAACTGCCACAGTCTGCACCCTTCTATAACTGGATCTCTGTAATTGGCAGAATAGAAGGGGTTCTACGTGCTGTGGTCTTTTTCATATGATAAAATTTTTTAACATAAGAAACACGTGCTCATTGTAAAAACATTTAAGCAACACAGAAGTACAAATTTTTTAAAAGTAGGGACTTCTGATTAAGATGGTATATTGAACAAAAGTGTTTATCTGTTCCCTCTGGAAACCACAAGGACCAACAGAGCAGGAGAGGAGGAGACACATTAGAGAAGAGAATAACAATATTTGGAAACTGGAAAATAGTAGCTGATTCAGCAACTTCAGAAAATGGAAAGCTAAGTGCCTGCATGGAAGAAGTCAGGAAGCAAAGCACTATGCCTCAATAGAGCGGTTAAAAGTTTTTTGAAATGAAAAAAAGAAGCAAGTCACTTCTCCTTGCAGAACCCTAGAAGGACTGCGGGCACCAGATAAGCTCTAAAGATGGAGCTGAATTTAGAGCTTAAACCAGCTTGAGGGCTTCCCTGGTGGCGCAGTGGTTGAGAATCTGCCTGCCAATGCAGGGAACACGGGTTCGAGCCCTGGTCTGGGAAGATCCCACATGCCGCGGAGCAACTGGGCCCATGAGCCACAACTACTGAGCCTGCGCGTCTGGAGCCTGTGCTCCGCAACAAGAGAGGCCACAATAGTGAGAGGCCTGTGCACCGCGACGAAGAGTGGCCCCCGCTTGCCACAACTAGAGAAAGCCCTCACACAGAAACGAAGACCCAACACAGCAAAAATAAATAAAATAAATTAATAAACTCCTACCCCCAACATCTTCTTTAAAAAAAAAAAAAACCAGCTTGAAAGGTTCCACAAGAGGTAAACCCTTTGACTTCTTCCTTAACTTTGTACAACTACCTCCCCTCCGCAGCAGAAGACTGGAGGTTTATTCTTGAGAGAGGTTGAACCCAAATACTCTGAACTTGGGTGGTAGTAGCACACTGCAGAACGGGAGGATTAAGTCGATGCCTGCAGACTCAGCAGTAAGGCCTCAGCTCCCTTGCACTCAGTTGCCAGAATGTTGGCAGCAGGTTTGCACATCCCCATAGGATTATTGTGACAATTAAGTGAGTAAATACCTGTAATATGTTCAGAGCAGTACCTGGTAAATAGTAACTGCTTAATGTTATCACTAAATTAAATAGCTAAATAATTAAAACTGGTTGCCTCTAGAGTCAGAATCAGGTGGGGAGAAATGGGGTAGGGCACTGCCATTTTTCATTATAAACTGTCAGGAATATTTGGCTTTTAGAATTATGTAGCTTTATAAAAAATTTTAAGTAAAAAGTATAAGTGTCTCCCATTGTCTCCTCAATATACATAAATTCTAGAACAGGCATCAGTCACATAACTATCCTTGTGGCTGGCAGCCCCATAAAATCACAGGAAATGAATAGTAGGGGAGGAGCTGTTGTCCAAAGGGGTATAGTGGTTTCGTTGTTACAAGGTTTGGGGGAAAGGGTACTTCATAAATGACAATAACAGCTGGCTGTCAACACCAGTTAACAGCTCCCAGGTTTTTTTTTTTTTGCGGTACGCAGGCCTCTCACTGTTGTGGCCTCTCCCGTTGCAGAGCACAGGCTCCGGACGCGCAGGCTCAGCGGCCATGGCTCACGGGCCCAGCTGCTCCGCGGCATGTGGGATCTTCCTGGACCGGGGCACAAACCTGCGTCCCCTGCATCAGCAGGCGGACTCTCAACCACTGCGCCACCAGGGAAGCCCCCAGGTTTTTTATTTTACGTACAAACTGGAAGTTTCTTTCTTAACAAAAATAGGATCATACTACTTGTTTAGCAATATTAAATAGATAGAGAAGAGGAATTTAGAAAAAGTTGGAAGGCTAGATAGTGTTCTGTTCCAGCAATTTAACAGTATATTTGTGTGAAATAGAAGCTTCCTATAATCAAGGAGTGCTTTAGAAAACTCTTTGGAGGCAAAACAGGTGGCCCAAGATGGTAGATCCACCAGTTTCTCTGGGAAAAGCCAATGTCCTTAACTTCTAGTAATCAATAAGTTCTTAGGCAGAGAGGGTGGTGAAAATTGCCATTACCAGCATGGTTCATTACAGTAAGTGGAACTTTTAATAACCTTTCTAGTTTCCTGCCTTGCTCCAAAAGACAAGTGTTAACAAGCCGTTCTCCTGACTTTAAGCCTGCAATAAAGATTCTAGCATAGCATGTGATTTGCCCAGAGAGTTAAACATGCAAGCTTGCATATTTAGACCTATCTCAGCCATCCCATTTTCAAAATGATTTTTCCCTTTTGAGCCATTAATCCTAAATGTGCATGTGAGTGTGTGCACGTGCAGGTGTGTGCATGTGCATGTATGGGTATGTGTAGGCTGTCTTTTATTCAAATGTGTTTCTACTTAAGATGATTAATCCAAGCCCAGTTAAAATGATGCAGACCAAATTAATTCCATTTAAGGCTTAGTTGTTAGCCAAATGCTATGTAAAATCTTATATATGAATAATCTTAATCCTTTAAAACTATTGGATACTTTAAAAAATGACTCTGGATCGTTTGTGTAGATTGTTTGAGGACACTGAATTCTAAATAAAATTAATGCCTCTTCCCCCTTTCTTTGCTTACTAGAACTAGACTGTCAAAACGGGGGGAAGGAATCATTGAAGAGCAATCCTCATTAGGAGAAGCAGATCTAGGACACTCTAAGATGGTCAGAAAGTAACAAATGATTTTTCATTTTAATTTCCTGGCAAAATTCATGAAAAGTAAAGGAAGGTGGATTGGGGTATTAAAAGATCTGAGAAAGTATAAATGGGCTTTCTCATTTATTGACTGTATGGCCTTGAGCAGATCGCCTCTTTAAGTCTAAGATTCTTCATCTGAAAATGAGGACAAGAGTACATCCTAAAGTTGATAGGAGACCTAAGTGAGCTTGTGCATGTAAAATACTGAGCACCATGCCTGCTACATGGTAGCAGTTGTTCTTGAAGCTTCTTGCTATCGTGATGTTGATGAGGGAAAAGATGAGGAGGTAGATGTAAGATGTAAAGAGAATTTTGAGATGTTTTTTCCTTACTCCTCGCTGATTCTCAATTCTATTTCTGTGGTAGGTTGTGGACTTTGTAGCAGCAACCCTGCAGCGAGCATGTGCAAGCTTGGCCCACCAGGCAGAGAGCACTGTGGAATCACAGACACTGAGCATGTCCATGGGGCTGGTGGCCGTCATGCTGGGAGGAGCCATTCAGGTGAGTTGCAGATGTGAACCAAACTTGAAAGGAGGGAGAAGAGAAGAGAAAAATCTGTTGCTTCCCTTTCATACCCTTGTGAGAAATCAGAATGGATATTGCACACAGGAGAACCAGGATAAACAAGTCAGGTTGTTAATAAGAATTCTCTCCAAAGTGGAGGATAAGAAAACTGTAACACTTCCACCTTGTTACCTGGGTAGACTTCCCTATCAGTAAGGTAGGGCCCTTTCTGACCTGGCACAACCTGGATGTGGAAATACCTGACACAGTGTTTTGCATCTTTGGTGAACGCTAGATTCTCTGGCCCTCACTGCAGTGGCTATCCAAAGCTCAGCCCTTGTCCCTACTGTTGTAGTCAGGGGAGAACCTTTGTAACCGGCTGGTTGCTTAGGATTCCATGTTTTGAATAGTTTCATTTTAGCACAGGATCCATTGTTCAACTCATATCATGTAGCATGTTAAAGCTTTGTTTCTAGTGCATGTATCTTTTATATAATTTTAAAATTTATTCACTCAAAAAATATTTATTGCCTACTTGTTATATGCCAGATTCTGAGCTAAGGTGCTGGGAATAGAGCAGTGGACAAATAGACATGGTCCCTACGCTCATGAAACTCAAAGCCAGTGAGGGAGTCAGACATTAAATAACTATTTCAAAAAATATACTTAGAATTGAATGAAGTACCTCAAACGAGAAGTGGAGGGTACCAAGAGAACATAACATCTAACCTAGGCTGGGAAGGTTTCCACTGAGGACACACATACAAGTCTAAGCTAAGACTTATTGCATAGGAGTTTGGGAGTGTGTACAGTGCAGATGGAGGAAACTCTCCCAGTTAAAGAAACATCATGTACAAGGGCTGGGAAGCAGGAAAGAGCTTGATATACTTAAGAAACTGATAGAAGGCCTGAGTAGCTGAGTTTAGAGACCAGGGGTCAGAATAAGGTGGAAAGGTAGGCACATATGTGTGTGTGACATACCACATTAGGTTAGAAGACCGCAAGAAAGCAGAATAGGTTTAGTGCAAGTATTATGAAATCTGATCTGAAGTCAAATTGGACATAACTCTTAGCAATGAGTAGGGAAACCCTCAGGGAATGGATTTTTAAGTTTGAGGATTAAACTCTGATACTGATGCTTGGTATATTAGAATTTGACTCTCTCTAGGCTGTCCTTAAGAAGAAAAGAAATTTTATTGGGGCCTGTTGTTAATGTGAAACCCATTTCTTGGTAGATTTACTTAGCACTCCTAATTTTATATTTCCCAGGTAGTTTGAAAAAAACATGGTTGGTTCAGTTGCTAGAGTCATATTATAGTCCTGCTGTTTACAACTGTCAAGGAGAAGTTCCCCAATGGAATAGTTTTTCTTAAGTTATACTGTTACTGGATTTAGTTGAACTGATTGGTTTGTGTTTTTCTGGTAGAATATTGATTTGAATAGTCTTTATTTCCATAGTTGAGAGTGTGCTTTTTTTTTTGCTTTTCTTTTTTCTTATTTAAAAAATAGAAATATTTTTAAAATAAGAAATAGAAATAGAAATTCAAACCGTATCCCAAATGGAAAATAGAACACAGAAATCTCCATTTCCTATTTGAGAAGCCCATTGTTTGGGGGCTGGCTATGTAAATTAGTCATATTCTAACAGAGACTCACCTGACTGACGCAAATGTACATCCTTTACCTGTCCCTGCCCTTCCATGAGCCATCCTGACTCACTGATTATATCTTGATTCCTCTGACTTTGCACTTAAAGTGAACATAAACACATCACTCCTATACTTTTGCCCTAGACCTATTAATTTTTTTTCCATTTGATTCAAGGATTTATAAGTGGCTTCTATAGTAATGTTAGGTCTTCTGTCTTTGTATTAAAAAAAAAGTCACAGTTCTGAATTATGTTTTCAGATGATCATTGGCTAGGTTGTTGCTTCAGAGTCTAGAAGATTACATTGTGTTCAATACCTATCCCTGATAGGTATTGTTTCATTGTTTTAACTAATGAAACAGGATCTAACAGAATTTGAACGCTTCTTTCTTTCCTTTCTAATTTATGTAATTAAGATGATTATTAGAACATAGTGTCTAGAAAGAGGAGTTGATTTGGAGAAAGTGTAGGTTTAAGACTGCTAACTAGACAACCATATTTCTAAACTTATTTTTTTCTAAATGTCAGGATTGGTCACCAGTAAAAGTATGTTGGTAACTTGCCTGTCCCCTCAGGAAGCAGTTTCTGCATGATGTTCCAGGGCCCATAGTGTCCTCTGAAGCACTGCTGCGTGGAACAGACCTGATCTTGGTGGGGCTGGGACTTTGAACACAAATCTTGAGATCTCATGCCACTTTTTCTGAGAGTGTCATAGAATGAACTCATTCAAGAACTATTTATCAAGTGTCTCTTTTCCCTCATGGAGTTTACCTTCTAGTGGTTGTGATTAATCTGATGAATTCTTTTTTTTTTTTTTTTTGTGGTACGCGGGCCTCTCACTGTTGTGGCGTCTCCCGTTGCGGAGCACAGGCTCCAGACGCGCAGGCTCAGTGGCCATGGCTCACGGGCCTAGTCGCTCCACAGCATGTGGGATCTTCCCGGACCGGGGCACGAACCTGTGTCCCCTGCATCAGCAGGCGGACTCTCAACCACTGCACCACCAGGGAAGCCCTGATGAATTCTTAATTTTAAAAAAAGATTTATATTTCTATATCTTGTATGTTTACGTATGGCTCATTATAAAACAGCATGCTATGTGCTGACTTCAAACAAAAGTAAAAGTACCACTTGGAAAATAAATTCAGTGACATTGTATATAAGGACCCAGACATATAAGCTGCTCAACTAAATATCTGAAGAAACATAGATGATATACAGAAATGAGAACACAAAATAAATGTAAATGTTTTTCAGAATTAGGAACTTTTAGGTTAGCATTTTATTGCTGGAAGAGACTCTTGGATTCTTCCAAAATAGTGATTCTCACTTCAGTAGGGTAAGGCAGAATGAGGGTGTGTATGCCCCCACAGGGAAGCTTTGTAAAGTCTCATGTGGGGCTTTTTCAGTGTACACATGCCCTCCTCTGGCTGTCACCCGAGTTCTCCTCTGCTTCCCTGCGAAGACACACTCTCTCCCACCACCCAGCTGGTCCAACACCCAGTTTTTTTAATTTTTGTTTTTGATTTTTAAAATTTATTTATTTTTGGCTGCATTGGGTCTTTGTTGCTGTGCACAGGCTTTCTCTAGTTGCGGCGAGGGTGGGCTACTCTTTGTTGCAGTGCGCGGCCTTCTTATTGTGGTGGCTCCTCTTGTCGCGGAGCATGGGCTCTAGGTGCTCGGGCTTCAGTAGCTGTGGCACGTGGGCTCAATAGTTGTGGCTCGCGGGCTTAGTTGCTCCGCAGCATGTGGGATCTTCCCAGACCAGGGCTCAAACCCGTCCCCTGCATCAGCAGGCAGATTCTCAACCACTGCGCCACCAGGGAAGCCCCAACTCCCAGTTTTTTAATTTGAGAACTTGCAGAAGTTTATAACAACTCATCATCTAACTGTTCCACTCCTGACACCCTGAAAGAAATCACAGATGTGAGCTGACATAACACTGCTCATTCTGTTCCTGAAGCATTCCAGAAACTCTAGGAGCGAGGCAGCCAGATAAAGGAATCTGTCACTCACTTGTGGGTTGCTCCTTCAGGCCTCGGGGCTTTTACACAGAATTCTGAGGTCTGGATGTGAGATCTGTGCTGAGAAGCAGTGACAGGAGGAGCATTGAGGACTTTATGGTCACTTTTCAATTTTGATAGTGGTCCTTGGTGACCCTTGAAAAATAATTAATACTTAGTGCTTCAGTTTTGTCATCTACCAATTAAGTGAATATTACTTTATACCTCAGAAATTTTTTTTGAACATTTATAAACAAATAGTTGACACCTGTAGTCTTAGATTTCCCTGATTATTCTTACAGTGGGAAATCTGTAGGCTTATGAAGCTGAAGGAATACATAACTTTCACTGCCTTAGAAACTATTAGATTCAGAATCCACCTACCTGCCCATGGTGATTAGAGAAGTTACCTAGTTGAATAAGGTGAATCCCACAATGACTAAGAAGTTTGAAAACAGGGAGAAAAGGTGGTTGGGTTTTTTAAAAATAGACTTTATATTTTAGAGCAGTTTTAGGTGCACCGCAAAATGGAGCAAGAGGTACAGAGATTTCTTATATGCCCCCTGCCCCCACACACGCACAGCCTCTCCCACTGTCAACATCCAGACCCAGAGTGGTACATTTGTAGAATCAGTGAACCTACAGGGACACATCATCATCACCCACCGTCTGTGGTTTACATTAGGGTTCACTCTTAGTACTGTGCACTATGGGTTTTGACAAATGTATACTGACAGGTATCCCCCGTTATAGTGCTGTACCTAATAGTTGCACTAACCCCAAAATCTGCTGCCTATTCATCCCTCCCTCCCCCTAACCTCTGGCAACCACTGATCTTTTCTAGTTGCGGAGAGCAGGGGCTACTCTTTGTTGCAGTGTGTGGGCTTCTTATTGCAGGGGTTTCTCTTTTTGCAGAGCATGGGCTCAAGGCGTGCAGGCTTCAGTAGTTGTGGCACGTGGGCTCAATAGTTGTGGCTCGCGGGCTCTAGAGCGCAGGCTCAGTAGTTGTGGTGCACGGGGTCAGTTGCTCTGTAGCTTGTGGGATCTTCCCAGACCAGGGATCGAACCCATGTCCCCAGCATTGGCAGGTGGATTCTTAACCGCTGTGCCACCAGGGAAGTCCCAAGAATTCTTTGTATATTTTAGATAATTGTCCATAATCAAAACATGACTTTTGCAGATACTTTCTCCTAGTCTGTGCCTTGTCATCTCTTTCTCTTGACATTGTCTTTTGCGGAGCAGAAGTTTTTAATTTTAATGAAGTCCAGCTTATCAATTATTTCTTTCATGGATTTTTTTGGTATTTCACCTAAAAAAGCCATCGCCATACCTGAGGTCATCTAAATTTTCTGTCTTACGTTATCTTGCAGAAATTTTATAGTCTTGCATTTTACATTTAGGTCTATGATCCATTTTGAGTCAATTTTTGTGATAGTGTAAGGTCTGTGTCTAGATTCATTTTTTTGCATGTGAATGTCCAGTTGTTCCAGCACCATTTGCTGAAAAGTTGGTCTTTTCTCCATTGTATTGCCTTTGCTCCTTTGTCAAAGATCAGTTGACTGTCTGAGTTAGGAGTGACATCTGAGTTAAAATAAATCTGGGTGCAACTTCCTATTCTTGTCAGGTGGGCATTCCAGAATCCCAGTTCATCTCACAGACCCGAAATTGGGAAGGAGTTCAACCTTATTTTGCAGATTTGAAAACTGAGGTTCAGAGGATGGAAATAACCCTGTCAAGGTGCCACAGGGAGTTAGTGGAAGGATCAGGGAGTTGGAATCCAGGTCTCCTGGGGACCAGTCCAAAGCATCCTTCTTTGCAGTTTTAGGCATTGCGTCTCATTGTTGCAAAGTTCTGCACAGTGCTCGGCATCTACCCAGGCACTCAGTGCATCAAAAGGCAATTTATAAGGAATTAATTTATAAGGCAATTATTAGAAGGCAAGGGGGTGCCAAGGGCCATCAACTTGAAAGCACTCATTTGGGCATAATATTTGCTGAGAGGAGAATAAAGCCTGCTATAAAGAATATTTCCTTGGATAATTAACTTTGTCCACCGGTTGCTCTAACAACCATCAACAGAAATTTCATCCTTGTCTGGGCTGGGATCAGGAAAATTGGCAATGTCGGAGAAAGAGCAGTGGAAAGAAAGTCAGGAGGTCATGCCCAGTTCTGCCATTTCTCAGTTTCTGGAGCTAAACAATTTCCCTTTCTGGGTTGCCTGTAAACGGTGATGTCAGACTAAATAATCTTTTTTTTTTTTTTTTTTAAGGTTTTATTTATTTATTTATTTATTTATTTGGTTGCACCAGGTCTTAGTTGCGGCAGGCAGGCTCCTTAGTTACAGGAGGTGGGGTCCTTAGTTATGGCTCACAGGCTGCTTAGTTGTGGCAGGTGGGCTCCTTAGTTGTGGCATGCAAACTCTTAGTTGCAGCATGCATGTGGGATCTAGTTCCCGGACCAGGGATGGAACCTGGGCCCCATGCATTGGGAGCACAGAGTCTTAACCACTGTGCCACGAGGAAAGTCCTGAGGTCAGACTAAATAATCTTTGAGATCCTTCAAAGAAAAAAATTAGTTGACTATATTTGTGTAGGTCTATCTCTGGGCTCTCTATTCTGTGCCATTGGTCTATTTGTATCTTTTTAAGAAGAAATTGTTGTAACAGAAATGAAAAAGAAGGGGTGGCGGGAGGAGAGGCAGCGGCCAGGCAGCCCAGCTTCGCGAAGGCTCTCAGGCGCGCCGCGGCCCACAGGCACCTGGCATGTACCCGGCACGCGCCCGCGCCGCCGTCACGATGCCCAAGAGGAAGGTCAGCTCTGCCGAGGGCGCGGCAAAGGAGGAGCCCAAGAGGAGATTGGCGAGGTTGTCAGGTAAACCGACTCCTGCAAAAGTGGAAATGAAGCCAAAAAAGGCGGCAAGAAAGGATAAATCTTCAGACAAAAAAGTGGAAACAAGGGCTTCCCTGGCGGCGCAGTGGTTGAGAGTCCGCCTGCCGATGCAGGGGACACGGGTTCGTGCCCCGGTCCGGGAGGATCCCACATGCCGTGGAGCGGCTGGCCCCGTGAGCCATGGCCGCTGGGCCTGCGCGTTCGGAGCCTGTGCTCCGCAACGGGAGAGGCCACAACAGTGAGAGGCCCACGTCCCACAAAAAAAAAAAAAAAGTGGAAACAAAAGGGAAAAGGGGAGCAAAGGGAAAACAGGCTGAAGTGGCTAACCAAGAGACTAAAGAAGACTTACCTGCAGAAAATGAAGAAACTAAAAACAAGGAGAGCCCAGCTTCTGATGAAGCAGGAGAGAAAGAAGCCGTCTGATTAATATCAGACACCTGGTCCTGTCAGTGGTCCCTGTCTCCCTTCTTGTACAATCCAGAGGAATATTTTTATCAACTATTTTGTAAATGCAAGTTTTTTAGTAACTCTAGAAACACTTATAAAAAGGAGGGAATCCCACCTCATCCCATTTTTTTAAGTGTAAATGCTTTTCTTTAAGAGGTGAAATTGTTTGCTGGTTGTTTATTTTTTGGTACAACCAGAAAATAGTGGGATATTGAATATGGGAGGCTTTGATTGTCTTGGGTGTCAGCTTAACATTCCACAGATGGAGGGTAGCTTTTCTATCCTATAATACAAAGCATACTAACTGGCAGTTTGGAGTCAGTTGTGCATTTGATGTCTTAAACACTTTAAATTACTTCTCTTCCCATGTTGTTTTTGGTAGAATTGTTTCCTAAAGCAAACCATTCACCCCTCGATCTTGGCTTTCCTAGGCAGAATTTTGTGTACTCTGTAACATCTTTGGTCGTGGTAGTCCAGTTCTTCTAGTAACTGTTAATGTGCTGTGAATGATTGACAATTTGAGTATGTAGTGTATATGATATTAAATTGTGAATTAGTGGAACTTATGATGTAACAGCGTATCAATATTTGAAGATATTGGTACTTGATATCCTGTGAAGGAAAATTTGCCTCCAAATTTTAAGCTGGAAAGTGACTGGAATAACTGTTCAGAAAAGAATCACAACTACATAATTGTTTAGATTTTTGGTACGTATGTTGAGAACTGTGTACAAATTGAAATGTCTGTGTACTGATCCTCAAAACAACCAGTAAAATCTCAATCATGAAAGAAAAAAAAGGAAATGAAGGCTTCCATGTTGGCGCAGTGGTTAAGAATCTGCCTGCCAATGCAGGGGACACGGGTTCAAGCCCTGGTCCGGGAAGATCCCACATGCCACGGAGCAACTAAGCTCGTGTGCCACAACTACTTAGCCTGAACTCCAGAGCCCATGAGCCACAAGTACTGAGCCCACGCACCACAACTACTGAGCCCACGCACCACAACTACTGAAGCCCGTGCGCCTAAAGCCCGTGCTCTGCAACAAGAGAAGCCACCGCAATGAGAAGCCCGCGCACAGCAACGAAGAGCAGCCCCTGCTCGCTGCAACTAGAGAAAGCCTGCGGGCAGCAACGAAGACCCAACGCAGCCATAAATATATAAATAAATAAATAAATAAATAAATCTATTTAAAAAAAAGAAAATCAAAAAGAAGATACTTTTATACATACACTTTTATATACATATGTACATAAAAATGTACATATTTTTTACATACACTATAGATATAAGTAGATATTCCCATTTCAGATGCTTAAAGAAAAAACAAAGGTCCATGATACTACAGAGGCATTGAACGAAGTCTAGCATAATGATAACACTTGCATAATTATTCTAAAATGTGTTTTCCAGTTCCACATAGATTCTTGATAAAATTGACCCTTTTCTTAGGTGACATATTTTTATGGTGAAATTCTACAGGTACAAACCTGACATATACCTCAAGTTTTCATTTACTTGGGAGGAAAGTGGTAGAGAAAATGAACAGTAACAATCCTGTGGAAGTATAACATGAGAATATTGTATAGGTCCTGTGAAAAGAGTTGGTCAATTGATTGGTTGGTTGGATAATGAAGTGCATGAATGAGTAAGTAATAAATAGCCTGCCTTGTTCTAAAAAGGATTTAAGACATGCAAGGTTTTCAAATGCTCAAAGCTTCATGAAGCTTCATATGACAGTTTTTCCAGTATTCTCAAACAGAAAAGGATCGCCACTGATTCTTGTTTCTTCACTGACCTCTCGTGCACCTTTCCTAGTAAGGCATGATTGGAACAAAGCTTCTGGAGAGAATAAGATCTTACGTAGTTTTCACTCCCATTTTCTAGGAGAAATTCCCTTCTGCCAGTTATCATCCCAGTCCCTTCCAGACCTATGATGCCCTTGTATGCTAACCAGCTACTTTATAAGAAAAGCTTTATTCGTTCAAGTGAGACTGTGTAAGGTTTAGGTAAGAGCATGGACTCTAGAGCCAGACTTGTTTGCTTTTTTTTTTTTTTTTTGGCTGCACCGTGCGGCTTGCAAGATCTTAGTTCCCCGGGCAGGGATTGAACCTGGGCCCACAGCAGTGAAAGTTCAGAGTCCTATGGACTGCCAGGGAATTCCCAAATATATATATTTTTATGCTTTTTTAATTTATTTTTTATTTTTTGGCTGTACTGTGTTGCATGTGGATCTTCGTTCCCGGACCAGGGATTGAATGCATCCCCCTGCAGGAGCCAGACTTGTTGAGTTCACATCTTACCATCTTCTAGTTGTGTGACCTTAGACATGTTACCTAACTGTTCTATGCCTCAGTTTCTCCCCTGTTTACCCATCTCTTTCTCTCTCTCTCCTGCATTGGGTCTTTGTTGCTGCGTGCGGGCTTTCTCTAGTTGCAGAGAGCAGGGTCTACTCTTTGTTGCAGTGCACGGTCTTCTCATGGCAGTAGCTTCTCTTGTTGCAGAGCACGGGCTCTAGGTACGTGGGCTTCAGTAGTTGTGGCGTGTGGGCTCAGCACTTGTGGCTCGTGGGCTTTAGAGCGCAGGCTCAGTAGTTGTGGAGCATGGACTTAGTTGCTTCATGGCATGTGGGATCTTCCTGGACCAGGAATCGAACCCATGTCCCCTGCATTGGCAGGCAGACTCTTGACCACTGTGCCACCATGGAAGTCCCTCCCCCCATTTAAAATATAAATAATAATAGTAACTAGATCATAGGGCCATGAATATGTATGTGTATTTTTTGTTTATTGTATTTATTTTTAAAACATACACATAGCACTGTGTATCAGGCACTAAGTACTTTGCTAATATGAACTCATCTTTTTATGGCAAAAGGGACATGAAATTAAAAAATACAGTAATACAATAAAAATCAAAATATAAAAGAATTTCACCATACGACTGGTTAATGCAAATTAAAATAATAAGCAGCCATGTTTTGCCCATCAGATTGTAAAAATTAAGACTAATTTTATGCGGGGGAGTGGGGAGGGAAAAAAAGAGTAATAATTTGCATTACTGATATATGTTTTTTAACTTAGAAAAGTACCTGCACAATATTCAATAAATGTTAGCTGTAATTATTCGACCATAGTATGAGAGTACCAGACTCAGGCTATATGCTGGTTACACCAGGAACAAGGTTTCATTCCTACCTCTTTTTCTCAGGATCTGTTGCCTTGTGCTGAGGTCATATTAACATCCGCTATGTTAATTTGGATTTGGCATTTTTCATTTCATTTTATAGTTGAAGTCAAGTGAATTTGCCATTCTGAAGCAGTTGCTGCCTCTATTGGAGAAGGTCTCCAACACATACCCTGACCCTGTCATCCAAGAACTCGCCGTTGATCTCCGCATCACCATCTCTACCCACGGAGCCTTTTCCACTGAGGCTGTCAGTGTGGCTGCCCAGAGTACCCTGAACAAAAAGGATCCAGGAGGGAAAAGGGAAGAGCAGCAACAAACCAGTCATGAAAGATACAGCAATGTGTCTTATCACCACCTTGAACAACAGCGAAGCCATTGCACATCCAACCAAACAAGCCTGACACCTAATGCTCCACTCATTCCTCAGGAAGTCCGTGAGCCCAGCATCACTACAAACCAGAAATCAGGAAGCATAACCACAGAACAGCTCCAGGAGGCTCTTTTATCAGCTTATGATCCTCAAATTCCAACACGGGCTGCTGCCCTGAGAACTCTTTCTCGCTGGATAGAACAGAGAGAACCAAAAGCCCTTGAGATGCAGGAGAAGCTTCTCAAGGTGAGTAGAACACCACACACACGCATATGCACACACACACACACACACACGGTAAGACCACTTTCCAGGAGCCTTGACTTGTATCAAGCACTGTCCTAGGCCACCCTTGGGGAAATTGTAATTGTTCTATGGAGGCAAGACTCAGACACAGGAAAGACTTAGATACACATGAGACTCAATTGAACACGAGCAGAGTGTCAGAACTTTTACAGGCAAGAAACCCTGTGGACAGTCAGGAGAAGGAGAGAGTTGAAAATCTGGAGGAAGTAGATCTTGACATGGCTTCACAAACTAGTAAGGTTTGAGCCAATGAAAGAAGACCCTGAGCAAATTCTCAGAGCAAATTCCTTTTCTGGTAGATAAGGCCACTTTCAACACTGTGACCAGCCAAGATAAGCCACCTGTTTTTTCTGGGCCCCTTTCAGAGGGGCTTTGGACAGAACTGGGTCCCCTCCCCACTTTCCCTCCATCACAGTGAAAAGGCTGTTCTTTATATCGTGGATTTACATGGGAGACTGTATATGCTTAGTTGGGGATCTTTTCCCTTTTGTGGAAATTGTCCTGACTTCAGTATGGGTTAGAGATTAAGAGCCAAGGGTCTAGAGACGACTGATCAAATCGCAGATCATTTTCTTGGACAAAGTCACTTAAACTTTCTGAGCCTCAATTTTTACATCTGTAAAGTGAGGATAATTGTAACTGGACGCACTTTATGTTGAAAGATTTAAAATGAAATAATTTGGGAATTCCCTGGCATCCAATGGTTAGGACTTGGCGCTTTCACTGCCGGGGCCCCAGGTTCAGTCTCTGATCAGGGAACTAAGATCCCGCAAGCCGCACCGCACAGCCTACACAAATAAATACGTAAATAAAATAATCCATGTAAAGCATGAATTATAGTGGCAAGCACATAATGAGCACCCAATAAAGGTTTAGTAGTATAATTATTACTATTATTTTTTCCATATACTCTAGCCATTAGACTAAGAATTATAATTCTGATTGAAAACATTTATTTTTAGTCACTAAGGTTTTAGAACCAGTAGTGTAATGATAACTTCTGTTTATTGAGCCAGGCCCTATGCCTTTCAGACATTATCTCTAATCCTGGCAATGACCAAAATATTAACATTATCCTCATTTTATAGATGAGAAAACTGAGGCACAGAAATGTGCCAAGGATTTGCTGTCATTGAAATGTTGCTGAAAACCTCAAATTATATATCTCCTTTGAGTAATCATTAAAAATATGCCTTCACACACCTATTTAGATGGTTGATGCTATGAACATCTTTGGAGTTTTCTTTAGCTAACTTAACTTTCATCTGCTATGTATAATTGGTCATCAAGTCCTGTCAATTCTTTTTTCAAGAAGTCTTTCAAATCTATCTGTTCCACTTCATTCCCATGGCTACTACCCTGGATTAAGCTTCTCTTACGCCATACATGATTTCCACCCCTTCCAACCTGGCCATCTTCCCAACTTAACTAATCTTGAGCTCTCCCTAACATGCCACAGATATGGAGACCAGCAGTATCAAGTTGATATCAAGAATTGCTGTTCCTGTAAAGGACACATCAATATATATGGAAAGACACCCCCCCTCTTCTAGATACCAAGCAGGAAGGACATGGGCATATGGCCACTATCTTCCTCTGGCCCTTCTGTTAGGGCCTAAGCCTAACATGTCAACTGTCATATCTTCTAGATAAGCAGTACCCACTGCGGTTGATGTGCCCTGGTGGGTTCCTAAATTATGAGATGTGTTGAGAGTAATTTGTTACTGATGTCAGTTGAAGTGCTGAAATTTGCAAAAGATATTTAAAAATAGAACAGATTCAAGGTTATCCCAATAATATCTCCATCTTGCACTTGCATTTCCATACACTTTCTGAGTGCAAGAGAAAAGGATCAAATTATAGCAGGTGTGCCATTAATTGGACATAACCCCGAACCTGGCCTCTGTGTGTCAGGGCCTGTAGTCTGTCAGGTCATATCTAAGAATGGGCTATCCACAGTGGGCTATAGTGGAAAAAATGTTGAGGATTGTTCTTCCAGATTTTGGCTTCCATGCCTATTCTTGGTATATACTCAACAACTTCAAGAAGTTCTCCCCTATAATCGCTACCCTCTTTTAGCTATTGTAACAATGGGACTTCAAACCTATATACTGTTTTCCCCACAAGATTCTGAAGTCAGACCGATATCTCGCTACAACAAACAGGAAGAAAAGCATTTTTTTTTTTTGAGGCTGCTCTGAGGGTCTCTTAAATCTTGCTTGCTGTTTGTGAATCATATCACTACTGTGTTCTGTGGTTACAGATATTCTTGGAGAACTTGGAGCATGAAGACACCTTTATATATCTGTCTGCCATTCAGGGTAAGTTAGTCCTGGTTAAAGGACTTTGAGTTTGTGGACCAAAGATTATATCATGTATGTTTGCACAAAATCTCTAAATTCCTAGAGCCACAAGCTGTTGGACATTTTGTCCCTCTTCCTGTCTCCTAGCTAGGACTTGATTTCAGTCATGATAATAATATTCCTGGAGAGTTCCTAAAGGGGTCCTAGAGAGTTTTAGTATCTCATAATGATAAGGAAGCCTTTATTTATGCTTACTTATCATTCTATAGATTAAGTCCCATTTCCTCTAATTCAAGGAGGTAAAGAATGGCTCACATGTGAGCTCTCATTATGTTGGCCTTTTAGGAACCTGACTACCGT
Source organism: Pseudorca crassidens (assembly GCF_039906515.1). Taxonomy (NCBI): domain Eukaryota; kingdom Metazoa; phylum Chordata; class Mammalia; order Artiodactyla; family Delphinidae; genus Pseudorca; species Pseudorca crassidens. The sequence continues at coordinate 45,022,272 of NC_090315.1, forward strand.
CACTGTGCACCTTTGTCCTGTCTTTGTATTTATTTATTTATTTATTTATTTTTGGCTGTGTTGGGTCTTCATTGCTGCACATGGGCCCTCTCTAGTTGAAGTGAGCAGGGGCCACCCTTCATTGCAGTTCACGGGCCTCTCATTGTGGTAGCCTCTCCCGTTGGGAGCACGGGCTCTAGGTGTGAGGGCTCAGTAGTTGTGGCACACGGGCCCAGCTGCTCCGTGACATGTGGGATCTTCCCGGACCAGGGCTTGAACCCGTGTCCCCTGCATTGGCAGGCGGACTCCTAACCACTGTGCCACCAGGGAAGCCCTGCTCTGTCTTTAAGCTAAAAGAATCTCAGGATATATAATATTTCATCATCAGAACATTTTTTGCAATAATTTTATTTCTCTTTTGTGATTCTTTGTTGTTCTCATCTCCATTAATTTGTGGATTTCAAATCTAGAGAGAGGCCTCATGAAAAGGGGTAAGAAACAGACACGGTGAGAAGGCAGAATTAGCTCACAGTTTCTCTTGGCTCCATCAGTGTGGTGTAGTCCTCAGGGGCTGGGGGCTGGAGATGGATCACCGGGATGCACCACCCTTTCCCCTGCTTCTCAGCTGTATGAACTTTGGCAAATTACTTAATCCCTCTGGGCTTCAATTTCTTACCTGTAAAAAGGGAGCTAAATAGGAAAGTAAAATGGTACAGCTGCTTTAGAAAACAATCTGGCAGTTCCTTGAAAAGATAAATGTAGAGTTGTCACTTGACCCAGCAATTCTAAGTATTCACCCATGAGAAATGAAAACATATGTCCACACAAAAACTTGTACATGAATGTTCATAATAGCCAAAAGGTGGAAACAATCCAAATGTCCACCATTTGATGAATGGATAGACAAAATGTGGTATATATTTACAATGGAATATTATTCAGCCAGAAATAATAATGAAGTACTGAGACATGTTACAGCATGGATTAACCTTGAAAACATTATAGGTGAAAGAAGCCAGTCACAAAAAACCACATATTGTATGGTTCCTTTATATGAAATGTCCAGAATAGGTAAATTTATGGAGACAGAAAGTAGATTAGCAGTTATCTAGGTCTAGGGAGAAAGGGGAAAGGTTTGGGAGGTGATAGCTAAAGGGTACAGGGTTTCCTTGTGGGGTGATGAAAACATTCTAAAATTGATTATGGTGATGTTTGTACAGCTCTGTTAGTATGCTAGGAACTACTGAATTGTATACTTTAAATTGGTGAATTTTATGGTATGTGAATTGTATCTCAATAAAGCTATCACCAAAAAAATAATAAAATAAAATTTAATGAGGATAAGCTGGGACAAAGTGAGAGAGTGGCATTGACATATATACACTACCAAATGTAAAACAGGTAGCTAGTGGGAAGCTGCTGCATAGCACAGGGAGATCAGCTCGGTGCTTTGTGACCACCTAGAAGGGTGGGATAGGGTGGGTGGGAAGGAGACACAAGAGGGAGGGGATATGGGGATATATGTATATGTATGGCTGATTCACTTTGTTATAAAGCAGGAACTAACACAACAATGTAAAGTAATTATACTCCAATAAAGATGTTTAAAAAAAATTTAATGAGGAGGAGAGGGATAAAACTGTCAGAGATTAAGGAGATTAAATATTATATGATAGATAGGATCCTGGAACAGAAAAAGGACACTAGAGAAAAACTAAGAGAATCTGAGTAAATTATTGACTTTAGTTGATAATGAAATGTCAGTATTAGTTCATTAATTGTGATAATGTACCATGCTAATGTAAAACTTAATAATAGGGGCAACTGGGTATGCAGTATATGGGAACCCTCTGTGTAACTTCTCAATAAATCCATAAATCTAAAACTATTCTATCATTCAAAGTTTATAAAGGGGGCTAACATTAAATGAGTTAATATCTTGAAAGTGCTTAGTGCATATTAAATGTTCGATATGTTAGCTATTATGATTTTAATGTTATCATCATCATCATATCACTACTATTTCTGTTGTTAGATTGCTAGGTAATAATGTGGTGATATGTGTAACTTCTCAGAGCTAAAGCTTGAGTAGGTCGATTCTGTCTGGTAGTTCCTGCTACATGATAGATTACTGCAACACCAATATTATTTATTTATTATCATGTATTATCACTCATTTATTATCATTCATGAATGTGTAGACAAATGGGGTTCAGCTGACCTGGTCTGGGCTGGGCAGCCCTGCCACTCCCTGCAGGTCGGTGGGCTGCAGTAGCTCTGCTACACCTGTTCCAGATGATCCCGGGTCCAGGGCCTCCCAGGGCGCATTTGTGTGGTGATGGCAGAAGTGTATGAGAGCAAGAATAAACTCGAGAGGCCTCTTCGGGGCTAAGCTTGGAACTGACAACCTATCGCTTCTGCCTCATTCTGATGGCTAAAGCAAGTCATGTGGCCCAACCCAAAAGTCAAGGGATGGAGAAATATACTCTGTCCCTTTAGTGGGACAAACTGCCAAGTCACGGAGCAAAGGACATGGATGCAGGGAGGGGTGGAGAATTGAAGCCGGTAATGCAGTCCTTCAGGCAAGGTTCTCTGTGAGCACAAAGGCACGTGCAGCTCCTTACTGGCTACTTATTTCTTGGTGTAGTTTGGGTATCCTCTATGCAGACCTGGAAGTTGAAACTTAAGAGAGAGTTCAGAGGGGAAAGTGTACAGCAATGAAGGCCTGAGCCTTGGAATTCATTCTTTACTCAACAAACATTTATCGTGCACCTACTATATAGTACAAAACACTTTCACAATGAGTTTCATGACTTGTTAAAAAACAAGAAGACATTCTTCAAAGGAGACAAAATAGGGCTTCCCTGCTGGCGCAGTGGTTGAGAGTCCGCCTGCCGATGCAGGGAACGTGGGTTCGTGCCCTGGTCCGGGAAGATCCCACATGCCGCTGAGCGGCTGGGCCCGTGAGGCCATGGCCGCTGAGCCTGCGCGTCCAGAGCCTGTGCTCTGCAACGGGAGAAGCCACAAAAGTGAGAGGCCCGGGTACTGTGCAAAAAAAAAAAAAAAAAAAAAAAAAAAAATGGAGACAAAATAACCAGTCACAAAGATAAAAGAACAGCTAGGCAGAGCAGAAGAGTGGAGCATGTCCAGAGAGAAAGTAATTACAGGCAGCTGAGAGGTCACAGAGACCAAGAACTGAGATAACCCTGAGGGCTCGATGGGACTCAGGAAGCCACATGACAATGAATGGCACTTATGGAAATCAAATAAATCAATGAGGCAAGAACCTAAAATGCTGATAATTAATAAGTCAGAAAACAAGTCATCCTGTACTTTTTCCAGGAAACTGTAATACTGTCAATGAGATGTTTCTCACTGATTTTTTTTTTTTTCTCACTGATTTTTTTTTTGCACAAGATTTTCAGGAAGCAGTGGTGTGTCATTCTCATACAGCCTCTTAGCTGATTAACCCACTGAGCTCATTAGCCTATAGGGTCTGCTATAAAAATCACAACTGTTGGTTTTGTGTTTGTTTTTACTACTTTTAATTGGTGTGCTAATCAGTTAGTAGCTAATTTGGGGATGAAGGACGTGGGAGATAGAGGTCTAATTTCTGTTCTCTGGGCCCCATGGCACACAAATTTGAATTAATTGATGTTTTTGGTGTTTGTAATATGCACTTAAAGGCCAAGGCCTTAGGTGAATTTCCCATTAAGAAAGGAAAGAGCTGAATTTTCCCACCTGCATTGCCAATTTCGTTTGCCCAGGCCTAAAACTCCAGAGCCAAGCCATTCTAGATGCCCAGTCAGAAAGTCAGACAAGACCAGCCCATGTGTAAACGTCCTGTAGTACAAGGGGGCTTGGCTGTGGTTTGAGTAGCATTAGTTTTGGGGAGTACGAGTAAGTGTGTGTATAAAGTCTTACTCTTCTAGGCTGACTGAATGTTTCCATGTAAAAGTTACAAGGTATCCTTTGCTTGCTTTATTTGTTATTTTGGATCTCTTTTGTAATTTCTCACCAACTTTGTTTGCAGTCAAGGCACAGAGCAGAGGGGAATTAAATAAGCTCATTCATTCAACAGATATTTATTGATGCCTGATACAGGAATGTCTGATGTACATATTATCTGTACATCACAACAATCTGAGAACTAAATTCCCTATGACTTAAAATTTAATTTTATGAAATACTGCATCTCTTTTTAGTCCTACTGAGAAAGTGATGGTTGACTTAGTTCTCATAGCAGCTGCTCCCAGACACTCAAGGCAGCTTCTTCGGGCAGAGAATTTTATACAAGTTGCTGAGTTCCACTTACAATCCAGAGTTTATAAATAGAACAGTTAATCTTAGACTGTGTCCTTTAAGTGTCTCTCCTTTTTAGACTTCTTATATACTCTTTTTCTCATTGTTTTATCATCATCATCATTATATAAGTTAATACATTCTTATTGTTTTAAAAACATTTAAATGGCAAGAAAGTGTATAAGATAAAAAGTGGCAGTCTTTCTCTTCTCCAAAATAGGACTTAAAATATGTCCTTAAGAGTCCCATAATGGGGACTTCCCTGATGGCACAGTGGTTAGGAATCCACCTGCCAGTGCAGGGGACACGGGTTTGAGCCCTGGTCTGGGAAGATCCCATATGCTGTGGAGCAGCTAAGCCCGTGCGCCACAACTGCTGAGCCTGCTTTCTAGAGCCCACGAGCCACAACTACTGAGCTTGTGTGCCACAACTACTGAGCCTTGTGCCACAACTACTGAACCCACGTGCCACAACTGCTGAAGCCCCCGCGCTCTAGAGCCCGTGCTCCTCAACAAGAGAAGCAACCACAATGAGAAACCCGCGTGCCACAATGAAGAGTAGCCCCTGCTCAACGCAACTAGAGAAAGCCCATGTGCAGCAACAAAGACCCAACTCAGCCAAAAATAAATAAATAAATAAAAATTTTAAAAAGTCTCATATGACTTGAGGATATGGGGAGGGGGAAGGGTAAGCTGTGACAAAGTGAGAGAGTGGCATGGACATATAGACACTACCAAACGTAAAAATACATAGTTAGTGGGAAGCAGCCGCATAGCACAGGGAGATCAGCTCAGTGGTTTGTGACCACCTAGAGGGTTGGGATAGGGAGGGTGGGAGGGAGGGAGACGCCAGAGAGAAGAGATATGGGAACATATGTATATGTAAAACTGATTCACTTTGTCATAAAGCAGAAACTAACACACCATTGTAAAGCAATTATACTCCAATAAAGATGTTAAAAAAAAAGAGTCCCATAATGTATATTTGATGTTTGGGGCATTTTCCACATTTCAGTCTTAAAATAGATGTTCAGTAATGAATGTGATAAATAAATACATGATCTTCAAATAAGATATTATAGCTAAGTTATTTATCTTAGTGTGCATCTGCTTGTGTGTCCTCGCAGTCACTTTTAATTATTTAAAGAACATTTTGAAAGTAACACCAGTGATAGATGCATTTCAGGGATCCAAGTGATCCCCATCGGTGTCAAAAGAATCTTTGGATGAAACTACTAGGCTCGTGGAAAAAAGGAAAGAAACCCTAGGCTCTGAGCCAAGCATGGGAGGGAAAAGTATGCCAGTGTGTGTAGTAAAGAGAATCTAGACATCTTGACATGCTTGAACAAATTGCACTAACTCTTCTACCCTTTTCCTTTCACGGAAGAGTTTTCATTTCTGGCAAGAGAGCCAAGGGGAGGGAAGGCAAAAGGCCTGGAAGGGAGGAAAGTAGATACAAGGTGAAATTGTTTTTTACAGAGTTTCAAACTGAGCAGGGTTACAAGTCTTAATTTGTCAGAGACTGAACTCCCTATCCATTCTCAGATTTCTACTTCAAATAAACTAAGTTGGGCAACCATTAACTGAAAATAATTCTATCCCTTGAAGGACCATCTAATTGGATCAGGCATTGAAATCTGGAATGTAGTCCTGTGAAGTTTATCATCTCCATTTATGTCCTTGAAATGGGAAGATTTCTTTTGTGTCCAGACCTTGTACCACCTAACTAAAAAATGGGCATTTAACGAATGTCTGTCATATATGCTAGCTCAGTAAATTCTTGAAGTAGTTCTGGGAAATAGACATTATCCCCATTTTTAAAACTTCTTATTTGAGATTTAATTTACACACCTGAAATTCACCCATTTAGAATGTGTAATTCAGTGGTTTCTGGTATATTTAGAGATTTGTGCAACCATCACCACTATCTAATTATAGAACTTTTCATCATCTCAAAAAGAAACCCTATATCCATTGTCAGTCATTTCCCATTCCTCACTCCCCCTTGTCCCTGGGAACCACTGATCTACTTTTTGTCTCTATGGATTTGCCTGTTCTGGACTTTTCATAGTATAGAATGTGTGGACTTTTTTTGTCTGGTCCTTTTCACTTAGCATAACATTTGTGAGGTTCATCCACGTTGTAGCATGTATCAGGACCTCATTCCTTTTCATGGCTGAATTATATTCCATTGTACTATTGATTAACCACATTTTGTTTATCCATTCATCAGTTAATGGACATTTGAGTCGTTTTTACTTTTAAGCTGTTATGAGGAACACTGTAATGAATATTTGTGTACAAGTTTTTGTGTGGACATATGTTTTCTTTGCTCCTGGGTATGCATGAGGGAATGGAATTACTGGGTCATATAGTAATTCTATGTTTAACCCTGTGAGGAACTGTCAAACTGTTTTCCAAAGTGGCTGCACCATTTTACTTTCCCATGACCAATGTATGAGAGTTTCAATTTCTCTATATCCTGACCAATACTTGTTATTGTAGAAGATCCTTTTATTATAGCCATATTAGTAAGTATGAAGTGGTATCTCATTGTGATTTTTTTTTTTTTTTTTTTTTTCTTGCTGTACACGGGCCTCTCTCTCACTGTTGTGGCCTCTCCCGTTGCGGAGCACAGGCTCCGGACGCGCAGGCTCAGCGGCCATGGCTCACGGGCCTAGCCGCTCCACGGCATGTGGGATCTTCCCGGACCAGGGCACAAACCCGTGTGCCCTGCATCGGCAGGCGGACTCTCAACCACTGCGCCACCAGGGAATCCCGGCAGGCGGATTCTTAATCACTGCACCACCAGGGAAGCCCTAAAATTACTTAATTTAAAATAATACAAATTATGAGGCTGTGTAGAAATGGAACCCTTATACACTGCTGGTAGAAACATAAAATGGTGCAGCTCCTCTGCAAAACAGTCTGGCAGTTCTCAGAAGGTTAAACACAGTTACTGTACGATCCACCACTTCCACTCCTAGATATATACCCAAGAGAAATGAAAACATATATCCACACAAAAGTTTATATGTGGCCAAAAAGTAGTGTCGACAGAAAAAAATGCACAACCTAAAAGTTAAGAATTATGTTTTATTTGATGGGCTTTCTGAGGACTTCAAGCCCGGGACACAGCATCTCAGATAACTCTGAGAGATTGCTCTGAAGAGGTAAGGGAAGAGCCAGGATAAATAGGAGTTTTTGCAACAAAGACCAGGTAGTTGGAACATCAAAAGATTACTGTTAATTAAAGAAAACCAGATATGTCAAGTTATGGAATTTAGTGCTTTTCTATGTATACGAAGATGCAAGAGTCTGGGCTCACTGGAATCATTCCCTTGACATGCACCTCAACTATCTGGGGCCAGCATCCTGTGCTTTCTCATCCTGAGTCTCCTCAGAGTGCACCATCAGGGGTGGCTGCAGCTGGGGTGGCTGCAGCAGTTAACTGCTAGATGGTGGGCTTCCTGTTTCTATTCTATGTTCCTCAGGGCTCATCATCAGGGAGGCTGTAATGTGATGGCTTGATGGCTGCAACATCCTTTGTTTACTGATAGGGCAGGCAATATTTTTCATTCACAGTAGAAGCAACCTAAGTATCTACCACCTGATGAATGGATAAATTAAATATGGCATACCTATGCAGTGGAATATTATTTAGTGATAAAAAAGAATGAAGTGGACTCCTGGTGGCGCAGTGGTTAAGAATCCACCTGCCAATGCAGGGGACATGGGTTCGAGCCCTGGTCCGGGAAGATCCCACATAACATGGAGCAGCTAAGCCTGTGAGCCACAACTACTGAGCCTGCGCTCTAGAGCCCACGAGCCAAAACTACTGAGCCCATGTGCCACAACTACTGAAGCCTGCATGCCTAGAGCCCATGCTCTGCAACAAGAGAAGCCACTGCAATGAGAAGCCCACACACTGCAACGAAGAGTAGCCCCCACTCGCCACAACTAGAGAAAGCCCACATGCAGGAATGAAGACCCAACACAGCCAAAAGAAAAAAATTATTTAAAACAAAAGAATGAAGTACTGATTCATGGTACAAAGTGGATGAACGTTCAAAATATGGTAAATGAAAGGAGCCATACACAAAAGGCTGCATTTTGTATGAAATGTCCAGAATAGGCAAATCCATAGAGATAGAAGGCAGGTTTGTGGTTCCCAGAGAATGGGAGGAGAGGGGAATGGGGAGTGACTGATAATGGATATGAGGTTTCTTTGGGGAGATGATGAAACGTTTTGGAATTAGATAGTGGTGATCATTGCACAACCTTGTAATATACTAAAGATCACTGACTTATATACTTTTCTTTTTTCAGTGTTAATAGTTTATTAATTCTCTTGCATCCATTCATTGCTTCATTTAACAAACACACCTCTAGTGCCACCAGCTACGCCAGGCTCTGTGCTAGGTTTGGGAGATACAAAAGTAAATCACATATTCCTCTCTTAAGACACTAATACATTGTAGATATGGTCACATAGATAATTATAAGATAATGAAAAGCACTACAATAAAACTGCATGAAAGTATTGAGGGAGTCCAGAGGAGGCAGTAGCAAAGATCAACATGAAGGCCCCAAAATCTGGATCTCTGAAATTTTTGTTAGAAATGTTGTATTGTCTACATCAGATCCAAAGTGCTGTTTTCAACAGGAGGCACGTCATCCCTCTCCTGATTAATTTTTTTTTAACATCTTTATTGGAGTATAATTGCTTTACAATGGTGTGTTAGTTTCTGCTGTATAACAAAGTGAATCAGCTATACATATACATATATCCCCATATCTCCTCCCTCTTGCGTTTCCCTCCCACCCTCCCTATCCCACCCTTCTAGGTGGTCACAAGGCACCGAGCTGATCTCCCTGTTCTATGCGGCTCCTTCCCACTAGCTAGCTATTTTACATTTGGTAGTGTATATATGTCCATACCACTCTCTCACTTCGTCCCAGCTTACCCCTCCCCCTCCTCGTGTCCTCAAGTTCATTCTCTATGTCTGCATCTTTATTCCTGTCCTGCCCCAGGTTCTTCATAACCATTTTTTTCTTAGATTCCATATATACGTGTTAGCATACGGTATTTGTTTTTCTCTTTCTGACTTACTTCACTCTGTATGACAGTCTCTAGGTCCATCCACTTCACTACAAATAACTCAAATTTGTTTCTTTTTATGGCTGAGTAATATTCCATTGTATATATGTGCCACATCTTTATCCATTCATCTGTCGATGGACAATTAGGTTGCTTCCATGTCCTGGCTATTGTAAATAGAGCTGCAATGAACATTGTGGTACATGACTCTTTTTTTTTTTTTTTTTTGCTGTACGCGGATCTCTCACTGTTGTGGCCTCTCCTGTTGCGGAGCACAGGCTCCAGACGCATAGGCTTAGCGGCCATGGCTCACGGGCCCAGCCGCTCCGCGGCATGTGGGATCTTCCCGGACTGGGGCACGAACCCGTGTCCCCTAGCATCGGCAGACAGACTCTCAACCACTGCACCACCAGGGAAGCCCATGAATCTTTTTGAATAATGGTTTTCTCGGGGTATATGCCCAGTAGTGGGATAGCTGGTCGTATGCTAGTTCTATTTTTAGTTTTTTAAGGAACCGCCAGACTGTTCTCCACAGTGGCTGTATCAACTTACATTCCTACCAACAGTGCAAGAGGGTTCCCTTTTCTCCACACTCTCTCCAGCATTTATTGTTTGTAGATTTTTTGTTGATGGCCATTCTGACCAGTGTGAGGTGATACCTTGTTGTAGTTTTGATTTGCATTTCTCTAATGATTAGTGATGTTGAGCATCCTTTCATGTGTGTGTTGGCAATCTGTATATCTTTGGAGAAATGTCGCTTTAGGTCTTCTGCCCATTTTTGGATTGGGTTGTTTGTTTTTTTGATACTGAGCTGCATGAGCTGCTTGTATATTTTGGAGATTAATCCTTTGTCAGTTACTTCGTTTGCAAATATTTTAGAAATGAAAAATAAACATAGGAAAACCAGAACAGTAGTTTTTCATGGAGCTCTTAGGACTGTGAATAGGGATGGGCAGGATTTAGAATGTGGAGATGGAGTGAGGGGACTGAGGCTGAAAGAAAAGTGAATGTAGGAAGATGTTCAAGAGCAGGGCAAGTATAAAGACAGGTAAGGTAAGCAGTTCAAATTGTTAGTGGAGCAAAGTGGGCAGGAAGGGGAGAAGTGGGATTGGGCTGGAATGCAGAAGCTGTCGAAATGCCAAGACAAGGCATCTGAGCTTTCTGTGTGGGCTCTAGGAGGGCTTTAAAGGCCTGCTGCCCGTCTGCCAGTAATGTCTTGGTGATGGGCTGCCTGGATTTGAAAGCAGCATGCCTGTTGATGGTTATTACTTTTATTCCCTTTATTCGTATTTTCATTCATGATTTATTGAGCACCAGCCACATATGAGATGTAACTTACATTAATTCATTTACTCCTCATCACAACCCTATAAGAGTCAATATCTTTATCTCCCCATTCTTCAGACAAAGAAACCAAAGCTCAAAGGTTGTTACCAGTAAAAGGCCAACCAGTGAGTGATGGAGTCTGGCATCAACTCCAGAGCCAAGGCCTTATACCTCTCTGCACCTACCTCCTCTCTCCAGTCCATTTTCCCACCTTTCTCAAATCACCATGGCCTCTGCTCTTACAGACAGTAAAATTAAGCCACGGAACCAGTGGATCTTGACATTTTCTGCTAAGCGATTAAATACTTAATTTCTTGGTTTCCAGGGCTCATTTCAAATTTTTTACCTCCTATTCATGCAAGCTAGCCGTCACAAGGGCAGGATTCGTTACCTATAAGGCAGTTATGAGACACGTTGGGATAAAACGTCAGTTGCTTACATGTCTACTTTACAAGCTATTAAGAAGGTGTAAGTACCTTCCCTACAGAACAGCTATTTAAATTTTGCCCTGGAGCCACCCTTTCTTTAGTAAAGTTGGAATTTGAAGACAAGTTAAGAAGGATAAAACAGCAAGAGAGCTCTCAACTAAAATAGCAAGTTCCTCTTTAGACTTATCTTTAAGCACAGTATTCCTTTACTCTCTAAGGCATCAGTCCATTTTACTGGAACTACTTAGAGTCAACAGCTGGAGGGTCACCCTGCTCTTGCTTTTCCCTCCCAAACTAAAGTGCTTACCTTACCCTTCATTTCAAAAACAAATTAAAATTCCTAATCTCACCAGATGTGATTAAGATGATTCTTAAAGCTGTTCACACACTTAATAAGCCCAATTATATTTTTTATTCATCCTGACATAGTTCCTTTTGTTGCTAAATCATAGGTTTAACATTTTTAACTGATTGAAGCATCAGTTTCCCCCTCTGTGGTCATGTTGAGATCTTGGGCAGTGGTGGAAAAGTGCACTTAAATGGTGTACAGTTTGGGCAACTCATTTTTAGATTTTTACATTAGACGTTTATACTTGGTTTTGTTTCCTGACCTTGTGGCATCTCTGCTGTCCCCGAGGAGGCTGGAAGGTTGGGAATGAACTGAGCATCAGGGAATAGATCACAGACTCTGCACTACTAAAGACCTAATTAGGTCATCTCTCCCATCCACCTGCCAGGGCATGATTGCTAAAGTCTCCTTCCTTAGGAGAAGGCTGTTTCAGAAGCACTTCTACACTTTATGTCCAATTTCTGTTTTCCATTATTGGTAACCTGACTTTAGACAGTGAGAGAAAGATTTGTAAAATATTTTTGGCCATTGCTTTTTTTCTTAATGGTTTTAAATGTTCATTCACTCAACAAATATTCATTGACCACCTACTCTGGAATATTATAGTCCAAGGCAGGGAGGAGGAGGGGGACAAATGCCAATCCAAAAGTCACACAAACAAATGTGAAATGTGGCTTTGACAGGTGCTGTGAAGAAAGGTACAGTGATATGAGAGCCTGTGTTAGGGACGTTTTACCTGATAGAAAGGGGCAGGAGGAGGTGACCCGTGAGCTGAGATCTAATAGATGATTATTAATTAACCTAGTAAAGGAGGGAGGGAACAGTAATCCAGACTGAGGGAACAGCAAAGAAGCAATGCTGTGCCAGGGGGAGGAGACTGCAGACAGGAAGGACCCTGAAGATCAGTGATGAAGGGGTAGACTGGATGGGCTCTTTTTTTTCTCTCTTTCATTGAGCCTTGTCTAAAAATATCATGGTAAAACAAGGCTCTGCTGCTTTAAAAACAACAACAAAGGGGCTTCCCTGGTGGCGCAGTGGTTGAGAGTCCGCTTGCTGATGCAGGGGACACGGGTTCATGCCCCAGTCCGAGAGGATCCCACATGCCACGGAGCGGCTAGGCCTGTGAGCCATGGCCGCTGAGCCTGCACGTCCGGAGCCTGTGCTCCGCAACGGGAGAGGCCACAACAGTGAGAGGCCTGTGTACCGCAAAACTACAACAACAACAAAGGATTTGAAAAATCACTGTCTTAGTCCATCTACCTGACCTATCAAGGAAGTTTTATAACCCATATCACAGGTGATGTGTCATGTGACACACACCTTTCGTCACCTTCTCACCCCTGTCAGATTGCTGTCTCTCTTTAAGCCTGTTTTCATGAAATGCAATGAGTATGTTTGGCTGTCTCTACAAATCTCTGAACTCAGTTGTTCAACACACAGCCCCTAACCATTACGAAAAATATTCTTATTGCAGATGACAAAGGTAAAACCATATGGAGTTATTTTAGGTCAGTGGTTTTCAAATAATTTTTTAAAGCAGCAGAATCCATTTTTCAGTTGAGATCTAACATGAAGGCATCAGAAACGCAAATGATTTTTATTTTCTTCTTTGTGCCTTTTTTCTTATATTTTTCATGTTTTCTAGCATGAACATTGATTACTTTTATTATCAGAAGATAATGGGTTTTAAATTATGTAGCCGTTTAGGAAAACTGAATCGTTTCATGATAACAAGTTTCAGGGACCAGCACAGATTGAAACAGATGGCTCCCTCTGTTACAGTACCCCTGTTGACCTTTACACAACTAGGGATTACTAAGGCACAGGGTGACCGTGGTTATTTCTTCATGAAATTATATGATAACAGCAGAAACCTTACTGATGAACAGATTTTTTTCCCAAGTGGAGCTTTTCTTAATGAAATGGTTGCTTAGAAACCAGACCATAATAATAACTTTTCTATATTTAGTTTGTAAAGTGATTCAGTTTGCAAAATTACTAAGTCAGGGAGTACTAATTAGATAAAATTGAATATATCCATTACTTCTTGTCTTGCAATTGAGCAACCAAATGGTTAAATTAACAGCAAAATTTTGTCCAGATGTGTCTATCCAGATGCTATTCATAACAAAGACATATAAGGAAAACGAGAGCTCATAGAGCCATCCTGCTCTACTCTTAACTGTATGATTCTCTAGTGGCACCATGTGTTTGCTCTTTTATCAATTTGTATTAGAAGCTGTTACATGTAACACTTACTAGGTTGCTGAGAGGATCAGTTAGGTCAGTGGGTCAAAAATTGTACATGAAAATGTGAAAATAACCTCAAGTTGAGCTCAGCGAGACAGCAGTGTAAAGGAAAGGCTCAAGAGTGAAGATGCTTGTTTAAGATGACATGTTTGATAAATGGAAAATCTTAACATGCTAAATATTACTAACAACAAAGAAACCTCAATATGTGCCATATTCGTCAGGTGCATTTAATCTTACATTCAAACTAGACAAAAATCTAGAAGAAAATACATTTCTGTCTTCCATTTCCAATAATGATGAGATACCTCAGCTGAAAACAGTTTTTATGCAGGGTAACATATTTAAAACACTTTAAAAGCATAAATGAGCTTACAAGAAAGCAGTGAATTACCAAGCCAACATCTTAAGAGAAAGCCAGACCCTAAAAGGTAGAGGGAGCTTAAGAACCTGCATTTGCCCTCAGAGTATTTGCTGAAATTGAGTTTTAGTTTCATGCTCTTGAAGGTCAAACCTGCAGAAATGAAAACCTGTCTAGTCCCAACTTGAAATGGGGAGTCAAACAGAAGACCTCCAACGTTAAGCTTAGACCCCAAAGGAATACACCTTCAGATGAATCAGAAGTAAAAATGGTACCCCTTCACCTCATCCCCAGGGACTGAGAGGGGCATTGTCTTGTCGCTAGAGACAGTGTAATCACAGCATGGTCCACCTTTCCTGCAGATTTGCATTATTGGGATTCAGGAAAGTTCAAGCTGAGAATTAGAGTGTAAGAAGTTTATATACTGGTAGTGTCTGTGGATGTCTTACAAGAACAAAAGCATATCTCTGTGGAAGAAGGGACCTTCACCCTAGACCCCAAAGAATCCTCAAAATAATTTTTTAATTTTTACTTTTTATTTTTAATGTTTAAAAACTTTATTGTGGTAATATTTAACAAAATATTTGCTATACTAACCATTTTTATTTTATTTATTTATTTATTTAGGGCTGTGTTGGGTCTTCGTTTCTGTGCGAGGGCTTCATCGCGGTGCGCGGGCCTCTCACTGTCGAGGCCTCCCGTTGTGGAGTGCAGGCTCAGTAGTTGTGGTTCACGGGCCTAGTCGCTCCGCGGCATGAGGGGTCTTCCCAGACCAGGGCTCGAACCCGTGTCCCCTGCATTGGCAGGCAGATTCTCAACCACTGCACCACCAGGGAAGCCCAATATACTAACCATCTTTAAATGTGCAGCTTAGTGGCATTAAACATATCCACAGTGTTGTATAATTGCTATCTATTTCCAAAACTTTTTCATCACCCCACACAGAAACTCTTAACCATTAAGCAATAACTCTCCATTCCTCCTCTCATAATAATTAATTAATAATTATTGTATATTTAATTATGTACAATAATTAAAATATATTCACAAAATAACCAAGCACAAGGAAACAAGGTCCCAGAAGACTTTAGATGTTGGACTTATCACACACAAATTATTAAGTAACCAGGCTTCCTGTATTCATAGAAAAACAAGACAAGCTTGAAAATATCTTCAGGGATAGGAAACAATCAAAGTTGATGTAGCAGATTTAAAAAATAAACCAAATAGAATGTCTAAAAATAAAAAGTAGAATAACTAAAATTAAAATTTCAGTGGATGAGTTTTACAGCAGACACAGCTAAGAGAGAATTAATGAACCAGAAGGCAGAAAGGAAGACATTATACAGAATGCAGCACAGAGAGACAATATTTAGTCTCTGGATGGAGAAGTCAAAAAGGAAGGATTAATAGATTTCATCTCTTAAAAGTTTAAAACTCATTCATGTCGAAAATAATTTAACCTTAATTAAAATGTAAAGTATAATTAAAGAAAAAAGATTTGCAACAAGAAGGACAACCATAAATCTGTAGAGACAGAAAATAGATTTGTGGTTGCCTAGAACAGGGAGTCTGGGCAGAAAAAGAAAGTAACTGCTTGGGTAGGAGGTTTCTTTTTGGAGTGATGAAAATCTTCCAGAATTAGACAGTGATGATGGATGCACAGCTATGTGAATATACTAAAAACTACTGAATCATATACATTAAAAGGGTGAATTTTATGGTATATGAATTACATCTCAATAAACTTTTTTTTAAAAGGACAAGCAGTTAAGCGTCTCTATATAAAGAGTTCATAGTGATTAATAAAAAAAATATCCAGTAGATAAATGGATAAAAAAATAAATAGGCAATTCATGGTAGAGGAATATAAGCAATAAAAATTTGAGAAATTTTTCTAATAGGCAAAGAAATGTACATTAAAATAATAATGAAATACAGTTTTTTTTGTACCATTTCAAAAAACACAGATTTTTTTTTTTTTAATGGGACTATCCAGTGCTAGCCAATTGTATTGAAATGCACACACTTGAACACTCTTGGTAGGAGAATTAATAGGAACATTTTTGGAATGCAGCTTTGAAAATGTTTATACACTTGCATCCAATTCTTTTTCTTTGGAGAATCTACCCTAAGAGTATAAATGGGAGTTAGGTGCCTATACTAATTCTGTCTTTAAAAGTCTATGAAATTTTTCCACACATGAATAATTATGCAAATGACTCTCGGTCCCAGGGGCCGCTCGCAATTGCAGAACCCTGAGCTTTTTGCAGCATAGCTCCCTTGTCCCCTTCTCTAGGAAGCCCCACCCCTTCCTACACCCTTTTTTAATTTCTCTCTCTGTGTTCTTGTTACACCCAAACATGCTGTATTAACCACACTGTCTTGTAATCATTGTCTAATTTGTCTCTCTCTCTAGACAGGTGCTGTCCTATTACGTTTATAACACTTAGTACCTGGCACAGAGTAATACCCTATTAATGTGTGAATGAGTGAAAGAATGATTTATATTGCCTTAATTCTAAAGTTGATTTCCAAGCTTTATGATTTATGCCATAGCTGCAGATTACTTCTATATACTCTTTTTTTTTTTTAACATCTTTATTGGAGTATAATTGCTTTACAGCGGTGTTATATACTTTTTTTTTTTTTTTTTTTTGCGGTATGCGGGCCTCTCACTGTTTTGGCCTCTCCCGTTGCAGAGCACAGGCTCCAGACGCGCAGGCTCAGTGGCCATGGCTCACGGGCCCAGCCGCTCTGCAGCATGTGGGATCTTCCCAGACCGGGGCATGAACCCGTGTCCCCTGCATCGGCAGGCGGACTCTCAACCACTGTGCCACCAGGGAAGCCCTGTTATATACTTTTATATAAGTGATTTGTAATTTTTTTAGTTGACTCCTTCCCCCCCTTCTTTTAGCAAGAGATTTTCTTTTTCTTTTTTTTTTAATTTTGAATTTTTTTTTGGCTGCACAGCTTGCATGATCTTAGTTCCCTGACCGGAGATTGAACCCAGGCCCCGGCAGTGAAAACGCAGAGTCCTAACCACTGGACTGCCAGGGAATTCCCGCCCTTCTTTTTAACAGAAGTAAAATTGACAAGAATCCTTAATATTTCTCCATCCTAAGTAATAATATTGCTATTAAAGTTTTCAATGTTATTGTCAGACTACCTCAAATGATCTACTGTGAAAGCCAAGACATCTGGAGGAATAAGCCCCCCTCATCCTCCCATAAAAAGGAAGACTGTTAAATAAAACAAAGTTGTCCACTATAAAAACAGTGTTTGTGTATATGTGTGTGTGTGTGTGTGTGTGTGTGTGTATGTGTGTATTTATTTCAAAGAGTGGTGTATGGATGAGAGGGCACTAAAATGCTTATGTTGATTTTAGGTTTCAGGTGGTTTTTTAAAAGCTTTATTGAGATATAATTCACATACCATATAACTTGTCCCTTTTAAGTATATAATATAATATCTTTGAGTATATTCAGCGTTGCACGTCTGTCACCACAATCCATTTTGGAACATTTCATTACCCTAAAAAGAAACTGGTTCCCCATAGCCTCCACTCCTCAATCCTCCCATACATCCATGAGTGATTTTTCTTTTCTTCTTTATGTTTTTCTCTAGTATTTGACTCTTTTACAGTGACCATGTATTATTTATATATCGTCAGGGGGGAAAAGCCACGTTCTTTTGATTGTGGAAACAGTTTTTCAAGTCTTCTCCTTTCCCCTCTATTTATAGGTGCCTTGCTTCACAGAGGGATTTTAACCTGAGGGCTGTGTAGATCCCTGAAGGGGGCCATACTAGATATGGTTACTTGCCAAAATTGTAGGCAGGGTGTTTATGTGTATATGTGCATTTTATCAGGGCAATTTATAGTAGCTCTGCCTGGTTTCCATATGAAACTACAGTTTAAGTCCTGCACGTCATGGTTACTAATTTCACAACAATCACTTTTTCTAAGCCAGTCCTAGCCCACAGCACCTGTCACAAAGACTTGCCTAATCATCTCATTAGGACATCCACTATGTTTAAGGAAAAATGGGAGAATTCAGGAGTTTTGAACTTGCCTATATCACTGCTTAGTACCCAAAGCACAGAGCAGGTCTCCGAGCATTGACACTGGATCATGTGAAAGATCAGCCCTGTCTTGTTAGAGCTTCAGGCCAGGTGACCACTCCCCTGGGAGGCTTAGGCTCTCTCAAAACTAGTGAGAACCTGACGCATCAGTCAGCTTTGCTGATTCTGCAGCTTCTCTTTGCATAGGTTTGAGGTGAAAGGCCAGTAGAAAACTTATAAAAAAAAAACGAAGCTGGAGTTCAGGTGGTACTCCCTCTACTGGGACCACCTAGCTAGGGATCTTTAAGACTGCTTTATTTTCTTACCTAGATTCAGCTAAAAGAGAACTACATACTGTGTTCTGGGAAATCAGAAGCCCCTCTTTTCATATTATCAGTAAGTGTTTCTTTTAATGGCATAAAGAGAATGTTAATATACAAAATGTTTCATTCTTTGAAAGCTACGTAAAGAGAACTAAATGAATAACATCCTGGTTCTTTATTTCTCACCCATGACCAGCTGAAATGCAAGTTTCTCTAAATGCATAGGGCAGTGATTACTCTCAAAGCAGTGGTAATTGCTGTTTTCCTTCCTTCCTCACTTATGCCTTCAGTCAGTTAGCGCAGCTTTGTTCATATTTCTGTATGTACTACAGAACCCTTGATCATCATGTTTTTGAGGCTCACTTTTCTCACCTCTGTTCTGAATCATGCAGAAGTATTTGATAGAAGCAGTCCTGACAAAGTGGACTCTAAGCTTTTTGGTGCTGTTTTGGGTTTTATTTTATTTATTGGGGGAGGGTAATAGAATAAGATTTAGGGGACTCGCAATAGCCATAAATATGTGGAGTGGAGGTGTCTAGGAATCACTGATGGAAAACTGAAACTCACTAAAATCTAAGTTTTTTATTTCCTTTTGTATGTCTCCTCTGTCATCACTAATGTTAGCAGCATCTCAAGTTAAAGTCATCTGTGAATTTCATTAACATTACTACCTCCCTTTTCCACATAAAGATAGATATAAATAAATACACCAATTAAGAACAAGGCAGTCCCTGTGAAGCCCAACTAGACCCAAGAGGATTCTGCCTTGTTCATACGGGATGCATTGTGCAGAGTGCCTGTCCTTCCTCTGACCTTGGAGTCTAACAGAAAGTAAACTTTATGGCTGATGAATACTGAAAAATACAAGATTTGCTATCTTTGGGGTTAGGATTTGCAAAGCTAGTGCTATTCCAGCAGTTATTTTCTCCTAGGCACTGCAGCCGGGTGGGTGGTGGGTAGCAGATGAAGGTTTGCAGTCCTGCTCTGTCACATGGCAGCTCTGTGATCTTGGGCCATATTTTTCACCCTTCTGTTCCTCAGCTTCTCCCTCAGTAAAATTAGGAATGAAAGTAGCATCTAATTCAAAGGATTGTTGGAAGCATTAAAGGGATGAATGCATATAAAGTACTTAGGACCATGCCCAGCATATTGAAAGCACTCGTTAAATGTTATGAATTTTTACTGTCCTTGCTATTAGGTTTTTATTTATTATAATAAACAAATAAATATTTCATGATCCAAATGGCTTCCGGCAAGTATAGTGAACTGTCGGTAAATATAGATTATTACTAATTTTAACTTTTTGCCCTCCAAAATGGGAATTAGAGAACAATGTAAGCAAATACATTGGCCTTATTTTAGTGTTTGAGTATATTATTTAGATCTTGATTTAAAGAGGCAGACACTGGGTACTGTACCGCCATTCTTACAAAAAAATCTTCAACTTATTAGTCTAACCCTCTTTTTTCCTCAGGCCTGAGTAACACTTGCTCATCTTGAATCTTCATAAAGTTGTTGGGGCTTGTCCACACTTAACACAACCTTGGAGCTTTAGAGAAACTTAACATCACGTTGGCATGCTAGACGCTATCATTTACTCTGATTACAAGGAGAGCCCAGCTATTCAGTTGAGTTCCCATACTTCCTTGATTTAATAACCAACTTCTCCAGTTTGTGCAGCTTCCTGGATTCTTGGAGCTGAAATGATTGTTAGTTTCCATTATAATGAGCGGTCTCTAATGTAACAACTGAAATACGCTGCTAGAGGGTAGTAGTCTCCTTCTCTTCAGGTTCTACCTTATCTTTGTGTCCTTGAGCTGCAACAAGAGAGGACAATCACAGGTTGGTGATTATCTTTTTGTCATCAGAAGGAAAATTTCCTTGTGCCTTACCTCTTCACCATCATTGTTCTTTCAAACTAGAGCTTCCTCCCAGGTTAATATACATTTTACCTTCTTTCTAGTTTTTAAAACAAACTTATTTCTG
Source organism: Pseudorca crassidens (assembly GCF_039906515.1). Lineage (NCBI taxonomy): Eukaryota > Metazoa > Chordata > Mammalia > Artiodactyla > Delphinidae > Pseudorca > Pseudorca crassidens. Next base: position 45,042,738 of record NC_090315.1, read on the forward strand.
TTAATTTCTCTGAACATAGTTTGTAAAGAATCAAGAAGCTTGTCTCCTGCCCTGCTTACCCCCTCATGGTTACAGTCCTCAGAGATAACCATCCCCTCTACCCCTGTTTAAATAGTTTCTTCTAGTAATTACCTCCCTATTTATAAATAAAATGTTCTCATGGATCTCAATGTTAAAAATTTTGCACATTTTCTACTGATCTCCTGTATGTTAGATGAAGATTTAGCATCCACATGCACACATGCCTGCACATGCACGCCTCTACCCCTTCTCCTTCTGCCATTTCCCCATCACAGTTTTTGGCTAAATCATTGGGCAGTGCTTGTTGCCGACTCTGGATATTATTCATTGCTAAGCCTAGTTCAGTTGTCCTTTCTTGTATATTTGCTTAGTTTTCTATGTAATTATTGCTGATTTTTTACAAATGACCCAACAACTCTATCAAATATATATCATTATTTTGTCCCATCTTTGCTCTCTTTACTCAGACTTAAGCCTTTTTTTTTTTGGCTGCATTGGGTCTTCCTTGCTGCGCACAGGCTTTCTTTGGTTGCAGCGAGAGGGGGCTACTCTTCATTGTGGTACGTGAACTTCTTATTTTGGTGGCTTCTCTTGTTGCGGAGCACGGGCTCTAGGTGCGTGGGCTTCAGTAGTTGCAGCATGTGGGCTCAGTAGTTGCGACACATGGGCCCTAGAGCGCACGAACTTCAGTAGTTGTGGCATGTGGGCTCAGTAGTTGTGGCATGTGGGCTTCAGTAATTGTGGCTCGTGGACTCTAGAGCACAGGCTCAGTAGTTGTGGCGCCTGGGCTTAGTTGCTCTGTGGCATATGGGATCTTCCCACGCCAGGGATCGAACCCGTGTCCCCTGCATTGGCAGGTGGATTCTTAACCACTGCGCCACCAGGGAAGTCCCAGATTTCAGCCTTTGATACCTATATTCTTTTTATCCTTGTTTGTCAGTATTTTTTACTCCTTGACTATAACTTTAGTGAGATTTCAGGAGGAAGATGTTTGTGATCATTCTGTTATATTTGATTGAAAATTATTTTTACATTTTCATCTCTAAAAGGGGCTGTTCTATTTAAAAGACTGTGCCCTTTATCACAATTTTTTAACTTGTATTTTATTTAATTATATTTGATACATTACATGGTTCAAAATTCAAAAGGTACCAAAAGATACAGAGTAAAAAGTCTCTTCTCTCTTATTTATCCTCTAGTCACTCCATTTCCCTCCCTAGAAACAACCAGTATCATTGGTTACTTGTGTATCCTTCCAGAACTATTTATGAATGTATAAATGTGTGTATGTATTTCCCCTTTGTACACAAATTGTTGAATTCTATACACATTGTTTTGTACCTTGCATTTCACTTAACAATAGATATTAGTATTTATTCCATAAGAGTTCTTTAGAAGCTTCTTCTTTTTTTTTATGGATGTCTTTCTTTGTCTGACTTATTTCACTTAGCATAATTCTCTCATGATCCACCCATGTTGTTGAAAATGTTAAGATTTCTTTCTTTTTCATGGCTGAATAGTATTCCATTGTGTGTGTGTGTGTGTGTGTGTGTGTGTGTGTGTGTGTATACACCATGTCTTCTTTGTCCATTCATTCATTGATAGACTTTTAGATTGTTTTCGTATCTTGGCTGTTGTAAACAATGCTGTAATGAACATAGGAGTGCATGTATCTTTTTGAGTTTGTGTTTTTGTTTTCTTTGGATAAATGCCTGGTAGTGGAATTGCTAGGTCATATGGTAGTTTTATTTTTAATTTTTTCAGGAACCTCCATACTGTTTTCCACAGTAGCCATACCAATTTACAGTCCTACTGACCGTACACGAGAGTCTCCTTTTCTCCACATCCTCTCCAACACTTGTTATATCTTGTCTTTTTGATAATAGCCTTCTAACAGGTGTGAGGTGGTATCTCATTGTGGTTTTGATTTATATTTCCTTGATGATTAGTGATGTTGAACATCTTTTCATGTGCCTCTTGGCCATCTGTATGTCTTCTTTAGGAAAAATGCCTATTCAGATCATCTGCCCATTTTTTAATCGGATTTTTTTTTCTTTTGAGTTGTACAACTCTTACAGTTTTTTAATAACAAGTTTTTGAGATATAATGCATATACCATACAATTCACCCATGTAAAATATACAATTCAGTGTTTTTTATTATATTCACAGAGTGTGTAACCATCACCATAATTAATTTTAGAATGTTTTACCCTCCGTAAAGAAACTCCATATCGTTAGCAGTCAGTCCCTATTCCCCCCCACCGACTCCCACAGCCCTAAGCAACCACTGAACCTACTTTCTGTGTGTAAATTTGCCTATTTTGGACATTTTCATATAAATGGAATCATTCAATATGTGGGGAGTTGTGTTTCTTAACAGTTTTCTGCAGAAATACCTGAGAAATTCAAGTGAGTAGGTGGTTTCCAAGTTGATGTGGGTATTTTGGAAGGTAGGTTGTTGTCTGCCCAGGGGAATAAATCTGGTTGGTTTTAAAGTGGGGATGACGTAGCAGATTCCTGGGATAGAGCCAGTCAGCAAAGACATTTAGGATTAGACTGTCTTTCCTACAATGCAAGAGCACTGTGTAAAGTGAGACCTAAACTATGGTGACTGCCCAAGGTCTGCAGAATCACTGAGCAGCATGCTGAGGGATCATCTTGAAGTCAATACTGGATCAGAATACGTTTCTGGCTTTGTAATGAAAGTCTTTTGGGGAAAAAACCCAGTTATTTTACAAAGTTGACTGTCTCTATTTTGTCGCATAAAGTACTTTCAATAATATTTTTTCAGTTGGTTAATTTGCCTTATCCTGTGCTTTGCCCCAAAACACAGATCAGAACGCTTTCATGAACTCCTGCCAGATTTGGTTCACCTTTGCTTTCTCTGTATCTTATCTGTTACACCACATCTTGAAATGCATAGTCATTTTCCTGTGATCAGAGCAGGAGCATGTATCTCTCACACAATCATTTGGTCCTTATTGCCAAAGGGATTGACGTGTCATGTTTCCTTAAAGCTAGTGCTGACCCAGAAATTACCCTGTTTTCATATTACAAAGGAGGGGCCAAGGGGCATATGAAGGTTATGGTCAGGCTTCCTCAGTTGTCAAAATTCAAAAAACTTTTCAAAGAAGAAACAAAACAGCCACACAAAATCTCATCCCTTTAAATTGTTATATAGTCTTAACCATCATATGTGATTCTCTTCACTGCTCCGTCTAAGAGTGAGGAAGGAACCATTGTCCCCTAGGGATTCATAAAGTCATAGGTGGCAAGTGTATCCTGAGAAGGTAAACTCAGTCAGAGAGCCATTTGGCAGCAGTCTGTGGAGCAGGCCAGCAGGAAGATAAACAATTGCTAACCTGGGACTGTGGGAAGCAAGGAAATTGTACTTTGCTATTGGCAACCTTTTTATGTAAGATTGGGAGAATTAATGCTCCCTGGTGGAACTAAAAGTTTGGCATTATAGGAAAAGTTTTTTAAAAAATCTGAATTTGTTTCTTTAACCTGAAGAAGGATATATTAGGATTCCTTTGGTTGAAAAAAAATCAAACTGGCATAAGCATGAAAGGATATTTATTGGCTTATGTATCCAGGGGTTCTAGTGAGTAAATGTATAATTGGATCCCGGGGCTCAAAGCACGACACAGTTCTCTCCTTTTCTCCTTTCCTCTCTTGGCTTGACCCTCCTCTGTGTTTGCACCATTTTGGGGTTGACTTTCTCCACATGATGGCCACTGGCAGCTCCAGGTTAATCACTTCTACAGGCAAAGACAAGAAGACAAAACAAAACAATCCCCCCTCCCTCCCCCCCCCCCCACAGACTCCAGGAGTTCATCTTTCCTGGTAGTTCCAAAATTGGCTCCAGGATTGAGTCTCTTCCCCCATTCCTGAACCAAACATTGTGGTGGTGATGGCATGGAATATCCTAAGGCAGCCTTGACATGAGTTTGTTAACACATGAGGAGAGAGAAAGTGGGTAGTTAGCCCCACTCAAACTACATAGACTGAGAGTAGGGAAGGGATATTTCCCAAAGGAACAGCAGGTGTTGTTACCAGAAGAGAGAGTAGATGCTGTGTGCAACCAAAATGCCTGTCTGCTACAGAGAGGAAATCAAGAGCTCATTTGGTTGTGAAGTATACAGCAGGATATTCTCATAGAAGTAAATAACTTCTCTGCTAAAGATTAGTGAGATAAAAATAGGCATAAGTGACAGTAGAAGGAACTTTAGTAGTACATGTTTTTCAGAAAAGCTCGATATAGATCAAAGTTTTATAGAGCAAATCCCATTTTCCGACTGAGTTCCATTATGAAGTCACAACTATATTCCTAAAAGAAAACAAATCCACTGAATTTCGAGTTGGGAACTTCTGATGAAGAAGTAGTTATGCCTGCTACAGATCTGTAATACATGCCAGGCCTTGTGATGCATCAGTGATAAAACATGTGCCAGCGTTGCAGTTACCAACTGTCAATTCACTTTTCCTGTGGGTTCTTTTAGAATGTGGAAGCTGTTTCCTTCATTTATCCTTTTCTTAGCTGCAGACATTTTTCCTATGCTAGGAGGTCTCTAACTCCACCTTGGACCTCCAAAAACTTACCCCTCGTTTTGCGTAATAGAGCTACCTACAAATGCATTGTCACATTTTGCCAACAGGGAAGCTGTCTAATTCAGGTTCTGCCACAGCCTGAAACTCCCTAAAGAGCAGAGCTTCTGTTTATGTAAAACTGGAGGCCACATAAAGGAACACAGGGCTTCCCTGGTGGCGCAGTGGTTGAGAATCTGCCTGCTAATGCAGGGGACACGGGTTCGAGCCCTGGTCTGGGGATCCCACATGCCGCGGAGCAACTAGGCCCGTGAGCCACAATTTCTGAGCCTGCGTGTCTGGAGCCTGTGCTCCGCAACTAAAGAGGCCGTGATAGTGAGAGGCCCGCGCACTGCGATGAAGAGTGGCCCCCACTTGCCACAACTAGAGAAAGCCCTCGCACAGAAACGAAGACGCAACACAGCAAAAGTAAATAAATTAATTAATAAACTCCTACCCCCAACACCAAAAAAAAAAAAGGAAGACAAATGTGGCTTAAGACCCACATGCAGAGACTTCCCAGGCTTTTCAGGCAATGAAAAGGTATAGGGGTGAGGAGGGCAAACAAGACGATGGACAAGCAGGTGTAGCCCTCAGCAGTTGCATCGCCTTGGTGTATATCTATTTATAAGAGAATGGAACCCCAACCTATAACATAGAAAACAGTATATAGACTTTGCCTGCAAGATTGTCAAATTAAATGGAAGAATGGTAAACTCAGATAAAAAATAATTATAGATTTGTCAAGCATTTATATTACTCCTTCCCCATCTTCTCTTTCTTAATTCCTGAAATTTATATCAAGACTGTATCTTTGAACCCTTTTATTCATTCATTCGTTTGACAAATAGTTATTGAGCACTTGTTATGTGCTGGCACTCTTCTAGGCATTGAGGCTACAGTGGGGAACAAAACAAAATCCTTGACTTTGTAGAGCTCACATTCTGGGGACAGCAGTCAATAAATAAGTATATATCATTTCAGGTACTGTTAAGTGCTAAGAAGAACAATGAAGCAGGGTGAGAAGGATAAAGAGTGGTAGAAGAAGGAGGCTGTCATTTCATATACGATGAATGTGGTATTTGAACAGAGACATGATGGGCTTTTAGGAGCAAGCCATGGGCTACCTGGAGGAGGAGCAGCCTAGGCAGAGGGAGAAGTAAGGCGAAGATGCTGGGTCCAGAGCAGCGTGGTCTACAGCTAGGAGTTCCAGCCTCAGTTGCTGGAGGACAGTGAGGAAGGGAGAGCATGGTAAGAGATGAGGTCAGAGGCAGAGCGAAGGCAGCTGGGGGATGGGGGTTGCTCATATTAAGGGAAGAAGGGAAACCAGTGACGGTTTGGGCAGAAGAATGATGAGGTCTGATTCATTTTGACCAGATAGTTCCAGCTGCAGTGCAGGAATAGGGTAGAAGCACGGAGACCAATTAGGAGATTTTTGAAAAAAATCAGGCCAGAAATGATGGACCAGAGTGGTTGAGGTAGAGGTGGTGAGAAGCATTCTCACCCTGGGTGTAGTTTGAGACCTGAGTTTCCTTCCTTCATTTGTTTTTTCCTTTTTCCTCACTATTCTTTAGAGTATAGTACCTAACCCCTCCCCCCAAGTAATGGAATTTGTATTTATATAGTTTTGAGACTAGGGGCTTTATTTCTGGTCCTGTCTTAGTCGTGTCTCGCCTCCTCTGTCAGCCCCTGTAAAGGTTACTCGATACGGGGTTGGGCTCAGATAATGATAACACTGCTGCAGATTCTACATCTAGGAGTTCTGGCGTGATGGGAGAGGGGATCAGCAAGTACTAGGAAGGGAGACTCAAGAGCAGGATCTTCCTAATTCTGATCAGGGAACTCAGCTGGAAGCACAGTCTACTACTAATCGTGCCCAGAATTTGCATTCCTTATTTCCTTACAGAAATTGTTCTCATCACTGACAGTTTTACAGAGAAAACTCATACTGGGGTAGAGAACTGCAGCAAAGACAGGAAGCACTGCTGTGCTTCAGACTGATCTGTGGGCAGCGACGATACTTGTCACAGAACCTTAGTGTCTCAGACTTGGAAGACTCCCTCGAGGACATTTGATCTGGTCTTCTCCCACTGCTGTGTAAATCCCTGCCATGATATGTAATCATGTAGCCTCTGCTTCCAGAGTCTAGAATCCATAGATCGTAGAATGTCAGTGCTGAAAGTGATCTTAGAGATCATATAGGCCTGAGACTAGAAGAATCCAGGAGTGTGAACTCTGAGACCCATGCTCTTTCCACTCACAATGTTGTCACTCCAAATACAGGGCAGCCCTTGCTGGTAGAATGACAGAGGTGGGTTTAGATGTCTCTGTTTTCATCCCATCACAGGCTGTCTGGGCTTATTTTCTTTTCAGTGCTTAACAGTAATGAATCCTTTCTTTTTATTTTCAACCCTAGGGGTTGCCCTTCTCTCAGATGTGTACCCTGAGAAGATCTTGCCTGGCCTGTTGGCACAGTATGATGGCGGTAAAGGCAAGCACACACTGGAGACCAGAATGAAAGTCGGGGAAATCCTGATGCGGATTGTCAGGGCATTAGGTGAGTTTTCTTGTTCCAGCATCTGGAATGGGGTCAGGGAGCAGTATGGCTGTGGAACCAAAGTCTGTGCACCTGGAGGCTTGTTATTGCTAGCAAGGTGAGGACAATTTGGGGGCTGAGGTGAGTTACTTCCTGTTCAAGGATTTAGCAGATGTCCAACGCGTACCAAGAGATTGGCAGCAATAGTGCCCATGCTTCTACAACTGCTTAGTCTCCTCCGCTGAGCTATGTTGGGGCCCTGATTTTCCTCAGAGCTGGAATGAGAAGTTTCCCACTTGCTGAGCAGCAGCAACCATGAAAAGAAGGGGAATGTCAGACAGGGAAAGAAGAGTGCTAACTCTGGTTGAATGACTTCTGTGTGCCAGGTCCTCTACGTGTATATAATCTCATCTAATTTTCCCAAGAAATTCTGTAAAGAGACTGTTGTTGGGCCCATTTTATAGATGGGGAAACTGTAGCACAGGGACCTTCAGAAATTTGTTCAAGACTCATTCAGCTGGTAAGTACTAGTGCTAAGAATTGAACCTACCAACTCGAAGGAAGTTGCTCAAAACCACACAAGCTGAGAGTTGTAAGGCCGTGGGCTCTAGAGTCACACTGCTTGGGATCAAATCCCAAGCTAATGCTTATCAGCTTTGTGATCATGGGAATGTTTCTCAACCTCTTGGTGCCTCAGTGTCCTTATATATAAAAAGAGGATATTAATAGCACTTACCTCATATGGCTATTGTAAGGATTAAATTTTACTCTTGGGGCTTCCCTGGTGGTGCAGTGGTTGAGAGTCCGCCTGCCGATGCAGGGGACACAGGTTCGTGCCCCGGTCTGGGAAGATCCCACATGCCGCGGAGCGGCTGGGCCCGTGAGCCATGGCCGCTGAGCCTGCGCGTCCAGAGCCTGTGCTCCGCAACAGGAGAGGCCACAGCAGTGGGAGGCCCGCGTACTGCAAAAAAAATAATAATTTTACTCTTTACCCACTAGGGAAAGGTTCTGAAAAACAAGCTAGCTTTGGGATTCCCTGGCGGTCCAGTGGTTAGGACTCTGCGCTTCCAATGCAGGGGGCGTGGGTTCGATTCCTGGTCGGCAACTAAGATCCCGCATGCTGCATGGCATGACCAAAAAAACCCAAAAAACAGCAAACTAGCGTTTGCCTCTTGTATCAAGAATTTACATCGAGTTCTTCCTTCACCAGCATTTTTAAGGATTTCCAAAGATTCCACATAGCCATGCATCATTTCCACGGACGTAGCCCTTAATTTTCCTAATTTCTGGGTGGCCCTCTGGCTAAAGAAGATAGAACCTAGATCTCCCACCACTTAAATTCTTTTATTGCTGAAAGGAAAATCTCATGAGAGTAAAATTAAAAGTGTTTTTTTCTGCCCTTTGAAGAAGGGCGAACTTTCTGTATTTGCCTTAGTCTTAAATATGGGTCTGAAACATACCAGACAAGTGCACCATTATGAGAAATGATTGTCTCACAATAGGTGTGAGTGTTAAGTTTAACGTATTACAGGATCAAATGCACCTCTGACTTCCATTTGTGTGTATCATTGTGATCATCAATCTGAGAAGGATGTGTCTGATGCATCAACAAAACATGCCTGTTCTCTGTAACTTCTGGTAGACCGCTATCATTGGCGTGATAAACGCTGAAAAGGCACATTTCTCCATCTCCACGGGCCAGTCCAAATCATTTCCTGTGGTGAGATTGAAGGTGGGGATGAAGGACTAGGTTGAGTGGGAGAGAGGGCTTGCTTCTCCTTACATAGTCCTATAATTAGCCCAATTTCCAAAACTGCCTTCTGGCATTTCAAAGCATATTCCATCAGTTCTCAAAGTTCTAATCTTCCTGTAGCCTACTCTAACAAGTATCCAGCTGTAAACATTGCCTTAGCTTTAACTGCTATTTTCTAATTCACCTTACCAACTTGTCCAGGTGCATAGATGAGATGGCTGACTGAAATCCTTTAAGTGAAATTAAAGCCCATTTTTACAACATAGCCCATGTCCTCAGTTTACTATTGGTGTGGAAATCCTTGTGACAGCCACTTTATAAGACTTCTTTAATAAGTACCCTAGTTTCAGTGGTCCAGGCCTTGTGCTCTTCTTTGCAGTAGGGGGAGTTCCATGGGAACACAGGCCCATAGGTAGGAGCCAGGTGCAGTACTACCGCTTCCTCTTGGCTTCAGTTCCCTAACCACATGTACTTTTCATCCTGCCACTAGACAATGGTGGAAAATCAGCAGGAGCTTTTTTTTTCTTTTCATTAAAAAAAAAAGATTGAAGTATCATATACATATAGAAAAGTATGTAAAGTACACTAATTTTAATAGTGTAGTTTTATGGTTCTCTACATATCTGCCATCACCCAGATCAGTACAGAGAAACTTCTAATAACCCATAAAGTTTCCTTTTTTCCCTTCCTAAGCTATACCTGCCCCAGAGGTAAGCACTATTCTGAATTTTTATCAGCATCAATTTATTTTGATTGTCCTTGAACCTCATTTTTTTAAAAAAATTATTTATTTATTATTTTTGGCTGCGTTGGGTCTTCGTTGCTGGCAGAGAGCGGGGGCTACTCTTAATTGCGGTGCGCAGGCTTCTCATTGCGGTGGCTTTTCTTGTTGCGGAGCACGGGCTCTAGGTGCATGGGCTCCAGTAGTCATGGCACGTGGGCTCTAGAGCGCAGGCTTAGTAGTTGTGGCTTACAGGCTTAGTTGCTCCGCGGCATGTGTGATCTTCCCGGACCAGGGCTTGAACCCGTGTCCCCTGCATTGGCAGGCAGATTCTTAACCACTGCGCCACCAGGGAAGTCTGAACCTCATTTTAATGGAATTGAATCCCCATGTTTCCAGTAAATTGATAGATACGGACACGTGGGTAAGTTTGGGTCAAATTTTAGGGGGCAAGAATATTTCATAGGCTGTGCTGTGTATTGTATTTCCTGTTGTCTCACATTACAAGACGTATGATGTCTGGTGTCTCATTTTAGTGATGTGAAGATTGATCAGTGGTGTTTCTAGTAGGATACATCCATAATAAACCTCCCCATCAACCTTCCTCCTATTGGTTTTAAGTAACCACTGGTGATTGTTGCCTAGATTGTTGCTGTTATTTCATAGAGGTTACACTTTTTTACACATAAGGAAACAGATACAGAGACGGGTACTAACTTGCCTAATGTTACATAGCTAATTAATGATGAATCCAAAATTTCAATCCAGACAATCTGACTGCAGACTCAGTCTCTTACCCAATACACAATACTGTATCCTGAAAATTTTCCCATGTCATTAAGCATCTTTTTCCTGTCATTAACACACATTTTCCACATCCTCTATAATTTTTAATGATTGCATGAGACTATATCATTTGAATGTATCATAATTTTTTTCAACTGACCAGCTTAAAGGTTGTTCTAATTTTTCACTATTATGAATTACGTTAAGATGAATATTCTTGTAGCTAAATCTTTGTGCAGATCCACGATAATTTCCTAGGAAAAATTTCTAAAAGTAGAATTTCTTAAAAGCATGTGCATATTTTAAAACATATTTATTGCTAAATTATCTTCCCAAGAGATTGTGCCAGTTTATATTTTAATGTTTGAGAATATTTGTACCCTCATCAGCACCATATATGCTATGTGTTATTTTTATCAAGCAGATATATAAAGAAATGTTATTGTGTTTTTATTTTCATTTATTCAATTGACAGCGTTAAATGTTTTTCATATTTTTATTAGCTAAATTTTTGTGTGTGTGGAGGGTGTATGTGTGTGTGTGTGAATTGCCTGTTCCTATCCTTTCTTCATTTTTCCATTGGGGTGTTGATTTTGTTATTTAATTTGTAAAAGCTTTATATATTTACAGATCTTGAACCACTAACATTTATGTTGTAAATATTTTCTTTGGTTTTTTTACATTTTAGTTTTGTTCATATTTTCTGTTTCCTTTGTTTTGAAATGTAGAAGGTTTTTATTTTGAGTTTTTTTTTGAGTAGGCACTGAATGGCCGGTTCTGTGCCTGGGGCTGGAAATAGGAGCACGAAAAAGCCACTGTCTCTTCCTTCAAGGAGCTTATAGTTTAATCAGAGCCGTCAACTCATACACAGATCTTCTAAGGTGACCTGCTAATTTAGGGAGAGGCCTGTGTAGGGTATTATGGGAGCTCAGAGGAAACGGTCTTGTCTGTCTTTTTCTCTTTGGGACCCTGCAGTTGAATGTGGCAAAGTGCTTTGGGGCTACATCAGTTCCTCATCGTTATCAAGAACAGCAGGTCAGTTTTTGAAAAATGGCTTTGTATGTTAGCTTTCAGAGATTTTCAACTCACAGCATAGCCTGAAGGTGAAAAGGTGGATTGGATGTGTGAATAATTGGATACTAGTCTGGGAGTTCAGCATTCATAGATTTCAGCAGCAATGAACAACAGTCAAGGATTAGAGTTCACATACTTTGAAAGGAGAATTTTTCAGCAAAATTCAGAGAATTAAATGAAATGCTTCTTGCCAAGTTTGCCTAGGTTAGCATCAGTATAGTTCAATTCAATAAATACTTATATTAATATAAATTGGAAATACTAATCTGGCCAAACTTGGAAGTTGGAGCCCAGACCGAATAATTTTTTTTCTTCTCTTCCTCCTTCTGTTTTTCTTCCTCATGTCAATTTTTCTGAGAGATATAACTTTAAAATCTATTCTTATACCTTTCCCTTCCTAACTGTATCAATAATACGTGATAATTTTGGGCAATTAGGAAAATATTAAGTGTAAAGGAAATAATCACTAATAGTCTCACCATTCAGAAGTAACCATTCTTTGTTTACATTTTGATGTTTCCTTCTAGTTTCTTTTTCTTTCTCAGACTTGTAATTACATTGTACGTATCCTGCTTTTTAAAAAATTTAACATTATAAGCACTTTTCCATGTCATTAAATATTTCTTTAAAATATAAGATTTATTGGTTGTTATTAATTAATAACCTGAATTTATCATAATTTTATTTAATTATCTTCTAGAAAGATATTGTTTAATTAGGTGGTTCCAGTTCCTTACTTTATGAGGAACTTTATGAGGATTATAAGAAGTATGCTATTGATTATTCTTATACGTAGATCCTTTGGTGAATCTTTGATTCTTTCCTTAGGATAGGTTCTTAGAAAGGAATTACTAGGTCACAGTATGTGCCTGCTTTTAAGGCTCTTGATATTTAGTGCTAAGTTGCCTTCCAGAAAGGGATCCTCTTGTCAGCAGTGAATGAGACTGCTAATGTCTCACAGAGAAAAATTATTCCATGGCTTCAGACCTATCCTCTAACCCTGACCAGCTATCTCTAAAATGTGTACCTTTGCTCCCAGAATGAATGGAGGAACCTGTCAGAGAATGTTGCGGCGGGGGGGCGTGTGGATGAAGGGAAGGAGGTCAGGGAAGGACTGATGGATGGATGCATGACTCAGTGTGAACCCATTGCTGCCCTAGAAGAACAACTTAGACCTGGTAGTGTCACCATGACATACAAAGCACAGCACTTTTTTTTAGAGGCAGAACGTAGTCTTCTAGTCAGCAAGCTCAGACAAGTTCTAGTTTACTCTAGGTCAGAAACTTCTAAAACTGAGAGCAGAAATAGAAAGCCATATTCACATTGCTTCATCTTAAGAGTACCTTCAGTGAACTCTGTAAGAAAGATCAGGAATTAATATTTGGAAAGAGGAATGAGGGAAGAGAACTAAATCTCAGGTCTGTTGGGAGTGTGCCACGGCAACTAGAATGACACTGGGAATGTGGGGACAAAGCAGCTTATACTTCTAGGTTAGGAGGTACCTTTTCTCAAATTCCTCTATGTGCCAGGAGAAGGGTAGGTCCTGGGCTTTAGGGTATATTTCTAACTCTTACAACCTGCAGAACACCCTTATTTAATGTGCTTTGTCAACTCTTTTCCATATCACCTGCTTAATTTTTATGTTTTAGTTCAGCATTCACTTTGCCACCTCAGAGTTCATCCAAGTGATGAGCAACCCGTGATCCCATCCAGCTCCAGGATGAAGCCCGTAATCTGATTTTAGAAAACCTGATGATACCTGCCCAGAGAGGGGCAAATTCAGCTCCAAATTCTGCTCTGACAAACACCTTCTTCTAGCCGGTTGTAGAAAACAAAGGAAAATGGAATAATTGGATTTGTCTAGCAGGCTACTGTGAGTTCCAGTTGGGATGGCCTCAGAATTAAGATGAGGAGAGAAGCTTTTTTTTTTTTTTTTTTTTGCGGTACGTGGGCCTCTCACTGTTGTGGCCTCTCCCGTTGCGGAGCACAGGCTCCGGACGTGCAGGCTCAGCAGCCATGGCTCACGGGCCCAGCTGCTCTGCGGCATGTGGGATCTTCCCAGACCGGGGCATGAACCCGTGTCCCCGGCATTGGCAGGCGGACTCTCAACCACTGCGCCACCAGGGAAGCCCAGAGGGGAGAAGCTTTTAAACAGCTGCATAATATTTTTTTTTTTTTTTTTTTTGCGGTACGCGGGCCTCTCACTGTTGTGGCCTCTCCTGTTGCGGAGCACAGGCTCTGGACATGCACGCCCAGCAGCCATGGCTCACAGGCCCAGCCGCTCCATGGCATGTGGGATCTTCCCGGACCGGGGTACGAACCCGTGTCCCCTGCATCGGCAGGCGGACTCTCAACCACTGCGCCACCAGGGAAGCCCAGAGGGGAGAAGCTTTTAAACAGCTGCATAATATTTTATAGTATAGATACACTACAGTTTACTTATTCAACCATTCCTCTATGGATGAAACTTCACTTTTTTTCGTATGACATGCAGTACTGCAATATAAATTCTCATATTTGTGTGCTAATGGAAATATATATTGTATGTGTATATATGCATATTTCATATATATGTACATATTAAAGAACTGGACCTTTATTTCTGTAAGATTGATATTTGCCAAAGTGGATTCACTCAAAGGCTGTTTATATTTTAAATTGTTTATATACTGACAGATTACTTCCTGAAATTGTGGGTGGGATAGGGCTTTTTGAACCCCCTGCTGTGTCTATTGTCAAATGGAGAAAAATATCTTTTGAAGATTGTGTTTTTCAAAGTGAATGGACTAAAAAAAGTCCTCTTTTGTGTTATTTTGTTGGTCTTGATGGCAATGGGAAAAAAAGTCTTGTTTAAAGTAATAAATTGCTGGGAATTCCCTGGTGGTCCAGTGGTTAGGGCTCCGTGCTTTCACTGCTGGAGCCCAGGTTCAGTCCCTGGTTGGGGAACTAAGATCCTGTAAGCTATGTGGCAGCAGCCAAAAAAAAAAAAGTAATAAATTATTAATTCATTTTGCTATTAAGTAATGTATAAGACTACTCAAGGAATGACAAATCGTCTTTAGAAGTATCTTACTCAACAAAATTTGTTTAAAGGTGCAGCATTATAATGAATCAACTTAAGGGCATTCTAATTAGGTAGCTTCCAGAAATATTTAAACTTTTAATTTGCTAATTTAAAAATTTTAGTGTAAGGGCTTTTTCTTTCATAACATATGTTTTGGTTCCCTTGTGTGTAGTAAAGGACCTCAGAACATAGTGGCTTAAAACAACCACCATTTATTTGTTCAGAATTCTGTAATATTGTTAATGCTTGGCAGGGACAGCTCATCTGCTCCACATGGTGTTGTCTGGGCTCAGCTGGTGGTTCTACTGCGTGCGGTGTAGGCTGGGCTCACCCAGGAGGTTGCATTCAGGTGGGATCTTGACTGGGGCACCCTAGTGCTCCTCCACATGGCTTCTGTCTGTCCCTGTGTGTGGATACTCATCATTCAGTAGTCTAAGTCAAACTTCTTTGCTGCATGGTGAATGGTTTCCCAGAGAACGAAAGCAGAAGCTGCCAGACCTATTAAGCGCTAAACCTAGAACTGGCTTAGTATGACTTCTGCCACATTCTACTGTCAAAGTAAGTCCCCAGATCAGCCCGGGTTCAAGGGGAAGGGAAGTAGCCTCTGACTCTTGATGAGAGAAACGGCGGTCAGGGATGGTGTGTTGGCAGCATACCTGCATACCAACTACTGCACGGTCAAAAGTAGTGCACGCTTATTGCCACGAGCCTAACAATACACGGGTATATAAAGAAAAATCCAGTCTCTCCCAAATATTAGTTATATTTAATATTCTTACTTCCCAAAGTAAACAATGATAGTAGTTTGGTATATATTCTTTCACACCTTTCCCTGTGTTCCTATAGGTATATGCAAACATATATGGGCTTTTTATATGGGCTTTTTTTCTTTTACAAAAACAGAACATTAGCATACTATTACTTTTACTCTTACTGTTATTACATACTGTTAGTCTGCAGTTTGCTTTCTTTGAAATCAACTTTACCTAGGTGTAATTTACATACAGTAAAATGCCCCCATTTTAAGTACACATTTCAATGAGGATTGATATAAACTCATGTAACCATCACTATAGTCAAAATATAGAACATTTTCATCACCTCAGGAAGTTCCTCTGTGCCCAGATCATCTCCCATTCCACACCCCAATCCTGCCCACCACTGATACGCTTTCTCTTATTATAGGTTAGATTTGTCTTTTCTAGAGCATCATATAAATGGAATCATAAAGTGTATACCCTTCATGTTTGAATTCTTTTGCTCAGCAAAAGTTTTTGAGATTCATCCATGTTGTGTATATTAATAGTTCAACACTTTTTATTGCTAAGTAGTAGTACTTTATATGACTATACCACAGTCGTTCATACATTTACCTGTTGATGGACATTCAGGTTGTTTCCAGTTGTGAACTATTATGAGTGTAGTTGCTGTGAATATTCTGGTACAAGTCTTAGTGTGAAGATCTATCTGTCTATCTATATAGAGAGATATATAGAGATATGTAGATATATATATAGATAGATATGTTTCTCTTGGGTAAGTACCTAGGAGTGGAATCGTTGGGTCATATGGTAGGTGTATAAGAAACTACCAAACAGTTTGGTAGTTTCTTATACACCTTCCAAAATAGTTGTACCATTTTACATTATGACTAGCAAGGTATGAGAGTTCCAGTTGCTCCATATCCTTGCCAACACTTGGTATCAATATTATTTTTTTAGTTTTTAGCCATTTTAATGAATCCATAATGGCATCTCATTGCGGTTTTAATTTGTATTTCCCTGATGACTAATTGTGTTCAGCTCATGTTTTTTCAAGTGCTTATTTTCTATTCCTGTATCTCTTTTGTGAAGTAACTGTTAAGATCTTTTTCCATTTCTTCATTGGATTATTTCTCTTTATTTCTCCAAGTCTTTATTGAGTTGTAAGAATTTTTATATGGAGTAGATACAAGTCCTTTGTCACATATATGTATTGCAAATAGTTTCTACCAGTCTTTTCATTTTACTTATTTATTTAGGCTCCACCAGGTCTTAGTTGGGGCACATGGGCTCCTCACTGTGGCATGCGGGCTTCTTAGTTGCGGCATGTAAACTCTTAGTTGCAGCAACAACCAGTCTCCTCTTAATGGTGTCTTTTGAGGAGCAGACATTACTTTTTCTGGTTAAAATAATATTTACTTATACTATTAAGTAAATATGCAAAAACATAAAATTAGTTATATATTTTAGCTCATTTACAGCTTTAGAAACATATACATTTAAAATTTTAGGGACTTCCCTGGTGGTCCAGTGACTAAGACTCCATGCTCCCAATGCAGGGGGCTCGGATTAGATCCCTGGTCAGGGAACTAGATCCCACATGCCGCAAATAAAGATCCCGCATGCCGCAACTAAAGCTCCCACATGCTGCAACGAAGATCCCGCATGCCACAGCTAAGACCCGGCACAGCCAAATAAATAAATCAATAAATATTTAAAAAATAAAATTTTAAAATTAAATGCCAATTTTTTTGCCAATTTAATGCCAAAAAAATCAAATTGATGACATTATTTTGATATAATAGATTATGTGTTGCTAAAATGAGATGAAATCATTGCCCACAATGTGTGTATGGTTCTGATGTTAAGGTAGAGAATTTTTTTTAGATCAGCATGCCCAAGTTATTATATGTTGTATGATGAATCCTTACTCCCATATTTTTCCTCTGTATAAACTATTACAAAACCCTTGGGTTCTGAAGTCAGGCTGCCTGCATTCAAATCCCAAAGCTGCCATTTCCTGAATCTTGAATATGTGACCATATGCAAGTTACTTAATATCTCTGTCCCTGTTTCCTCATTTGTAAAATGATCATCATAATAAGACCTAGTTCATAGAGCTCTTGTGAGGCTTACAGGAGTTAATAAATGTAAAGTGCCAGGTATATAGTAAATACTCAATTAATGCTATTTATTACCTTTTATTACCTCAAACTCTATGCAGTTACTCTTCAAGGACCAAAGCCTCAGCTCTGTAGGGACACCAGACAGTTTTGGGTAGAATTTCAACTGCCTCAAGAAAACAGGAACTGAACTCAAACCAGCCTTCTTACGTAAAGCCAGGGACCGGGTTTGTACTATCTCCCCCACCCCCTCCTACCCCCAACACACGTAAGGATGAAAACTCCAGTTACCTCTGGGAAGATGAAAGAAGGCACACCCACCACCAAACTCTGGTCCTGGCAACTAGGACTTATTTCTGTTATTTCTCAAGGCTGAAAGACCCTGAAGTAAAACTGCTTCTCAATTGGGTTACCTGCACCGTCAGTTTCTTCTTTCTACTGAATATATTTTAAACAAATAAACAAAACACCTTCTTAACCCCATACCCCCTTCAAACTATAGCCCTGTTTCTCTGGTCTCTTCCACAGTTAAACTCTTAGAAAAAGTTGTCTGAACTTGCTGGCTGCACTACCTCCTTTACCATTTTCTTCCCAAGTCACTCCGAGGGGACTTTTATCCCCAGCATTCCCTTATCAACCAAAATATTGAAAAAGCCAATGATCAATTCTTCATCCTCATACTACCTGACCACCCAGTAGCATTTGATATGTTTGACCATTGCCTCCTTCTTGAAACTCCTTCCTCTCCAGGCCTCCCATGGAATAGACTTGCCTGATGGCTCTTACCTCATGGCTTTTCTTCCTCAGTCTTCTTCGCTGGCTCCTTCCCCACTACCAGATCTCCAAAGTTTGGAGTCCCCTAAGGCTCTGTCCTTAGTCCTCTCTCTTTACACGGTGCTACTCATTACCTGGTCAATCTAACTAGAAGTTTATCAATTGTATTAACATTTTTTTCAAAGAACTAGCTTTAGTTTAATTAATTTTCTTTATTGTTTTTTGGTTTTCCATTTCATTGGTTTTCCCTCCTATCTTTAATATTTCTTGCTGTAGTTATCTATCGCTACATGACAAATTACCTCAAAACTTATCGGATTAAAACAACAAACATTTATCTCATAGTTTTTGTAATTCAGGAGTTCAGTTATGCCTTAACTGGGTGCCAGTTATGCCTTAACTGGGTGCCTCTGACTCAAGGATTTTCACAAGGCCGAAATCAAGGTGTTGGCTGGGCTGCAGTCTTATCTGAAGAATCAACTGAGAATAGAGCAGTTCTCAAACTCACTCACATAGTTGTCAGGATTCAGTTGTTTTCAGGCTGTTGGACTGAAGGCCTCAGTTCCTTGCTGACTGTTGACCACAGCTTCCTTCAGCACTTTGCCACATGGGCCACTCCACAGGGCAACCCAACATGGCAGCTAGCTTCCACCAGAGTGAGCAATCAAGAGAGCAGGAGAGGGCAAGCGAGATGAAAGTCTTCGTCATTTGTACCTAATCTCAGAATTGACATCCCATTACTTTTGCCACATTCTGTTTTTTGCAAGCAAGTCACTAGGTTCAGCCCTAATTCAACAGGAGGGAATTACATAAGGTATGAATATCAGGACATGGGGATTGTAGGATGCCATTTTAGGGGTTGCCTACAACAACTTCCTCCTATAAACTTTTGGTTTAACTTGTTTATTTTTCTAGTTTCTCAAGGTGAAAGCTTAGATCACTGATTTTGGACCTTTCCTCTTTGCTAAAGGAAGCATTAAAAACAATAAATTATCCTATAAGAATTACTTTAGTGGCATTCCATAAATTTTGATGTGTTTTCATTTCAAAATATTTTCTAACTTTACTTGTGATTTCTTTTTCTACCATGGATTACTTAGAAATGTGGTGTTTTTTGTTTAAACTTCAAATATTTTCCTATCTTTTCATTCATTATATTTTCCTTTACCTCATTGAACATAGTTATAATAGCTGCTTTAAAATCCATCTCTGATAATTGAAATGTCTGTATCATTCAGTTTTGGCCTCTTTTGAGTATCTTTCTCCTTGAGAATGGGTTATATTTTTGTTTTACAAGTAATTTTGGATTATGTCCTGGACATTATTAAATTATGTTGGGAAGGCTATAGATTCTGTTATGGTACTCCAAACTGTTAAATTTTTGTTTTAACAGGCAATTAAATTAGACTCAAACTTCAAACTTTGTCTTACCTGCAGTGGGCCATAGCTCAAATCTCACTTCAGGTCTTTCAGCCTTAGCTACAAGCTGCTTTGAGTCTAGTCTTCACATACTGAATTTCAGCACATTTCCTTGAGGTCCAAGAGAGACAATGGGAGACTATATTCACCCACCTGAATCCTTATCTTCTTCATAATCTCTGTCCTGCTTGTTTACTGCTGTGGGAGTAAATAAAGTTACAAGAGAAGAAGTCATCATTCTCATCCTTTTTCAAATTCCGGCCAGGTTTCTATGGCCTGGCTTAGCTCAAGAAGCCAAGATCATAAAGACCCATATGTGCTCTGTTAAGGGATTTCAATTATGTTGACTTAATTTTTTTTTAATTTTTTAATAAATTTATTTATTTGTTTGTTTGTTTATTTATTTTCGCTGTGTTGGGTCTTCGTTGCTGCACACAGGTTTTCTCTAGTTGAGGCGAGTGGGGATTACTCTTCGTTGTGGTGCTCGGGCTTCTCATTGAGGTGGCTTCTCTTGTTGCAGAGCATGGCCTCTAGGCACGTGTGCTTCAGTAGTTGTGGCACGCAGGCTCAGTAGCTGTGGCTCGTGGGCCCTAGAGCGCAGGCTCAGTAGTTGTGGCACATGGGCTTAGTTGCTCTGTGGCATGTGGAATCCTCCCGGACCAGGGCTTGAACCTGTGTCCCCTGCATTGGCAGGCGGATTCTTAACCACTGCGCCACTAGGGAAGCCTTATGTTGACTTTAAATGGAAGTCACTGAGAGATTTTAAGGAGGGAAGAATTAATCATAATTACATTTTAGCAAAATCATTTTGGCTGCTCTGTGAATGATGAGAGTGGGACAAGACTAGAAGCAGGTAGACTCATAGGATGTTGTTGGGCAATCTGGGAACGAGATGATGATGGATATTGAATGAGGATTTACATGTGCGAAAGAAGGCAAATGATGTCCCCAGATAGGAAAGAAAGCATGAGAACAAATGTGGGATGCCTGTGTTGTGATTGGAGGACTTGACCTGTCTCCCTATAGCAAGTTGTGTTGGGTGCCTTGGGTAGTCAGGCTAGATAGAGAAGGTGGGCAGACCACAGAGAGCCTTGAACACTGGGCAGAGTTAGGACTTGATGTGATGGGCGTTTGGGAATCACTATGGATTCTTAAGAAAGGAAGCCACGTGATGACAGATGTGTAGGTATGGTTGGCAGGGGCATGAAACATGAGTGAAGAAAGGAGAGGCTGGAGACAGAGAGATAGCTAGGAGGCTGTTTTGGCATTCCTAGGCATAAAGAGATGAAGACTTTGATTAGAGGGATGTCCATGAGGATGGTGAGAAAAAATAGACATTATAGACAATTCAGAAGAAGAAATGAGAGACTGTCACCTCTTAACATTTAGTGGAGATGGAGTTATAATCCACCTGGCAGTTCCACCAAGTGTAATCCACCCAGTTATTCTCATAGAAATGTTGAGAGGCTCAAATGAAATAATATACATAATATGAAATATTTGTGTCATTATAAATATAAATATTTGAGTGTCATTATAGAGATGTATTTACGACTATATTAATTCCTGTACTGGGGTTGCCAGGGACTAAAGTAGAGAGGTAGGACCACCTACAGTGGCAGCCATTAGGCAGGTAAATAGGAAATTGATGTATAGATTTAACCTTGGGACACATTTTACCTTTCTCTGTCAGAGGTATGCACCGTGACCCCCGGAGTCATAAATTCCTAAGTTTTGATCTTGACTCTAACACATTTAATAGTTATGAACAAGTTACATAGCCTCTCTGTTCCTTATCTGTAAAATGGGGATAATTATGGTAGCTTCCTGATAGGGTGGTTATGAAATTTAAAAGATAATATATGTAAAGTGTTCAGAACCAGCATCTTTCATGGTAAGGGGTGAATAAATGTTGGTTGCTATTATTTTCTTGTTGTCTTTTTTTTTTTTTTTTTTTGCGGTACGCGGGCCTCTCACTGTTGTGGCCTCTCCCGCTGCGGAGCACAGGCTCCGGACGCGCAGGCTCAGCGGCCATGGCTCACGGGCCCAGCCGCTCTGTGGCACATGGGATCCTCCCGGACCGGGGCACAAACCCGTGTCCCCTGCATTGGCAGGCGGACTCTCAACCACTGCGCCACCAGGGAAGCCCACCACATCTTCTTTATCCATTCCTCTGTTAATGGACATTTAGGTTGTTTCCATATCTTGGCTGTTGTAAATAGTGCTGCTGTGAGCATCGGGGGGCATGTATCTCTCTTTTTTTTTAATATTTATTTATTTGGTTGCACTGGGTCTTAGTTGAGGCAGGCGGGCTTCTTCGTTGCAGCTTGCTGGCTCCTTAGTTGCGGCACATGGGCTTCTTAGTTGTGGCATGCAGACTCTTAGTTGCAGCATGCATGTGGGATCTAGTTCTCTGACCAGGGATCTATCCTGGGCCCCCTGCATTGGGAGCGCGGAGTCTTAACCACTGCGCCACCAGGGAAGTCCTGCGTTTTTCTTTTTGAGTTATGGTTTTCTCTGGATATATGCCCAGAAGTGGGATTGCAGGATCATACTGTAGTCCTATTTTTAGTTTTTTAAGGAACCTCCATACTGTTCTCCACAGTGGCTGCACCAATTTACATTCCATGGGGCTTTTATGTTAAAGAATTACAGGGGTTGACAAACCACTGCCCTTGGGCCAAATCCGACCTGCTGCCAGTTTTTGTATAGCCCGTGAGCTACAAATGTTTTTCACATTAAAATGGTTGGTGGAAGGGGGAAGCAAAAGAAGAATAATTTTTTGTGACGTGAAATGCAAATTTTAGTGTCCATGTAAAGTTTTATTGAAACAGTCATGCTTATTTATGTATTGTCTATGGCTATTTTTGCACTACAGTGGCAAAATTGAGTAGTTACAATGACAAACAGAAATTGGCCCTCGAAGCCAAAAGTATTTATTTACTGTCTGGCTTTTTACAGAAAAAGTCTGCTGGCCCTATTCTAAGGTAACCATTATTCAAGTGCATGTATATGTATTTCTTTGGCAGACCTTCATTGCTTGCTTTTTCAACAAAGTTTCTTTGGAAGTAACTAATCTTTCCAAATCATTCTTAAGTTTTTCTTCCCATCAAATCAAGCTTTGTATCCTACTTTAAACTCTGTATCCTACTTTAAACTTTTACCCTTTATAATTAAACCTCTTTAAGTAGATTTGAGTAGACATTGCATTTCTTTTCTGAAATCACCAGCTGCAGTCATTAGCTCAGGAGATAGAAGATGCCATTGGCAAAGAGTCCATTCTTTAAAGATGACACAATTACAGTTGGCCCTACTTATCTGCAAACCTGCAGATACGGAGGGCCAGCTAAGTAACTTGAACATCCCTGGATTTTTATATCCTTGGGGAGTCCTGGAACCAATCCCCCACAGATATTGAAGGACAACTGTATACTTGAATGTTTCAGTGTTTAATTCTGCTGTTATTTTTATTTTTTATTTTTTTGCGGTACACGGGCCTCTCACAGTTGTGGCCTCTCCCGTCGCGGAGCACAGGCTCCGGACGCGCAGGCTCAGCAGCCATGGCTCACGGGCCTAGCCGCTCCGCGGCATGTGGGATCTTCCCGGACCGGGGCACGAACCCGTGTCCCCTGCATTGGCAGGCGGACTCTCAACCACTGCGCCACCAGGGAAGCCCTCTGCTGTTATTTTTATTTTCAGTGTCTTCATACTTTTGTCTTCTCATCTCACACCCCTAATTCCAATTTAGAGTAAATTAAAGCATTATAATTTGGATCCTTTATTGTGTCTGTGAAAGGACACAGGACAGTGAAACATCTGATTTTCTCTTTTATTTACAAGTTTTAAAATAGATTCTTGGATTTGTAATAGATTCTTGCATTCACTTTGACTTATGGGCTTGCAAGAGAGTAAACCAACTAATTAGAATATAATGTTCCCTTTAAAAGAAGTTGTAACTTCATTTTCTTTTTGCTGGGCCTGATGTGGTAAAGTCTGATTTCATAGCAGTTAAAGAATCTTCTGTTAATAATTTAAACATAAAGTTATATTCTCAGGCCACAGGCTTCCTGATTTATGTTTGTCAATATTATGAGGCTAACTAACTCTTGGGCATGCTTTAACGAGTTTGAACATTTATGTAGTGAATTAAATAAGTCACTGGAATGGTTTTACTACTTTCATCATTACAGAATTGTAAAGAGAGTCTCCTTCATTTAAAATATCTAGTTTTTATCTTCTTTCATCTTTTAAAATAACTTGCCATAAACCTGGAACTTTTCCTTTCTTGTGATCACATTTCTGGGCTTTATTTTGTTAATTCCACCCTTCAGGAAAATTCCACCATGTTTCTGAAGTCTGTTACTGTCTCAAGCACACTTTTCAGGAGAACTAATCTCTTTTTCGTGTCAGTAACACACTAAGGTAGAGTCATTTGTTGTAGATTTTCCTTGTAGGGTAACTTTGTATAAACTGAAAGTTTATATGCTGTTTAAACCAGTCTTGGCGTTCAGTGAGCTGTTGAGATGGAATGAGTAAGCTAGTTAATACATAACTATAGAAGTCTTGGCATCCTGTTTCAAACTGTCTTTGTCTCTACGTTACTTTAGTTCACTGAGTTGCCGAAAATCCAGTGGTACAAAGCATTTCCTGTACACTGTTTTACTTTGTCCAAAAGATATTTATCTGTGGTTCTTATTTGCACATCGCTCTTATTTGAAGACATGGAAAGAAAACATCCTTTTGCGAGTCAAAGTGTAAAGTAGGGTCTTCTCCCTCTCCTTTCAGTGCCCCTCGCTTACCTTTTTTTTCTTCTCCCCTCCCACTTGAAACTTTCTTCGACTAGAAACTCATCAAATTTCAGAAATTATTTCATATCTTTCTTGTTCCTTCCAAGCTTGTAAAAAGGAGGTAACAGGTATATTAATATTTACTAAGGTGTGGATGACAGCCTCCTATTATGCTGCCCTTCTTGGGGTGGTTTTGCATTTTGAATAAGGAGGCTATTTAGTCTAAAGAAATAAAGTTCTAATGATTAAATAGACTATGAAGCAATACAGATTGCTAATAGAAGAAATATTTGGAGGCAAGAAGGTCTGTGTGTCTCTTTAAAGCATACCTGGTAAGTCACTTGCACCAACAATAGTCCTACTAACAAGTTTGTTTTTCTTTAATAACTTGTCCCACAGAGATCTGAGATCTTCCCTTGGTTACATCTAAGCCTGTCAAAGTTTGTCTACCTGCAACTTGCATCCAAATCATCAATGCCTATGTGGTCTGTGTGATGAGATACAATGAAATTAGAACCAGAAAAGGGAGGGCTAAGAGGCCCTGAAATCTTTGCTAACCTACTTCTAGCTCAGAGTCACCGCTTGGTTACATTACCTTAAAAAGGATAACAGTATGAACGGAACACCAAAAGAAGCAGATCAACAATTAGCCTGAGGGAGTAAAGTGGGTCCTGACATGTAGACACCAGCAGGGGGGACTCTATCCAGGGACTACTCAGCATTCTTGCCCAGTGACTACTGCGACCTGCCTCCCTGGCAAGCCCCATCAAGAGCAGATGACTGGCTTCAGCCCTCTAATGCCCTAACGTACATCAAGTATATGGCTTTAGCAGCTTTCACAAGGCCATTTATCAGTCATCTCCTCCTGTTAGGAAATCAGAAGTGTTACCACTTTGAAGATGGTAAAGAAGAGGGGAAATTTTTTTGTTCTCCTCTTCAGGATAGAATTAATAGGATTCCAGCCCTTCAAAAAGACAATTAAGTGACAATTTTGGTGTTTGTTCATGGACCAGAGGAACTTATTCCCATTATGCCCTGTTGCTTATGCCCTCTTGTAAGATATAAATCCCTGGCTTCTCTTCCATTCGTATCTTATGAGGTTAAACAGAGAAGGAATGAAAATTGTAAGGACTGTGAAATGTCAGAGGTGTGGGAGAATCAGCTGGCCACATTGATGTCCACTGTTTTAGAACAGAAGTTCCTGCTAATCTTCATGGAGTGCCAAGTAAATGTCCTGATGGCAGTAGAAAGAGCCCTCTGCTTGGGAGACAAGAGAATGTATCTGTCTTTCAGTAGCTGTGTGACCTGGGATCAGCCTGTTAAAAATTTCTCTCTCCTGATTTGTAATACAGAGTTAAGAATATTTTTTTCCACCAAACTCAAATTCTTATGTGGTAATAGGTGCACAAGTGCTTTGCAGATAAAGAGGCTTACAAATGGACACAACGTTTTTTTATTCCACTGTACTGTAGCTGCATATTCTATCTTAACTAAAATCTCTCCTCTGTTCATAAAGGGCTATGTGGAGAAGGGAAACTAAAATCAGAAAAGAGATGATTTCCCCAGAGCTGCAGGGGAAATTCAAGGCTGAAAAGTAATTGTTGTTAATCAGAATTTACCTATGAATTTTTTAAATTGATGAATTTCATAAAAAATTAATTGCATTTAAATTATTTAATTCTCTAAATGGCTTTTGGAAAGGAAATCCTGCCTGTCAGGATCTGCCATGTCAATCTAATTTCCTTCTGACCTTGACAGAAATTATTGTCTCTGTTGACTCTGGTCCAGTCGCGGCAATAAGTTGTATTCATGAAATGTTACAAAAAACAAGTAATTCTTCTACTGTATTCCTTTCAGTAGTGAAATAGAGTTCCAGGCCCTAAAATGCAGGAAAAATTACTAGATATTATTGAGGACATAAAAGGGTCCATGCAGAGAGTCAGATCTATATTTTGTCTCCTGTTTCCTTATTGACCAGGTCAGCAGGAATATTTCTGTGAGGGCATGTGGCTCTCCACCACGTTACTCATCCCCAGGGATCTATTTACTTTAGTTCCCAAATAAAAGGGAGGAGAAATAGTTTCTCTGGATTCCTTTTTCCAGTAATGGCTTTAGTGAGTGAAGTGTGTATTGTGACATTTGACCTTTTTATACCTTTACTCTCTTTTTTCTCCCCAAAATATCTAATATCAAATCTGAAAGTACAAAAAGTGCTGTCTTGGAAAAGGAAGAGCCTACTTGAACTGGTTAGATTACAGAGGCAATTCAAACAATGTAAATGAGATCCAGGAGCCTGGAAAGATAAGATTAAGATTCAAAGATAGGCAGACAAAGACTCCAGGTCTCCACCTCCACTTGAGTCTGGTCCTTAAGAGGAAATGAAATAAAGAGCAGAAGAGATTGGGATGGACATAATAAAAAGGCTGGAGCACAAAAGTTTTAAAATACTGGTAGGAGGTCTTAACTATCCCTGGGTTAATGTTTGTCAGATGTGGTTTGGCATACCCAGAGATGGAATATTGGGCCAAATGGCTGTAACTGTATGTAAGAACCTTTGAGTCTATATCTTCAATATTTTTCTTGCCTCTTTTAAGAGACTTTTATATTATACTAATATTTTTTAAAGCTGATGCAATGAAAATTAATTTAGAAGGTTTAGAAAATGTTACCCATTAAACTGCCAGCTCTGAAGTAGTAAAGACTGAAATTGTGTTGGCACCATCTTTTACTGACAAATAAGGAAGCAAAGAGCTGGCAGAAGCAATGCCATTCACAAAGCAATGGGAAAGCTCTGGGTTCTGCTTGACTGGTGGTCAAGGGCAGGACCTGGTTCCTGTAGTGGGCATATCATGAAAGAATCCAGATCTCCTACTTCATGTTTGAAGGGAGCAACCATTGTGAATTGTCTGTGAGATCTGCCCCCAAGCTTTGGTCTCTGAGCTACTGGAAGGCAGAGGTGCGTTTCATATCAGATTCTGCTTACATACATATACCTCTTCTCTTCTAATATGTGAAGATTTTTATATGTTATTTATTTTTC
This sequence comes from Pseudorca crassidens, assembly GCF_039906515.1. Lineage (NCBI taxonomy): Eukaryota > Metazoa > Chordata > Mammalia > Artiodactyla > Delphinidae > Pseudorca > Pseudorca crassidens. Next base: position 45,070,186 of record NC_090315.1, read on the forward strand.
CAGCTTCAACGTGGACTAGATTATGTAGCCCTCCTTTAACCCCTCCCGGCCCAAAACTTACTTTTTTAAAAAATAGCTTTATTGAGATATACTTCATATACTATACAATTTACCAATTTACAGTGCGCAATTCAAAAATTTATTGTATGTTCACAAGGTTGTACAACCATCACCACAATCAATTTTGAAACATTTTCGCCACCCCAAAATAAGCCCTGTACCCATTACCAGTCAGGCAATCAGTAATCTTTCTGTCTCTAAGGATTTTCTGATTGTGGATATTTCCTACAAATGAAATCATACATTTTTCTTTTTACTGGCTTCTTTAACTTACATGTTTTCAAAGTTCATCTATGTTGCAGCATGTACCTTATTCCTTTTTATTGCCAGGTAACATTCCATTGTATGGATATAACACATTTTAAAATCCATCCATCAGTTGGTGGACATTTGAGTTCTTTTCACTTTTTGACTATTATGAATAATGCTGCTTTGAACATTTCATGTTCAAGTTTTTATGTGGGAATGTGTTTTAAATTCTCTTGAGTATATACGAAGGAGTGGAATTGCTGGGTCATATGGTAACTCTGACTTTTTGAGAAACTGCCAAACTGTTTTCCAAAATGGCTGCACCGTTTTACATTTCGGCCAGCAGTGTATTAGTGTTTCAGTTTCTTCTCCTCACCAGCACTTGTTCTTGTCTTTTTGATTATAGCCATCCTAATGGGTATGAAGTGGTATCTTGTGGTTTTGATTTGCATTTCCATAATGATTAATGGTTATTGAGCATCTTCTTATGTGCCGTTTGTATATTTTCTTTGGAAAATATACAGTTCAGATCCTTTGCCCATTTTGAATTTGACCTATTTGTCTTTTTTAATTGTGTTGTAAGAGTTCTTTATAGATTCTGAAGATAAGCCCTTTATCAAATACATATTTGCAAATATATTCTCCCATCATTCTATAGGTTGTCTTTTTACTTTCTTGGTGACATTTGACATACAAAAGTTTTTAATATTGGTGAAGTCCAACATACCTATTTTTTCTTTTGCCACTTGTGCTTTTGGTGTTGTATGTGAAATGCCTTTTTGTTTTTTTTGGCTGTGTTGGGTCTCGTTGTAGCGTGTGGGATCTTCGTTGCAGCATGCAGGATCTTTTGTTGCAGCATGCGGGCTTCTCTCTAGTTGTGGTGCATGGGCTCCAGAGTGTGTGGGCTCTGTAGTTGCGGCGCACCAGCTCCAGAGTGTGTGAGCTCTGTAGTTTGCGGCACACGGGCTCTCTAGTTGAGGCATGGGGGCTTAGTAGTTGTGGTGCGCAGGCTTAGTTGCCCCGCGGTATGTGGAATCTTAGTTCTCCGACCAGGGATCGAACCCACGTCCCCTGCATTGGAAGGCAGATTGTCAACCACTGGACCACCAGTGAAGTCCCTGAAATGCCTTTGCCTAACCTAAGTCACAAAGATTTACTCCTATGTTTTCTTCTAAGAGTTTTATAATTTTAGCTCTTACACTTAGATCTATGATCATTTGAAGTTACTTTTGTATATGGTGTAAAATAGGGGTTCAGCTCTTTTACATGTGGATGTCCAGTTGTCCTAGCACCATTTGTTGAAAAACTATTATCTTCCTGATTGCATTATCTTGGCATTCTTGTTGAAAATCCATTGACCATAAAAATGAGAGTTTATTTCTAGACTCTCAATTTATTCCATTGATCTGCAGGTGTGTCTTTAGGCTAGTACCAGATTGTCTCGATTTTTGTAGCTTTGTAGTAAGTTTTTAAATTAGGAAATGGGAGTCCTCCAGCTTTGTTCTTCTTTTTCAAGATTGTTTGGTTATTCTGTATCCCTTACATTCCCATGTGAATTTTAGGATCAGCTTGCTAACTTCTGTTAGGAAAAAAAAGGCAGCTGAGGTTTTGATAGAGATTACTTTGAATCTATAGATCAATTTTGGCAGCATTGCCAATCCATGAATGTGGGATGTCTTTCCATTTATTTAGTTTTTCTTTAATTTCTTTTAACAATGTTTTGTAGTTTTCAGAGTACAAGTGTTCCACTTCTTTTGTTAAATTTATTCTTAAGCATTTATTCTTTTTGATTGATTCAGTTATAAATTGAATTGTTTTCTTAATTTCATTTTCAGAGTATTAATTGCTAGTCTCAGTACCTACTTTTGACACCTGGTAGCAAGAGCTAAAAAGTAGGTTGGGAGGCGTCAGTAGCTTCAAGTGGAGTAAATTACTTTCATGCCTGCATTGAGAGTGAAGTAGGCATCAGCACTTCTGAGCTGGTGAGGCCACACCCTACAATGACTGTGCTATCAATGACCTGATTCCTCTGTGACTATCACAGAAAAAGACTTTCTCTTGCTAAAGAATGTAGAAATTTTCAATCATTCCATGCGGCTTAACATTTTATTTACTACCCTTATTGTGTAGAGAAAGCACCATACTATTTGAATCATTATTCATTTGGAAAAAAAGTTGATCTGTAAAAGATTATCATATCCTTTGGCTGACTGTGACTTTGCAACCAGTTAACAGAGTGTAAGAGTGTCCTGAAGGCATTGCAGTAGAAGTGATCCAGCTGGAGATTAATTATTACGATGCAAACCTCATTCTACATCATAGAACAAAGACTTTTGTCCTTTCTGAACACACGTATAAATTCAGATTCACCAAACTCAAAAATGTATCTCTAGTTAAGCCATTCCCTTGCTCAAATAAGCATTATCAGTCTTTTCAAATTATCAGCTGTACTGGATCAGCTGGACATACATATGCAAAATTTCCTTCACCTCTAAATCTCTAGTGCCTGTTAGAGTCCCTTGCACATTGTAGTGCATGTTAAATGTTTTAATGTTTTTATTGAATTAGCTAGATGGAAGAGCTGGAGTCTGGAGATTAAATTCTGATATAATTCAGGGGTCTGTGAATTCTTTAAAAGAATTTTTTAGGGCTTCCCTGGTGGCGCAGTGGTTGAGAGTCCGCCTGCCGATGCAGGGGACACGGGTTCGTGCCCCAGTCCGGGAAGATCCCACGTGCCGCGGAGCGGCTGGGCCCGTGAGCCATGGCTGCTGAGCCTGTGCGTCCGGAGCCTGTGCTCCGCAACGGGAGAGGCCTCAGCAGGGAGAGGCCTGCGTACTGCAAAAAAAAAAAAAAAAAAAAAAAGAATTTTTTAAATGTTGTGTTTTCATTTCAATGATAATTCTGAATCACCTGGATCCACATTATAATCAAGTTGCACTGCGCAATTTCAGTGCCCATGTTTGTGTTTAAGAAACATTGGTCTAAAACATTACTCAGAATGTATGTTAACTTCTGATTACAGAGGAGTGCTGGCTGTAAGTGATCATTCAGTCTTTGGAAAATATAATTGCCTTTACCCAGCAGCACCTTAACCAGCAGGATAGGATATTTCTTAGTTATTTCCTGTTGGTAGATAGAAGAGAGTAGTTAAGAATGATTTTTTATCAGTGTTCCCTTCTATGTCTCAAAAAAAAGGAGGGGGTGTAGAAAGAGAGAAAGAAGGGAAGAGAAGAAGGAAAGAAGGAATAGAGGGCTCTGCAGACATTAATTACGGAGTTTTGAAAGGATGGTGTAAAGATTTGGCCAACAGTGGAATTTTCTTTCTCACTTGATTTTTCTCGATTTCACTTTTATGACCTGTTTCACTGAACTAGAAGAGTAGTCAAGCCCTTGAAATCAGCAGGTCCCCTGACTCCAGTAGTTTACTGTGATAGCGCTCTTTCACTATGTAAGTGTCTCTTGTTTCAGGTCATCTCAGATCGTTTATGACGGAAGGTGGGATCTGATAGGCATAAATGAATCTATCAATGTAGATTTCAAAGTACCATTGCAAAGCCTGACTAAAAAAAAATCTTCCAAGTCCTAATTTGTTGAAGAAATCTTTTCATATATACGATAATTGATACAAACAAGTCACAGGCAGGTTAAAATTTTTCCAGCTCTCTTTTCACTATGCACTTGATTTTTTACCTTCCAAAGCAACGCGTTTTTTTTATCAAGTTTGTTCAAACAAATCTAGATCCTTCATTTGTTTCCTTGAACACACTGCTGTTTGCTTCTCAATAAGTGTTGATTATTGCTGACTTCCTGAGAAGAATATGGAGATGCAAATAGCCAGGTGTTGTCATTGTCATTGCACAAAGGAAAAGCAATTAGAGCTGAACTAGGATAAACCCTACTGACTAGAATCAACTTGAGTAAGTTTCTAAAAGTAGTCTTGGGTTTACTGTGTTCATTTCCCTGAAGCTGTTTCTGAACGCCTGAGGAAAAGATGGCAGTCTCTCCAACTTCAGTTCCATGGGTATCTCTTAGTCTAAATATTGTAGTCTACTGTGAATACTTTCTGAAAATGGGGGTGAGGGAGTTCAGAAATCAATACCACTTTTTGTAAAAGCCATATAATGTGGATACTTTTAAGGAGGCAACAGGATGGTAATGAATATTTGCCCTTGTCAGGGGGCAAGTGTATGCCACCTTTTCTGACAAAAGGTGAATTAGAATCTTGGAACCTTATGGTTCAAATAAGTTTCAACTGAAGCAATACAAACTTCTCATCTGGATAAAGAAAAACACAAAAAGGCAAAAGCCAAAATATATATATATATTAACCAAAACCCCTCCTGGATGATATAATTGAGATTTTGTTGCTTAATCAGAAACTAAGGAATAGCAGTGGGTGTCCCAAAGCCTGAGTTTTTAGTTTATAATGAACTAGTTAGTCAGTAGTTGTGAAATATACTCAGCATATAACCCCTTCACATGAACTCCTACTGTAAATAGTTACTCACCTTTCTTTATTTAATAGGTTGGCAGATGTATAAAGATGACTCTGCTCTTTGGCAAAGTATGTATATGTATTACACACACTGATATTTTGAGTCATGCCGTATACTAGACTGTTGTCCCAATTAAAATTATAATTAGAAGAAAGAAAATTATTGGGTTTAATTTTTTCTTTTATATGTTATAAAATTGACTTTTGAATCCTTTTAAAAACATATACTGCTTTAAGTTTGTCTTGGCAAATCTAACTTTTCTGGCTTTGTATTATTTTTAAATTATTATATTTATTTATTTATTTGGTTGCACTGGGTCTTAGTTGAGGCAGGCAGGCTCCTTAGTTGTGGCTCGCCAGCTCCTTAGTTGCAGCACACGGGCTCCTTAGTTGTGGCATGCGAACTCTTAGTTGCGGCATGCGTGTGGGATCTAGTTCCCTGAGCAGGGATCGAACCCAGGTCCCCTGGGTTGAGAGCGCAGAATCTTAACCATTGTGCCACCAGGGAAGTCTCTCTGGCTTTGTATTGATAAACATAGAACTGACATAGAAGTACTCTATAGCGTTAAATTTTCATATGTCATATCAGAATGCTTTTGGCTGCAGGTAACAGAAATTCCCAACTCAGTTGGCTTAAACAATAAGGAATGAATCATTGCATATGACAGAAAGTTCTGAACTGGTTAATCCTTTGCCTCCATGACATCATTCAAGATCCAAAATCTTTTCATCTTTCTACTCTGCCAGTCTCAGCTTTATTGGTCTCATCCCCTGGTTCCTCATAGTTTCATTTGGCTGCAGCAGCTCTGAGGTGTCATATTCTTTTTTTTTTTTTTGAGGTGTCATATTCTTATCATAACCAGAGGCAAAATATTTTCTTAGGGTCTTCCAACAGATTTTCCTTCACATCTCATTGTTCAGACTGGGTCACATGCCCAAAGCAGTTAAGGCAAGGGGATATGTCCACCATGATTCATTTAAAGCAACAAAGACCTTAGCCTGAATCACATAAGTGATAGTTGGGCAGGGGGGAAGGTGGATATTTGAACAGAATTAGAGTACTGTTTACAAGGAAGAATGGGAAAATGCCAGTGAGGTGTACACAACAAATTTTGACATGTAGGGGTCCCTAAAGCTCAAATTAAGAACCCTTTTTGTAGGATCTTTAAATTCTATTATTGCAGCCCTTGAAGCTGTATTCTCTGATCATATGCATTCATTTTGTTCTGCATAGAAACCTGGTCAGGGCTGACCCCCAGCCTGGAGACTAGGATCCAGTACAGTCTTAAGAAACCAGCCACACAGCATGACAAGAGCTAGGGAGGAGGACAGTCAGAGGCTAGCAGAGCCTCCAGGAAATGGGGGCAGAGCTGTAAATCCCCGAAGAAGACCAGGTTTGAGCAAGGGTGTGGCAAATCTTGACTGTGTATGTGAGGTCTAAGAGAGGTCAGGTTGCAGAGAACATGACAGCAGGGCACTTTGAGAAATGCATGCAGACTGGATGCAGGGAGTGTCCCAGCTCGTCCAGTCCAATACCTGGAAAACAAGGTAGTAAGTGGGCCCAGAACCAGCTGACTGGGTACAGTACAGGGCTCTTGAGATCCAAGTCTCCACTGGCTCCTCTTAGGTACGCTTGGGAGTGGGGTTGGTGGAGCATGCAGTTAAATGGATGCTCATTTGGAAAGTTGTAATGAAGCTCTGGCAGGGCAGGAATTTATACAAATGGAATGTTAAAATTTGGTTTTGTTAATGTAATGGTATGCCCTTGACTTTTATGGTAGGTCAGTGTAAGAAACAGCCATATGATTTCCACATTGAATATAAAAATTCTGTTGTCCAGTCTGCTCTTCCCTTTTCCCCCAGGTCTTCACATGACTTGTTCCTTCAGCTCTTTTCTGACAGCTTTTCCCTGAGCCCTCACCCCTGACTCTTAACTGCTCCCCGCTCCTTATCTTTCTTCATAGCTCTTATTGCTGCTGGAAAGTTTATTTACTATTTATTGTCTTTCTCCTCCACTAGAAGTAGGCTTCATAAAGATGGGAACTTTGCTTTCTTGTTCATGCTATATTATCTCCAGTAATGAGAACGAACTTGGAATATTGTAGGCACTCAATTAAGATTTGCTGAATGAATGAGATACCTCTTCGTATTCTTCCTGAAGTTTTTGTCTCCTAACGAATCTATGTTCTTTCTTTTATTGAGTAATGGGAACTATATTTTCTGTTTCCTTTTTTGCCTCAGCTACCAGAATTGCTAAACTAAATTTGAGGTTCATTTGCAATAACCATTCTTAGCTTGGGATATGTGTACTTCTTCAATTACTATAGAACTTCTAAAAAGTATTCAATTCAGTTTCAATATTTTTTATTGTAAGTTGCCTCAAATCCCATAGGGAAGTAAATGAGGATTGAAGAATAATAAATGAACTGACTGATTGACTGAAGGGTAACTGGGAGAAGTCAAAAAAGAACACCAGGCTTTTGAGTCTGGATGAAAAAGAATACTGGAGCTGTTGTTAATGGAAATTGGTACCAGATCAAAAAATTACTCATAAAAGTATCTTTCTCTGTCACCATTTTGGGCACAACTCACTCCATTGTTATTGCTTGGTCAGTTTTTTTCCTCTTCCCCAGTAGGCTTTGAATGCCATGAGGGGAGGGACTCTTTCTTTCTTGTTTATGGTCCATAGTGCCTAGCACAGTACCTGGCACATAGTGTCTTTTCTTTACCACTTATTTTTTTAATCCATTTTTAATTGAAATATAGTTAATTTCAATGTTGTGTTAGTTTACCACTTACTTTTAACTTTAAATCCCTACATTAGTAAATATTAACTAGTTTGTCATCTGCTCTTACCTTTTCAAACTGCAATTTCCCCTCCTTATGGATTTCCAGACTTCCTTCATTTCTCAGTGACTTCCTTCCCATCAAGGACCTTCATTCCTTTAACCACAGCAGCCTCCCACTCCAGTGCTCATGAATATGTGCCTTTTCTTCCTTTCTAAGTCTCCTGAATCTCATTCCCCTGATGGCTAAGCCAAAGGTGACTCATCACCTCATAGACTTCCAACTGGAAGGGGCCAGAGAGACCATCTCATCTAATTGACTCATCTCCAGTTGGTCCAGGGAGGTGAAGGGAATTGCCCTGAGTCACACCGCTAGTTGGCAGCAGGGCCAAAATTAGAACACAGAGCTCTTAACTCTGGATGCACATCTCACACTGCAGAAGAAGCAAGCCCGTTTCTAGCTCCAAAAAGGGAAAGTACTATAACAAAAGTAGAAAGAGGGCTTCCCTGGTGGCGCAGTGGTTGGGAGTCCGCCTGCCGATGTGGGGGGCGCGCGTTCATGCCCCGGTCCGGGAGGATTCCACGTGCCGCAGAGCGGTTGGGCCTGTGAGCCATGGCCACTGGGCCTGCGCGTCCGGGGCCTGTGCTCCGCGACGGGAGAGGCCACGGCCGTGGGAGACCCGCCTACAGCAAAAAAAAAAAAAAAAAAAAAAAAATGTAGAAAGATATGTTTTCCTCTTAGTTGGAAGTATCTTAAATGCATTGTATCATAGGAGTTAAGTGTCAGACTACCTAAGTTTGATCTTGGTTGTATTTACCCTTTGGACAAGTTATTTAACCTTTCTATTGTAGTAAATCCTTTTTCTCTTTTTTCTATGCATTTGTATATTTAATATACATATTTAAATCTGTAAGTGTGGTTTGTTTAATATTGAGAGAAGTTATGTGTGTGCATTTTTACATGCATAAATGGAATGATACTGGTTCTATTAGTTTCACTTAACAGTGTCTTAAGGAAATTAAATATTTCCTTAAGGAATATTAAATTTTCTTTAATAGCTTCTTTTTGGCCACATGGCAGGTGGGATCTTAGTTCCCCGACCAGGGATCGAACCCATGCCCCCTGCAGTAGAAGCACAGAGTATTAACCACTAGATTGCCAGGGAAGTCCCAGGGGAACCTTTCTATATTGTTGCAGTTAATTCTATCTTGTTCCTTTTAATGACCATATAGTATTCCATAATATGTATGGTTATTTAACCACTTCCACATTAATTAATATTTAATTTATATCTTCTCATTTTTTACTATTACAGTTCTGCAGAGAAGCCTTTATGCAGATTTTGTTGTGTATACATGTGACTGCCTTCACTAGGACTGATATTCAGAAATGCAAATACTAGTAGGCACAAAGTCCCCTCTTTTCTATTCTGAAAATAGGCTATGGCTAAGTCATTCATTGATTCAATTTCTGCAATATATGTTGATATTAACTGAGCAGGAGGTGAGTCTTGTGACTGCATGTATTGTGTTAGGAACTGAGAGCATTTTAGAGAAATTAGTCCTCATCTTTTTCTTGTATTGTAAGGAAAGTACATTGTGTTCCTGACTTTGAGGGAAAACAAAAAATAAACTTCCTCCTCCTCCCCCTTCCAAGTGACTAAGATTAGTGAAATTATGCTAAGCAACCTCTGCTTGACTCTGTGATGGCATTAACTGCACAGTACTGTAATTGTTGGTACTTATCTGTTTATACCCACCCCCTAAACTTTGGGCTGCTTAAAGGGTAAAGATTATGTTTTATCAATTTTTGTATCCCTAGAACATTAGCATGATACCGGTGCATAATTACATTTTATTGAATAAATGAGTGAATTCAGTTCAACATTGATATTTGTTGAGTACCTAGTATGTGCAAAGATTACTAAGAACCAATAGGAACAGAGATGAAGCAAAGTTTTACCCTCAAGGAATTTATAGTCTAATGGGAGAAATAGATATAGGCTGAAAACATCTAGGAATCAAGGCATTAGTAACAAGTGTGATTTAAGTACAAAGTACCGTGGGACTTCCAAGGAGGACTAATTAAGGCTGACTGAGAATATTAAGGGAGGTTTTCACAAAGGAAGTGGCATTTGAGGCATTTTAACTGGGCCTGACAGGGCAGGTTGGTGACTTTTCTATGTAAGTTATCATTTTGGTGACTTTAAACATATGCTTCAGAAACCATTTTGTCACCATTTAGATATCATGTTACCTTAGGGCTGCAGAAAGGCTGGAAGTGGAGTGTTATACTTGGGTTCTGGAACTAGGGCCTCAGAGCCAAGATCAAGTCAAAGCAGTTTTAGTTCTCAGCCCATCTGTGGAGGAAGAAGTTGTTTCCATTAAAAAAAAAAAAAAGTCAATTCTAAGTGCCTTGGCGTGCTGTTTCTCCTCTCTTTAAGAATAAAATAATGCAAAAACCTTTCTTGGCCCCACTTCCTTGAACAGCTACCACCCCATTTCTTTGATATGCTGTGCAGAAAACTCCTTAAGTGATCTGTCTCCAATTCTTTTTCTCACATTATATTTTAAACCCACTTCTATCATGCGCTCACCCCTGCCAGTGCATCAAAACTGTTCTTGTCGGGCTTCCCTGGTGACTCAGTGGTTAAGAATCCACCTGGCAATGCAGGGGACACGGGTTCGAGCCCTGGTCCGGGAAGATCCCACATGCCGTGGAGCAACTAAGCCTGTGCGCCACAACTACTGAGCCTGTGCTGTAGAGCCCACAAGCCACAGCTACTGAGCCCACATGCCACAACTACTGAAGCCCACGTGCCTAGAGCCCGTGCTCTGCAACAAGAGAAGCCACCGCAATGAGAAGCCCACACACCGCCATGAAGAGTAGCCCCTGCTCGCCGCAACTGGAGAAAGCCCATGCACAGCAACAAAGACCCAACGCAGCCAAAAATAAACAAATTTATTTAAAAAAAAAAACAAAACTGTTCTTGTCAGGGTCAACAGTGACCTCATTGTTACTAAATCTAATGGTCAATTTTTAGTCTTCTTTTACCTGACTTATTAGCAGCATTTGATGCAGACCATTCTTTCCTCTCTGATACACTTTCTTCCTTTAATTTCTAGAATACCATGCTAATTTTTCTCCTACGTGACTGGTTATTCCTTTTCAGTCTCCTTTGCTGGTTCTTCCCTTCCCAGACCCTTCCCAGACTTAATGTTGAAGGAAGGGTACAGGTTTGGTCCTCGGTCCTCTTCCTTTCCCTGCCTAAACTCACTCCCTTGATTATACATCTAGTTTCAAGGTTTTAAATATAATCTACATTCCATTGATTCCAAAATGTATATCTTCAACCCAGACTTCTCTTCTGAACTCTCTATATATCTTCCACTACTTCCTCAACATATCTCCTGCTTCGGGCCTGCTTCACTTGGAGACTTTCCCACCTCAGTTGATAGTAACTTCATCCTTCCAGGCACAAAAGCAAAAATCCTGGAAGTCATTATTGGAGTCCTCTGGAAATCAAGTTGGTGTAATCTTCAGAATATATGCAGAATCTTTTTCTCACCCCTTCTACTGTTCAAGTCACCATCCTCTCTCAAACAGCTTACTGGAGTAGCTTCCTAATTTGTACCCTTGCTCCACCCCAGACACACATACAGACACATACACTACTGCATGTTCTTAGCACTGCAGCCAGAGTCATCTTTTAGCACCTTTTTGCTCAAAATCCTCCAAAGGCCTCTCATTTTACTCAGAAAAAGTCCAGGTCCTTACAGAGGCCTACCAAGACTTATAAGCTCTGCACCAGCACCCACCCCTTCCATCACCCCTCTAGCCTCCTCTTGGGCTTTCTTGATGTTCCTCCACAGTCATGCTCCCCCACAAGCTTTTTTTTACACTAGCTGTTCCCTCTTCCTGCTGTGCTCCTCCCCCAGATGTCCACATGGACGACAGCCTCACCTTCTAGCCTTTGATTAAATGTCTCAACCATCTCAATGAAGCCAACCCTGGCCATCTTTTTAAAAACTGAAGTCTGCCACCATCTTCATTTCTCTTTTTTTTTTTTCCACGCTGCTTTCCTCCTCCTGCCCCCCGCCATGGCATTTATAACCTTCTAACATACTGTATAATTTACACTACAATGGAAACTCCAAGAGGGCAAGACTTTGCTTCTTTTGTTCACCATATATCCCAAGCATCAGAAGCCGTGCTTAGCATCTAGTGGGACTCTTAGTAAAGATCTGCCAAATGAGTGAAGAATCATAGATCTCTCTTTGACAAGACCCAAAATGCCTTGATTGTCTTTCACTCAATTTGCTTGAGTACGTAGGGTGATAGTGTAGGAAGAGTACTGGGCTAATGACCAGGCTCTAGCCTAGGACCATACTTGCTGTTTGTGTGACTGTGACAGTTGCATTGAGTTTGTGAAAGTTTATTAAGCTCTGCACTTATGATATGTACATTTTTCTCTTTTATATATACATAAATTTTAAAGTCTTCAAATATTTTATTTCCACATGTAGGTTTTTAGATTATAATTGGGATTCTACTTGCTTTTTCACAAAATAATTCATCATGAATATTTTCCCTAACATTATTCTTCCAGAGCATGATTTTTAATGGTTATGTAAGTACTTTGAAAAGTATAAAACACTATACAGGGCTTCCCTGCTGGCGCAGTGGTTGGGAGTCCGCCTGCCGATGCAGGGGACACGGGTTCGTGCCCCGGTCCGGGAGGATCCCGCATGCCGCGGAGCGGCTGGGCCCGTGAGCCATGGCCTCTGGGCCTGCGCGTCCGGAGCGTGTGCTCCGTGGCGGGAGAGGCCGCAGCAGTGAGAGGCCTGCGTACCACAAAAAAAACACAAAAAAACCAAAAAAACACCATACAATGTGCCATGGTGATATGTTATTCCTTCTTTAAGAAATTGAAAGTTTGTTTTGAAGTAATATGATTTTTTCCCTTTTTCTACAGGGGACATGGTCTCAGAGTACCGAGAACCTTTGATCCACACCTTCCTGAGGGGAGCAAGAGATCCAGATAGTGCTCACAGGGCCAGCAGCTTATCCAATCTTGGAGAACTGTGCCAGAGGTTGGACTTCATGCTGGGCTCTGTGGTTCACGAGGTACTGCATGTTGATTCCTTTCTCTAAAGTTTGTTTTTACTTGAACCTATGATATAGCTCAGCACTGGGAGTTAGGAGACCTGCGTTCTTTTTCTAGATCCGGTAAGTCATTTAACCTCCCTCAGCCTCGCTAGTCTCATATGTATATTGAAAGTTGATTTAGTAGGAATTTTTTAATTGCAAGTGACAGGAAGTCATCTTAACCTACTTTAAGCCATAAAAGAGGATTTATTATAAAGAGTCCAAGGAAACATAACAGAATTGAAGAAGCTTTGAGGAAGTGCAAGCAGAAGTTTACCCTAGTTTTCTGGGCCATCTGTGAGTCTCATCTCTGTTTACAGAAAACTCTCAGGCAAATACATACTCTTAATTGGCCCTCTTCGGTTGGAGGTGCCTTGTATTCAGGGAGACAGGGTCTTATCAGAAAAGATTAATTAAGTTCCATGTTTTGTTCACCGCCTTATACCCAGTGCCTGGTACGTAGTAGGTAAACGATAAATGAGCAGCCAAAATAATAGCCATACAAGATGTTGGCACTGGACACGTCTCTAGTGTTTAGAGTTTAAGATTTAAACTGGTTTTAGAGTTTAAGATTTAGTGAAAGGTACATTGCACTGTTGTCCTCTATGAATATCTTTCTTTAGCCTCTTAAATTTTATCTTTGCCCTTGTGTTTACTTAGTCATCAATATATGAACATATGTCTCAAGTACATACTATGTACTAGACACTCTGCTATTTAAAGATGATGATGGGCAAAAGAAGACTAGTTAATATGTTGCCAGGTGTCTTTTTACTCAGTGGGCTTCACCATCTTAAATCTTTAAGGAAGAAGATGGCTTATAAATTATAAATACATAAATAAAATACAGTTTATATTACCTTATTATTTATGAGAGACTAGATTTTTCATATAAGCACATAAGTTTACAAGATCAAAAACTTAGTAACTTTGTAATACTGGCTTCTTTCACATTATTCAGTATCCTAGGGCTGACCATGTTGAACATCAAATCTTAAGAAGTATCTACTGAGAAGGAATTTTCTTCAGTGTTTGGTGATTGTGTCTTATCATCAAGCAGAGAAACATGCTCATGGATGTATACATATGCTTGAATTTATGGTATTTCCTGACTCCTGAGCTTTATATGCTTAGTTTAATTGATTATAAAGGCTACTTATCGTTAAATTTCAACTTAGGACTTTTAGGAAAGTTATACATAGTTGTTTCCTCTTTTTTTTAAAAAAAAAATTATTTATTTATTTATTTTTGTCTGTGTTGGGTCTTCGTTGCTGCGTGCAGGCTTTCTCTAGTTGTGGCCGGCGGGGGCTACTCTTCGTTGCAGTGCGCGGGCTTCTCACTGTGGTGGCTTCTCTTGTTGTGGAGCATGGGCTCTAGGTGCGTGGGCTTCAGTAGTTGTGACTTGTGGGCTCTGGAGCACAGGCTTAGTAATCATGGCACTCGAGCTTAGTTGCTCCGCGGCATGTGGGATCTTCCTGGACCAGGGCTCAAACCCGTGTCCCCTGCACTGGCAGGCGGATTCTTAACTACTGTGCCACGAGGGAAGTCCTCCTCTCCTTTAACTCTAACTCGAGGGACACAGCCCTATGCCCAACTTTCTGTATCTGTTTTTAATAACTTAGAAACAATGATTACTACCAACTTAAAACCTTTTAGTGCTCTAATACACATGAACCATTGGGCGCCTGATTTTTATTTGTTTTGGATGGCACTTTGCAAATCTCTTATTCTTTAGTGTATTAACTTGTAACACTTAAGGACTTTGCAGGTCTATTTGGTTATAGCAGCTAAAGATTTCAGTCTGTTATAAATAATCTGGGTCAAATTTTGAAATGGTTCCCACGTTTGTTTTCCTCTGTTTATTTGATCTGTTCACATGACTCAACCCAAAGTGAACCATAAGCCATGAACTGAAACAAGCTCGTGGACCATGATCTGAACCAAACCCAAATATTATTATTCTTAATAACAGAGATAGAATTCACATACTATACAATTCACCCACTTAAAGGGTATAATTCAGTGGTTTTTAGTGTACTCACAAAGTTGAGTAAGCATCCCCCAGTTTTTTTAAACATGGCCATGAGCTGAATAAAAATTTCCCCCAGATCTCCAAGTGAGTCAGCTCAGATTTGACAGTATCCCATACATTTTCTAAAGCCAATGAACTCAAACTGTGCCTGACATCATGATCTTCTCTGAACCCAAAAACTGAGACCGTATTTCTGTTTGAGTTCCTAGGTCTTCTTTCCTTTCTCTCTCTTAAGGAGACTGTTGCATGCTGGTGGCATATGATTTCCTGTTGAAAGTGTTGGGAAAATTTCTTGGTTTGGTTAATTAGAAAGATTGAGCTAAAGCAGGTTTTGTAACATTTAAGAAGTATCATCTTTCTGGAGACCACCCGACCTATTGAAAGAGAACCAAATTTCCAAGCATACTTGGGGATGGGAATAAATGAGGCCCTGTCCCACCACCCACTTACCTGTGTTCACTTGGTCAGATGACCTAGACTCTGGGCTTGGTTTCCTGACCTAGAAAATGGGATTAAAATATCTATAATGCAGGATTGTTACAAGGATGTAGGGATAATGTATATGAGTAATACAGTGATTTATTCAGCAATTGTTACTGAGAGCCTACTACATGCCAAGCAGCATTCTGGACACCTACAACATATCATTCTTCAAAATGGACAGTGATTCCCATCGGCATGGAGCTTACGTTCTAGGGAGAGGAGACAGACAGTAAATGATATACATATTAAAATATATAGTATGGTAGACAATGATAAGTTCTGTGGAAAATAAGAAAAAGTAGAGCAAGTAAGGGTGACCAGGATTATAGCATTAGGTGGAGGGGAGGTTGCAGTCTAAATGGGGTAGTCAAGGTAAGCCCCATTGAGAAGGTGATTTTTGAGTGAAGAAATTTCACTTTTCTGTATTAAGATTTTTCTTTAAGGAGCATTTTGGTCATTTGAAGGGAGCTGACAATGACAGTGATGAGGATGGACAGCAAGGAGATGAGAACAGAGGTAACCAGTGTCCTTCAAATGTCCTCAGTTGTACATTTACCAAACACCTGCAGTGTTCCAGGCCCCTTTGTTACAGGCCAGGAATACAAAACCCAAAAGATACTACCTTGTCTTCTGGGCATGGGCAACCTGTGGAAGATACAAACAGCAATGATTACAGTTACAGTCCAGTTAATTGTGCTAGGTGCTATGGGAGCACATTTTAGGAGCCCCTCAGTCAGGTTTGGGTGTTATCAAAGACGTGCTGGAGGAAGAGACTCTTAGAGCTGAATCTGGAGAACAGGTAGAAATTAGGTAGCCCAAAAAAGCAGAGGCGAGCATTTCAGCAGAGGGAGCAGCTTGTGCAAAGGCACTGTGGTGTGGGACAGCCTGACATGTTTGAAGAACTATAGGAAGATCCAAAAGGTTAGAGTGAAGGGGTGGGACGAGCAGTTAGCTGGTAGCAGGTCTGAAACAAGAGACCAGGCAGAGGCTACATGATGAAGGGCCTTGTTAGCTTTACAACCTTCTGGCTCACAGCGAGAATTGAGCATTGCTTATTAAGCCCTCAGAAATGAAGTATGAATAGGTAGTAGACTGTTTGCTTACCATGGGTGCTAACACAAAGAGAGAATCCTTCCTTTTGTTTCAACCTTAGAATTGAATGTGAGGAGCTGCTGCCCTGGGGGCACCTGTCAGGCAAACCCCTTGTCCAGTGACCCTGCCCCACTTCTAGAGACCTGGACACTGTAACATCAATCCCAGGAGTGTTTATTATCATTAATAATTGTGAGCACAACAAGGACAGAACCAGTCTTTATTTACCTTTGTATACCGCCTAGCGCCAAACACAGCATTTGGCATATAGTAGGTACTCAGTAAGTGTTTACTGATTAATATTGAAGGAAGAGGAAGATAAGGCTTACTTGGGAAGACAAGTTCCTACATGTTTTAAAAATAGTAATTGGGACTTCCCTAGCGGTCCACTCTGCGCTTCCACTGCAGGGGGCATGGGTTCAATCCCTAGTCAGGGAACTAAGATCCTGCATGCTGCGTGATGCGGCCAAAAAAAAATAGTAACCATAGCAAGCACTTAACACTCTTCTTAGTGCCTTATGTAAGTCAGCTGATCCAATCCTCAAAGAGGAAACTGAGGCACAGAGAAATTAAATCAGTTGCCAAGTTCATGATGATTGGAAGTGGCAAAGTTGGGATTTGAATGCAAGCAGTTGGTTCCTGTATCTGTGCTCTTAACCACTCCTCTATATTGTCTCTCAATAAATGTTTCAATTCATTTATAAGATTACTTTTGTGCCCTTGAAAAAGGAGGGAGTTGCCATGTAAGAAAAGCTACTGACAGGAAGGGTCATGTAGCTCTGTTTTAATAGCACTTGCTTTTGGCAGTGAAACTTCAGAAGACAATATATTCCCACTGATTTCAAAAACCAGGTGTTTCCATCCCACATAATTTCTGTCTCTTCTTTTTAGATGTTCCTTTTTATGTAGCATCCAACACTTGCCATGTCATCAGTGCCATCCAGCTGCCTTGGGTGGACTGCAAGTTTGAACATGATTGGACACCTGACAGTCTTAGTATTTCAGCCATTGAGTCCTCCTGTAGTCAGACCACTCTTGTCCATTCTCATTGAAAAAGTGGGAGATTTGGCCTGGCTTTTAAGTAATGCTTCATTCATTTGTTTTTCATTTGACAAATACTTACTGAGCACTTACTCTGTGCCAGTTATGAGACTACAGCCAAGCCTTATGCTAGGTGAGGGGGATCCAGCTCTGAACACAGTGAAGTTCCTGTCCTTGTGGAGCTGACATGCTAGAGAGGAGAGTTAGGTAACAAACAAGCAAGTGTGTAAACAAATATATACTGTGCCAGATGGAGTAAGTGCGAAGGAGATGAATCTAGTAAGGCAAGGGACATGGAGGGAGTTTGCTGTTGTATGTGAACTTGGATGGACAGGAGAAGCTTCACTGATCAGTGACTTAAGCAGAGCCATGCAGGGAGCAGGAGCTGACCCAGGCAGGTACATGGGGAGAGAGCATTCTGGGCTTCGGCTTTTCCTGGGAGTGAGATGGGAAGCCAAAGCAGAGGAATGAAATGCTCTAACTTATTTTGAAAGATCATTGTGTCTTCTACTACAGTTCTTTCAGTGTCTCATGAAAACTCTTGAAGTTTCTTGTAGTCTCAGAAATGCTTGGCCCCAGTGTGTACTGGTGGAGAAGGAGCCTTAACTCTGGGGAAACTTGTCTTTGGCTGCAAACTGAAGGAATTCTTCTTCGTGTGTCATGTGCCAGGTATGTTAGAGGACACAGACAAAGGACCCAATCTCTTCCCCCAAGGAAATCTCAGTAGAGTGTGAAACACAGAGGGATAAATAAACAGTGGACTAGAGTGATCTCCTAGGACAAGCCCAAGGTGCTGAGGGAACACGGAGCTGGAACCCTCAGGTAAACTGTCAGGGTTTACCTGACAGCAAGAAAGTCACATTGATCAAGTGTTAGCCAGGCAGAGAAAGAGGGGAAGTGTAACTTTTTTGATGTAAAATTGAACAAACCAACCACCATAGGCTCTTCTGATGTGATCTGATCAGGGAGTCATACCTGTGGTTCTTGGGCATCTGAAGAAAGCTGTCCTCCCTGTTGCGTGGTCCAGACTTGGGCCCTGTCTGTTGCGTGACAGTGCTTGCTGGTAGGGAAGGAACGTAAGGGATAGGACCAACCCTTCCACAGTCTCTGTACTGGGAATTCAGGTTTTTCCTCTCTGTTGATGTCAAGATTTAATCTGTTTGGAGAGCATTATTATTGCTCTCCGATTTTTCCTTGTTCTTGTCAAGAACTGTATTGCTTAAAACCAAATCTTGATAGGCTCTTTCATCTTTATCATTCTCCATGAAAAGTAAATATGATTTAAGGGAACCACAGCGAGAGGCCCATCCCCGGTACAGCAAATAAGGTACGCCCCAGCTGACAAGTGCCGGAGCAAGCCACTTGTAAGGTAGTGCCCAGAATTCCACGAACCCAAGCTTTGGGGTCTGATGCAAAGCTATCACCTCTGATCCACTAAATGATCTGAATTGATTACCAGATTTGCCACAATCAGCGCGGTTTCCTAAGTGACAGCTCATGCACTGAGATGAGGGCTCGGGTAGATGTCCTGGGAAACCTCAAGGAAGCAACGGAGCCACCACGGTTCTGTTCCACGTCAGGTTTTTTTTTTTAAGTCTTTATAGAATTTGTTACAATATTGCTTCATTTTATGTTTTGGTTTTTTGGCCCTGAGGCATGTGGGATCCTAGCTCCCAGACCAGGGATCGAACCTGCACCCCCTGCATTGGAAGGCAAAGTCCTAACCACTAGACCACCAGGGAAGTCCCCCATGTCAGGTAAAGCAAAGCATGCGGGAATTAGAGGCCACCCTGCCTTTGCTGGTAAAGTTTTTCTTAGTTTACAAAATAGAAGGACAGATGGTCTAGTTTCGAACAAGTTAGCAGACTGAATTTTAGCAGGAGATTTTAGGGAAAGGGATGAAGGTGCAGCTGGAAAGTTGAAATCATGCTTTCTTGATACCTCAATTCTGCTACCTCTCTTCTGGAATTTTCCAAAGTTGGTTTTTGGTACTCTTGCCATCTGTTTTATCTTTATTTATATTTCTGATTATGCTTCGTGTGTGCCAGCTGTTCAGGGAGTGATGTTTTCTGTATTTCTGTTGGCCCCTATCAAGTGTGAAATTGCTTAAACTGACCTTTAGCGTTTCCAAAGCAGTCGTCATTTTTGTCTCTGCATGGCTTTCAAAAATGGATATGATTTACATAATTTAGCCAATTAAAAAAAAATCCTTCCATAGTTTGGTTTACTAGAATAGGTACATTGACCCTTAGGGCAGGTAACATGAAGATCCCATGGAATGGGTTTCTGCCCTTTAGGAAGACTTCCAATTCATACATTAGTAAAGACCTTACATCATCTATCTGTCCGCCAAAGCTTTTAGGCGGGGGTGGAAGGCAGTGTTGAGTATGTCCTTGGGGTTGGAGGTGAGAGAGACTGGCCATGGGGGCGACTTGTTCAGACTGGACAGATGGAAGAGAGTGGCCATGCGACCTCCCCGCTTCTGGTGTTTGATGAGGAGGCTACCCCACTGGCTTGTAGAAGAGCAACGTTACAAGTTGGTTGCGGGAGCTTGACATGAACAGAGGCTGTTCTTATCTTTCAATGATATCTGCAAGACCATATTAAAATTCTGATGCTTTAAAAACATTTTGCACAACCGAACATTGTTCCTTTCATGGGATTTGGTCCTGTGACAGAGGTGTTGAGGAAGGTCCAAGAACTCTTCTGTTCACAGGCTTCTTCCTGATTGTCCTGGATGGCTGATTGCAGGTGGACTTGGTACAATCTGGTGCATAAATCACTAAGAGCAGGAGGCCATTCCGGCTGATCTCAGTAGGGCTTGTAACAGCCAGCTCCTCCCGGTCATACCTGCAGGGCGGCACTGGCATGCAGGGACTGGCCTTGCAGGGGAAGCCCTTTTCCAGCCAGGGTGCTTCTCCCCCTCCTGATTGTGGAATAAATGCCCGACAGTCAGAGCTGGTGCTACACTGAGCCCTGAGGCAGAGGCATGGCCCACCAGCATAGTGAGGCAGAACAGAGGTGGCAAAGCTGGACACCGGTGGGATTCCAGGCTCGGAGGCTTTTGCCCACCAAATGTGGAAACACGGGCCCAAAACTAAACCTAGAGGGAAGCAGGAAAAAGGCTTGGGGGAGTCTGAGCATTACATGGCCCTGGGCTGGCTTTCATACTTTAGTTATCAGACTGAATAAGCTAATCTTTTATGTGTCAGGAAGGACTCAACCTAGCTCTAACTTGTTTCTCTGATTTCAGCTCTTACCTCTTAAATACTAAGCCTGCAAGTGGAGGTACCTATTATATTGTTGCCTGTTTGGAGGTCACCCAAGGGACTCCTCCTAGGACTGAATTGCTTCTACTGTTAATGCTAGAGGCATGGAAGCCACTGATGACCTCGAGTCGGGGTTCCAGGGTCAAAAGCAGAAGCAGCTTGCTGGATCTTATTGAAAAACCTCCCCCAAAGAGTTGAGCTTTTCTGGGATTTCCCTTCACTTGTAAGCGTCAAGTTTGCCTAATAGATGTACAACTTGATTAAATGCCAGTGCATCACAGATGCAATTATATTTAAGAACAAGCTACTTCTTCTAATCCCTTTGCCATCACTGATTAATTAGACACTTTGAACTATGCCCAACTGTTTGAAAGCTGTGAAAAATACAACCTGCATAGTTAAAATTTCTGCACAAGCCTATTTCCTCATTTGTGCCTGGATTCTTTTTTTAAACCTTTTAAAAAACGATTCTTTAAACATAATATGTATTTATACATGTTCCCAAGCACACAATCTGGCTATTTTCTTATCATGGTTAGAAAGCCTTCCACAGTTGGCCAAGATATACACTCACACAGTAAATCACATAACAAAGTATGTGAGAGACCAACTGAAATTTAGACTTACCTTCAGATTTTTTCTGTCATTGGTCACACTTTCAAAATTTTTGTTTTTACCTTTTCATTCTTGCACAAATACCTCAGAAAGGTTTGTTGCTGTTTGTTGTTTTCTAATGTTATCTCTTTATGGAGGTTTTAGAATATTTTTGTGTCTACCCAGAGCAGGGTGGGGGCAGGATGGCTGGTACAGGATATAGAAATTTTCTCATTTTATGACATATAATTATCAGCTATATATCTGCAAGTAAACATTACCATGTTTTGCAAGTAATTTGTAAGTCCTTTCTGTTATAGAGCTGTCTTCCAAAGTAAATGAGCACTGAAAGAACCATTCCACAAATGAAGAATCCCAGGCAGGGAGTCTCAGCAATTGGCCCCTGGTAACTCACGTGGCTGTACACTAGAATTGTAGTGTACCAGGACGTCTGCACACGCTACAAGAAGATCAGTTTGAATATTTATGTATTTCTCTATCCCTGGGCTGAAACTTTCATCAGTTGGCACGTTGATATTCATGCCAGACCTTGAACTCTGAAGCCTACTTAGCTAAATCTCCATGGTCCTCCGTCCCTAGAAGCCACTGTGTTTCAGACCATTTTTTCTTCCTTCAATTTGATGTCCCCAGAGTGGGGCAAGTAACAGTTCTTCCCACTTTTGAGGAAATATTCACCTTTGACCATACCTTTATTATATACCTGTATTCCTTCCCACTCCCTAGTCTCCCTCCTGAATTCCAAACCAGATTTTGCCCCTTTCCAGAAAAGCCAGACTAAATCAAGATCTCTACCACTGTATCTCTCCCTCTTCATGGAGAATGAGGAAGCAACCCACCACTCTAAGCCAGATTGTTTGTGATGAATGTGTAGAATATGGAACACAGTTGAAAGGTTTTAGGTAATTGTGCAATCCTGATTTTTATTCACTTCTTTTTCCCTTACCCTCCTAGGTAACAACTTGTCTGATTGCTGTGGCTAAAACAGACCATGAAGTTCAGGTGCGCAGAGCTGCTGTCCATGTGATTGTGCTGCTGCTTCGGGGACTCAGCCAGAAAGCTACTGAGGTAAGTCAGTCTCTTACCATTTGCAAATTCCCTACCTGTTTGTTCTTTATCTGTTCATCAGTCTTCCTTTCACCAGGGGAGGCCTTGAACCTTTTTCCTGGATGAATTCATACAGATGAATCAGTCAGCAGGGATTGTATTGTTTGCAGGCAGATTGTATTGTTTGCATCTTCAATGAGTCTCTTTTTCCTCTGTATCATATTAGGCAGACTGCGCACTAACCACTGCAGAAAAACCAGGGCACAAGTTTACAGGTTGAGATTCTGGGTCCCAGCATTCTCCTCAGAGGGACAGGTTCCAGGGTGAGCTAGCTGGACTGTACCAAGCCTGCCTCTATAGCCTGAACTTGAGTGATTTGTCTTCCTGACTCATTTCATTGTTCATACAGAATCACTAAAGGGCCTCATTTCAAATGTTTCCTTTCTAGCTGTGAGTTCAATCCATGAGATTTTAGTTTTTGCATAAATTAAACTTTTATTCCTCCTCCAAGTGGGTTTGGCTGGATTTCTCCCCAGTGTGTGGATAGTCCAGGAAGAAGGTTTATATATCCATATGTATGCTGAGAATGAGTGACCTCTAAATTAATTTTCTTCTTGATTTTAATGGAAATTCATTCCCAGTTGACTTTATAAAGAGAGTTTGCATTAATAATTCACTTCCTGGCATCCACAATGCTCGTCTGTGGCTGGCACATCAGTATTTAACTAAGTGTCATTGAAGCCATTAGAAAAGTGTTTTGTCAGACACATGGCTTTGTTCATGCTAGAATTTTGCCATATCAAGTTCCTGACACCATTTTTGTACAAGCGTTATCCCCTAGTAATTATCTAGGACCTTGATAGGAGTGGGGGACATAGAGATCATAACTTGATATCTCAGGTACTTGTTTTAGGGTACACACTGCTCTTGTTGAGAATCTGCTGTACAAAATGGAATTAAGAAAGAGTCAGTGTTTTTTACCCACTGTCAAGATCTACACAACTCTTGACAAATATACCATTGTTATATAAGTTGTTAACAATAGGGGAAACTGGGTGAGGAGTACACAGGAATTCTCTATTGTCTTCGCAACTTTTCTGTAAATCTAAAATTATTTCAAAATTTATTTTAAAATTTGAGTTACAACACTCTTAAAATAAATCTTAGAAACTCTGTAAGTGTACACACCCTTACTCAGTAAGAGTGTGTGTGCGTGTATCTGTGTGTCCGTAGCAGAGCAAACTGTCTGGTTAGTAAAGTGAGAGGAGAAATAGAAGAAACTCTATCCAGGTTTCTCACATCAGTGTGTAGCCAATGAAAGCAACACTGCTTGTCTCACCAGTACTAAAATAATTTGAGGCCATGGAAGATTTTTGCCACTTTGAAAAAGCCATGTGAATGAAAAACCTCTGTTCTCCAAACCACCTCTAGTCTGCACTCACTGGAATTTATAAATCGTGCTTACTCAGTGAATAAAGAAAAGGAAACGGGATGGGATGAGGGTATGATTCCTCTTCCTGCCGCATCCTTGAGACCAGGTGTGTTAAATCTTGTAATCGTAGGTGTGATTATAATTGGGGCACTTTAATGAGAAGCAGAGATAACCACAAAGCTTTCAATCTAAGATTTTCTTTACTGTTCTCTTTTGCCCCCAGGAACAGCTGAAATGAAAATGCCACCTTGTTGTTGAAGTTTCGTTTTGTTTTTTTCCTTCTAATCACTATCTCTCAAGCTGTGGAGTGCCAAAAGATAATCCTAGGTTTCAGTGAATTCTCTGTTGCTCGTAGATGTGCCAACCAAGAAACTGTGGTTCTGGCAGCTTGAAAAGAAAGCAGAGAGCCCAGTAAGAGGTAGAGGTCCAGAAAATCAGGAGATAGATTGGGATCAGAGAGGGGAAGACATTACCACCCCCAACTGATGAGGTAGCTTTCACCTCTTTCCCATTTGCAGATAGCCAGAATATCCACATTGGAGGGAAATACAGCATTCACTTTCTTATTGAAACACTAATTTTCTCTGCTTAGCCTTGTTTTGGCCTTATGATCGTATCTGTTTATTCACTGATTCCCAAGTATAGCCTGAAGCCAGAAGGGAACCCCCTTTAAGCTCACTCTACCTTACCTTTGCTGAAAATTGAATTTATGAGGAACACCCAGGAGAAGGAGGTATGTTTAGACCTGTCTGTACCTTCTGTTGGCCTCAGAGTTAAGAACAGCCCTCCTCATCGTGGAGGAGATGAGCTGGGCGGCTGCATGAGAAAATTGTGCCTAACTATCCAGCTTTTCCCAAGTTAAGTCTTTGCAAGGTGACTTGTTTATTCTAAGAATTGTAAATGTTTAGAACATCCATATTCCTAAATTCATTCCAAAGACAATAATGAATAACTGGGACAGTAATGACTGAGCAACAGCCTACCAGACTGGCCCTCGTTCAGATAACAACTATGAACTCTGGACATAATATAGTAAGTAGTTATCCGAGGACACTAAAGAGTGGTCAGAAGCAGGCAGATTCTCATGGAGTGTCCATGTTTAGAGGAGAGGTGCTGTATAGAGTAAGTTCCCATTTTCTTGGCTTTCAGCCTAGGGGCAGGTTATGTCTAGGGAGGTGTGCAGTGCATTAGGGGTACTGGTGGAGAAATCACAGTCTTTTGGGGCTGGGGAACCAGAAGACTGAATCTGGGGGAACCACAGCTACAGGAGAGAAAGGGGGGATCCTGGAAGGGAAAGATCCAGAGAGAGGATTCCTAAATTCTGTGTGCCCACATCTCTGGCTGACCCGTAAACCAAGCAAGATAATTACCTGATTTTTAAAGAAAAAAAAATGCACTAATTGGAGAACAGGGTCCAGTCTCCATAACATAACATTCATAATGTCCAGGATACAACCCAAAATACTCAATATATAAAACACGAGGAAAATGGAACATATTCCCAGTAGAAAAGAAAATTAACTGAGACCAGCCCCAAGATAATCCTGATGTTAGAATTATCAGGCAAGGAATTTAATGCAGCTACTGTAATTATCCTCAAGGAAGTAACAGAAAAATATGCCTGCAGTTAAATAAAAGATAGGAAATCTCAGCAAAGAAATAGAAACAATTTTTTTTTTAAAGCCATATTGGGGCTTCCCTGGTGGCGCAGTAGTTGAGAGTCCGCCTGCTGATGCAGGGGACACGGGTTCGTGCCCTGGTCTGGGAGGATCCCACATGCTGCAGAGCGGCTGGGCCCGTGAGCCATGGCCGCTGGGCCTGCACGTCCGGAGCCTGTGCTCCGCAGCGGGAGAGGTCCATGTACCGCAAAAAAAAAAAAAAAAGCCATATTGAAGTTCTAGAACTAAAACTATAATATCTGAGATTTTTAAAAAAATAATTTAATGGAATTAAAAGCAGAATGGAGATGACCAAGGAAAGAATAAGTGAATTTGCAGGTAGAGCAATAGAAATTATCCAGTGTAGAGAACAGAAAGAAAAGAAAAATATATTTTAAAAATTTTACTGAAGTATAGTTGATTCATAATGTTAATTTCTTCTGTACAGCAAAGTGACTCCGTTTTTTTAAAAAATATATATGTATATATATACATACATGTGTGTGTGTGTGTGTGTGTGTGTGTGTGTGTGTGTATTCTTTTCCATTACGGTTTATCACAGAATGTTGAATATAGTTCCCTGTGCTGTACAGTATGATCCTATTTTTTGTCCATCCTATATATAATGGTTTGCCTCTGTGAATCCCAGACTCCCATTCCTTCCCTCCCCTACCCCACCTCCCTGTTGGCAACCACAAGTCTATCCTCTGTATCTGTGGGTCTGTTTTTGTTTGGTAGATATGTTGATTTGTATCATATTTTAGATTCCACATAGAATTGCTATCATATGGTATTTGCCTTTCTCTTTCTGTCTTTACTTCACTTAGTATGATAATCCATCCATGTTGCTGCAAATGGAATTATTTCATTCTTTTTGATGGCAGAGTAATATTCCAGTGTATATATACCCCATATCTTCTTTATCCATTCATCTGTTGATGGACATTTAGGTTGTTGCCATATCTTGGTTATTGTAGATAGTGCTGCTATGAACATAGGGGTGCATGTATCTTTTTGAATTATAGTTTTGTCTGGATATATGCCTAGGAGTGGGATTGCTGAATCATATGGCAACTCTATTTTTAGTTTTTGGAGGAACCTCCATACTGGTTTTCCATAGTGGCTGCACCAATTTACATTCCCACCAACAGTGTAAGAGGGTTCTCTTTTCTCCACACTCTCTCCGGCATGTGTTATTTGTAGGCTTTTTAATGATGGCCATTCTGACTGGTGTGAGGTGGTACCTCACTGTAGTTTTGATTTTCAAGAAAAAGATTTTTTTTTTTTTTTTTTTTTTGCGGTACGCGGGCCTCTCACTGTTGTGGCCTCTCCTGTTGCGGAGCACAGGCTCCGCGGCCATGGCTCACCGGCCCAGCCGCTCCGCGGCATGTGGGATCTTCCCGGACCGGGACACGAACCCGTGTCCCCTGCATGGGCAGGTGGACTCTCAACCACTGCGCCACCAGGAAAGCCCAAGAAAAAGATTTTTGAATGAGTGATTTGGTGTGACCAGAGGCTCTCAGAATCCTAACCTGGTATTTCCCTTAGGAGCAGTGGTTCAGTATCCATTAATTCAGTTCACACAACTTTGTAGAACACAACTACCATAAATAATGAGAATCAACTGTATGTACAATGGAAAAAAAATGATTATCTTAAGAATCAGTGATTTGGGGTTGACCATAGTTCTAGATTTATTTAGGTAATTACTACTACAGTCCTCTGCATAGTTTACTGAAAGTTGACTTCTTAGAAGAACTGTGAAATACTGGAGAACTTCACACAAGGTTTTGTAGTGACTAAGTATGGTGACATTTTAATACTGAAACTTTCTCCCTTGCTTTTTTTTTTTTTTTAATTAAAAAAATTTTTTTTTCTTTTGGCTGCGTTGGGTCTTCGTTGCTGCATGCAGGCTTTCTCTAGTTGCTTTGAGTGGGGGCTACTTTTCGTTGCGGTGCGTGGGCTTCTCATTGCTGTGGCCTGTCTTGTTGCAGAGCACTAGCTCTAGGCGCCCGGGCTTCAGTAGTTGTGGCACGTGGGCTCAGTAGTTGTGACTCATAGGCTCTAGAGTGCAGGCTCAGTAGCCGTGGCACACAGGCTTAAGTTGATCTGCGGCATGTGGGATCTTCCCGGACCAGGTCTCGAACCCGTGTCCCCCCGCATTGGCAGGCGGATTCCCGACTACTGCTCCACCAGGGGAGTGCCTAATCCCTAATTTTAAATGACAAAAGAATAATCTATTCTCTACTCTATCTAGTGAGAGTTAAATAGTAGGCTTTAGAATTCATTCCTTCAAGATGACAGCCAACCCTAACACCATCTCATATCTTCAAAAATAAGCAAAACCTGGAAGCATCTTCAGGGGGAAGAGTTTGGGATTAATTATTAATTGATGGCTGAATCAGGTTCACAGCCAAATCCAGGCCTCCACCCAGGAATGGTTTTTAATTCCTTCTTTCAAGTCCAATATTGAATTCTGTTGATAGAAGCCTATTCTTAGTAACATTAGGAATAGTGGTTTCACTAACTTTTGTGCAGTTGGAAGTTACTCTCCTACTTCTTTGTGAGAGAGAAAGCAAACTGTGGCTAAAAAGAAAAAAAAAGAAAATAGTTTGTGTATGATGTTATGCTTGTTTAATGACAGCAGTTACACATGGTCCGTACAAAAAGATTAGTGCATGCGTCCTGGGTTTACCTTGTGCTTGTCTGTCCAGACTGAGAACTAGGACCTGAGGGAGGATGTGGCACTTAATCTCTGACACAGCACAAGCAGCAAGTTATAAGTGAAGGGACAGACTGAATGGAAACTTTCCTTCCTTTGGTTTTGTTTTATCCTGAAAGTTATTATTTTTTTCTTCCCCCCTTTTTTTTTTTTTTTTTTTTGGCGGTAGACGGGCCTCTCACCGTCGCGGCCTCGCCCGTTGGGGAGCACAGCCTCCGGACGCGCAAGCCCAGCGGCCATGGCTCACGGGCCCAGCCACTTCGTGGCATGTGGGATCCTCCCGGACCGGGGCACGAACCCATGTCCCCTGCATCGGCAGGCAGACGCCCAACCACTGCGCCACCAGGGAAGCCCCTGAAAGTTATTTTGAGAGCATTTGTTGTGGGGTTTTTTTGTGTGTGTGTGTGCTATGGATATAGTTAAATGAGCCCAGTTTCCTTCCCAGAGCTAGTTCCACAGACACTGCTCCTTTTAACAGATCGAAGGCTCCATGTGAGGAGCAAATGAAAAGAACATTTATATTAAAATGACTGGGATCCAGGTAATAATTACTCCTCTTGTAAACTTTGAAAAAGTGCTTGGGAGAGTCATTTCAGACCGAAATTAAGGAGCATCGCTCCTTCCTGGGAGCATAAGGCTACGGCCAGTTGACCAGGGCAGCAGTTCTGTTGGTCATCCGCTACTGTCCCAGGCTTGGGTGTTTACACATTGGTAGTATTGATAAATGGCATTTAATGAGAATTTAGCCTTTTTGGATATTGTTTACGATGCCGTAGAGACAGA
The DNA here is from genome assembly GCF_039906515.1 of Pseudorca crassidens. NCBI lineage: Eukaryota > Metazoa > Chordata > Mammalia > Artiodactyla > Delphinidae > Pseudorca > Pseudorca crassidens. The sequence continues at coordinate 45,099,096 of NC_090315.1, forward strand.
GGCATAGAGAGATTTTAAAATATATTATAAGTTTATGAATGTTTCTTCCCCTACAGACACTTCCCTCTGACTCACTCCTAGACATTCTCCTTGCTGTTGCTGCATTTCAATCTTAGAAGAAAAAATCCTCTTAGGCCCCCATATCAGTTTCCTAGGGCTGCTGTAACAAAGTACCACAAATCGGGTGCTTAAAACAACAAGTATTTACTTATAGTTCTGGAGGCCAGAAGTCCCAAATCAAGGTGGGCCATGCTCCCTCTGAAGCCTGTAGGGAAATCCTTCCTTGCCTTTCCCCAGCTTCCAGTGGTTTGCTGGCAATCCTTAGTGTTTATTGACTTGCAGCTGTGTTACTCCAATCTCTGCCTTTGTGGTCACATGCATTCTCCCTGTGTGTCTCTGTCATGTAAACATGGCTTTCTTCTTGTAAGGATACCAGTCATATTGGGTTAGGGGCCCACCCTGCTCCAGTATGACCTTATCTTAACTAGTTACATCACAACAACTCTGTTTCCAAATAAGGTAAGGTCACACTCTGAGGTACCGGGGGCTAAGACCTCAACATACATTTTTGGGGGGAGCGGGGGACATGATCCAACCCATAACAGACCCTTAGCATTCCATAGTCCTTTCTGTCTTGTGCTTATGCTTCTCCATCTGTTCATTATTGCTGTATCTTGAGAAGAGCCTGTTCTGAGTGGAGTGTCTCAAATATAAAAGACAACAACGATGATGATTATAGTGGAGGTGTTGTTATTATTATTATCACTCCCACCACCACAACCACTACTACTGTCTGGTCCATAGATTTGGTGGGTTTTTGAATGATTGTTTAAAACCCACCAAAGATAATTTTATATTCAATCTAAATGAATAGGCAATTTCTTTCATGGCTGGAACTTTAGAACCTTACACTTTATCATGCCAGGCCCTCACCATTGGTCATCTCAGATTTTGGAAGGCAGGTTCTGTTACATGGAATCCAGCCTTTCAACTCTGCAAGCATCTCATGATTGCATACGTCACCTTGTTCCTCCTCATGATGGACACCAACTCGACTGGGAAAATGCATAAGAACCTAGAAGCTTTGTAGATATTAAACCAAAAGGACTTACATGTTTGGAATTGATTTGATCTCCAACACTGTTTTCCCCCTTTTTTGCCTACCACTAGGAAACAGTGGATAAGGTACCACAAAATAACAGTAGTAATGCTGTCTGTTCTCATAAAACAGGCACTGAGCTATTGAGTTACTGTGTTGTCTCAGTTGATTCTCTCAGGAACTCTGAGGGGTAGGTGTTGTTACCCTCATTTTACCGATGACTAAAGGAAGCCCCTCAGAGGTTAAGCAAACCACTCACGCTCACATGGCTAGTAAGTGGCAGAGATGGTTTAAACCCTGGCTGTGTGTCTCTAAGGCCTGTGCTGTGCTCTAGCTAGCTGTAGTGTTGTGTGCCTTAAACTGCTTAATTTTTTTTAAAGAAAGAGCAGGTAAAGATTATTTTTAAGGCAAAGAATTACACCAGTAATAGGTGAAAATATACAATAAGCAGTCACCGGTTAAATTTCCCATGCTGAGAATGTTTAAAGCGACGTTCTGGTTAATTGAATACAGACTTGTACTGAGTTCCAGTTCCTGTTTAGCCATATACTTTCTCTGTAAATAGCAAGCTCTCGTCACTTCTCTCTGGCCAGGTGTTGCCAAAAAATCGTGATGACTTTCTTTACTTCCTAAGACCCAGTGAGACCAGAAGCACAACTTTTCAAATGTTCATTCTGACACATTAAAAACCAGATGTTTAGTCATTTAATGAATGCTTGCTTTTCTAAGGATCTCTACCATCTCTCAAATACAAGATTTCTATATGGGGTAGCAATTCAGAAGTCATGCCTTTAAACCCCTGAGGTAAAGAGGATTTGCAGCTAGATAACCCTGGAGATTATCAGGGGCATTTTTCAGTAGCGTATTTGTCCCAGGATCCGAGCCAGGATCTGAGAGAGCAGGACTGGAAGGGTGTCAAGAGAGGAGCAGGACTAGGCTGGAGACAGACCCAACCTGAGGGCAGTTGGTGAACAGAAGAGAGGCAAAGCCAGGTCCAGGCACACAAAGACACTTCTGCAAGGCCGCAGCTGCTGACCCAAAGGAGGGTAGAATGAGTGTGCTCTGTTCATCAGTAGCATTATATCCCCTTCTCCCCATCACCTTGTAGTTTTTTCTTACATAATTTCTTAAATTGAGCTATAACTTATATCCTTAAAATTAAAGTCTACAATTCAGGGGCTTTAGTATATTCTTTAAGTCGTGCAAACATCACCACCATCTAATTCCAGAACATTTTCATTACTCCTGAAGAGACGCCCCATACTCATTAGCAGTCACTCCCTCATTACCCCCTCCCTCCAACCCGTGGCAACCAGTAACCTACTTTCTGTTTATGGATTTGCCTTTTCTAGACATTTCGTGTAAAAGGAATTATACAATATGCCACCTTTTATGTTTGGCTCCTTTCAGTTAGCATAATGTGGTCAAGGTTCATCCATATTGTAGCGTGTATCAGGATTTCATTACTCTTTACGGCTGAATAATATTCCATTGTATGGATCTAGCATATTTGTTTATCCATGCATTCATTGATGGACATTTGGGTTGTTTTCACTTTTTGGCTATTTTAAATAATGTTGCTATGAACATTTGTGTACGAGTTTTTGTGCAACATATGTTTACAGTTTTCTTGGATATATACCTAGGAGTGGAATTGCTGGGTCATATGGTAACTTCATGTTTAGCTTTTTGAGGAACTGCCAGACTGTTTTCTAGCTGCACCATTTTTTATTTCCCCCAGCAATGCATGAGGGTTCCATATGTTCCACATTCTCATTAACACTTGTTATTGTCTATCATTTACTAGATTTATAGCCATCCTAATGGGTATAAAGTGGTGTAGTTTATTTATTTGTTTAAAAAATTTTTTAACATCTTTATTGGAGTATAATTGCTTTACAATGGTGTGTTAGTTTCTGCTTTATAACAAAGTGAATCAGTTATACATATACATATGTTCCCATATCTCTTCCCTCTTGCGTCTCCCTCCCTACCACCCTCCCTATCCCACCCCTCTAGGTGGTCACAAAGCACCGAGCTGATCTCCCTGTGCTATGCGGCTGCTTCCCACTAGCTATGTATTTTTACATTTGGTAGTATATATATGTCCATGCCACTCTCTCACTTTGTCACAGCTTACCCTTCCCCCTCCCCATATCCTCAAGTCCATTCTCTAGTAGGTCTGTGTCTTTATTCCCGTCTTACCCCTAGGTTCTTCATGACCTTTTTTTTTTTTCCCTTAGATTCCATATATATGTGTTAGCATACGGTATTTGTTTTTCTCTTTCTGACTTACTTCACTCTGTATGACAGACTCTAGGTCCATCCACCTCACTACAAATATCTCAGTTTCGTTTCTTTTTATGGCTGAGTAATATTCCATTGTATATATGTGCCACATCTTCTTTATCCATTCATCCGATGATGGACACTTAGGTTACTTCCATGTCCTGGCTATTGTAAATAGAGCTGCAATGAACATTGTGGTACATGACTCTTTTTGAATTATGGTTTTCTCAGGGTATGTGCCCAGTAGTGGGATTGCTGGGTCATATGGTAGTTCTATTTTTAGTTTTTTAAGGAACCTCCATACTTATTTTAAATTTTATTGAAGTATAGTTTGTTAGTTTCTGGTGTACAGCACAGTGATTCAGTTATACATATATATATTCTTTTTCATTATAGGTTATTATAAGATACTGAATATAGTTCCCTGTGCTATAAAGTTATTTATCTTGTTGTTTATCTATTTTATATATATAGTAGTTTGTATCTGCTAATCCCAAACTCCTAATTTATCCCTCCTCCCCTTTGTCCCCTTTGGTAACCATACGTTTGTTTTCTATGCCTGTGAATGTTTCTGTTTTGTAAATAAGTTCACTTGTATCATATTTTAGATTCCACATATAAGTGTTATCATACGATATTTGTCTTTGTCAAATATCACTTAGTATGATAATTGCTAGGTCTATCCATGTTGCTGCAGATGGCGTTATTTCATTCTTTTTTATGGTGTGTAGCCTTCCATTGTATATATGTTACCATATCTTCTTTATCCATTTATCTGTTGATGGACATTTAGATTGCTTCCATGTCTTGGCTATTGTATATGCTACAGTGAAAGTTGGAATGCATATATCTTTTCAAATTATAGTTTTCTCTGGACATATGCCCAGGATTGGGATTGCTGGATCATATGGCAATTCTATTTTTAGTTTTTTGAGGGACCTCCATACTGTTATCCATAGTTGCTGTACCAACTTACATTCCCACCAACAGTGTAGGAGGGTTCCCTTTTCTCCATACCCTTTCCAGCATTTATTATTTGTGGACTTTTTAATGATGGCCATTATGACTGGTGTGAGGTGATATCTCATTGTAGTTTTTCTTTTTAACCTTGTAATTTTGATTTGCGTTTCTCTGAAAATCAGTGATGTTGAGCATCCTTTCATGTGCCTCTTGGCCATCTGTATGTCTTCTTTGGAGAAATGTCTATTTATGTCTTCTGCCCATTTTTTGATTGGCTTGTTTATCTTTTTGTTATTGAGTTGTATGAGCTGTTTGTATATTTTGGAAATTAAGCTCTTGTTGGTTGCATCATTTGCAAATATTTTCTCCCATCCTGTAGGTTGTCTTTTCATTTTGTTTACGGTTTCCTTTGCTGTGCAAAAGCTTATAAGTTTGATTAGATCCTGTTTGTTTATTTTTGCTTTTATTTCTATTGCCTTGGGAGACTGACCTAAGGAAACAGTGCTACAATTTATGTCAGAGAATGTTTTGCCTATGTTCTCTTCTAGGAGTTTTGTGGTGTCATGTCTTATATTTGTCTTTAAGCTATTTTGAGTTTATTTTTGTGTATGGTGTGAGGGAGTGTTCTGACTTCATTGATTTGCATGCTGCTGTCCAGCTTTTCCAACATCACTTGTCGTAGAGACTATCTTTTCTCCACTGTATATTCTTGAAGGAGTTTGTTGAAGATTAATTTAATTTAATTTAATTTTATTTTTTTGCTGTACGCGGGCCTCTCACAGTTGTGGCCTCTCCCGTTGTGGAGCACAGGCTCCGGATGCGCAGGCTCAGCGTCCATGGCTCACGGGCCTAGCCGCTCTGCGGCATGTGGGATCTTCCCGGACCGGGGCACGAACCCGTGTCCCCTGCATTGGCAGGCGGACTCTCAACCACTGCGCCACCAGGGAAGCCTTGTTGAAGATTAATTGACCATAGGTGTGTGGGTTTATTGCTAGGCTCTCTGTTGTGTTCCACTGATCCATGTGTCTGTTTTTATGCCAATACCATGCTGTTTTGATTACTGTAGCTTTGCTGTATTGTCTGAAGTCTGGAAGAATTATGCATCCAGCTTTGTTCTTTTTCCTCAGAATTGCTTTGGCAATTCTGGGTCTTTTATGATTCCATATAAATTTTAAGATTATTTGTTCTAGTCCTGTGAAAAATGTCATGGGTAATTTGATAGGGATTGCATTAAATCTGTAGATTGCTTTGGGTAGTATGGCCATTTTAACAATATTAATACTTCCAATCCAAGAACAGGGAATATCTTTCCATTTCTTTAAGTCATTTTCAGTTTTCTTTATCAGTGTTTTATAGTTCTCAGCATATAAGTCTTTCACCTCCTTAGTCAGGTTTATTCCTAAGTTGTTTTTTTTTAAAGCAATTTTAAAAGGGATTTTTTCTTTTTACTTTCCCTTTCTGATATTTCATTGTTAGCTTAAAGAAATGCAACAGATTTCTCTATATTAATCTCGTATCCTGCTACCTTGCTGAATTCACTTATTGGTCCTATAGTTTTTATGTGGAGTCTTTAGGGTTTTCTATATTTAGTACAAGGTTATCTGCATATAATGATAGTTTTACCTCTTCCCTTCCAATTTGGATACCTTTTATTTCTTTTTCGTGTCTGAATGCTCTGGCTAGGACTTCCAATAGTATGTTGAATAGAAGTGGTGAGAGTGGGCATCCTTGTCTTGTTCCAGAGTTTAGCGGGAAGGCTTTCAGTAAAGTGGTATAGTTTAGGTTTGCACTTCCCTGATGGCTAAAGATGTCGAGCATCTTTTCATGAGCTTGTTGGCCATTTCTGTATCTTCTTTGGAGAAATGTCTCTTCAGAATCTTTGCCCATTTTTAATTGGGTTATTTGTCTTTTTATTGTTAGTGTATTTGTTTTTTAATTTAATTTAATTTCCCAAGAAGTTATTCCTATACATAGTATTACAAAGCTAATTCAAAGATCCATAGCCCCATCCTCCTTTCTTACCCTCCATTCCTACTCCCCATCAGCAACTACTATTTTCAACTTGATTGGCTGCTTTTTTCAATGTTTCTGTGGTACATTAGGCTTGCTTCTGTGCTTCTTAGGTTTAATGAATCAATTTACCATCCAAACCAGAACACTTTTGAGAGTGAAAGAGGACACTATTAATAATTATACCAGCATAGCAGATGTAAACCATACTAACCTAGGCAAATCAGGACCATGACCCTAGGATTCATTCAGCTGCTTTCTAGGATCTAAACTTGTGTTGCCATTGCCTTGTTAGTTCTTTTTGTTCTAATAACTTAATGCCATTTTTTAATCCCTTTCCTGACAGGAAAGGGAGGGAGGGAGCAATGGTGTGTGTATGTGTTTTGTTGTTGTTGGTGGTGGTGTTTTCTGGGCCGCACAGTGTGGCATGTGGGATCTTATGTTCCCTCACCAGGGATCAAACCCGCGCCCCCTGCAATGGAAGCATGGAGTCTTAACCACTGGACTGCCAGGGAAGTCCCATAAATGTGTTTTGTTTTGTTTTTCCTTTTGGCCACACCATGTGGCATGTGGCTTCTTAGTTCCCCAACCAGGGATCAAACCCGTGCCTCCTGCATTGGGAGCGTGCAGTCTTTAACCTCTGGACTGCCAAGGAAGTTGTATGTGTTTAACATGCCAGCTTTCAGGAGGCAGCCTCCATTCTTCCCTCTCTAATGATGGAGAAAGTAGGTGTGGAGGACATGTGTGACAAGAGTCAGAACTCTTCTGGTTTTAAGTAACAGAAACCTAGTCTGAACTAGCTTAAGCAAAGAGAACTTTTTAGCCTACCGAATCCAAAGAAGGGCCGAACAACACTGTTGTGGGAAAAGCTGGGATAGATCTGGTCGTCATTGACTCTTAGAGTCAGGAACTGAAATGCTGCACCTCTTGTCTCTGCTTCTCTTGCATTTCGCCTTCATTCTCTCGCACTGGAGTCCAGTTTTTTCCTGTGACAGCAACATGACCACTGACGATGGCCCACTGTGGCATCTTAACATCCAACACTCAGAGATTCCCTCCCTGGCCCCAAATGCAAAAATTCCAGGGAAGAGACATAATGCTCCAGCTAAGATCAGATGCCCATCCCCAAGTCAACCAACTTGGCTGGGCCAGGTGGGGTGTATGGGGTTGCTGGTTTGTGTAAAACCGTGTTCAGCCTCCACCATAGCCATTTGTGAGAGGAGAGCCTGGGCCCGGTGCCTAGGAGTAGGGCATAGTCCCGTAGATTTCCTCAACAGTAATTTGGCCAAATCCATATGACATTAGTGATGGATTTAAGAAGTAAAACTGAAAAGATTAGTACTCAGTACTCTGCTGTTTCTGCTAAAATATAAATGTTCAGCTTTTTCTAGTGATAACATAAGTGACAGTTTGGAAGACCTAGCATTTAAAACTGCTCCCTTTCTGCCTCTTCCATATAATCATTTACATAGATTACATATGTTAGAACTTGGTTCGTCTTCCTCTTCTGCATCAGATGCTATTTTATTTTCTGTAGGATAGCTTTCTCCTTACCCTTCTTAATCTGATCTAAGATAACCAAGAAGGAATTCCCTGGTAGTCCAGTGGTTAGGACTCCACACTTCCACTTCAGGGGGCACGGGTTCGAGCCCTAGCTGGGGAACTAAGATCCCACATGCCACGCGGCACCGTCAAAAAAATAAATTAATAAAAAATAAAATGGCCAAGAAGAAGGTACTGTCATTTAAGCACAGAATTTTGGAACGTTACAGCTGTAAGAGGCCTTAGAGACTATTTCATTTATATTTCACAAAAATTTCCTTTGGCTTATTAACCCCATGAGTTGCTTCTTTGACATAAGGTCTCCATGGTCAAATAAGTTTGGAAAATGCTGTGTACAGCTGTACACTCCCCTCGACATTTGGTGCATGTTTGCCTTTTAGGGGGTCTGAGAAGCCCTGCAGCTAAAATCAACAGTTTCCTCAGTTCCTCGGCCATTTACCAAGGAACCCTGTTTTCATTATAAGCATGCCAAGTAATAATGTTCCGTGGAACATACTTTGGGAAATAATCCAACCATCTTATTTTATGAATTGAGGAAACGAAGTTCATGAAGAGACTGCAGTTCTGATTTTCCAGAGCTAATGCCAGGAAGAATTAGCACTCGTTTCCACTTGTTGCTGGGAGTTTACATTGGCCGAGTGCTCATGGAAGTATAGTATCTCTCCCTCTTCCTCTTACTTAATTCATTCATCCACTGCAACAAGATTCATCTTTTTATCAAGGATGTCTTAGGTAACATCATCAGGGTGAGCTGGAGCACAAGATAAGCACCAGGTTTGGAAACAGCAGCATCAGATCAGACCCCACATACTTTTTTTTTTTTTTTTTTTTTTTTGCGGTATGTGGGCCTCTCAGTGTTGTGGCCTCTCCCGTTGCGGAGCACAGGCTCCGGACGCGTAGGCCCAGCAGCCATGGCTCATGGGCCTAGCCACTCCACGGCATGTGGGATCCTCCCGACCAGGGCACGAACCCGTGTCTCCTGCACCGGCAAGCGGACTCTCAACCACCGCGCCACCAGGGAAGCCTCCAGCGTACTTTCATTGTTACAAATTATTATAACGAATATTTTAGAGTTTCCCCTTTTTATTCTCCTGAAATGAAATGTATAGCTACGTAACCTACATGTATATTTTAAAAATCAATATAATGTCCCAACTATAATATAAAGAAGGAATAAAAGAATACTAGTTTATAATAAAATAACATATTTTAATATATAAATGTCTAGGCCAACTCTAAGATATAATGAACTATTCAGTTGCTCTTATATGTAGAATCATCATGAATGTAACAGCTACAAATACAAATTAATAATAAATATCTTGTACTGGCAACTCAGAAGTACACTGAGTAAGCCTGATTTTCCAAAATGGTAAACTCTCTCTGTAAAATTCCAAACAAATCAAAATATTATCTCCTCTCACTTCATATGGTACTTGCGTTCCTGAAAAATTCAGTGTATATTAAAACCTGGCAAAAATACTTTTATTGAGCATTTATTATATGGTAGCACATATATCTAAGTGCTTTAATTAATTCATTTAATCTTCATAATGATCCCATTTAGGTATGACTAATATCCCCATTTTACACATGAGGAAACTAAGACAGAGAAGATAAGTAACTTGTTCAACAACTAGTAAGTGGCAGCATGGTAGGTGACCCCAGGCAGTATGGTTCCAGAACTTGTGCGCACACGTTCTGTGACTGTCATCTGAAGGACTCAGGAACTGAGTCACTTGGGCATTTCCTGCAAAGATCATGGCTAACAGAAGGCAGCTTCAGATCCTGGAAACCTGATACCAAAAAGGAAAACAGGTCAGACTCTCTCCTTACAGCTTATTTACTGTCTGTCCCCGAGAACGATGGAGCAGGGAGAGGGGAATGTTGAGGCCAGCCTTGAACCCAGATGCCCTGACCTCCCAGTACCTGACAGTGTGAACTGTTCAGAGAGCAGAGAGAGGAAACAGCTCTGGCTTCCTTTTTACTCTTCCTCATGTTCCACTAGCCCTTGCCAAAATCATGGGCTAAACTGGACTATGCCATCCAGCAACTTCCCATAATGGACACAGAACTGAAAAGGCAGGGAGCTGGGAAAAACTGAAGGAGACCAAATGCCTCTGGGACTGCCAAGCTGGGAAGTGAGAGTCTTAGGACTTGCCTCCTGCCCTGCAGCTTGATTGGGAATCTATTCTTCCTCTGAGAGTGATTGTGCTAATAATCAGATGGGTCTCTGGATTGTAAAACCCACTTATCTTTGCTCTATCCTCTGAAAGGGAGGAGTTCTGACTAAGTGTACCCTCCTTGGGGTGACTTAAAATGACAGTCTGGATTGATGCTCTGGGGTCTGTTCCAGCTCATTGCTTATCGCCCCACTGTTCGTTTGCTCTTAGCAAATCTGCTCCAAATAAATTTCATGCTCTCTGAGGTTTAGTATTTAATAATGTAACTAACGTGTATTAAGGGCTTACTGTATGCCAGGCAGGGCACTGAGTTCTTTACATGCATTATCTCATTGAATCCTAACAACCCTGTGAGATAAATACGCCTATAACCCTATTTACAGGTAAGAAAATTGAGGTCCAGAAAGTTTACATTTAGATGCCCAGGTCAGACAGAAGAGAGCTGAGTATAAACCCAGGCAGTTTTACTGCCAGCTTGGCTGTTCTGAAGGAACTAATTACAACAGGCCTGAGATTATACTTGAGGAAGAGGTAAACTGTTACAAGTATATTGGGACAAACCTGGGTTCCTAGGACTTCTGTTTCCTTAACCACTGGGACTTTCTTCTACTCTTTAATTCTCCTGAACGGCAGCTATTCAGTTACTCAGCATGGTAAGGGAGCAGCCAGAGGGATCTTTCTGAAATGCAAATCTGCTGAAGTCCAGTCCTCAGGTAACATTTTTCTCAGTGGTTCCCTGTGGTTCCTAAGATAAAGACCAGGCTCCCTAATATGACATACAAGGCCCTTTATAATCTGGACCCTGCTTGACTTTATAACTGTCTCTCCCGAGCTTCCCCTCATGAGCCCTCAGAACCTCGTGCCAGCTCTACATAGTCTGCGTACTATTTCTTGCCTCCAGATCTTGGTCCATACTGTTTCTTATGCCTCAAATGCCTTCTCCTCCTGCCCCCGACCTGTCCATCTGATAAACTTTTGTTCATCCTTTAGGACTCTAAATGTTAAAAGCCTTTTCTCATTTCTCAGGCAAAATTAATCCTCCTTTCTCCAGGCTCTACAGTACTTTAAATATCAGCTCAAGACTAGAGTAGATATTGTAATGCTTTGTTCACATCTGATGTCAACAGGGGACAGCCCCTGAACACACCAGTCACTTCTTAAAAAAATTGTGGTAAAATATACATAGCATGAAATATACCATCTTAACCATTTTTAAGTGTACAGTTCAGTAGCATTACGTACATTCATGTTTTTATGCTGCAATCACCACCATCCCTCCACAGAACTCTTTTCATCATGTAAAACTGAAACTCTGTACCCATTAAATACTAACTCTCCCCCTCCCTCAGCCCCTAGCAGTCACCATCCTGTCTGTCTCTGAATTTTACTACTTTTCCATTCATTCTTATGTTCCCCAAATCTAGCACACTGCCTTGCACAGAATAATGCTTAATAAATGTTTGTTGAGAGAGTGCATGAAACCTCTTCTCTAAGAGGCATGGGACAATACATCTCTTAAGTTTCTTTGTACCTGCCTTTGCAATAAAGACTTCTTAGATCTTAAACTGGAAATTCTGGGGCTTCCAAACTCTTGCAGTTCCCGAACTCTTCTGTTCAGGTTTCCCAAGAACAGAAGTTGTCCAAACAAATTCTCGTTAGGAGGGAATTTTACCTTCCTTACTTGGAAACGCCTAAAGTTTTCATTGCAGTTGGGTTGTAGACATGTTGTCCCCAAATCAGCTGGGAGAGGGAGTCCTGAGGCACAGTGACAGAATGAATATTGATGAGCAGCCAGAACTGTCTGCATTTCAAAACTTGGCTTCTCACACACACACACACACACACAGACTCAATGTGTGTGTGTATATATATATATATATATATGTATATATGTACATTGCTGTCAAAATTTTAGCACATGTATTTTCCTTAATTCCTCCCATCTGTGTGGGAGGAATTACATAATTACAGCTAACCTAGTAAAGGAGGCAGCTGCCTGCGTTTTATCCTTTCACTTTCTTACAGATGCCTTTTGGGAGCCTGTAACTTTCTGTGTCTTCAGAATTACACTCCAATACACATGTTTAAGAATTTTTTTTTTTTGGACACACCGCACAGCATGTGGGATCATAGTTCCCCAACCAGGGATCGAACCCGTGCCCTCTGCAGTGGAAGTGCAGAGCCCTAACCACTGGACCTCCAGGGAAGTCCCAAAGAACATATTTTTTAAATATTTTGGAAAAAAGATGCAGTCTTAATTTGTGCATCAAAAATGATTTTGGGGGCTTCCCTGGTGGCACAGTGGTTGAGAGTCCGCCTGCCGATGCAGGGGACACGGGTTTGTGCCCTGCCCCTGGTCTGGGAAGATCCCACATGCCGCGGAGCGGCTGGGCCCGTGAGCCATGGCTGCTGAGCCTGCACATTTGGAGCCTGTGCTCCGCAACTGGAGAGGCCACAACAGTGAGAGGCCCGCGTACCGCAAAAAAAAAAAAAAAAAAAGATTTTGACCCAGTCCCCTTGCTGGAAAATAAAAACCTGGTTGTCGATAGTTAAGAAAATTCCAAGAAGTGCAGCAGTTCATGTCCCAATCCTGTCACCCTTGCTCTTGGCACTTAGATTTTTCATGGGCAGAGTTGCTGTAGTGAGCCCTTCTTTGGAAACCATGACGTATCTCTTACTGTCTCCTACCCAGTGTTTTTTCCTAACATGCTGCACTGCTGCATCCTGGCTGCTCATTAGAGTCACCTGGAGAGCATAAAAAGAAATTAAAAAAAAAAATTTTTTTAAGCCCTGAGCCCCTACCCCTAAGGTTCTGATTCTTACGTGTGAGGTGGGGGCCCAGGCATTTTAAAAGTTCTCCATGGAATCGTACTGTGCAGCCAAGGTAGAGAATCACTATGTTAGAATGATGGTGTTGCTCAGAGGCAGAGTCTGGGCTTTGTAGCCATACTTCGGTGTGGGTGGGCAGGTTGCTTTTTCCAGCCTAGTCCACGTCTATTCTATGCTATGTGTATATTAGCACATACTGCCAACCCCACCAGAGCCTCTGATGTGTCAGTGACTGTGGTTTTCTCTGACCTTTGGTCTAACTCTATAACCGTTTGTTCCTGAGGCATCTTGCACAGAGCACTGAATTCCACTAAGCAGAACCCCTAAGGAGAGTGGCCTGCACTTCCCTCATGGCCAATCAAGCTGGACCTGAGGCTGTGTGAGCCGGGTGAGCCTGGGGTGATGCAGGATGCCCCAAGCAAACCAGTGCCCCAGAGGAAACCCAAACCTTGCAGTCAGCCAGCAGCCCAGTTGCTGTTCCCCCTCCTCCCTAACCGGGCCCCATCCAAATAAACTGCTTTGATGGTGCAGGGAAAAGGTCAAATTCTCTCCATAGCATCCTCCTGTGTATTGGATTTCCTAGTTAACTGCATGTGTTTAAAAACAGGGTTTGCAGCTAGACCTGACAGATACAGGTTTGAATTCTAGCTGTGTCCTTGAGCAAATCACTAAACCTCTCTAAATCCCCTTTCCCTAATTTGCAAACTGGGCCTAATAACACCTACCTCGTAGGATTAAATGAAATAATGTGCGTGAAGGGCTTGGCGCAGTGACTGAAGCGTAGTAAACACTCAGTAAATGGTAGTAGTGAGCCTTTGCAGGCGATGTCTAATCCCTTGTGGGAGGCGTTAGGTGCAAAAAGGGAGCAGAACTGTGCTGCCTCAGCAGGGAAGCTTCGAGGCCCAAGAAAGATGAAGCCCTTTCCCCCCAGACGTGGTAATTGAGTACAATTTGAAAGCTGGGATTGTAATCACCTTCTAAGGACAAAGCGCCCCATCACTTCTACAAGCAGCAGCCTGCTGCCTCTGTACATCCTCCGGCCATTTTCCCCTGCCTTCTTTGTTCTGTTTCCATGCCTGTGGGGGTGTAGGAAAGCTGCTGCCTTCCTCAGGTTGCTATTTAAAGACATTCTGAGAGATGCTGCCACCGCTGCTCCTAGAGCCACCGCGGCTGCTGCTCCCGTCCCTGCCACAGCGAGTGGAGAGTCCCAGCACCTACTTTCTGTTTAGGATCCCTGAGCTGTCACCCCTCCCAGGGGTTAACCATGAAGGCCATCTTGGTGTTTGTCCCTAAACTGCCCAGACTGTCTACATCCCTGTAGCATTTTGGGCACATAACCAGTTAAAATTTCCCCCTTATTCTTCAATGAAAATCACGCATGATACCCCCCTCATCCCCTCCCCACCCATCTCCAACTTGCACTTGAGATGCCCTCCTTATTTAACAGCCAGACACAATCTGGAAAGGGTAAAAATGCCATTTATCTCTAGGTCTAGCAGAGAAAAATACTTTAGGAATAAAAGGTTTTTGAAAAGCTCAGTAACCTCCAGTTAACAAGAATGCCGCCCTGAACTTCAGCATGTTTGAGATTCTCTATCTGTCAGGCATGGATAGGAATCTCTTAGACATTAGTAATCCTGTCTTTCTTTGCTGACCCACCCAATGCTTTTCAATGAAGTGTCTCAAAAGCCCGGTCTTTCCGTTTGAATTGGTCCTGACTTCTTTTTTACAGACCCATCAAAGTGAACTTTGGGGTTTTATCAGTAAAGCATTTATTCTTCTTTAGACCAGAGCACCCTGAATGAGGTCCAGATTGTCTACCTCCATTCTGCTTCCCCAATTTATTTGTTTCCTGCCCATTATCCTAGAGAGGCTGCTCGCCTCCAAGACCTCAGAGCCTAGCTGCTCTCTGCTTGTCCAGGAGAGTCCTTGCTGGTGCTTTCAGCTCTGTGCAGTGGCACAGACGGTGTTCCCGACCGTCAGGTACCGACTCTGGCCCTGATACCACATCACACTGCATGGAGTCTCTTCCCCTCTTTTACAGCCCTTCCCTTTTCTTCTAACTCTCCTCCATTTATTCATCTTCCTGAGCACTCTTTCTTTGGCTCCTGCTCTCTATTTTTCATTTTCAGAACCGTGCCTTTCCCCTCATTTTCTTAGCCGCTTGGTGGTAAACCCAACTACCTCAGTGTCAGAATAATAGTAGCAATGATACTTTGAATTATTGATCACCACGCTGTGATAGCAAAGTACTCTCATATGCATTATCTCTTTTGATCTCACAATAAACTTGTAAGGTAGGCAGTGCTTTACGTGCTTTATGCTCCCCACTTCGTGGTAGTGAAAATAATAACCACCTGCAGAGGCAGAATAATATAGTGGTTAATAAAGAGCATTCGCTCTGAGTCAGGCTGCCAGGGTTTGAATCCTGCCTCCACCTGTCACTAGCTGTGTGGGCAAATTGGGGATAATAGTACCTCTCTCTGTTGTGTTGTTGTGAGGATTGAATTACTATAGATAAAATGCCTAGAACCACACCTGGCACATAATAGGTACTATGTGAGGATTAGCTATTGTTATCATATGTTCGTTCATTCATTTGTTTGTCAAAGGTTTACTACATGCCAGAGCTGCTGCATGCCAGGCTGTACTCGAGGCCTCAGTGATAGAAGAGCAGCAAGATTGACAGTCCTGACCCTCACAGAGATCACAGTATTAGTGCCGCTTCTGCAGCAGCCATCACTTGCAAATCCTTGTGCTTGGATCTTTATAGACAGTAATTCTCACAACAACCTTCAAAGGAGGCAGTGTTATTCCCATTTTACAGAGATCTCCGGGGTTCCGAAAGCCGAGGTGGTTTGCTCAAGATCCTCCAGCTGATAACTGGGGTGTCGGGATTCACTTCACCCGATTCGCCTGCCAGCAGACCATTAGGTTCGACTGTCCATGTCTGTCTCCCCCAGATGGTGGTGAGCTCCTGAAGGCTGGAGCTGGCCCTCATCACCCAGCATGCTGAGCATGGTCTCCTGCACACAGTTCGGGAAATGTCGGCTGGCTTGTGCTCTGTTTATGATCCTTGACTCTGTCCCATAACTAGTCTCTTCTGATCACTCTCACTTCCCTCAGCCACCAAGCTGTATGTTGGTTATAACATGGAAGCACAGTGGTCAAAATGAGCGTTCTCAGAGGTGCACCTACAGCTTCCTTATACCACACCTAATGCTTATTTCAGCGTGTCTTTTAACAGAATTATTTGGATTCTGGGGTCTCCTCTTCTTCTGGGCCCCAATCTAGAGAATCTTTTTGTCTGCCAGGCTGGTCTCCAGCCACCAACTCCAGTTCACTTGTCTCTCGTGTCGGCTCCTGCCTTTTATTTCAATGTCTGACTTCCCTGTTCTTTGTCTGTTTTTGTCTTTGTGCCTAGTACTTACTTCTTAGCCACAAAGGGAGCCACAATTCTATTAGCTCTATAGAAGACTGAATTTCTAAGTACAATTAGTGTATGCTAGCATTTAACTTTTTAATTCTTTTATATTTAGTAACCCATTTTTCCCCTAAATATTACAGAAGTATAGGTGGAAAGTCCTCTGCTAGATCACGCTTTCTGGAATTCTTATTTCTGTAAATGTCTCATCTATCACCATTTGTGTTGTGTCTTATTGATCTCACAAAATAATACCAAAGAATAGCAGTTTCATTCACCTAAGTTCTATTTAGAAGTGTGACTTTTAAAATATTAAAGTTATTTCAAATGTAAATAAATCTACTAATTGGTAAATGTCTTTACTAATGGAGTTTGTGTTAGAGAGGTAGTCTGACTAAAGATTTTTTTTCCTTCCTCTGTTTCCCAGATATTCTGGGTTGTGGTTAATATTGTTTTTATAATCAAATAAATAAATTTAGGAACTAAAGAGAAGAAAGATATCCATCATGTATTTCTTCTTTAGGTCTTTTTTTTTTAATTAATTAACTTATTTGTATGTTTATTTTTGGCTGTGTTGGGTCTTCGTTTCTGTGCGAGGGCTTTCTCTAGTTGCGGCAAGTGGGGGCCACTCTTCATCGCGGTGCGCGGGCCTCTCACTATCGCAGCCTCTCTTGTTGCGGAGCACAGGCTCCAGACGCGCAGGCTCAGTAGTTGTGGCTCATGGGCCTAGTTGCTCTGCAGCATGTGGGATCTTCCCAGACCAGGGCTCGAACCCATGTCCCCTGCATTGGCAGGCAGATTCTCAACCACTGCGCTGCCAGGGAAGCCCTCTTCTTTAGGTCTTAATGCAGAGATACAACAACCACTCTGGGTGTGTTCGGGGTCAAGCTCATTGAAAGTCAAACACTGTTTTCCTGCTTTTCCATTGTAAGTGCACCTGTGTGCCCAAGGCAGTCTTTTGCTCACACGATCCCCTTTTCAGTATGTTTTGCCAAGCCACGTCTAACCCTAAAGACTGCCCTTGTCCCTGAAGCATCAGCTTCCTGTGCTCCAGGGAACTGGCTCCTGGAAAGGGAGGGGGAGGGAAGGAGGAGAGAAAGTGTGTGTGTGCATGTTGCACTCACACTCTAAATTCTTTTAATAAAGGACCTGAACCCCACCCCTTTCCAAAGAGTTTTCAGACTAGGAATCCGGGTACTTCTTTAAGATATCCCCGGCCCACCCCACTCACACCCTCCACCTCCACCTTTCCCTGCAGTCCTGGGGCCTTGATGCGTGGGGGGATGAAGAGCAGGTGTGTTGAACTCTTAATGAGAGGTTTTCTCTGTGGGATTGCCTATATCCTGCCCACCACAGAGGCTCCTGTGAGTAACTTTACCTTTGAACTCTCCTTGTATTCAGCCCCTGATCCATGGGATTTGGTGACAGTCCCTGGCTGGCGGGAAGCTTTGATCCTTGGGGAGTCCAGAGGAAGTCCTGTGATGTGTGGGATCCCAAGCGCTACAGGGCTTGGGGAGAAGCCGTTCCAGGGTGGGTTGCTAAGATAGACCCATTAATTAAGAAGGAGTCTTTGCCTAACACTCAGTTACCTAAAAAAGGAGATCCGGTAACTGAAAACAAGGAACTCAGCACCCCTCAAGTACAAAGTGGTGTTTGCACAAGCATTATTGTTATTTTAAGGACACAGCAGTGCCAAGGAGAAAATTCCTACCCACACCAGGAAAGAACAGAGTACCTTAGCAGACCAGAATGCCTTAGAACTTTCCTTTTTAACAAGGAAAAGAAAGCTAACCTTACTTTGAATGTTAGGATGCTCTAGCAAAAAATCTCTAAGATATTTCTGACTAGGTGAAAGATTCCTCTAGAAAAAAAAGATGACCTTGTGATAAACAGTGGGAACACTAGAATTTCTATATAAGAGACACTGGGCTGTAATTTGTTGGAGAGAGTGTTAGGAGCCTTGTCTTTAAGCTCTATTCACATAACAAGCATGCTGGGTTTGCTTAAACTCTGCAGTTATTTGAGGTGGCTTGAGAGTGAGGGGACAATAAAACTTCCCCAGACCACTCCTTGGTGCCACCCATTGGCTACAGATGAAAGTCAGAGCAAAGGCCCTTTCACACAGTAGGGAAACGTTCTTCCTCCATCCACCTCTGCAGGCGGAAATCACTTCCTTTGCTTCCACAGAATCACCTACGCTTATCTCTTAGATTGAGGATCACACTGCTTAGTGTGCGTGTCTGCCTCCCCGCTGGCTGTAGCTGCCAGAGGGTAGGGTTCGTGCATTATTCACCTTTTTATCACCAGCACACTGCCTGGGCACGAAGTAGGCCCTTGATGACGATTACTGAGTGAGTGAGTAATCATGAATCAGTAGCTGTGGGGAGCCATCCTCTTTCCAGAATCGTCTCTCCTTTTCACACTGCTGGCCTTGAGGAAAGAGAAAGCTACGTTATGAAAGAGCAGTCGGGCATAGTGCACAGTCAGAGGCAGACACCTGCGCTTGGAGACCTGACTCCTGTGTGACCCAGCAGCTCTGGGAGAAAACCCAGGAGACAGCTGCACAGCAGAGATGGGGCAGCATCTTTGTGGGGTTTGCCCACAGGATTCAGGCACTTAATGCCGCGACATTGGGCAAAGAGCACTGAGAGTTGTCTGCAGGGCCAAGTGCATAATATGTGGGGCCCAGTGCCAAATGAAATTGCGGGGTCCCTTGTTCAGAAAAACAAGGAAAAAGTGCCGTTTGAGGGTTTTTTGTTTTTTTTTTTTGCAGTACGCGGGCCTCTCACTGTTGTGGCCTCTCCCGTTGCGGAGCACAGGCTCCGGACGTGCAGGCTCAGCGGCCATGGCTCACGGGCCCAGCCGCTCCGCGGCATGTGGGATCTTCCCGGACCGGGGCACGAACCCGTGTCCCCTGCATTGGCAGGCAGACTCTCAACCACTGCGCCACCAGGGAAGCCCGCCCCTCAGGTTTTTAAATATAAAGTTTTCTTCCTTTCTTCCACAGTCTGTCTCTCCTTTCACTTGTCAAGGTGTTTATTATTTGCTATTAATGTTGTTCTAAGTTGAGAACCTTTTAAATGTTAGACTATTAGCATGGATTTTACTGTTCATCTTTATATTGTGCCAGTGCCATGCTGATTTTAAATGCAAATGTGAGTGTGTTGACCTCATATGTGGGGTCCCTGAAATTATGCAATTTGTATTCTGTAGCTGGTACATGCATATGTATTCCCTGGTTTCCCAGCATTGTTTCAGTGGATGTTGTTAGAAGTTTTAGTTTTTACCAAGTAAGAAACTGGCCAGGAATAGCATGCATGCATGCCTTCTTTCATTTATAAATATTTTTTAGATATCTGCCATGTGCCAGTCACTATATGAGGCATTGGGACTATACCAGGGTGAACAAGGCAAGATGTGGTGTCAGTGTCAATAGTACATGTGAGCTATTGAGGAAAATGTATTTTTAATTACACAATAAATATTTAAATTACCATTGTGATAGGGGCTACAAACAGAGCTATAGGCAGGGTAGGAAAGCTTACCCAGATGGGAGCTAGGGAGGCATCCCTGAGGAAGTGGCATTTCAGGCTGAGGGTGAGTAGGAATTGTAGGGTGAAGAGGAAGCGAAATGTCTTCCAGGCTGAGGAAACAGCCTATGCGAAGGCCTTCAGCTGGGAAGGAGTTTTGCTCAGACAAGGAAAGGAAGAAGGCCCACACAGCTGGAGCCCAGGGAACAAGAGGGAGACCAGACAGTGACCTGGGGGGCTGGTTTTGTGTACCCTGTCCCCTACCTTCCTCCATCCAATCCCCAGTGCCTATGCTATTCGAGAATATCAAACGACGGAAAGAGCTCTTTCTGTATTCTTTAGCAAGTCCAAGATGTGTGATGCTACACACCTAGTGTACTTGTGTGGAATGCTTAGGGGACTGTGGAGCTAAGACCCACCCCCAAAACTGATAAATTTAACTACATCACAGATGTAAGTGTACTTGTTACCCACTGAAGTAACCACTTCCCAGCATTCTGTTCACCACCTTCAGTTCACTTCCTTTTCCTAAAATGTGACCTCTGTTTGCTCGAACCTCTCTTCATACACTCTCTCTGCTCTCAGGATACGTACCATGTTCTGTTCTGTATTGTCCTCACTTATGTACATGACTTATCCTCCCCACCAGAGCATAAGCCTCTTTAAAGGCAGGTTCTATATCTCTTTTACCTATTAAATGGCCTTAGGAAAATCTTTGTCTAGTAGTTAATTCAGTTTAATAAAAAGCATATTTATTTTTTAATAGGTTATATATTCATAGAATGGTACAAAAGGGTATATAATCCCCCTCATCTCTCCCCAGTGTCACTTGCTGAAGGCAATCAGTATTTTTGCAGACGTAGTCTGTGTTTATAGTATATAGGCTGTTATATGTATTTATTACATTGTTTTTAAGAAAAGCCATAAAAGTGAAAGAATGAATGAATGTCTCCATTCTCCTATTTCTTTTTTTTCTGATCTTCCTCCTTTTTTGAAATTGCACACTGCACACTGGTACAGCCTTCAATATTCAGCCAACTCTTGAAGTTCCAAAGTAGTGAGAGGAAAAATTTTAAAATCCATTTGAACCAATTATTGTCAGAGATGTTTACATATGGTGAAACAAACCCAATTTGGTACACATTATTAATAAATAGCCATGGCATAGCGTAGTGGCTAACATTGTAGGCCCCGTTTCTTCTAAGCGAAATACAAAACCCAGAAACTATAAAGGAAAAAAACTGATAAATTGAACTACATCAAAAATGTAAATTTCGGGCTTCCCTGGTGGTGCAGTGGTTGAGAGTCTGCCTGCCAATGCAGGGGACGCGGGTTCCTGCCCCAGTCCGGGAAGATCCCACATGCTGCGGAGCGGCTGGGCCCGTGAGCCATGGGCCGCTGAGCGTGTGCGTCTGGAGCCTGTGCTCCGCAACGGGAGAGGCCACAACAGTGAGAGGCCCGCGTACTGAAAGAAAAAAAAAGTAAATTTCTTCTCTGGAAAATAAAATTTCACAAAGAAAAAATGCCAACTAGGGAAAAAATATTTGCAATTCATATGATAGGTAATGGACCTCTCTTTTTCATATACAGAGAGCTCTTACAAATCAATAAGGAAAATTTGATTACACATACCAGAAAAAAAAATACAAGTAGTTGATATATCTGTTAAAAAGATGCAAATTTAAAACAGCAAGATGCTATTTTTCACTTCCTGAATTAGCCAAGATAAAGAGTTTGCAATATATATCACTTATGAGAATATGGGGAAATAGGAGTTTCCAGAGTGATAGGTAAAAATATAAATTATTACAACTTCTCTGGCCTAGCAATCAAGATTTTCAGTGTGCACTACCTTTTGACCTAGGAATTCCATTTCTGGATATTTGTCCTACAGATACCCTTGTACATGTCTGCAAAGATTGGGTACCAGAATGTTTATTGCAGCAATATTTGTAATAGCAAAAGATCTTCAAAATGTGTTGGGTATGGGGGGAATCATGGTACATAACGGTGTAGCACAGCGGTCCCCAACCTCCGGTAGCAGTCCATGGCCTGTTAGGAACCGGGCCACACAGCAGGAGGTGAGTGGCTGGCAAGCGAGTGAAGCTTCATCTGTATTTACAGCCACTCTCCATTGCTGGCATTACCGCCTGAGCTCCGCCTCCTGTCACATCAGCGGTGGCATTAGATTCTCATAGGAGCGCAAACCCTACTGTGAACTGTGCATGCCAGGGACCTAGGTTGCACGCTCCTTATGAGAATCTAATGCCCAGCGATCTGAGGTGGAGCTAAGGAGGTGATGCTAGAGCTGGGCAGCGGCTGAAAATACAGATTATCATTAGCAGAGAGGTTTGACTTCACAGAGACCATAATAAATCAATTGCTTGCAGACTCATATCAAAACCCCATCAGTGGGCTTCCCTGGTGGTGCAGTGGTTAAGAATCCACCTGCCAATGCAGGGAACACAGGTTCAAGCCCGGGTCCGGGAAGATCCCACATGCTGCAGAGCAACTGGGCCTGTGCGCCACAACTACTGAGCCTGCTCTCTAGAGCCTGTCACAACTACTGAGCCCACGTGCCACAACTACTGAAGCCCGTGTGCTTAGAGCCCGTGCTCCGCAACAAGAGAAGCCACTGCGATGAGAAGCCCGTGCACCGCAATGAAGGGTAGCCCCCACTCGCCACAACTAGAGAAAGCCCGCGTGCAGCAACGAAGACCCAGCGCAGCCAAAACTAACTAACTAAATAAATTTATTTTAAAAAACCCTATGAGTGAGTGGCAAGTGAAAACAAGCTCAAGGCTCCCACTGATTCTGTGTTATGGTGAGTTGTATAATTATTTCATTTATATATTACAATGTAATAATAATAGAAATAAAGTGCACAATAAATGTAATGCACTTGAATCATCCCAAAACCATCCCCCCCGACCGGTGGAAAAATTGTCTTCCACGAAACCAGTTCCTGGTGCCAAAAAGGTTGGGGACCACTGGTATAGCATATAATCCTGTGCTTTAAAAAAGGGAAGGGGGGCTTCCCTGGTGGTGCAGTGGTTGAGAGTCCGTCTGCCGATGCAGGGGACACAGGTTCGTGCCCCGGTCTGGGAAGAGCCCACATGCCTCGGAGCGGCTAGTCCCGTGAGCCATGGCCGTTGAGCCTGTGCGTCTGGAGCCTGTGCTCCGCAACTGGAGACGCCACAACAGTGACAGGCCCGCGTACCGCAAAAAATAAAAAATTTTAAAAATTAAAAAAAATTAAAAAGAGAAGGGAAATGGCGCAGTGGTTAAGAATCCGGCTGCCAATGCAGGGGACATGGGTTCGAGCCCTGGTCCAGGAAGATCCCACATGCCACAGAGCAACTAGGCCCATGCACCACAACTACTGAGCCTGAGCTCTAGAGTCTGTGAGCCACAACTACTGAGCCCACCTGCCACAACTGCTGAAGCCCGAGTGCCTAGAGCCTGTGCTCCATAACAAGAGAAGCCACTGCAATGAGAAGCCCACGCACCGCAACGAAGAGTAGCCCCTGCTCGCTGCAGCTAGAGAAAGCCCGCACGCAGCAATGAAGACCCAACGCAGCCAAAAATAAATAAATAAATAAATTTTTTAAAAGAAAGGGGGGAAAGGGGAAAAAGGCACATGCATATATATATGCTTGTAAATACCTAGAATATTTCTCAAAATTAAGAATGATATCCTCTGAGAAGGGGAAGTAGGAGTCTGGGGTAGAAGAGAGACTTATTTTTTTAATATGTACTTTTTTGTACTGTATTATCTTTTCAGTAAAAGTAAACAAGAACACAAGCTCTGAATGTTTAAAAACTGGCTCTACCCCTTTTTTAGCGGAGTAACCTTGGGAGGTTACTTAACCCTCTAATCCTGTTTCTTCATCTGTAAAGTGGGGCTTTCCTTTCTTTATATGACTGGCATAAAAATCAGATAATATATGGAAAATACTAGTGCAGTACCTGACCCAAAAAATAGTAACTTTTGAGGCAAAGAGCCCTCAACCAGGACTAACTTTGAAAGTGGCTGCAGACAAGACATGTGACCCCCTGTGACCTGGAGTCTTCAGTCCCTCATTTGACTAAATGATCCCTAAGGCCCCTTCCTCTGAGTTTCCCTGTTCTTCTGCTAGAAGAACCCATTTCTTGCTAGAAGTTCTGGCTCCCAAGCCAGGAGGACTTGGGACAAAATTAGAAGCTCCTGGGAGTAGGTGCTCTGGCACCCTCCCAATTCCATATCAGACCATCAGATCAGAGTATTGGATGTGAAAAATGGGTGTGACTGTGTCTATGGAGTCCTCTCTTGCTTCCTATTGCAGAGTTGGAGTTGAAAAAAAATTATAGTGACTGAGGGAACGACACGGACATGAAACAATGGTGGAAAATTTTTAAAGTAGTGGCAAGGAAAAGCATGATTGCTGAAGAAATAGCCTCCTGCGTTTCATAAGATAGGTGCCTGTTCAGTGGGTGTCACAGAGGGCTTTGTGGGAGCTAGAGAGGAGAATGCTGGTAAACATGCTCTCAGGAGCAGCCATATCTGGGCAGTACTGCCTGCCTATGGTCCTGAGGTCTGTGCCATGCCTTGGAACTGAAGGGAGGGGTCTGGGGCTAAAAGGGAGCAGTAGCCACCAAGGCCAGTGTAGTGAGGGGTCAGGAGTGCATGAGAAACCCAAAAGGAAGCCTACCTCAGTACAGCTGCCCCACTCGATCTCCAACCTGAGAGGGCCATGCGTTATCTTCTTAAAGGAGCCTGTGGGTTTCCTCACAGAACTCCTCAGACAGGAGAAGGCAGTTAGGTCATTCTGAGAAATGTTGGCACAGTAGACAGATGGCCATGACTCTGTCTGTCTCATCCAGGTGCTGAGGGACGTCCTCAAGGATCTCTACCACCTGCTGAAGCACGTGGTACGTTTGGAGTCCGATGACGTTGCCAAGCTCCATGCCCAGCTGGCCCTGGAAGAGCTGGATGAGATAATGAGAAACTTCCTGTTCCCACCACAGAAGCTGGAGAAAAAGATCATGGTCCTGCCATAGACCAACCTCAAAGGACATGGAGGAGGCAGAGGGACCAAGCAGCCAGAGCAGTGCCCAAGCCTTCCAGCAGGTGGCCCCACTGCCCCTTTGGTGCTGGCAATATGGCTGCCCCCGGAGGTGGCTTTATGTCTCTGGTCCTGTGTGTCTTCGGGCTGACCTTCCTAAAGCACCTATTTAGCCATCCTGCATCCAGCCTGAAGTGTGTGCCGATAAAAGAAAAAAAGATTACAGATCTCATTAACCTGCACATTTTTCACTGTCCTGTAGCATTTAGAGAAGGATGTCTACCTGATGGCAGTATATTTTTAACACAACCGGTGGAATTTGATTAATTGACCATTCTCTTGCGACTTGAGTAGAAGAGGTTGGCCCACCCATAGGTCACATGTCTTGATATTCTTTCATGCTGAGATTGTCCCTCTTGTAATGAGGAGCAGCCAGAGCTGGTCATCCTTGGATGCTCAAGAGGCATTTCAGGGTACAGAGACGCAATTGTAGGGAGGGAGGGAAAGGAAATTGTTATCAAAACATGCAAAACTGGAATAAAACTATCTTGGCTGGAAAGAATAACAGGTCTGAATCTGGTCTTCTGCTTTTGAGATGGAAAGCTATGGCGCTGAGGATTTGATCTCCAGAAAAGAGAATCAAGCTGGTTGAATCTTCCAGAGAAGAAAGGTAAGTGCTGTGTTTGCCCTCCCAGGCCATTTTCTTTCACTCCCTCTGCTACTGTTAGCACAGAGTTGCCCTGATTATAGGAGAAAAGAGCCACAAACATCTCAGATGAGAGAGTTTATATCCCGCCTTCAGTCTTCTGCTCCTTGAGAAAGAGGAATGCTTAGACAATGTGTTCGTGCTAAATGCCTGTTGGAAAGTGCGTTGCGTATTGGTGACCTGGTGCCAGGTTTACTGAAGTCATTTCACACGTAGCACTCTAGACGTCTTTTTATCTGTTTATATATCTTGGTTACTGAATTTTGATTGCAGCTAAAAGAGAAGACAAAAAGGACGTACTGGATGATCGCTTCAGACAACCCGTCCCAGTCGTCAACACCTTGGTGAGGCTAACCCAGAGTCCTTAACCAGTCCTCAGCTCTGCAGGGCTGAATTTTATCACAGGATTCTATCCCCACTCTCTGGTGACCAGGCCCAGCAGAACCAAAACACAATTTCCCAGAACTCTCAGGTGACTGAAGGACTGTCTAGAAGCCCACTTGCCAGTTAACATCAGGCTATTTTCTTCTGGCCTGATTACAGGCACGTCCTTAGCTTAGAACCTTTGTGGTGAGCATCCCTTTAAAGAGGCCAGCTCACAGAAAGCTATGGCCCACAGGTTAGCCTAGAGAGCAGTGAACAGAAGCAGTCAGATGTTTCCAAGGAATATTTCCGTTCAGCTAGGGTAGCTGGATTATTCCATTCTCCAAATCAAGGGTGTCTAGAAAATCAGGATTGGGCTTTCAAATCAGAGAAGAATCTCCTTTGGACCAGCTGGATATACACTAAAAGTTTTTATTTCTTGGCCTTCCTCTAACTAAACCCCATAAAACCCACTTAAGATAATCAGATTAGGTATGTTAGATGGTTGGTTTAACTTACAACTTTATTTGCATTAAATGTATTTCAGTTCTGAGGACATATCCTAATTGATCAGCTTGATTAGACTGAGAAAGTCTCTAGTCTAAACACCTGGTCTAGGGAGTGCCTCACAAAGCATTGTGGTCCCCTTATCTCCATTTATAAATTGCCTCTTAATTTGAATTATTTGGCAACTGGCTAAAAGCATCTGTTCTTTATTGACTTTGATGGATTCAGTTTCAGAGAGTGACCTTTTCTGTCCTTGTTACCAAACTCAAGGGGAGGATACCGTAATGTAACCCTTCTAAACACCAAATATGACCAAAATATTAAAAATTACCAAATTGTAAAATAATGTCCCATGTATATAGATATGTATAGATATGTATATAGATATCTGTATCTATATATGTCTCCATCCTTGAGAAAGCATGAGAATTGAGAGCTTTACGATAATAAGAACGCAAAACTTAAGAAAAAGAAAAAGGCACAGAACTCCAGGGGCAGATGGCAGGAGCAATAGTGACACATTCCTGCACAGGCCCGAGACGTGTGTCTGCTTCTGTGTAATAGCAGCGTCCCTGTGCTTGCCTCCCACCTATGCCCGTCTCTCCTCCCTCTGCGGCCACCTCCTCCTGCTGCTCCTCCAGTCTCCTGCCTTTGTCTCTGCTACAGACACTCTCCTGGCCTCGCACCTCCAGTCCCCTCCACTGCGTAGCAGTCTGTCCCACGCCCCCCTGTATCACTCATTAGTCTTTTACTTGCCCCCTTTCCCTTCCCTGCTTCTTCCTCCTCTTCTAGGCCACCGGCACATCTCCCTTGGTCTCCAGAGGATGGCACTGTGGCAAGAGTCAGGCAGGGGCCCAAAGCTGTGGCTGCAGCCAAACCCCAGGCTCTCTGCCCAAGTGTCGACTGGTTGATCAGGTTAGACTTACTGGACATTCTGGAGAGCTTCCCTCTCTGCTGTTTTGTCCTTCCTCCTTGGCACAAACTTACCCTTCCACACACTCTGTTATTTAATCAGAAATCTCTTAACTTGCACTTTGCTCCTTATCGTCTCTCCAAACACATACTTTTCCATATGTTCATATTCTTCTTTCTTCACCTCTCTTCTCCATTCCTTCACTTTCCTATGGCTCTGCCGACCCATCCACGTGTAAGGGCTGACCAGGGACAGGAGGGTAGGAAAGCGAATCACAGGCAACGACGACAACAATTTGTTGAGCACCTACTATGTGCCAGACGTAGCACCACATGCTGAGAACACTGCAGTGAACAAAATGCTTACCTTCAGGGGAAGCTTACGTTGTAGCAGGAGGAGACAGGCAACAAGTAAGATAAAGAATAAAGCAGGATATCAAATGGTGATAAATGCTCTAGGGAAAAATCAAGTCGGGAAGGAAAGGTGAGGAGTGTATGGGGTGAGAGCTGTGACTTTGGATAAGTTGTCCAGAGAGGGCCTCACTGAGAAGTTGAAGTTTGAGTAAGGATCAGAAGGAGGTGAAGGAGCGGCCATGAAGATACTTGAGGGAAGAGTGGTCCAGGCAGAGGGAGTGGCGAGTGCCAGGGCCCGGAGGTGAGAGAGGAGGGGCAGTGCTGCTGGGCACAGTGAGCGGGCAGGAAGTGGAGCGGAGGGGGTGCAGGGGGCGACGTGCCGAACAACGTGGAGCCTGTGGACCGCTCTGAGTGAGGGGGCAGCCGCAGACCTGTTTCCACCTGAAGCCCCTTCAGCTTGTTTTTGGAAAGTGCTTTGAGGCCAAGATGATAAAAGCTGTAAAATGGGAAATGTGTTGAGCCAGAAGTTGTTCACATCCAACCACAGTTTTCTCTCAGTTTGGAAGTGGTGAGCCCCATCCCCTTTCACCAATGCCTTCTTTGGCAGCAGCCGTTTCTCCTCATTGGCCCCAGAAGAAAGAGGACAGCAGACGGGTTGGTCTGGCCTCTGTCCCCGCCCTGCTCCATCTCTTTGTCTGTGAGGCTGTGAGTGAAGGGAGCCTTGCCTGCCGCCTGCACTGGAGGGATGGCCAAGACACGTGAAAGTTGATCAGTTGGTTGGGGGATGATTCACCTGACCTGTACAAAACCAGATTGGCTTCTGCAGTCTCTCTGCACAGAAATCCAAAAGCTCAGCTGGAATTTCAGTGGCAAGGGAGAGAGTCAGAACGGGAGCTGAGTTCCAGGGTGGGCTGTGGGAGGCAAGCCACTCTGCCCTGACCACGACGGGGGCATGGGGGGTGGTCTTCTTCCACTGCCTCCTGGACAGCAGCAGGCGTGACCTCTAAGGGCTGTGCTGTGTCCTCCAGCGAGTTCTGCAGCCACAGAGCTTCTGCAGTCACACGCAGCAGCCTCCCTGCAGTGCACGGCACCTCACTTCCACGCACCACTCTGCTCGGAGCTGACTGGCCACTTGGGGGTTGGGGAGTTGTCTTCTTAGAACACCGGCTGCTGCACTCTTCCCTGTTGGCGGGGCTCAGGGCTGTGCTCAGCGTACCCCGTGCCTCCAGCAGGTGTAGAGGCAGCGCAGACCTGCACCATCGGCCCTGGAAGGGGCTGCACCCACTTATTTGAAGGGTCATCCCTCTTGTCCCTCCCCAGTGTTCTTCATGCTGACTCAGGTAGGTCCGTACTCCCAGGAAGCTCAGGTATTACCTGCCCCCACCCCCGTGACACTCTGCAGTCCCTGGGGGCATAGAATAGCAAGATCAGTTACTCTGTTTCCTTTAGTTTGGAAGATCATTTTTTACCCATGAACTTGTATGATACAACAACATCGTGGAACAGAGAGGCAAACTATTGTTATTCCCTTTTGGTGGAATTTGGCCCAAGTCTCCTGGGGGGCTTGAGGCAGACTCTTTTGAACATCTTTTGAATCCTAAGGAGCCTCTCCCCCCAGAATTAGTATAGCAGCAAAGCCCTTTCAACTAGAGCACAGCTTGAGAAGCACTCAGGAGCTCATATACACACAGGAGCCCCGGCATGTGCGTCCCACAAAGCAGTCACTGGAACTCTGCTGACACGAGCTGAGGGATGCCGACCCTGTGCTGGCCCCCTGCCCTCATAGTGCTGAGGAGTGGCAGAGCCCTCAGGTACAGATGCCCTGGCTGCGTGCGTGCGTGTGTGTGTGTGTGTGTGTGCATGCACGCACAAATTATATGTTTTATGAATTATAACAAATTTAAAGTATATGTAACGAAGAAGAATTCGCAATCTCACCTCCACTCCTACCCCAAGGTTACCACTGACCAGCAGGTGGGTGTATATCCCTCTAGATCTTTCCTTCCTTTCATCCTTTTCCCAAACGAACACGAATATACCTTACTGCTTTCAAAAACAAAAATGGGATTGTCACCATAAAGAGTGTCCCATAGATTTTTTTCTTAGTCACATACCTTGGAGACACTCAGTACTTACAGCCCCCTCTCCCCTGTTGATGTGGCATGTCTTCCATTGTATAGATGAACGACAGCTGGTTTAAGCATTTGCCTCTTGATGGTCAGTTGAATTATTTCTAAGTTCCAATGATTCTTCAATGATTCTCAAGCATAACTCTTTGCATACTGAAGTGTTTCTATAGGATAAGTCCTAAAAGGTTGGAAGGCTGGATCCAGAAGATATGAACATTTTCAGTGTTCCTTCCACCAACACGCTTGTGCCGATCTACGTTCCTCCATCCTCAGCTGACACTGCTTTAATAACCATGCAATGCAGGTTCAGTCACCACAGCAAAGTGTTAACACCATTCTCTAAATAATTTCAGGCCCAGGAAATCTTCAGGGGATGGAGTTTTCTGTGTATCAAAACCACCGGTAGGGGCACAATAACACTTTGCAAGTATGCTCACCGGCAGCCAAAGTCCAGCTACAAGTACTCGTCCTGGAGAGAAATCCTGAGCTCCTGCAGGTGTATTCAAAAGAGCTCTGACTAGGCTCTCAGCTCTGAGACTCCGTCCTGAGTGTTAGGGTATGCCTTCTCATGGGGTTAGAGGTGTCCCCAGGATAATGACCACGGTTCCCACACCAGACTCAGGACATCGGGTCTGACGGCCCCTTAAAGTATCAGGTTCATCCTGATAAAACCCAGGATGAATGATTGCTGTAGCTCTACATCACTGTACATCATAATCAGTTAACACTATAAAGAGCTTATTGTGCTCTTCTGTACACTTGACATATATTAATCCACTAAATCCTCACACTGGGCCCATGAGGTAGGTATTATTATTTTTATTAATTTATTTATTAATTTATTTATTTTTGGCTGCGTTGAGTCTTCGTTGCTGCACGCTTTCTCTAGTTGCGTTGAGCGAGGGCTACTCTTTGTTGCGGTGCGCGGGCTTCTCATTGTGGTGGCTTCTCGTTGCAGAGCACGGGGTCTAGAGCACAGGCTCAGTAGTTGTGGTGCATGGGCTTAGCTCCGAGGCATTGTAGGATCTTCCCGGACCAGGGCTCAAACGCATGTTCCCTGCACTGGCAGGCGGATTCTTAACCACTGCGCCACCAGGGGAGTCCCGAGGTAGGTATTATTATTATCCCTGTTTTACAGATGGGAAAACTGAGGCACACAAGAGGCTAATTACTTGCTCCAGATTACATAGTTAGTGAGAAGTAGCCAAACCAGTATTTGGACCCAGGCAGTCTGGCTCCCAAGGCTGAGCTTTTAGCCACTGTGCTTTGCCACCCAATAGACACTATATTTCCAAGTGGTAAAAAACTGTTAATATAAGTGAGGATAAAGACAGTGGTTCCCTGCTTGTTCAGATGGACCATGTATGTCAAGATAAACCTCAGCCCTGATTCCCTCCAGATAGTGTCCACGTACATCAAAACCTAACCTCAAACACCAGAACTTGCTATAGATCTTGTTTTTGACCTTGTAGTTTGCCTAGCAGCCGGAGATGAGATTTGCTAAAGCCCCCCAGCCCACCTGCTCCTGTACTTCGTCAGCTTTTGTAAATTGCTCATTGAAAGGCCTATTCTTCTTTCTGGGGGTGGCTAAGGTAGTAGACCCTTGAAGCTGCCGCGCCGTGTGTGGGAACATAGAAAATGTAGTAAGTCTTCCCGTGAACTCCAGTGAGAGCCCAGAAATGTCTCCTTTGAAGGTTTGTTGTTTTTTGTTTACCCCTTTACCTCCTGTAAGCAGGGTTTCGGTTCTCAGATTTTGGTATCTCAGAATGATAACAATGGATTTTTTTAATGCGTGTGTATGTATTTCTCACATATATACATTGATAGCTCTATTCCATACCATTCCGTCAGAGAAAAAAATGAGACTGGAATTAATGGCCCTATTTTGCAGAAGGGAAAAATAAGGTCCAGAGAGATAAGTTCTTGCAGATGGGAAGAGACAAAGGGAGAAGCGAGTGAGTGCACTAGAGCAGAGAAACTTCTGACTCCATTTGCTAGTTCTTATAGGAACCAGTTAGCCAGCACCTAACTCCATCTCAGAGATGCAGGGGGGGTGCTGAGGGTGAGAGTTGTTGGTATTATGAGAGGAGGGCAGTTTGCGGGGCAGATTCGGAGCTGCAGGAGCACCCTCTCTGCTGGGGAACTAGGAAGAGCTACTGGGCGTTTAAGTGGTTTATTAAATGATGTAAAATTTAATCTTCACTGTCTGCCTTAAGAGCTAAAACCTGCTCAGAACAGTGCCTGGGTGGGACACATTCACACACCTCTTTATTAGACCACACACCACTTTCCAAACTTCAAAACTTATGGTGACCTTGTTAATCTTAGGGAAGGGCCAGCCTGAAATTAGGCTGTCTTTACTAAAAGAATGGTTGTGCTGATGCTTTGAAGAGCTGGGCGTGGGGTGATCCCCCTGCCACTTTCCAAAGAAACTGTATCAGTGCTGTTCAGAGAGTGCAAAGAACAAGGCTCCAGCATCAGCCATGTGGGTGTTTCTCTGTGGCCAAGGCCAGGACCATGTGAGAGAGAGTCATGGAGACTCCATGCCCCAAAAGAGAGCAGCCCATATCCACTACCCTAACCCATCCTCTAGGTAGGAAAAGTCCTCAGTGTGCAGAAGTCCTGTCCTTTGTAAAACAAAAACTAATCCTAGTTGTTTTTGGCAACTCTCTCCTCCGTGGCTTTCCCCCAGTTCTTCTGGAAAAAGCAAGCAGCACCTTTGCCAACTAAAAGATTATATCAACCCAATTCCAGGTAGATCCGGAGATCTGGGAGTGGCGTGCCCAGCTGGTCCTGTCTGCCCGCCTCTGTTTCTCCTTGGCTCTCCCTCCTAATTTCCACCTCATATCAGCGTCTTTTCTCCTTTTTCTTTTTTTTCCTTCTGGCTTAGTAGCTCATTGGTTCATTGTTAAGTTTTTAAGGTCACTTAATTCAAACAAGTGTGGCAGGCATGGTGCTGGAGGAAAATGGATAGATACTTGTACGCTCTGGAGCTCACCTCTGGGACTGGCTGGCTGTCTGCTGTCCTCCCAGTGCCAGAAATGCACTTGCAAACCCAGCTGAGGAGAATCCTCAGGATGCGTCCTCACTGCTGGCTGTGTAATAGAGTCTCCTAGGGAATTAAATAAAAAATTCAAGCCTGGGGCTCACCCCCAGTGATTGTGACTAAATCGATCTGGGATAGGGTCCAGGCATTAGTGTTTTTCAGAAAGCTTCCCAGGTTTTAAAAGTCTAACGTGCAGCAGCCAGACGTGAGAACCACTACATTAGCTTATCTGGTGAGAAGAGAGAGAGAGAGTGAGTTAGGGGGGGTGTCCTAACAAAAAAAATCTGAGAGTGGGACATATTTTGGGGGGTCTCTCCCCACGAAGGAGCTGATGGGGACTGCCTCTACCCTCAGCTCTTCTCTAATTGCTTTTATGGAGGATCCAGCTTCGGACCTCCTCTGTGACAGTGACTAACAGTGTCTTTAATCAAGAACAAGGACATGAAGCAGAAGCGCCAGCACATTTAAGAACTGTGGTTGATGTTATTGTAATGAAGCCAAATGAATTTGGAACAAGGTTACCTTAAGTGGTTTTGTTCTTCTCCTGCTGATCCTGCAACTGGGGCTGTAGGCTGGGATTGCATCCCGCTGAAGTCCGGGAAAGTGAGTGTGCGCTTGTGTAATGAGCAAGTACGCGTGTGTCCGTTCTGTGTACAGTATGTTACGTGCACGTGTGGGTGTGGATGTACCCATTGATACTGGCATGGGGGTAGGTTTACAGCACCCAGAGGAGACAGCCTCTCCCCGGGCAGGAGTGCAATGCTGTTGACATCATCATTCTTGGAAATACTTTTTTTCAGGAAAAGCATCCTTTCAGGGTACTACTAGAGCCCACATTAAGTGCACCTGCCTCCCTTCCCCAGGATCACCGTGACCCTGGATGAGGGGCTGAGTGGGGGCTGACACCAGCTGGGCTGTGCCAGGCAAGCCGTGTGCCCTGGCTCTGGGCTGTGTTGCCAGGAGGAAGGAAGAAGGAGTCTTTTTATAATTTACTCAGAGCTGCTGGATGAGCAGGCACAGCTCTACATACTCCCCTCTTCCCTGCAAAAATTCTCTCAAAGGAACAGTGGGAGGGATTTAAATAAAGCAAAGTACTGGAGTTTTGGCTACCACTAATCCTATATCCTGGCCCTCCCAACTTTCCTGCTTTCTTAGCAGACGGAGGCTGCCAGACTTTTTCACATGAGCCCACGTATGATATGGGCTGTATCCCACCCAGCGCTAGTTTAGAAGGAAATTCTGTGAATTTACAATTCATATCATTTTAAAATAATCTTTTTATTACAAGACTATTATACTTATTTATAGAATGTTTGGAGAATACAGAGAAAAGGGCAAAGAGAAAAAATTCATTGTTCTACCACCCAAACAAACCTGATCTTAATATCTGGGTGAATTTCTCTCCTGCCCTTTAATTCATAGGATTCAAAAGAAAACAACGTAAATGTAGTCATTCATACATGACAATTTTTGTATCCTGCCTTTTTTACTTAACATTGCATTATAAGCATTTTTGCCTATTCCTACATTCTCTTCCCGAACATTACATTATATTTAGTAGCTGCACAATATTCTGCCAAGAAGGTAGATTATGGTTTAAAATCGCCTTCTGGATTTCTTTCTGTATTCACCTGGGGGAGGGAGAGGAAGGAAAGATGGCCAGGAAGAGCTTTTTCTGTTCAGGATTTCAAGAAAGCATCTCCAGGTCTGGCTTGACACTTGGTTATCGTTCTGTGTGCCCTTCTAATCCTGACCTTCAAGCCAGCATAAAAGAACCTAGCCCCTTAGTAGGAGCTGGCAGCTCTGCCTCCAGCAGAGCAGAGGCCCTTTATTTTGAAATGAAAATGACTCTTCTATCCACGGAGGGAGACTGGAGTTAAAATCTAACCATTGTAACTGCAGGACAGAAAATCCTTAAGCCTGCTTCTTCAAACGTAGCACCTAGAAATGGTACTGATTACAGAGTACTTGTCGGTAAGAGGGAAGAGTTATGAAGGGATAACTTTGCTTGGTAGTAGCTGCCTTGCCGCTGTCAAGGCACACGCTTTCCACTTGGAATTATGTATGAACTAGTG
Source organism: Pseudorca crassidens (assembly GCF_039906515.1). Taxonomy (NCBI): domain Eukaryota; kingdom Metazoa; phylum Chordata; class Mammalia; order Artiodactyla; family Delphinidae; genus Pseudorca; species Pseudorca crassidens. The sequence continues at coordinate 45,134,120 of NC_090315.1, forward strand.
TGGCAGATTATTAGGCTGCCTTGAGGAGGAGGCCCTGTGTAGTCAGCTGGGGGGCATAACCAGCTACTCTTTGGGGGCCAATTTAAATTCACCTTCATTACCTTCAAGAGGTTTTGATTGTGGTCAGCCCAGAGGAAGTGGATGGGATGAAGGGACTGGGGGAGACCTGGTGGCTTGGCTGCCATCCCCCATTCTGCTTGGCTTCGCTAGAGGCTGTGGGCTGGATGCCAGGGTGGAGCACTAAAGCCTGAGGTCAGAGGGGGAGGGGGCAGCCTGTGGAGCGAGACCATCCCTCCGCCCCTCCCCCACCCAGTCATTCACTAGGCTACCAGCAGAGCAAAGCAACTCCTGGTTACTGGCTGGCAGGGTTGTCCCGCAGCTTCAAGCACGAGTGATGACAAGAGGGATCGAATGGCAGGCTTCTATTGGCACAAAGGTATTTGGGTATTTCATGGGTTTGGATTTGAAAATTAGTTGAAAGGTGAAATATGTGTTTGTGGTACTGTCAGCTCCAGTCATCTCAAAACCTCCAGAGCTTTGAGAATGGCCCCCTCCACCCTCCGAACTGTAGAAGTCTCTTTTCCTTGATTATTCCTCCACCTGTACTCTCGCTTGTGCCCAAGATAGTTGGCACTGCCTGCCCTCACCTCCACTTCCTGAGGGCAGCACCAACAATTCTCACAGCTGCCCTTTCTCACCCCTTTTTTGTGGTTTATCTGCCTCCTAACAGGTCTCCTACCCCATTCCTAGTCCTTACCCCAAAACACCACTGGCTCAGCCATCCCCAAACAATACTTACAGCCTCTTACTACCTTGCTCTGACAACTTCAATATTCTCTGTTACCTACTGGATAAAATCCAAACTCCTTATTCAGTCATCCAAGGCCTTCCAGAATCCATCCCTAGCTTCCTTCTTCTCTGCAGCTAGACTTTATCAGGCACTTTCTACAGAGCAGGCACCGCTGCAACTTCTTCAGTGTAAATTTCTTGTTTCATCCAGACCTCTCTTTTGCTGGCCTTCAAACACACCTCACCCATTCCTCTACCTACTCTTGTTCGTAAGCTTTGTTTCCTGTCTAGAATGCTCTTGTCTCTCTACACAGTCAGCTCAAGTCCTCCATGAAACTGCCCAGCCCATACCAGCTCACAGAGATCTCTTTCCCGAAATCTTCAAGCTCTTGCAGTTGGATTCTCTCATCAACATTATATACTTTCTTGTACGGTGACTTAATTTTTCAAGTGTATTTTTCTTCAAAACGGATAACCATCTAGATGGCAGGGACCAGCCTGAGACTTTGCAGTGCCAAAGCATCCTTCTCTGCTCGAATCAGGTCTTCAGTGTTTAGTAAATGAATGTTGAAATGCCGCATGAATCTTCTGCTACAGAGCTGAATAGGAGGCTTACCCTCTGGAACCTGTGTAAAAGCCAATTCAGCAACCTCTGAATTCACATTTTTAAGTAATTGGGTATGGAATTAGTCCTATTTCTGAATCCCCAGTGGTAAGCAGAGATAAACGTGAGCTTTATTGTGTCAGACCCTTAAGGATTCCCCTACCCATCTCCCCCTGAAGAGATGAATGCAAATAGGTCACGGCAAAGTGGATGTTAATTACAGGCAAATCCTGCCGGGCCACAAAGGTAAAGACTCTCCAAGCTGCCTGATAACACCAGGTTGCTGGCCCTGCAGACCAGAAAAAGATAATTTGCTCCCCGGGGGAAGCCATTTAGGGGGCCAAGGCAATTGATATGGGCAGAGTGTTTACTGTTCTCATAATGTTGCATCTGGACCTGCCTTTCATTTCGGAGGTTTTAACTGACTAGTGAGGTTGTGCTGTACCAGCGCAACCCTGGAACCAGCTGCGTGAGACAGGCACTAAGCCTGTGGGACAAATTTGGAGCCTTAGAAATTAACTAGGCATGAGATGATCCTGGAGCAGCCCCAGGAAACTTGCACCCAAGATGTCATGTTGCTGTGTTGCTGAGGGCAGACGGGACCTTTCCAAACTGGCTGCTCCGTTCCTAAAGAGTCTAAACAGGTCACTTGCAAGTAGCCAGTTGGTTGGATCTGACTCACAGACACACTTGGCCTGGCCTGTGGAGTGTTTTTTAACGTTTGAATTAGTAGCTAACACTTTAATATGAGGAGATTTCACGTAAAAATCTGGATTTCTGGCTTCTCAACAACAGAGCACCTGGCCACGCTGGGCCCTCCCTCTCAAAGGGACATCTCCTTTAAATGGGACCTTGGCTCCCCACCAGGCCGATGCACTCATCTTTGTTGCCGCCCAGCCCCTGCTTGTTTCCCCTGTTCTAAAATTTTGCAGATGGCAAATTTGGGTGGGAGGTAGAATCAGATAGCTCCTCCAGTCTCTGGCAACTCCAGGCTCTGTGATGCTCCTGGATGTAGAGGCGGTGGCCTAGAGCTCAAGGAGTCCGTAATGCAATTGAGACAAGGCATTTTTCCTGAACACTGATCTCTGAACTTCCTGTCACCAAGTGTCACATCCTAGAGGGATAGGCATGTAGAATCCATAGCATCAGCAAGCAGATGCCATTCTCTGGTTGAAGTTGGCTGCAGTTAACCTTTACTGAGCACTTACTGTCAGTCAGTCGCTTCAGTCCTTGTGACATCCATGTCAGGTAGATACTCAATCCCATTTCTGGGATGAAGACACTGAGGTTAGTGCCACACGGCTAGGGGCAGAACTGACTCCAGAGTCGTCCTCTTAACCAAGGGCTTCTCTCTCCACCTGTGCCTTGTTTGCTCTTAATAGGGCCCATCTGAGGTTCAAAACACATTCCCATCGCGAATACTAGTTTTAAAAAGCACACGTTTAAACCATGTAGCATATTAGTGATGATTTTCTCAAGCAAAAGCCAGAAGTGATTTGGTTTATGTAACACAAGATGCGGGGCGGGTGGGGGGGGGCAGTGGAGGAGGTGTGCCAGGGGTCTGCTTGTCTGGGCGACTGAGGGGTGAGCTCTGTGGCCCAGAGTGAGTCAGGGTGAGCCCCTAAGACTTCTGAGAGGAGCAGCTTACAGATTGCAACTCAGGTTCCTATAAATTTGTTGCAGCTTGGAAAAAGTGATGGAAATTGTCCCAGGTGTATCTGGAAGATATGTAAATTCATTTTTTATTAGTCTTCAATTATAATACCTCCAAGATTTTCTGAGATTTAGAAACCCAGCGTGTTCAGCTCGTTCTGAACTAACTTCCTCTGCTAAGAACTCCCCACCTCCCCCCAACCCCATGCGACCTCACCTCACCCAAGTCTAGCACCAGCTTTTGGGAGCTTGGAAGCCTCTGGCGATGAGATCAGTTGGGAATTTAGGAGGTCATGGATGTCGGAAATAAAGGTGTAAAAAGGAGAGGAGAGTTGGTTTTGGCTTTAGGACACTGGAACTTACAAGGTTCTTGCAAAACCATTGCAGCTTTTGAAAAAGCATTAAAGTCATCAGCGCCCCACTGCGGGATTGAAAGCTAAGCTTGTCACAATTTCACAATTGGTAACACCTTTGACCAGTCTTTTTGTATTTAACAAGTATTCTCTTCTGCGCCTTTTTTTTTTTTTTTGCCGGCAGGAAGGTTCTGGGGTCTGGGCTTTAGGGACTACCCTATACAGCGCACAGTCCCTCCGCGTGCTGCAGTCGAGGGATTTCTATCCGCTCCCCCGCTTTGCAGAGGAGGGGGCAACTGAGAGTCATAATTTTGGAAGCCCTTATGGGTTATACTGAAGTTAACTACGCTTCAGGTTCTAGGTTGAGCACAATGACCACCTCCCCCTGGGCAGTTGGTCCCGGAACGAGAGCGGCGGAGGGGGAACCCATTTTCGGAGGGTGCGGAGATTCTTGAGTCTTTGCGAACTGGAGTAGCCGCGTGCACTCGGGAGCCTGCGTCCAACCGCGCGCCGGCCGCGTGGGGCTACCTCTGGCCGAGCCGGGAAGGAGGTGCTACCTCGCGGCCCTCGGGGGAGCCCTCCCACTCTTCCCAACTTTCCCGGCCCCAGGGCCGGAGGAGGGCGCCTCTCCCGGCGGGGACGCGCTAGGTACTTAAAGGCGGCTCGGCGGGGCCGGAGCTTTTCAGTCGGAGCGCGCGGTGGCGGCGGCGCACGGTGGAGCGAGGCGCGGCGGCGAGGAGCGGGAGGAGGGGCATGGAGCAGCCGCGGGCCTGCTAAGCACCGGAGCGCGGGCAGCCGGCGGCACGGTGAGCGCAGGCCCGGCCGGCCGGCCGGCTGCCTCGGAGGGGCGGGCCGCGCGGGGTACCCGGGCGCGCCGGGCTCCAGGGGTGCCTCTTGCTGAGCCCCGCGGACCCCGCCGGCTCCCGGGGCCGTGCGGGCGCGGCGTCCAGCGCCGGGAGGCGGGCTGAGGGCTGCGGCATCTCCAAGCTTCCCGGCTCCCGTTCCTGCAGCCCCCTCCCCGCTGACCCCTCCTCCCTTTCTTCCTCCATCCTCTCCTTCTCCAGCCTCTCCTCCCTTCCTCCCTTGTGGCTCCTGGTTTGTGAATGGCTTGGGAGGCGGGCGACGGTGAGGGGCATGAGGCTGGCTGGAGTCTCTCCCTGCCCCAGGCCCGCCCGGGGGTTCGCACCTGTCCAGGCACCAAGATGCTTGGCGCCCGGGTTTTTGCGGGTCAGCCGGGCCACGGCCGCACGTACTCGCGGCCTGGGCTCCCCTTCCCTTGCGGGCTCGGAGGGGCCGGGAGGGCGGCCGGGCGCAAAGGAAAGAGCCCCTACCCCGCGCGCAAGTTTCCACCCCGACGCGTGTGGGCCCCGCAGCAGGGCGCACCTGTCAGCTGGAGAGGCTGCAGACTGGGCAGCCCCGCAAAGTGTCGGGAGTAGATTGGCGGCGTGCATCCTTGTCTGGGGTTTTCCTCTTTCCGTCATCTCTGGGGGTGGGGGGAGGGCTTAGGGAGCGCCCCCAACCTCTTGCCCTTGAAGCCGGGTGTGCGTTAGCCTACCGGGGCCGAGCTCTCGTTGATCCCTTCCGAGCGAAGGGTATGGGGGGCAAGAGGCTCCCTCCGCCGGCTTGGGGGTGACGCGGCCCCCTGTCTGGGCAGGGCCACCTGAGGCAGAGCCCCGCACCAGCGCCTGATTGCACGTGGGGTCTCCAGCTGCGGGACCTTCTTGGGTCCTCTGTGGCGTAGGGGTGCCGAGGTAATGTCTCCACTTCCTGAGCAGGGGAGGAGGGTGTCCCGCCTGGGAAAGGAGGGGGCCGGCGACACCGGGGACGCCGTCTTTGTCTGCAGGCACACTTTGCCAAGGTAGCTGGGGCCCCCGAGGAGATGAGTGAGGCCTGGGTCGACTGATTCCTTGGGTTTTCCTTTCCTTCCAGGCTGGGTCGTGGGAAACCCGCACGTGGGTGTGGCCGGCACCGCCTTCGCCAGAAGGCGAGGCTCTGGCGTGGGCGAGAAGCCTGGCCAGTGTCTTCCCGGCTGCGTTAACCTGGTGGGCACCGCCTCCGGCACTGCACCGAGGCGGGGCGCCAGCGCCCGGCAGGTCGCTGGGTTGGCCTCGGCGCCCCCTGCCCTTTCCCAGAGCGCAGGCGGGCAGTAGTGCCCGCAGCGCCCCCATGGCATGCGAGCTCTAGAGGGGGCGGGGGCGCTCCTGGGCGGTGGATGCAGGGCCTAGGGACCCCTGGGCCGCAAGCGCGTGCGACGGCCGCGGGCTGGGGGGGGGGGGGGCGGGGGAGAGAAGGAAGGACGGGAGTCCTGCAGAGGAAGTACGCGGCAGGCTCCCCGGGATGGCGGGGCAGAGCGCCCGGAGGCCGCGCTTCCCGGAGAGGCGAGGCTGCCAACAGTACTTTCCGGACCGAAGCTGCTGGAATGCTGAGGCCTGAGTCTCCGGCTGATTGAGGCACTAACTGCGTGTTCCTCACCCCTCCTATGTGAGAGGTGGCAGGGGAACAGACCCCCGGCAAGAAAGTGTGTTTGTGTTGAGGTGGGGGTCAGGAGTTGGGTTTAGTGAGACGTAGACTTGGAGCAAGCTTGGAAGTGAGACCTCATTGTCTGTAAAGGGTGGGTGGTGGTGGTGGTGGAGGAAACAGGATTCTCCAGATCAGGCAGGTAGGTGGCAAGGAGGGGAGATGGGGAGAAGGCCTCAGAATGGAGGGCAGGGAGCTGGCCTCATCAGCCGTCTCCCATCCGCATCCACCTCCCGACTTGGGTAATCTTTCAGGGCTACTAATCAGTAAAATGATTTACCTGAGACCTATGGAGCAAGAAACCATTGGAATCCCTCCTGAGGGGGATGCTAAGTCCCAGAGAATTTGGGCAAGGTCAGGCAGCCAGGAGGTAGTAGAGCTGTCTCAAGCACAAGACTTCTGGTTCTGAGTGCTAGGCTCTTTTCATTAAAAAAGCTATTTCCAATTGGGCAGATGCTAGAAGCCCTGACTTGGTTGCAAACAAAACCTGGCAGCATTTCCAGGAGTGGTGCGGCAGGGGGACGTGGACAGAGATTCTATGTGGGCGCTAGGACCAAGTAGATGGGGTTTCCCAGGCAGCCACCCCTCCCAGGCTGCTGCAGTGGTGGCTGCAGTTCCCTCTGGTGCCCCAGTGCTGGGCTTCCAGGACGGCCGTCCACACCCCAGCGCTCATTTCCTCTTCTCAACCTTGTCTGCTTTTCCTGATTGCTTTCCCTTTCTTCCCTGCCTCTCAAATGAGAAAAAGATGAGAAAGCAGAGAACATAGGGAAAGTTTCTCTTACCAATTTAGCTGTTTTGAGAAAGGGAAGCTGTTTCCTTCTTTTTTTCCTCTGGCATCTCTTTGTTTCCTATCTTTTCCTTCCCCACTTTCTTCATGGGCCTCATTGGTGTAATCCCCTAGTGGGTATAGGCCAGGTAGAGGCTGCCTACCTGCCCCTGCCCCCCCACCCGCCGCATCCTTCTTCCTGGCCCCTCAGGTGCTCAGAGCTTCCTCTGGCCTCAGGCTCACCCCTACTGAAGCTTGCCTATGAGAGCTTTGGGTCAGGCAGATCCCAGTTCTGCCACCAGCTAGGTATCACACAGCTCTCTCTGGCTTTGGTTTGTCTAACAATAATAAATGCTACTTTAAGTGCTTTACATATGTAACCCATTTAATCCTTAAAGATGCTAGGAAGTTAGTGCTGCAGCCCACATTTTACAGATGAATTAACTAAGGGGTGGAACACAGTCACACAGATAGTGTCAGAGCTGGGATTTGAACACCAGTAGTCTGGCTTCTGAGTCTACAGTCTTAGTCATGCTCAATAAATGGTAATTGTTTTTATTAGTGGGTCATTTTCCCGGTTCTGGGCCAGGCCCAGAGAAAATGCCCCCACTGCCATCGACCAGGGATGCTGCCTCCGCCTGACCCACATCTCCCACCTTCTCCCACCAGATGCCGGTGCAGCTGACAACAGCCCTTCGTGTGGTGGGCACCAGCCTGTTTGCCCTGGCAGTGCTGGGTGGCATCCTGGCAGCTTATGTGACAGGCTACCAGTTCATCCACACAGAAAAACACTACCTGTCCTTCGGGCTGTACGGTGCCATCCTGGGTCTGCACCTGCTCATCCAGAGCCTGTTTGCCTTCCTGGAGCACCGGCGCATGCGGCGGGCAGGCCGGCCACTGAAGCTGCCCTCCCCGCTGCGGCGCTCTGTGGCGCTCTGCATCGCTGCATACCAGGAGGACCCCGACTACTTGCGCAAGTGCCTGCGCTCAGCCCAGCGCATCGCCTTCCCCGACCTCAAGGTGGTCATGGTGGTGGATGGCAATCGCCAGGAGGATGCCTACATGCTGGACATCTTCCATGAGGTGCTAGGTGGCACCGAGCAAGCCGGCTTCTTTGTGTGGCGCAGCAACTTCCATGAGGCGGGTGAGGGTGAGACGGAGGCCAGCCTTCAGGAGGGCATGGACCGCGTGCGCAACGTGGTGCAGGCCAGCACCTTCTCATGCATCATGCAGAAGTGGGGAGGCAAGCGAGAGGTCATGTACACGGCCTTCAAGGCTCTTGGTGATTCAGTGGACTACATCCAGGTAAGCGTGCCTCCCTAGGTGTATGTGGACATGTGGATGTGTCCAGCCAGGCAGGCATACTCTCCTGGGGACTTTTAGGTCCAGTCTAGGTCCTTTGTGTTGTGCACATTCCTCCTCTGCACTTAAGAAGGCAGTAGGCACCATGGTTCTCAACAGCAGTCCTGGGGTTAAAAAGACCTGGGAGGGAATCCTGGTTCTGCTGTTACTTAGCTCTGTGACTCTGGGCAGGTCTATGGATTGGTAGCCCAATAATAGCAAACAGGTGTAAAGTGTATAGCATTTACTTATACCAGACACTGTTGTAGGCACTTCATACATTTTAGTTCTTTTAATCCTTGTAATACTCCTAGGAGATAAGTACTATTATTATTTCCACTTACAGAAACTGAGCCTGAAGCACAGAGAGGCTAAGTAACTTGCCTAATGTCACATGGCAGTAAGGTGCAGAGCCAGGATTTGAGCCTCGGCAGTCTGTCCTTGTCCACTGTACGATACTGCCTCGATACTGGCAACGTGGGGATGAGCCTCTTCATAAAGAAGTGTGGGGAAGAGCAAAAAAAAAATCATGCTGCCAAGCACTCAAATAGTTTTAGTTATGGGCTAAAAAGTCCAACTCTTTCCGGTGTCAAGTTCTTATCTGTGAGGTGGAGGGACACGTGCAAATCATCCCCCACCCCGATTCTGCAGCCGTCTTGGCAGGGCCAGGACCCTGAACAGACCCTGCCTAGCTTCCAGCCAAAGCAGGCATTGACACCAGCCTGGAAATTTTATTATGCTGACAAGGTTAACATTGCTCAAATTTTCTTTTCCTTTTTTAAATTAATTTTATTTTTGGCAATGTTGGGTCTTCATTGTGGTGCATGGGCTTCTCATTGTGGTGGCTTCTCTTGTTGAGCAGCGTGGGCTGTAGGCATGCGGGCTTCAGTAGTTGTGGCACTCAGGCTCAGTAGTTGTGGCTCGTGGTCTCTAGAGCACAGGCTCAGTAGTTGTGGCACACGGGCTTAGTTGCTCCGCGGCATGTGGGATCTTCCCAGACCAGGGCTCGAACCCACGTCCCCTGCATTGGCAGGTGGACTCTTAACCACTGCACCACCAGGGAAGTCCCCTGCTCCAATTTTCAAATAACAGAACCTAGAGAAAACTGATGAAAGGTCATGCATTTCAGTACCAAGTAGAAACTGACACCCAGGACCCCAGGTTTCTGGTCCAGCATCCACTGTCCACTCCTCTGTTCCTGCCCTTCTCTGTCGTCTGAATGGATAGTGGCTGCTGCGGCAGCCCACCTATATGCCAGCAGTCTTGCTGACAGCATGTTGCATACTCCAATATTCAAATTTTCTTTACTGTACCCACCTAAAATTAGCTTGCCACAGATTTTTTGTTTTTGGCTGTTTAGAAAGTTGCAGTGAGAGTTAGCATATTTGTCTTTTTCTGTCTTCTTAGGCCCAAGGACCTCCTCAGCCTTGGAGAGGGAGGGATGTGAGACAGTTCTTGATTCTGCAGTTCACCTAGGGTCAAGGGGCCTTTGAGACTTGCCTGGGGACTCAGAAGATTTAGAAAAAGCCCTTGAGCCCTCCTGGCATGTGCTCAAGCCGTCGTGACTCTGTCATCTACTCCCTTGAAGCACAGGATCCCCCCAAACCTGCTCTACCACACCTCTTCCTTTCCTCTGTGCTCTGGTGGATCAGCAGATAGGCTCATGCACCTGAGCCAGCCTTTCTCTTGAAGGCTCTGGGCTCACTACTTGGGGCAGCCCTGGGCGCCAGTCATTAAACACTCTGGGTTTCTGCCTGTCTTCATGAGCCCTGCTGAAGGTGTCTTTCCCTCTTCGGGAGATAACCCTGCTCCAGCCAGTGGGGAAACTCAGGCAGCCAAGAGCTCTAACTTTCCTAACCTTGCTCAGCTGGAAAGACCTCCCTGGGGTGAGGGAAGCCAAGCAGTGTGAGGAATGAGGTAGGGTCATGGCAGGAAGTAGTCTTGAGACCAGCAGCCCTGGGAAGCTTGGCCTGTAAGCTGAGGGGGCTCTGGGAGTGGCCTGAGGCTCCCTAGGGCCTTCCCAGTCTGGGCCAGGATTGTAAGGATGTGTCATTGTGCAGGTAGGAGGGAGTGGCTGTGATGACTCTGCCTGGTTCCCCCTCTGCTTTCTGCTGCTTCTCTATGGCCACTGAGTCTTCCAACGTGGAGAGAGAAAGCATAGGGTTGGAGTGTAGAGGGTGGCCCCCTTCCTGAAGGCTAATAGGTCCTCAGCAACTTTAGTAAAAGGATTTTAGGCTTTTGCAGAACAGCGTTTGGGCTTATCTGTGGATACTGTTCTTTGCTCTCTCAGGGGTCAGGAAACCAATTCCTCTACTCTGGTTATCTGGGCTTTTTGTATCATCTCAATTTTCTAGAAAACAAAGAAGGAGTCAGCCACCAGAGTAAGTGTTCGTAGCCCAGGTTCAACTAATAACAATAACAGGCCACCTGTTAGAAATAAACCAGGAGTCTCCCTAGGAAAGGCGGGCAGGTGGGCAGGATTTGATCCAGGTCCTGATTGAAGGTAGCTGGTGCCAGCTTCCAGACCCATCCAGAGTAGAATCTACGTGAGAGCAGCCCGTGGCCATGCCATGCCCCGATCTGGGAGACTTGGCCAACAGAACACAAAAGGCCTGGAAGCCTCATTAGAGGTCCTGTGACTGGGCTAAATACATCCTCCACTTAGGCTGGTTGTCTAAGAGGCCAGAGGCTGAAACAGGGAAGACCCTGTTCTTAATAATCCTATGAACAAGCTTTGGGCACTAGCCTCTGGCAGGAGCCATTTCTTGGCCTTCTGAGAAATGTCTGCTGGCCCTGGTCTAGCCACAATGCTTGTCATCTGATTTCAATGACTTTTTGAAGAGAAATACTATTTTGAAGAGAAATACTATTTTGAGAAATATTTTAAGACCACTTCTGAGGAGTCTGGCTCTGTAAGGGGCTAAAGATTTCTCCAGTGCTAAGCACTTCTCCCTTTCTGGGCCCAGCACGGAAAGTCTCCTGGAGATCTCTCGGTCTAGTGGCTATCAAGCCTGGTACCTGAACTCGTTTTCTTACTTTCCTCTGTTATTCATTTCACCCTTTCTATTTGGCATAGACTTCTCTGCTAGTAGCTTGAAGTGTATCATGTGAAAGGGGTGTGTGTGTGTGTGTGTGTGTGTACCTGAAAGGTGTGTGTGTGTGTGTGTGTGTGTGTGTGTGTGTGTGTGTGTGTACCTGAGGTCGAAATGGACTGATAGTGCATTCCTTCTGCAGGTGTGTGACTCTGACACTGTGCTGGATCCAGCCTGCACAATTGAAATGCTTCGAGTCCTGGAGGAGGACCCCCAAGTAGGAGGAGTCGGGGGAGATGTCCAAGTAAGAAGTAACCAAGGATTCCTGGGGGGGGGGTCTGGATTCTTTCTGCTTCTTAATCTAATTGGATATGCTTAGGAATGGACATCTTGACTTCCTAGTGTTTTGGAGGGGTGTTTCCTCTTTGACAGTTTTCAATGGTATCAAAGGGCTCATCTGCTACCCAACCCCTTTCCTGTTCTTTTAAGTGGGGAGAAATTACTTAACAGGTATATAGAGAGCCTATGCTGCTGGGAGGGGCACAGTGTTCTGAGGCCATCCATCCTGGAGGGGGCTTCCTTTTTGGCCAGTGGTGCATCAAGCAACTCCAAAGTTAGACCCCTGAGAAACCCTTGCTCTTAGGGACATTGCACTGAAGAGCTCCGGGCAGTATGGTACAAATAAAGGGTCAGATCTTCTTCCAAGGGTACTGCTGGCAACATACCATGTCTTCCCAAGAAGCTTTCCAACTGCAGAAAGGGTCAGGATGGGTGGCTGGGGTGTGTGCTTCTTTCTCAAGCCTTTCTCTTGGCCACCACCACAGGCTGCCTCCTGAGATTGAAGGTGGCTTTAACTGCTAGAGCAACTTCATTGGGACAGTCGGTGCAGATGACACGGAGGAGAGGTGGGGCTGGTGCCGGGGAGAGTGACTGGGTGTGGTCGCTTCCTCTGAGCCTCTGGTTTCCCAGCTCTGGCTGGGCGAGGACTCACGGCCAGGAACTGGAGCAATGGGCTCCAGCACTTGGGGTGTAGGGAGGCCTCATGGTCTCTGGTGTCTGTCTCCTGGGGCTCATGTCCTCAGGCAAGGAGGCCCAGCATCTCTGGTTCCCTTGCAGATCCTCAACAAATACGATTCATGGATCTCCTTCCTGAGCAGTGTGCGGTACTGGATGGCCTTCAATGTGGAGCGGGCTTGCCAGTCCTACTTTGGCTGTGTGCAGTGCATTAGCGGGCCCTTGGGCATGTACCGTAACAGCCTCCTTCAGCAATTCTTGGAGGACTGGTACCATCAGAAGTTCCTAGGCAGCAAGTGCAGCTTTGGGGATGACCGGCACCTCACCAACCGAGTCCTGAGTCTCGGCTACAGGACTAAGTATACAGCTCGCTCTAAATGCCTCACAGAGACCCCCACCAAGTACCTCCGGTGGCTTAACCAGCAGACCCGCTGGAGCAAGTCTTACTTCCGCGAGTGGCTCTACAACTCTCTGTGGTTCCACAAGCACCACCTCTGGATGACCTACGAATCAGTGGTCACGGGTTTCTTCCCCTTCTTCCTTATCGCCACAGTCATACAGCTTTTCTACCGTGGCCGCATCTGGAACATTCTTCTCTTCCTGCTGACAGTGCAGCTGGTGGGCATTATCAAGGCTACATACGCCTGCTTCCTTCGGGGCAATGCAGAGATGATCTTCATGTCACTATACTCCCTTCTCTATATGTCCAGCCTCCTGCCAGCCAAGATCTTTGCCATTGCTACCATCAACAAGTCTGGCTGGGGCACCTCTGGCCGAAAAACCATTGTGGTGAACTTCATTGGCCTCATCCCTGTGTCCATCTGGGTGGCAGTCCTCCTTGGGGGGCTGGCCTACACAGCTTACTGCCAGGATCTGTTCAGTGAGACGGAGCTAGCCTTCCTTGTCTCTGGGGCCATCCTGTACGGCTGCTACTGGGTGGCCCTCCTCATGTTGTATCTGGCCATCATTGCCCGGCGATGCGGGAAGAAGCCAGAGCAGTATAGCTTAGCTTTTGCTGAGGTGTGACGTAGCCCTCAAGCAGAGCGGGAAAAGTGCAATGGGTAAGGGAGGGAAGGGGAATGGAGAAGATGGGGTGGGAGGGAGGAGGGAGTGCTGTTTTAGTTTTTTAATGGTCCAAAGGACAAATGTGAAGTGCAAAGAATGGTGACTGTAGTACGGCCTGGGCCAGCTCTGCTTAGAGGAGGCAAGTCCAGCTCAGGGTGACGGAGGAGGCATGTGTTTTCAGGCCGCCTGTCTGCTCGCCTCTGTGCACACAGTGGCCTCTGGGCAACATTCCACTTCCTCCCCTGAGATCCAGAGGGAACTCAGAAGTGTGCTAAACCAAACAATAAGTTCCATTTAGTGGCACCTTCTGACGGGTGAGTAAGCAAGGAGGGCCCGTGGGAAGCGGTTCTCTTAGCCCACCTGAACAAAATCAGAGGTGGTGGGAGAATTTCTGAGAGATCTGGGCCAGCTAGTAACGTGTCCCCGCCTCTTTCTAGTTATCAATGCAATAAGATTGTGCCTGAAATACAAAGCCCAGAAGCCTGATCTTTGGGCATCAGAAAACAGGGTCCAGGAATGGTGCTTCCTTATGTGAAGTACTGCATTCCACATCTCAACATCCCAAGGATGAGCCAGACTAGCAGGGAGTTAGCACTGGACTGGTTTTAAGTGTGAAGTGTGTGTATATATATGTTAAAAAGGAAAGTTTGCCAGGAGGAACAAACGGTGGTGGTGGTGCTAAAGGCCATAGCTCAAGGCTCTATGGAGGCCTTGAGCTGAATGTATTCTACCTGGAAATTGCCCACATATCTAGATTGTCTTGTCTGTGATCTCTGCTGAGGAGGTAAAATGTTTTCGTCATCTACCAGGAAGATTAAACCCCAACATGCTCAGAAAGGAAGTGAGGGCTTGGGTATTTCAACCTGTATACTCCTGAATTCCGCTCTCAAATTCAGCTCTGACTGAGTCTAAGACAGCCTCCTCACTTCGCTTCGCTTCACTTCACAGTGATAGTCACCTGTTCCACCCTCCTCCTCATCGGGTAAGTTTTTCAAGGTGGCGAGTGACACAGAGCCTGGACTCTCACGGGCCCCTCTGCAATAGGCAAGCCTGCCCTCAGCACGTGGGGAAAAGCTATTAGGAGCCTCTGACCACACTGTCTACAGTCCTGGAACTGCCTGGACAGATTCCTTGGCAGATGGGCAGTACCCATGACGTTCAGGCTACGGTTGTTGACAATCACCTCTAATGGAAAGCTTTTCAGTGTTCCCTAAGGGAACCCTCAATCCAAGCTGGTCATCGTTGAGACTGTCCATTCTCCTCAGTGGCTTCTCCAGGGAATTCTTACAGCCAAGTTGTGGATAGTCACTACTGCATTTGCTTGCTTCTGTCCAGAAACCAAACTAGGAGATGGAATTGGTATCTAAATCCTAAGGTTCTTCTCTTCTCTCACGCCTCTCGAGGCTGTTTGATTTCCCTCTTTTTTGGAGGGGGAGTGAGGGAAGGCCATTTTCTACAGATCTGCAATCCACAGACTGTTCTGAGCTCTTGGATTTGAAAACTGGGATATTGACTAAGCCTTTGACTTAGAGGTTGCTTGCTCAAGTGTGCTTTCTCGCCAAACATCCACCCTCAGAGGGGCCTGCTGAGCCCTCAGAACCAGCACTAAGGTGGACAGTAGTCGACGGGGCAAGCCTCTAGTGTGCCCAGGTGCTTCCTACGAAGGAACAAAGTGTGCTCTGAGCCAGACTGGCAAACCCTGGTGCTTCATCTCCCATGAACTCGGGGGTCTTCCAGCTGCAGCGAACACTGCTGCATCACACAGACCTTGAGTTTGTAAGAAGACGACTGCTGGTTGACATCAGGCCTAATCCATGAAGGCTGGGAAGAGGCGGCAGGCGTTTGCTGAAGGCAGTTGTTCCAGGCTCTTCCATGTTTTTGCTGGCCAAGAAGTAAACTATTTTGAACACTACAATGGAAGAAATCCGGTCAGCCAACTGCAGAGCGCAGACTTCACTAAGGGCTTGTTTTTCTTCAGCTTTTACTTGAAGGTTAATGTAGGATGGACTCCCAGATGGAGAACTCTTGGCTGTCCTACCATCAGCTCTGCCTTGCTCTGTGACAATCAACTTTCTCCAGATCAAGAGTAGGCAGGTACAAGTAGTGGGCCCACAACGTTTGACCTCAACTGGTTTTTCTAAGTTATTTTGTACATTTTTCAGCAGCGAAACCAAACTGGGTCTTCAGCTTTATTCCCGTTTCTTGTAAGGGAAGAGCCTTTATACAATTGGACACATTTTGGGTTTTCCTCAATGAGAATTTTAATCCTCTTTTGTATTATTTCTACAATAATTTGTAAACATATTTATTTTTACTTTTTTTTTTTTTTTTTACTTTCAGGTCAAATTTTTTATACTGCACTTATTTGTCAAAATAAAGATTCTCACATAATGCTGGTACCTCTGAGCTCCTCCCTCCCTCTTTGTATTTAACAAAAGCTAGCTCTTTATTCCAGTTTCAAGATTGGTACTCGAGGAAGAACTAGTTTTGCCGAGGAAATTCCACTGGAACTCAGAAGCAGGTAAGTTGTCACAGCTGCCTCTGGACCTGGGGAATACAGTAGGTCTACCTTGATAACTGCACACCTATGGTGGCTTAATTTTTTATTGTAGAGAGTGGACGGGGTCTTTGGTGAAATTACGAGCCAGTGAGTGAGCCCTAGTTAACCAGCTAAGGCTAAAAACCAAAGCTTGCTTCCTCCTTGAAAATGTCATTATCTGGAAGGTAATGTAGGACTGTGGCCAAGCTGACACAA
The DNA here is from genome assembly GCF_039906515.1 of Pseudorca crassidens. Taxonomy (NCBI): domain Eukaryota; kingdom Metazoa; phylum Chordata; class Mammalia; order Artiodactyla; family Delphinidae; genus Pseudorca; species Pseudorca crassidens. The sequence goes on from NC_090315.1 coordinate 45,150,009, forward strand.
TGAAAAGCAGTGGGTAAACTTCCTTCCCTGTGGAACAGGTAATAAAAAGGGAGTGAAATCAATAGCCCTCTCGTCCCATTTATTAAAGAAACAGTAAGAAAAGGTACAATGCAGGAAAACACCATCCTTTCACATCAGGCTGAACGAAGCACAGTGATTTCTCCCCTTCACTCCCCCCACCCCCACCCCAATTCCCATAACCCCATCCACGTCAGTTTAATTTTGAGGTTCTCTGATTGGGAGTACCAGTGGAGAGGGAGCGGGATGAGCAGTGGAGCCTTGATCCTGGCCTTCTCTAAGCAGGCCCGGTCAGGCCAGCAGAAATTTGGTGGCTCTCTGAAGTGGGTGCACTTCCCTGTTCTGTGTTCCAGCCCCCAGGGGAAGGTATGGCAGTAGAGGGTGACCAGGTCAGCGCTGCTGAAGCATGGTCCGCTCACCAACGCAACATTTCTAGACAGCAGTGAGCTGATTCTCCGGTGGTGAGCAGGGGAGCGCATATGAATTGGAACCTGCAGGCCAATGTATCCCTGAGGAAAAGTCCACAAGAACAATTCAAGAAACTAGTAAGAAACAAGGGGCAGAAAGCTGTGGGACAAAAGCACAGCAGGCTTCTGGAAGGCTGGAGATTCCTTCTCGCAAGGCGGGATCATTCCCACCTGCCAAAGTCCATGTCCCACAGATAACATTTCACCTTCAGTCAAGAAAGACGCGGGGGGGGGGGGGGGGGGGCGGGAAAGGCTCATTTGAAGTTGAGCCCCAGCTATGTACTTCAGACTGTAGCTCCATATCTACCCTTTCACCTAAAACACAGCCCCTGCCCAGAACCACAGTGCCTGGAAACCAGGGTGGTCCTGGAGAGAAAAATGGTGTTTAAGGGGGTAACATTCCATTTGGGTACATTGCAGCCATTGGACCCCCTGGTCTGGGGAAAGCAGCTGGGTTGGTGCCAGGGAGGCTCCCCACTCTAGGAAATGGGACCAAAGTCTTGCTTACAGGGCCATTCATCCTTGGAAAGGAAGCTGGGTTTAGACCCAGGGTCCCAGTTGGCCTTGCAAAAGGAGCTGGGTTGATACCCACCGGGCCTGCTGGCGAAGAGCCTAGGGGCCCAGGAGCTGACCTGGGGAAAGTAACCTGACCAGGACCTAATGGGCCAGTAGACCTTGGGAAGGTAGCTGGACTTGGACCCTGTAAACCAGTGGCCCTTGGAAAGTTAGCTGGGTTGGAGCCTAGTGGCCCAGAGGCTCTTGGGAAAATTGCCGGACTTGAGCCCTGGAGGCCAGCAGACCTCTGGAAGTTAACTGGGTTTGAAGCCAATGTGTTAGAAGACTGAGAGAAAGCAGCTGGGTTCAATCCCCCTGAACCTGTCCCCCTTGGAAAAGGATTAGCATTTACTCCCATGGGGCCAGCGGGCCTTGAAAAATGAGCTGAATTAGGGCCAATGGGGCCAGGAGCCCTCGACATGGGAGATGGATTTGGCCCCGGAAGGCCAATTCCCCGAGAGCCAGGACCCGAGTTTGGGCCTATGGGGCCAGGTATTCTGGCCATGGAAGATGGGCTTGTGCCCATGTTTCCAGAAGACTGTGAGAAAGCAGCTGAATTTGCTCCTAAAAGACCTGCTGCTCTTAGAATGGGTGCAAGATCTAGGCTTTGAGGTCCAGCCATTCTTAAGTTAAGACCAGATCCTGTGCCCAAGAGGCCACCTGCTCTGGTGTCCAAATTAGGGCTTGGAGCCAGGCTACCTGCCCTTGGGTTAGGCCCAAGGCCTGGGCCCAGGCCACTTGACCTTGGGTTGGGCCCAAGGCCAGGGCCTGGAAACATACCTGACCTCGGGGCAGGGTTTGTACCTACAAAGCCTGATCTCAGATTGGGACTTGGTCCGGGGCCCAGGCCAACGGGCCTAGGATTGGGAGGACCATTCCCAGAAGTCAACAGGACACCTGCTCTCAGGTTGGGTCCAGATCCAGGGCCCATGGGGCCACCACTTCTGGGGTCAGGACCTGTTCCCAGAAGACCACCTGGCCTTGGGTTGGACATAGGACCTGGCCCTGGGAGACCCCCTAACCTTGGGTTAGACAGAGGCCCTGGGCCTGGAAGAGCCCCTGCTCTAGGATTTAGAGCTGACCCTGGGCTTGGGCCCAAGAGACCACCCGGCCTTGGGAAAGAAACTGCACCTGTGCCAGTGGGATTCATCCCTCTTGGAAAAGAAGCCATGCTTGGGTCACGAGCACCAGCAGGGAAAGGTGCTGGATTTGAAGCCAATGAGCCTGATGAAGTTGGAAAAGGAGACGGGTTCCTTGGAAACGGGGCCAAATTTCCACCAAGAGAGCCGGTTGCCATAAGGAAGGGATCTGAGTTCATACCCAGAGGGTGGCCTGTGTTTAAAGCAGGACCCCCTTGTGGTCCCAGGGAACTGTCCATCCGTCCTCGAGGTGGCAGCGGAGCACGAGTCCAAGGAGTTGGCCGCTCTCTAGGGAAAATCCGGGGTTCTTTCATACTTTCTTGGGGACGTTGGTGATAATGGGCTTGGGGCGAGTTTTGAAAAGGATCTTGTTTTTGATGAGTGCTGTTACCACGTACTGGGTGCCACTCCTGCAGTCAAGGTCATCACAGTCCTGCTCCCCGGGAGTGTGTTTAACAAGGACGGCAAAAGGTTTCTCCAGATGGATGATTTTCCCATACAGGATATGATGCCCCACGATCAGCACAGGGATTCCCTTTGGCAGAACAAGAATGAGATGCCTGAGGTTCAGGGCAAGGTCGTAACATTCAGGTGCCTTCTAGAGATGCTCTTGGGAGGCAATGCTGGCACCTCCACTCCCTCAACCACTGCTGAGAAGCCACAAAGGACAACCCACCCTCATATCCTTTTCACTCTTTCTAGCCCCAAGTAAGAGAATTTCTACTTTTAGAACTGTGACCTTTCCAGATTCCCCAAAGCTAAATTTCCCTGCTACTGCAGAGGTGGGGGGAGAACAAGCAATGGCTTAGCTAGACCTTGAATGACAAACCTGAGGGCAGTCCTCACTCTGGGTCCTGGGAGCACCACCTTGGTGTAGCTTGCTTTCCTGAAGCATTAGGCAGGGAAAGAAAAGTCCCCTCACCTCAGTGGTGTAATGTAGGTCTCCCAGGAGGTTTCCAGCTAATCCAGTGCTGTAGCGAGCCTCGATCTCCCCCTGTAGCTCCATCAGCACCCATTCTGCCAGGCCTCCAGCCCCAGCACTGCAAGCAAAGGGCTGGCGGTTACAATATTTTGGAGGGGTGAAGGATGAATAATAGTGTCCTACACCACCATTCAAGGCCCAAGAGATCTCTTTGCTGAGCACGAATTCTTGGGAAACTGGGCAGTGCTAGACACTGAACTAGAAATTGAAATGCAAGGATTTGTGCAAGATGCACCTAAGGACCCCAATTCTTCCAGGGAAATTTCAAACCTATATAGCCCTAATCATTCAAGCTAAATTAAAAAAAGTCTCAAAAGGTACTCACCTGGAAATAATGATCTGCACCATGAGCTTCCCGTCTTTAAAAAGCAACTGAAAATAAGCTGTAGAAAAAAAAAATTTCTTTAGGATAATAACAATAGCTAACATTTGTCACTTACTGTGTGCTAGGCACTTTTGTAAGTGCTTTAGACATATTTAATTTCAATCCCCTAACAACTCTATAACATGTAACATTTTTAAACTGATATTGTACATATAAAATTGCTTCAGATCACCAAGGGTCAACTACAGGGTGGAAAGTTAATAGGTAACACAACTGTGTTCTACTAGTCTACGAGCCGGGATCTGAACCCAACACATACACCGCAGAGCCCACACTCTTGGCCAGTATGCTAACTTGCCTTTCTCAAGGATATTATATTTTCCATTCTGCATGGTTCTAAAACACTAAGGAATTCTTTTAGGTTTTACTTTTTCCTTTGGTGATGACATAAGCTTCATGTCTGCCACTTTGGTTATCTTATATTTCAAGGTTCAAATGATCTCTTTTAACTAAAAGCCAAGAGAATGGAAAAGGTCTTCCAGACAACTTTAGTGAACAGTAAGCTGATTTCTGATGTGATTCTCATCAAACACTTTGCCCATCTTTCATCATTTAGACACTAAGGATACCCTGACGCTTAATCTACTTTCGTTTTATACAATGGCACCACCTGGTGGCAAGTTTGCGGCACTCTACAAGAATGAGTTAAAATGGGACATTTTTGCCTGAAACAACTGGCTTCTTGTACTTTGTCTTCCTGAGAAGGATAGATTAATGGGGAGATTGAGGGATGGGGGATCTAAACTATAGCTTCTGTACAAATCTTTCCAATGAATAGATGGAGCCTAGTGGAAGGTTATCAGATCAGTGTTTACCAACTGTAGAACAACAAGTTAATAGGAATTATAATTGTGCTCACGATTAGCAAACACCTGCTTAAAGTTAAACAGGTTTCCTTACTGACATGTTAATCTTTGTTTTGGATCTCCAGTGAAAAGTATATTCACGGCAGCCCTGTAAGACAGCGGAACCTCTTACTCTTGAGCACCAAACACATTTTGGAAATATGAGGTTGGTCAATCAGTGGTCTTCAAATTCAAATATAAAGAGCAGCTAATATTTATTCAATTTTTACTATGAATCAGATGCTGTGCATATATATCATGGGTGGTATCTCATTCAACCACTCTGAGATAGGGACTTATCTGTATTTTGCAGATAAAGTTACTGAGGGATACATCTGCTTTATGTGGTACACACACAGCTAGCAGGTGGTAGAGCCAACACAAGAACCTAGGTCATCCAACTTTACACTCATAATCAATACACTCTCAAAGGAGAAAACCAAGTGAGAATAAAAAGGCATGAAGGCATCAGGCAGGCACTGCGTACATGCATTCAGCAAGAGCTGAATCAAGAAGTCATGTTTGAATAAGCCAGACCTGCTGTAGCAGTACCAGGTGTGGTACTGCTTGACAACAGGTAATACACTGGCTCAGGACGGCAAAGGTCTTCTGACAGATAAGAAGGCCCTACCTCCACCATCAACAGAACAATCAAAAGCACTTTTAATATTCTTCCAAGGTTTCTTGAAGGAGAGACTAATAATTAAAAATCAGAAGGCCTAAATTCAGGTTCCAGCCTGTAAGTGTGGAACTCTTTCAGTGTCATCATACACAAGTCACTTAATGACCGTGGGGCTAAAACCTGGATTGTCTGACTCATTTAACTATCATGAAGACCAAATAAAACATATGTGGAGGGCTTCCTTGATGGCGCAGTGGTTAAGAATCCACCTGCCAACGCAGGGGACACGGGGTCGAGCCCTCGTCCGGGAAGATCCCACATGCCACAGAGCAACTAAGCCCGGGCGCCACAACTACTGAGCCTGGGCTCTAGAGCCCACGAGCCACAACTACTGAAGCCCACGTGCCACAACTACTGAAGCCTGCGCACCTAGAGCCCATGCTCCGCAACAAAGAAGCCCACACACCGCAATGAAGAGTAGCCCCCACTCACTGCAACTAGAGAAAGCCCGCGCAGCAACGAAGACCTGACGCAGCCAATAAATAAATTTTTTTAAAAAATGTGGAAATGCTTTAAAGACTAACATATAGCTAATGTTTTAAAGAATGGGATAAATAAATCAACATTTCCACACTATAATTGTGAGTAAAATTCAGAGAATGGTAGGTACATTTTAGCCATGAATCAAAAAAGGCTCAATAATTGAAATTGAAGTTGTGAAGTTTCTAAAGGTTAATAAATGCATATAGATTGAGAAGAGTTCTTGTAAATAAGCTTTTGATGACTAATGAAATAGTATATTTTCCTTGGTAAGTGTAAAATACAGGTGGTTTCACAGAAGCAATAGGGTGTTCACACAGATACACATTTTAGGAAAATCATGGCAGGGAAGGAGATTAATCTTTAAGACCTCTGACCACATGTTTGAGATAGGAATGTGCAGACTGTTTAGGCAAAGGGGATGTAGAAATATTTTCAGTGCATTCCCCATTTCCTCGACAGTCTCCTATCAGAACAGGAATTCAAAACAGTGGCCTAAAGGGATTTCCCTGGTGGTCCAGTGGTTGGGACTCACCACTTTCACTGCCGTGGGCCTGGGTTCAATCCCTGGTCAGGGAACTAAGATACCGCCAGCTGCGTGGCGCGGCCAAAAAATAAAAACAAAAACAAAAAAACAGAAAAAACGGTGGCATAAGTGAATAAAGGAAAACAGATGCCTAATAGCTGGGTCAGAGTAGCTGTACCTCCATACTTGTCGCTGTGCTTCAATGAGCACACACAGCTCTCTATCCACTTATGTAGGAGGCCCTGCCTGAGTACACCTATTGATACTGGTAGACATCTAGCAATTCTTGTAAAAATAAGAATTCTGTGGCCTAAAAACTTGTGCTAGACCTAATGAGATGCCGGAGATGTGAATACAAATGAAGTTCACACCCAGCTTACAAGAGTCTAGCTCACAGGAACCTGTGGACTGATATAGCTATATTTATGTACATGAGGGTGTATTTACCAAGTTAGTAAGTGATGTAGGGGAAGGCATCCCTTTCGTGAATTTTAAAATTCTACTTTAGCACCTTAAAATATCCCATTGGCTGAATCAGATTCTTCTTCTTGCTCCTTGCTCTAGGCAACTATTCTCAAGAGTAGGTATGTATACCTGAATAAGTCACTGATAACACACCTGATGGAGGCGACAGGGAATATGTATTTCACTTAGTGTGGAGATGACTAAAAAAGATAATGAGGGGCTTCCCTGGTGGCGCAGTGGTTGGGAGCCTGCCTGCTAATGCGGGGGGCACGGGTTCGAGCCCTGGTCTGGGAGGATCCCACATGCTGCGGAGCAACTGGGCCCATGAGCCACAACTACTGAGCCTGCGCGTCTGGAGCTTGTGCTCCACAACAAGAGAGGCCGCCATAGTGAGAGGCCCACGCACCGCGATGAAGAGTGGCCCCCGCTCACCGCAACTAGAGAAAGCCCTCGCACAGAAACGAAGACCCAACACAGCAAAAATAAACAAACTCCTACCCCCAACATCCTCTTAAAAAAAAAAAAGATAATGAGAACATGCAGCCCAATCTGTCCTCATCCCCTTGAAAGTAGGCAGAAAAAATCAGTAGGAAAACAAGGAGGTGAAGAAGTATAATACAAGTCAAATCCTATTAGTAATAACAAGTAACATTATAATGAAAATTTTCCGTATAACAAAAAGATTTCTAAGTCTTCAGTCTCAACTCATTCCAACATTTAAAAATAAGCACAGCAATTTCTAAGTGCTTGTTCTAAGGTATTGCTTGTGTAGAAACTGCAGCTTTATCAAGAGCAACATCTGAAGGCACGGTTTGATGAATGTACCATATCAAATCATGACACTAAAAGGAGTCACTGGAAGAGACTGCCCAGCACCTCACTCTCAACAGCCTTGAGTTTAATCCCAGATTTAGCTAGGACCAACTAACTGGTCTTTGTTGAAGAATAATAATTCCAAGTTCCTGTACAGCCAGGAAGAACTGATGCCACTTTTCAAAAAGATGTTTAAATTCAATATATTTCAGAGCGGAGTCTCACAGGCCACAACTACAGTACATACTTGGAGACTTGGAGAGATAGGAAGGTGTGGAAAAAACCATCCAAACACCTTTCCCCTGCAATGAATTATTTTGACTCCCTACCCCTCCCCTTATAAAAGGGGGAAATGTTTTACTATTCAATTTTGGGGGGCCTTTACATAGCTAAACAAACTAAACACATAAGTTCTATATTCCTAACTTAGTCAAATGACTTTAGCTATGTAAACAAAACTTTTTAAAAAGCACTTTGTATGTTTTAACTATTTTTTCCCTTAAAGGAAAAAAAAAGCCTTTGTGGGGGGCTTCAGGATTTCTAGAAATATTATCTAAGAAATTTCTAGAAATATCTGAGGTTGCCCCAGATCATCCCCAGTCTTGAGACCTGGAGTTACTTTGGAGATACTGAGTAAAGTCAAGACACTGTTGTTTCTCAGGACAGTGGTCCAGATGACTTCAAGACCCCTGAACAAACCACAGATGAGCAAAGAAACCCACATTCTCAGAATCAACCAAGACTCACAATGGGAACCCTAATCAAAACTCAAAAGGTCTGTCTGAAATCAGACCAAATCTGGGATACATCTTATTTAACTGTCATTTTGAAAGTCATTAAAAACCTGAAAAATCAAAGTGCCACCACAATTTCTTAATTAGGAAGAAAAATTCAGGCAGAGCATTATCTTTGTAATACAAAAAGCTTCATTTCTCACATAGCTAAACCTTTTTGAACATTTATCTGGATTCTCCCTTTTCATCCTGAAAACAATGCTATGATACAGGTACTATCACTCCCATTTTACAGTGAGGAAACACGCTTAGAGAAGCTAAAGGTTAAGTAACTGGTGGAACAGCTAGTAAGTGGTAGACAGGGAATGTGAATTCTAACTCCTCCACAATCCGGCCTGTCCTGCAGTCCTCTCACACAGCACCTTCTCATGCAGGACATCAGTACAGGAACTTGCTTTACAAACATTAGTCTTTCTCATAACATCTCCCACAAGATGGCAAATAAACCACCTATGAAGATGTTATATCTCGCCACCGAAGTAACTATGACATCTGTTGGGTAGGCAGCTCAAAACAAATGAGCCTGCTTTTCATCATATCCAACTGACGAGATTTAGGTTTCTGAAATCCCTAGAGATGTACTCAAGGTTACCTCCAGGATTCAAAACTATAGCCTAAAACTCTGTTTCCTGCCTGTGTAAGGCAAAACAAGTCAAAAGAACAGAGCACATTCTTTGTCACTGATTCATCTAATCTCCTACAAAATTTCTTATCCATTGGTTTCTGAGTTGTTAAATTGTTAATATTACTAAGGTCTTACAGAGAACATCATGAGCAATGATCCTCATGATGGTTAACTGCCCCCAAAATAAAATGTAGCAGAAGACAGCATGGTATGTATCGTATTAAACAGATTATGCAGCTTTCACTGAAACAGGGGCTTTGATTCAATGGTTTAACCTAACTACACATAATTAAATTTTATTACAGCTAAACAATGTTTAGCTGCAATAAACATTGGCCCTTTCATCTTTTCTTGTTGCTTTTTAAACGGAATAAAGGCTTTAACTTTACAATTCTTAATTTAAAAACATTCATTTTTATTTTTAAAAATTAAATATGACACAAAATGTTTGCAAATTGCTGGGCCAACAATTAGCACTTATTGAGTTCTTATTCGGTCCCAGAAACTACTCTTTGTGTTTAGGGATTCAGTGAGAACTGAATCAGACCTGGATTCTGATTCTGCCATTTATCTAGCCTGCGTATGACAGGGGGTAATTTAATCTCAGGTTGCAGTTTCTCCACCAATAAATTGAGCATAAAAGAGAACCCATCTCAAAGGGTGGTTGTGAGCATTAAATGAAGTTTAGAATGTAAAGTCCTCAGCACAGTGCCTAACATGGTAAACCTTTAGGGTCAAGCTATTGATTACCTGGAGGAACATGGCATTTTCTTAGTACATGTCCAATAGAATGACTTTATACTACTGTGTACTTATTATTTTAATGTTTATAGTGGATTAAAACATCCTATAAAAGCAGCATGTTATCAGAATGAAATCAAGCTTACACAATGGGAGAACAATTCAAATATGGCAGTCAGGGTTCACCAAACTGCTTCTGGGATTAAGTTCTGGAACGTTTTTTACCTCTAAGCATGATAGCTATTTCTCTGTGTGTCTTTCCATCAAATGAACAATTCAGGAACTTTTATATACAACTCAATACATTATTTTTATTAGCAGTGTTGTGATTTTGTGACTGATTGGGAGAGTCTAAGTTTCAAAGGGAAGATCTTGTCTCTCGACAGGCTTATGTTATGTCATTAAGAGCTAAAATCCAGTTTCTAAATGAGAAGCTTGCTCTCCTCCAAAAAGGGGCCATGGAGAGTAGGTGGAACTGAATGCTTCCAAACTTTTCATTAGTGAAGAGTGGGTTCAAAAACGTGTGTGGACACTATGCATACATGTGGTACTTTCCCATCACATTTTAAGATTCCCATGATGGAGGGAATCAATTACTGGTATTTGTAGACAATGGGTAGAAAAGATGACTTCAGTCGATCAGAGTTACTCCAGTTTTCTGCATCTTCTGCTACTCTGCGGCCCCTTCTACCCTTCCTCCTCCTACTGCTGTGGCACCCTATCTTCCCCAAAGCCCCTTCCTTTATAGCTCTACTTGAGGTCTCCCTCTGTACTGGATTCCCCTCCCACCAGCCACCATCTTCTCCACCCTCTCCCCGACCCCCTCCCCTCCCTTCAATTTCAGCTACAAACACTTCTTATTTCTAGCCCCGCCCACTTTCTGGGACTTCTCCATCCGCTTCCCCTCTTCCCCCCCCCAAAACAAATTACCCCCGACTATCTCCAGGACCGCTTACCAAGCTGTTTAACCCTTTCTCCTACCTCCCAAGGGAACTACTCTTTAAACTGCCTTCCTCCACTCCCCACCCCCGGAATACTCTTTCCAAACCGTTCATCCTCCTCCCAAAGATCAGTCTTCAAACGTTACTCCTCTACCACCCTCATTTTCCAAATCGTTCCCTATTTCCCCCCGTCAATTCTTAAGTACTTCTCTCCTCCAGGACCCGACTCCACCCCACTCTTCTCTCGTCTCTCACTCCGCCCACAAATGAAGCTGGATCACTCTCCAGACTGTCTCTTCCTTCCAACCACCCTCCCAATTACCGCTCCCAGCAGCATCTCCCCCACGACTTAAAATGTCCCCTCGAAGGAACCTCACAGTCCCCCGCTAAGTCCCCTTTCTGATGTTCCCGCTACTTCCTGGGTTCCAGTTCTACCCCACTCTCGCAAGCATCCCGTGCTGGGTTCCCTCCCCACCCAGGGAAGAACCCCTTTCCGCACATACCTCGAGGTTCCGGCCCGCGCCGCCCCCTTCTCCGTCCTCCGCCCGCGCTCGGCCACTCTTTCCGCCCTTCTCCCGCTCCGCCCTGCTCGCTCCCTTCCTTCCCTCCGCCTTCCGACTCCACATTGCTCCCTTCTCCACAATTCCCGGCCCTCCTACCAGGGGGCCTCTCTGGGTCGCCCCCCACCTCTGCACGGCCCTCCCCACTCCCCTCCCCCTTCCCAGCCTCCCCTCCCCCCCCGCCGCTCCCCCACTCCCCGCCCCTCGGCTCGCCATTCTTCTTCTCCAGCCGCGTGCCCCGCCCGGCCCCAGCTCCCTAGCTTCCCGCTCCCTCGCACCCTCGCCCCCATTCCCGGCTCGGCCCTCGCTCCCCGCGGCCTCCCGCGCTCCCTGACCGCGGCCTGACCTGCAATGGCGGCCGCCGAGCGCGGCGCCGCGCGGCCAACGGGCGACAACCGAACCTCCCGCCGCCGTCGCCGCCGCCGCGAGCACTGCCTGCGCACTTCCGGCCTTGCGGCGCGAGCACTTCCGGGGCAGAGCACGCGAGCGCGCGCGCACGTGGGGCCGGGGCGGAGAGAGGCGAGCGCCGAGAGTGGCTAGCCCATCCGCTGGTGAGTTGGGGAAGGGGCGTGGGGAGCGGGGATGGGACGGGGTGGGGGGTGTTAGAGCGGGTGAGGCCTGCTACAGGTCGGCGCCCGGCGGAGCTCGCCGATTCTCTTGTGCCGAGGCCGGTGGGGGCTACTCCGGAGATCCCCGGAGAGGGAAGGGGCGGTGGAGCCCTCGCGCGCGCGTTGGACGCACTCTTAGCCCGGCCCGGCCGAACGCGCCTGCTCTGCAGGCAGGTTCCTCACCTTGAAAGGAGACGAGTAGGGGGCGACCCAGAGCGGAGTGCGTATATTGGCGGCGACGGAGCGGCAGGTAGAGGGAGTAGTTGACAGATGCCGACCAGTCCTGTCGCTCCTCCCCTTGAGACGCTCTCTGTTCTTCCTGCCCCATCAGCCCCACCGTCAGTACCGTAGTTGAGTGTGTGATTTGAAAACTTAACATGCAGTAGAGATAGAGGTGTTTGCCAAAATGCAGATTGCTAGCCCTCCCCCCGCCCCAAAAGATTGGAATTCTGGAACTGTGGAATAGGACCCGGAATCCTGCATTTTTAAAAACCATTTATCGAGGTGATTTTGATACAGGAGTTCTGCGGAGTCTGCGGACCTGACTTTGAGATACTCCTTTAGACTGTCCACATTTCTTGTTTCTTTAGAGTGGTCGTGGTATTTATCCTCCTCTCCACCACCCCCACCCCCAGAAACCTCACACACAAAATACAAAGGAGACCTTAGTTCTGCCTCGAATACATCCGGTCAGCTCCATGTGACTCCCTTCAAGTGCGCACTCCCAGTTAGAGAATGAGATTATGTTCAGTCTTTTGCTCTAAGATCACGTTTTCAATTCTCACCCCTCTTTTCCTGGACCACTTCCTTCAGGCAGTTGTCAGGATTGCTGGCAGTCTGGGTGATGCTGTATGTGCTGATCTTTTTATTTTGTTGCTGAAGAATCCTGAGCTTCTGGAGACTGTTTGATAGATTCTGTATGGGCCATGAAAGCATCATTAGTTGGATATTTAGAAATGAACCTCCGTCGGACTTCCCTGGTGGTCCAGTGGTTAAGAAGCGGCACTTCCAATGCAGGGGGCTCGGGTTCCATCCCTGGTTGGGGAACTAAGACTCCACATTCTGCCCGGCGCGGCCCCCTCCAAAAAAAAAAGTGAAAAAAAATAGAAATGAACGTCGATGAAATATAGTTGGAGTCTTCCACCTAGAATAGTGGTAATAAGAAACATGAGGTGTGACATACTGCTGTTTAACAATGATTCTTTTCTTGCCCCCCTAGGAATGGGTGAATTTAAGGTCCATCGAGTACGTTTCTTTAATTATGTTCCATCAGGGATCCGCTGTGTGGCTTACAATAACCAGTCAAACAGATTGGCTGTTTCACGAACAGATGGCACTGTGGAAATTTATAATTTGTCAGCAAACTACTTTCAGGAGAAAGTAAGTCATTTGGGAGCCTGATTTGGTGTATTTGATGTTAATTTTTTTCTTAAGTTCAATTCTGCCAAATCTATGTTTTTTGTATTCAAAGAGATCAAAAGAATAGTAACTCTCCCCCACTCTCTCCGGAGTTGTTTAGAACCACATAACAAATATGCGATCTCTTGTCTGAATGATGCGCTTAGAGGTTTGATCTGTGTGATGTTGGTTAGAAAGATCCTACCTAGGAATTGTGGTGCTCACTGTCATTTGGAAACTGAGGTTTGCTAGATCTGTTGGGCAAAATAAGAAGGAAAATTGTCAAGACCATTGCTTCATATCAGTCTCTGCACCACTGTAACTTTGGTAAAGTGGCATTTCCTGCTATAAGTGTCAGTACCCATTTCATTGTCAATTCAGAAAAAATGATGAGACATTTTAATGTCAAACATTTTGGTGATGTAATATCAGGAAGATGGATTCCTAAGTTCATCTGTCTGAGAGAAGGTAGATTTATATGCCTTATATTTGGGAATAAAGATTTTAAATTAGGTAAAGTACTGTTTGGGTGTATGCAAAGGGCTGTTACAGCAGCATATTTTTCAAAGGCAGTGATTACTGATTTCAAGTGCAATAAAATAATTCCGGTCACATTTACTGAGTGCCTTACATGCCATAGGCACCATGAAATAAATGAATAGAAGGAAAAATGAATGAATGCAGTGCCCAGCAACTTAGTACTTGGAATTTAGGCACTCTGTAAATGTTTCTAAATGACTGAGTGGCAAGTATTAGGCATTAAGATGAATGTCAGAGGCCCTACCTTCAAGGAGTTCAAAATCCAGTGGGGGAAAGGTGAGTATACAGTTTGCAAACAGTGTGGCAAATTTTATGATAGACCTAAGCAGAGGCATAGAATCTTAGTGGAGAGGTGCCTTCTCTGATGAGGTGTGTTTAGGATTCCTGGAAAGAGATGACTTACTGAGCTGATCCCTGAAGCACTAATAGGAGTTAAGAAATTGCTGGTCACCACAAAGGAGTCACATTCCATAGAATGAAAAACATGCTATGGTACATGCTTGTTGCATCCTGTGATTTTTCTTGTCATTTACGATAATTGGAATTATATAATAGTTCATATATATTTGTTTAATGTCTTCTTCCTTGCTGAACTTCAAATTTTATGAAAACAAGGACCTTGTCAGTGATATTCATGGCTGTATTCCCAACATTTAGCAAGTGCCTAGGACAAAGACACTGCTTAGTTAATACATGTTGAATGAATAAGTCAACTGGTCTTTACCTAGTACCTCTTATTTTCCTCTCCCATCTGTTTTCTTTTTTTTTTTTTTTGAACAATTAATTCAGTCTAGTCTTCCACTTTCTCTATGTTCCCTTCCCTGGTATTGAAGATTGCTTAGCTCTGAACAAGAGCTTGTTTCTCAGAACAAGAAAACATTATATCTCTGAGAGTGAAGAGTAGTGCCTAGGAGTAAGGAGACCCACATTCTCTTCATGTCGTTGACTTTGGCCCTTTGGGCAAGCCACTTAATTAATGAATATTTTGCCTTTTCAAGTTCAGATAGGAAAAATTATACCTCCTCATTCCCTTTTGTATCAAGCAGATATAAGAGTAAAATTCCTGAGCTTCCCTGGTGGCGCAGTGGTTGAGAGTCCGCCTGCCGATGCAGGGGACACGGGTTCGTGCCCCCGTCCGGGAAGATCCCACATGCCGCGGAGTGGCTGGGCCTGTGAGCCATGGCTGCTGAGCCTGCGCGTCCGGAGCCTATGCTCCACAACAGGAGAGGCCACAGCAGTGAGAGGCCCGCGTACCGCAAAAAAAAAAAAAAAAAAGAATAAAATTCCTTGATAGTATGAATGCTTTTTGAGTGCTAAGAAAACACTTAGAAATCTGAGACTTGAATGAAAAGCTGGAGTGAGCTGCCTTTGTTTAATTTTTTAAACAGCTTTTAATTGGTGAAATTGACACACAGTAAGCAACGTGTATTCAAAGTGTATGTATTGGTAACTTTTGACATGTGTACACCTTTGAAATTATCACTCAATCAAGATAATTGCCATGATTTTTAAAAATTAGATACATCAGATACAAACTGGATTGTCTGAAACTTTATTGTCTAAAAAGGTTTTGCAGAACAAGTCCTAGTAAAAGAAACAAAACCAACTGTATAAGTAACTAAAATGTGAACCTGAAAAAAATGAAAATATCAGTAACATGATCTTCAGATAGTGTAAAACCCCACACTAGTTGTTTCTAGAGAGGCATTTTGATTTTCACCTTTTTGCCTGTGACCACTCAGTGCTAGTAGCTGATGAATTCGTGGTGGGTTGAAAAGTTATGGTGTTTCTGTAGTTTTTCCCAGGTCATGAGTCTCGGGCTACAGAAGCTCTGTGCTGGGCAAACGGACAGCGACTGTTTAGTGCTGGACTCAATGGAGAGATTATTGAGTATGATTTGCAGGCGTTAAACATCAAGTATGCTATGGATGCCTTTGGAGGACCCATTTGGAGCATGGCTGCCAGCCCCAATGGCTCTCAACTTTTGGTCAGTAAGCAACTATTGGTAATTCAAACCAAGATTTCTCTTCTGCCCACTTAAACTTGCTTCCTTATGTTCATAGGAAGGTGAAATTGTATTATAGCATGTAGCAACTCCACTCTGAGCTGGATTCCAGCAACCAAGCAAGCAATTGTATCTGGATTCCAATACGAGATACAAGATTGGGATTCTTGTTGGGGATTTAAAACTCCCTTGTCCTTTGGCACTCTTTCTGCTGCTACTTTGGACCTTGTTGATTCATTTATGAAACCAGAGGTTTCAGTTTGGTTCAGCATTTCCCAAACTGTGTTCTTTGGAATTGGGAGATGTAGAAACTGTCTTTTGTTTTGTTGTGCCTTGTGTTTTATGATAAGTTTTGTTTCAGAAATACGGCGTACTAAATCCTTCTGTAGATTCACAGCACACGTTAGTATATCTAAACTTCTGATAGGTCCTTCTACAAGTCAACCTGTGGAACCATGTTTTTCCAGTGTTTCTCAAAAAATTTTTGAGCACAGACTTAAGACTCCCCCCCCCCCCCCCGAGAGGGCAGACAGCAGAAGCAAGAAGAACTACAACCTGCAGCCTGTGGAACAAAAACCACATTCACAGAAAGAGACAAGATGAAAAGGCAGAGGGTTATGTACCAGATGAAGGAACAAGATACAACCCGAGAAAAACAACTAAATGAAGTGGAGATAGGCAACCTTCCAGAAAAAGAATTCAGAATAATGATAGTTAAGATGATCCAGGACCTCGGAAAAAGAATGGAGGCAAAGATCAAGAAGATGCAGGAAATGTTTAACAAAGACCTAGAATTAAATAACAAACAAACAGAGATGAACAATACAATAACTGAAATGAAAACTACACTAGAAGGAATCAATAGCAGAATAACTGAGGCAGAAGAACGGATAAGTGGCCTGGAAGACACAATGGTGGAATTCACTGCTGCGGAACAGAATAAAGAGAAAAGAATGAAAAGAAATGAAGACAGCCTGAGAGACCTCTGGGACAACATTAAACACAACAACATTCGCATGATAGGGGTCCCAGAAGGAGAAGAGAGAGAGAAAGGACCAGAGAAAATATTTGAAGAGATTATAGTCAAAACTTCCCTAACATGGGAAAGGAAATAGCCACCCAAGTCCAGGAAGCGCAGAGTCCCATACAGGATAAACCCAGGGAGAAACACACTGAGACACATAGTAATTAAATTCGCCAAAATTAAAGACAAAGAAAAATTGTTAAAAGCAGCAAGGGAAAAACGATAAATAACATACAAGGGAACTCCCATAAGGTTAACAGCTGATTTCTCAGCAGAAGCTCTACAAGCCAGAAGGGAGTCACATGATATACTTAAAGTGTTGAAAGGGAAGAACCTACAACCAAGATTACTCTACCCGGCAAGGATCTCCTTCAGATTCATGGAGAAATCAAAAGCTTTACAGACAAGCAAAAGCTAAGAAAATTCAGCACCACCAAACCAGCTCTACAACAAATGCTAAAGGAACTTCTCTAAGTGGGAAACACAAGAGAAGAAAAGGACCTACAAACACAAACCCAAAACAATTCAGAAAATGGTCCTAGGAACATACATATCAATAATTACCTTAAACGTGAATGGATTAAATGCTCCAACCAAAAGACACAGGCTTGCTGAATGGATACAAAAACAAGACCCATCTATATGCTGTCTACAAGAGACCCACTTCAGACCTAGGGACACATACAGACTGAAAGTGAGGGGATGGAAAAAGATATTCCATGCAAATGGAAATCAAAAGAAAGCCAGAGTAGCAATACTCATATCAGATAAAATAGACTTTAAAATAAAGAAAGTTACAAGAGACAAGGAAGGACACTACATAATGATCAAGGGATCGATCCAAGAAGAAGATATAACAATTATAAATATATATGCACCCAACATAGGAGCATCTCAATACATAAGGCAACTGCTAACAGCTATAAAAGAGGAAATCGACAGTAACACAATAATAGTGGGGGACTTTAATACCTCATTTACACCAATGGACAGATCATCCAAAATGAAAATAAATAAGGAAACAGAAGCTTTAAATGACACAATAGACCAGATAGATTTAATTGTTATTTATAGGACATTCCATCCAAAAACAGCAGATTACACTTTCTTCTCAAGTGCACACGGAACATTCTCCAGGATAGATCACATCTTGGGTCACAAATCAAGCCTCAGTAAATTTAAGAAACTTGAAATCATATCAAGCGTCTTTTCTGACCACAATGCTGTGAGATTAGAAATAAATTACAGGGAAAAAAACGTAAAAAACACAAACACATGGAGGCTAAACAATATGTTACTAAATAACCAAGAGATCACTGAAGAAATCAAAGAGGAAATCAAAAAATATCTAGAGACAAATGACAATGAAAACACGACGATCCAAAACCTATGGGATGCAGCAAAAGCAGTTCTAAGAGGGAAGTTTATAGCTATACAAGTCTACCTCAAGAAACAAGAAAAATCTCAAATAAACAATCTAACCTTACACCTAAAGGAAGTAGAGAAAGAAGAACAAACATAACCCAAAGTTAGCAGAAGGAAAGAAATCATAAAGATCAGAGCAGAAATAAATGAAATAGAAACAAAGAAAACAATAGCAAAGATCAATAAAACTAAAAGCTGGTTCTTTGAGAAGATAAACAAAATTGATAAACCATTAGCCAGACTCATCAAGAAGAAGAGGGAGAGGACTCAAATCAATAAAATTAGAAATGAAAAAGGAGACGTTACAACAGACATCACAGAAATACAAAGCATCCTAAGAGACTACTACAAGCAACTCTATGCCAATAAAATGGACAACCTGGAAGAAATGGACAATTTCTTAGGTATAGTCTCCAAGACTGAACCAGGAAGAAATAGAAAATATGAACATACCAGTCACAAGTAATGAAATTGAAACTGTGATTAAAAATCTTCCAACAAACAAAAGTCCAGGACCAGATGGCTTCACAGGTGAATTCTATCAAACGTTTAGAGAAGAGCTAACACCCATCCTTCTCAAACTCTTCCAAAAAATTGCAGAGGAAGGAACACTCCCAAACTCATTCTATGAGGCCACCATCACCCTGATACCAAAACCAGACAAAGATACTACAAAAAAAGAAAATTACAAACCAATATCACTGATGAATATATATGTAAAAATCCTCAACAAAATACTAGCAAACAGAATCCAACAGCACATTAAAAGGATCATACACCATGATCAAGTGGTATTTATCCCAGGGATACAAGGATTCTTCAATATACGCAAATCAATCAATGTGATACACCATATTAACAAATTAAAGCAGAAAAACCATAGGATCATCTCAATAGATGCAGAAAGATCTTTTGACAAAATTCAACACCCATTTATGATAAAAACTCTCCAGAAAGTGAGAATAGAGGGAACCTACCTCAACATAATAAAGGCCATATACACCCACAGCAAACATCATTCTCAATGGTGAAAAACTGAAAGCATTTCCTCTAAGGTCAGGAACAAGACATGGATGTGCACTCTCACCACTATTATTCAACATAGTGTTGCAAGTCCTAGCCTCGGCAATCAGAGAAGAAAAATAAAAGGAACAAATTGGAAAAGAAGAAGTAAAACTGTCACTGTTTGCAGATGACATGATACTATACATAGAGAATCCAAAAGATGCCACCAGAAAACTACTAGAGCTAATCAATGAATTTGGTAAAGTTGCAGGATACAAAATTAATGCACAGAAATCTCTTGCATTCCTATACACTAATGAAGAATTTGAAAGAGAAATTAAGGAAACACTCCCATTTACCATTGCAACACAAAGAATAAAATACCTAGGTATAAACCTACCTAGAGAGACAAATGACCTGTATGCAGAAAACTATTAAGACACTGATGAAAGAAATTAAAGATGATACCAACAGATGGAGAGATATACTGTGTTCTTGGATCGGAAGAATCAATATGGTGAAAATGACTATATTACCCAAAGCAATCTACAGATTCAATGCAATCCCTATCGAATTACCAATGGCATTTTTTACAGAACTAGAACAAAAAATCTTAAAATTTGTATGGAGACACAAAAGACCCCGAATAGCCAAAGCAGTCTTGAGGGAAAAAAATGGAGCTGGAGGAATCAGACTCCCTGACTTCAGACTATACTGTAAAGCTACAATAATCAAGACAGTATGGTACTGGCACAGAAACAGAAACATAGATCAATGGAACAAGATAGAAAGCCCAGAGATAAACCCACGCACCTATGGTCAACTAATCTATGACAAAGGAGGCAAGGATATACAATGGAGAGACAGTCTCTTCAATAAGTGGTGTTGGGAAAACAGGACAGCTACATGTAAAAAAATGAAATTAGAACACTCCCTAACACCATACACAAAAATAAACTCAAAATGGATTAGAGACCTGTATGTAAGACTGGACACTATAAAACTCTTAAAGGAAAACATAGGAAGAACACTTTGACATAAATAACAGCAAGATCTTTTTTGATCCACCTCCTAGAGTAATGGAAATAAAACCAAAAATAAACAAATGGGACCTAATGAAACTTCAAAGCTTTTGCCCAGCAAAGGAAACCATAAACAAGACAAAAAGACAACCCTCAGAATGGGAGAAAATATTTGCAAAAGAATAAATGGACAAAGAATTAATATCCAAAATATATAAACAGCTCATGCAGCTCAATGTTAAAAATATAAACAACCCGATCCAAAAATGGGCAGAAGACCTAAATAGACATTTCTCCAAAGAAGACATACAGATGGCCAAGAATCGCATGGAAAGCTGCTCAACATCACTAATTATTAGAGAAATGCAGATCAAGACTACAATGAGGTATCACCTCACACCAGTTAGAATGGGCATCATCAGAAAATCTACAAACAAATGCTGGAGAGGGTGTGGAGAAAAGGAACCCTCTTGCACTGTTGGTGGGAATGTATATTGATACAGCCACTATGGAGAACAGTATGGAGGTTCCTTAAAAAACTAAAAATAGAGCTACCATATGATCCTACAATCCCACTGCTGGGCATATATACCCAGAGAAAACCATAATTCAAAAAGACACATGTACCCCAATGTTCATTGCAGCACTATTTACAATAGCCAGGTCATGGAAGCAACCTAAATGTCCATCGACAGACAAATGGATAAAGAAAATGTGGTACATATAGACAATGGAAAGACTCCCCCCGCCATTCTTACCAGTAGACTGGGTACTTGCAGAGATTTAGTTTTCTGTGATGGATTTATGATTTTTTTAAAATTTGTACTATTTTGTAATACCTTGACGTATCTCCATTTAGGTGACACAGTTAATGGGTCTTTTATTTAGGCCATGGGTGTCCAGCAGAGACATGCTATGAAATCCTGTTTCTCCTCCATGTCCTATTCAGGAATTGTGCCCCTAATTGGCCTGCTTTCTGGCTAGGACATGAAGACTGCCAGGAACACACTACCAGTTTCTTGGTACCAGTACTTTTTCCCCCTCACAAACTATTTTTCTCTTTCAGAACAAGTGTTAGCTTGAAGGAGGAAATGTATATATTTAGTTCTATAAAATGCTTTCTTTATTTTCTACCCCCTTTTCCATAATAGGTTGGCTGCGAAGATGGATCTGTGAAACTATTTCAGATCACCCCAGACAAAATCCAGTTTGAAAGAAATTTTGATCGTCAGAAAAGTAAGGGTTATTTGTGGTGAGGCAGTGAGTAGTCTTAACAAGAAGTTATATTTCTGTGCCACTGGAGATGGGATATTTTCCCATGGGTCCAGGTAATATTTTATCTATATGCTAACTTTCTGTGAGTGCAGCGTATGTGCTAGATGCTGTCCTTAGCTCAGGTCCTCTCCGTTGTGTAGCATAGCTATGATTGCCTGGTTAAGTAATAATACAGGAAGCTAGCAATCCAAAATAGGAAAGTGAGTGTTTCTGTGTAAATCAGTTTGTTAGTTCTCACTTATTTTTGTGAAGTTTTAACAAATGTGCGTAAAGTCTCAGAACTCGGATTTTTCTTTAGGAGCTGTGGTTCTCAGTTCTGCTAGTACTTTCAAGTTGAATGGGGGAATTTTATAAACAATTGCCTCTGTTCCACCTGGACTGACTGACACTGACATCCAGAACAGAGCCTGGCAAACTATTTCTGTGAAGACACCAGCTAGTAAATATTGTAGGCTTTGCAGGCCCTATAGTCTCTGCCAACTCTTGTCATTATAGCACCGCAGTTGCCCTAGATAATACTTAACAAATGCTCATGGTTATGCTCTGGTAAAACTTCATTTACAAAAACAGGTGGTGACCCCAGTTTGGCCTTTGGGCCATAGTTTGCTGACTCCTTTTCTATTATCCACTTTTTTTTTTTTTTAACATCTTTATTGGAGTATAATTGCTTTACAGTGGTGTGTTAGTTTCTGTTTTATAACAAAGTGAATCAGCTATACATATACGTATATCCTCGTATCTCCTCCCTCTTGCGTCTCCCTCCCACCCTCCCTGTCCCACCCTGACTCCTTTTCTAGAGAGTAGTGTCTGATGTGTTCTCTGTATCCAATAGTAATGTTTATCCTCTGCTAATCAGATCCCTGTATTGTTTGTTTTTAATATCTCCTGGGTGTTCTTTTTTTAATTACAAAGGTGATATAATGCTTGGTAAAAATTTCATGCATTTAGCCAAGTGTGAAAGAGAAAATAAGTGTCTCATTTCACTCTGTAGGCAACATTTTGGAATTAATCTGGACTTTTTTGTATATTCAGATAGACAAATACATTCACAGGAGTGCTTGCACTTGTTTTTCAGCTTAGTTTTTCATTTGATGTATCACAGACATCTTTCTGTGTCAGTCATGCCAGTCTGCATGGCATTTCATTTTATGGTGTTCCATAATTTATTTAACCAAACTCCTATTGATGGATATTAATTTTGTTTTTACTACTATAGCCAGTGCTGTAATGAACATTCTTATATACACTTGGGCATTCCTGTAAATATTTCTTTTTTGTTAAATTCCTAGTGCAATTACCATGCCACATTTGCACGTTTAAATTTTGTTAGGTTACTACCAGATCACCTTCAAAAGGTTGTGCTTATCTACACTCCCATCAACCATTTATCCATTATTAAAAGTAAGTATCAAATATGTCATCGTGGGTCCCAGGGCAAAGTTGTCCCTCACCTGTTATAAAACAGTCCTTCGCAAGAGCGCAGTAGATGAACTTTAAGACTATAGAACGCTAGCCCTGTAGATGTTTGTGGAAGGAGAACTCAGTTACCCTTTGCTGTATATTTATGTGTATGTCACTTTCTCTTTTGTTGTACAACTCCCAAGGTCGAATCCTGAGCCTCAGCTGGCATCCCGCTGGTACACACATTGCAGCTGGCTCCATAGACTACATTAGTGTGTTTGATGTCAAATCAGGTGACTGTTCTTCTCAGTTCATTTGGGGTGTGGGTCTTGTTTGTCAGAGCCACATTTCTGGGTTTCCAAGAGCTTGTGACCTTATGCTTTCATGAACCTTCTGAGATGTCACCATGAATTTCACTTCTTTCTTGGATTACTACTGCTGCTTTTAGGGGAATCTTGGTTCTTCAGTGGAATACAGTATTTTTCATCATAAGAATTCACACTAAAATTTGCCCTCAACCAGTGAGACATTTACTATGAGCAATCAGTAGAATACCTATTTATATATACCAGTTCTTTGTAAAAGTGGGTGTCTGTAGTTGAGGAATGTAAGATCTTGGTAACATAGTTGGTGAGACTTGAGATCAGAAAGATAGAGAACAACGTGCTTCCTCTGTCCTTGGCCTAGAGAATTGGCTGATGGATTCCTTCAGTGAGGAGACTGACTTCAACTTGTTAGGTGGCTGTGTCTACTCCCTGCTAAGATGAGAGGAAACACAGGGCAGATACGTTGCCTTTTTCTTTTTCCTTAGTGCTTGAGCAAGTTTTTTATTATCAGTTATATATGCATATAGTCAAAGAATTCCTTAAGGCTTGTTACAAAAAAGCAGGAGTCCCCCTATATCCCTTCTCCCACTCCTCAAAGGCAGCCACCTGCAACTCTTAGCTAATTCTTTTGGTATTTATCTTTATGCTATACATAGTATGCTTAAAATGCTTTATTTTTTTTCAGTTTTAGCCTATTATTTATTGACTTCCACTATTTAACCCTCTTTCTCTGCCCTTTGCCACATGTAGCAATATTTCCTCCTGATCCTCCCAGTATGGTTATGTTCTAACTTTGTTCAGATTAGCAGTTGATGTTTTTATTCTTAGACTATATACATACAACTTGCATAGTAAATTTCTTTTCCTTTCCTGTATGCTTTTTGTTAATGCTGAGTGTCTGTCTCTGTCTCTCTCTTTTGTGTGTGTGAGATTGAGATATATATATATATATATATATATATATATCACTAATTCATCTCCACATTCTTCCAGTTGTATGATTTAGGTTCAGCTACATCTGGGTTTTTTTTCTGGTTTTTTTTTTGTTGTTGTTAGTTTGTTTTGGGTTTTTTTGCGGGATCTTAGTTCCCCCACCAGGAATTGAACCTGGGCCCCTGCAGTGAAAGTGCCAAGTTCTAACCACTGGATCGCCAGGGAATTCCCACATCTGGTTTTCTTTCTATCACTTTTATCTCCTTGAAGGTTTCTCTCCCAGAGCCTTCTGCCCTGCTCCAGCTTAGTGGAGCCAGTTTCTGGGCCTACTGCACAACTCTGAGATCTTGAACTCTGGTTTTTCAACCATTCTGGAGATCCCCTTTGCTTTATTCTCCAGTAGAGTTCCCTGTTGCCAAGTCATTCATTTTCGTAGTTTATCACTTTGTTTGATGGATCCTGAGAAAGGGTTTCTGAGAAAGAATTCTAGTTGGAAATTATTTTTCCTTAGAATTTTGAAGCTGTGGTTCCACTGTCGTCCAGCTTCTAGTATTGTTATGGACTCTGATGCCTTTCTGAGAGTAGATCCTTTTTGTAGGTTTTTGTGGTTGGTTTTTCCTGGGAGCTTTTAAGATCTTCCCTTTATCTTTACTGTTCTGAAATGTAATAATTATGTTTTTTGTTGTGTGGATCTGTTAACATCCATTGTATTGGACAACTTGGTAGGTTCCTTTAATCCAAAAACCCATGTTTTTCATTTCTGAGGAAAATTCTTATAATTATTTTGTAAAGGAGTTTCTTTCCATTTTCTCCTTTCTGGAATTTAATTAGTGGAATTTTGCCTCTTCTAATTTTCTTTCTTTCTTTTTTCCTTTTTCCCCCTTGTTATTTTTCATCTCTAACTTCTTACTTTGCTTCCTGGGAGAGTTTGTCATTTTTATCTTTCAGTCCTTTTATTGAGGTTCTCATTTCTGCCATTCATTTCCAGAGTTCTTTTTTGTTTCCTGAATGTTCTTTTTTACAGCATTCTCTTTTTGTTTCATTATACAGTATACTAACTCTTCTCCAAGACTATTCATGGTAATAGCTGTGAAGTGTTCTTCGCCCTGGCTTTTTCCCACCTTGTTGTTTATTTTTTTCTGGTCCTATGTTGGGCCTCTGCCTTTCATATTGAGGCTTTCCTCCCGTGTCTAGAGGTTCCTTTCATCACCACACGAATGGTGCTGATCACATCTGAGCTTCATTGAGGAATGGTCTGGCTGGACTGTTAGCTTGGGGATGCTCTCAAGACAGGCTCTTTATATCTTTTCTCTTGTGCTGGTCATATTTCTCAGAACTGTTTTTTGTTCTCCTGCCTGGTGACAACAAGCCCAGCCATCAGCATTCTAAGAAGAAAGCTGGTGTTCTCAATACAAAGTTATAACATTTCACTTAATCTGTGTTCCATGCATCACCTCTGTTTCCAGACTATCTGGAGTCACCAGTTGCTGAGTCTTCTGAGGATTCCATGGTATAAATCAGGTGGTTTCTTGGCTTTTCCTATTGCGGATTTGGGACTTAGTTTTAGGGTTCTACTAAGTCGGTTACTACTCCATGTCTGCTTTCCAGTTCCCCAAATTTTGGCACTATTGTCTTCTCTCCCTTTCTCATGGGGATTTGGAAGGGAGCAGAGTGTAATGTGTGTGTGCAGTTGGCTGCTTTTCAGTGAAGCCTCAAATGTCTCGTTTCCATTTCACCTCTCCACCAAAAATTCCTTTTGTCTGCAACCCCCACCACCACCGCTGCCCTCCTTCTTCAGGGAACCATTTTGGTGTTCCAAAACTGAGTTCACCATAACCACTGTTTACTGGCTGTCTGTGGTCTGTGCTCAGGCAGCTGACTTACCAGATGCCTACCACAGGCAGCTTCTGAAGACTGAGGAGAAATAGGTGCCATTCACATGCGGGCTTTGCTTTCTTTTTCAGGAAGCGCTATTCATAAGATGCTTGTGGATAGGCAGTATATGGGTGTGTCTAAGCGGAAGTGTATCATATGGGGCGTGGCCTTCCTGTCTGATGGCACCGTCATAAGCGTGGACTCTGCTGGGAAGGTGCAGTTCTGGGACTCAGCTACCGGTACCCTTGTAAAGAATCATCTCATCGCAAATACTGACGTGCAGTCCATTGCCATATCTGATGTGAGTATAGTCCCTGTTTGAGCAGTTCCTGTACAACCTGGGGCATGAGTAGAGAAGGCCCTGTCAGTGGTGTGCCACAGACACTGTTCCCTAATCCTGAATGTTGTAGTGGAGGAAGATTGAGTTTAGGACAATGCATCTGAAAACCCACACAGTTTTCCTGAACACTTATTCTCCAACAGTTAGTTAGAGAATATTCTCTAAACGATTAGTTAGCAGAGAGGTTTTCTTCAGACACTCCCTGTCCCCAGTTAACCCCGTCTGATTGTAGATAGGGCACAAGTATTCTAGAAGAATCTTGAGAAGTTCTATTTCCTCTCTCTGCCTGACTGTTCTGCTTCCTATCTTGGAACATTAGAAGGTAATTTTATAGTGATTTCGACACTACTGATTTTTCTCCTGTTTGTATAGGAGTTAAAGCAGGTTTGTATTGAACATGTGTGCCTCTTGCCATCTTGTAACATGAATTCTTAATCAGAAGCCTTTGGAGGGCTTCCCTGGTGGCACAGTGGTTGAGAGTCCGCCTGCCGATGCAGGGGACATGGGTTCGTGCCCCGGTCTGGGAAGATCCCACATGCCGCGGAGTGGCTGGGCCCGTGAGCCATGGCCGCTGAGCCTGCGCGTCCGGAGCCTGTGCTCTGCAACGGGAGAGGCCAACAGTGAGAGGCCCACGTACCGCAAAAAAAAAAAAAAAAAAAGTAAAAAAAAAAAAGAAACCTTTGGATATTTTAGCAATGAGGCACAGGAAGTGATTTTGAGGTTTGTTTTTTTTTTTAATGTTTATTGGAGTATAGTTGATTTACAATGTTGTGTTAGTTTCTGCTGTACAACAAAGTGAATCCGTTATACATACACATATATCCATTCTTTTTTATTCTTTTCCCATATAAGTTATTACAGAGTATTGAGTAGAGTTTCCTATGCTATACACTAGGTCCTTATTAGTTATCTGTTTTATATATAGTAGTGTGTCTACGTCAATCCCAATCTCCCAATTTATCATCCCCACTCCCGCTTCTCTCCCCACCTCGTAACCATAAATTTGTTTTCTACATCTGTGACTTTGTTTCTGTTTTGTAAATAAGTTCATTTCTAACATTTTTTTAGATTCCACATGTAAGCGATATTATATGATATTTGTCTCTCTGTCTGAGCTTTGAGGTTTGTTGACTAGATCTTTTATCTTTACGTAATTAGTTTGAGTGTTGTTTTCTTACTTAAGTGTGTCTAGTGTAGAGATCACTCCTGCTTTCTTTTCTTGCCTATAAAATGTTCCTATCCCATTCCACAGTTTTTCCATGAGAACAATTTGTTAGTGCTAAAGCCCTATAAAACATGTAGATGTCACATATAAACTATAATAGAAGTCAAGGTTTAAGTGAGTGGAAGGAATTCTCCTTTTAAAATAGAGTTTTGATCCAAAATGGTTGTAATTATTAGATAGTAAGACTTAATTATTAAATTTAGTACTATTTAAAGTGTAATTATTTAAGGATTATGCACCTGTTCAAAGACCAGAGAAGATGTATATTTATTGCTATGGAACAATTTCCAGGATATATTGGTAAGGGGAAAAAGTAGAACAGTATTACAGTGTATAGTATAGTATATAATAGTGTAGTAAGGAAAGGTAGAGCAGATTTATATATTAGATATTTATATATGAGATATTCTAGGACTTCCCGGGTGGTCCAGTGGTTAAGACTCAGCACTTCCATTGCAGGGGATGTGG
Source organism: Pseudorca crassidens (assembly GCF_039906515.1). Classification (NCBI taxonomy): domain Eukaryota; kingdom Metazoa; phylum Chordata; class Mammalia; order Artiodactyla; family Delphinidae; genus Pseudorca; species Pseudorca crassidens. Next base: position 45,177,897 of record NC_090315.1, read on the forward strand.
GTTCAATCCCTGGTCAGGGAACTAAGATCCTGCATGCTGTGTGGCATGGCTAAAAAAAAGAGAAAAGAAAAGAAACAGATATTCTATGTGTATACAGTTTTGCTAGTATATACATAGAATATCTCTGGAAATATTGAAAATGCAAATAATGACAGTTTCTGGAAGAAAGTTTTTGGGGGGTAGGTGGAAGACAGGTGTAACTTGTACTGTGTACCACTTTATACTGTCTGATCTTCTACCTTGTGCCTATATTACTCTATTGCATTAAGTCTTAGATACAAATGATTGTAACATGTCATAATTTTGTTATCATGGGAAAGAAGAAATACTTTTATTAAACTATGACAGAGTGGTTTTTTAAATGTAAAATTCACATTTTATAAGCACATCATATAAGCTTTTATAATATAAACTGACACAATGCTTTTTTAAACATAAAATTTTACTTACTGAAGAGCTTCTTGAGACTTAAACAGAAAATTTCTGTTATATGACTTTTACGCATATATAAACAGGAAAGTATGTGTGAAATAAAATGATAAGGGTATTCCTAGAACTTCTTCACGTTCAGAGTTGGACTCTGAATCACTTGAACTCAGTTATTGGGGTCCATGTTTCTCACACATGCCTCCCAGCCATCCACAGTGTTGGTAGAAGATGATCCAATATAGTCCCAAGATTTTCTTTTAGGCTTTTGACAACTGTTCTGCAAGTTGTTTTTGTTTTGTTTTGTTTTATTATTATTTGGCTGTATCGGGTCTTAGTTGCTGCCTGTGGGATCTTCATCATGGTCTGCGGGATCTTTCCTTGAGGCGCGTGGGATCTTTCCTTGCAGCACACAGGCTCTTCATTGTGGCGTGCAGCCTTCTCTAGTTGCGGTGCGGGCTTCTCTCCAGTTGTGGCGCGTGGGCTTTGTTGCCCCACGGCATGTGAGATCTTAGTTCCCCAGCCAGGGATCAAACCGCGTCCCCTGCATTGGAAGGTGAATTCGTAACCACTGGGCCACGAGGGAAATCCGTATTCTGCAAGTTTTGACGTTCATTCTTTATCTGAAGATGTCACATAACACAGATTGACAGATATAAATATTTTCATATCAGAGATGTTAAGATGTGAGAAAATGTGTGCCTGAGAAGCAAGGGATTGTGGTACTTTTTTTTTTTTTTTTTTTCAATTGAAACGTGCAATTGTACAAATTCCAGTCCTCAAAAATGCTTATCACAAACTCTGGAGTTGGGCAGAGTTGGGTTTGAATCCCAGTCATACCACTTAATAGCTACGTGTCTTCCTTGGGCAAGGTACTTCTAAGTCTCAGTTTCTTCCTCTGTGAGAACAAGGAGGTTAGTAATACATGCTGCATGGCGTCTGAGGAAAGATTAAATGGGTTGTGCTTGTAAAGTGCTAAGTAGAGTGTCTGGCACAGCGAGTGTGCTATTGCCATTTTCACATCTCTTTTGACACCAGTCCTAATTTCAAGGCTTTTCTCCATACTCTCTTGCCAGAACAGATGGTTATATTTAAATTTCTTTTCAGTGGTTTCTCATTGACTAAAGAGTGAATTGTGGCAAACACCCAGTCCTTTGATCTTCTTAGAAGCCTTTCACCTCCATCAAATAGGCAAGTACTGATTCCTTTAGGGAGTTGTAGGGAACATTTGCCTTCATTTAGAGGTCAGTCCTGAGATTTTGTGTTCCCTGTGAAGCAGTCACTCTTTGATTAAGTTAGTGTGTGTGTGCGCATGTGTGTGCACATGTGTGTGCGCGTGCGTGCGTGCACTTGCGCACCCCCCAGGTCTGTTTTTCCCTTGCTTCATTCCTGTTGCACCCCAAGAGAGCCCTTTTCTTTTGTTTGCTTTTCAGTTCTTTTATGATTCCACCTCAGGGAAAGAGAATGTGGAGTGAGAGGCCTCCCTTCCCAGTTCTTCTCCGTAGGTAGTACTTTGAGCAAACAGCCACTTGAACTGTTTAGTGGAGGTGATGGAGAGAGCGAGTGAATTCCTAAGCAGCTCAGTATTTCCACTTTTGCCTTAGGCTAATGGTTTTCAAATAGTATCCTTAGAGGAGGTGAGGGAGAGGCCTGTGCCCGGAGCAAAGGCTTTGGCGGTAGATACACGTCTGTAAACTAACAGACAGGTAAACTCCTGAAGTTCGTTTCCTTATCTGTGTAAAGGGCTATTAAATGATGATTGGGGGGAAAAAGGGTAAAATCATAATTCATCCAAACATGAAATGGAAGTATGTCAGAGATTTTCTGTAACTCATTAACTAATGAGGGAACCAGTAAGTTACAAGCAGTTCTAAGGGAGAAATCAAAAAACACAGTTATGTAAGGCCATCAGGAATGCTGAAATGATTTACAAATTGTTGCAGGACTCAGTGTCCACAGGACAATCATCAGCTGCATTCTACCGAGCAAAATTCTTTTGCATCTCTATGCAAGAGAATCTTTTGCATCACTCTCAGTTTTTTTACAATTTATGGAGTTGTAAAGTAGCTCTAGGACAATCAGAGGGCTCACCAGCCAAGGACACCGGTACTTGTTATGCTCATTTCAGTCTTTTATAATTTCTCCTGCTAGGACAGATGATACTTAACCTTGCAGGTTATTGAAGGATTAGAGATGATATGACATACAACGTTCCTAGCACAGTCAGTGTGTAGTTGATGGCAGCTACATGCTCACATGTGTGCAGACATCTCACTTTTCTTGACTTCTCACCTACTCTTTACACCGTTTGATTGGTTATCTACTGATCCAGGTTTCTGATTTTTCTCAGTACCCTATCAAGCCTCCTGTTTTGTTTTCTTACTCAAAGTTATGTGCATTTTTAAAAATGAGTTAAAATGAAAATGGTTTTGAGATTATAGAGGAATTTTAAAAAGTAGTTGTAGACACAGTAAGACCTTTTAAAACTAACAGAAATCCTCGTGCTCAACATGCTGACAAGAGAGAGCCTTAAACTGGGGACCAGGGAACCTGCATCTTTGTGATATTGATCAGGCCACTTCCCCTCCTCAGCCCACCCTCTCTTCATCTCTAAAAAGAGGACAGTGAATTTTAGGGTTTTCTAAGCTTCAGTCTTTTGACTGCCAGTTTTGCGACCCCTCCCCTTTCCCCAATATTGTTGCTATTCTAATGAGGTCGGGTTTGCATTATATGAAAGCACGCTAACAGTTTGAAGTACTTACTGTTAATTTTGTCAGTAGGGGGCGCTTTGTTACCTATGCGCGAACTTGCTCCCCTGATGGAATTGTTAGCTTCTGGAGGAAAAAGACCCCTGCAACCTCCCTTCAATTCTGGGCATAGGTTTTCCCCCTAAGCTGCCCAGACAGAAAACCTCGGGGAATATTTTAAAAACTGGGCCCTGTTTTGCTCAAATGTACCTCCCTAATGATTTACTTTCTCAGCAAGAAGACAGTTTCGTGGTGGGCACAGCCGAGGGGACAGTGTTCCATTTTCAGCTGGTCTCTGTGACTTCCAACAGCAGTGAGAAGCAGTGGGTGCGGACAAAGCCATTTCAGCATCACACTCATGACGTGCGAGCCGTGGCCCACAGCCCCATAGCACTGATATCTGGAGGTGGGTTTCAGTCTTGGCCGGGACTGCTTCATTACTTTGCCCAGCTGTGGTTATTTTCATGTGGGACTTTTTCTAATTCCAATATTTTTTCTCCTCTCCCTCCCGCTCCAGGCACAGACACCCACTTAGTCATTCGTCCTCTCATGGAGAAGGTGGAGGTAAAGAATTATGATGCTGCTCTCCGAAAAATCACTTTTCCCCATGTAAGTATCATCCTCTAATGCCCACCATGCCCTCATCTCCCGGTCTGCCTGTCCCATAAGACAGCACAGCTCACTCTTCTTTGGCAGATCTGTTGGCCTTCTGTAGTTACCTTCTTCTTCTTTCTTCCTTTTCTTTCTAAGGCAAGCCTCTGGCAAAGATGTTTACAGGGGCCAAGAGATTTACAGCAGCATTCGTAGTTCAGTTTCTGGGGAAATCATTCCCTTTTCCCAGTAGGTGTGGTTTATGGGGATTTTGTTTGTTATTAATTTTTTAAAATAAATTTATTTATTTTATTTATTTTTGGCTGCATTGGGTCTTCGTTGCTGCGCACGGGCTTTCTCTAGTTGTGGCGAGCAGGGGCTACTCTTTGTTGCGGTGCGCGGGCTTCTCCTTGTGTTGGCTTCTCTTGTCGCAGAGCATGGGCTCCAGGTGCATGGGCTTCAGTAGTTGTGGCACGCGGGCTCAGTAGTTGTGGCTCATGGGCTCTAGAGCACAGGCTCAGTAGTTGTGGCACATGGGCTTAGTTGCTCCGCGGCATGTGGAATCCTCCTGGACCAGGGCTCGAACCCGTGTCCCCTGCATTGGCAGGCAGATTCTCAACCACTGTACCACCAGGGAAGCCCAAGGCTGGACTTTTTATTATTCTGGGTGGGAGCAGGAGAATCCAGGCTTCCAGTGTTCCTTTCTAGGTAAATCAGTCATCTTTCCAGGCTAGAAACTCTTCTTCCCACTACCTACTTCTACATTCCATTCAACCAGTAAACCTTACTGAGTCTACCTCCTCGTTCTCTCTTGAATCTAGCCATTTCTCTTTGTCTGCACTGCCATTAACCTAGTTTGGGTCAGAGTCGTTTCTCCTCTGGATTTCTTTACAGTAGTTTGTTAACAATCTCCTTTTATTTAGATTTGTGTCATTCTGGCCTGTTCTCCATTGATGCGTTCAAAAAGCAACTTTGTTCATCCCTCCATGCTTAAATGCCTTTGTTGGTCATTGTTGTCCTCAGCGTAAAGACCTAATTCCTTAGCATGGCTTATGAAACCTGTCTTGATCCGGAGAAGACAGCCTCTTCCCTCACCTCTGTTCTCACGCACTTACATTACCCCCACCGCCATCTGCACTCAGTCTGGCAGTTCTGAAAGACTCCTTTTTATTCCCTCTCATTCTCTCTTCCCTTTGAGCTATTTCTTGTGCCATCCCTCTGCTTGGAACGTCCTGCCCTACCTTCTTTGCCTGAGTACTCTTTACCAGTGAGCCTCATCTGGGCTCCTGTCTTTACTGTCATGAGGCCTTTCTACTTTTTTCCATTACATACTGTGCTTAGCCATGTTAAAATTCTTTGCACACTTAATGTAATTGCCTGTTTAATTTTATGTCAACCCTTTAAACTGTAAGCTTGAGAGCAGTAGCTAGGTTTTTATTTACCACTATGCTTTTAGATCCTAGGACAGTGCCTGGCGAATGGTAGTACTTAGGAAATATTTATCAAGTAAATGGATTTTAACGGTAAAAAATGTTCTGAGGTGTTGCTGCTATATCCAGTACTGAGGCAATAGATGACTCCGGCTTGTTTATGTGTTTTTGATTCTTGGATACAGCGACGTCTCGTTTCCTGTGCAAAAAAGAAGCAGCTTCTCCTCTTCCAGTTTGCTCATCACTTGGAACTTTGGCGACTGGGATCCACAGTTGCAACAGGTAAGATGGAAGAAAGTTTTTTTCCAATAAGAAAACTGGAGGTAGAAGCCAGAAATGGCAGTTGAAATTCTGCTTGTGGAAAAATGGAAGTAGGTTTGTCTGTGTCCTTTTGAACTTATGGTTTCCCACCCACTAGATAGAGCAGAGGAGTTCCTCAGAGTGTTAAAATTGTTAGCAGGACACTGAATCATCAGTGAAAAGTTTTCGGTTCAGTATGGTGCACTGCAGGATATAGTGGTCCTGAGGGTAGTGGAATCAAAGTTCTCCCTGGTTAGACTGGGATCAAAACAGGCTGTTGAAAAATGACAAGTTTTAATGTGGGGTCGTGACGGGCCTGCATGAAAAAGAAGGTTGTGCAGATCTTACCAGGGCGACAGCCTCATGGCCTTAAGTATGACATACCTGTTCGGGTCCTGTTGTTTTACAGTAGGTTAGAGGCTTTTGCTTTAGGCTCCAAAATGAACAAATGAAGTTGAAGTCGAGGCCACACAAACTTCACTTCCATCCACCTGCATGCCTGGCTGTGGGGAGTGGCTTCAGAGAAATAGGGGTGTGCCCTAGGCCGTATGCAGGGCACCCAAGTAGAAGCTAAGAAAGTGCTCACTGCTTTCCTCTTCGTATACATACCCCCAGAAAACTGTAAGCTTACTACATCAGACGTTTTTCTGATTTCCCAGTGATAGAGATTTCTTTCTACCCAGGAATGACTTTTTAGTAGAAAAAATGTATGAATAACCTTTCTTTGGGAAGAAAAATGTCAGGGATATTTCTTGTTCCAGGAAAGAATGGGGATACACTTCCACTCTCTAAAAATGCAGATCACTTACTTCACCTCAAGACAAAGGTAAAGAAATTTAACTGTGTGTTCAGACTCTGAAATCCAGAACATTTTTCTCATTCTGAATTTTGAGGGTTTCTTAGTTGACATCATAAACTGTTTCAAATCTAAAATTATTTGAATGAAGTACTATGTCAAAAGAGCTGGGTTTCCTATGATTGTAAGTCAGGCATTCAGAATTTATTGGATGAATGAATACAAGAAATTCGTTTTTCTTCTTTTGGTATTATTATGAAAATAACATGCATAGTTTTTAAAAATTCAAATAATGCAAAAGAGGATGCAATGAAAAATGAACCTCTTTCTTACCCCCACCCCGCCAGAGATGATCACTGCCAGTGGTTTCTTATATATTCTTCCAGAAAAAATTTTCACCCATGCGTGCATGTGTATACATCCTTTCTTTCTCCAGTAATGGGACTATACTATACAAACAGCTTTGTCTTCCTTTTTAAAAATCTTTATTTTAATTGCACAAATAATTTGTGAATACAGTCTCACTATGAAGAATTCAAACAATATTGATAATTTATACCCTTGCCCAGCTCTTTAATACTAGTCCCCTCTCCTGCAATAATTACTGTTAATTGATTAGCTGTATACCCTTCTAGATCTTTTTCTGTGTGTGAGAATATGTATGTGTGTATACATACATACTTACATACACTCAGATGTTTTTTGAGTTTTTTGAATTACATAAATGTTACACTAAACTTTTGCGGTGTTACGCAAATTTTTTCACTTAATATTTCTTACAGGTCTTTAAAGCAGGTTGTCATTGACCAAAACAGAAAATCAGTCCCCAAGTCACTGAGCCTCCAAAGCTTCACTGCATTAAATGCCTCCCTGCTCAGGTTTCTAAAGTTAGGGTTTATTATGAAGGTACACATGAAGTATGCGAAGGGCTGAGATAAACTCGTAGTATTCAGAGACCTCTGTTCTGGGTTTTGGAAATCAAAGCCACACCACTTAGATGTTCTACCTTTGAAATAATCATAGTGACACATAGCATATGAGTGTCAGGATTATGTGTCGGTATTTGTGGATACATTCAGAGTAGCAGTAGCTTGAGGATTCATGCTATAGTGAACCTTGTATGAAGTTTTACTTGACTATTTATCCTGCCTCCTAATGTTACCAGGGTCCTGAGAACATTATCTGCAGCTGTATCTCCCCATGTGGAAGTTGGATAGCCTATTCTACAGCTTCTCGGTTTTTTCTCTATCGTTTGAATTATGAACATGACAACATAAACCTCCAAAGGGTAAGGGATAACCCCAAGTCTGGTTGAATAAGAAGAAACCTTATAAGTGGGTGATTTTTGTGTGAAGTGGAAACGTCCTGGATATGAATCCTTGTTCCGTGAAAAGCTATTTTGAGAAACCTGTTATAAAACAGTCTCTTATTGCCATTTAAAATTATGTTCTTGGAGGATAGGGAAATGCCAGAAAATGGCAGTAAATGTTGGGCTTTTGAGGAGATGACAAGGGGGCTGGATAGGTTACAGTAGGCACGTCTGTGTTCCAGGCCCTTGGTTGATTGGCTTCCTTGGAGACAGGAAGCATTCATATGATTTAAGCCTAACTGTGATTATTTTTGATGGGCTGTAGGTCTAACTTCTCTCTGTCTCTCTGATTTTTTGTTACTCGTTCCCCCAAGGTTTCCAAAATGCCAGCGTTCCTTCGCTCTGCCCTTCAGATTTTGTTTTCTGAGGATTCAACGAAGCTCTTTGTGGCATCAAATCAAGGGTCTGTGCATGTCATTCGGCTGCTGGAGGGAAGCTTCAAGCACCTGCATACTTTTCAGCCTCAGTCAGGTGAGAAGTTGGTAATTGGCCATGGGAGAGAGTTATCAGTCTCGATGTTCCTTTTTTTCCATTTAAACCTCAATTGTTGGGGGTTCACTAATGATCTTCTCTGCCCTGCAAAAATTACACACTCACTCACATGTTTGCGATTTAAAGTAGAAGGAGATACCTGGCAAGTGAAAGTGCTCGATGCAATCTGAAGTCTTGCTCACACCTACTCTTTTCTCACTGGGTTTTTGATTCCTTATTTGGGGCCAGAGAAGTTTTATCACCCTTCTTGGAGTTTTGTTAGCAGAGCAAGAAGAAAGTTAAAATCATCTGTAATCCTGACACCCAGAAATAACTACCATTATTATTTTATATATTTCCAGTAGGTGCTGATTATGTAGGTATTTTATGGACATGTTAATCTTTTCTGTTGTTTGTTTTTATAATGATGAGCTTATACATACAGTTTCATTACCTGTCCTAATGCTTATGACCACTTTTCCATATGTTTTGAGAACATGAGTATGCATGAATGAGTGACTGTGTATAGATAACAACTGGTGAGTTAACTACTAAGGACTTAGTACCCAATACTTCCCACGGGCCTTTTTCCTTCTCCCTTTTTCTGGCTTGTAGTGACTTCACTGTTATTTAGACTTCATCAGCCTGGAAAATCAACTTTTTAAAATCAACTTAAACTCTCACTGTTCATAAGCTGCCCCAGAAGCAAACAGGAAAAGAAACATACAAATTAGGAGTCAGATGAAGTAAACTGAGAGTATTTATTGAGTACCTGTATATGGTTTTATTATAAAACTTAGATTCTTTACCTTGCATTTAGCCCTCCTTTAAAATTGGGCTCTGCATTATGTATATAACTTTATTTCTTCCTCCTATCTCATCTCACTTCCCCTTCTAGTCAGGCTGGTTTCTTCATAGCCCTCAAACCTATGTATTCCTGTCCTTGTCACTTAGGTCACACTGTTCTCCATCCTTTTCTACCCACCTCGCTCATCCTTTAGCATCTGGTTTATGTCTAGTTATAAAGCTTTTTCATTGTTTGGGGTTGTTACATGCAGCACTTACTTTGGCATATAGCATCACTGTCTGATTTTTATCCCACATGGGTCTTCATGATGCCAGATTGGTTTAAAATTCTTTAATGACAAAGATGGCTCATATGTGCCCATGCTCCTTTAGTGCTAAATATACAGCTAGTAAATTAAAGATATGCCTCGGGACTTCCCTGGTGGTGCAGTGGTTAAGAATCCACCTGCCAGTGCAGAGGACACAGGTTCGATCCCTGGTCCAGGAAGATCCCACGTGCCACGGAGCAACTAAGCCCGTATGCTACAACTACTGAGCCTGCACTCTAGAGCCTGCAAGCCATAACTACTGAAGCCTGCTCACCTAGAGCCCGTACTCCGCAACAAGAGAAGCCACCACAGTGAGAAGCCCGCGTACCGCAACGAAGAGTAGCCCCTGCCCGCCACAACTAGAGAAAGCCCGTGCACAGCAACGAAGACCCAACACAGACCAAAAAAATAAGCCTCAAGCCTATTTGCTGTTTGTAACTTTGTTTAAAAAACACCTGATAGGAAAGGAGTTTGAAACAATTAAGGTATAGATTTTGGTGGTAGCTCTTACCCTGATTCTCTGTTCTCCTGGTAGTTCTGAGCAAGTGCTGCTTTCTGGTTTATCTCTCTGGCTCCTCTTTCCATGAAGGATGGCTAATTAAATTAAAATAGTAGAGTAGCATCTAGAACTTATCTGCAAAGCTATCTAGAAATTGTCCTATGAGTAACTTAAAACCAGGGCTCTTACTGGCTTTTGCCATCATTTTTAAGGCAGGGCTGGCTGACTGTGGACACTGAATTCAGAGGCTTAACTATGGTTTTGTCCTTACAGGGACAGTGGAGTCCATGTGTCTTTTGGCAGTCAGTCCAGATGGAAATTGGCTAGCTGCATCAGGTACCAGTGCTGGAGTCCATGTGTACAACGTGAAACAACTAAAGGTGAGCATGAAGTTTAGTAGCAGAAAACAGGAGGAAGTTAGCTCTGCAGTTATAAGACTTAAGGCTAAGGCACATTGATATGACTTGGAAAATTGCTGGACTTCTTTTTAACCAAAAATTTTTCCTGTTTCACTTGCTTGGAACCCAAAAGCTATAATCTAACATTAAAACCAGTCAGTGGGAACAGTGAAACCACTCATGCACAGAAGTTTGAAATTAAGGATTTATGAGTAATGAATCTACATCCAGATTATGTCTGTATATTGAGGAGGAAAATTCTGATTTACCCAGATGAATAGATGCAGATAGTAACAATTTCCTTTAATAGGTTGCCTTGTAATCTCAAGGTATTTTAAAATTAAACAGAACTAGTAATAGCAGGAAAGCATTTTTCACTAATTAGTGATGATATTGCCATTCACAGATTGAATCGCTAATGTTCCCTTACAAGTTGTCATCGTCATCTAAAAGTCAGATAAGAACTACAAAAAACTTACAATAAGCATTAAAAGTTTAGAGAACGATATCAAACTGCAGCATTTAATGGGTTTGCCTGTTACTGCATGACTTAATCTTTACTGCACTGTGGCAAAAGCATGTACTACTCTTTGAGCCTTGCCTGGCATTTAAAGGTGTTCCTGTGTACTAGTGCACATGCCTTGTGATTGAACATAAATTTCCATGCCTAGGCATTTATTTCTTTTAAATCCAGTGTAGAGCTGTAGATTCCCTGTTCAATGACATGTTTATGAGCAATTCATACAAATGTAGAGACAGCAGGGAAAGCTTTTTTCTGAGGTTCTCTGTGAATGCTGTTAGTTTTGTTGGCAGTTAAACTTGCATTTTTAAAAAAATGCAGTTAAAGTTCATTGTTTGGGGAAATGCCTGACATTTACGGAACTTCCATAGAATAGAACTTTTTGAATTCCAAAGAGCATTATTTTAAAACTACTGACTTAGACCATCCAGTTTTTCCTGAGGGAAGGAATCCTATTTTAGTTTTCTGTTTCTGTTATTTATTCCCAGCTTCACTGCACAGTGCCTGCTTACAATTTCCCTGTGACTGCTCTGGCCATCGCCCCCAATACCAACAACCTTGTCATTGCTCATTCTGACCAGCAGGTAAGAGATCCCAGTCCTTCCTAATTCCCTCCAAATGGATAGTAACTTGGAAGCTGAGATAACGACAATTTTGGAGGAGCTTTTCTTTGACAGTACTGGACAATATAAAGGTAGTTTTCTCTTATGTGTAGTAAAGCTTCCATGTATGGCCTGATCATAGGCCAGTAACATCCATTGGCTTGATGGGTCACAATGGAATGGTGAAACACTGAGATTCTAGAATAAAGAGGTATGAGAAGGAGGAAGAATTTTCAAGGGCTCGTTTTACTGATTGTTTTTAGGCTAGGATGAAATGGACTCAGGTGTTAGAGTGGATATGGGAGAACAATGAAATATCAGAAAGGGAATGTAAACAAACTATCCCCTTTAAAATCGCATCAAAAAAATAAAGTACTTAGGAATATGACTCACCAAGGCTTATATGCTGAGAACTATAAGACATTAATAAAGGAAATTGCAGATGATTCAAAGAAATGGAAAGCTATCCCCTGCTCTTGGATTGGGAGAATTAATATTGTTAAAATGGCCATACTACCCAAAGCAATCTATAGATTTAATGCGATCCCTATCAAATTACCTGTGACATTTTTCACAGAACTAGAACAAATAATCCTAAAATTTATATGGAATCATAAAAGACCCAGAATCGGGGCTTCCCTGGTGGTGCAGTGGTTGAGAATCCGCCTGCCAGTGCAGGGGACATGGGTTTGATCCCTGGTCCGGGAAGATCCCACATGGCGCAGAGCAACTAAGCCCGTGCACCATAACTACTGAGCCCGCGTGACACAACTACTGAAGCCCACGCGTCTAGAGCCCATGCTCCACAATGAGAAGCCCCCGCAATGAGAAGCCCGCACACTGCAACAAAGAGTAGCCCCTTCTCACAACTAGAGAAAGCCCATGCGCAACAGCGAAGACCCAACACAGCCAACAATAAATAAAATAAATAAATTTATTTTTAAAAAATAAATAAAAATTAAAAAAATAAAAGACCCAGAATTGCCAAAGCAAGCCTGAGGAAAAAGAACAAAGCAGGAGGCATAATCCTCCCAGACTTCAGACAATACTACAAAGCTACAGTAATCAAAACAGCATGGTATTGGCACAAAAACAGACATGTGGATCAATGGAACAGACTAGAGAGCCCAGAAATAAACCTACACACCTATGATCAGTTAATCTTCAGCAAAGGAGCCAAGAATATACAATGGGCAAAATTAGTTCTTTGTCTGCCACTTTTCCATACCAAGTTGTAAGGAGAATATAATTGTAAGAAGATCTTTAAAATATCTGAGCTACAGAACATATTATGTATGAACTTGTCAATACTTATATATCCTCATCTGTAAAATGGGCTTGATAATACCTTCCTCACCAAGCTATTGGAAAGATTAAATGTGATCCAAGAAGCACATTTAAATAGACCACCAGGCAGACGATGCTTGCTACTTTGATTAGCAGTTTTTACACTCACACCTGCACACACATACACATTATATCCAGAAAATGAAATCTCTCATTTAAGTTCTTCTGTCATTAAAACTAGTGGGAAATTTTTTGGTACCTGTTTAATTAACAGAGATTGAGTTAATAATACACAGTGCGGCTAGGGAAACAGCACTTCATATATTGCATAAATTAGTATACTGCTTTAGAGGACATTTTGAAGATATCTAAAAAAAAACTTAAATCCACATAATCTTTGATTCAGAAGTTCCAATTCTAGAAGTTCTTCCCATAGGTATATGCTTTTAGTTGTGCAAAAAGACATTGATTCAGAGATAATCATTATAACTTTATGTGTAGTAGCCAAAGATTGCAAATACCTAAATGCTCATTAAGCAGACTAGGTAAATAAATCCTGGTACATCCAAGAAGTGGGTAGATTATTACATGTTCTTCAAAAGGGGCATGAGTGATGTGTGTATACATTGATATGGGTCAGTCTCCATGGTATAATGCTAATGAAAAATGCAACATACGGAATAGTGTGTACTGTATGCATAAAATATCTCTGAAAAGATATAAACAAGAAACAGGCTGCTTTTGTCTTGGGGAAAAGAGATGTTACGATTGCAGGTGGTTTTCCACTATAAACCTTTCTGTGCTGTTTGAATTGTTTATTGTTCTGTAATTTACCTTAAAATTTTTTTATTTAAAAAAAAAGTAGTGAAAATGCATATTGCTGAATATGATACAGCCAAGGTTTGTATAGATATTTTCTGGTTCAGGCTGACCCTTCTTTGGTCTTTCTGGGTACCTGCCTGCACTTGCTCTGTGTCATATCCTTCCTCAGGTATTTGAGTACAGCATTCCAGACAAACAGTATACACAATGGAGCCGGACCATCCAGAAGCAGGGGTTTCATCATCTTTGGCTCCAAAGGGATACTCCCATCACACATATCAGTTTTCATCCCAAGAGACCAATGCACATCCTTCTTCATGATGCGTACATGTTCTGCATCATCGACAAGTCGTTGGTGAGTTCTTCACCACTACCACCTGTCCTGTCCCTGGTTCTGTTTACTTAGGAATCTTTCCATTCTAAAAGCGAAAGAGGACAATAAATTAGAGGAAGGAGAATCAGAATAAAGGTTGCTAGTACATTCTTTGGAGGAGAGGAGCTTTTGTTTTGCAGATTTCCTCATTTTCCTACCCAGTCTCATGAGGCTCCCAGGGAAGGGGCAGCCCCTTGTGTATTGGTTTTTGCTGATTTGACTATTTCTCTGCTTTGTCTCTCAGCACATAAACTTAAATAGGAAAGAGATTAGGCCCGTATTCGGAAAGTGACCATGATCAGGGAATACCATTGGTTTGGCTAAATCACTTCCACCTTTGCACCCTGGGATGACTAACATGATTTCATTAAAGGAGATACAGGCTGGGGTTTTGACCACTTGTGCCCCTTGGCTGAATATACTGAAACACTATCTGCAGGCTTGAGGGATTGGTCTTAGTGTTTTGAAAAATGACCAGTTAGGAAAATTCCATTCTTCATGGCTGTGATTTAGGTGGGATGTGAGCATTCTTTTCCGTTCTAGAGTCCAGGCTCTGCCAGCTGCAGTTTTGATTCACCCCAAATTTCGTGTTTTTTTCTGAGCAGGCACTTCCTTTCCTAGGAGCAGTGTGAGCTATGGCCATGCCTATAATGCACTTTGGGCTTAGATTACAGCCAATACAGTGTTTTGGTGTATCTGTGAGGGTGGGCGTAGGAGGAACACGGGGAAAGCAGCAGATGGCTCTAAAGGAGGTGTGCATGGTGATGTGTCACTGGAACTCATCTCATGGGCCCTGTGTCCTCTGGGTGTGGGAAGCAGAGCTGGCTGACAAGTGCCTTCTGTGAGATGAGTGATAAAGGAAGGGCCCCTCGCATTCATTTGCCTCTTTATAACTCAGCCTAGATCAGCCCATATTTTTCCCCAGGCGTTGGTGATAAGTCCATCACTTCCTCATGCAGGGGCAGAGCTATTTCCCAAGGAAGTCAGAGATAAAATTAAAATATCACTTGCTTGGCTAGAGGCTGTCTCTCGAGGTGTCAGTGACATCAGTGGGCGTGGTTTGTGTTGCAGTTTTGCCTGCGGAGAATTTCAGCCACTTGGCCGGTCTATGACCTGGTTGGGAGAGAGCCTAGAAAGCAGAGCCTTCATGGGCTGAGCTCCTACACATGCCAGTTTGTTTGTGTCTCACAAAGTGTTACTGACGAGACTGGCCAGAAGCCCCGGCTGGGCCCTTCAATCTTGCTGGCGTAGAGTACCAAGCTCTCTTTGCCACATACCCCCACAGTAGAGTACAGCAGAGCTGCAGGAGTGGCTCCAGCTTTCTTCCTGAAGTAAGAAGAGTCAGGGAGGTAGTAAGTGTATAACATGACAGAAGATTGTGTTCCCCCCAAAAATCACTATTATCCTTTGGTCTGTAGAGACCCAATAAAAAAAATAATGATTTAAACAACACATTTTTGTCTTTTTAGCCTCTTCCAAATGACAAAACCTTACTCTACAATCCACTGCCTCCCACAAATGAATCAGATATCATCAGGAGGCGCACAGCTCATGCCTTTAAAATTTCTAAGAAATATAAGGTAATAACATTTTGCGTTACGTTCTGGGTGGTTGGTTCCTTGTGATATTATCAAAATGTAATAAGTCCCACAATGGACAAGAGTGCCTTCATTTTACATGCAGAGAACCTGGTTTTGGGAAACCAGTGACCTTTCTGAGACTGTCTGTCCCTTAGGTTTGTAGTTCATTGTTCTCGCCTCAGTAGATTAGAGGCAGGCATATCATCCTTCACCAAAATGAAATACATGGGTAGTGAGAAATGATGGTGCAGCTCAGTTGGGGTCTTTGTGTTAAAGCTGGCTTTTAAATTTGAGTTCCAGTGGAGAATGTTCCACAAGATAAATTTCGAGCAAATGGAAGTCATTGAATTTATTAGATGTTCCTTTCTGGGCTCGGCTTTTCACTGTACTAGAACAGATATCCATTGAGCTTATGGTACTACAGCTATTTGTGCCCACTCACAAGTTCCATATTCATGCTTCTCAGATCAGAGTTCCTTGGGCACCCTGGAACATTTTCTTGGGGGTCTGCAGAATTTTTTTAAGTGGGGGGGTGTTGTAAATGATTCAAGTATGATTAACTTCTTGATGTATTTGTAACTCGCCATTTGTCAAGAATTTAGGCTCCAGAGCCCTCTGTTAACATTGATTCCTAAGAAATTTGATAATCGCAGATTTTCCATACAGAGAAACATGAAAAATCTTGCTGAAATCTTAAATGATGGAATTCAGTTATAAAAGCTCCCAACTTTTTCAGTCTTTTAAGTCCTGTGGCAGGAAGGATTGTCAGAGATTTACACCCCTCCAGCTTGAACGAGGCTAACATTTTAGCCCTAGTTAGTCGATTCAGGACTAGCCCCAGAACCTAACTCCTGGTGGAATCATTACCATCTCTCTACAGCCTCTACTCTTCATGGATCTTTTGGATGAAAGAACACTAGTGGCGGTAGAACGGCCTCTGGATGACATCATCGCTCAGCTGCCACCACCCATCAAAAAGAAGAAATTTGGGACCTAAAACAGGGCACTGTCTGTGTCCTTTCTTGAACTGTCTAACCTGTTTTCACAAATCATGATAATAAAACAAAGTTATTCTTTAGGACTAGTCATTATGAATGTTATTTTCTAAAATGCTGGACAGGAATTTCCCTTCATTGACTGAAACCGAATAGAAACTCCAAGGTATTGTAGTTGAGATAGTGTTCCAATTAGCTACAAAGTCATCCAACTTATTTAGGTCCTGTTTGTTCTTTAGACCACACTCTCAGGGGAAAAAGGCAATAGTTACCTCCTGTCCCCTAACACATGCTTGAGGCTTTGGAGAGCTGATGACCTTCATTGTCTGCCAGCCTCCAGCCTGCAGCTAGTGCAAAGGCATGGGGACTTGCCTCAAGTTGCCTTTGAGGACAGGGAAACTATGCTTGCTTATTCAAGATAGCCTAACTACTGACAGCGATAATCAGCCTTATGTTTCAAGAAACAATATTAACTGTAGTGCTCCATCTGAAAAGTAGATGCCCTTGGCCTTTGGTAGAGCTATTAATTTTATTTGAAAGGAAAACTCAGGTTTTGGGATATCAGCCCCAGTAACCATCTTTTTATGTTCTATGCCAGTTCTAAAGGTTAAGGAAATATTGGGCATTTTCTCATGGAGTGGGAGTGGAGGTGGGGACCAGACAGCCTGCTATATATTTCACCATTTCTGTTCTCTTCTGCTTGCTTTGACATTGTTATTCCTGTGGGTGTTATCGACTGACTAGTTTTAATGTGATCTTTTAAATTAGAAAGTGAAGAACTAAGTTAACCTGAACTAAGCAGATAGATTTCTTTCCCATCTCAGTGGATGTATTCTGTTGCATGCCTGTGGAAACCCAGTATGTGTGGTTTTTTGTTTGTTTTGGGGGGTGAAGGGCTGTAGAATAGACAGAAATATGAGGGCTCTGATGACATCATGGGTAAATTGCTGATGAGAAACATTTTTGCTGAGATGAACCCCACCCTCCAGTTTGGAAAGGGAAAAAAAATGTGAGAATTTAAAGTAGGTGTGTAGGAGGAGAATTAACAGAGGTGATAAGAGAGAGAAACAGAGCCCAATAATTTATAATATAAAGGACAGCCTATTTCAGGTTTGCTAAGAGAGACAGCAAGTTTTATAATGGTTGCCACTTCTCTACCCCACCTGTTTATGTTTTTTACAGTGATAAGAGTAATTTAAACAAATAGCTGCAACTTTTTAGGTCATTTGTGTAAAATACCTTTCCTCTTGCTTGAATAAATTTTCTTAGTGAGACATATTCTCCCAGTCTGCATTAGACTGCACTATTACAAATAGTAATAGTCTATTACAAATAGACTGGACTGGAAGATCCTGCCCTTTCTAAGAAATGTTTTAGGTCTTCTTTTGTGTGATTGAAACCAAAGTTCAAGTCACTGATCTACAGTGAATATGACCAGAGGGAGGCTAGGATGCCTTAAATATTAACTCACTTGCTTTTCCCTGACTGTAGAGCTATAAATTCAGAGACTCTTTATTAACTGGAATCTAGTTTAAGACTTGATTTACGTAACTTTAAACATATTCTGAAACCTTGTGGATTGTGTTGGGTGTAATTCTGACGGAGAGGGCTCACAGATCATCTGAGTGAAGAAGTAAAACTGTCTGAAAGTAGAAAGCATTCCTTTGCAACATTTCCAGCCAGTGATTTGGACTTCCATAAATGGTATGGGAAGTAAAAGCTTCGGGCCTTAAAATTCTTCCTAAGTAGAGAACTTTGAATACAAATGAAATAGAAACTGATTGGGGCAAGTTAGAGAAACTGGGGGAAGGGAAGGCAAAGTAGTATAAGTAAGAGGACACTTCGGTGCATGTGTTTTAGAGTGATTTTACTTTAGGGATTTGTGTAACCTAGGCGCGTTATGTTTCTTTTTCAGGCATTTTGCAGACTGCTGCTCATACTCGAGTTTTACAGAAAAATTTTGATCTGAGACCAACTTGAGAAAGGTCATTTTTGCTAACCTGACTCAAATGCTTTAAAAATTCACTTTTCTTATATAGTAGCTAGTAATTGGATCTTTGAATGGATAATGCAACCTTTACCAGGGAGATTACAGCAAATTAGACTGAGAGAAACTAAAATCTTGGAATATTGGAAGAAAGTTAGAGATCGTCTAGTTTGGAGGGTTTTAAAGCTTTTTTTTTTTTTAAGCATTGAAACTTTCTTCAAACGGAACTTTGTTCTGAACGGAAACATATGATGCAGATAAAAGAGGAGCTGTTCAGGTTGTTGGGGGTGGGAGTGGGGGAGGGAGGCACAAAGGTTTCTGAAAGAAAACTGTGTGGCCCTTGGCCTCATTTTTTTTTTTTTACCCCCCCACACCCGGCCTCATTTTTATACTCATGGAAATGGAGACCAAGAGGAGAAGAAAGGGATATTTCCCATTGTCACACAATGGTTCATTAGAAAGCCCAGGTGGCATTCTTACAATTATTCCCCCACGGTCTCTTGGCTGTAGGGACCCAGTAAATATGATTAGCAGGCATGGTATGCAAAAGATTTTCCATTCCACAGGCTGCAGAGAAGATGTTTAAGCATTTCTTGCTCTGGATGAGCACCCGATTTAACTCTAAGGGTGAGTTCTGTGGGCGGTCTTATGTGTAAACCATATAGAGTGTTGTAATGAACAACCTAGTGTGTTATCTGCTAGTGCTCACATGGGGGTATTTCTCTATGGTTAATTCCTGGGAGTGGAATTGCTAACTCATACTGTGTTCATTTTCTTTCACTTTTAGTTGTCCTTTGGAGTTGGCTATATGTCCATCAGCAGGGTTTGAAAGCACTCATTTCCTTATACTTTGCCATTGTAGTGATAGTCTAGTTTTAGCCCATCTAATGGGTGAAAAATTATATTTTACTTTGCATTTCCCTGTTTACTAATGAGATTGCTCACTTTTTTATGTGTTTTGGCTATTTGGCTAATTGTGTAAATTACATATGCATGACCTCTTCTTTTTCTCCTAATGTGTTATCTTTTTCTTTCATATCTCAAGGCATTTTATGATGTAGATCAGTACTGTCCAATAAATTCTCTATGGTGGTGGAAATGTTCTGTATCTGTGCTGTACAATAGACACTTGTGGCTCTTGAGCACTTGAAATGTGGCTAGTGTGACAAAGGAACCGAATTTTAAATTTTATTTTTTTAAATTAATTTAGATTTGGCTGTGTTGGGTCTTTGTTGCTGCACGTGGGCTTTCTCTAGTTGTGGCGAGTGGGGGCAGCTTTTTGTTGCGGTGCATGGGCTTCTCATTGCAGTGGCTTCTCTTGTGGAGCACGGGCTCTAGGCGCACGGGCTGCAGTAGTTGTGGCTCGCGGGCTCTAGAGTGCAGGCTCAGTAGTTGGGGCGCACGGGTTTAGTTGCTTCGCGGCATGTGGGATCTTCCCGGACCAGGGCTCGAACCCGTGTCCCCTACACTGGCAGGCGGATTCTTAACTACTTCGCCACTAGGGAAGCCCTAAATTTTATTTAATTTTAATCTGGGAATTCCCTGGTGGTCCAGTGGTTAGGACTCTGTGTTCACACTACCAAGGGCCCAGTTTCAATCCCTGGTTGGGGAACTGAAATCCCATAAGCTGTGTGGCACAGCCAAAAAAAAAAATTTTTTTTAAATTTTAATTTAAATAGTCATATGTGGCTAGTGGATTTCTTAGTGGACAGCACAGATCTAGATTTTTTTAAAAATATTTATTTATTTATTTGATTGTGCCAGGTCTTATTTGCGGCTCCCCGGCTCCTTAGTTGCAGCTCACCAGCTCCTTAGTCGTGGCATGTGAACTCTTAGTTGTGGCATGCATGTGGGATCTAGTTCTGTGACCAGGGATCGAACTTGGGCCCCCTGCATTGGAAGCTTGTAATCTTATCCACTAAGCCACCAGGGAAGTACCCAAATCTAGATATTGAGGCTTAGCTTTGTGTCAGTCCTTTGTTTTTAGAACTTAATACTCACTTAACATACATTTATTGAGTGCCTGCTAAGATGATCTCAGCCCTCAAGAACTTCACAGTCTAGTCGGGGAGAGAAACAAGCTGATCAACATTAGAGATGAGCACAGAGAAGGGCACCTAACCTGTGGGTTGAAGGTAGGAGATAGTCCTCGAGAATTGGGTAGTAATTAGCAACGTGAAAAGGAGAAGAAAAGAGGCCTTCCTGCAGCATTCTCAGTGCAAAGGTCTGAAGCGAGAGCATAACCTCTCCAAGGGTTCACCAGTAGTTCCATATGTCTGAAACATAGCACAGATCCGAAGTGGAGGAAAATGAGGCTGAAGGGCAGGCCGTAGTACTGAGTGCACCTGGGAGGGTGACTAAGAATCAAGGGAGTTTCCTAAAAAGGTAAGTGTAGAGTGGTTTCCACAGAGGAAAGCTAACTAGATTAGATAAATAGATTTAGATGAAGAGCCCTTAAGTCAATGTATAGTGAGAAATAAGGCCAGGTAGGAGTGGGCCTTGAAGACTGTGGTTAAGAATTATCACTCAGTAGAAGATATAGTTATGAACCACTCAGATTCAAAGGAATGGCCCAGTAAAAATGCCCATTTGTGTAAGTAAGGGACAGAAGAGACTGGAAGTTAGGGAGGCAAAAAACAGGCTGTTGTGTAGGTTCTTGACTTGGCGGTTTGTGTTAGTTTGCTAGGGCTGCCATAACAGTATCACAGACTGGGTAGCTTAAACAACAGAAGTTTATTTTCTCACAATTCTGGAGGCTAGAAGTCTGAGATCAAGGCATTAGCAGGGTCAGTTTCTTCTAACGCCCCCTTCCTTGACTTGTAGATGGCCCTTTTCTCCCTGAGTCTTCACATGGTCTTCCCTATGTGTGTGTCTGTGTCCTAATCTCTGTGCCAACAGTTATATTGGATTAGGGCCCACCTTAATGACCTCATTTTAATTTAATTACCTCTTTAAAGACCCTATCTCAAAACACAGTCACATTCTGAGGTACTGTGGGTCTGGACTTCAACCTGTATATTTTGAGGGGACACAATTCAGCCCATAACAGAGTCTGTGGAAGGGCTTCAGGAGCTTTGTGAGCCCCCAAGTTTGAATGCTGAGTTTTACACAAATGTGCATTTGTCTGAGGTGGGTCCATAGCAGGCAGCTGATTCCCAAAGGGGTCCGTGATCCCTCCCGAGTTGGCTGTTTGCATTAACTTATCAGGAGGAATTTAAAGATGTGAGACGAAGGCCTGGAAATGCCACAGGCATCAATAAACACAATCTGGGTGTTCAATGGTATATGAAGACTGAGAGTTTACACTGACTAGAAGACTACAAGTGTTATTGTGAGGCACTGGAAATTCTGTTAGAAGTGGTATGGGAGGAAAGTGGATTTTTATTTTTGGACCTTATTTGAATTTCATGGGAAATTATGTAATTTCCATGACTGTCAATAAAAAACACCAGTGATTTTCCATAACTAAGTGAATTCAATGAAACTAACCTTCTTCTTGTTACATCCTTGTTAATATTTTCCTAAAAAGAAAGTCACAGAGCAACAAAACTGTCACCAGCTGCTTCTCATTAGGAATGTGGTTAGCAGATGTGGGTTTTCATAGTTATAACGCATTGAGATAGTTAATCCATTTTTGTGGGTTTCAGATGGATAGTGATTTATCTTGGCAGGATGAATTTTAAAATGCGCTTGCATCAGCTAAAGGATATATGCACCTTTTCCTCTTTCACTTCATGTTAGTGCTGGGGAGAAAAATACGTTTTAGGATATTTCTCCTGGAAGGCAAAGTAGTACTGTCGAAAGGGAAAATTGATCTCACTGTCCTCTAATGGGGGAAGAGAATGCATGGGTACTTTTTCAGAGTTGGATGTTGGATTGGTTATCTTACAAGTTTATTTCTCCCTTTGGCCTCTTCTTTAGTAGTAATTGAGCAGCTCTTTTGTTCCTCTGGCATCTGGCCACCTTTGTGGTATGACCTTCAGGCTTGCTAAGGGCTGCAATTTTGCCTGGGGCCCCCTTTCCTTATGAAATTACACAACACTCAAACCTTGGAAGCAGCCCCAGATCCACTAATTCTTTCCTTTGACGGACTTTTGGCAATATGTACTCCCTTTCAGCCAAAGTGTAGCTTTACACAAGATCTGTTTGTCACCGAAATTAATTTGGCCATTTGCCCTTTAAGCCTGGAGTCAAATAGTATTATGGCAGACTCCTTTATGATAAAATATAGACTCTCAGCTAGAGAGTTTCAACCAAAGGTTTTACTGTTGCTGCTGCTAAAGGTCAACAGGTAATAATATAACAGCAGTGGTACTTTTTATGGAACTCTTACAGTGCATCAGGTACAGTGTTGCTAAGCACTTTGCAGACATCACCCCAGTCAACCCTTACAACCACACTTCGAGGTAGAAGGTGTCTGAAGTTTTCTGAAGAAGAGACTGAGGCCCATGACCTCAGGCCCTTGACCATTGTCATATAACTAGTAAGTGGCCAAACTACAATTTGAACCTTGTGCTTTTAATTACCATGCTATATTATATGTCTACTATGAGTGAGAAGAAAAAAAAAGACCACTGGCTTTTGAGAGAGTATAGAATCAGAGCCTGAGTAATAGAATTGTAGGAAATCATGGAACTGAGAGAGCTAATCCAACCACCTCATTTTGAAGTAGCAATGATGCCTGCCTTGTCCTGAGAAAACAACAGCTTGAGCAGAGGAGAATACCTACTGATAGGTGACAGGAATGGAAGGTGATTGGGAATTACCTCAGCCATTCCCTTTTTTAGAGGTAGATAAAGTAACACGCCTGTTCAAAGAATTATCTAAGCTTGTCTCGCCATCCCTAAGAAACCATGGGAACAGATGTGTACCCTTTTTATTTCAGATTTCATTATCCACAGTAAGTAGATTTCCACTGACTACTTGAGATTTCCTAGATGGTAATTTTCACTCTGCAAGGAACCAGTAACCTTCAGAGGGATTATTTGAAATGACTACAGCGCAGGAGGCACTGAATTTCAATCAATCACATGTTTAATGATTTCCTTCTCTGCAAGGCAGTATTTTTGGAAGAGTGGGGAACAAAAAGAAGTCAATGGGTGGTTCCTGCCCTCCTGTATTTTATAATCTACTTGGATGAACAAGCGAGGCGTAGAATAAAATTGTTCAAAGAAAAAATCCCAGCAAATTGGGCAGCCAGGGACAACTGGGATGAGATCTTGCTCGGTGGGAAAGTGGTTGAAAGGGGCAGGAAGTGTTTGGAAGGATGGACTCTGGCAGGTATGTGCAAGGCATCATTGGGAGACACTGACTGGATGAATCTGGCCAATCTGTAGTGATGAAAGAGAATGTGGAAAATTAGGTTCTGATGCAAGACCTTGTCAGAACAGCTCAATAGTTTGGAAAACTTTTATGGATATATTTGAAAATAATTTTTAAAGTAAATACCCCCAAGTAATCCCAATATCAATCTCTATTACCTTTCCTCTTCCCGGGATTAAATTACTACCTTATGTAAGTGTCCTCACTATTTATTTGGAAGATCGCTGACTTCCTTCAATTCTACTGACCAAAAGGTCTTGACACTTTTGGAAAGAATTTCCAGCACTTCCCTTTTGCTAATAAAGGTGTCCTCAAGTGCCCAACCTCTGGGCAATTACGTATGTAAAAGTTTCAAAATTGTGCTCATACTCTAAGGAGTCAGCTGCCAGGTGCTCTCTAATAAGCAGAAATTTCACATAACTCAGGCATCTGGGGGTTCGCGCCTCAGCTGGAGCAAAGCCAGAAATGTCTGTGACTGCAGGTGCACTTCAGCACATTGGGACCTGCCGGAACAGCGATCTGGCCTAACTGCAATTGATTTAGGAGAGGGCTGGAGGGTTGAGCTTCTGCTGACACTTGCAGCTTGGAAAATTCTGCTCGGCTAATTGCAAAGAGGATTCTGCTGTAATGATTTTTTTGGGTAAGATACTTTTCTCATTTTGAATTCTTTCTTCATTTGGGCTCTGGGTGATTTCCAGTCTCTATTTTTATTGTTTTAACTCCTGGTATAGGAGGCTCTTTGAAAGTTTCCGCCCACACATGAATGTGCATTCAGAGTGGTGCATGGACATGGCTTACAAGCTTCAACATGTACTTCATGAGCAAGCAGGTATATAGCCCCTTTTACAGGAACTGGTACTTTCTACCTCTGCTGGCATCCCCCCCCCACACACACACAAATGAAAATATGGGGATTTTGCTTTTCTTTCCAAAAAGAAAAAAGGAAAGAGGGCTCATTGACTTCACGTTTTTGAGATCTCTCTCAGCAGCGTGATTTCTGGACCCTCATCTTTGAGGTCTGGGGTATGTTTTTTTGTTTGTTTGTTTTTAAAAGCCCTGGACCAGGAGGATGGGAGACTTGAGTTGTCTCTGTTTCTCCACTGAGGCTTCCAGCCAGAGTCTTTGGCTTTCTGGGCCTCAGTTTCCTCAGCTCTTCAAGCCCATGAAACTGGAAGAACCAGGTGGATTGTATCACCCATGTCTTTGTATAAAAGCTGCTGCAGGCCCTGCAGTGTGCAGTTTCTGGGGAGGCTCATATGCACTTGCTCCAACATAAGGCCAAGGCCTCCAGGGTGAGAAAGTCAGATCTACAAATTCAAGTCCAAACACTCCAATATTTGGTTATATGAGGCTTTTTACACTCATATTCTGCCATCTCCACTGACCCTGTACTCTGTTCACATTGGAATTCTGGCATCTTCCTAAGTAACTCATTTGACAAATATCTTTGAGGCCTACCTATTGTGGCTGCAGGGCTAAAGAAGATATGGTCTCCTCTGGCATTACTGGCAAGTAAACGGGATTACAAAGCAGAGTGACAAATGCTTGAATTCATGCCTCTGGACCTATTGCCTAGGTGGACTGTTGAGCTTCCACTGTCACCTCTGTGAAGCTGTCCCCAGGCCCAACTAAATGTTTCTTCTACTCTGCTCTCAGGGTGTTTTCTACATGTCACTTAACCACATAATATCACATCAGGTTGGTTGGTTCTCCATTTTCCTCCCCCACTAGACCGCTAGCTCTGAGCTGTGGCACGTTTTATCCAGCTCCTCTCCAGGCCTCAAAGGGAGCACACTGCGGAGCATCCTGTAAATACGTAACGAACCAGTCAATGCAAGTGAACATGCAACTCGGTCTTGCAGGATTGCAAAGTGCCTCTCGAAGCTGATTTTGCTTTCCGTGCCCAGGCAGCTCTGGTGAATTGCACAGTAGAGGTCAGGAGTTGGGGGTGGGGAGATCGGAGGCGTACGAGGAAGAAGGTGAGTCCAAGCCCCACTTCGCTAGAGCTGCCCACGTCCGGTAAACTGTAACCCACTGGACTGCGGTCAACTCCTTAACCTCCCGGAAGCGGCTCAGCCGGCCTCTCCCCGCCCCTCCGGAAGGTGGGCGTGGCCCCTAATGAATAATGAATCGCCGCGGTGGCGGCGGGGGGGGGGCCGGCGGGCCCGCCCCCTCGGGCGGGAAGGGGGAAGCGCCGAGGCTGCCTGACTGGAATGAGGGTAGCTGCGGCGACTGCGGCGGCGGGAGCGGGGCCGGCCATGGCGGTGTGGACGCGGGCCACCAAAGCGGGGCTGGTGGAGCTGCTCCTGAGGGAGCGCTGGGTCCGAGTGGTGGCCGAGCTGAGCGGGGAGAGCCTGAGCTTGACGGGCGACGCCGCGGCGGCTGAGCCTGAACCCGCTCTCGGGCCCGCGGCGGCCGCCTTCAACGGCCTCCCGAACGGCGGCAGCGCGGGCGACTCACTGCCTGGGAGCCCGAGCCGCGGCCTGGGCCCCCCGAGCCCACCCGCGCCGCCGCGGGGCCCGGCGGGCGAGGCGGGCGCGTCACCGCCCGTGCGCCGGGTGCGGGTGGTGAAGCAGGAGGCGGGCGGCCTGGGCATCAGCATCAAGGGCGGCCGCGAGAACCGGATGCCGATTCTCATCTCCAAGATCTTCCCGGGACTGGCGGCCGACCAGAGCCGGGCGCTGCGGCTGGGCGACGCCATCCTGTCGGTGAACGGCACCGACCTGCGCCAGGCCACCCACGACCAGGCCGTGCAGGCGCTGAAGCGCGCGGGCAAGGAGGTGCTGCTGGAGGGTGAGCGGGGCCGGCGGGCGGGCGGGCGGTGCTGGGCTGACCGGCGCTCACTTTGTTTCTGCCACCCTACCCACTTTGCTGGGCCAGACCCTTCCCTCTCCCCCGCCCCCTGGGTCCTCACCTTCCTCTCTACTGGTAGCCCGGCTCTCCCCAAACCCCGTCTGCTGGAGCTTTGAGGATGGAAAAACTGATGCTCCCTACAGGAAAAGTTGGGCAGCCGCCGAAGTGTGGCTTGCAGTCCCCAAGGAAGACTCGGTTGAGATTTAGTAAGAAGCAGCCTTGCTGGAAGCCCCGCCTCTGCACGATAAGCTGACACTAAGAACTAGAGGGGGACGGAACGAAGCTCTGGAGGTCTCCGTTTGCCTCCTGAGAAGTGCCGGGTTGGCGCTTTCTTCGCTCACCTCTGGCTCCCCAGGGCAGGCGGGTCTGTTAGAAAAAAAAAAAAAAATTCGTCCACACCGGTGCCTGCGGTATGCTTGGGCAAACCACCAAAACGCTGGTTAATTTATGGGAATTTAACCCATCATTGGCTCTCAACAATTACCAAAGGAGATCATAGCACGTCATTGAAGCCAGAAAGCTGAAACAGCAAGTTTGTGTGGTTAATGAGCCTTGTTTAACAGTGGACTCTCACGTGTTTGAACATTTACTGCCAACTAGAGTTTTGCCCCTTTTGCAGGAGACTCGTGCCAGCTTCCTACCATTCACAGGCCTCAAGGCTTTAAGCTTATTAGAAGCCTGAAATGTTAAACCTCAAGTTATGTTTGAATAGCTAGGATTATTCTTTAAGTATGCATGTGATCTGTTACTTGGGTCATTTGTGATGAATTTATGGATTTACTAAATTTATGATTTACTAAATCTCAAAATTAAATCTCATCTACTTGAAGGACTCATACATGTTGGAGGTAATATTCAGAAATTTTTGAGCAATCGGCCTTCTTTCACTGATGATTTCAGTCATTCAAGAAGCATTTATTGCTGGCTATATAGAACAGAATATAAAAGATGATGTGTCTATTTGGTGTCTAGTTGGGGAAAGGATAGAAAAGTGCAAAACAACTT
Source organism: Pseudorca crassidens (assembly GCF_039906515.1). NCBI lineage: Eukaryota > Metazoa > Chordata > Mammalia > Artiodactyla > Delphinidae > Pseudorca > Pseudorca crassidens. The sequence goes on from NC_090315.1 coordinate 45,205,385, forward strand.
ACAATTTATAGATTACGGAGTGCAAACTATATAAATGCCAAGGGAATGCAAAGTTAGGAAGTAGTTAGTGGAAATTGTATTGGTCAGCGAGGAATTTTTCAAGGAGCTGAATCTTGAGCCAGGTCTCCAAGGAAGTGATGGACATAGGCAGAGATGAGTCAGGAGGGTATTCCTAGCAGAGGAAGAAGAGAAGGGAAGGGGTGGGGAGTGGAGGTAGGAAGAGGCCGATCATCAAACTGAGAGGCCAGAAGTCCAGCTTGGCAAAGTGATTGTCACTATTTTCTAAATCTGCTGGTAAATGTTTGGGAAAATGTTAGTTTGCAAGTAAATATTTTAATGTGCTCCAGTTGTGAAATTCCAGTGTCCCACCTTTATAATATCCTATTTATAAATCTCATTTATATCTCACTTAGGTGGGGCTAGACATTGCTCAGAAATTAGTGCTAATAAAAGGAATAAAATTATAGATCATGGCCTGGGTGGTATGTGTGTAAAAAAATTGTTACCATAAATGTGTACTTTGAAATTAGGCTAGCTAAGAATTCGGTTGTAAATTCTTAGAGCCAGAATATTGAATGTAGTACTATTTATGTGGTGCTCAGTGGTGGTGGGCAGACATTTCAACTCTTTACCCCATATTTTTAAAAAAATCCAGTTTTTGTTTAGATATAATTTGAACCTGGTATTCATACCAATTAAGTGAAAATCATCTAGTAAATGCTTCCCAATATTCATTAGACTAAAATAGGCCACATGTGCTTTTAGAAGGAGGGTTTACAAATGGCAGCATAACATTTATTGAATGCCTATTTACCTAACACACAGGTTCTATTTTATTTTCCCATTTTGTAAAAGACAAGTAGTTTTTGTTCTTATGTGTGGGGGAAAGTATGAAATTGAACTTTCAAGCCAAGGGATATAAAAATAAAATTGCTTAGAATATGTAAAATCACTGAAAACAGTGATTTAATTGAACCAAACATGTAAAATTGAGAGCTAGTGTCCCATCCAGGAAGCCCACTTAAAAAAAAAAAAAAAATTATTTATTTATTTATGGCTGCATTGGGTCTTCATTGCTGCGCGTGGGCTTTCTCTTGTTGCAACAAGTGGGGGGGCTACTCTTCATTGCTGTGCACGGGCTTCTCATTGCGGTGGCTTCTCTTGTTGGGGAGCACGGGATCTAGGCGCTCGGGCTTCAGTAGTTGTGGCTTGCGGGCTCTAAAGCACAGGCTCAGTAGTTGTGGCACACGGGCTTAGTTGCTCCGTGGCATGTGGGATCTTCCCGGACTGGGGCTCGAACATGTGTCCCCTGCATTGGCAGGCAGATTCTTAACTACTGCGCCATGTCCCAGGTAGGCTACTTTTTTTTTTTTTTTTTTTTTTTTTGGCTGCGTTGGATCTTAGTTGCTGTGCACAGGCTTTCTCCAGTTGTGGCAAGCGGGGGCTACTCTTCACTGTGGAGCGCGAGCTCTAGGCGTGCGGACTTCAGTAGTTGTGGCTCCCAGGCTCTAGAGCGCAGGCTCAGTCGTTGTGGCTCACGGGCCCAGAACGCAAACTCAGTAGTTGTGGCGCACAGGCTTAGTTGCTCCGTGGCATGTGGGATCTTCCCCGACCAGGGCTTGAACCCGTGTCCCCTGCCTTGGCAGGCGGATTCTTAACCACTGGGCCACCAAGGAAGTCCAAAGCCTACTTTTAAAAGATGACTTTTATGATTAGCCCTTAAAGTTTTGGAACTGTATGGTCCTTCCATTAGATGTCTCAAAACTTGAAAAACTACCTTAACATTAGCACAGTGATGCTCTTTTGTGGTGTGGGCAGGGAATTTCAGGCATTCCCTTACCACCCCCAAGCAAAGGAAAACTAGTCTCTGGTTGCCTGTGGTTAGGGAACTGAGTGAGCTAAGGGTTTTTTTTTATCTCATGGATTTGTAGGGATTATTCATTCATACATGAAACATTTATTCAACTCTGCCACGTGCCAGAGGCGCTTGAAGATGGTATCTGATTCCTGCCCTCAAGAAGTTTGGAGTTGAGATAAGAGAGAGTTAAGAAATAGTACAGCAAAGGGTTAAAATCGATGTGAGAATAGAACTCTGGAGAGGGCGCAGCACAGAGGAAGGAGAGATCTATGGAAGACTGTCGTGGGCATCAGAGGTTGAGGATGCCCAGGAAAAGGCTGATGGAAAAGTTGAAGTTTGAATTGAGCCTTCCCCTAAGGAGAAAGCTGCCACCAGTAAAGACACAAGTGAGAGACAGGAAGAAGTCATTTTGCCCAGTGAGGGTAGAGGACGAATGAGGACTTTGTGGTCAGCTAGACCTGGATATGTTTCTGGCTAGTGGTTTGTAACCCCTAGGCAGGTTACTCACCCTCGCTCCACCTTAGTTTCCTCATCTGTAAAACCAGCATAGTAATAATACCTCCTTACAGGGTTGTTATTCATTTGACAGTTTATGTGCTGGGAGCCTTTTTGGGGACTGGGAATACAGCAGTAAACAACAATAATGAAAACAAAGTCTGAATGAGGAAGGTAGGACTAGGTCATGAAGGTATGCTGTAAGTTAACAGGCACTCTCAGAATAGCCAGGATAACAAGTTGTTAAAATCCAAGGCTCCATTTTACCTGAAAAGACATACATGGTAAGAATAAGTTGTTTTAGGTGAACACTTCAAGAATGAGTTTGCACTTGCATGCAAACACCTTTTTCTAATCTTGTTTTCCTGTCATCTCTTGTATAGGTCAACTTTTTTATCCTTAAGTTTTGCATTTAGTTTTTCATCCCTCTGATTTTTCCTATTCTTTCACACTTGCTGTTCAGAACCTTAAAACTTGCTAATAAACGTGTGCTAGTAGTTTTGACTAATGTCTCTTAGCACTGATATTAAGATATGCTGAAATTCACAGATTCTCAGCATGAAGGGGTGACTACTCTTCTATCATAGTGTATGTTGAATTTACTGTATCCTGTGTGCTGGAAATGGGGTCTATCCAGAAAGCTTCTAGAATTTATATTTGAATTAGACTACACATCAAAAAGTGTTCAGAAGAGGTTAGGAAAGAGCATCGTGTCCAGCTTAAGTTGTTGTTGTTTTAATTTATTTATTTGGCAGTGCCAGTTCTTAAGTTGCTGCGTGTGACATCTTCACTGTGGCATTCAGGATCTTTTTTTTTTTTTTTTTTTTTTTTTTTTTGCAGTACGCGGGCCTCTCACTGTTGTGGCCTCTCCTGTTGCGGAGCACAGGCTCCGGACGCGCAGGCTCAGCGGCCATGGCTCACGGGCCCAGCCGCTCCGCGGCATGTGGGATCTTCCCGGACCAGGGCACGAACCCGTGTCCCCTGCATCGGCAGGCGGACTCTCAACCACTGCGCCACCAGGGAAGCCCCAGGAGCTTTTTAGTTGCAGCATGCGGGCTCTTTTTTTTTCTAATGTGTATACATATTTTATTGGATCTCATTTTCTTTTTTTTTAATGTCATTATTGGAGTATAATTGCTTTACAATGTTTTGTTAGTTCCTCCTGTATAACAAAGTGAATCAGCTATATGTATCCATGTATCCCCATATCCCCTCCCTCTTGCATCTACCTCCCACCCTCCCTATCCTGCCTCTCTAGATGGTCACAAAGTACCGAGGTGATCTCCCTCTGCTGTGCAGCTGCTTCCCACAAGCTATCTATTTTACATTTGGCAGTGTATATATGTCAATGTTACTCTCTCACTTCGTCCCAGCTCCCCCCTGCCCACCCCAATCTGTGTCCTCATGTCCATTCTCTACGTCTGTGTCTTTATTCCTGTCCTGCCCCTAGGTTCATCAGAACCTTTTGTTTTTTTTTTTTTAGATTCCATATATATGTGTTAGTATATGGTTATTTGTTTTTCTCTTTCTGACTTACTTCATTCTGTATGACAGACTCTAGGTCCATCCATCTCACTACAAATAACTCAGTTTCCTTTCTTTTTATGGCTGAGTAATATATTCCATTGTATATATGTGCCACATCTTCTTTATCCATTCATCTGTCGATGGACATTTAGGTTGCTTCCATGACCTGGCTATTGTAAATAGTGCTGCAGTGAACATTGTGGTACATGTCTCTCTTTGAATTATGGTTTTCTCAGGGTATATGCCCAGTAGTGGGGTTGCTGGGTCATATGGTAGTTCTGTTTTTAGTTTTTTAAGGAACCTCCATACTGTTCTCCATAGTGGCTGTATCAATTTACATTCCCACCAACAGTGCAAGAGGGTTCCCTTTTCTCCACACCTTCTACAGCACTTGTTGTTTGTAGACTTTTTGTTGATGGCCAGTCTGACCGTGTGAGGTGATACCTCATCGTGGTTTTGATTTGCATTTCTCTAATGATTAGTGATGTTGAGCATCCTTTCATGTGTTTGTTGGCAATCTGTATATCTTCTTTGGAGAAATGTCTGTTTAGGTCTTCCACCCACTTTTGGATTGGGTTGTTTGTTTCTTTGATATTGAGCTGCATGAGCTGCTTGTATATTTTGGAGATTAATCCTTTCTTAATTACTTCGTTTGCAAATATTTTCTCCCATTCTGAGAGTTGTCTTTTCGTCTTGTTTATAGTTTCCTTTGCTGTGCAAAAGCTTTTAAGTTTCATTAGGTCCCATTTATTTATTTTTGTTTTTATTTCCATTACTCTAGGAGGTGGGTCAAAAAGGATCTTGCTGTGATTTATGTCATAGAATGTTCTGCCTATATTTTCCTCTAAGATATTTATAGTGTCTGGGCATGCGGGCTCTCAGTGTGGCATGTGGGATCTAGTTCCCTGACCAGGGATCGAACCCAGGCCCCCTGTATTAGGAGTGGGGAGTCTTAACTACTGGACCACCAGGGAAGTCCCCAGCTTAAGGTTTGATATTTGAGAAAAGATCAATAAATTTTTGAAGCAATTCTCATTGGAATATTGTTGGAAAATCATCTTTTATTGTGTAAATATGATTCTAAAAGTATTGTTATCAAATCTATTGAAAAGAAAATGGTTAGGTGTATAGAGGAAGTTATCTGACATGAAATTTAATTTCAGAGTTGAAAGTAATTTTTTTATCTAGAATAGGTTGAGATTTTGAGTGTCTTATATAATATGACTTGCTCTTTGTGTATGTTAGGGGACGTGTAACGAATACTGCTGACGTTATTAGGCTACTCATTTGAAGAAGCTAGTTTGGGTTCCTACACTGCCACTTTCTTCACCGTATGTTGGAAAAGTTGAGAGTCTCCTAGAGAAAACATTTTACATTTTCTTTGAGACTTTGCCATGTATATTCATCAGTCTATCTCTTAAATAACCACTAAATTGTTAGGACGTTTTGTGTTTCTCTGTTTTTTCTTTTTAACTAGCCTCTTTGTATTTCACTTGAATGATTAGACATGTTTATATGAGAAACCATGTCTTTGTAACCAGATTATTTCTTATAGAGTCCCCTTCTTGCTAAAATATGCCCTCTAAATTATTAGAAAAATATGAGAAATTTATTGGTTCTAATACAGAGTGGTTGCGAAAATTCTAAGAGCATTTTTAGAAACCATAACCAGGCTTTAATTTAGATCTCAATTGATGACTCAGTAACTTCAACTGATGTATTCCCTGCTATGTAGTCCTTACGGGATAAAGATTACTTTACTTTGTGATCAAATGTTTATCTTTGTACCTAAGGGATGAGGTGCAGCCTGTGGCTATGGAACAGTGTTCTGCTGTGCTGAGCAGACTGAGTCATTCAAGGATCCAGTCACTGTCCTTGGCTAAGCTAGCATACTCTCCTACCCAGCTGAACAACAAATGATGCTCATTAATGTTAAGTGAGTTACCGAAGGTCTCAGAATTTCTATTGATTTTTAGGGGGAAAATGTTTTTTCCTTTGGGCAAGAGGAAAAATCTTACCTGGAATTAAAAAAATTGTGAAGTCTCATCTTCCAGATGAGGAATTAATGACCAAAGAGGTTAAGTGGCATGTTTAAGGTCACCTAAGTAATCAGTGGTGGAACTCAGACTGAAACCCTGTTCACTGCTGTCTCCCTTGTACCATGATATCTACAACCAGTCATTCAGAACTTCTAGCATCTCCTATGCATCATCATGTTGCAGTGTGTTGTGAGAGATCAGTGTGCAAAAGAAGTTGAAGGTGGTCCCTGGCATCAAAGAACTTAGACTGAAATTGGGGAGGGAAAACCACCACATAGAGAGTAATTGCTGAAATGTGTAGTACTCACTCTTCAAGAGTTCTCTGAAGAGGTGATCAGTTGGGGGATGGAAGAGTCAAGTGTGACTTCATTGGGGAGGGGATAGTTTTGTCTGAGGCCTAAAGGACAAGTTGCTTCTCTGTAGATGGAAGGTAGTCCAAGTTGAGGAGGTAAATTGAGCAAAAGCCAAAATGAGCATGACCTACGATAGGAAGTAAGGAGAACAGGAATGGACTTGGGGGAAGAAAATTAAGCTGGGTAGATAAATTGGAGCCAGATTATGCAAGGCCTTGAAAGCAGGCCAGAGGAATTTGGACCTTTTTCATTCTATCAGTCAACCTTAAGTACCTACTGCAAATGAGGTGTTGTGGTAGATGCTGGGAATTCAAAATTGGGAGTAATCCCTGCCCTTTAGGCTAGTAGGGAAACAGTTATAGCCGGCTGTGATAGTGCTTTAAAAGAGATGAGAAGATGATGCCCCGGAAGCAGAGGTAGCAGTGCAAAGGAGACAGCATGTCAGAGGTAAGAAAGTGATGAGTAGCTGATATGTTGAGAGAGGTGAAGCGTGGGAAGATGCAGGAAGTGTGTAGCTGGAGAGCAGGCTGGAAAGGTGGGCAGAGGCCAGATCATCAAGGGCCTTGTGTGCAGTGCCAACCAGTGGTCACTAGTGGGGTTTATATTTTCAACCTAAAAAAGGAAGAACTTGAGTTTTATTAATATTATATAAGTAACCCTGGTTCTCTTCCTCAGTCTTATAAGACAGTGACATTACACACTCGATACACAAGGTGATGTCTCGAGGGAAGAGTGAAAGAGCTTCACAAAGCACAGGAATTGAATGTGGTGACCTTATTAATTTGTCTGCTATTATCATATTGCAACTTATTGCAGTTTACTTGAGCCTGGTTGAGTGGATTTATAATATATTATCTGCTTTTAACTAAATTAATCTTCACAAAATGAGATTAAAGATTTGCACAGAGAAACCGTTGATTGAAGATAATTCTAACACTATAAATAATAAAAATGTAGGGTTTACATTTCTCCTAGTAGGAGCTCTTTGTCACATTTCAAGGTAAGCCTGTCAAGAAGTCAGCCTAAAAAATGAAATTGTCAAGAAGACTATTTGAAATATGGATTAATACATTATCATGAATAATGAACTATATGAGACTGTATTGTACTTTGAATCATACAGTAGCTAAGATAGTATGACTTCATCAGGGATATATTTAGTGTATTTCATCTTCATCTCATTCATTCTTTTTTTTTTTTTTTTTTTCCTGCGGTACGCAGGCCTCTCACTGTTGTGGCCTCTCCCGTTGCGGAGCACAGGCTCCGGACGCGCAGGCTCAGCGGCCATGGCTCACAGGTCCAGCCGCTCTGTGGCATGTGGGATCTTCCTGGACCGGGGCACGAACCCGTGTCCCCTGCATCGGCAGGTGGACTCTCAACTACTGGGCCACCAGGGAAGCCCCCATTCTTGATGTTTACATTTTGTATATATTCTATAATATGTATGCATTAATGAATATTCGTGGGATGAGCGTGTAGACTCACATGTTTACTGATGAGTGTGTACTACAAAAAGTTTTAGGGACTTCCCTGGTGGTGCAGTGGTTAAGAATCTGCCTGCCAATGCAGGGGACATGGACTCAATCCGTGGTCTGGGAAGATCCCACATGCTGCGGAGCAGCTAAGCCCGTGCGCCACAACTACTGAAGCCGCACACCTAGAGCCTGTGCTCCACAACAAGAGAAGCCACTGCAATGAGAAGCCCGCGCACCTCAACAAAGAGTAGCGCCCGCTCACCGCAACTAGACAAAGCCTGCACGCAGCAACAAAGACCCAACATAGCCAAAAATAGATTAATTAATTTAAAAAAATACACTTAAAAAAAAAAAGTTTTAGGCCTGGCAAGCCACCCAGGTTTTAAAATGCTTTAAATGAGCCGTGCTTTAAACAAAGAAGCAATCTCTTAGGAAGAGTGGCAGATAGGGAGTGTAGGAGCTCAAGACATGAAGTAAGGGAAAGCAGTTAGGAGGCTGTTGCGACACCATTAGGATAGTGAGACTGGATAGGACAGTATGAAGCTGAAAGATATTAAGGAGATAGAAACAACAGGTCTAAATGATCAGTTTGGGGACCTAAGGGGAGAGGAAAAGAGAGGGAGGATAACTCCTAGATGTTTGGCTTGGGAAAGTGGATATCTATGAAACCAAAACAAATGGGGGAGGAACTAGTTTTTTGGGTGAAGAGAAGAAGTTTGGTTTGGACATGTTGAATTTGAGTCACCTGTGTGACAACCTGGTGCAAAAGGCTGGTACAGGTCTGTAGTCAAGAGAAATGTCAGAAATGAGTTGAAGATTTATGAGATGTTACGGTAGAAGTGGTGATTAATGCCATAAGTGTCAATGTAATCATTAACAGAGTGCAAATTAAAAAGAAAAGTAGGGGGCTTCCCTGGTGGTGCAGTGGTTGAGAGTCCGCCTGCCGATGCGGGGGACGCGGGTTCGTGCCCCGGTCCGGGAGGATCCGCGGAGCGGCTGGGCCCGTGGGCCATGGCTGCTGGGCCTGCGCGTCCGGAGCCTGTGCTCCGCAGCGGGAGAGGCCGCGACAGTGAGAGGCCCGCGTACAGCAAAAAAGAAAAAAAAAAAGGAGAAGTAGGAACAGGATGGAAGCCTGCAGAACCCCTACATTTAAAATGATAGTGGAGGAAGAGAAATCTGGAAAGAAATGGTCCAGGGAGTGGAAGTCAGGGAGGCAAGAGTTTCACAAAGACGGGGGTGATCAACATCTTCAGATGCTGGAGAAGTCAAGAAGGAAAAAGAAGTCCGTTGGGTTTGGTGATTAGAGAACAAGATTGTTAGAGTTCTGTTAAGAGCAGTTTCATTAGAGTGACAAGAGCAGAGAGCAGTGAGTAGACCTTACTTTTTTAAAGTTTCTCAGAAAAACAAAAGAAGAAGGAAAGGTGGTAACTAGAGTTGAATAAAGTATCCAAGAAGGATTTTACTTTCGTAGTTGTTTGTTTTTTATTTTGTTTTGTTTTAAGGGAAAGAATTAGGACATATTTATACAGCAAGGAGAAAAGGCTGGCTGAGAAAGGGAGAGGTTGGAGAGATAGAAGGGATGGGGAACTGATGCAATCCATTCTTGAGCCAGGAAGTGACATGATGGGAACAGAATTTTGTGTTGGCAGCAGTGGGTGCGCTTGATGTAATGCAAAGAGGAAAGAGCAAATGTAGGAAAAACTACAGCTGTTGTAGTGAATAGCAATCCAAAGCAGAGGTGATAACCATTGAAGGGGGTGATGGTGGTGGCCCTGAGAATAGAGAGGAAGATTCAATTCAAGAAACAGTTTAAAGCAGGTGATTTCTTGCCAGGGGACAGCAGATCCACTGGGGACCATTTCCTACCCAGACAGCCTCCTTCTGACTGCCTGGGGCACC